>NC_091255.1:16272500-17522500 GCF_042477335.2 Ovis canadensis
TGGGAGAGGAAAGCCGGCTGGGAACCCTGGGGGAAGGTAATTCGTACAGCAGACCAATCATTTGAATAATTAATACATGACTTCCTTAACTCTACACAGTCATTTGAGTTCACACACATGAATGGCCATTACATAATTAGACTCTAGGTGAGGAAGATTAGGATAAATTTCCCTCAGGATTGGTACTCACAGTTATCAAATGCTTACTGAACACTGGTTATCTGGGAGTCCAGAGGGTGGGAGATAGAAACAGGACTATTTCACCAGCTGCAACACGTGTTTGACTCTGAGGCGGCTCCTCATACTTGCTGGATTTAGTGTGCATCACATGTTAGGGGCTTTTATGGTAGTTACACATGTGCCCTGGTGCCTGAGACCTGATGGCACCTCAACAAAGGGCTATGTGGATTGTGGAAGAGGCTGGGAACGGGTGTGACGGGGAGTTGGCAAATTGGCGTGGCTGCAAGCTGGGTTCCTAAAGGCTCTGAGGCCGCAGAGCTGAGAAAGTCAGATCTGGTGGGTGGCAACTGGGTCTACACCTAACGTGAGTTGGTCCCAGGTAAGAATATAAATATTAGACTAATGTGCCATGTGTATAAATAAGAAGAATTTATAGTCAAACAAGTAAACAGTTAAATAATATATTTATATTTTAATTAACATATTCTAGCTCTTTATTTCAATAAATACAGCTTCATCACAACAAAACAAACATACTTCCATGAAAATGTTTCTTGGCTGCGCAGGTATCAGTTGCGGACCACAGGCTCAGCAGGTGCGGCTTGCAGGCTTAGCCACACCATAGCACATGGGATCTTAGTTCCCCAATCAGAGACTGAACCTGAATCCCCTGCATTGGAAAGCAAATTCTCAACCCCTAGACCAGTGTTCTTGCCTGGAGAATCCCAGGGATGGCGGAGCCTGGTGGGCTGCCGTCTATGGGGTCACACAGAATCGGACACGACTAAAGTGACTTAGCAGCATCTGCAGCAGACCACCAGGTAAGCCTCCACGACAACAAAATGTTTTAAAAGATACATAAAGCTGTGGTTCTTAACATGACCTAAGGCCAGCAAAATAACAAAAATAACTGACTGTAATTGTTACTACAGTGAATATTAATTTCAGTTTCCTTGGTGTTTTTTCCTTCTCGAGGTTTATCAATGTATATAATACACATTACTTATTTTCCATGACTTTTGAAATATATTCATTTATAATAATAAAGGGAAAGAAGTATAATACTTTTGATTATATTTTGTAAGATAATCTAAGTATTAGTAAATTGAGTAAAATGAAATTTACTTCTAAATATGTTGTGTATGATTTTTCTTTTACTCTAAATCACATTAAATTATCTCATTTTGAGATTGCAGATTAGCTGCATTCTATATAACAATCATCAGATGCATTTTTTAAACCTACATTGCATGTTGAGAATTTTTCCCCTGCTTTTTTGTGGTTGTTTTCTCTTTTTTTCTCTTTTGTTTTCACTTTTTAAATTTATTTTTAAAAATCTATTTATGTATTTATTCACCGTACTGGGTCTTCATTGCTGCACGCAGGCTTTCTCTAGTTGCAGCGAGGAGGGGCTTCTCTCTAGTTGCCGTGTGTGTGCTTCTTATTATCATGGCTTCTCTTGTTTTGGAGTGTACTTGACACTGAAAGGTGAACTCCCCAGGTCAGTAGGTGCCCAAAATTCTACTGGAGAAGAGTGGAGAAATAACACCAGAAAGAATGAAGAGAAGGAGTCACAGTGAAAACAATGCCCAGTGGTGCATGTGACTGGTGATGGAAGTAAAGTCCGATGCTGTAAATAACAATATTGCACAGGAACCTGGAATGTTAGGTCCATGAATCAAGGTAAATTGGAAGTGGTCTAACAGGAGATGGCAAGAGTGAACATTGACCTTTTAGGAATCAGTGAACTAAAATGGATTGGAATGGGCAAATTTAACTCAGATGACCATTATATCTACTACTGTGGGCAAGAATCACTTAGAAGAAATGGAGAAGCCCTCAGAGTCAACAAAAGAGTCCGAAATGCAGTACTTGGATGCAATCTCAAAAAAGACAGAATGATCTCTGTTCTTTTCCAAGGCAAACCATTTAATATCACGGTAATTCAAGTCTATGCCCCAACCAGTAATGCTGAAGAAGCCGAATTTGAATGGTTCTATGAAGACTGACAAGACCTTCTAGAACTAACACCCAAAAAAGATGTCCTTTTCATTATAGGAGACTGCAATGCAAAAATAGGAAGTCAAAGGATACCAGGAGTAACAGGCAAGTTTGGCCTTTGAGTACAGAATGAAGTGGTGCAAAGGCTAGCAGAGTTTTGTCAAGAGGATGCACTGTTCATAGCAAACACTCTCTTCCAACAAGACAAGAGAAGACTCTACACGTGGACATCACCAGATAGTCAATATTGAAATCAGATTGATTATATTCTTTGCAGCCAAAGATGGAGAAGCTCTATACAATCAGCAAAAACAAGACTGGGAGTTGATTGTGGCTCATATCATGAACTCATTACTGCCAAATTTAGACTTAAATTGAAGAAAGTAGGGAAAACCACTAGACCATTCAGGTATGATCTAAGTCAAATCCCTTATGATTTATACAGTAGAAGTGAGAAATAGATTCAAGGGATTAGATCTGATAAACAGAGTGCCTGAAGAGCTATGGATGGAGGTTTGTGACATTGTACAGGAGGCAGTGATCAAGACCATCCCCAAGAAAAAGAAATGCAAAAAGGCAAAATGATTGTCTGAGGAGGTCTTACAAATAGCTGAGAAAAGAAGTGAAAGGCAAAGGAGAAAAGGAAAGATATACCCATCATAGACTTCCAAAGAATAGCAAGGAGAGATAAGAAAGCCTTCCTCAGTGATCAATGCAAAGAAATAAAGGAAAACAATAGAATAGAAAAGACTAGCTATCTCTTCAAGAAAATTAGAGATACCAAGGGAACACTTCATGCAAAGATGGGCACAGTGAAGGACAGAAATGATATGGACCTAACAGAAGCAAAAGATATTAAGAAGAGGTGGCAAGAATACACAGAAGAACTGTACAAAAAAGTTCTTCGAGACCCAGATAATCATGATGGTGTGATCACTCACCTAGAGCCAGACATCCTGGAGTGAAGTCAAGTGGGCCTTACGAAGCATCACTACGAACAAAGCTAGTGGAGGTGATAGAATTCCAGTTGAGCTGTTTCAAATCCTGAAAGATGATGCTGTGAAAGTGTTGCACTCAATATGCCAGCAAATTTGGAAAACTCAGCAGTGGCCACAGGACTGGAAAAGGTCAGTTTTCATTCCAATCCCAAAGAAAGGCAATGCCAAAGAATGCTCAAACTATCGCACAATTGCACTCATCTCACATGCTAGTAAAGTAATGCTCAAAATTCTTCAAGCCAGGGTTCAACAGTACGTGAACAGTGAACTTCCAGATGTTCAAACTGGATTTAGAAAAGGCAGAGGAACCAGAGATCAAATTGCCAACATCTGCTGGATCATGGAAAAAGCAAGAGAGTTCCAGAAAAACATCTATTTCTGCTTTCCTGACTATGCCAAAGCCTTTGACTGTGTGGATCACAACAAACTGAAAAATTTTTTAAGAGATGGGAATACCAGACCACCTGACCTGCCTCCTGAGAAATCTGTATGCAGGTCAGGAAGCAACAGTTAGAACTAGACATGGAACAACAGACTTCTTCCAAATCATGATAGGAGTACATCAAGGCTGTATATTGTCCCCCTGCTTATTTAACTTATATCCAGAGTATATCATGTGAAATGCTGGTTTAGATGAAGCCCAAGCTGGAATCCAAATTGCCAGGAAAAATAGCAATAACCTCAGAGACACAGATGATACCACTCTTCTGGCAGAAAGGGAAGAAGAATTAAAGAGCCTTTTGATGAAGGTGAAAGAGGAGAGTGAAAAAGCTGGCTTAAAACTCAACATTCATAAAGTTAAGATCATGGCATGCGGTCCCATCACTTCATGGCAAATAGATGGGGAAACAATGGTAACAGTGTCAGACTTTATTTTCTTGGGCTCCAAAATCACTGCAGATGGTGACTGCACCCATGAAATTCAAAGACGCTTGCTCCTTGGAAGAAAAGTTATGACCAACATAGTTAGCATATTAAAAAGCAGAGACACTACTTTGCCAACAAAGGTCCAGCGAGTCAAAGCTATGGTTTTTCCAGTAGTCATGTATGGATGTGAGAGTGGGACCATAAAGAAAGCTGAGCGTCGAAGAATTGATGCTTTTGAACTGTGATGTTGGAGAAGACTCTTGAGAGTCCCTTGGACTGCAAGGAGATCCAACCAGTCCATCCTAAAGGAAATCAGTCCTGAATATTCATTGGAAGGATTGATGCTAAAACTGAAACTCCAATACTTTAGCCACTTGATGCAAAGAACTGACTCATTGGAAAAGACTCTGATGCTGGGAAAGATTGAAGGCAGGAGGAGAAGAGGATGACAGAGGATGAGATGGTTGGATGGCATCACCAACTCAATGAACATGAGCTTGAGCTTCGGGAGTTGGTGATGGACAGGGAAGCCTGGCGTGCTGCAGTCCATGGGGTCGCAAAGAGTTGGACACGACTGAGCGACTGAACTGAACCGAGCTGAGACTGTTGGCACAAGCACTTCGGTGGTGGTGGCACATGGGCTTAGTTGCCCATGGCTAGTAGCATCTTTCTGGACCAGGGATCTAACCCATGTCCTCTGCATTAGCAGGCAGATTCTTAACCAATGGACCACCAAGGAAGTTCTTCTTTTTTCCTTTTTTTATGCTGAACATTTTTTAATCACATTTTAAAATAATTTTTATTAAACCTAGAAATTTTCCACTGTTTGCTATAAATATTGATTTGCCCATTGCCACAAAAAAAGTGTAATTATTCTTGATTAAATTTGGACACATATTATTTTATCCTCTAATTTAAGAAATTCTCTTCCATATGGTTTATTACAGAATATTGAATGTTAGTCCCTATGCTATACAATGGGATCTTGCTACTGTTTATCCATTCTATAAATAATAGTTTGTTAATCCCAAACTCCCAATCTGACCCTCTCCACCTCCTCTTCCCTTGGGAACCGGAAGTCAAGCCTGTTCTCTTTGTCTGTGAGTCTGTTTCATAGATGAGTTCATTTGGGTGGTCTTTTAGATTTCACATATAAGTGATATCGCTTGATATTTATTTTTCTCTTTCTGGCTTACTTCACTTTGTACAACAATCTCTAGATCCAGCCAATGTAGCTACAATAGCATTGCTTCATTCTCTTTTATGGATGAGTAATATTCCATTGTATATATGTGTGTGGATATATATATGTATATATACTGTATCTTCTTTATCCACTCATCTGTTCATGGACATTTAGGCTGTTTCCATGTCTTGGCTATTATAAATAGTGCCACTACGAGCATCGGGGTGCGTGTCTCTCTTTTAATTATAGTTTTGTCTGGATATATACTCAGGAGTGGAATTGCTGGGTCATAGGACAACTCTATCTTTAGTTTTTTAAAGAACCTCAATCTTATTCTGCTAGTGGCTGCATTAATTTACATTCCCACCAGCATTGTAGGAGGGCTCCCCTTTCTTCATATCCTCCCCAGCATTTGTTATTTTTAGGCTTTTTATTGATGGTCATTCTGACCGATGTGAGTGGTACCCTTTGTGCCACCTGTAAACTTGATTTGCATTTCTCTAGTAATCAGTACGGAGAAGGCAAAGGCACCCCACTCCAGTACTCTTGCCTGGAAAATCCCATGGATGGAGGAGCCTGGTGGGCTGCAGTCCATGGGGTCGCTAAGAGTCGGATACGATTGAGCAACTTCACTTTCACTTTTTACTTTCCTGCATTGGAGAAGGAAATCGCAACTCACTCCAGTGTTCTTGTCTGGAGAATCCCAGGGACGGGGGAGCCTGGTGGGCTGCCGTCTGTGGGGTCGCACAGAGTCAGACACGACTGAAGCAACTTAGCAGCAGTAGCAGCAGCAGTAATTAGTAATGTTGAGCTTCTTTTCTTGTGCCCATTGGTCATCTGAACACATACAATTTTATGCATAATCTAAGAATATCATTTGCCTCTGTTGAATACTATTTTTATTTTGCTGTTTATTCAATCTTTTAAAAATTAATTGTAGTAGTTTCGTATATATTTTTTTTTGCATGCAAGTGATGTTTCATTTCAGTCGAGAACCTAAGCGATTCCAAACACAGACACCTTAATTGGCCAAAAGTGACCATGTAAAATTTTGCCATAGCAGTAACAAAATATTGCTTTTGGACTGAGGATATGAAAATACATAATAGCTATTTCTAGGATCTCTTTCCCATCTAAAATAATTTTACTGTAAAATGAAATATTAAATTTAATTCTGCCATATTGGTGCAATGGAAAATTGTAATCATTAATTTGAATTGAATTGGCTCTTGCTAGAAACATATTTACGCTGTCAGAAGGACATGACAGCTATTTTTCAGGATCACTGTCCAATGAGCACAGTAAAGCTCCAGATGTTTTTGGTTTTCACATTTAATTTCAGGTTTTATAAATGCAATTTTCTTCATATGCTATTATTGGACAGGCCAGAATTGCGTTTGGCTTCCTGAGTTATAACTTTGTTATCAACAAATCTTCTTGTTGCTGTTGTTGTTCTCATCGTTTTAATGAATAATGAAGCGTTCATTTACTGGAGAAGATGAAGTTGCAGGGATTTCATCTTTCCAAATGTGAGTTGGAAGGTTTCTTTGTTCATTTTCTTTTGATTATTGAGAACTTTATTAAGCAAAAAATTTCTAAAATCCTTTTTTTTTATGTGGGTCATGCGCAGCAGAAGTCCGCTCACTTGCATTGTTTTTAGTTGTTGAAAATTTAAGTAGAATGCTTCTTTAAAAATTGAGGTACAGTTGATTTACAATGTTATGTTAATTTCCACTGTACAACAAAGTGATTGTTATACATACAATATACATACACACACACATATATTCTTTTCCATTATGTTTTATCACAGGCTATTGAATCCAGTTCCCTGCGCTGTATAGTAGGATCTTGCTGTTTCTCCATTCTGTATATAACGGCTGGCATCTGCTCGCCTGAAACTCTCCATTCATCCTTCCCTACTGCCCTCTCCCCTTTGGCAACGATGAGCCTGTTCTCTGAGTAAGCAGACTGCTTTCTGTTTCCTTTCCCTGCACCTTCTCCCTTCTCTGAGCTCCGCTTTTGGCTGCACCGTGTGGGGAATCTTAGTTCCCCATCCAGGCGTTGAAGCCGTGCCCCCACCGTGAAGTGCAGAGTCTTAACCCCTGGACTTGCAGCGAAGTCCCTGAGCTCCACCTTTGTATTTTACATCTCTATGAAGATCTTATGCTCATTTTCAAGATTATTTAAATAAAACTAAAATGGATATCTAAATTTTTGACACATTTACATTTTATTCACATGTTAATGAAAATGTCATTTTAGTATTCAGTGTGTGTCTAGTTGCCACTGCACTTGTTCACCTGGTTGCCAACTCCTGTTTCCTGAATGTTGCATCTGAACCTGCATATGTACAAATTTAAGAGTAATATGAATTATTTAATGATATAAAATATCCTTTAGCGTTCACTTGCAGCAGTTGGCCAATACCAGAGCCAGGCACCTCTGGGGAAATGATACCTTGTTATGCAGGAATCTATGCATTCAAGCTAGCTGAGAGGAAGGATTTGAAGCAGTGAGTTGATTTGTCTTTTTTCCTTAAGTGCTTCCTCCGCCTTGCACTTGGAGGCAGTGTCTACGTTAGCGGGAGCACTGCTGGCAAATCTACACGACACTTGGTCTCAGTCCCTTTGTGTTTCAAGGACAAAGGGTCAGAAGTGTAAGGAAGTAACCTCTTGGGATCTGAACAGTGTGCATCGTGAGAACAAATGTTTAGGGTTTATGAACCCTGCTGCGGCAGTACCGACTGCCAAACTCCAAATGATGGGCATGCTCACATTCCGTAATACACCTATTGCGGTATTTGTAGGGTCCTCTAAAGTTCATGGCTGGGTCCCTTTTACCTAGGTTAAGGGCTATGGTGGGCCATTTGGATGTTGTCTTTGGAAGAGTGAGAATCGATAGAGGGTGGGATCCCTGGCAGACCAGCTACTAGGAGAAAGGAGCCCCACCAGATGAGATTTGGGAGAGAGAGAAGCAGCAGATTACCATGAGGCTAAATGAGGCTAAAGCTTCCGAGTCTTTCACTTGCACAGACTTTTCCAAGACCCATACCTATTTTTGTGTTCTTTTTCTTAGCAATGGCCCCCAGCCTATAAAACATAAGGTAGGTTTAACAAGACTCAAGCCAGGCAGGTTCAGGGCAGTTCAGGATTGGTCCTCCTTCTGGCAGTGACCTGGAGTACTCAGCAGAGATACTATTGGTGCCTCTGGAGTTCTCAGAGGCATTTGAGCTGAAGCGGAGCCCTGGGCCAACCCAGTCCAGTTTCACAGTAACATCAGAAACCCCAGCAGTGAGATTAATACAAATCCAAAGAACAGAGCTGATCAAGAGAAATATAATGCAAATTACAGGTGCAACTTTGAGTTTTCTAGTTGTTACATTTAAACAAGTAAACAAAGAATCAGATGAAAGTAATTTTAATAACATATTTTATTTAATCCACTGTATCTAAAACATAATCATGTACAGATGTGAGAACTGGACCATAATGAAGGCTGAACACCAAAGAACTGATGTTTTTGAATTGTGGTGCTGGAGAAGACTCTTGAGAGTCCCATGAACTGCAAGGAGATCCAACCAGTCAATCCTGAAGGAAATCAACCCTGAATATTCATTGGAAGGACGGAGGCTGAGGCTGAAGCTCCACCTGAAGGGAGGAGTCGACTCATTGGAAAAGACCCTGATGCTGGGAAAGATCGAAGGCAAAAGGAGAAGGAGGCTGCAGAGGATGAGATGGTAAGACAGCATCACCAACTCAACAGACATGAATTTGAGCAAACTTCAGGAGACAGTGGAGGACAGAGGAGCCTGGTGAGCTACAGTTCATGGGGTCACAAAGAGTTGGACACGACTTAGTGACTAAACAACAAGAAAAATGCAAAACATTAATGAAGTCCCTAAAATCTGGTGTGTATTTCATCCTGGCCACACACCTTGACTCAGACCACCCACATTTCAACTGCTCAATAGCTACGTGTGGCTATGGCTAGCATGTCGGGCAGCACGGCTCTAGATAAGCCCTCTGTCTCCACCTGCTCGTCAGTGCTGGCTGGGGCACTGTATTAGTTTCCTACTGCTGCAGTAAGAAGTCACCCCAAACTGAGGGCATAAGACAACGCAAATTTATTCTCTTACAGTTCTGGAAATCAGAAGTTTAAAATGGATCTTGCTAGGCTAAGATATTGGTCAGGTTGCCTTCTTTCTGGAGACACGGTTCCCTTGCCTTTTCCAGCTTCTAGAGGCTGTCCACATTCCTTGGCTCCTAGCCCCGCATCACTCCAACCTCTGCTTCCGTAGTCATATCCCCTCCTCTAGCTCTAACCCTCTTATAGTTCTGCACCCCTCTTATAGGATCCGTGTGATCATGTTGGGTCCACACAGCTAATACAAGATAATCTCCTCATCTCAAGATCCTGCACTTAATGATATCTGCCAAGTCCCCTTTACCATGCAAGATAGCATATTACCTGTTTGGGGATTAAGAGGTGGACATCCTTGGGAGGTGCTTAGGAGAGGCCAAGGCTTCAAGGAAAAGATGCTAGGGCCTCTAGCCAAAGCAGGGTCAGGAAAAAAAAAAAAAGAATGGCTCTACTTTGTCCAGAAAAAGAAGAAGAATGAGCTGAAAGTCTATGGGAGGAAAGCTAAGGGAAGCTGAAGGCGTTGAACCTGCGAAAGAACCTGGCTCAGGATCACCCCAACCAGCAGGCTCCTAACTTTTTCGGTCATTTGGGAAACGTCACAGTTATTAGTCCTAGAACAGAACTTCTTCTCCAAGGATCATATCCATTCCACACCCCCATCCCACCCCCTCCATCACTATCAGCTACACACACAGACACAGACACACACACATACTCAGCATGAAAATCAGAGGCAGACTGCTCCTAAAGTGCTTGGCAGTAGAATGGATCATTTGAAGACGAACAAATTAACTGAAAAAATAAATATGTACTTTATTTCTTCATAGGAATACTATTAAAATGGAACAGTGGGCTCCTAACCAAGGACTCAGCACTAAATAAGTCAGGGATATGGTCAAAAATACTTCCTAGAAGAAAAGAATATAAAAATCTATAATCACCTAGAACAATAAAACTCTGCTGCTCCAACTTCTATAAAACAGACTTAAATATAGCTACACTGATTACACAAGAGCTCGGCAAGCTGTAAGTGTGTAAAAGTGCCTCTGGATCATATGTTTGAACTAGAACCCAATCCAACGGCTATAAAGTGGTCAATGACAATCTTGCTCAACCTGTTGGAGTTTAGATGGCTCCTTGGAGATGAATTAATGATCTAAGCTCTCTTAGGGATTCTTTTATTTTCTCGTGATATGTTTCACTGGGGCCAACAGAGGTGTTTAAAGCTCTTTCCATGAGTCAGTGTATCGGCAGTCAATGCGTTATTGGGAATGGCAGCCACCCCAGCCAATCTGGTCCAGAGGATTGAAGAAACAAGTGCCCTGGAAGGGGCGGGGCCTGGCCCTGACACACCCACCCAGCGTTTGCTCTGGGAAGGCAGCCCACAGGTGTGGGTGCGGGGAGGCTCTCTGGTTTCGCAGGTAGAACACGGAATCTGGGGCACAGGGCAATCACTAATAAGCAGGTTTTGCATAAAATAGGAGGCATCAAGGTCATCTGCTACAAGAGGCAGATAGAGGTAGGAACAGAGGGAGTAATAAATTAACACCCCTGGTATTCTTGGATGTCACAGTTACCACTTAAACTACATCTGAGTGACCTCAAAGATCCATGACATGCAGCCATTTGTCATTTCGCCAGGACAAGCATCTTAAACACCTTGAGCACGTGGAAACTAACTGAGTGAAAACCAGTCTTCCATCTCTCCATGACACTGTGGTTCTTTGCTTAGAGTGGAACATACGGGAACTTTCTTCAGGTAACTGAAAAATAATAACCAAGATGGTTTTTCCTTTGGAAGAGAAAGTTAGCTGCTGATACTGTTATTAAACTGAAGAGAAATTTAGATGGAAGAATGAGATGTCATAGTCAAAGTCAGCTGCCTTGGGCTGGAAACAATGAATAGGTCCCCTTGCATTCTATTAAAAAAAAGATTTTGAAGAAGTTCTTTGAGTATGGCACAAAAACTGGTCATCACAGGAGAATTAAATTTTAGGGAATGTTGAAAGGAAGGTGAGTATGTGATAAGAGGCTACGCACAACACACAGGTGACCCTTTGATTCTGGAGAACAAGAGTCACTTGTGCATTGCAGGGGTTCAGAACGGCTTGGAAGAATATTGCTCAAGCAAGTCATGGGCTTGGTGCAATTGAAAACCAAACTTGTAGGAGCTGGTTTGGGGAAAGTATGTTTGCAGATAGCAGCCATTGTTCCCAGCTGGAGTTCAGAGGCAGGTTTTGGGTGGAGCCCAAAGCAGGGCAGGGACTTAGTCCTGGAAGGACTAGAACTATCAAAAGAGCCTTGTTAGCCCCCGGGGTAAGGCAGAAATCAGCCAACAGGACCTAGGACAGAGCAAGAAGTCGAAGCTGATCTCAGAGCAAAGTTGACTTTGTGTTGTATCCCCAAGCGTTAGACTAAATATCCTTAATTTTCTTTTTCTAAAGTTAGAACTCGCGGACTTCCCTGGTGGTATACAGTGACTAAGACTCGGAGCTCCCAACGCAAGGGGCTGGGGTTCAATCCCTAGTCAGGGAACTAGATCCCACATGCCACAACTAAGTGTTAACATTCCGCAACTAAAGATTCCACATGCAGCAATTAAAAGGAAAAAAAAAAAAAAAGATTTTACATACCCAAACTACAAGACTTTGCATGCTGCAACTAAAACAAGATCGAAGACCCCGTGTGTCACAATGAAGACCTGGCATGACCAAATAAATACATATTTTAAATAACAACATAAAGTTAGAATTGGTCCTAGAAATTGTTAGAAGGCTGAGCCTACAGATTTGGGAGAAGGATCGAGGGCTATTAGGTGTAAGAGGAGAGGGCTCCAGAGCTGGGAACCTGGAAGGGGGTGAGAAAAATTGCCCATTGAGAAGTAACTGGAGGGTCAGACTGTTGGAGAGCCAACTAACAGCTAAATCAGGTGCTATAGCATCTGGTTGTCCTCACTGGAGAAATTTTACAGGAAGTTCTTTCTCTCTCTGGATAAAGGATAAAATCTGTACTATGTCTATTTGACTCAGCGGGGCTGTGCAGTTCCCAAGATCCCTTTCTCTGTATGATTCCAGGTAGGAGTTGGCCAAAAGAGGAACTTGCGTGAGATTTGGAAGATGGAGGGGAAACAGCAGCCATCACCCTCCTTTATCTATCTCTACCATATCCCATTTAGTAAGTTAAATTGGCCATTTTGAACATAAGAAAAGTTCTTTCTACCTGAGGTATCCAAAGAGATACCTAGTGGTTGGAAGACACAAATAAATTGCCTAGGCCTCTTATAGAATCTGATATTAAATGAATATGCTTTAAGACCTTGTGAATTATATTAGAAACTTTAAAAACAATCACCAGGATACCACTGAGCATCTTTATCTTTTTTTTTAAATATACTTATTTGGCTGTTTCAGGTCTTAGTTGCTGCATGCAGGATCTAGTTTCCCGACCAGGGATTGAACCCTAGGCCCCCTGCATTGGAAGCGTGGAGTCTTAGCCCCTGGACCAGCAGGGAAGTCCTCACATTGAGCATCCTTAGATGGAACCCTGAAACATTTCGTTAGAGGCTTGCTAAGATAGGCAGAAGACATTCCGGCAAGGAAAGAGCAGTCACCTTCTTCATTTTTGGACATTATAGAAATCAAGAAAATGAAAGAATGAGAAGTATAAGTCTTCATTTGGGAGCAAAGGAAATGAAAGGTGGAGACTATTTCAACATATCTTTATCACACTGAGTTTCCCCAGCCACAGACATGGTGTCATCTCTCTGTTTGTTTAGGAATCCTTTTAGGCCTTTAAATTTTTTCATAGATGTTTGACAATATATATGAATTAAGACTTATTCCTATATAGCTTTGTAGATTTTGATCCTATTATGAATAGTATTTTTAAAATCTAATTTTCTAATTGTTTCCTTTCTTTTTTTTTTTTCAAGTTTCTTTTGTCTGGAAATGGTAGTCAACTTTTTCACCAGTTCTGAGGATTTGTCTGGAGTGGTTCTTGATTAGAAATTTTCTCTCTTAATTTTCACACAAAAATTAGTTTTCCTGATGTAAAACATGCAAATTTCACAACGTAAACCTAGGATTGTGATACTGTGTATTGATTTTCTTTGACTTAACAATTAACGTTTATTTAATTCTTACTGGAAGCCATATGGTCTATGGAAGTGTTTTGCAAAGCATGTCTCATTGATTAGGAGGAGGTTTTCATATTTCATACTATAATTTCTCAGAGATTCACAAAGGCCCTGAGAAGTCCTGCAAAGAAACCTCTCTACCTCAGTTAAATCCTGCATTCCAAATTTATTTCATCACAGAACTCCTTTTCAGGCAATACCTTTCAGCCTTCTGAGGAACTGTTTTTTACAAAGCGCTCCCTTTGGGAAATGATGGTTTCAGGGAATAGTTATTGTGAAAATTGGTTAACTCCAGGACTGTCGTAAAGAATCTATTGTCTCTGTTACTACATTCTGTGGAAGCTAAGCTGGGTAGAACAAGGCTCTATTTGGCATTTTCTGATCCTACTCTTGGTGTTTAACAATAACACCCTATGGGTTAACGCTAGCATGATGAAAAGAAAGAAAAATATGCATACTGGTCTTCATGAGCCTACTTATTACCTCTGTTCCCTGGGAAAGGACCGCAGCTGGTCACAGTGGGAGAACGTCCTTGCAATTCTATTGCTATCTTTTGCCTGTTATGGAGATGACATTTTTTTCTGCTGCTATTACTCTTCCTGTTCAACCCCAGACCATCAGCTCTTCTGTAATGTTTTTTCCTTACATTGTGCAGAACCGCATATGTTTACTGAAAGCAGTCCTTTCTGTGTTCTGGATTATGTACAAAGGCTACAGTTCATCAGAGTATAACTAAATAACTGGCAATGGAAAAGGCCCACAAGGAGGGACAAAGTTTATCAGGGAAAAAAGGTTCTAGTTATTAATATATAGGTTTTCCTTGTATTGCTATTTCTTATCAGTGTTTATTAGAGCATTTGAAACGATAATGATGAAGTTCATCCTCATGTACATCAAAATCATTTGTGAGCTCTGAAAAAATAGACATAAGAAACTGGTCCCTATCTGGGACTTTCTGAATTGGAATCTCCAGGGAGCAGCTTAAGCATTTACACCCTGGCTTTTGCGATGTGGCCTTTCTGTTTTCGTAAACCACTTTCCCATACAGCTCTGCCTATGTTCTTCTTCTGATTTTGATGTAAAATAATACAGAATATTTTTAAAGAAAATAAATCAATTTCAAAATCACTTCCAAAACCCTAACACATTTTTTTTTTCCTTGTCTGGCTCTAGTTGCTGTTTAAGTAGAGAAATTTGTGAATTCTGAATTTGTCACTTAGCATTTTGTTTAAAAATGTTTCCAGGCTTTCATGTAGTAATAATAATTGTCACTTTAGGAATCATAATATTCCAACAAGTACTTATTTGTGTTGTAATTTAGCTAACCATTTCCTCACTACTGGACATTTAGGCTGTTTATTTTTGGCTGCTCTAGAGAAAATGGCAATGAAGAACTTGGTATGTATGCACTTTGCTTTTCTTTTGAATCAGTTCCCTTGGGATAATTTTCTTGAAATCTGGTTATTGGGTCAAAGGATATGAACTTTTTTTTATGACTTTTGTTAATGATTACTAAATTGCTTTCCAAAAGGTTGAAGAAATTCACAAAGTCATGCCCCAACTCCACAGCTTAATTGCTGAGGTTTTCAGGGAGTGGCAAGCAGTACTAGAAGTCTGCTGGGTGTTCCCATAACAGGTAGAAGACATTGTTCTGTTACCAGCCCTGTTACCTCACTTCTCCCTTCTCCAGCAGATCTTCTCAACCCCGGAATCAAGCTGGGGTCTCCTGCACTGCAGGTGGATTCTTTACCAACTGAGCTATCAGGGAGTGGGTAAACGTATCTATAGTTCTCTGCCTCTTCTCCCTCCGAGAGGTGGAGCCTGCTGACGCTTCCCTTGGACCCTGGAACCTGGACTATCGTGTTAACGTCTGTTGACCAATAGAATATAGCCCAGTGATGCTGCCTAGGTCTGGACGTTGGTCTTAAGATGCCTGGCAGGCTCAGCTTTCATCCTCTCGGAACCCCAAGCCACTACACAGCTTCGTTGCTGGAGAGTACATGGAGGGAGAGGGAAATCCCTGGCCAGTCCGGCTGTCCCAGCCATAGCAGTTGAGGCACCAGACAAAGGTGACTCCCTCGTGAATTCTCCAACCTCAGTCAAGTCACCCAGCCAACATCTGGAGCTGATAATCAAGGGTTGTTTTAAGCCATTTGTCTGGGGGGTGAACTGAAGTAATACATTTTATTTTGGTGAATGTGAAATGCCGAGGCATGCCAGTGATACATTCGAGCTTCCTTAACCCCATTCCAAGCAGAATGAAACTCACTGACATTCACCACCTCTCATCCCACCTCTGTACTGACCTCTGTCACGGAACTGACCCCGCTGTGCCCTCTTTATGTCCATTTGCATCTGCTTTCCCTACCACATTGTGGGTATTCACCTTGGTAACCGCAACACTTTTCAGTAGGCCTGGCACAAAATAGTTGTCAATAGGGACTTCCCTAGTGGTCTAGTGGTTAAGAATTGCAAGATAGGGGGCCCAGGTTCAATCCCCGGGTGGGGAACTAAAATCCCATATGTCATGGGGCAACTAAGCCTGGGCTCTGCAACCACTGAACCCTGGCACCCTGGACCCTGTGCACCACACCTAGAAAGCCCCCACGCCACAACGAAAGCCCCCACATGACACAATGCAGCTCCTGAGTGCCACAACTAAGACATGATGTAGGCAGATAAACACACACTAAAAAGTAGTTGTGAGTACTTATTTGCTTTGTGAATCTTGACTTGCTCTTGATTGAGTGATAAAAGCACTTGAAATGCAATGAGTTTTTGTTCCTGGGCTCAGCATTGTGCAAAGTATTTTATGTTGAATATCTCATTTAGCGGTCTCAACAATCCCATGAAGTAGGTCTTATTATGATCTTCATTTTGCAGGCGAGGAAACAGAGGCTAGGCAAAGTTACTTGAGGCAACAAGTGTACTTGTGCTGATCAAGGCAATGCTTTAGGCTTTGGCAGCAAGAAGATGAACAAAGTCACTTCCGTAGGGTGGCCAAAACCTACTGACATCTGGTTAGATGCCTGTGTCATAGTGGACAGCACTCTCTCTGAGAGGGCTGCCTTCCAACTGCAGGAATGTCATGGAGGCTTGTGCAGGGTAAGTTCTGCACAAGGGGATCCAGCCCAAGGTCAGGTAGGGGCTAAAATCCAGGCTGTGCTCACCATGGTGCCTGGCATAGAGCTGTCTCTCTGGGGGAAGGGACACTTGTTGCTTAATCTGTACAGTGTCACTGGGTGGGTTAGTGGCAGTCTTGGGTAAAATGTGCTAGTCTACAGGAAACTGGAATGCCTGATCAAACAGAAGATAGAGATGACTAAGAAACATGCCAGGTTTTAGAATGGATAGAGCAAGGAGACGGTTCCAGAGAAACACCCGAGTATGTGGAGCCTGGGGGCAATGGAAAATCTGGGTGTGGTATCTGAGCTGCCATATTGCTGTGTGCGGTTCACCATCACTTTGGCTAAATGTCTCATCCCCGGGAAGTTCCTATCTCTCTGCTATTGTTTGAGACTTCCAGACCTTGCTGTTTCAGTCCATCCCAGCTGCAATGGTGCACAGTAAGTTATGCAAACTAGCAAAAATATTTCATAAAGATTACAAACCTTGCCAGAGAGGGTTTACCACAATTTTTCTTAGAGGGTCCAAGCAATTCAATGTCCCTACAGTACCCAGCATGTAGGGCCTCATGGATCCCGACAGTTAACCCGAAAGAGATGCCTCTCATGGAATAAAATGAGATAGGTAACTGTCTCTGATTGCTCTTCTATACTCACGAGTGGAGCTAGAGCTGAAGGACAGAAACTGGTTTGGAGTAGAACTTCACCCTGTCCGAAATAGCTTGCAGAGTTCCTCACGCTCCACTTCAAAACTGGAAAAAACTGGGAAGAGTGGAGAGGGCTCTGGGAAATGGCTAACAATACCCCTGTCAGACACCCACTGCATAGAACCAGCATTAAGATCTTCAAAATGTAGCTGGAAAATTCCCCAGAACGATGTAGCGGTGATGGTGTCCGAGGCTGGCTAGTACTAATTTGAGGCCCTTTCATCATAGCCACTTGGATGGGGCCTCTGCCTTGTGAAGACGTGGCACATGGGTCCAGACAGGCTGAAGGGGACAGCCCCCTTTTATCACCTGCTGAATGACATCACATTCTCTTGTACCACCTGCCATCTATGGGTTCAAGAAAGATGGGCACTATATCAGTTTCCTAAGGCTGCTGTAACAAAGCACCACCAACCAGGCAGCTTAAAAGAATGGAAATGTATTGTCTCACAGTCCAGGGGGGATTAAGTCCCAAACCAAGATGGTAGCAGGGCTCTGTTCTCTCTGAAGCCTGCAGGGGACTCCTTCCTCGGCTATTGCCTGCTCCTGGTGGTTTGTGGGCCATCTTTGGCATTTGGTGGCTCACAGATGCATAAATCCAATCCACCGGCATCACAGGATATTCCCCGTTTCCCTGTCTTCACAAGGCCGTCTTCTTATAAAGACACCAATCATTTTGCATTAGGGGTCCAATCTACTCCAATACCACCTCAGCTCAACTGATTATATCTGCAGCGGCTCTATTTCCAAATAAAGTCACATTCCGAGGTACTGGGGGTTAGGACTTCATCACTGGGGAGGACTTCATCACAGCAGACAAGTTCCTGCATAAAACTGCTTTCTGGACTCCTAAATCTGCTTCTAGTATCGTGAACTGGTTAATCCATGGGTTCCGAGTCAGATTTCTCAGGTTAAAAATTTTGTGTCTCATACAGATGGCCCATAAACGCATGAAAAAATGCTCAACATCACTCATTATTAGAGAAATGCAAATCGAAACTACAATGAGGTATCACGTCACTCTGGTCAGAATGGCCATCATCAAAATGTCTACAAACAATAAATGCTGGAGAGGATGTGGAGGAAAGGGGACACTCTTGCACCGTTGGTGGGAATGCAGATTGATACAGCCACTATAGAAGACAGTTTGGGGATTGCTTAAAAAACTAGGAATAAAACTACCATATAACCCAACAATCCCACTACTACCCTGAGAAAACCGTAGTTCAAAAAGACACAGGTACCCCAGAGTTCACTGAAGCACTATTTACAATATCCAGGTCATGGACGCAAGCTAGATGTCCATCAACAGAGGAATGGATAAAGAAGCTGTGGTGCATATACACAATGAAATATCATTCAGCCACAAAAAAGAATGAGTTTGAGGCAGTTCCAGTAAGGTAGATGAACCTAGAGGCTGTTATATAGAATGAAGTAAGTCAGAGAGAGAAACACACATATCATATATTAACACATATATACACAGAACCTAGAAAAATGGTACTGATGAGCCGACTTGCGGGGCAGGGATACAGATGCAGACCTGGAGGACAGACTTGGGTACTTAGCAGGGGACGGAGTGGGCGGGATGGCCTGAGGGAGTTGTACTGAAACAAATATATCACCATATGTAAAACGAGCAGCTAGTGGAAAGCTGCTGTGTGACACAGGAAGCTCGACCTGGTGCTCTGCGCCAACCTAGAGGGGTGAGAAGGGGTGGGGGATGGCAGGAAGTTTCCAGAGAGAGGGGACACAGGTCCATACTTCTGACTGATTCACTGTTGCATGGCAGAAACCAATACAACATTGTAAAGAAATGATCCTCCAGTTTAAAAAAAAAAACAAACTGTCTCTACTTCTGTGCGAATGAGGATGGGGGAGGTTAGACTAAGGTGCTGGGCACAGTGCTGGGCATTAAGTGCTCATTTAAGTATCAGCCATCAGTGTTTTTACCCGCCACATCTTTCCACTGACTTCTCTGGAAGGAAATAATTTATTCTTTCCTGCAGACACACACGGTCCAGGGCAGAATCAAATGCTCTGTAGTTACAGGAACAGGGAGCAGAATGAAGAGCCAGAGAGGTTAGTTTACTTGTTCATGCAGTTAGACTGAAGGAGGAAAGCCACTCCTTCACTGTATTACCCGTAAAGGAGACAGTTCATGTTAGCACTGAAAAAGTTCTCTCTGTAGACACTTCCAGTAGGAAAGGCAAGCATTTCTCATATTCCCCTGGAGAAGGAAATGGTAACCCACTCCAATATTCTTGCCTGGAGAATCCCATGGACGGAGAAGCCTGCAGTTCACGGGGTCACAAAGAGTCAGGCACGACTGAGCGACTTCACTTTCACTTTCATATTTGTTAGCACTGAAAAAGTTCTCTCTGTAGACACTTCCAGTAGGAAAGGCAGGCATTTCTCAAATAAATGCTCTTGACGTTGGAGAGGTTGCCGGGAAAAGACAATTGACTAATGTTTAACAAGAGTCTCACAAGATGCTGGTTTTGGTTTTTGGTTGTTTGCTTGGCAGAGCTGAGCTGCATGTGGGACTTAAGTTCCCAACCAGAGCCTGAACCCATGCCCCTGCATTGGAAGTGCAGAGTCTTAGACAAGTCTCAGCCACTGGACTGCTTTTGATGAAAGCATGTCTGAGGATGCTTTGATGAAATTCCCCATGGTTAGGTATCAAGCCCTCACTCAGCTTTAGGACAGGCTTAGAAACTTCACAACAAAGACCCAGAACTGAAAGCTGAGTCAAACAAAAAACATTCATGAAAGTGTACGAGATGTAGAAAACCAGAGGGCCACTTTTATAATTTACAGTGACAAAAATCTACCTGTCTGTTGGACCAGAACTTTCCATCGGTCCAACCACAGCTTCTCTCCTTAGACTTAATGGGCCCGAAAGGAGATGAATGATTCTCTGCCCCCAGCCGGGTCAGTTGCACCCACTTCACACCCATAACCCAGGCGAGAGGAGGCCTGGCTCCCTCTTCTTTACTGTCCATGACATGAGCCGGCCTTGTCGCTACCACTTCTGAAATCTACCTTGCGCCCAAAGCGTCTCTCTTCTGGTTCACTGCCGTGGCTCTTGCCTCGGGCCACATCATTTTCCATCTGAACCTCTGTACCAGCCTCCCAACTACTCTCACTTTTTCTGTGCCAGTCTTCTTCTAGTCCATCGGTCCCCAACTTCTTTGGCACCCAGGGCTGTTTTCGTGGAAGAGTGCTTTTCCACACACTGGCGGGGTCGGGCGGCCTTGGTCCCAGGATGATTCAAGTGCGTTACATTTATTGTGCACTTTATTTCTGATCTAATGCCACCGCTGATCCGAAAGGAGGCACCTCTGCAGCCTGGAGGTTGGGGACCCCCTGCTCTAGCCAGTCCTTTCCGCAACTCCCATTTCAAAGCAGAAATGATAGTGTCACTCTCTACTTCATCCTCTTTATGGCTTCCCATTCATTCACTAAACATTTTTACTGAGTGCCCTCTCTGTGCTCTACTCTCAACAATGCCTCCATTCAGGAAAAGAAATAGTATGTAGATTGTGGTAAATGCCGTGAAGAAAAATAAATAAGGTGTGAAGGGACAGGGAATTGCCTGTGTCTGTTTACAGTTATTAAACAGGGTCTCCAAGGAGGGATTCACAGACTTGGTAGGAGGTGAAAGAGGTGAGAGTTGAATTCTGCAGAATATTCCAGTGGGCGGGAATAACTAGTGCAAAGGCACTGGGGTAGAATAGAAGCATGCCCGGGAGCTGAACACTAAAACAAAATCAAAGCTTTATTATGGTTTATAAACTGACCCAGTTCCCTCACCCCCCAAAAAGACCCTTCCCTTGAGAGTCCTCCAAACTTTTCCAGCACTCTCCCCTCCTCACTGCAGTCCATTCACACCAATCTAGCTCGTCAGACACTGTTTCCTGCCACACAGGCAATGTAGCTGCCTCTGCAGGAATACTTCCCAATCCAACTCTTAAGTCCAATTTGCTAGATGCGCTCCTTCTCATCAGGCAGGTTTCAGTTTAAATTTCACCTCAGGCCTTTTTGAACCACAGAAATTAAAATAGGTCTCTTATTACTTCTTTCCTAATTGTTTCCCTCCTGTCCCTAATAACATCATACAATTGGGATTCATATTTACATATATATATGAATTTAGACTTACAACTCAATAGGCAAATATTATCTCATCATTTAAATTTGCATTTGAAAACTAGGGAGGATTAAGCATGTTCATAAGTAATAGTTCTTAACATGATGTTTTTTCACTTCCTATCCCCACCTCCCTGGCCAGCGGGAACCCGACCCTGTCCACCTGTACGGGGGGTTGGGGGGGGGGCGCAATTTATTTTCCTAAGTTTTCTCTTGGCAAGAATTATTCCAAATCCCAACCGTCTTTAGAGCAAAGTGTGTCACTTCGACATCACGAAATTGTGAAAAGGGGCAAGAGTGACATTTGAGTTGTGACAGGCACTCCCATTATGCAATTACCGTGCAATTATTAAATATCACCAAATCACGTACAATGCAATGATGAATCACACAGTACATCTATTTAAGTGAAGGCGAGGGAAGCGCTGCCCATCAGCGGCCCCTCTGCCTGTTCCAGGGGCCTCCCGGTCTCACCAGCCCCGGAGACCGCCCGCGGCCAAGGCGGGCGAAGGCGCGCAGAGCTCGGAGCTTCACCGACGGAAACGCGCGAGAAGCGTCCCAGAGCATCCAGCGCGGCCTGTCTCCCGAGCCCCACCGAGACGACAGCTCATCTCGCGAGAGCACGGGCAGCGCCCGGCGGCGGCGACGGGCGGCGGGCGGCGGGCGGCGGCGGAGCGCTCTAGACCGCGCCCCCTCTGGCGCGGCCGGGAGCGGCGCGCACGCGCAGGGGCGGCGGGCCGGCGTCGGGGCACGAGGGCGGGGGGCGGGGCCTGCGTCGCGCCGCGGGCACGTCGCCGCGCGTCCTCGGTATTTAATGTGTCTGTGTTCCCCCGGCCTGGCCGAGCACGTGGGGGAGCGGCCGGGGCGCTGCGCTGAGGGGCCGCGCGGGAGCGGCGGGGGCCGGGGGCCGGGGGCCGGGGGGCGGCGGCGGCGCGAGGACTCTGCACCCTGACGGGGGCCGAGGAGCGGTGAGTGGGGGCCGCCGGTGAAACGGGGAGCACCTGCGGGGGCGCCGTCGGGGCGGCGCTCAGGCGCCCGGGCCGTCGCCGCCTGTCAGGCAGGCCCTCGCCTTCCCGCCGCCCGCGCGCCCCGCCGGGCCCCTCCTGACGCGCCTCTGGTGGGCGCCGCGGCCGCCCTCGGCAGCCTCGCGGGCCCCGCGCGCGCGTCCCCGTCCCGGGGGGGGGCGGGAATCGCGGGCGCGGCGCTCCGTGCGCCTCTCCGCGGCTTAACTTTCCCCGAGCTGCGGCTCACACCCGCCCGGGGCGCGGACGCCAGTGCGTCCCACCCAAGGTCGCCCGGCCTCGCGCGCGTTTCCCTTTCAAAGGTCGCGTGCGCCCGGCCTGCGCCGGGAGAGACGGCGGCGGCGGCGGCGGGCAGGGCCAGGTGCTCACAAGGGCGCGGGAGTGTCCGAAGGCCCGCGGGCGCCCTTCCCCCGCCTCCTCCGGGGTTGGAGCTGAGCTGGCCACTTCGGAGAGCTCCCCCAACTTCTGGGCTCCCCCGTCGTGCCCCGGGTTTCGCCGCCCCGAGGCCCCGCGGTGGCACACCCGAGCGGGCAGCCCAGCCCCTGGGAGCGGCACGCGGCAAACTCAGGGCACGGGGTCTCGGTCTGCGGGACCGCGAGGCTGAGCTCGGAGATCGGCTGTGCTTGGAACCCTGTTACGGGAGGAGGAAGGTTTAGGGTCCCGGTATCGAAGGCTTGGTGTCTCTCTCGAGGACAGTCTCTCCCAGCCCCCTTACAGGGTGTCCGGGGAGGCGGAGGCGTGCCGTCCCGGGCGCCCGCTGACCTCGCGCCCCGCTCGGCCCGGCGGGAGTACGCTGGTTTCGGGGTCACAGGTCCCAGTGTGCGTGGGCAGGCTTTGGTCTGGATGCCTCGGGGGCGAGCTTTCACCAGCTCTCCTGTTTTGTGCCACCTTGGGTACGCTCGCTCCTATTTCCCACGCGCGGAGGAGGCCCAGAGAAGGACAGGAGCTGTTGGTGGCAGGTGGTGCCCAGTCGACTGGCTGGGAAGACCGCGCGTTTCGCGGTCCCCCTTTCCCGCGGAGATGACGAGGTTGGCGGGCGTCTGCTTGCCCCCTCGTCCTCAGCTAACACCAGCCCGGTGTACATAACTCCAGGTGTCAGAGGAGGCCTCTCAAGCCGTGTCGGGTGTATGGGCAGAGCCCTGAGGTTGAACTAGCTGTCTTTCCCCTGGGGAAGTACAGGCTATCTGGTGTTTAAATGTATCTCCTGTAGGTTAATCTGGGTTGCTGGACACTCGGTACAGTCATATCTGTTGGTTGGTTTGCTCTCCAGTACCCCCACCTCCTTTGTCGAAATTATTGATCAAGAAACCCCATTCACAAAAAGCTGTCAATTCTGGGAACTAGTAACCTTACCTTGCTGCCATATTCTTGAAACTAAGTCCTTCCCAAATAATTTTCTTTTAAATTCTAGTTAGAAGTTTGAGCTCTTAGCACTCACTGCCCATCCCCTTTGCTCTTAAAGGTACAGAGCATCTTTGAAGTGCAGAGAGGGGAGCATGATGTGCCCGTCTGTCAAATTCCTCTGTTCTTGAAGTTCAAGGGATTCACCTGCTGATGATTTAAGACATTCTTAGCACTGGAGACAAGTGAAGTAGTCTTGGGGGAGCTTTTTTTGACTTGTGTTGAACCTTTCCTCTTTAACTTCTGAACTTCCTTTATGGGTTCTGGGTAATAATTCCTGGGTGTGTGTTTCCTTGAAGAATAGCCTTGGGCTATAGTAGGTTCTCTGGATCCTACAGGTATGCAAATCTTTGAAGCCTTGGTGCCTGTCTGAATTAAATAGGCTCTATTGTCACACGAATTTTCAGGTGATGGCCCCCTGAAGTCGCAGATAACTGATCCCCTCCCAGCCTGTGAGTGAGACTGGTCTACTGTCTAGCTCTTTGTTTGACTATCTGTTCTGCCTTGACTATCTGTTTCTAGGAAGTACTTGGCCACTGCATGGTGTCAGTGAGGATATCTGTTGAAAGTGACTGCTCAGGTGCCAAGGAGATATGTCTCCAGTGTAAGGTTGCTCAGCGCCAATATTTTAAAGTAATTTATTCTGCCTAGTAATGCAAATTATTCTTGGGCGTTGAACCCAGGCCAGGTCAAAATCATCGTTTGTGGGTGTAGGCTAGTTTAAGCTTTTCAGTCTTTCATTCTCAAAACAAATTGAGATAATATTTGTGGGGCGCGGCGCTGTGCCTGGCACGTGTTGGGTACTCACACATAATTTTTTTTTCCCTCCTTCTAAAGAGTCTCTGAGACTGACTTTGTTTCTCTTGAATCTGTTAAGTGACTTGAATATTAATAAAAGGTCTCTATTCCCCAACCTCTCACCTGGAAACTTGGTTGGAAGGAGGAAAAATTGGCTTCCTACACATTGCCTGCCAGCCTCCTGGCTCAAGCCACGTGCCTGGTGAGCTGGTGCTTTCCATCCCATTCTCCCCAAGTGCTTCCTTCCTAATCTTCCCTGTGAGTCTTGAATGAGGGGTCTTCTCTGCAGTGTGGACTGTTGTGCTCTGGTGGGGAAGTTTGGGTGTGAGTTAATGCCTTCACTCTGCTATCTAGGGAGTTTCTCTCCTCTGGGGAGGAGGTTGGTCCTTATGGGCCTCTTAGCTCCTTGAAATTGTCTCATACTATTTGAGTTGCTAATCTGTGTGGGATGTATTTTAATCCCAGAGCTTCATTCCTAGGGCACGTCTTTTCATCTACATCCCTTTCTGGTGTAATGCCTCACACAGATTTCACCTTTGATTATTAACATCAAGTACTGATTGTGTGTGGCATTCTCACTGAGCAAACCAGCTGGCCCTCGTACCTAATTTTAAACTTGGGCAGTGCAGAAGAAGCACAGTGCTTTGGGTAGGACAGAGGGGCTGGAGAAGTCACTTGTGGAGACAAGCTAAAATTTAGGGGACGCCTTTTCCTTGATAGTTACTCTGTGAGGTGAGTTACAAGCAGGTGCCTCCCTAATCCTTTAATCCTCACACTTCTGAGTACAGTTGAGGAGGGTGAAGCTGGAGGTCTTTCGGGATTGTTTCAGTGGCAAATAAAAATACAAATTGAAGGATAGAGAAACTGACTAAGTTTGGGTTTGGACTTACACTCAGTCCTCTGGAGGGCTTTTGTGAGGAGAACAAGGGGTTGTCAAGTCCATGGGGTTTTCATCTTTTCTGTCTGTTGCTTCCTAAGCAGATTCTTGCAGTAAAAAGAGTGTGTGTGACGGTTCAGCATTCTGAGGACTGCTTTTAGTCTTAAGGACCTTTCAGGATGTCTTTTTCCTCTCCTGTATGGTTCTAAGTGGTCTTTGTTCTGTTCAATTCTTGCCATCTGAATGTTTCTACAGCTCAGTTTGATAAGTTTGCAGAAGTTGATGCTAAAACTTGCTGTCCCCATCTGGCAGTACAGGCTGGCTGCCTCCGCTTAGCTGGTCCTCACTGAGGCCCATGCACTTGGGAACGGAACAGGGCCCCAGGAAAGTTCGGGAAGTAAAGCTGAGCAGTGCTGAGGGCTTGTTTCATCCCTGAGGGTTTAGCTAACAGGAGTCTTGATTGGGGGTGGCAGGGTGGAGTGGAGGTTGAGGTCTCTACAGCTTTCAAGGCTGAAACCTGGCTGGAGTTCGGGCAGGTCTCCGTTTCTGCAGCTGGGGAAATGAAGTTAGCGTAAAATGCGTTCAGATCGAGCTTCTGGGAGCCCTGGAGTTAGTCTGCCCCTTACAGCTGCTGGGAGGCGGAGTTGCCTGCAGGGTGGGGTATGTTTGGGCCAGGGATGCCAGGATAGTACAAGCCGAAAACTAAAAAAAAGTCAGTCCACTGTTTTAAGTGGATTTGAAGTTCACTTAGCTCTCAGGTGCTACTGTATTAAATGGTCTTATTTTTTACTGTATCTTTATTTTCCTGAATCCATCCTTAGGGCTGAGGGTGTAGAGCTGCCTTGTCCTATAGACAGCTACTAGTTATGAGTGGCTAGTTAAATTTAAGCTTTTCAAAGCATTAAGGAAAATTTAAGAATTGGCTCCTTGGTGACATTAGCCACATTTCACCTGCTCACGTGGCTTCATGTGGCCCAGGGCTGCGGTACTGGACAGTGCAGGTCAGGAACGTTTTCATCGTCACAGAAAGTTCTGTTGGACAGCACTGGTCTTAGTTCTTTGCCCAACTCTAAAAGCGTCATTGTCTCGCTTTGTAAAGCATCACATGTTTGGCCTTACTCTTCTATATTCTGCAAACCCAACATCTTTGGTGACAAGTTATTTATCAGCTCTCTCCATGGCATGTTCAGATGCAAGTTCTGGTCTGCCAGTTTCGAGGGCAGTGATCAGTTATGAGACAGTTTGAGAGAGGCGTGTAGCAAGGGGTCTGGCGATGGGAGTGAGAAGTGAAGGCGGGGCGCTAAGCGTTTGGAAAGCCATCTTGGCTTGAGAGACTCTTCATCATCGTAAGGTCCTCGCTGCTCCTCCAAGGCCTGTGTCATTGGCCTTGGCCATCCTGTCAGCACGACTGCTGTTTGGTCCTTCAGTCGCCTGGTGGCTTTTACAGGGTCCCAGCGTGGGCCTTTCTAAGCCAGGTTGCGCACACCTTACAGACAAGTGTTATTTTCATTCTGTCCGTGCAGCCGTCTCAGCGTGGGAAGCCTCTCTTTACCGAAGGCTTCGGGAGAGTTGGTTCCCAGTGGGGATCCCCAAGTCTTGGTGTGGGTCTGGCTCTGGGGAGTGGGCTTTGTTTCCATATGCCCCTCATCTAGTCCTGGGTGTGCTTAGTTTGAACCCTGCTAGACTGGCCTTTGGCATATAATGTGAACTCTTCTCTTGGAGCCTGACAGTAGAAGATTGATACGGCATTTATTGAGCATCTGCTGTATACCTGATAACTTAGAAGGGTTTTTGCACATTATTCCCTTTTTATTCTCTCTCATCCCTATGAAGTTAAGAATTTCTAGTTTTGTGTATGTGGAAGCCAAGGCCCTGCGAAAAGGAAGCTGATTCCAGGACACAGGGCTGGGCTGGGTCGGGCCCTTTCAGGCTCTTTCTTATTAACTGCCCTGTTGTTACCCTTCCATCCTCATCCAGAAAGTGAAACCAGGCTTTTAAAATGTAAATTTATTTATCCCACAAACTGAGTCAGACTGTTAGATCATTCCAGCCTCATTCAGCCCTAGGAGGGAGGTATTTGTATCTCATTTCTTTCATTGTTATTGTATGGGAAACGGGAGTTAAGGATCTTTAATGCCCTTGTATTTCCAGTGTTTTTATCATCAGAATTATGCAACCATCCAGTGCCTTCAAGCTGTACAATAATGGCAGTGACTAAGAGGAGACAGCCTCCTAAGCGAGGTGGCCCTGCCTTAGGGCCTGGTAAACTGCTCTGAAGACTCTATGGCTTAGTTCAGTCACCTGGCTGAAAAGGCCGTCGTGAAGCCACTCAGTCCTTGGCTAATAATAGTGTGGTCTGTCAGACCTCGCACAGGGTCACAGGACGGTCCCCTGGCCCTCAGCAGGCTGCAGCCCAGAGCAGCTTGGTCCCTGTTGGAGGAGGCTGCCCAGCCCTCTGGCCCAGGCCGCCCCCATCACTTCCCTCCAGCCTTGGCTTGGAGGACAGGTTTCCACCCCCATCCTCCGCCCTGTGGATTTCCACCCCACTCACCTCCCCCTTCCTGTCTCTCCAAAGAGAAAGGAGTGGCTTGCCCAGAGCTGCATGGGCTGGGCCTGAGCATAGCCTCCTCGCTTTGTCCTTTGGTTTTGGTGCGGCCGCCTGGCCAGGCATGTGCTGTCGTGCTATTTTTAGCAGGCGGTTCCTTTAGGAGGGCCAAGTGCATGCGGCTTCAGTGTGGGGCAGGTCCTAGCGCCAGAGCCGCCGCCTCTTAATCAGGGAGGAAGGAGAAGAAAGCCCCCTAGAGACCGTGGGGGGGCTGTGGGGGTGGGGGTGGCCACTCCTGAGGTCCCCGGGGCTGCCGCTTCTATCGGGACCTGTGGTAGGGACCCAGCCCTGTCTCCTGGGCAGGCAGACATGTGACCGAGGCAGCCCTCTGAGCTTGTAGGTCAGGACTGCCATCCTGGGGAAGGATGACCCAGTGCCTGGGTTCTGTTTCCACGGGAAGTCACCCAGCCTGAGGACCGGCCACTAAAGAACCGCAGCCTGGAAGCTGGCACCCTCTGGCTTAAGCCAGAAGAAAACCACGAGAGAAGGGAGACGCACGCCGTTCACGGGGAGTTCTTCCTGGGGGTCACTGAGGCCCACACGAGAGGAAGAAGGGGGCTGTCCCTCATCGCCCTCCTCCCTCACCCTGCTGCTCCCTCGTTCCTTCTCCTCTGACTCGGAGCTGCCGGCGCCAGCCCCTCTCCCTGTCTCTGATTAAGGAAGCTTCGGGCCATATAAGGTCCTCTGTTGCCTATGGTTTTTGTTGGCTGGAGAGCAAGATTGTTTTCGCAAAGTCTGATTGAAAAAAGTGGCAAGGACTTCTGTGGGGCTGCGTGTATGTGTGTGTCTGTCTGTGCCTGTGTCTGTCTGTCCGTCGCTGCCCTCTGTCCCCAGCCCCCCTCTGCAGAGGGGGTCTGGGCCCCCTTATTCTGACAGATTCGTTTGAAGGTGTGAAGGGCTGAGGGTAAGAGCTTAGCTCCAGTTCCCCAAGGGCAATGAGGGGTGTGCCCCCGGGGCTTCCTGGCAGATGAATTTGCTGAGGGAACCTCTTGTCACACCCTCCGCGTCCCTGCTGTGCTACCAGCCGCAGAGGCGCTCTGTCCTGGAGTGGATTCTGCAGTCGGCTTCTGTTTATTAAGAACCTGCAGTCCCGTGGCTCTTGGGGTGCCCTCTCTGGAGGGAGTTGGGTGAGCCTGTTCCCCCAGGACCTTAGCCTTTAGCTCGGTGTCTGCCCAGCGGTGCCAGGAACAGCTCCTCGGGCAGCGGCCCACAGTCCTGCCCTGCCCTCCGCTTCTGGCTGGCTCTTGAGTCAGCCAGGCTTGTGACTGCCGCAGGACTCTGGCCTGGCTTCTCCCCCTCCTTTCCCATCCTCTCAGGTCTTGGCAGAGCTACTCCTTGCCAGTCACGCTGCTGCCACTTCTGCAGAGACCTTCTCTGACCATGCTCTCTAGAGCTAAAGCTCCCCCTCTCCGGGGTAGGCTTTATCCGGCTTGCCTCAGCCCGGGCTCCTCGTTTAAACTATTCAACACTTTTCTCAGCTCTCCTAGCTGGTTCCGTTCAGGATGCAGTTCAGTTCAGTCACTCAATCATGTCTGACTCTTTGTGACCCCATGGACTGCAGCATGCCAGGCCTCCCTGACCATCACCAACTCCCTGAGTCCACCCAAACCCATGTCCATTGAGTCGGTGATGCCATCCAGCCGTCTCATCCTCTGTCGTCCCCTTCTCCTCCTGCCCTCAATCTTTCTCAGCATCAGGGTCTTTTCAAATGAGTCAGCTCTTTGCATCAGATGGCCAAAGTATTGCAGTTTCAGCTTCAGCATCAGTTGTTGCAGTGAATGTTCAGACTGATTTCCTTTAGGGTGGACTGGTTGGATCTCCTTACAGTCCAAGGACTCTCAAGAGTCTTCTCCAACACCACAGTTCAAAAGCATCAATTCTTCAGCACTCAGCTTTCTTCACGGTCCAACTCTCACATCCATATGTGATCACTGGAAAAACCATAGCCTTGACTAGATGGACCTTTGTTGGCAAAGTCATGTCTGCTTTTTAATATGCTGTCTAGGTTGGTCGTAACTTTCCTTCCAGGGAGTAAGCGTCTTTTAATTTCATGGCTGCAGTCACCATCTGCAGTGATTTTGGAGTTCAAAAAAAAACAAAGTCAGCCCCTGTTTCCCCATCTATTTGCCATGAAGTGATGCGACCAGATGCCATGCTCTTCGTTTTCTGAATGTTGAGCTTTAAGCCAACTTTTTCACTCTCCTCTTTCAGTTTCATCAAGAGGCTCTTTAGTTCTTCACTTTCTGCCATAAGGGTGGCGTCATCTGCATATCTGAGGTTATTGATATTCCTCCCGGCAGTCTTGATTCCAGCTTGTGCTTCTTCCAGCCCAGTGTTTCTCATGATGTGCTCTGCATAGAAGTTTCATAAGCAGGGTGACAGTAAGGATGCACAGGAGAGTGGCTAATCCATTGCCCGGGGGATGCCCAGGCCTCCGCGCTCTGAACTTGTTGAGAGGCTGTGGGTTTCTTACACGCGTTCCCACATCTCTGCAGTGTTATCTTGTTACTTGAAATGTGACTCCCTACCCCTCCCTCCATCTTTGCTCCCTGAGGGCTCCCCCATCTGCAGTGGAACCTGGCTCCCTGTGGGTGTTTAATCTTTGTTAAACTGCTGGCTCTGAGGGGTTCTGCTGCCTGAGGCTAGCTTGCCCTCAGTAAGCATGTTCTCTTTCTGATTGTTGCTGTGTGTCAGGGGGCAGTTGGGGATTTCTTGAAGCGAGGTTGCTATCAGTTAGTATTTGAAAATAAAGCAGTCTAAGTTTGCACATAGATGGATTAGCGCTAATACATATTTATCACATAGGTAAAAGTTGTATGGTGATAGAACATCCGCTGTAGTCAACACTTAGGAATGTATCCATTTTTTTATCGTAGGGTTACTTGTAGAAAGATTCGACTTGACTCTGCTGAGGTCTGAAAGAACAGCCCTTTGCCCAGCGTGCTCGCCCATCTGACCTGACCCCTTCTGGAGGGGGCTGGCCTCCCTCCCGAGTACTTCTGCACAGCAGTCTCTGGGTCTCCTGGGAGTCGGGTCCAGACCTCCGCAGATCCAAACCCGCGCACGTTCACGGCCCTGTAGGGTCTGTCCTCAGGTTCTGCGTCCATGGGTAAGGAGGGCTGGCTCTGTTTCTAAGCAGTGTACTGCTTGCTTTTTTTCCCTTCCTTCCTTTTACAAAGTGTTGTCTGTTTTGTTTTTCTACTCTGGAAGATATGGACTTGGCCCATTCCTAACCATTTCCCGCCCTCATCGTCTCAGTAGAGGGGCAGCTCAGCATTTGGTCACGTTACAGGGTTGTGGTATTTATATTGCCGTGGCTGCAGAGTTCTTGCTTCTCCGAGTTTCCTCTCTGGTCTTCTCCCTTCCTCCTCTTCCCCTAGTTGATTTCCTGTGTTTCTGTAGGTTGGTGCTCTTTGAATCTCTCCAGCCTCTGGCTCTCCCCTGGGCCTTGGCCACAGCAGTCTGCTGGTGGGAAGCTCTCATGCACACCGCGTGCTCAGCATCCCCGGGCCCCTGCATCCTGGAACCTCCTCCTCCCCTTCTCTTGTGTTGCTTCCTTCCCCTCCTTTCTGGTTTTACTCCTTGTCTTGGTGAGGACACGTGTGAAGGTGGGCAGCCATCCAGAAGCAAGCTGCTCTGAGCACAAGGACAAGCCCCTTTGAAGGCAGGAGTTGGGGCTGTGCGGCTGAAGGCACAGGGTTGGTGGAAAGACGGCAGAGAAAGCCAGGCCCTCGGATCCCTTCTATCAGTCCACCGGCTTCAGACCGGCTTCACTCTCGGAGTAGTTGAAACGAGAGGGGGTCCAGATTTGGGTACCGGGTAGTGGCGGGCATGAAAGTCTGCGTGCTGAACGGGCACCCCGCCCTGCTCGACCGTCTCAGTGCTGCCGTTCGTGCTCATGGCTTCTCGTACCCTGGGACAGTCAAGTTTGGGACATGTGGTGGCCAGATCCACCCCCCCACCTCTCGAGCTGAACTTGTCAATTGGCCAGTGGCAGTACCAGACCAACTGAGGAAGAGGTCACTGGGGGATTTTCCCCTGAAGAAACCGAAAGGCTAGGAAGAGGGCCGTGTTTCTGTCTGGTTCACGTCTGTGCCCCGCTGAACTTTGTACCTTGTTGGCACTAATGAATTTTTTGTTGAGTAGAAATTACCTTATGCATTTGGGTCATTTCTGAGTTGGTTCTGTCGCACTGTCTGCCATTTGGGAAGTCAGTGTCTTAGCCCTCTGTGCGACGGTTGCCTCTCCTCAGCATCTTTTCTGCTCCCTCTTGCGGGCGTGTGCCGTCCTTCCTGGCTTTCGGGTGAGCTTGCTGTCCCCGCGCACCTGCGTATCTTGGGGCAGTCTTGCGTTCTGGGTCATGGGTGGGAGCTCCGCGTGCCTGGGGGCACTGCCCTGGCACCTGATCTGTCGCCGTCCTCAGAGATCTGTCAGAATTCACTGGTAAAGCAAGAAGGTTGCCAGAAGCCAGGGATGAGGGGCAGGATGGGTGTGACATCGTTGTTCAGGGATGCAGTGGGAAGGTTTTTGTAGGAGATGCTGATTTTATCACCTGAAGCTGAGTGACGCTAGATGGTTGTGGGTTTAGTCAGAGGGGTGGGGGCATTTGGGGTGTTCCTTGCGTGGGTTTCTGAAGTTTTGCAAACTGGAAGTTTAATTTTGAATTGAGCTGGAGGAGGAGGAGGAGGTCTTGATTTGAGACCATGTCCAGATGGGATGTTTTGCTGACTTCTTACTGGAGCTCTGGTACCAGATCCCAAGCTTCTGCTTCAGCAGGAGAAGGCTTCCCTGAGCAGACGCTCTCACCCGGACATTACTGGGAGAAGGCCCCAGTCTCCTGGAGGGCAGCCGGGAAGCGCCCTGTGGCTTGTGGGGCCGCGGGTCCCGCCAAGGTGGGCGGTGTGGTGGGGCTGGCTGTGCTGGCTGCCTGCGGCTGCGCTGGGCCACCACAATGGAGGGTGTGGGGGCAGCCCTCTGTGAGCTAGTGTGGGGCCCCTCGGGTGCCGGCGCGGGCCAGCCCAGCCAGGCCCCTAAGGGCGAAGGCGACAGCCCTGTGAGCGCGGGCTGGGCGAGGCCACCTGCCTGGCGATGGCCGCGGCACTCTGATTGCGGGGCCTCAGTCATGCTGCTGAGGGTCCGCGGCCCAGCGCACCATCATCCCCCACCCTCAGGGGCAGGATCACCCTCTGCCGGGCGAGGTAGGCGCTGGCCGTCGCGGCGTTGATCCGGCCCTTGTTTCTCCTTCAGGCCCCTGAGGACGCCCTCTAGTACCCATCTGTGCTCGGGACGCTGGGTCGCCACTCGCTGCACGCGGCTGTTTGGGTTTAAGTTGACATTAAATTTAAGGTTCAGTTCCTCTGTTGCTCTGGTCCCATTTGCGGTGCTCAGGAGCCCCTTGTGACTAAGTGGCCTCCAGTCCTAGCCTGCGATCGCCCCTCGGGGGTGGCCCAGGCCTTGGGTCTTGCCACCTGCTGTGCCTTGGCTGAGTCTCAGCTGCCGCAACTTCTTCCTGCCTGCCTTGTCCTCACAGCAGAGGTCACAGAGGTGTCCTCCCCCGCCAGCTTTTGGCTCTGGCTCCCGACTCTTTCTTCTCCTCTCTGCTGCCCCCTTCACCCCCCAGCATGTGTTGGTTTAGAAGCTGTTTCTCTTGTTAGCCCCATTACAACCTAAGGAGATCCTGGCCTTCTTTGAGACAGCCTCCTGGGGGGAGTTCTCTTTGCTACTTCTGAAGTGGGCTCAGCTTGGTGCAGTTCTGTGTGTGAGAGACACCCAGAGTCTTCTATTGGCATTGTGAGCTTCTGGTGACAGGAAGTTTTTATTTGCATGGTTTAAATGTATGTGCATAACCTCAGCCTGGTGAGTAATTGGGTAAGTGCGTCCTGTACAAATCCAGAGACACCCTGGTAGTCCTATACAAAGACCTCTGTGTGTGACCTTTCCCCAGGGTGGAGGGTGGTGAGGGGGCGGGACGGTGGGGGTGATGTTGGCCCAGCCAGCAGCCTGCTGTTCTGTGAAGGTGGTGGCAGCAAGTGCTGGGTCATGTAGCTATTTCCTGTCCTTGGAAGGGACCCCTTAAGAGGAGAAGCTCCTTAGCCAGGGTTTGATGTGCTGGACACTCTAGAGGTGGGGTGTCTAACGCCCCCTGTTGGTGAACACCCCAGGACTGTAACACATCATGCTGGAATAAGGGAAGAAACGTTCTGATTTCCACCTGGAGAGTGTAGGACAGTCCATTCAGAACCCAGGAGTGGATCCAGGCCCAAGCCCACACTGGACTTGTCTCTCGGTGTTCCCTCGGCTCTTGCGTTACGATCAGTTCCCCCGCCCCACCCCATCATGAATCACATGCCACTCTTTTTCTAACAATAACCGCAGCCAAGTTGACTTAGTTACTGGGACCAACACTTGTTTTCTTGTTTAATAAATCTGGAAATTTGCCTTCTTATTTAGCAGAAGGCTCTCGACTGCAGTGACTGGACTGGTCATCAGGCTTGGGGGTGAGACCAGTATTTCTCCAGGGGTAAGCTCTTCTGTGGAGAAGGAAATGGCAACCCACTCCAGTATTCTTGCCTAGAGAAACCTGTGGACGGAGGAGTCTGGTGGGCTGCTGTCCATAGGGTCGCACAGAGTCAGACACGACTGAAGCGACTTAGCATGCATGCATGCATTGGAGAAGGAAATGATAATCCGCTCCAGTACTCTTGCCTGGAGAATCCCAGGGACAGAGGAGCTGGTGGGCTGCCGGCTATGGGGTCGCACGGGGTCGGACACCACTGAAGCGACTTAGCAGCAGCAGCAAGCTCTTGTGAGAAGCTGCAGGTGCCTCTGGGAGAAGGAAGAACTCTCTTTAGATCCTAGGGCTGCTGCTGCTGCTAAGTCGCTTCAGTCATGTCTGACTCTGTGCGACCCCATAGACAGCAACCCACCAGGCTCCGCCTTCCCTGGGATTCTCCAGGCAAGAACACTGGAGTGGCTTGCCATTTCTTTCTCCAGTGCATGAAAGTAAAAAGTGAAAGTGAAGGCGCTCAGTCATGTCCAACTCCTAGCGACCCCATGGACCACAGCCTACCAGGCTCCTCCATCCACAGGCTTGTCCAGGCAGGAGTACTGGAGTGGGGTGCCATTGCCTTCTCCGCAGATCCTGGGGAGTCCAAGTGAACGCTGCAGTCTTGGGCTGTGGCACGTGCCCGCCTTGGGCTCTGTGTGAGCACTGGGAAGCCAGCCAGCCTGCATCTATTCCCTAGCAAATGGACCTGCTAAAAATAAACAGGCAGCTATTCAGTTCCACCAGATTCAAAATAGCCAGGCCGTCCTCCCCACCAGTGTTAAGGTCCCTTCTGCATTCTTCTGTGAGGCTGTTTCCAAGGGGAGGCAGTGTCCTTGGCCTCCCGGATAGGACGCCCTAGGGGAGGAACCTGCCTTCCCAGTGAGTGAGTGTGAAGGCCGCTAGACCTACAGTGCTAAATGCCACTTGTATCCTCAAAGGTTCAGGTTAAAACAGCAAGTCACACATGCACAGAGCTAGGGCCCAGAGAAGGAAGGTAGCGGTGGGCCGGCGGAGGCTGCGGAGCGTGTCTGTATCTGTGTGCGTGTGTGTCCGTGTGCAGGTGGCCGGTGTTCAAGAGAGGCTGGCGCTTCCTACACCACCTGTCCGGGCCTGTCAGGCCTTGTGAAGCAGGGAAAATCGGCACCTCACTGATTCACAAGTCCATCCAAGTGACATTAGCTCAGGTAGGGCCCTTCCAGACTGAAGAGCCAAGGAAGTGAGGGACAGTTCTTGACTTGTGGGAAGTGGGGCTCCCTGTGAGGTGCCCCAGGCCGCCGTGCCCTTGGTGAGACCCACTTGCCTCCTGAGCGCGCTGCCTTTGGGTGGAGTGGCTGCTGGCCCACGGGCTGCTGGCCCTGGTCCCAGTGCCCTAGCTGCTCTGCGCCCCGCTCCTGTCTGGGGGTCTGCTCGCTCTGAACTCAGGAGCCGGGAGCGGTTCCTGCAGGGGACGGGGCAGTGCAGGACCAGGTGCTGCTGCTCACACGGAAGCCGTGGCTCCTTGGCTCGAGGGCCCGGGTGAGTGGTGGGCACTGGGGCTCCGCTGGGACATCCCTGGTCCTGTGGGGCGGGTAGCATTGCTTCACGGGAGCAGCGTTTCCTGCCTTCTCTGAGTCCGGCTTGGCAACGTAGAAAGTGTTTCCTGAGCTGTCATTAACTGAGTGGCCTCTTGGGCTGGGTGGGGCTATAGGTGGTGACTCTGGCTGGGAGCTTGGGCCACAGTGTGTGCGGACCCAGCTGGGCTGGAGGGTGAGGTGGGCAGGTGGCAGTGGTGTCCCTGAAGGACAGAGTAGCAGGCACGTGGCGCCTGTCGTGGCCCCAGTCTGCACCAGGAAGGAGCAGAACGGGGAGGCGGCAGGGGAGGCCTGGCACGGGGCGGGTTGTGGTGTGCGTGTCCAGGGTGCAGGACCAAAGCTCGACGGGGGTCTGTGTCTGACCTCTGCCTCATGGTAGCACAGATCTGATCCAGGAGTGGGGCGGGGCCTGCAGGAGAGCAGACCCCTGCCATCAGCTTCAGTTCCAAGGGAGTGGGGAGTGGGTTCTCCCAGCTGTTTTGAGAAGCAGTTTGTATCTTGGATAGCAGCTCCCCACTTATACCCTAATTTTCAAGACTGTAAAAGTTGGGCCCCTGGTATGTAAAGTGAGGAGACTGCCCACTCTGAGTTGTTAAGATGTAGGATTCTTTTTTTTTTTTTTAAGATGTAGGATTCTTTTTCTTCCTCTCCGTCCCATTCCATTTAATCTCCTACCTGGGAGTAGAGAATGGCTAGAATACGATGGGAATCACAGCTATGAACTTTGGGATTGCCGAATTAATGAAGAAGTAGAATATGAATTTGCTGATGAGAAGAAAACCTGGGTTCATACCCCAGCCCCAGATCCCACTTCTTGTTGCATGCGATCTGTTGGGTGGGACTTGATCTGATAAAGGCCGGGGACGGACTGCCTTATCCTGAGTACCCCCTTCCCCGCTAACCTGTTTTCTTTCTTAAATTTCATTTTTTAAATTTTTTATGTGAAAGACATTGAACACAAAGCAATTCTCCTTAATCTCTCACCTTTTTTGGGGTGTGCGCAGGTTAGGGAACAGTGATTCCCCAACTTGACTGCACATTGAAATCACCTGGGTTGATTAAAAAACAAAACCTGACGTCCAAGTCTCACCCTGAGATTCTGATTTAATTGATCTGGGTGCCACCTTGGGGTTTTAAAGCTTCCCAAATGATACCAACAGGCAGCCAAGTTGGAGAATCTCTGTTAAAGAAGTTTAAAATTCTCTTCCTGAAAGAAAGAAGACTGTCTCTACTTACAGATAAGGATAAATAAATAGACAAGTCTGGGAAGATTTGCAGGATGCAAGGTCAATGTACAAACCTCCCCCTTCCACAACCGAGAGGCCTGATGTGGATCTTCCCCAGGCCTTCCTTGAGATGATGTGAACGTGGTCACAAAGGCACAGTGGTCTGCAGCGTTTGTTTTCTGTATCGTGGCAATTTTCCCATGTCAGTCCACGAGATCAGCTTCCTTCTCCAAAACTGGCATATGTGTGGGTTCTGCAATACATTTAGCAGTCATTCCTCCGAGTTTTGCTTCAAATGATACCCTAGTGAACGTTCTTTTTTATAACCTTTTATTTTATATTGGAGTATAGATGATTAACAAGCAATGTTGTAATAGTTTCAGTCGAACAACTGTGAAGAGTCTCCACCATTCATATACATGTATCCGTTCTCTCCCAAACGCCCCTCCCATCCAGGCTGCCATATAGCATTGAGCAGAATTCCATGTGCTATACAGGAGGTCCTTGTTGGTTATCCACTTAAAATAGAGCAGTGTGTATATGTCGATCCCAAACTCCCTAACTATCCCTTCCTCCCACCCTTCCCCCCGCAACAACCCTGAGTTCCCAGTGAACATTCTTAATACGTACGGACGTCTGCCTGTGTTTTTTTTTTTTTTTTAAGGAAAGATTCTGGGTGTGGGATTTGGGCATCATAGGGTAGGATCTTTACGTTTTAAGAGAAGTACAGACTTCTTTCCTTGTTCTATACGATGCCTTGTTTGCGCACACCCTTGGGTTCTGGATTTAATGTGGAGTAGACCCAAGTTCAGCCCCTTGAGGTGTTTTGACCTTTAGGATGGTAATATGTATTCCAAACCAGGTAGTTGAGGATTAAGCGATGCAGGGGAAAGCATCTGGTGAGGTTGTGTTTGGAGCTGAAGCTCCAAGGTGGCATCTCTGAAGCTCTCTGCCTGAAGGGATTGACAGTCTCCTGAGCCCCAGCCGTTGCTCAGCTTCGCTTTCGTGTTTTCCAGTCCCAGTGCTTCGTCTTTGAATATTAGCAAGGAGGCTTCTCTTTAGAGACACGGGGGTTTCTGGAAATGACCGGTCCCCAGCCCCTTCCCTTCGGAGCAGAACACTCTTTCCTGGAGCCCTTCCCCGGCTGCCATGTGCGGGGGAATCCTTGGTGGTCCTGTTAAATGGCAGCGTGTGATTCAGTGGGCCTGGGGTGGGCAGCAGGTTCTCAGGTGATGCTCAGTGCTTCTGGTCCATAGACTACACTTCGAGAAGCAAAGTTTCCAGGCCTGTTTTTGCAGTGGTTGAACTTTCTTTGCCTTGGCTGAACATTAAAACCACCTAGGAAGCAAGAGCAAGCTCTGGGATTTCCAGAGTGCACTGATGTAAATAAATTCAACTAGTTGTTGTTTAGTCACTAAGTTGTGTCTGTCTCTTTGTAACCCTGTGGACTGTAGCCTGCCAGGCTCCTTTGTCCTTGGGATTTCCCACACAGGAATACTGGAGTGGGTTGCCGTTTCCTTCTCTAGGCGATCTTCCTGTCCCAAGGATTGTGAGCCCACATCTCCTGCTTCTCAGGTGGATTCTTAACTGCTGAGGCACGGTTCAGTGCAGTTCAGTCCAGTTCAGTCCAGTTCAGTTCAGTTCAGTTCAGTCCAGTTCAGTTCAGTTCAGTCCAGTCCAGTTCAGTTCAGTTCAGTTCAGTCCAGTTCAGTTCAGTTGCTCAGTCGTGTCCAACTCTTTGCGACCCCATGAATCGCAGCATGCCAGGCCTCCCTGTCCATCACCATCTCCCGGAGTACACTCAGACTCACGTCCATCGAGTCCGTGATGCCATCCAGCCATCTCATCCTCTGTCGTCCTCTTCTCCTCCTGCCCCCAATCCCTCCCAGCATCAGAGTCTTTTCCAATGAGTCAACTCTTCGCATGAGGTGGCCAAAGTACTGGAGTTTCAGCTTTAGCATCATTCCTTCCAAAGAAATCCCAGGGCTGATCTCCTTCAGAATGGACTGGTTGGATCTCCTTGCAGTCCAAGGGGCTCTCAAGAGTCTTCTCCAACACCACAATTCAAAAGCATCAGTTCTTCGGTGCTCAGCCTTCTTCACAGTCCAACTCGCACATCCATACATGACCACAGGAAAAACCATAGCCTTGACTAGACGGACCTTAGTCAGCAAAGTAATGTCTCTGCTTTTGAATATGCTATCTAGGTTGGTCATAACTTTCCTTCCAAGGAGTGAGCGTCTTTTAATTTCATGGCTGCAGTCACCATCTGCAGTGATATTGGAGCCCCCAAAATGAAATCTGACACTGTTTCCACTCTTTCCCCATCTATTTCCCGTGAAGTGATGGGATCGGATGCCATGATCTTCGTTTTCTGAATGTTGAGCTTTAAGCCAACTTCTTCACTCTCCACTTTCACTTTCATCAAGAGGCTTTTTAGTTCCTCTTCATTTTATGCCATAAGGGTGGTGTCATCTGCATATCTGAGGTTATTGATATTTCTCCCAGCAATCTTGATTCCAGCTTGTGTTTCTTCCAGCCCAGCGTTTCTCATGATGTACTCTGCATAGAAGTTAAATAAGCAGGGTGACAATATACAGCCTTGACGTACTCCTGTTCCTATTTGGAACCAGTCTGTTGTTCCATGTCCAGTTCTAACTGTTGCTTCCTGACCTGCATACAGGTTTCTCAAGAGGCAGGTCAGGTGGTCTGGTATTCCCATCTCTCTCTGGGGAAGCCCAAATTAAACTAGTCCAAATTTAACAATTAAAGAATTGTTAAAGCATTCACTTATATCCACAACAAAGCACAAACCACATTAAGGAATAATTCACCATAACAGTGGAGGATTTTTTGTTCTAAGAATTGTCACTTTTGCAGACAAAATAAAGTTTGCTGGTCGGGAGGCAGTGCATGCAGGTGTCTTGTAGAGCACGTCAGTCACGCACCTCTTATGAGAGCTGACCCTGCTTTACCAGCATCTCATGTATGTCTCACCTGGCCTTACACCAGCTGTTCCTTACAAAGCGTGTCCCCATCTTACAGGTGGAGAAAGCTGTTTCCTGTCTCTTGTCTGCTGCCTTCTTCTGGGCTCTTATTCCTCTTGGCCTGGATCTGACGGACTAGGTATTCAGCTTCCTTTCGTTTGACATGCTCCTGTAATAAGCTAGAAGCACAGTTTGGGAGTGTGTGTTCCTTGCAAACCAAAGCTGGTTCTCTGTTGACCGCAGAACAAAGCGCAGCCTCTGCAGTGGGTGCAAGAGCCGCATTGAACCCACGGAACAGCTTGACTCTCAAACGACTTGATTTCCACAGCCCTCTGTGTGTTGCTGGTCCCTCGCCTTGGGGCACCCCCCATCCCTTGAAAAATCTCACTCATCCTTTGTTCTGACTCAATTGTGGCGTAACTACTCTTTCCTTGGCTGGTGATTTGGGGGATGCTTGCCCGGGACATGTCCACGTGGATTTCCATGGGTATTTAAAAGTGCTCCAATACCACCTGAATAGAAGTGTTTACTGGGAGTTTAGAGAATGAAAACAGCTAGTCCCTTGGCAGGGGGAACCTAGGGAGAATTGGGCATCAAGAGGTGATGCAGGAAAGGATCTGGTTTCAGGAGCTGGCTCAGTGTGTTTCAGGGGAGTGTGCCTGGATGAGCGGGCAGCAGGCCGGGGGCAGCGCCTCCACCACCACCCCCGCGTGGGTCACAGGCCGGGGTGTGCCCGGAGGGAAGGCCGCGCCTTCCTGGGCAGTGAGTCCCATCAGGAGCCCTCACCAGCTCTCACGGCTCCCCCTTGCTCTCCTCTCCCCACAGGTGTAACTGCTCCACGCCTCCAGGATGACGATCCAGTTCCGCTCACTCTTCCCCCTGGCCCTGCCTGGAGTGCTGGCGCTCCTCGGCTGGTGGTGGTTTTTCTCCCGTAAAAAAGAGCCCCTCGACAGCCACGACAGAGCAGCGGAGGCCGGTGCGGTGGCGCTGCGGGCCGGCCCTGCGGCCCAGGAGGCGCTCGCAGCAGAAGACGCGCTGCCTGGAGTAGCCAGCCCGCCGCCCGAGACGGAGCTGTGCAGCAGCGGCAGGCCCTCGCCGGAGCCGCCGGCCCTGTTGCGGGCACACCCGGCGTGCCGGAGGTCCGAGTCCTCGGGCAGCCTTCCCAACCCCGCGGACACGAGACTCTGCCCGGGAGCGCGCAAGGAGGTGGAGCTCGCCCTTGCGGGCGACGAAGCCAAGGCTGTCCCTCTGGAGTGTCCTCTGCCAGCTCCCAAGGGCCTTCCGTTCCCCCACGAGGCAGTCGAAGTGTGTAAGCGAGAGGCCGTGCTGGGCCGGCCGGGGGGACGGGGCCTCCAGGGCCAGCCTGCAGCCCCCGTGGAAAAACCGTGCATCGGAGAGAAGGCCCGGGAGACAGGGGGCGCCGAAGGCACCGGGGACGCGGTGCTGGGAGAGAACGTGCTGGAGGAAGGGCCGGCGGCCTGGGAGCCAGCCCCCGAGTTAGAGTTACAGAGTGGCCGGGCGGCCGGAGCGGGAGAGAAGGGCCCGGGCTGCCCGCTGGATGAGGCTGTGGCGGAGGCGGTGCCGGAGGAGACGCTGGCGCCGAGGGGCCAGGCGGGCCGAGCCTGGGATGGAGCCTTTCCCCAGGAGCAGGGCGGGGAGGAGACCTGGGACAGAAGCGAGAAGATCGAGCAGGCTGCCTTCCAGATCATCTCCAAAGTGATCCTGGAGGCCACTGAGGAGGTGCTGGCCACCACCATGGGCAGGATTGCGGGCAGGGTGTGTCAGGAGGAGGAGAGCTGTGCCCCCGCCAGCCAGAAAACCCCCCTGGGCCTGGAGGCCTCGGAGCCCACCCTGGCTGAGGCGGAGGCACCCGTGAGTCTGGGGGACACGGCCGTCCCCTCCGCAGAGCCTCCGGCAGGGGACCTGCCAGCACCAAAGACCTACGTGAGCTGCCTGAGCAGCCCTCTGTCCAGCCCCACCAAGGACAGGAAGCCAAAGAACTCTGCACACCACATCTCCCTGGCCCCCTGCCCTCCGCCGGCTGCCCCCCTCCGAGAGTTCCTGGACAAGGCAGGCGGCCCCGGGGAAGAGGCCACCCGTGTCCCCTGCGTGTCTGACGGCGGCCAGGCTGTCCCTGGAGGGGACAGTGCTGTCGCCTCCGGGCAGCACTCAGATTCTGCCAGCAACTCGGGGCTTGAAGACTGTTGTCCGGAGACTGCCCCCAGCCCCAGGGGCGAGGCCGCCACCCCACCGCTGCCTGAAAGTACTGTGCCCGTCAGCAATGGGGTGCTGAAGGGGGAGCTGTCGGACTTGGGGACCGAGGACGGATGGACTGTGGACGCGGAAGCAGACCATTCGGGAGGTAGGCGGGCCTGGGGTGTCCCCTCACTCGGCTGGGAGAGGGGCTAGTCCGCCGCTGCTGCCTCTGCAGCCGCGGCGCTCCTCCACGCTGTCCCAGCGGCTTGCAGAAGTCGGGATGCAGTGGGGAGCTGGTGGGCAACTGAGAAGTGAGTGCTGCCCCGAACCCCAAAGCCACGGGAGCGGTAACTTGGTTCTGCAGCCACGGACCCTTCCCAGCCCTTCCGAAGGAACCAGCTCAAAGTTGGGTTCACCCAACTCAAGTATACTGATCTGTCTTTACACACTAACTTCCTCATAGCTTTTTTAAAGACGGAGAGGCCCCTTCAGCTTTGATCCCCTTGAGTACCAAGAATGGGCAGGCTTTTTCAGTGGACCATTTCCTTTTGATAATGTGCTTGTTCCCGCGTCTTCACCTGCTTTCCTTCTCCAGAAGCTCTTTCGGGGTCAGTGCCCAGAGATGGCCACAGCCTCGAACCCTCGCGGGAGGCTCGCGCCTTCCTGCCTGTCGCTGCCACCTGTTCCTTCGCAGAGAGCCTCAGCCATTTCCTTTCTGTGCAGCTGCAGTTCCACCCCCGGGAAAGGGGCACTTTGGTAATGAAGTGTCCAGTGGGTTTTTCAAGTGCTGACCCCAGCGTAGACAGTTCAGACTGCTCACTTACAGGTCAGCAGCTCCTGACCCTGGTTTTGCAGCTTCCCTGGGGTGTTTGCACTCGTCTCACGGAAGGAGGCCACGGGTTCCTCCGTGGGCCTCCAGCCTGCTTGTCCTGGAGACGTTCCCTGTCGTTTCAGCCCCAGGACGGATGGGGCCCTTGCTGGGGACTTGAGTGCTCCCAGCAGCTGCTCTGCTGCACGTGTCGCCACTGTGAGGTGCTGTTACTGATTGAGACACTGCTGTTTCGTGTGTGCCTGTGATAGGAAAGTGCTGCCAGTCACCAGTGTAGAAAAGTCAGAGGCCATAAGATGCACCCGACTTCAGGGACGTTAAATTACTTTTAGAAAGTTACTCTAAAGCATCTTAAAATGGACGGAAATCTTTGGGAAACAGAGGAGGCCCTCAGCCTCGTCATGCGGACCCCAGTTTGGCAGTGGCGGCTGCTGGGATGAGTCTAGGCCGCAGAGGAGGGGTGGTGGGCAGGGGTGGGGCCTGGGCACAGCAGGTGGGGGCTGGTGGGAGTCGCGGTGTGGTCTGAGCCCCCTCTAAGTGTCATCAGGGTGGAGGCCTATCCTGCTTGGTCGGGCAGCAGTTGGGGGCCGGGTACAAGCCACGCCTGCATCGGCCAGGTCTGCTAAGCAGACTTCTCTCTAGAAGGGTGGTTTTCCCAGCGTGAAGCCCCTAGTGTCGAGGGAGGCGCCTCGCCGTAGCTCGGAGGAGTGCCTGCTTCCTCTGTGCAGGCAGGGCCGGGGTCGCTCTGTAGGGGATTATGTCCAGGGCCTAGAGAAACCATGTGGAAGACAGCCTAGTTAGTAGCCTCTCAGGAATGACCTATTTCTGGCAGTCGAGTCTTCCATACTTCAGCCAGAGCCACTTTTCTGAAGCCGTCTGACCCGTGCCTGGGTTGTGGGCCCCCTGGCAGACCCTGAATGGGGGTGTCCTCTCAGAACTGAAGACCCACCGGGAGCCCTGAGAGCCTTCAGCGGTGCGCGAGTCAGGCCTCAGCAGAGGGAGGGGCCCTCCTCCTGTCGCCCACTCTTCCCGGCCCTGACCGGGAAAAGGGCAAGTGGGGACTCTGTAGTTCTGCTCGGCTGAAGGCCCCCGCCTGAGTGCCTGGGCCTGGGACCTTGGTGCCCAGGGGCCCTTCATCGGAGGGGCCGCTTGGTTGTGTGTGGACCAGCTATGACCAGTTGGGCTCCACCAGGACCTACACCAGGCACAGGCCACCGAGACCTTGGGGACCGGCTGGCCTGTCCCCTCCCCCGCCCCATGGACTCCCCTTGCTGAGCCAACATCAGTTTCTTCCCAGTTCACCACTTGTCTCTGCTCCAGCAGCTGTGCTGGGTGCGGCTGCCAGTTCAGCAAGTGGGGCTGTAAGTGACAGGCTAAAATTAGGTGTGTCTGCACCCCCAGTCCGCCTTTCATTGGGGCTGTTCTGAGCCTTCTAGACTGCGAGCTGACAGTCACCTGCCAAGCCTGAGGAGGGGGCGTGGGGCGGGGGCCTCTTGGGAGTGCAAGTTTGGAAGTTGTACGTTATTAACTGCCCTGGGCCCGTGTCTGTGGGTGCTGCTTCCTCCCCTGCAGGTTCAGACGGGAACAGCATGGACTCGGTGGACAGCTGCTGTGGCCTCAGGAAGCCTGACGGTTTCCAGAATGCCCAGGCAGGCTCCAATCCCAAGAAGGTTGACCTGATCATCTGGGAGATCGAGGTGCCAAAGGTAAGGGCTGCGAGCACTAAGTGGCCCCGGGCCCTGGGTCAGCAGGCTTGGGAGAGGGGGCCAAGGGGGGCACCTAAACCAGGAGAAGCCCCTGGGGAGCCGGAGGCTGAAGGAGTGGGAATGCTCTGCTTTGCCCAAGTCTGGAGAGCTCCTGCAGCGCGGAGTACCTTCAGCTGCCCTCGGGGGCGGCGTTCTCACACTCCCCGGCTCCTCCCCTCCTCTGGACTCTTCTTGGTGTGCAGGGCTCACATCAGTTTGGAGATGCTAGCAAAGTGAGGCTGAGGGCAGGGGCTGGCCAGGAGTCCCCTCAGCATGCTCTCCTCGCGCTCTCCAACGCAGACTGTATTTTATAATTGAGCACAGCATAAATCCGTATTTTAGAGAGCTTGAAGAATATAGCAGTGTAGGAAGAAAATAAAAATCAGCTTAATCCTACCCCCGAGAGTGACTAGGAAGACTTTTATTTCCTTCTCATCTTGCACCCTGTGGTTTTTAAACAAAACTAAGATTATGTTGATTTAATTAATGCTTTTAAATATTTAACAACTTAATTTTCCTGTGTTATTCTTTGAAAATGGAATTTTATCTGCATGATTCATTGAGTGAATGTGAGTTTGCTTCACCAGTCCCCCAATTCCTGGGTACTTAAGTGATTTCTAGCTTCTTGCTTTTCTAACTTACATCTTATTAGCTTGATCTTGACGTTTGTCTTAGGGGCTCAGAAACAATTGCCCAACTGCATTCTCCAGGGCCCTTAGCCTCCTGCCAAGGTGGAGACTTGGCCTGGTGTGACCTCGAGGTCAGGCAGGCTGCTTTGACCCACATGGCTGGCCCCCTTGGTTATGCCTTTCCCCCAGTGACCCTGAAGGCAGAGCTGCCCTCTTTCCTCTCCTTCAGGGCTTGCAGAGGGCACACCCCGGCAGCTCTGGGTGCAGGGTGACTGTGTCCCTAGCAGCTCCACCGGGTGGGGCCCCTGGGGACTGCTTCGGGGGTTGCTTATACTGGGCTGAGTGTGGGTGCATGTGCTCTGGAGTTGCCAGCAGGAGCCCAGGGGTTTTAGACCTTTGTTTTCGAACTGAGGCCATTCTTTGGACCTGAGCAGACTTGGAGAGGTAGAGGACTCAAAAATCCAGCCTTGTGCTTAGAAACATCCCAGTGTCTAGGAGGAGAAAATGCTGCCTTTGCAGCCTCTGAGTGTGAGCCCCATTGCTGGGGAGGAAATGGAAACTGCCTGTTGCCTGGTGCAGCTGCTTAGTAGCTGTGTGCAAGGGAAAGGCGCTCAGTTGAGTCCGAGTCTATGCGACCCCATGGACTGTATCTCCATGGATTATACAGTCCATGGGATTCTCCAGGCCAGAATACTGGAGTGGGTAGCCTTTCCCTTCTCTGGGGGATCTTCCCATCCAGGGATTGAACCCAGGGCTCCCACTCTGCAGGCAGATTCTTTACCAGCTGAGCTATCAGGGAAGCCAGTAGCTGTGTGAGCCTGGCCAAATTAACTTAACCTCTCTGGGTTTGTTCCATCAACTGTGAAATGGGGATAAACAGATGCTGTTTGTTTTGCACTCAGAACAGTGCCTGGTGAGTGAGTGCCGAGAATACGTGTGAGCCTGAGCTGGTGTGAAGCAGAGGGCGGGTCTTGGGGATGCTCGAGTGTGGCTGCTTGTTAACCCTCTCACCTCTGTCTCTCTCCCGAAGCACCTGGTTGGTCGGCTGATTGGCAAGCAGGGACGCTACGTGAGCTTTCTCAAGCAGACATCTGGTGCCAAGATCTACATCTCCACCCTGCCTTACACCCAGAACATCCAGGTCTGCCACATCGAAGGTCAGTGGCAGCCGCTGCCTGGGTTTTATGACAGTTTTCTTACCTGGAACGTAAGTGACTTGAAGCATTTGAGTCCCACTTGCTCCCTTTTGAAATCTAAGTCTCTGAATAGAAAACCCTGCTTCTCACCCCAGGTGAAGGGAGTGGGCGAGTCTTCCCGTTAGCCTCATCACTTCCGGTATTGGAAGGAGACTTGGGATCCCCCAGATCTTCTGGCGGGAAAGGGGTGGGCACTCGGGGACTGGCCAGGGGTCCTGGGCTGATGGTGGACAAAGGCCGGCCCTCCCCGTCGGCTAAGCTCCTGTTGCATTAGTGCAGTCATAAACAATAGAGGCCAAATGTGAAAGGGCGACAGGCTTCCAGCTTTAGATGTGTTTCATCCTAAGGCGAGGCTTGGCATTTTGGCACCTTAAAGGTGCACCTGAACTCTGGGAAAAGTCTGGTGCGGTTCGGGGTGGGCCTGAGTTCAGTTTTGCTCTCTGTCTGAGCCCTGTGACTGTGGTCTGGCCCCACATTCAGGCTCTCAGCATCATGTGGACAAGGCGCTGAACTTGATTGGCAAGAAGTTCAAAGAACTGAACCTCACCAACATTTACGCTCCCCCGCTGCCTTCGCTGGCACTGCCTTCTCTTCCAATGACTTCCTGGGTGAGCATGCCCCTTCCTCCCGGCCGGCCCTAGGTGGAAGCCCCCGAGGCCGTGGGCAAGGAAGGCCGGGGCACACTGCGGCCTGCCCTTTCACCTCTGGCCAGTGGTCAGCTCTGCTTTTAGTTCTCTGGGTTGGGCTGGGGGCCAGGCTGCTGTAGGAAGCCAGAGGCTTCTCGGTCCCTGCTTGGAAGGACCGTTTTCCCTGCCTCTGCCGCCTGGGCAGTCTGTTCTCTAGGCAGTTGCCTGGAAAGGACTGCTCCCTCCTGACTGGCCATGTGCAGGCTGGCTCGGGACGCCTTTGAGCTGTGCCTTGTCCTGGTAACCCTGAGACCTGGTTCAGGGACCCCTCCGGTGGAGTCGGGTCCGGCGGTGGCCCTGGTGAAGGAGGCCCTTCCCCTTGCATCCTCATGAGGGGCACCTGGGCCATAAAGGGAAAGAAGCCCCGCTCCCCCTGCACTCCCGGGAGCCCTCGCAGAGGGGCTGGCGTTCTGGGGCCTGTGTGCTGGGGCTGTGGGGCCTCTGGGGCCTGTCACCCCATCCTGCTGTGCGCCTCCAGCCCTGGGAGCCTCGTCTCACTGGGAGCAGAACTGTAGGTTTCTGAAGGCTGAGAACACTGCACTTCACACGTAGGGTGGGTGTGCACTCCAAGAAAACGTTTAAGATGCTGGCCTTTTCATCCTGTGTCTTTCTCCCTCCCAGTACCCTTGTGCTTTGGGGGAAGGGGTGGGTGTCCCTTCCTTTCTTGTGAGTATCCGGGAGTAGGCTGACCCCCATTCCACGCTTCACTTCTGAATCATCGGGGTTTCCTGTGAGGCTTGGCCCCAAACCCGCTCTTTTTCAAGTAGTTGAGCGGTTGGTGAGGCCTCCTCTCCTTGGGCTCTGAGTGGCTGGAGCCATGACTGTTGGCCCGCAGGGCCGGGGGGTCAGCGCGGAGCTCTCACCCGAAGCTCTTTCTGTGGCCGCCTGGCTGGGAGGTGGCATGGATCCCCTTCTGTGTCCACAGCACCTTGGTGTTGCCTTAGCTTGGAGAGAGACCGACGGTCACGCTGGCACTCCTGGGGTCAGCTGCCGTTCCAGGGAGCTGGCAGAGCGGCCCTCAGGCTTAACCATCTCTTACTCTTGTTCTCAGTGGCCACCCCATTCCTGTTTGCCTTCCCTGGGCCTTGCAGGGTCTGGAGAAGAGGGGGACTGGGCAGAAGCTGTGCCCAGGCCTGTGGGCGGCCAGACGCTCCATCCACCGTGGACGCCTGGGGGCCTCCCTGCCCAGCTGAACTGAGGCCACCTCTCGTGGTTACGTGGGGTGTTGCAGGGCCAGGGCCACAGGGGAGCCAAACACTTAGAACGGCATAAGAGAGCTTTCCTTGCACCTCTGTTGTCTAGGAGCCATGTTGCTTTGGTTTGCTCTGCCTTTTCCAAAGATGTGCCAATTTGGAGTCTTGCCCTGGGGCCTCAGAGTCTATCCCAGGCGTGAGAAGGGTTGCTGAGTGCACACGCCCCTCCCCTCTCTGCAGCTCATGCTTCCGGACGGCGTCACTGTGGAGGTCATCGTGGTCAACCAGGTCAACGCCGGGCACCTGTTTGTGCAGCAGCACACTCACCCCACCTTCCACGCGCTGCGTAGCCTGGACCAGCAGATGTATCTCTGCTACTCTCAGCCTGGCATCCCCACCTTGCCCACCCCGGTGGAGAGTAAGCGCTGCCCTCGGGGCCGGAGTGGGGCGCCTGCACTCTGGCCAGGCTCGGGGAGAAGTTTGGGGGGGTCTCCTCTTGTTCTGCCCGTGGTTTTAACCAGCAGGAGGCTGTTCTGGGGCTCTTCCTGGGAATAGCATCCCTGAGTTCTTGGTGTCAGCCTGGGGTGCGCTGGGCTCCATTTCCTGGCTAGCTCAAGCTGGTGTTTCCACAGGCTGATGGAGAGAAGGGGTCAGAATAGAGTTGGCATGAGGGTTCTGGTCTCAGCTCTGCTGCTCGCCTGTTGAGGGAGGTGGACGCCCATGGGGTCTGGGAATCGGGGTGGCCACTGTGTGTGTCAGACATGCACAGTACCTGCTGCGGACGCCGCTCTCATAGATGGTCCCAGAGTCTGGTGACGGTGGATTGGGGCATTTCCAGTCAATGGGTGAGAAAACAAAGACTCTGGAGTCAGTGACTTGCCCAGGTGGCCCCTGCCCCAGAGCTCTGTTACCTTCGTCGCCCTCATTAGCAGAGATCTAATGTCTCTAACCTGCCCCATCAGAGACTCCTGACCTGAAGCCCCCAGTGGGCTTTAAGACATAAGGAACACTTGAAATTTGGGGAGCATTTTATATTAAGGTTTTCCTTTCAGAGGAATATTGTTAGGTTCTCTGATGTTTCTTCAACCCAGAAGTGAAGACAGAACTGGAGGCCAGGAGGCGACTGGGCCGTGCTGGCGCCTGCCCTTCAGGGTCAGGACACAGCATGGCCAGCCGTGTCACAGGCCCCGCCCTTGCCCCAGGCCGGGGTTGGTGGCGCTCAGGGGCACTTACTGTCTGGCCTCGTGGCTGCCCCAAGCATTCCTGCTCTCAGCACCGTCCTGAAGCAAAGGCCAGAAGAAGTGGGCCTTGGGCTTGGGAGCCCTCGGTCTGGTCTGCGGTGGGCCAGAGCAGGCCCTGGCAGCTAGCCAGGGATCTGCTGCACTGGAGGCTCTGGGTTCTTTCTGGGACATTCCCTTCAGAATAGAAGGCAGGTGCTGGCCCATTCCCTGGATTCTGAAATTTACCTGGCTTATGTCAGGTGATCTGTGTCTGCCTTTGGCCTCAGAGAACGTCTCAGAGAAAGAGGTGCGGGTGGGTACTTTCCGGTCTGGGGGCGTTGGGGGCAGCAGAGATGCACGGCTGGCAGGCCTTGCCCTTGGTCCGTGCTGGGCCCGGGAGGGCCTGTGGCTGCCCTGCCCTGCGCTGGCTCTGGGCACACACTCTCGTCTGCCCGCAGTAACGGTCATCTGTGCTGCCCCCGGCGTGGACGGGGCCTGGTGGCGAGCCCAGGTGGTGGCCGCCTACGAGGACACCAATGAGGTCGAGATTCGCTACGTCGACTATGGCGGCTACAAGAGGGTGAAAGTGGACGTGCTGCGGCAGATCCGGTGAGTCCAGTCGGTGTCTGCAGAGTGGGCGCCTGGGATGTGGGCGGGTTCTTCTGCTGCTGCCCACTCTGTTTGAAAGAGGATGATGCAAACGAATCCTGTCCTCGCCTCAGCGAGACAGAGCAGAGAGGCCCGTCCGGTGGAAGAAGTCCAGGTGTTGTTGGGCACGAGGGAGGCGGCTTCTCTTGGGGCACTCAATGCAAGCAGCGCCTCCACGGCCAGGCCTGCGCAGGCGAGCCGGCAGCAGTGGCCTGTGCCTGTCGTGTGCGCCTCTGTGTGGCTTCACTGGGTTTCGGGGTCACAGCGCTGAGCAGGAGGGGCACGTCAGCCTGGGGTGAGGCAGCGTGGCGTCCAGGTTGAGCTTGGGCCTTGCTTGTCTTTCAGGTCTGACTTTGTGACCCTGCCGTTCCAGGGAGCGGAGGTGCTTCTGGACAGCGTGATGCCCCTGTCAGGTAACAGGTGGGGCCGCGGGCCTGGGCGGGGCGCAGCAGGTGTTGAAAGGAGGTCTTCTCGGTGAGACCCTTGTTCTCACCTTCCAGGCTTAAGCAGCATAGGTTGCGGCCACTTTGTTTCCAATGGACTGGTCTGGGTGGAGGCCCGAGAACTTGCGTTTCTAACAAGCTCTCCTGTGGTGCTGGTCCCTGGACCCCCGCTTTCAGGCCCACTGCCCTGGCCTCCACCCGGGCCTCTGGCTTTGAGAGGCTTCCTGCAGAGACTGCTCCCTCCCTAGGTGCTCCCGGGCCTTGGCCCTGTGCCCCCGTCCTCCCTGCCTCTCACCCTTGGTGTGTCCTTGTTCGGGAGTGTTGATCCGACAAGGAGTGCTGTCCGCGCACCCTGCCTGCCTGGGATCGCTGTGCAAAGTGGACTGTCTGGCCAGCTGCCGGGGTCTGAATTGCACCTGCATCACTGTGGGAGCGGGTTGACCGTCAGCCACTGACCCGTGTCTCTCATGTTCTCGCCTGTAACGTGTGTTCCTGATTCCATGAGATAGCAGTGTATTCAGCCCCCAGTTCAGTGTTGGTGGCAGCGATACTTCACTGGAGGCAGCATCTCTGTCCCCCGGGGGTGGCATGCAGCAGGCACCCCGAGTGTACCCAGGGAGGCCTGGGGCTCTGCACTCGGCATGGGTGTGGCTCTGTCCCGGGAGGTCCTGCTGCGTGGCAGCGTGTGACGTCTGCTTGGAGAACACTTGTGAGCTGTGTGGCAGGTGCCGGGCCTCAGTGAGAGTCGAACGCTGCTTTTCCCTCTCCTCAGATGATGACCACTTCTCCCCCGAGGCAGACGCGGCTATGAGCGAGATGACGGGGAACACGGCGCTGCTGGCTCAGGTGTGTGGTGCAGGCAGGCTGGCGAGCCTGTCTCGGGAGCCGCTGCCCGGGGCCTCCAGCCTCTCTGAGCCCCCCGGCTTCTCGGGAGCAGACCCTCAGTGCCTGCCTTCCCGTGGCCCACGCCCTGGGTCGGCCAGCAGTCTTGAAGGAGAGGGGCTTGGGAGTAGCTTATTAATACCATGGGGGGTTTTTGTTTTCTCAGGTGACAAGTTACAGCCCAACCGGCCTTCCTCTGATTCAGCTGTGGAGCGTGGTTGGAGATGAAGTAAGTTCTGGCCTCCTCTCCCCGTCACGCCCAGAGACACTCTGGGTGGCCACAGTTGGAGTGGGCATGCCGCTGTCGTCTAGGGGGTGGCGGCTGGAGGTGCAGCTGACGATCCCCGCAGAGCTGTGGCGGCCCCGTAGCAGGACGTCCCGGGGCTCTAGTGGACCTTGTCCCTTGGGGTTTTCCCCTCTGTCTCTTGGTACTAGAGCGTGGACAGCCTGCTCGCCCGCTGGCAGAGCCTGTCCATGAACCCCTGGTGGGCCCGGCCCGGTTATTCAGGCGCTGGGGGTAGGGCCTAGGCTGAGGGGGAACCGCGCCGGCCCAGAAGGTGGGCCCGGTGCTGTGGCCGCACTCTCCAGGACCTTTCTCTCCTAGGTGGTATTGATAAACCGGTCGCTGGTGGAGCGAGGACTCGCTCAGTGGGTGGACAGCTGCTACTCAAGCCTCTGACCCGCCCCACACCGCCTCTGGAGTCTGTTTTGCACTGTTGGAATTGGGCTTGGCACTCAAGGCAAAGACTTTACAGCAGAATTACAAACATTTGTCGTCTCCAGAGAGTCCTTTCATTCTGTACTGTAGTCACGTTGAGCTGTTTCCGTCTCTGAGACGAGGGAATGTGGGTTCTTTTCAAAGCCATCAGATGGCGTGTTACGAGCCAGGCGGCTTACCCTGGTTCCAAGCTGTTTATAAAACAAACAAAAAAAATGAAAGGAAAACTGCCTCAACTAGGTTGTCCTGCCCTCCACCCCACCCCTCCAATTCCCTTCCTCCCTTCTTCCTGCCTCTATTCTATTTCCTCCCAAACCCAAACCCCTGTAAGCAGACAGGCCAAGGGATGTGTTCTTGCTTTTGGGGAAGGGATTCTTTTACCTTCGAGTCTTCAGGGAGCAAGACATGAACTGACTGATGGGCATCAATAGCTTGTATAGCTTACAAATGAATTTATGATTGTTTAACCATTTTTTATGAACTCCATCTGGGTCTCTAAGAAGACAGACTTTTTAATGCATCTGTAAATACAGAGCAGTCACACCTCTGGCCTTAGTCAGTGATAGAGGAGGGGGGTGCTTATCTTGCCAAGCCTAGTTGTGATTTGTAACCATTTTCTATTTGGGCAAACTCTGTAAATATGTTTAAAAAAATGTAATTATTTTGTACAAGATACACTGGAGAATAAAGGGAACGCGCGGTTTTTCCACACCCCGGGTCATCTATGGCCGCTGCCTGTCCCAGCTCCCATCACTTCTGCATAACCGGGCAGGGTGAGCGTATGGTATAGAGTGTGACCCGGGGATTTTTTTTTTTTTTCTGTACAAATTTGTTTAAAAAAAAAAACAAAAAAAAAACCTCATTGGATTACCCTGCAGTGGTGTGTGTTGATTCTTTTTTAGACTGAGTTCAGGCAGCGTTGTGCAGTTTAAGTAACTTAAACATACAAACACATACATCTCAAATTGTATACACCGTAGCTTCCGTTTCTTCCCCTGGTGAACACAGCTGGGGAGTCATGGGGTGGTTGTGAGCGTGGTGGGCCCTAGGGTGCCAGTTAAACTAGGAGACTCATGGCTTTCTGAAGACAGTTTAGCCAGAAATTTCTGTCTGGCTTTTTCCTCCCCTTTGTTCCACAAGGTGGCGGCCAGCCTTCCCCTGGCTTCCTCCTGTGATAGTCTCAGACAGCCAGGCTTGAGGAGAAAGCACTGGTTGCCCAAATTCTTTGTGCATTCTTAATAAATCTGTGAAGTGATTTAAGAGCAGAACCAAGTCTTGATCGAAAGGCCTCTCCTCTTAAACATAGGCTCCGGGCCTTGAGCCCTGGCCTCTGGGCCTGCCCACCCCTCCAGGGTCTCTGGAGTGCTGAGAGAGCCCCAGGGCACAGAAGGCATTCTTTCCAGAGCTGCAGCCTCTCTCCCTGGCTTTGGGTACCAAGTGGGTAAAATACAGGCTTCAGTTTCCGTGATCAGATACTGGTGGTGGTGGTGGTTTGGTTGCTAAGTCGTGTCCGACTCTTTGTGACCCCATGGACTGCAGCATCCCAGGCTTCCCTGTCTCCACTCTCTCCTGGACTTTGTTCAGACTCACGTCCGTTGAGTCAGTGATGCCATCCAGCCATCTCATCCTCTGTTGGCCCTTTCTCCTCCTGCCCTCAATCTTTCCCAGCATCAGGGTTTTTCCCATGAGTCGGCTTTTGGCATCAGGTGACCACGGTATTGGAGCTTCAGCATCAGTCCTTCCAGTGAATATTTAGGGTTGATCTCCTTTAGGATGGACTGGTTCGATCTCCTTGCAGTCCCAAGGACTCTCAAGAATCTTCTCCAGCACCACAGTTCCAAAGCAGCAATTCTTTGGGGCTCAGCTTTCTTTATGGTCCAACTCGTGTCTGTACACTACTACCGGAAAAACCGTAGCTTTGACGATAACGCACGTTTGTTGGCAAAGTGATGTCTATGCTTTTTAATTCGCTGTCTAGGTTTGTTATAACTTTTCTTCCAAGGAGCAAGTGTCTTAGTTTCACGGCTGCAGTCACCATCCGCAGTGATTTTGGAGCCCAAGAAAAAATCTGCCACTGTTTGGTATCCGCCTCATAAGGCAATGAAATGGAAATATCCCTGCTAGAATGGAGCTTGGCCCTCAGTGAGCTCTCGTGTGGTCTTAACCGCCAACAGCCTTCGGTCCCAGCCATAAGTGGGTTGTGACTTTAGTCAAGTTGGGTTATACACAGGGCTAAGCTTTTTCTTTACAGTTTGCATCAATGGAACGGAAAGTGGTGTGTGGCAGCCTTTAGGCTAGTATGAAGAGGTCTCACTGCTGGGGGTGCAGGCGTGGCTTCTCTTTTGGGGAGCAGTGGAGGGATTTTGACAGCCGGAACCCATGATTCTGTGCAGGGCAGAGGGCAGGGGAGGTGACGGAGTGGAGGCCAAACCAGAGCGGCCTGGCCGAGACAGGCTTCCTCTGGGAAGGCTCTTGGGCTGACAAGTGATGGGGTCAGGACCAAGGGCCCAGGCTCATGGTCGGGAGGTTGTGCTTGGTGTCTCAGGGCTGGAATATAGGAGAAAACATAAGTCACTGAGGAGCCTGTACGCTTTGGATAGATACTGTTTAGGTTTGCCATGGGCCTCGGATTAACTTCCAGACTTCTGAAAGAGTTTAATTTTGACCATTTTGCTGCTACTCATGTTGCTTTAACCGAGGAGCAGATTTCCGGGTTCATGGAGGTCCTTATTCTGCCAGGCCAGATGGCGTCCCTCTGGTTGTTGGTGTGTTCTTGGAATTCCCCGAGGGAGCCTGGTGGGCTGCCGTCTATGGGGTTGCACAGAGTCGAACACGACTGAAGTAAGTTAGCAGCAGCAGCTTAAGTGTAAACTGAACTCTTAAATGGGAGAAGCTGGGGCTGGAGATCTCCCCCAGGGATGATCTGCCCCGGGTGTGGGCAAGGTGGATGGCTGAGCACAGGAGCCGGAGAGCCAGCCTGTTCTCGCTGCAGGTGCTTGTGTGGGCTGTAGCCCTCTGGTCCTTGGGGCGCTGCTGTGGGAGAAAGAAGTGGACCTAGTAGGGTGTCGGTGTCTGTTCTGGGGTTACTGCTGCACCACTGTAGGCTTAAGATCAAGGTTGAGCTGGAGTTGTGGAGAACTTACTGTCAGATACCGTGCTGCTTCACAGGAATCCCTGGTCCTCAAAACGCTCAGTGGTAAAGAATCTGCCTGCCAATGCAGGAGACACAGGTTCCATCCCTGTCTTAGAAAGATTCCCTGGAGGAAAAAATGGCAACCCACTCCAGTGTTCTTACCTAGAAAATCCCACGGACAGAGGAGCCTGGTGGGCTACAGTCCATGGGGTCACAAAAAGGGTGGACGTGACTTTGTGGCTAAACATCACTTGGTCCTCATGCCCACCTCTGGGGTGAGCGAGGGCTGACCCCAGAGATAGACGGTGGGGACTGCGGTTGGTGGGTGGAGCAGACGTGAGGCTGAAAGCCAGGTTCTCCACCACAGCTCCTCTGTGACAGTGTGGGAATGATCATTCCCCCTCCTGTGTCCCCAGACACCACAGGGGCTCACTGACCAGCCTCTCAGGAGAGTTTCAGAACTGAGAATTGGAAAAACACAGACGGGAGAGATCCATCATTTTGCCTCTTAGAAAAATTAAAATTTATGTAAACAAACCCAGGAGAAACTCGTGGCACCTAGGCCGGACAGGGGATCTAAAAGGCCAGACAGGCAGTCTAAAAGGAAAGCAGTCTCTGTGGCCATCAAAGAATGTGGACAAAAAATTGAAAACCCAGACCCGTTTCTAGACCAGCTTTGTCCAGAGACATGGAGTGAGACACGTGTATAGTTTGAAATTTCCTAGGAGTCTCAATAAAAAGGAAAGAGCAGATGAAATTAATAATGGTTTGTTTAACCTATTCCAGCGTGTAACGGGTGTTAGGAATACCGAGATATTTGGGTGTTTTTTTACGAAGTCTGGAGTCCCATGTGTGTGCTTGCTCTCACAGCAGCTCGGGTGCTCCACAGCCACAGGGGGCTGGAGGCTGCTGGTCTGGGCAGCTCAGGACTGGACTGTCGCCTTCATCACTCTCACTCCAGTACTGACAGCCTCATGCGTATATTCTTACTCAGAAAATTCTGGGTTCTTTGGTGCATTTATTTCTCCAGATAAACTCTAGAATGATTTTTTGGGGGGGAAGGGGACTGTGGAGAATGTTGTGCCACCCCTGAAAATAATGATGCTTTATTGTTGGTTTGGTATAAAATTTTATGTGATCTATTAAATTCAGCTTGTAAATCCAATCTGTTTCCCTTTTTCGCTGTCTCCCTCCACCCCCTCCCCCCGTTTTTCCCTGTTTGGCCTGTGCTATCCGTTTCTAAGAGAAGTACATTAAAGGGTTTTGTATGTATTGACATCGTGTTTTCCTGTCTTTCCTCGACTGCTTTCCTTTTTGGCGAAATCTGGAAAGTCAGTAGGTGGATTTCACTTGTTGAGCGTGATCACTGTTGTAACATTATTAGGTGTTTAGTTCATTTTCCTGTTGCTTTCTGATTGGCTCTTTTTTTTTTTTGCTTTCATTATCATTTGCTTGGTCAAAAATTTTCGGCTCATCAGTGCCCTCTTTCTAGATTCCATATATATGGGTTGATATACAACGTTTGTTTTTCACTTTCTGACTTCACTGTTACAGGCTGTAGGCTCATCCACCTCGTTGGTACACACACACAGGCACCTTAGCGTTGACAGGAGGCAAGAGCGTACAAGGGGGCAAAGATAGTCTCTTCATTAAGTGGTGCTGGGAAAACTGGACAGCTACCTGTGAAAGACTGAAATTAGAACACTTCCTAACACCACACACACACAGAAAATGGATTAAAGACCTAAATGGAGGATCAGAAATAATCAAAACTGCGAGGAAAACGGGCAGAACACTTTCTTCTGTACCTGTTCCTGAGTAATTTTGATTCACTTTTAAAGTTATCTTGGGTTGTGCTGGCTCTTTGCTGTGGGGAGTGGGCTCTCTAGCTGCAGCGTGGGGGCTCGCCTTTTCTGCGATGCTCAGGCTCCAGGGTGCGTGGGCCTCAGCAGTTGCCGCACGGGTGCTGGTGCCCAGGCTTGTGGGATCCTCCCGGACCAGGCATGGAACCTGTGTGCCCTGCATTGGCAGATGGATTCTTGTCCACTGGGCCACCGGGGAAGTGCTTTTGATTCACTTCTGTTTGTTTTATTTCTTCTGACTTGTGTGTTTTCAGAACACGTATGACTCGTTGGCCATTGGAACCTCTCTTTTTGTCCTGAGGTCAGCCGTAGTGTCTCTACTGGAGCAGATGCCTGCCAAAAAAACTGCCCGCCCTCCCCCTCCGCACAGTAGGATTGCGCATTCTGACACCGGGTGTCGTTAGCGAAGGGCGGGTCGAGGTGCCCTCAGTCCCAAGGCTGAGGCTTCAGGAGGCAGCGTGTGCCCCATTGGCCCAGCATCCGCTGAGTTCCGGGTGGAGACTAGCCTGCGTCCCCGGGGGCCCAGGGGAAGATGGTGAGGAACGGAGCTGCAGTCACCCGCAGAGGGAGTGTGGGGTATCCCAAGTGGGTCTGTCTTGAGTCATGAGGTCTGGGGGCTACGTGTGGCTTATCCTGATCAATGGTGTCGTTCTGACCCCAGACTTTCCTCTGAGGACACTGAACTCCGGCCGTGGCCTTGGGGGCAAGTGCCTTACTCCCTAGCCCCCGTCTGTGAAAGAGTGAATTAGGTGCGTACAGAGGTGTCTGCCAGGTTTGACTTTACGCTGATCTCTAAGGGCCTTCCTGGCGATTCCTCTTTGGGGGCTAACTTATTTTGTATTTTTACAAAGCGCATTATCTAGGAGAGATCTTGGCTGTTTGTTGCTTGCAATAGGCCCAGCTAACAGGTGGGGACAGACGGCCCCTTCCTGTCTCGACCTGGGGTGGCTATCTTGTCTTTCCTGGCCTCTGGCTTGGTGATGGACAGAAGCTCTGCCTGCTCCCACTGGTCTCTTCTCTCCATTGAGCGCCTGCTGTATGCCAAGCGTTCTGCTGTGCTGTGCTTAGTCGCTCAGTTGTGTCTGACTCTTTGCAAGCCTTCCAGGCTACTCTGCCTTTGGGGATTCTCCAGGCAAGAATACTGGAGTGGGTTGCCATGCCCTCCTCCAGGGGGTCTTCCCACCCTAGGGATTGAAGCCAGGTCTCCCACACTGTGGGCAGATTCTTTATCTGTGGAATCACAAGGGAAGCCCAAGAATACTGGAGTGGGCAGCCTGTCCCTTCTCCAGGGGACCTTCCCGACCCAGGAATCGAACCGGGGTCTCTTGAGTTGCAGGCAGATTCTTTACCAGCTGAGCTGCCACATAAGCCCAAGTATCCTGCCAGGAGGCTGCAAAGATGGAGCACATTCTGGGCCTTTGGAGGCACCTCTACCTGGGGAGGCGGGCTTGGTGGAGCCACCCTCCCGCGCTTTCTATGGGATCCTGACAACTGCTGGTGAGGTGGGCACCAGGGGCTGCGAATCAGCAGAGCTGGACTGGAACTCAGGCCTTCCAGACTCCAGGCTGATCTTTTCTCTGCATGTGGTGCCTCAGCTTCCCTTTTTGAAGCCAACTCGCCTGTGCCCAGCAGGAGGCGGCCTCCACCGGGCTCTGCTGAAGGAAGGGGAGGCCGAGGGAGGTGGGCAGCAGCCGGGAGGAGAAGCCGGGTGTGCTGCTGAGATGGAGTTGGCCCGCGGGACTGGCTCCCGGGCACGAGGAACGGAGCTGGTAAAAGTGAGAGCAGAGGAGGCCTCACGATAGGCAGTCTGCAAGTACGTCCTATGTGCAAGTCTTGTCTGGTTTTTGTTCTTTAATAGGTGATGAACACAATACATGATTCCAAAGAAGAACGGAGAGAAGAGGGCACAGCCACCTCCTTTCCTGTCCCCCAGACACACGTCTCCTCTTCGGGGGACTGTTAGGAGGTTCCCCTATTCCTGCTCAGCACATGTGAGCGATAGGGCGATGCAAACCACGGTCACAGGGCAGGCCTGAGTCTGTGAACGGTGTTATCTGCACAGAGCAGCAGCTGTGTGTATACTGTCTAGGGCTGCTTTGCTGCTGCAGCCACGCAGCTGAGCACCTTGGATAGAGGCCACCCCGCAAAGCCCCCAATACCCAGTCCTTTATAGAAAAAGTTGACGGACCACCCCCCACTGTAAACATTTGTGCATTGTTCCCCCCCACCCAAAATTTAAGTCACTATGTCCTACCTCTTTCAACTAGAAATTCCTTTGTTGAGAATTCCAGAGCCTCAGTTTCCTTGGGATGGTGTCTTGGCGGCAGCCCCTGTTGAAGGTCTTGTTCCTGAGCAGGTGGCCAGGCTGGAGCCTGGGGTGGAGCAGGCAGCAAAGACTGGGCCACCCCTCAGTGAGCTGGCAGCACCTGAAGGGACGCTCAGGCCCCCCACGTCTTCCTCTTAATAAGACTCCCGGTGATTCGTGTGTACAGCAGGGTCTGAGAAACACTGATCCAAGGGTTGTCAGTCATGTCCAATCTTGGCTGTGTATTTGGAATTGCCTCAAAAACCACCTATGCCTGGGACCCATTCTCAGAGATGCAGATTTTTAAAAATTGTTTATTTGGCTGCGCTGGGTCTTGGTTGAGTCACACGGAATTTTTCCACGCCGTGCACGGAGCCTCTCCAGCTGTGGCTTGTGGGTTTCGTTGCTCTGCAGCATATTAGAGCTTTGTTCCTTGACCAGGGATCGAACCCTTGTCCCCTGCATTGCAAGGTGGATTCTCACCACTGGACCACCGGGCAGTCCCCAGAGATGCAGATTTAATTGATCTCAACAGCCTGGGCATTTATTTTATATGTATTTAATATTAAATATATATTTAAATATATATATATATATATATATAATCTTCCCTGGTGGCTCAGCTGGTAAAGAACCTGCCTGCAATGCAGGAGACATATGTTCGATCCCTGGAGACGGGAATGGCAATCCACTCCGGTATTCTTGCCTGGGACATCCCTTGGACAAAGGAGCCTGGCAGGCCACAGTCCATGGGGTTGCAAAGAGCTGGATGTGACTGAGCGACCAACACTTTCACGACTTTCACTTTCCATATTAACATATATATAATACACAAACGCACACATATAAATGATTGCCTTTGGAGTATAACGTATACACTATATTTGCCTATAGAGTGCACAGATCTTGAGCAGAGAATGCAGACATTTTTTGCATAATCACACCTAGGGTAGCCATTATCCAGTGAAGAAAGAGGAACGCCTCCCGGGCTTCTCTCGCGACGTTTTCTGGTTGGGACCCCCTTCCGAGTAATCATCATTCTTCTGTCACCCTAGGGTTAGTTTCACCTGTTGGGGAGGGGTCACGCAGGAGGTGCGTGAGGTCGCGGTGCTGCGTGAGAGGTGACGTGCCTCGGTGGTGCCTTGCTTGCGAACTCCTCCCCGTGAACACGCCACAGCTCTCTGCTCCAGCCTTTGGATGACCGTCATTCCAGTTGCCACGTTCAGGCTGTAATGAACTGAAGTGCTGGGATTCCTTTTTGTGTTTTTAGTGGCCACGTGTATCCATTTCTCTTGAGCCCGCACCTGGGAGGGTGCTTGTTGGGCCATGGGCGAGGACCAGGTTTAACCTCAGTAGTTACTTGTATGCTGCTGCTGCTGCTGCTGCTAAGTCGCTTCAGCCGTGTCCGACTCTGTGCGACCCCACAGACGGCAGCCCACGAGGCTCCCCCGTCCCTGGGATTCTCCAGGCAAGAACACTGGAGTGGGTGCTCCGCAGGTGACTCTGATGTCCTGCTGTTGATTCCCAGTCACCTTCCAGTAAATTCCTCATCCACCTCTGTTTCTTGCCACCTGTAAGCCCTGTCTACCAGACGCTGGGCAGTTCCCACCCGACCCCTGAATCCCCTTCAGTGTTTAAATCTCTCCCCATCACCCCTATCAACGGGATTCTGTCCAGCCTCACTCGGGTATCTCCCCTGCCAGCAGCCTAGCTCAGACTCTTGACCCAGTTCTTCCTCCTGGGCCCCCCAGGCGTGGACACAGTAGCAGTCGACCACAGGGATGTGGTATCTGTCGATTCCCAGCACCCTCCCTGTCTTGAGAGCCCTAACACTGGGTTGACAAGAGGGTGAGCAGGCATAAAGCCTATAAAGTGCTTTGCACAGGCGCTGGTGGACAGTACTCAATAAATGATGCCCAAATGCGGATAACAGAGCATTTCTGTCCTCACTCCAAGTTCTGATGGACACTATGGCGTCGAGAGCCTCACGATCTGATGCGGCAGCCTCTGACCACAGGCAAAGAGCTCTTGAAAAGTGACTTGTCCAAACTGAGGTGTGTTGTCAAGCATATGCTTTGTGAGAAAAATGATTACATGTTGAAATAATATTCTGGATGTAGTGGGTTAAAGAAAATACGCACCCTGTATTTTTTTCTTAAAAAAATTTTTTTTTGGTTTTTCTTTTTAAGTTGGATAATTGCTTGATTTGTTCTTTCTAAACATTTTTATGTTCTTTGTTTTTGGCTGCACTGGGTCTCTGCTGCTGCGTGCAGGCTCTCGTTGCGGTGAGCAGGGGCTGCTCTCTGGCTGCAGAGCCCGGCCTTCTCACTGCGGTGGCTTCTCTCGCTGTGGAGCCCAGGCTCCAGGGTGCGCAGGCTCGGTAGCCGTGGCGAACTGGTTTCATTGCTCCACAGCATGTACCGTCTTCCCAGACCAGGGATCGAACCCGCGTTCCCTGCATGTCAAAGCGGCTTCTTAACCACTGACCACCGCGGAAGTCCTGGTGTTTTTAAATTTTTAATTTTTTTTTCTTTTTGTCTTTCTCTTCTTTCTTTCCTTGTGTTTGTAAATGGCTGATGGGCACGTGAAGGTGGCTCACGTGGATCAGAGGTTCCTGTTGGACCGTGCTGGGGAGAAGCACGTCGTTACAGGAGGTCACTTTTTCATACAGTCTTTCTCGGATTAGGGGCTCATGTCTTTTGCTTCAGCGTTTATCTGGAGTGACTCTTAAAAATGCAATGTGCGGGGCCCTAACCAGAAACTCTTATTGAGAGTGACACTGGGAATCTGCGTTTTCCACAACCTCCTCAGCTAATTCCTGCCCTCTTAAATATGAGATCCACTTCTCCTAGAACTTGGGGCATTCAATAGTCCTCTTTAACAGGTGTGCTCCCTTGCTTCCGATTGTGAAAAGATGGAACTCTTATTTCCTACTTTGACTTGGCTGCCAGGAAGTACTGAGGACTGCTTTGTGTTAGATTAAATCAGCAATTAATTCCTGTGTAACCCAGGTGGCTGTTTTGCTGTCTGCCAGTATGTCGGAACTGTCATGCCTTAGGTTGGAAGCATCTGGGGGACACACACCAAAGTTTGCATTGTTGAGATTCTGGCTTCAGAAGACTTGTCTTCCTGTTGCTTTTCTGCCTGTTGTTGTTTGGAGGATAAAAAGAATCACTGAACTTCAATAAGAAGTTTACCTAAAGAAAAAAAAAAAAGGAAGAAAGAAAGAAGAGTTAACCACGGGAAATGCACTCCACGCAAGTCAACAATTTCTTGAGTCATTTACAAGGGTCTGCAATTCATCCTGCGCAGATTGCTGCCACTGTGGCCTTAGACCACTAGATGGCACCATAGCACCAGTTTCTGGAAGTGTTCCCTCCCTCCGACTTCCTCTCCCAACTGATTGTCTCTGAACAGTGGTTCTTCAAGTAAAGTCTCAATCTCAGAATTTATTAGAAATGCAAATTCTCAGGTTCTACCCCAGATCCAAATGGCATCCCACTCCAGTATTCTTGCCTGGAGAATCCCATGGACAGAGGAGCTTGGTAGGCTACAGTCCACGGGTCGCAAAGAGTTGGACACGACTGAGCGACTTCACTTTCACCCCAGATCCGCTGAGTCAGAATCTACTTTAACGTACCATCCAGGTAGTTCTGCTGCACGTAACGTTTGAGAATCACTGTCCTAAAATCTACCTTGGGGTTCAGTTCAATTCAGTTCAGTCGCTCAGTCGTGTCCGACTCTTTGCAACCCAATGGACTGTAGCGTACCAGGCCTCCCTGTCCATCACCAACTCCTGGAGCTTACTCAAACTCATGGCCATTGAGTCGGTGATACCATCCAACCATCTCATCCTCTGTCATCCCCTTCTCCTCCTACCTTTAATCTTTCCCAAACAACCCAGAGGGTCTTTTCCAATGAGTCAGTTCTTCACATCAAGTGGCCAAAGTATTGGAGTTTCAGCTTCAGCATCAGTCCTTCAAATGAATATTCGGGATTGATTTCATTTAGGATGGATTGGTCGGATCTCCTTGCAGTCCAAGGGACTCTCAAGAGTCTTCTCCAACACCACAGTTCAAAAGTGTCAATTCTTTGGCACTCAGCCTTCTTCACAGTCCAACTCTCACATCCATACATGACCACAGGAAAAACCATAGCTTTGACTAGACAGACCTTTGTCAGCAAGGTAATGTCTCTGCTTTTGAATATGCTATCTAGGTTGGTCATAACTTTTCTTCCAAGGAGCAAGTGTCTTTTAATTTCATGGCTGCAGTCACCATCCACAGTGATTTTGGAGCCCAGAAAAATAAAGTCTGTCACTGCTTCTGCTGTTTCCCCATCTATTTCCCATGAAGTGATGGGACCTGAGGCCATGATCTTCGTTTTCTGAATGTTGAGCTTTAAGCCAACTTTTTCACTCTCCTCTTTCACTGTCATCAAGAGGCTTTTTAGTTCCTCTTCACTTTCTGCCATAAGGGTGGTGTCATCTGCATATCTGAGGTTATTGATATTTCTCCCGGCAATCTTGATTCCAGCTTGTGCTTAATCCAGTCCAGCATTTCTCATGATGTACTCTGCATAGAAGTTAAATAAGCAGGGTGACAATATACAGCCTTGACATACTCCTTTTCCTATTTGGAACCAGTCTGTTGTTCCATGTCCAGTTCTAACTGTTGCTACTTGACCTGCATGCAGACTTCTCAGGAGACAGGTCAGATGGCCTGGTATTCCCATCTCTTTAAGAATGTTCCACAGTTTGTTGTGATACACACAAAAGCTTAGGCGTAGTCATAAAGCAGAAGTTTTTCTGGAATTTTCTTGCTTTTTTGATGATCCAGTGGATGTTGGTAATTTGATCTCTGGTTCCTCTGCCTTTACTGAATCCAACTTGAACATCTGGAAGTTCACGGTTCATGTACTATTGAAGCCTGGCTTGGAGAATTTTGAGCATTACTTTACTAGCATGTGAGATGAGTGCAATTGTACAGTAGTTTGAACATTCTTTGGCATTGCCTCTCTTTGGGATTGGAATGAAAAATGAACCTTTTCCAGTCCTGTGGCCACTGCTGAGTTTTCCAAATTTGCTGCCATATTGAGTGCAGCATTTTCACAGCATCATCTTTTAAGATTTGAAGTAGTTCAACTGGAATTCATTTCCCTCCACTAGCTTTGTTCGTAGTGATGCTTCCTAAGGCCCGCTTGACTTCACACTCCAGGATGTCTGTCTCTAGGTGGGTGATCACACCATCGTTGTTATCTGGGACATGATCTTTTTTGTACAGTTCTTCTGTGTATTCTTGGCACTTCTTAATATCTTCTGCTTCTGTTAGGTCCATACCATTTCTGTCCTTTATCGAGCCCATCTTTGCATGAAATGTTCCCTTGGTATCTCTAATTTTCTTGAAGAGATCTCTAGTCTTTCCCATTCTGTTGTTTTCCTCTGTTTCTTTGCATTGATTGCTGAGGAAGGCTTTCTTTTCTCTCCTTGTTATTCTTTGGAACTCTGTATTCGAATGAGTATATCTTTCCTTTTCTCCTTTGCCTTTTGCATCTTTTCTTTTCTCAGCTATTTGTAAGGCCTCCTCAGACACCCATTTTTCTGTTTTGCATTTCTTTTTCTTGGGGATGGTCTTGATCACTGCCTCCTGTACAATGTCACAAAACTCCGTCCATAGTTCTTCAGGCACTCTGTCTATCAGATCTAATCCCTGGAATCTATTTGTCACTTCTACTGTATATTTGCAAGGGGTTTGACTTAGGTTATACCTGAATGGTCTAGTGGTTTTCCCCACTTTCTTCAATTTAAGTCTGAATTTGGCAATAAGGAGTTCATGATCTGAGCCATAGTCAGCTGAAGAAGCTGAAGTTGAACGGTTCTATGAAGACCTACAAGACCTTCTAGAACCAACACCCAAACAAGATGTCCTTTTCATCATAGGGGACTGGAATGCAAAAGTAGGAAGTCGAGAGACACCTGGAGTAACAGGCAAATTTGGTCTTGGAGTACAAAATGAAGCAGGTCAAAGGCTAACAGGGTTTTGCCAACAGAACGCACTGGTCATAGCAAACACCCTCTTCCAACAACACAAGAGAAGACTCTACACACTAGCAAAGTTCTGGTCAAAATTCTCCAAGCCAGGCTTCAACAGTACGTGAACCTCGGGGTAGTTTGAGTGAATGAAGGTAAGTGGAAGTGGCTAGAGGCCTTGCTGGAGAAAGGAGAGGTGAGTTGGAGTGGGGAGGCTGGGAAGGGAGACAGTGAAGGCCAGTGGTGCAGGGACAGGTCCACACTGTCCATATTTGGATAGGGCTGGTCCAAATAGGGGAACAGTTAGGGAAAAGGGAATGGGTGGCGATTTTATATCTTTCTTTTCAGGTTAGGCATGTCAGATGGTATCAGCTGGGTGGGGGTAGAAAGGGAGTCACTAGGGAACCCCCACCTTAGATGAAAGGTCCTGAGCAGCGAAAAGAAGCGCAGGCTGCTCAGCCTAGGTCTCCATTATGGATGGCTATTTGTTTCTGCCCATTCTGAAATTTCACCAAAGCAGCCACTGTTAATGAACTAAAATCTTGCAACCCTCTCGAGATGATCCACGAAGATGGATGCTCCGAAATCAAAAAGAACCTTGAGACGAGGGGGAAAGATTACTAGTATATTAAAATCGTGTCTCTATCAAGGCTATCAGTATCCTAAGGGGAGGCCAGTGCCAGAATTAATTCATATCTTCTTTCCTTTTTTTGAACGCAGACAAAAATTCCTCTCGCAGGTGGTTCCTGCTCTTTCAAAGGAGCAGCGCATCATGCAGATAATTTTTTTTCAGCTGTGACGTGTACAGTTCAGTTTGATTTATTTTTGATGTCAGAAACAAAATGGAAAGTTGGCGCTTTAAAAACGAGCGTGGCTGGCTGAATAAATAAATAATCTGCTCTTGGCCAGAACCTGCCAGTGCCTCCTTAATTGCCCATTGATTCTTTAATTCTCTGCACTTTAACATCTGCGGAAATTAAGAGGCCACAGAGCATGGAGATGTCTTTTGTTAAACAAATGAAGGAAGCTGGGTTTTAGAAGGTGTCGCTCTTCCTGAGCTCTGACCTGGCATTTAAAGGCGGGAGGAGGAAAGCCAGGAGCCCTCCGGTGGTTTCTTCCGGAGCAGGCGGGCCTCGCTTGTTTCCAGCCATGAATATTTATGGTCCGTTTTCAGCCCTGAGAACACGGAGCGACTTAGTACCGGGACATCGTGCGTGCCTCCTGGGGTTTCCTGGGCACAGGGAGGAGGCCTGGCGAGGTCTCCCTCTGGAAGGTCAGGGATTGATGTTTTACCCTCACCCACTAACCTGAGCGGACAGGCCGCACGTCCCGGGGAGCCACCTCCATTTCTCGCAGGAAGGGAAACCTCCCGGGAAGATTTCTTTATCCGCATTTCCAGGCTGGATGGAGACACCAGCCATTCTCACCACCCTCAGGAGAGACCCTTGGTGTGTCCCCAAAAGGCTTCCAGAGCCCCGTGGCCTCCAGAGCATCCGAGCTCACCACCACCCTTAACCTTCATCGGTCATTCCAAACTTTGTGGAAAGTTCGAGTGCTCTCTCTCCTCCATGCCTCTGCTAAGACGGTCTCTGGCGCTGCTTGTCTCTTCTCCTGACACGTGAGGTTCTCGCTTCTAGGAAAGTACTTCTGAGCTCTTTCCATCCCCGGACTCCCAGCCTTCTACCCAGATGTGGAATGGTGGCCTTCCCACCCCCGCTGGGCCACTGAGGCACTCGGAACACCCTTCTGCTGAGACATTGCCTCCTACTATTTGCGAGTCCCTAGGGAGCAGGGCCCATCTTCTATTTCTGCACCTGGTCTATGAGACACCCCAGAACGCCATCGGCACTCAAAAGTGTTTGGTTGAATGAATGAATGATGAAGTGCAGCAGACCTCAGGTGGATACTATAGAAACTCAGTTAACAGGGGATGGAACCCTCCAAAGGGAATTCCATGACTGTTTTCTAGCTTTTTTGGCTGAGACTGGCTAAAAGCTGCGTGATCTTAACTCCCTGGGCCTCAGTTTGCTCATCAGTGAATTAGGGTCAATAATACCAGCACCTTCTCAAATTGTGGGAGTTTAACATAGTTTCCGGCATCTAGGATGCACTTGATATTTTGTTTATTATTTATACCCTTCAGCTGTTAAATGGTGTACAGGCAGCACCAGCTGAGTGGTCCTCTGGAGAAGTCTCTCAGAAGACAACACCATCGTCAGCTGCTTCTGTGGGTTCTTACAGGGTGGGGTCCACCCCCTGTCCCTGGATCCAGGGGACCCATTATTCCCTTCCACACTCAAGACCCAGCTCCTGGTCCCCTCACCACTCCCCCCTTGAGCCACCGTGGGAGGCCTCCTGGGCCGTAATTATGGCTCCAGGGGGACCCCGCTTCCAGATGCCCTTTCCTTCTCAGCTGGGAAGCCCCCCCATCCCAGCATACGTCCTCAGCTGGCTGCCTGCAGACGCCTCCCCTTTCTCAGTCCCAATTCCCCTTTCCATCAGCGTCTCCATTACATTCGAATTCTCGCCCTTCCACTTATCAAATCAGCATCGCACCTGCCTGTCTCTGCCACTGTCAACATCCCTGCCTGTGTGCCGCCTGCAGCCTGGGGCCCACCGCTCCCCCCTCTCCAGCAATTATGATTCCCTCCCCAGCTCACGTCGAAAGTCTTTGTTCTTCTCCCTGAACGTTCAAGTTAATTTCTACCGACTGTTTATTCAGCCTTTGTACTGGCGGGCTCGCTACTTACTCAGGAAGCGAAGCCCCTGGAGGGAGAGAGTGGGGGCGCTGCACAGCACTTTAGGACAGGAAGGAGACACTTCAGAGAGCAGGGAGGGAGGCAGGCGCTGGGGGGGCCCTGGGCGCGGGCGAGGGCCCGGGAGATGGGCCCAGGCACTGCTTTTGGGGTTAGCATCCCAGGGGTGGATGAGGGTGTAAGCGTGTGTGCGTATGCGCGTGGACGCGCATGCACGTGCGGTGGCGAACCTGTGTGCGTCTGTAGGAGGCTGCAAAGCATAGCTGTCCGTGGCCACACGTGCCTCTCAGTTGCTCTTCTGTTCCACCCAGCATTTGGAGTTTGGAAAGGGGTTCTGGGCAGGCAGCCTCACCCTGCTCTGGAGCAGAGACGAGGTGGTCCAACAGGGAGGGGCACAGAGGCGAATGGGAAGCCGTGATGGGGGAGGGCTGGGCGGGGTGGCCCAGGAGAAGCCCCGAGGAAGAGGAGGCCTTTCCAAGCTGTCTGCTGGGAGACGCTGCTGAGACGCTGCAGCCTTCACTGAAGACTCAGTTTGGGGAGCAGCAGCTTTGTATTTGAGGTTGCTTGGAGGGTAGCCGTGTGTGCAGAGAAGACGTGTCTCATGTATGAACCAGTGCCGGGGTGCGGATTCAGCCACAGCCAGGGCTGGAAGCCTACAACTTCCAACAGCTGGGAATTTTGAGAAATCTTGGTGAGAGCTTCGGCCTGTGCGATGAGGGGGTTGAATCAATGTCACCCCTTAAGGGAGCCTGGGATGCTCTATATAAACACATGTGTACACATCAGAATATGTTAATATAGAAAATGAATAAATGCAGAATTTTATATAACATGTATGCACGCTAAGTTGCTCCAGTTGTGTCCGATTCTGCTACCCCGTGGACTGTAGCCCTCCAGGCTCCTCTGTGGGATTCTCCAGGCAAGGATACTGGAGCGAGTCGCCATGCCCTCCTCCAGGGGATCTTCCCAACCCCGGGATTGAACCGGCATCTCTTACATCTCCTGCTTTGGCAGGCGGGTTCTAGGCACACTAGTGCCACTGGGAGGCCCTGTATAACATAGTCTGTATAAATTAAGACCTCTCTGGTGGCCCAGTCAAGAATCCGTCTGCAATGCAGGAGACCTGGGTTCGATCCCTGGGTCGGGAAGATTCCCCTGGAGAAGGGAATGGCAACCCACTCCAGTATCCTTGCCTGGGAAATCCCATCAGCAGAAGATACTGGCAGGCTACAGTCTGTGAGGTTGCAGAGATGTGGACACAACCACCACCACCATGTATAAATTATACACAGCATGTTAAATATAAATGTATGAACTCATATACGATAAAATATAAAATACATAAAAATCAAATATATTTGTATAATACAAATACATCAAAGTTATAGATATTATAGTATATAATCATGTCTATAATTACACATGAAATACAGAACGTATAATCATGTTTTAAATATGTATAAATGTGGATATATACATAAAATATAATAAAACCTTGGACCATAAAATAAAGTCACTCTTTTTGTTTTTCCCCTTCTATCTCTAACTTTTACTTGGAGTGTTTACTCCGTTTTCGTTTCCCAACTCTGTGTATAATTGATGCATAATTGGTATACAGTAAGCTGCACATATTTAAAGCACACAACTCGATAAATGTTGGCATATGGGCACACCTGCGAAGCCATTGCCAGCCAAGATACTGAACATGCCCATCACTCCCCCAATTTTCTCCATCCCCTGTGTGACCCCGCTGCTTGCTCCCCACCTCCCTCCCATCCCCAGGCGATCAGCAGTCTGCTTTCACTGCAGATGAGCTTGTGTTTCCTGGGACTTTGTATACACAGAACCGAACAGTGTGTGCTCATTTCTGCCTGGCTCCTTTCACTCAGCCCCCTTTGTGGAGACCGTGTTGGTGCCCGCGTCAGGGGCCCTTCCTTTTTATCGCTGAGATCCGCTGAACAGATGGACCACACTTTGTTTATTCAGTCATGTGCAGAAGGAGACTTGGGTTTAATATTCACGTGAAAGTATCTCTACCCGCCGCCCCACCATGCAGTGAATCGTAGGAGGTTCCTCTTGCTTCCCAAGTTTCTCTTTATTTCTCAAGGGCCCGAAGAGGTGCAGAGTTCATTTCTCCAAGGTAAGTTCAGGGCCTGCCGCCAGCACAAGGGCACCTGCCTGGGAGGTGCCCCGCGTCACTTCGCCCCCATCAGCTCCTCCCGGGGGCAGGCTGGCCATGGGAGGCTGCCTAACACCACGCCTTGCGTCTGCAGCTCCCCAGTCTCAGGGAGCCGGGTCAGGAGAGGTGCCGGCGGCTGGCCTGGCGTGGTACCCAGGTCGCTCCTCCTCTCCCGGCTCTCTTCATGCAGGGACGTATCTGAGACTCCCCACTGTGTGTCGGGGTGTATTCTGGGCTGTACCCGGGAGTCACACGTGGTTACACTCGTGAAAGCTCACACTACGGGTGCTCAGCCCCTGCTGCTGACCTAGAGCCTCAGTGCGGCCCAAGAGTCTCTAGCTGTTGTTTCCGGAAGGCTCTGGGCCGCCCCTCACGTTCCTTCCAGGCTCCTAAGTGGCTCCCCGCCCCCACCCTCCCTGCAGCCTCACGAGCGCTCTTGCTGTTTCTCAAGCACACGGCGTGTTCCTGCCTCAGGCCCTTCGCGCTTGCCACTCCCTCTCCTAGAACGTTCTCCCCCGACATCTGCTCCTCCTTTACCTAAACTTTCACCCCCGCAGCTTTTCATATCTCCTTTCCCACTTTTTTTCCCTCTAGGCCTCACCATCTAACATGTCGTGCAGCTGCCTTCCCTCTCTCTTGTTTATCATTGTCTCCTGCACTGGATTCTAAGCTCTGGGAGGGCAATAATTTGTCTACCTGATCCGTCGGTAACCCTAGCTCCCAGACCGCCGGGCATGTAACAGGTGCTTAAATACTTGTTGAAAGAACGAACAAATAGGTGGATGCCTGGCTCATGTCCATTCCATTGGAGAAGAGCATCCCAGTCCCTTCAGGACGAATAGCCTGAAGAGGCAATTTCAACCTAAAAAGGGTGTGAAGCTTCCACACTAAAGAGCTGGGGACTTGGCTCTTTTTAGCAAGTCCTGGTAGAGCCACCAGTGCCGGAACGGTGCCCCCTGGGGCTGCCAGGGTCGAATCAACTCCATGGGTCAGCTCCTCCAGGTGTCTGCAAACTGTTTACAAAAACAGTGAAATCTGAATAAAATCTAGCTTTCGCTTAATAGTAACACACCCAGGTTGGTTTCTTATTTCTGACAAATATACACTGCAATGCATGACGGCAAATATTAGGAGAAAATGAAATTAATTGGATGCACATATTCAGGAACTCTTGGGACCATAAGTCCTCTGTGAATATAAAATTAGCAAAAGAAAAAGGTTATTTTAAAAATTTTTATTGCGTTAGTAAATGTGAGTGAGTGTTAGTGGCTCAGCTGTGTCCAGCTCTTTGCAACCCCATGGGCTGTAGTCCGCCAAACTCCTCTCCATGGGATTCTCCAGGCAAGAATACTGGAGTGGGTTGCCATGCCTTTCTCCAGGGGGTCTTCCTGACCCAGGGATTAAAACTGGGTCTCCTGCATTGCAGGCAGATTCTTTACCATTTGAGCCACCAGGGAAGCATTAGTAAATTAAATTCATAAAAAATACAAATTTGAAATTATGGGCAACCATTATCTTCTACAATAGGGAACTTATTGCTATCTGTTGCTTTGGTTACACAGCATTGGAAAAAAACCTCGACTTCCTCAGTGGAGCAGTTGAAAAACGGCAGCAGATTTAACAGCTGCCGCCCTGCCGTCTCAGGATGTACTGGGCTGAAAGGAGGAAGGTGGGATCTCACTCTGAGGTCTGTGAAGCCAGCGCCTGGAGGGTTAATATTTTGTACAAAGCACATTGGAATGTGCGTGTTGTTTCCTTCAGTTTCAAAACAGTTTAAAATCTCTTTGAAAGGTGACATTTGCATCTGAATTTGTAGAGCCCACCTGAAGCCTCTCTAGGGCTTTGCCAAAAGCACACTTCGAAAACCACAGGTCTAATCACAAGTTCCCATTTTACAGAATAAACTGAGGCCTGGAGAGAAAGGACTAAGGTCTTACAACAAGTCCAGGGCCCGTCCAGGTTTTCCTTTTTCCAGCCATGAGGTTTATTCCTGTGGATGGATGTGACCGGATTATACTTTCTAACTGCTGGATAGAAAGTCTTTGAATGCTGCAGCTTATGTTTTTCTCTTGATGTCATTGACTCTATTTCCATTTTTTCAAAGCCCCAGTGAAACATCTTAAGCATATTTCCTCATTCACACGTCTAGAGCTTCTCTGTGTGTGTTAGTTGCTCAGTTGTGTCCGACTCTTTGCACTCCCATGGACTACAGCCTGCCAGGCTCCTCTGTCCAGGGAATTCTCCAGGCAAGAATACCAGAGTGGGTTGCTGTTTCCTCCTCCAGGGCATCTTCCCAACCCAGGGATTGAACCCGAGTCTCCTGCATTGCAGGCAGATTCTTCACTATCTGAGCCACCAGGGATAGAGCTTCTTTCTGTAGGACTCAATTTCTAAATTGCAGGATATACATACTCTCAACTTCACCAGAAAACACCAGATCATTCTCTGAGTGCTTGTAAGAATCACCTCGGGACCTCCCTGGCCATCCAGTGGTTGAGACTCTATGCTTCCAGTGTAGAGGGTCTGGGTTCAATCCCTGATCGGAGAACTAGGATCCCATATGCTGCAGAGCCAAAAACGAAACAAAGCAAAACAAAAAAACAAAAAAAAAACCTATGCCTGTTGTGATAGTTGCGCAATTCTGCAAATATACCCAAAATCACAGAATTGTGCAAATGAAGCAAGGGAACTTACTTGCTATGGTATGCAAATTGTAACTCAAAAATTTAAGAAGAGAAGAATTACATGCCTCCAGAGCAGAGCACACCCTCTGACTCCCCCTCCACCTGTATCGGAGTTGTCAGGAAAGAAAGGAGCGGAGCCCCTCAATTCCTCTAGTGTGATACCCTTCCCTCTTGAAACCTTGATGGTCCCAGAGCTGAGTTCTTGCCCTAAGCCGGTCCCCACTTGCAGGGTGGCCTTGGGTGAGTCAATTCCCAGCCCTCCAAACCAAGTCTGACTCTCATCTGTGATGTGGGGACGAAGGCCTAGCTCAGAGACTCATAATCTGAATGTTTTCACTCAAAATTAAAACGTCACCACCTTCCCCATAAAAACAGACATACTTACGGATTTCCATGATTGAGAAAATACGCCACCATGCTAGGCTACTCTGAGCTCATGAATGATTTACAATGAATTTGTATTTCATTAAACACGGCAATGTGCATTACATTTTGAAATGGTCATAAAGGTATCTGTGATCAACTTGTTTCTTCATCACCATGTTTTATACGCACCTGCACCCCTGCGCCAGCGTCCTCAGTCACCTCTCCATCCGCGGCCGGAAACTGCTGGACTAGAGACGTCAGTGACGGGGAAGCTGGCCTCATCTCTTCAGAAAGGACCTGGATCCTGCTTTTGCTGTCTGCCACGGTGCCTAGCTTCCTGGGGCCCTAGTTTATACTCACGTGTGCATGCGTGCACAGGGCACTATTCTGAGCACACGTCATGTACTAAATTACACGCGGAAAGCAGTCTCTGACCCCGTGACCTCTAAATGCTAGTTCTTATTATTGCAATTAATCCTCCCAACAACCCTGCAAGGGAGTTATCATTCATTCATTTATTTGGAGATTTATATCTCATTTATTTGTTAGATATTTATGGAACGTGACCGTGTTCCAGGCTTCGATTAGGCACTGGAGAGACATCAGGGAACAAAAACGGTCGCAAATCTCTGCCTTGACGGAGCATACCATTATTCTGGTTTTACGCTCAGGGATGCGGGAGCACAGGGAGGTTAAATGCCTTTTCTGAGTAAGAGAGAAGGTAAAATCCCTTCACTTTCACCCGGGAACTGCTTCTCCTCGCACCCAGTCCGTCCATGAGATGCCTGCAGGAGCTGCTCTGGTCTCTCACGGTCCCGCTTATGGCCCCTGGACCAGGCAGAGGGCAGGAGTTCAGGTCCGTGGGGTTTTGGATCTGGGATCAGAGAAACACAGAGTCAGCCCCTGGAAGCAATGAGAGAACTTGGGGACATTTTCTTCTGTGTGGAGGAGGTCACTCTGGAGGGACCCAGAAGCAAGGCATGGAGAGGTGCCGGAGAGACAGACAGACGCGCCGGTGTCATCTCTCCAGACTCAGCCATTCCTGAGACCTGGCCATATTCCTCTCTGGATTCCCGGACACCCCAGTACTGTTAGACCAAAATCTCCATTTTGGCTTCAATTTGCACCCAAAGCGCTCCTCGTTAGTTAGCAGACTGGGAGCGGCCAGGGCCTGGAGAGAAGGTGCTCCAAGCCTCTGTGAGCGCCTGCCACACCCTAGCCTTGCCTTTTGGCATCTGGAGCTGAGACTGTCCTGTTCTTAGATAACTTTGCAATAGATTCTCTACCTCCGGAGCATGTGGCTGCCACCTAACTCTTAATAAATCAGACGGGCGCTTTCTGCATGGAAAAGGGCCTCAGCCATACATCATTTTTGTTTTCCTCTTGGGGAGAACAGCCATGCTACAGCAATAACCTGCCACGTATATGTCTCAAAGCCCTATTTATATAGCCATATGGATAAATACATATAAATAGGACTGTGGAATAATAGATTACGGGATCTGCTCAGCCATAGAAGACTTATGGGGCTTTCAGGACCTAACGGCGGCCTGATTCAGTAAGAAAAATGGATCTTCAGCAGGATGTGGCCAAGAATTAGGTGAGCTCGTAACCTGATGGAGAGCCCGCCCAGGAGATGGGGAGGAGGGGAGGACCGGGCGAGGACACAGGAGCTCCGGCACGGCGGACCGCGGGGGCTGGGCCGCGCAGGGCTGCAGAGAGCCACGGGCCCTGAGCTGTCTTCCCAGCTCAGCCCCGAGTTTGCTCTGTGACCTTGGGCAGGTCGCTTGCCTTCTCTGAGCCTTGGTTCCTCCTTCCAGTGGTTCCCAGCCTTTGTGGCACCACGGGCCAGTTTCCTGGTAGATAGTTTTTGCACAGATGACTGAAGGGGTGGGGAGTGGTTTGGGGATGACTCAAGCACATCACATTTACTGTGCACTCTATTTCTATTATTATGACATCGGCTCTACCTCAGACCATCAGGCATTAGATCCCAGAAGTTGGCAAGCCCTGCTCGAAGTCCTGTTTTTCCCGCTCTGACATTAAAATGCCTCTGAGCTGCAAGGTTGCTGCCCTCGGAGGTTGGGCCGACCTCAGGAAGGTGGAGGTGTTCTCCCAGGCCTTGAAGCATCACTGGTGCGTCCCCTGAAGCTGTATTTCTCAGTAGAGACCTGCAGCCACAGGCCCAGACGCCGTGGGGCCATCTAAATGGCAATAACAACAGCTGACACTGCTATTTGTCGTTTAGTTGCAAAGTCGTGGCCGACTCTTTTGCAACCCTTCGGACTGTAGCCCACCAAGCTCCTCTGTCCATGGAGTTCCCGAGCAAGAATACTCAAGAGGGTTGGCATTTCCTTCTCCAGGGGCTCTTCCTGACCCAGGGATTGAACCCACATCTCCTGCATTGACAGGTGGATTCTTCACCGCTGAGCCACCTGGGAAGCCCGACGTAGTAGCTACTACGGACTCATTATTCTGCAAGACTGTGTCTGGGTGCTCTATGCTTGTGCTCAGCAGCAAACATTTATTGAGTACTTACTATGCCAGGCACTGTTCCGTACATATATTACCATCCTCACAAGAACCCGGGAGACAGGGGTCATAATCTCCTCCATTTAGAGACGAGGAAGCAGAAACACAGGGAGCTCCAGTGCCTGGTCCCAGGCCCAGCAGCTGGGAAGTGATGGTGCGAAGACACTCCCTGGGGTCTGACTCCAGCATCTGCATTCCCAGTTTCTGCCGGCTGTGTCCCTCATACAAGCGGAGAAGCAGAGGCTGCAAGACGTTAATAAACGTGTGAATAGCCGGGCTCCTTGGAGTTCTCAGACCCATCAGTTCCACGGGAGAGGTTAGAGAGAAAAAGCATTTCTCCCCACTCCTCGTCTTTCTTTCAATTTTCCCAAGTCAGTCATTTTTTTTAAAAACAAAAGTCTATTTACAGAAGCGACATATAGGACCCAAGATAACCACATGTCCGCCATGCTTCAGCGAACCTCCAAATCAGAGATGGGCTGGATAACGTGTACCTGGAGCTATCGGCTTTTTCAAGATTTCAGGCTTTTTTTTTTTTTTTCCCTGTTCCCTCTGCAGGTTGAAGCCAGGCTTTTGTGACTTGATGAGGACACATTTCTCCTGGGGTGTAATAAGGCAGCCAGAGTTAGACCTAACGCCAAAGAGAGAACATTTGCTATTTTGGAAGAGTTAATCCTAAAGCTTCTTTCTTTGGCTCCTGCCTTTAGAAAAGGCATTTCTAAGGCAGGTCCAGGCAAGACTGCACCCACAATAATCCGCCCTCAACCATCTTAAGGCTAATCAGGAAACTTTACTGAACACTTGTAATGTGCCAGGCCGGGTGCTGGTGGCGGATTTAACTCTCCTGACACCTTCTCTGGGGTTGTTTAAACTGTTACCCTCATGTTGCAGCCAAGGACCTGAGGCACAGAGGTTCATAGCTCAGCTGAGATGCCTTAGCCAGCATGGGGCTGCGCTGGGACTGGAGCCCAGACTGGCACCCCAGGCCACCCTCCTGTCCCGCAGGGACCCCGCGCAGGCACTTGGGCAGAGTCTGCCCCCTCCCCGCTGCCCGTCTCCAGCTGTGTGCTGGAAGTCCACAGACCTCTCCCGCCGCCTTCACCTGTCCTGGGTCTGCATCCAGCACAGACCTCCCAGAGGTTCCCAGGGGCCCTTTCTTTAAGCTGTGGTTTATTACCCAATGAAGACATGTCAAAATGGCTTGTAAACATTGTAGCGTATTTCAAATGTAAACATGTTTAAAGTTAAGCCCATTAGCACAAAAAATAATATAAAGCAATTTAAAAGTGCTTTTCCAAGACAGTTACTGGATTTATTTGTTCACAGCTCACACAGACAGTAGAATCTGGTAAAGGAATATAAGCATTCTTTTGTTTTTATTGGAATATAACACAAATAGCAAAGTGTCTGTGAAGTACACTAATCTGAGGGATACTACTTGATGGCGTGCACACACACACACACACACACATGTATATATGTTTCCCCAGTGGCTCAGCAGTCAAGAATCAGCAGAAGACACAGGAGACGCCAGTTCAATCCCTGGGTCAGGAAGAGCATGGCTACCCACTCCAGTCTTCTTGCCTGGAAAATCCCATGGACACAGGGGCTTGGTGGGGAGCAGTCCATGGGGCTCACTAAAGAGTCAGACACGACTGAAGCGACGGCGTGAGCATGACACATCCCCGTCACCCTACCAGATCAGGATGTTTACAGCACCTAGAGGGTCCTCTGTGCCCTACCCCCCAAGAGATAACCACCATTATGACTGCTATCACCATTGACTGGTTTTGTCTATTCTTGAATTTCATATAAATTGAGTAATGCAAAGTACATTCTCCAGAGTCTGGCTTCTTTCACTGAACATAATGTATGCGACCATCCATATCTTTGTGTGTAGCAGTGGTTTATTCTTATTGTTAGCGTTCCAATCGTATGAAAGTGCACAATTTATCTACCCATTCTCTTGTTGATGGGCATCTGGGTTATTTCTGTTTTGGAACTATTACAAATAAGCTATTATGAGCACTTACTGGTCATTGAATGTTTGTTTCCCCCAAAGATTCGATGCTAGAACGGAACCCCCAACATCGTGATGTCTGGAAGTGGGGCCTTTGGAAGGTGATTATGCTGTGGGATTAGTGACCCTATAAAAGAGACCCCAGAGTCCCCTTGCCCCTTCCGCCACGTGAGGGTAGAGCAAGAAGATGGCTGATCACGAACCAGGAGACAGGTCCTCACCAGACACCATGTCTGCAGAATTGTGAGGAATAAATTTCTGCTGTTTCCTCAGGGTGTATGCTCAAAAGTGGAATCGCTGGGTCATGTGGTAGTTTTATTCCTAGTGTTTTAAGGAATCTCTATGCTGTTCTCCTTAGAGGGTCTACCGATTTATATTCCCACCAACAGTGCAGTAGGGTTTCCTTTTCTCTGTATCCTCTCCATCATTTATTATTTGAAGTTTTTGTGGGTTTTTTTTTTTTTTTGATCATGGCCATTCTGATTGGTGTGAGCTGATATCGCATTGTAGTTTTGATTTGCATGTCTCTAATAACGAGCAATGAAGGGATGGAGACGCAGAAGTAGAGAAGTAGAGAACGGCACAGCAGGGGAAGGAGAAGGCGGGAAAGATTGAGAGCGTGGCTCGGCCGCGTAAATGCTACAGCGTGTAAAGCCGAGAGCTAGAGGGAGGCTGCTCTGTGACGCCGGAGCCCGGCCTGGTGCTCTGCGATGACCTAGAGGGCTGGGGTGGGAGGCGAGAAGGAGGCTCAAGAGGGAGGGAATATATATGGATTTAATTATGATGGATTCACTTTGTTGTATGGCAGAAGCCAACACATCATTGTAAAGCAATTACCTTCCAATTAAAAAAATTCTGTTGTGCATGAGCCGCCTAGTCTGTGGCGTGATCAGACTAAGGCGATGTTCTTGCCCGCCTTTTGGTGGCCCTCTGTACTCGTTTCCCATGGACAGGGTGTGTGTGTGTTCAGTGTTATACGGCGCCGTCATTCTGAGAGCCGCGTGCAAGCATGGAAGCGACATTTAGAGATGGAGGGCAGATGCCACATCCTGGGTCGCGTCAGTGTCAGGATCTGAACTGAACATTTTGGAGAGATGTCCAAGTTTACACAGGACTTCCTTGAGGCCTGGGCCTCAAGGTGCCCCCACTGGGTCCCTATCTGTTAAGAAAACCCCACTGAGGCCCTGCTTTGTTTTAGGGATTGCCTGTGTCATGATTCTCCTGAGAAACAGAGTTGAATGGATGTTGCTCTATATTTGTCAGAGGCACCCCTGGCTGCTCTCTGCCCACAGGAGGCGGAGGGCAGCAGGCGGTGTAATTTAGTCTGAGCCCGAAGGCCTGAGACCCAGGAACACTGATGTCTCAGGGCAGGAGAAGACGGGTGTCCTGACTCAGGCAAAGTGAGCATGTCCACTCTTTCTCTGCCTTTTTGCCCCACTAGCGCCCTCAGTAGATTGGAGGGTCCCCACCTCCATTGCGGAGAGTGATCTCCTTTACTCTTGTCTACTGATTCAAATGCTAACCTTTTCCAAGACACACCAAGACATGCTGTGGTTTTTAAAAATATTTATTTACTTATTTACTTATGATTGTACAGTGGAGGTAACGAATAGATTCAAGGGATTAAATCTGGTAGACAGAGTGCCTGAAGAACCGTGGACAGAGGTTTGTAGCATTGTACAGGAGGAGGTGACCAAACCCATCTCCAAGAAAAAGAAATGCAAGAAGGCAAAGTAGTTGTCTGTGGAGGCCTTACAAATAGCTGGGAAAAGATGAAAAGTGAAAGGCAAAAGAGAAAGGGAAAGATACACCCAACTGAATTCAGAGTTCCAGAGAATAGCAAGGAGAGGTAAGAAAGACTTCAGTGAACAATGCAAAGAAATAGAGGAAAACAGTAGAATGGAAAAGACCAGAGATGTCTTTAAGGAAATTGGAGATACCAAGGGAACTTTCCATATAAAGATGGACACAGTAACGGACAGAAATAACAAGGACCTAACAGATGCAGAAGAGATTAAGAAGAGCTGGCAAAAATACACAGAAGAACTGTACAAAAAGGGTCTTAATAACCCGGATAACCACAATGATGTGGTTACTTACCTAAAGCCAGACATCGTGGAGTGTGAAGTTGTGGGCCTTAGGAAGCATTACTACAAACAAGGCTAGTGGAAATGATGGAATTCCAGCTGAGCTATTTCAAGTCCTGAAAGATGATGCTCTTAAAGTGCTGCACTCAACATGCCAGCAAATTTGGAAAACTCAGCAGTGGCCACAGGTCGGGAAAAGGTCAGTTCATTCCAATCCCAAAGAAAGGCAATGTCAAGGAATGTTCAAACTACCACATAAGTGTGCTCTTTTCACATGCTAGCACAGTCATATTCAAAATCCTTCAAGCTAGATTTCAACGGTCCGTGAACCAAGGACTTCCAGAGGTATAAGCTGAGTTTGGCTATCTGATGCAAAGAACTGACTCATTGGAAAAGACCCTGATGCTGGGAAAGATTGAAGACAGAAGGAGAAGGGGACGACAGAGGATGAGATGACTGGATGGCATCACCAACTCAATGGATGTGAGTTTGAGTAAGCTCCGGGAGTTGGTGATGGACAGGGAAGCCTGGCGTGCTGCAGTCCAGGGGGTCACAAAGAGTCAGACATGATTGAGCAACTGAACTGAACTGACTGAAGCTGAGTTTAAAAATGGCAGAGGAACCAGAGAACAAATTGCCAACCTCCGTTGGACCACAGAAAAAGCAAGGGAATTCCAAAAGTATCTACTTCTGCTTTATTGACTATGCTGAAGTCTTTGTGTGGATTATAACAACTGTGGAAAATTCTTAAAGAGATGGGAATATTAGACCACCTTTCCTGTCTCCTGAGAAACCTGTATGCAGGTCAAGAAACATCAGTTGGAAACTTACATTGAACAAATGACTAGTTCAAAATTGGGAAAGGAGTACGTCAAGGCTGTATATTGTCACCCTGCTTATTTAACTTATATGCAGAGTACCTCATGTTAAAAGCCAGGCTGGATGAAGCACAAGCTGGAATCAAGACTACCAGAAATATCAACAACCTCAGATATGCAGATGATACCACTTTAATGACAGAAAGCAAAGAGGAACTAAAGAGCCTCTCGATGAGGGTGAATGAGGAGACTGAAAAAGCTGGCTTAAAAGTCAGCACTAAAAAATACTAATATCATGTCATCCAGGTCCATTGCTGCTGCTGCTGCTGCTGCTGCTGCTGCTAAATCGCTTCAGTCATGTCCGACTCTGTGGGACCCCATAGACGGCAGCCCACCAGGCTCCCCCGTCCCTGGGATTCTCCAGGCAAGAACACTGGAGTGGGTTGCCGTTTCCTTCTCCAGTGCATGAAAGTGAAAAGTGAAGGTGAAGTTGCTCAGTCGTGTCCGACTCTTAGCGACCCCACGGACTGCAGCCTACCAGGCTCCTCTGTCCATGGGATTTTCCAGGCCCATTACTCCATGGCAAACAGAAAAGGAAAAGTGGAAACAGTGACAGATTTTATTTTCTTGGGCTCCAAAATCACTCTGGACGGTGACCGTAGCCATGAAATTAGAAGACGCTTGTCCTTGGAAGGAAAGCTGTAACAGCCTAGACAGCATGTTAAAAAGCAGAGACATCACTTTGCCAACAAAGGTCCATATAGTCAAAGCTACGGTTTTTCCAGTAGTCATGTACGAATGTGAGGCTTGGTCCATAAATAAGGCGGAGTGCCAAAGAATTGATGTTTTGGAATTGTCGTGTTAGAGAAGACTCTTGAGTGTCCCTTGGACAGCAAGGAGATCAAACCAGTCAATCCTAAAGGAAATCAATCCTGAATAGTCTTTGGAAGGACCGATGCTGAAGCTGAATCTCTGATACTTTGGCCACCTGATGGGAAGAGCTGACTCACAGACAAAAGACCCTGATTCTGGGAAAGATTGAAGGCAGAAGGAGAGGTGGGTAACAGAGGATGAGATGGTTGGATGGCCTCATCGACCCAACGAACATGAGTTTAAGCAAACTCTGGGAGATGGTGAAGGACAGGGAAGCCTGGCGTGCTGCTGTCCATGGGGTCGCAAAGAGTCGGACAATGAGCGAAGTTGCATTGTAGTCCATGGAGTCTCAAAGAGCGACTGAACAAAGACAACAACAGCGTTACTTCCTTGGCTGTGTAGGGTTTTAGCTGTGGCGTGTGGAATCCTCCTTGTGTTTGGGGGATCTTTCGTTTCAGCGCATAGACTCTCTAGTTGCGGCTTGCGGCTCCAGAGTGTGGCTCAGTAGTTGTGATGCATGGGCTTAGTTGCTCTGTGGCCTGTGCGATCCTCTTGGATCAAGGATTGAACTTGTATCCCCTGCATGGCAAGGAGGATTCTTAACCACCAGACCACCAGGGAAGTCCCCAGACAGTTACCTGGGCCTCCCTCGGCCCGGGCAAAATGACTCATAAAATTAACCATCACATCGCTGTACTTCAGACTTTCCTCATCCTCCAGCCATCCAAGTGATGGTGAGAACACCCAAGGGAGGTGTTCTCCCAGTTAGCGAGGTCAGGAAAGGGCTACGAACCCCAGAAGGAGACCGCCGGAGGAAGGAGGGAGAGGAGGCAATCCCGCTTTGCCATTTCTCCATGTGGGATCAGGCAAAGCCCCACGGGATGCAACTCAGGGTCCTCGACTCCTCTCAGCAGACATCTGGGGGGCAGCTTCCACATGCCGGGAGCGTTTCCTACTTGGTGTGGCCATCCTAGCTACCTTACCCATTTGCTCTGATTAGCTATTACCCTGTGTCAGGCACCTCGTTAATTTTCATTATCACCCGTCTTCACGACTCCTCCAGGCACAAAAGAGAAAAAGGCACAGCAGAAAGACAAGGACCTCGTGCGGGGTCGCAGAGTGAGGGAGGGCCACCACAGGGCCTCCCCTGCAGCAGGGAGCCTGTGCGGTTCCTGGGCCAGCGGGCCCCCTTACTGTGAGCTGCACGTGCGCGCAAGACACACAGATGTGTGTGTGTGTACACTACTTCCCATGACAGACGTGGCTGTTTCTGAAAGACGAAGCACAAGGGATGTTTTGCGAACTGAATTACATTATTTACCTGGGGAGTTGACTTCAAAAAGAAATTTAGTGGGCGATGATAGGATGAGGCTGTTGGAAAATGTGACCCTGTCTTTGGGTCTGTAGGTTTTTATGGTTGAGATTTTACTTAAAGCAGGAGCTGCACGGCCCCGCCTCCCCCACCCCTCCCACCCACCCTGTTTGCTGCTGTCACGTGTCCGCTGCAGGAGGCTGGGTGTCCTGTCGTTGTTTGCAGTGGGGCAAGGTCCTCAGCTGGCTCTTGGCCTAGGTCGGTTGGGGGTGGGGTGGTTGGAGGCGCCAACAGCGCTCAGGACTGGCGTCAAGGTGGTGCCCGGGGCCCAGGTTTTTGCTTTCTCCCTGCTGCTCAACAAGGCCCCCCAGCTCAGCACCCACGGAGGAGCTGGTCTTTTCTGCCCGGCCTGATTTGAGAGACTGCAGGGTGAGCTAACATAGTAAAGCTAGAGAAAGGGGTGCTTCCAGGTCTAGATATGTGTCCTTCGGTTTCTTCCCTCGGATGGGTGGGAGGAGCAAGCCACCAGCCCAGCGTGGGTTTCCGTCAACCCCGGGGGAGCTAAGCGGTCACCCTGCCCGCCTGTCGGCTCGCCCTCATTCCTGGGGAGCAGCTCTGGGGCCAGCGGCCCAGCCATGGGCTGGCCTTTGCTCTCTTCTATGGTCCAGCCTGCCCCTCCCAGAACGTCCCCACTGGGACTACCCAGGCAACAAAGGGTCCCTGGAAGGGGGTCCGCTCCCTCACTCCTGGGAGCAGCAGAGCCAGCAATCTGCAGCTGCGGGCAGCTGAATGCTGGGCTGGGAGGGCTTTGCCGCCAGCTCCCAGGAGGACCAAGCTCGAGGGTGAGGACTGGGGCCATGTACCGGAAAGCTCCCTCCAAGAGGTAACAGATGGTGGAAAAGGAAGGTAAGATTTTAGGAGGGAGGGCTTCCTGGGTGGGCCACTGGTTAAGAATCCACCTGCCAATGCAAGGAATGCAGGTTCGATCCCTGGTCCGCGAAGATATCACAAGCCCTGGGGCAACCAAGCCTGTGGGCCACCACTACTGAGTCTGCGCGCCTAGCACCTGTGCTCTGAAGCAAAGGGACCTCCTGCAGAGAGAAGCCGGCACTGCAGCGAGAGAGCAGTCTCCACTCTCCACACAGCCGTAAATAGGTGATAAATGAAATTTAAAAGTTACGTAAGGAGGGACAGTCGTGTTTTCAGCATCTACTCTATACCAGGAACTGTATAAGGTGCTTCCCCATGCTGACTGCTCTTCACAGCAGCCTAATAAACCGGATACTGTTTATTATCACACCCAGGCCCAGCAGCTCGGGCATGCAAACAGTGGCGGCATGCGGGGCCCTGGGCTCAGAAGGAGCCCTGCACTCAGTTTAATACTCTGCTGTCAACACCTGGAAATCCATCATCGTTTTTTAGCAGGGTGTTGTGTGTTTTTTTGGGCTCCAAAATCACTGCAGATGGTGACTGCAGCCATGAAATTAAAAGACGCTTACTCCTTGGAAGAAAAGTTATGACCTACTTTGGACACCTCATGTGAAGAGTTGACTCATTGGAAAATACTTTGATGCTGGGAGGGATTGGGGGCAGGAGGAGAAGGGGACGACCCAGGATGAGATGGCTGGATGGCATCACGGACTCGATGGACATGAGCCTGAGTGAACTCTGGGAGATGGTGATGGACAGAGAGGCCTGGCGTGCTGTGATTCATGGGGTCGCAAAGAGTTGGACACGACTGAGCGACTGAACTGAACTGAACTGAACCTAGATAGCATATTCAAAAGCAGAGACATTACTTTGCCGACTAAGGTCCGTCTAGTCAAGGCTATGGTTTTTCCAGTAGTCATGTATGGATATGAGAGTTGGACTGTGAAGAAGGCTGAGCACCGAAGAATTGATTCTTTTGAACTGTGGTGTTGGAGAAGACTCTTGAGAGTCCCTTGGACTGCAAGGAGATCCAACCCGTCCATTCTGAAGGAGATCAGCCCTGGGATTTCTTTAGAAGGAATGATGCTGAAGCTGAAACTCCAGTACTTTGGCCACCTCATGCGAAGAGTTGACTCATTGGAAAAGACTTTGATGCTGGGAGGGATTGCGGGCAAGAGGAGAAGGGGACGACCCAGGATGAGATGGCTGGATGGCATCACGGACTCGATAGATGCAAGTCTGAGTAAACTCCGGGAGTTGGTGATGGACAGGGAGGCCTGGCGTGCTGCGATTCATGGGGTTGCAGAGTCAGACATGACTGAGCAACTGAACTGAACTGAACTGTGTGGTTTCCATGTGTGCTTCTTACACTGGGCCCTGCAAGTTTGGTACCAGTCCTGACCATCCTGTTTACAGTCAAGGAGACCCAGGACTGTCCCTAATCTGCCCAAGGTCACAGCTGGGAAGCGGCGGACTTAGTACTTGGACCCAGGGATGTCCAACTCTCAAGACCACCCTCTCCAGCCCGCCATGGGGTTGCATCCAGCAGGGTCTGTGGTACATCAGCCAGGTCCCTCGATGGGCAGCAGCAGTGTTGCTTGAGGGCTTGTTAGACCCTCTGGGGGAATGGCCTGTGTTCTAACAAGCCCTTCAGATGATGCTGATGTAACTCAAGCTTGAGAGGCTCTGAGCTCAAAGACGGTAGCTAACAGCGAAAAGCAGAGCACAGTGAGGGAAGGACATGCAGATGGAGAGGGTGTGCATGGTTTGTGGGGGCTGTTCTGCTGTGAACAGGCTGGTCAAGGCCAGCTCGGTGAGAGGCGATCCTTGAACCCAAGGGTGGAGGAGATGAGGGGTGCTCTGTGGACTCATGGTGGGGGGCAGGAGCCAGGAAGAGGCAAGGACCAGCCTGAGGCCCGAGGGTGGGAAGGTGCCCGGTGGGCCTGAGGCACAGGATGGAGGCCCTGGGGTCCCAACACACGTGGCTGGGGTGAAGCCTCATTCCCTGGGTCACCAAGCCTTGGCCTCCAGCCCCCCTGTCTCGTTTATTCCACCCATGTGACTGCTGCCGGGGGAAACAGTTTCTGCACAGTTACCCAGAAGAACGTGTGAGGGGCCGTTTTTCCCGACAGGCAATCTTGCTTTTCAAGGGGGAGGCGCGAGGGCCCACCTGGAGGTGGGATTCGTGGACGAATCAATCGAGACTCACTTAGAAATGAGGCTCCTTGGCCTAGGTCTTCAGCGTGGCTTTCTCACTTTCTGGCTGGGGGAGCAGGAGAGCTGCTGAGAAGAGGCCAGGAGACGTTTCCAGCAGGTCTCAAGACTGCCTGGGGCCCCAACAAGTAACTCAGGGAGTTCCAGCTCTGACTCTGCGGCTTGGGCAGCAGGTCTGCAGGCGTAAGGGTTTTCTTAAAATTTCGGGGCCAAACTTGTGCCCCAGCGTGACATTCCAGAAGGAAAGGGCTGACAGAATAGACCGGCGTTGGCTCAGTCTCTTCCTCGGGAGGGACTGTGATTCTGGCGTCCACAAGGCGCCTTTGTCTCGCTCCCTTTGTCGTCTCGTTGCTAGCATCAGCCCTTGTGCAGAATCTGCTTCTCCCATCAGTGCAGGGTGAGGAGATCTTGGACTTAAAGGCAGTGGTGGAGGAGTGGAGGAGTGAGGGAGTATTAGAGTGAATGGCAGAGGACTTCCTGGTGATCCAGGGACTAAGACTCTGCCTCCCAGTGCAGGGGACGTGGCGTCGATCCCTGGCCACGGGACCAAAACCCCACATGCCTCAGGGCGACTAAGCCCGAGTGCTCCAGTACTGAGCCCGGGTACCACAACTAGAGAGAAGCCCAGATATCGCAATGGAAAGCTCCCACGCGCTGCAGCAAAGACCCTCTGTGTGACGACTTAGACCCGACGCAGCCAAGTAAGCAAATATAAAAAATGAGTGAAAGATGTTTAGACTTGGTTAAGGATTGATGTTGGGAGGGGGCGTGATGGGGAAGGGAAATGGGAAAGAAACTTCCAAGTTGGAGACCTGGATATATTCAGTTCAGTTCAGTTCAGTCGCTCAGTCGTGTCCGACTCTTTGGGACCCCATGAATCGCAGCACGCCAGGCCTGCCTGTCCATCACCAACTCCCGGAGTTCACTCAGACTCACGTCCATCGAGTCAGTGATGCCATCCAACCATCTCATCCTCTGTCGTCCCCTTCTCCTCCTGCCCCCCAATCCCTCCCAGCAACAGAGTCTTTTCCAATGAGTTACCTCTTCGCATGAAGTGGCCAGAGTACTGGAGTTTCAGCTACAGCATCATTCCTTCCAAAGAAATCCCAGGGCTGGTCTCCTTCAGAATGGATTGGTTGGATCTCCTTGTGGTTCAAGGGACTCTCAAGAGTCTTCTCCAACACCACAGTCCAAAAGCATCAATTCTTCAGCACTCAGCCTTCTTCACATTCCAACTCTCACATCCATACATGACCACTGGAGAAACCATAGCCTTGACTAAACGGACCTTTGTTGGCAAAGTAATGTCTCTGCTTTTGAATATGCTATCTAGGTTGGTCATAACTTTTCTTCCAAGCAGTAAGCGTCTTTTAATTTCATGGCTGCAATCATATTAGCTGACATTTAATTGGGTGCTGATTCTATATTAGAAAGCATATCAAATGCACTCTGTGCACTGTCCCATTTAATTCCTCATTATACCCATTTTATAGATGTGAAAACCAAGCCTCAGCTAGGGAAAGCACTTGCCTCAGGTCACGGAGTTAGTAAGTGGTTGTCTTGAGAAAACCCAAACCTGACTGAATCCATGACACCTGTGGTCCGCAAACCTTAGCATATATTAGAATCACCTGGAACACCTGTTCTGCTGGAGATGACTGTGCCCAGAACTAGAGTTTCTGGTTCAGCGTTCTGCATTTCTATCAAGTTCCCGAGTGATGCTGAGGCAGTTGGTCCAGGGACCACGGTAACAGCAGCCCAGTAACGAGGCCGTGCTCTGGGATCCGGATCAGCGTCTCATCCTGATGTCAGCTGGCTCCCTCTCTGAAAGTCTGGCCGAGTTGGTCATCAGCGGTGTCTGAACTTCAGCTTTTTCAAAAAAAGCCCCGAGTGTTTCTAATGTACGCTAAAGATGAGAACCACTGCCCTAAACCCTGTCGCTAGGGAATGTAGGAGGAAGAGCAGGTTTCTGGAGGAAAGAATGGTCCCTTTTCACTAATATACAGAAACATAATGACTTGTGCTTTCAAGCTCAAAATCCCCAGCATTACGAGCCAATCTGCTTAGGCCCAGCTAGATGCTAATTGAGTTTCCTCTCCGGGCAGGGCTCTTGCTCGCTCTGTACAGCCTTTCCAACGAGCTGAGTGTGGGCTGATTGGGGCCACTCAGTTGGTGGGAAATGACAAGATGGAAATCCATTGAGGAATTGATGACAGGTATCCTTGCAACTGGGCATTTTTCTTATGAGTAACAATCTCTGGTGATTTCATTCAAGTTTGCAGCAGCATGTTTTATGACCAAAGCCCTTGCATAATTATGCAATGGAAATGTATTTGAAATTGCTTAAGTGGTTATATATAGGTAGGATTTGCTCAGGAATTTGAGGTACTTTTAAGAAGTCCATATTCAGTTGGATTACCTTTGAAATGTGCTTTGGAAATTGGCATTTACCGTTCCCAGTTCAGTGCTGGGAAAGAGGAGGGTGCTTTTTAACCTAAAAGCCATAGTGCTTTTCAGAGGACTGGCATTAATGGTTTTCAGGGATTATTAACTTGTACCTAGTGATTAATTTTTAGGAAATAACAGGGAGGCTTGTGACTACTGCCTGAAAGTACCAAGACAGTAAACAGATGAGCAAATAGAACAAGGCAAGTTGGAGGTCTCAATTCACTGGCTCTCACCAAGATTAAAAAAAGTGATGATGCTGACTGGATGAAGGAAAAAGAAGAGAAATTGGAAACAGGGAGTGGTGGAGCCGCAGGTTTGGAGCTGCAGAAGACATCTAGACCAGGACTGAAGTTCAAGGCCTTCAGAAGTCTAGATGAGTAAGGGACCAATACACACCCCACCTAGAGAGGCATCTGACCGCTCCATCCACGAATGAGGCCCAAAGCTGCCAAATCACTCAAGTTTTCAAGATAAGGCAGAGATCAAGACTTTAATATAAACTTTCCCAATTTTCAAAGACTTGCTTAAATACAATAAATACTGTGTCAGCCAAATCAATCTGTGGGCTGTATTCAGACCACATCAAGGATCTTGTCCAACCCCATTATTTCACGAAGGCGGAAACATGGCCTAGAGGGTTTACTTGGTTATTGATTTAAATAAAGACAGTCAACTCAGAGCTCCTTTGCCTTCAAAGCACTCACAGGCTGGTGAGAAAAGGCAGGGAACAGGGGTGGGCTCTGCTGAGTGGTCCGGGAGGCTGTGAGGATGGAAACAGGGTAGTCTTATGCAACCTGGGATCAGAAAGGACTTCCCTCTGGAGAGGAAGTCTTAGCTGAGTCTTGACGGAACAATAAGGGTCAGTTACTCGGAACGGTGGTGTTGGGAAAGAGGTCAGCTTCAGCCGAGACCTAGGGACATGTCTGGTTGGAGAAATGCAAGAGGCTGTGAGACTGAACCCAGGTAAGATCCTGGGTGGGCCACTAGCAGATTTTGATGTAGCTGAAACTCTAGCCCACACCCCAAGATATGCCTTCACTGTGGCGCGAGAGGAAGATGAGTCGAGTGTCCAAGCATCTGAGAGTGGAGGTTGGCCAAGCCCGGAGAGGACGGTGAAAATGTCAGGTGATGAAGTATAGTTTCAGCTTTTCCTTTTTTCCTACTTGCTCTGAAATGAGCATTCCGAGCGTTGCCATCATAACCCCTGAAAGGCTGCCTGATTCTTCCACGGAGATGGCTCATTCTGCTTTTTATAGCTCCTGGCGCTTTGAGTGGATGGATCTTTACATTTCAATAATCAACATGATTTCCCTTCGGTAACCTTAGCATCCATTGCAAGAGATGCTTTCTTTTCCAGCCCTGATGCCTTAGAATTTGAACGAAGGCAAGAGGAGGGAATTCAAATTGTTTCTCTGTGCTATCACGTGTTTGCGGCAGGGTTGGGGGGAAGTTTCTTTTTCTTCTCATACCGTTACTCTACGAGGGACCGTAGATTTGGACAGGAACAAAGGTTGTGCTATTTCCCCCTTAGATCAGCTGTCTCTGTGGCATCTCTGAGGTTTTGAGGCCCCACTGTTTCCAGTGTTTTGTCGGTACTGGGATAGACTTCTGGGATTCAGGCTCCAACCCTGCCCTCATAAAGTTTACAATCTTGTGGAGAGCCATGTGTGGTCAAAGTCATAACGGGGTTAAAAATAGGGGCCTCAAAATGTACATTCAGGGAACAGAGAGTTAGATTACCTTTAGTCTTGGTGAAACTGAGTCCACCAGCAAACATCTTGACTTGCCATGTATTTTTCTTTTAAACTATAATGCAGAAGTCATCATTTCAACCACTTTCAAGTGTACAATTCAGTGATTTTTTTTTTTAGCATCAATGTTTTGCGACTATCACCACCAGCCAATGATAGAACATAATCAGTACCTGCCAAAGAAACCCCACACTCCTTAAACCATCACTCCCATTTCATCTTCTCCCAGCTCCTGACCCACACTAATCTGCTTTCTATCTGTATGGATTTTCCTACTCTGAACGTTGCATTGAAATGTGTGGATTTTTGGGTCTGGCTTCTTTCACTCAGCAGCTTCCAAGTTTCATCCATGTCGTAGCATGAATCAGTACTTCATTGCTTTTTATGGATGAATAATATTCCACTGCATAGATATATCACATTTTGATTATCCATTCATCAGTGATGGACATAGAGCTTGTTACCATCTTAGCCATTGTGAATAACACCACTATGAGTATTTGCGTACAAATTTTTGTTTGGACATCTGTTTTCAGTTCTTAGGGAGAATAATTTCTGGGACATGTGGAAATTCTATGTTTAACTTTTTGAGGAAATGTCAAATTATTTTCCACAGTGGTTGCAACATTTTACATTCTCACCAGCAAATCATGAGGGTTGCAATGTCTTCACATCTTCACCGACACTTAATATCGTTTGCCTTTTTGATGATTTATAATCATTCCAGTGGGGGTGCAGTGGTATCTCACTATAGTTTTGATTTCCCTAGTGACTAATGACGTTGCATCTCTTGATGCACCTATTGGCCATTTGTATATGTCCTTTGGAGAAATATCTCTTCAAAGCCTTTGTTATTTAAAAATGGGATTGTCTTTTTGTTGTTGAGTTATAAGAGCTATTGATATATTCTGGATACTAGACTTTTATTCATATGTATGCTTTACAAGTATTTTCTTCCATTTAAACTTAATTTTTAAATTTTTTAAATTAAAAATTTTGGAGGGCTGTACAGCATGAGAGATCTTCATTCCCTGACCAAGGATGAAATCTGTACCCCTGCAGTGGAAGCAAAATTTTAACCACTGGGACCGCCAGGGAAGTCCAGATTTTTTCCTCTGGAACACACAGAAGTGCGTTGTCTTTTTATTGGATTGGCCAAAAAAAATTTGTTCAGGTTTTTCTGTAAGTTGTTATGGAAAAGCCCAAATGAATTTTTTGGCCAACCCAATATTTTCTTGATAGTGTTCTCTGATACATGAGTTTAAATTTTTTATTGAAGTATAACTGACTTAGAGTATTATATTATTTTCAGGTATACAACAGCGATTTGGTATTTTTTATACATTATAAAATGATCACCATAAGGGTAATTACCATCTGTCATCATATACAGTTACTGAAATATTATTGACTATATCCCTGTGTTGTACATTACTTTGCTGTGACATTTATTTCATAACTAGAATTTCATACCCCTTAATCTCCCTCACCTATTTTCGCGTATCCCCCCAGTCCTTCCTTTCTGGTAACCACCAGTTTGTTCTCTGTGTCGATAACCCTGTTTCTGCTTTACGTTTGTTCATTTTGCTTTTCAGATTCCACACCAAAGTGAAATCACTGGGTCTTTCTTGAAAAGTTTTTACTTTGATGAAGTTTACTTTGTATTTTCTTTTATTGGCTTGTGCTCTTGGTGTTATATTTAAGAAACTGTTGCTTAATCCAAGGTCACAAATATTTATACTTATGTTTTCTTCCAAGAGTTCAATAGTTTTAGCTCTTATATATAGGTCTTGGACTGATTTTGAATTAACTTTGGTTTATGCCATGAGATAGGCATCCAACTTCATGCAAAAGCGTGTGGATATCCCATTCCTAGCAACATTTCTTGATAAGACTATTCTTTTACTAATGAATGGCCTTGGCTTCCTTGTCACAGAACAATTGGTCACACATAGATGTATGGGTTTATTTCTGGGTTTTCAGTTTTATTCCATTGACCTATATATGATAACTCAGTTAGTAAAGATTCTGCCTGCAATGCAAGAGACCACAGTTCAATTCCTGGGTCGAGAAGATCCACTGGAGAGGGAATGGGCTACCCACTCCAGTATTCTTGGGCTTCCCTTGTGGCTCAGGTGGTAAAGAATCTGCCTACAATGTGGGTAGACCTGAGTTCAGTCCCAGGGTTGGGAAGGTCCCCTGGAGAAGGGACTGGCTACCCACTCCGGTATTCTGCCTGGAGAATTCCATGGACTATATTGCCCGTGCGGTCGCAAAGAATCAGACATGACTGCACGATTTTCACGTCACTTCACTTCAAGTATGTATCCTTTTGACAGTACCACGGTGTTGGGTTATTGTAGCTTTGTAGCAAGTTTTGAAATTGGAAAGTATGAGATCCTCACTTTTGTTCTTTTTCAAGGTTGTTTAAGCTATATGGGGTCCCCTGAAATTTCACGTGAATTTAAGGATAAGCTTATTCATTTCTGCAAAGAAAGCAGTTAGATTTTTTTATATAGATTGCACTGAAGCTGTACAACATTTTGGAGAATTTTGCATCTTAACATTAAGTCTTCCAATCCATGAACACATGATCTCTTTCCATTTATTTAAGTTTTATTTAATTTTTTCAACAACATTTTGTAGTTTTCAGAGTACAACTCATATGCTTCTTTGGTTCGATTTATTCCTAACCAAAGATTTATTTGGTTATTTTATTCTCTTTGATGCTTTTGTGAAATGAATTATTGTCTTAACTTCCTTTTTGAATTGTTCACTGCTAGTGTAGAGAAGTACAACTGATTTGCGTGTATTGATCCTGCAATGCTGCTGAACTTGCTTATTAGCTCTAATTGTTTTTGGTGTTGGAGTGTGTGAATTCTTTAGCGGTTTCCATTTGTAAGATCAGATCATCTATAAATAGAGATAGTTTTACTTTCCCCTTTCCACCCTGGATCACTTTCCCCCTTACCTAACTGCCCTGGCTAGAACTTCTAGTACAATGTTGATTAGAAGGGGGCGGAAGTGAGCTTGTCTGTCTACTTCCTGAACTTAGGGGTAAAGCATCAGGCTAAGTGTGACATTAGCAGAGAGTTTTTTCTGGAGTTGAGCTGCAGAAGTTGCTTGTATATTTTTGAGATTAGTTGTTTGTCAGTTGCTTCATTTGCTATTATTTTCTCCCATTCAGAAGGCTGTCTTTTCACCTTGCTTATATTTTCCTTTGTTGTGCAGAAGCTTTTAATTTTAATTAGATCCCATTTGTTTATTTTTGCTTTTATTTCCAGTATTCTGGGAGGTGGATCATAGAGGATCCTGCTGTGATTTATGTCTGAGAGTGTTTTGCCTATGTTCTCCTCTAGGAGTTTTATAGTTTCTGATCTTACATTTAGATCTTTAATCCATTTTGAGTTTATTTTTGTGTGCAAAAATATGGAACGCTTCACGAATTTGCGTGTCATCCTTGCGCAGGGGCCATGCTAATCTTCTCTGTATCGTTCCAATTTTAGTATATGTGCTGCCGAAGCGAGCACTAGCAGAGAGTTTTTTGTAGATGGCTTTACAAAGGGTGAGGAAGTCTCCCTTCCTCTCCTAGTTTGTTGGGTGTTTTCATCATGAAAATGGGTAAGGTTTTTTCCCCTAAGGGATTTGTCTGTGTCTACTGTAGGTTTTTCCCCAGTAATATGGTACTGGGTGCATGATCAAGGTCCAGTAAACACTTACTGAGTTAATGATGTGGGTGCCACGGCCCTGACCCAGCAGTGTTGCTGCGTGGTTTAGAGGTGTTGTGGTTCTGTGCCATTGGTCTGCTGTTGTTTCTAGGACATCGAAGTTGGATTGCCCCCAGTCATCACCATTCTCTCTCTCCCAGCGGTCCTTTTGACCTACAACAACCTCTTGGAAGTGGCTGCCCAGGGGCTCAGGTAGGTGAACGTCCTCAGGTCAACCAGAACTGACAACTATACAGAAATGCAGTGACCTTGGCCTTTGCAACATTTGGGCTAGCTAAACCAGACAGCAGATCTTTGCCTTCCAAATGTGCGGGTCTAAATGTTAATGTCAAATCCCAAGTGCATTGTGCATTAGAAAGCTATAAAGAGTTAATTCCCAGAAGTCACTCCTATTAATCTTGGTGTCTGGATGAAAACTGAATTGGGGACCTCAATTACCTGATCGCGCCTCACACAGCCTTAGCTGGCAGTAATATTGATGAGGATGGCAATCATTTCTCTCACTTGGAGACCCGATTGCAATCCCATCCTAGGCAATCTGCCCTTCAAGTGCATCTGGAAGTGGGCATTATTCTCTTTTCTTCTGTTGTAGAAGGAGTTTTTTGTTCCTGAATCTTTAACCCCTTATTCTCCATGACACAGCCCTAGTTGACTGAAGAAGGTAAGTAACATCACACTTTTGAATCACCTTTCACATTTCAGGAAGCACTTTGATGTTATCTTGTTTCAACCAATCCTCAACACTGCTCAATAATTAGAGGTGTCCATGCCCATTTTCAGGTGAGGAAACTGAGGGTTTTTAACTTACCTACCTGCCTGCATCCTCCAGATGGTAAGGGCCAGAGAGATGGGACTCACATTGACTTTCTGGCCCACGGTGTGCTTGTTCTCTATGCTACAGAGGGCTTCATGAAACAGGTGTAGATGTTTTCAAAAAACCGCAGACCGAAAAGACCAAGCCTTTTTCTTGGTTCAGGGTTTGTGGGGGGTGTGTGTGTGTGGGGGGGGGGGTGAAGAGCAAAGTCTCATTGAAAAGCTTACATGGGAGGACAAAGAAGGATTTTGAAGTGGGGACCGAACTGGGCACTCGGAGCATCGAAAACCAAACCTCTCCACCTTGCAAGCAGCAGTTAGCTCCCTGGACCTCCATTTCTCCACAGTCCACCTGTGCGGACCCTGTCGTCTGTCCCCCGGTGACTGATTGGCGGCATGGTTTTGATCCTAAGCCATCTGGCGCGCATCTGGTCACCTCTCTAAATGGTGAGCGTGCGGTCAGAGGGCATGAATTCCTCTGAGCAAGTCTCTAAGCAAAATGAGTCGTGGAAGCAAATCCTCATCAAAAATAGTTAAGCACTGGTGACAAAGGCCGTGCACCTGAGAAAAGATGAGGGGCCTCTGCCGGGCTGTGTTCTGAGAGCAGTTTTATGCTTCCTTTCCCCCTTTGCCTTCTGTCATTGAACAGAGGGCAAGAGGATGTGGATGAATGCAGTGGAAAGAAAGTGATGGAATCCATTCATTCATTTATCCTTTTGCACTTAATCCTACATTTCTTCACCCAGTAAACGTGCAGGAGGCATCTGCTGTGTGTTGGGGTCTTTGCGGGGCACTGGGGATGCAGCAGTGAGCAAGGCAGACTTGGCCTTTGCCTTCGTGAAACTTGTAGTCTAGTAGAGGAAGAAAAACAAAAATAAATAGGCACATAAATACAGATGAAGGGAAAGTACCCGGAGGAAGAGACACAAGACCCTAGAGAACAAAAGAGGGAGGCTTAATTGAATCCAATGATTGGAAAGACATCGATTTTAGGACATGACAGGTAAGTTCTATTTTAAATATGAGAAGAAAGCTATCTTGGAGCAGAGGAAGAGGTTAAGGGGGAGAAGAGTTTTCCACACAAAAGCATAGCACACGCAAAGACCCTGGGGTGGCAAAGAAATTACTGTCTTCAAGAAAATTAAAGGAACCCTGTACGGCTAATATATAGGCAGTAAGGAGAGGGGTAGGAGGTGAGGTCAGAGAGGTAGGTAGGGCTTGATCAGGCAAGGTCTTGATTTTTCCTCCCCAGTTTCTCACTCCTTGCATCCCAGTGAGATCATAGAAAAATGCATCTAATGGGAAGACATCAAAGTCAACGGAAACAGGACAAAGGGGAAGGGAACAGCTGAAAGACTGAATTATCGGTCTCACTTCCTCTCTCCTCCATATTCTGCATCCATACATTTGCCATGGCCTCTGGAATTCAGGCTTGACCTTCTGACTTTCTTTGGCCAATGATATGGGAGGGCAACAAAGCCTGGAAATATGCTGGCGCAAATGAGTATAGTTCCTTACACTTCTTGGAGAAGGAAATGGCAACCCACTTAGTATTCTTGCCTGGAGAATCCCATGGACGGGGGAGCCTGGGGGGTTGCAAAGAGTCGGACACGACGAGCGACGTCACTTTCACTTTCCTTACGCTTCTACCTTTGTTATTAAAAGAACAGGCCTTGGGGAGTTCAAGGAAGATGAGAGATACCTGGAGCAGATCTGGACACACCTTGAAGCCTGGAGTCAAACCCTGCTAAGTGAAACGTGTGCCATTGAGTTGTTTGTTTGACCTTTGAGTTTTGGGAAAGGTTTGTTACACAGCATTATTATAGCTGACCAATACAAGCAGGGTAGTGAGAACTTTTCTGAGGAATGATTGACAGAGATGGGATACTTATCTGGAGAACAGAAGATCAAAAAGGAACTGAGATCTGTCACATGACAGAAGGATTAGGTTTATTTCATGTGATCCTAAAGCATACGGATGAGATCAGCATGGATTTACAGGAAGGCAGGTTTACCTCTACTCAGGGAATAACTTTTCATTGATTCAAATGCCAGGAAAACGGCATGGATTATCTCAGGATGGCATGGAAGTAACAATGTAGTGCCTACTATGTGCCAAAGACTCTCATATTTTTTTCTTTTATTTTGTGATAATTTCCACCAAAAAAAAAAAAAATCTGTAAGACAAGGATTATTTTAAAGATACGGGAATTGAGGCTCAGAGAAAGTAAGACTCTTGCAGAAGTCTGTGCATAGCCAGGATATTACAAGGCAGGATTTGAACCAAGGTCTATCTGACCCTAAACTCCAGCTGTTGGAGACACACGTTTCCAGAGCTGGCTTCAGGAAGATTCAAGAGCTGAATGGGGACTGATGCCCAAAGCCTGGGCCCCCAAGCCATTCCTGCTCCAGGATTTGGCAAGCTTTTGCTACAGGAGCTAGGGGTGAGGAGGGGAGAGGAAAGGAGAAATGTAGCAAGTTTTTCCTGAAGCTCCATTTTTTCCATTTAAATGGCTTCTCTTTATTCTGATATTCTATCTTGTCAATTGTTCTTTTGTTAAATCAAATAATGATGTTAGTTTTAAAAAATTGTTTTAATTTCGCAAAATAAAAGGGCTTCCCAGGTAACACTAGTGGTAAAGAACCAGCCTGCCAATTCAGGAGACATAAGAGACGCAGGTTCAGCCCCTGGGTTGGGAAGATCCCCTGGAGGAGGGCATGGCAACCCACTCCTATATCTTTGTCTGGAGAATGTTATGGACAGAGAAGCCTGGTGGGCTACAGTCCATAGGGCTGCACAGAGTCCAACACGACTGAAGCGACTGAGCACACAGCCAGCAATGTGAAAAATGTCAGCTTGGCCAGTCTCCCAGCTATTTGGAGATGATATAGGCTGTGAAATAGAAAAGTCTAGAAGCCACTCTCTGGACAACTTCCAATGTCTTTTTCAGCTCTGAACTTTAGCAACGTTTTAAAGAAAACTCTACAGGTCAAGTGACAGGCTCCGTGGGCCTCGGGAACCTGCCTTGGCCTGTGGTTGCCCAGGTCGAGGGACGGATGCAGGGCTGGCTGCCTTCAGCCTGCTCGTGTCTCCTGTGGGCCCATTTTGCCAATCCAATGCACAGGTCACCGTGTCGCATCCGTAACAGTCTCCATCAGGGTTACGGTGGAGAGGGTGTGGCTTGCTGAGGTGCCCAACCAGGCGAAGACCCCCGTGAGGCGGCTCAGTGGAGCAGCGCTGTGCTCCTGAGATCTCCTGGCAGAAAGCTCACCCTCCTCGCCCATCCCTCAGGCCGGGGGTAGGGCGGGCTGTGCTGGGGGCTGGCTCTTCGCTGCAGATGGAGGTGGTTAGGAGGGGCTTCTGGGAGACTTCAGTCCTGACTCCTCTTCCTCCTTCTTCTTTTTAAAAACAGCCTGCGCGCCACAGCTAGCATCCATGTGCCACAGGGAAAGACTGTGCAGCAAAGACCCGATGCAGCCAGATAAAAATCAGACATAAAAATAAAGGGCATGATTCAATTGTTTTCATTCATTCACGAGTGTGTGCAGCTATCACCACAACTTTAGGACATCTTTCTGACCTCAAAGAGACACGCATCCCCATGAAGAATTGCTTCCCTCTTCCCCACCTCTACTCTGCATCTCTTGGCCCTAAGCAGCTGCTACTCTCCTTTCTGTCTCTATAGACGTCCCTAGTCTGAACATTTCCTACAAATGGAATCAAACACCATGTGGTCTTTTGTGACTGGCTTCTTTCACTTAGTATAACAGTTTTAAGGTTCATCCAAGCTGTAACATGTATCAACGCTTCATTAATTTTTAGATTTTATTGTTTAGAGGCATTTTAGGTTCACAGTAAAACTGAGGAAAAAGTATAGCTTCCATATACCTCCTGGCCCCCTCCCCTGCACCCACAACCTTCTCTACTCTCAAATCTGCTACCAGATTTGACATTCACTGTCAAATATAAATGCATTTACTTCATTCAATGTATTTACTATAACCGATGAACTGGTACTGACACCTCACCATCACGACTTTGACAGATGCATAACGACGTGTATCTACCTTCTCTTTGTATAGTCGTATGAATAGGTCACCCCTAAAAATGCTCTGCGTTCCTCCTATTCACTCCTCCCTCCCCTTAACCCCAGGCAACCACTGATCTTTTTACTGTCTCCATAGTCTTGTCTTTTCCAGAGTGCCACATAGCTGGAATTACAGAGCACATAACCTTGTCAGCACGTTCCTCTTTCCTTTAGGAACGTGTCTTTTCATGACTTGTTAGGTCATTCATTTTTATGGTTGACTAATATTCCACCGAATGGATGCACCACACTTTATTTATCCACTCAGTTACTGAAGGATAACTTGATTGCTTCCAAGCTGGGGCAATAATGAATACAGCTGCTATACTAATGTATATTATGATTATCTTGCTTATCCTTTCATCAGCTGATGAATATTTGGATAGTTCCCACCCCTTCTGGCTACTGTAAATAGCGCTACTATAAACACTCCTGTACATGTTTTTGTTTGAACACGTTTTCGATTTTGGGTATTTCCCTAGGAGTAGAATTGCTGGGTCATACGGTAACTCTATGTTTTAACTGTTTTGAGAAACTGCCAGACTGGTTTTCAAAGGGGCTGCACCATTTCACATTCCCACCAGCAGTGTCTGAGGGTTCTGATTTCTCCACCGTCCTCAACGACACTTATTATTGTCGGACTCTTTGAGTCTAGCTATCCCAGTGGGTGCGAAGTGTGACTGATGATTTGAGCACCTTTTCATGTGCTTTCTGGCCATCTGTATATTTTTCTTGGAGAAATATCTATTCACATCTTTTTCATCTGGAAGTTGGGTCTTTTGTCTTTTATTACTGAGTTGTGAGAGTTCTTCAAATATTCTGGATGCGTGCCCCTTAATCAGATATACGGTTTGCAAATATTTTCACTCACCCATGCACTCTGACATAGTGCTTACCTCTCTGTCCTTGACCCCTACCGCCAGAAAAGTTGGGAACAAAGAGTGTAAGTTTTGATTTGTTTTTAAAAGCTCTCCTGCCTCTTTCAACCCACTCCAGTACTCTTGCCTGGAGAATCCCATGGACGGAGGAGCTTGGTGGGCTACAGTCCACGGGTCGCAAAGAGTCAGACATGACTGAGCGACTTCACTTTCACTTTGCCTCTTTCAAAATGATTGAAAGCAGAGACTCAGACAGCTATTTCTATACCAGTGCTCAGAGCAACCTTACATGAAGTAGCTGAAAGGCAGTCACATGAAAGGTAAATTACTGGAGAGAGATCTGACTTTGGAGTCAGCCTGCCTCGCTTTGACTCCTGGCTTTGCAGCTTGACCTTAGGCAAGTCACCGCCCTCGCCTGGGCCCCAGCTGGCTCACCTATACAATGAGGTGACAGTTCCTTCCTGAGAAGGGACCTGGCTCAACAAGAGAAAGAACTGACCAACGTCTAGCATCAGGGCAGTGTGGCAAAAAGAGCTCTCAACTTGAAAAGACTCAGAAGAAGGTTTCCTCTCGGCCCAACCCTGCTGGCAGTATGACTTTGGGCACGATTGCCTCTCTAGGTCGCAGTTTCCCCATATATCGAGCCAGGACAATAACAGCTCCCCCTGCGACACACTTTGAGGTTGTTAAGAAAGAGTTCTCAAAAAAGGAACAGCGTTATACAAAAGCGAGGTTAGAAAATAAAGTAATACTTGGCAGAATGATGAACTGTTAACCCAGGGTGCTGTTGTTAATTAAAAATGATTCTGCATAATATGCAGCTATTAACATAGATAATTATGTATACTATGTAGAAACAAGCAACACCATTTAGGAGAGGCAGAGTGCTTGCAGAGTTATACGGACAGGGGGATCCCATCTATGCCCAATTTATACATAATGTAGACAAAGACCAGAAGGGATCACAGAAGAGATGTAAGTGATTATTGTGCACAGGCCTGGGGAAGATTACAGGCAATCGAAACACATTCTTGGAAAGTCATCCGCATGCTGTTTTCACAACATTTTTCACAGTAAGAATATAATTTTAAAACATAGGTGTGGCTAGGGGTCATTTGGGGACAGCCTGCATCTGAATTCTGGCCCTCACACCCTCTGGCATTGTTGGATCCTGGAGATTCAAACCATAGCAAGAGTCGTCCTGCAGGAGCTGTCTACCCTGCTCCCTGGCCTCACCTCCCCCTCCCCACTCACACCCTCAATAGGAGATGGACCACAGGCCGCTCCTGGAGGGGCTGCTGCAGAAATTCCTCACCTTCCCATCCCCGACCCTCCATTCCCAGCTCACAGGGTCACTGAGAGGATGAAATGAGCTGCTAGAGGTGGAAGAACTGGACCCCCCTGGATCTTGCCAGACACAAGTGGGCATCCCCACTGCCCCTCAACTCCACAAGACCCGTGTGTCCAGCGCTGCCGGGGTGGGGAGGGCCCTGCACCAGCGAACATGCAGCCAACGGCCACTGAGGCGGCTGCCCGGCCGTTCCAACCACTAGCTGCATTTGAGAAATCTCAAGCTTACTCATCACGCACTTACACACCTTCAAAACAACAACACAGGGGGCGTACCTGCGCTTCTCAAACATTTTTTCTTTTTAGCCCGTGTGCTCCATTCTTCCATTCCGATCCCCAGAGCAATCACCTCTCACCTGTTGAGCTGTTTCTTCTGAACGTTATCTGCACATCCTTATGCAAACACTGCTATCCTCTATTTCATGTTTTAACAACATATTCATTGACTTTCTGCCGTTGCAAAACGGTTCACCTCACTCACCCCGCCTCCCTCTCCTTTGTCTCATTTTCCCAACACCATCAAATCACTGTCTTGGCTACAGCGGTCACTTTAGGAAACACACTCCACCCTCCCTGTTCACCCACCCTTAGCTCTGATGATGCTCCCCCTCCACACTTCCCAAGAAGGGGCCGCTCACCCTGCAGCCCCCCTCCTCCCTTCTCCTTCCTCTTCTCCCTGTTTCCGCCCTACCTGCTTTTCCATTGTCTCCATCCCTAGCATTCCCATCGTAATTCGTGAAGCCGCCCATGCTTTGCTTAAAGACTGATTCTAACACTAATAAACAGGGGCTCCCCTGGTGGCCCAGTGGCTAAGACGCCACACTCCCAATGCAGGGGGCCCGGGTTTGATCCCTGGTCAGGGAACTAGATCTCATGAACTGCAACTGCAGATCTTGCGCGCCACAACTAGGTTTCAATGAAGGTTGAAGAGCCTCAGTGCCGCACTAGGACTTGGTGCAGACAGACATATAAAAATAAATATTAAAAAAATTTAAAAACCAATAAACAATGTTTACATGGCTGAGATTTGCATACATACGCATATGGCTCTTTGCCTGGCCAGTGACATTCCTGCTTGTGCTTGCTTTCTTGCAACACTTTTCTTTGATCAGGAGTTTCAAACAGCTTTTCTTTCTTTTTCTAGCATTAGTTGGCTTCGTCATCTCCTCAATTTCTGCCTAACTTTCCTTCCCAGTAGGCATTCTCTGGAGACTCCCTCTCCCCGAGGATCCACCTTCTTGAGCCCTCTGTGCTCCTGCGCTTCGGTCTGGACAGTGAACATCCAGAAACTTCCTTTCACTGGTTTCTTGGGCTCAGTCCACACTTTCGGAGATCTGGGTTACAGTCTTGAGTCTCTTCCCTTAACATTGCCAGAGCAGACCGCTAAGCGACATCCTATGCAGGGGTGTATGGTGGGATATAAAACATGAAATAATTTTATATTTGGAAATTATTTACTTTGCCTTTGGATGATTGATGATCTGGCTGAGCATTGACTCATAGGTTGTAAATCTAATTCCCTTAAAACTTTGAAGGCACCGCTCTATTGGTATATAGATTTTCCTTTTGAAATCTATGATTCATTTTCACGGTGTCACGTCACAGGGACCTAACCATCAGCGGAAGCTTTTAGGCTGCTGTCCTTATTTTGGCCAACATCTTGCTCAGTGATGTTCCCCATTTCAGGTGTGGGCCTGCCTCACTCGCTGTTCTGAGGCCTTGTGTCCTTCGTCTCTGAGAAATTTCCCTGTATTATTTCTTTGACAGTTTCCTCCCCTCTGTGTTTTCCTCCCCTTTTTAAAAAAATGTTTATTGGAGTACAGTTGCTTTATGATTTTGTGTTAGTTTCTGCTGTACAGTGAAGTGAATCTTTGTTCTCTACATCTGTGTCTCTCCTGCTTTGCAAATAAGTTCATCTGCACAATTTGTCTAGATTCCACATATAACCGATATTATACGATACTGCCTTTTTCAGAAACTCCTAATGCTTGGATCCTGTTTTGATCCCTCCTCCCTACTTCTCATGTGTTGAACTTTTTTTTTCCATATCTTTGTCTTGATGTTTTCAAATCATGCAAGAATATTTAAGCTCGAGAACCATTCGTCTTTTCACTTTGAGTCTTATGTGAAAATGTATTTCTGGTTACGTTGTTTCTATAATAACAGAGTGACAGACATTTCGAACAAGAAATGTTCACTTAAGACTTGAAGGATTATCATAAAACATAAATCGAAATTGCCTTCAATGAGCAAGGCTCTGAAAACTTCACGATAAAAGGAGAGGGAGCGCTTTTAAGGCATAAAATGAAGAGTGCAGTAGCGGGGTGAGACAGGGCCCAGGTAAGACAAAGAAAACTGTGGTCTTGGCAAGCGCTTAGGGTGCAACCTCAGATCCCCACACTCCTGGGGCACTCTGCCCCCTGCTCCCCACCCCTGCCAAGACGAGGGCAGGGTCAGCCAGTCGGACAGAGCAGCGAAAGGGTCAAATCTCAAGCCTGCGAGGAGACCTTCCCTGAGCAAGGCAGCTGGGCTGGGAAGGGCAGGAGGTCTCCCCGCTGAGGATGGAAGCCAAGCAAAGCCCAAGGCCTGGGGCAGAGGGTCCAGGCAGACAGACAGTCGGGCTCAGAGAGGGGCCCAGGGTAAGGTCTAGGCGGATCTCCAGGCTGGCTAAGCAGCTGACTGAGGCGCCAAGCGCCGGCCAGCACCCAGGGCCGTGTAGGTCAGGAGAAGGAGCTCTCAGCCATCGGACTCACGGGCGAGCAGGCCCTTCCCAGCCTTAACCCATGACGTAGTGCCGCGGGCCTTCCCCTAACGAGGCGGCAACGGAACAGGAACATCTGCCGGAGGCTCCAGGATCTGCTGCGCGTGGACGGTGTGCTCCTTGTGTGCTGTGGAGTTGCCCAAAGCTTCGTGTTGAGCAGCCCCTCAAGCCCCCCCACCGCCACCACCTCAGCCGGCTCTCCCCTTCACACGGCCCGGCCCGCGCGGGGCCTTCCGGGGCCTGCGGGGGAGCAGACTGTGAACAGAGGGCTGGCCACTCCTTCACGGTTCAGCTGCTTCCAAAGGAGATGCTTGCCAGGAGCAGAGGCCTGCAACCTGTTGTCCGTCTGCTCATTGTTTATTTGTGGAAAGAATACTTTGGATAATTAGTCATTCATGCCAATGTTTACTTACCCAACAAATGTTTATTGGATTCCAATAATGATAATAATTAGTGCCCATGGAGTGCTTGCTCTGTGTCCAGGCACGGTGCTAAGCCCTTTGAGCTCCACTATGTGCCAGATGTTAGGGGGACAGTGATAAAGATACAGTAAGTGCCTTCAGGTTGTTGAGAGGTCAGTAATCAACACTGCAACCATTTCCTGAACCTTTACAACAGCATCCTGTGAAGTATCGTTCCGGAGAAGTATAGTGTAACAGTTAAAGTCCCTTCTATATCAGAGACATGGTTTTGAAACCTGTTTATACAACTGTTTTGGGTAATTTACTTAAACTGATTAAGCCTCAGTTTTCCCATCTATAAAATGGGTGTGGAATTCATAACAGTTGTGCCTTACAAGATGTGACAGTTAAAGGTAATAATGCATTTAAAGTGCTAACACATTACTTGGCACATAGTGAGTTAAGTCTAGGGTACTGTGGGATTCCAGGAATTAATGCAGCATAATGTTAATTAGGTAGCCCCAAAGCATCATTTATCCACAGGATGAGTAGGAGTTAGACAAAGGAGGAAGTGGAATATTAGTCTAAATGGTTTATATTATTCTGGTTGGAAGCCTAGCATTTGCTTCCTGCCCCCCCCCATCAGTGTTTCTGTGGAGTAACACAGACACCTTCAGTTCCAATTTCCATCACCGATTTCATAGCACATAATTGTAGGAGACCTTGGAAAAGTCCATTCTTGCTTTTGGGCTTCAGATTCTTCATCCTTACAGAGAAAATGCTCTAACAATCCCAATTAGAAGTCTATCCTTTAAATATGTTCACTACAGCATTACTGATAATAGCAAAAACTTGTAAGAAGTATAAATATATATCAGTGCAGAAATAGTTTAATAATCTATGAGGCATTCATACATAGAAGACTGTATAGTTGCTATACGGATGTAAATTCTTATGAGCTGATATAGAGAAATGTACTCTAGTGAGCCACAATTTACATAAAATAAGTGTACTAATTCGGGGAAATATGATACAGCTCTATGCATTTTGGCAAATGTATTCATTTGTCATCATCCCAGCCATCAAAAACAAATATTTCCATCATTTGAAAAATTTCCCTCATGTTACTTTTCCTCCTCACCCGCACAGAGGCAACTGCTATCTTGGTTTATAACACCATAGATTCATTTTGTCTCTTTTTAAACTTCATATTTTTGGAATTACAGTCTTTAAAATTTTCAACTACATAGCTGTTTCAAGAAATTGTAGTTTCCTTGTTGGTGGTGTTGTACACTGAATGTTTGTGTTGTCCCCAAATTCATATTTTGAAGCTTTGAACCTCAGTGTGGCCATATTCGAGATGTGGTCCTTAAGGAAATAATTAGGTTAAGTGAGGTCATAAGGGTGGGGCCTTGAGCCAATAGGATTACTGTCCTTATAAGAAGAAGCACAAGCCAAAGGCCCAGTGAACACACAGCAAGATGGTGGCCACCTTCTAGCCAAGAGAAGAGGTCTCAGAAAACTGTTTGACCAGCACCTTGATCCTGGACTTCCCAGGCTCCAGAACTGTAAGAATTAAATGTCTGTTGTTTAAGTTATCCAGTCTGTGGTATTTTGTTCTGGCAGCCTGGGCAGACTTGCTGAATTGTCTGCTGTTCGTCTCTATACCACAGTTTTTTATTCCCTATAGATGAACATTTGGGTTTTTCCACTTTGGGGTCAATCTGCATAAAGTTGTGTGACCAACCTGAATTTCTGTATTATATGATAAATGTACATTTAACTTTATTATAAAGTGCCAAACAGTTGTTCAAGGTGGTAGTACCGTTTCACATTCTAACCAGAAATAAATGAGAGTTCCAGTTGCTCCATAATCTTGCCCACACTAGTTGCTTTCAGTGTCTTAAACTATATCCATTTAAGTGTGTATAACGGTCTATCTCACTGTGGTTTTAATTGTGTATATCCCTGTTGACAAATGATCAGGAGCAGCTTTTCTCATGATTATTAGGTATCAAAAACTAGATATCCAGTTTTTTAAATACTTTAAGTCTTTTGTTCTTTTTTATTGCACTTTTGTTTTTAATTTTTAGGAGTTTTACGTATTCTGAATATGAGTCCTTTGTCAACTGTACGAATTGCAAGTATTTTTTCTAGTCTGTGGCTGTCTATTAACTTTTTAAATTAGGTATGCTGAAGAACAGAAATTTTTAACTTATATGAAGTACAATTTTTTATGTTTCTCTTTTTTTGTCTTAAGAAATTTTTGCTTACCCCAAGGTCATAAATATATTTCCTGTTTCAGAAAGTTTTTTAGAAGCTTTATAGTATGCCCTGTTTTGTTAAAATTTTCCCTAAGTATGTAACATTTTTGGTATTCATGTATGTTATTAAAAAAAATTTTTTTTTCTGTGAGTCATTGTGACTAGAAATGCAGTTGATTTGCTCACATTACCTTTTTATTATGTAAATTATCCCATTAGTTATAGTAGTGGTTTAATAGATTCCTTTGGATTTTCCATGCATTCAGTTCAGTTCAGTCACTCAGTCGTGTCCAACTCTTTGCGACCCCATGAATTGCAGCATGCCAGGCCTCCCTGTCTATCACCAACTCCCAGAGTTCACTCAAACTCATGTCCATCTAGTTGGTGATGCCATCCAGCCATCTCATCTTCTGTCATCCCCTTCTCCTCCTGCCTCCAATCCCTCCCAGCATCAGAATCTTTTTCCAATGAGTTAACTCTTCGTATGAGGTGGCCAAAGTACTGGAGTTTCAGCTTTAGCATCATTCCTTCCAAAGAACACCCAGGACTGATCTCCGTTAGAATGGACTGGTTGGATCTCCTTGCATTTAAATCATATTAATTATCTGCAAGTAGTTTTGGTCTTCAATTTCAATTTTATATATTTTATTTATTTTTATTGCTTTATTACTTGGATAAGATCCCTGATAGTACGTTGAAGAGTTGTGGTAAGAATCCTTGTGTTGTTACGAATCTTAGCAGAGGGTGTTCAGTCTTTCCCCACTAGTATGACGTTAATTATAGATTTCCATGGATAATTTTTATTAGATTGAGGAAGTTTCTTGTTATCCCTTGTTTGCTGAGAGTTTTCTCTCTCTTTAAAAAATGAATTAGTTTGAATTTTGTTATGTGTTTCTTCCGTCTATTGAGGTGCTCATACGGTTGCTTTCCCCCATTCTATTAATGCTGTGACTTGTGTTCATTGGTTTTTAAATACTAAGCTAGCCTTGCATTCCTGGATAAATGGCATTTAGCCATGATGTATATTTTTAATGAATTGGTGAATTTAATTTGCTAATATTTTGTTTAGGATGTTAAGGTCTATTTTCATAAGTGATTTGGGCTTAGAATTTTCTTTTTCTGTAATGTCTTTGTCAGATTTTGATATTAGGGTTATGCTGATTTGGAATTGTCCTCCTTTGTTCTCTGAAAACATTTGTACGAAATTGGCATTTTCTTTTTAAAAGTTTTTAATAAAATCCACCAGTTAAGTCACATGGGCATAGAGTTTTCTTTGTGGGTAAGTTTTAAATGATCAATTCAATTTCTTTAACAGATATTGGGTGATTCATATTTTTCACTCCTTCCCGAGTTGGTCTTAGGAAGTTTTGTTTTTCAAAGAACTTTTCAATTTCCTCTAGGTCACTGAACTTACTACTATAAACTAGAGTCAAAATGAGTTGCTCATTTTATTTAAATATCTATTTATCTTTGTCTGTGATGGGTCTTGGTTGCAGCATGTGGGACCTCTCATCGAGCGTCTTTGGTGCGCTGTGCGGGCTTCTCTCGACTTGTGATGAGCGGGCTCTGTAGTTGCAGCAAGCAGGCTTAGTGGTCCCTCCTCATGTGGGATCTTTGTCCCAGACCAGGGATCAAACCTGCATCATCTGTGTTGGAGGGTGGATTCTGAACCACCAGACCACCAGGAAAGTCTTGGATTGTTCACTTTAAAATATTAATGTGACCTTTACCTCGATAAAAATAAACAAATAAATATACATCATGGATTTTCTAGTTCCAGCCATGACTCAGTAGCCGTTATCAGCCTTAACTTCCCACTATAAGTAGCTATAAAGGCAAACAAAGATATGAAGCAAGTGATTTCAGGCCTCGGGCAAGTGCTTAGCTGCTACCCTGACAGGTGGGTAGCACAAGAGGCAAGCCCCATACTCACCCCAGCCTTCTTCCAAGGAAGGTGGTTTGGAAGCTTCAGCTGGGGTAGGAGCAGCCCAAGCCCAGAGGCGCAGTTGCACTGGATAGAAACGCAGAGGTTTTGTGGAGGAAACTGACCAGAGTTCAGAGCTGCAGAAGCGGTGGAAACTTAAGGGTATGGAGCAGAGAAAACTAGAGAAAGGGATCCCAGAAATCTATAAAGGGGTTCCCTTCAGGGACCCAGACAACTGCTATGCTAAGCTGCCTATCCCCAGGGTGATCATTCACAAGGTCTGGTAGAAAATGGCTGCTGAGGGCTGAGAGTTAGATTTCTGAGACTTCAGAAAACTGGAGGACCCAGTATTGGAGTTCTGACTCAGCTAGAGTGGAGAAACACAGGGCATTCAATGGAGAGCCCAGGAAGACTGTTTTAGGGATAAGGACCATGCCCCAAGAGTAATCAAAACATTGTAGGATTAAGGGAAAGGCCAAAATAGACTTAACAAAGACTCAAACCAAGCTTAACAAAGACTCAAACCAAGCTTCAACAAGACCAAGGTGACCCATCAAAAATTTAATAGCCTGCTAAAATAAAATTTAACACTCTGTAGCAAAAGACTTGAAAACCCAGTCTCTATGTTCCATCAATCGTAATACCGAGAATGTAATGAAAAATTACTACCCATGTTTCTATGCCTATAAATATTCTTGACCTCTGTTCTGAGATATGATTAAGTTACTTAGACCCAGTCTGATTCTTTTAGGTTTGTTCTTAAGTTTCGTCAGATGGGCCCAAAGCAACTTTTATTCTTAGGCTAATTTTGCCCCACTTTTCTGACACAAAACTTTTCTGAGGACACCAACTGAATATTCTACCTGAATTATGTGAATAGTGCTACAATGAACACGTGTGTACATGCGTTTGTTTGAGTATCTCTTTGTAATTTGTTTGACTATATACCAAGAAGTGAAATTGCTAGATCATACAGGAAATCGAACGTTTACCTTTTTTGAGGAGCTGCCAAATTATTTTCCACCGTGGCTGAACCATTTTACATCCCCATTGGCAAGGTACAAGTGTTCCAGTTTCTCCACATCCTTTTCAACACTTGATATTTCCCACTAAAAAAATTATAGCTGTCCTAGTGGGCATGAAGTGATGTCTCATTGTGATTTTGATTTGCATTTTTCTAATGACCATTGACATTGGGCATCTTTTCATGTGTTCATTGGATATTTTTTCAGGAAATGTCTGTTCAAATCCTGTGCTCAATTTTAAATTATGATATGTTTTTCAAAAAGGATTTCTTTCTTTCTTTCTTTGGCTGTTCTGGGTCTTAGTTGTGGCATGCAGGATTTTCGATTTTCATTGTGGCATGTGGGATCAAGTTCCCTGACCAGCAATCAAACCTGGGCCCCCCCGCACTGGGAGTGCAGAGGCTTAGTCCCTGGACCACTAGAGAAGTCCCTAAATAATGATATATTTTAACTGAAAATGACAGTATGGATACCATGATCCAAGTTGGTAAAATAGCAAACACTGTATGTACATATGTTTGTGTGTGTGTATGCAAACACATACTGGAGAATAGTAATTAGATGCACAAACTTTTAAGCACTGCCTGGTTGTATCCTAATTTTGCCTCTTACCACTTGTATAAACATAAGCAAGCTACCTTGTCTCTCTGGGTCTCAGTTTCTCTGTCTCTGAGATGGGGATAATTCTTACTGCTGACATCAGGATGAAATAAAAATGCATGTAAAGGGCTTAGAACAATACTCATTTAATAATAATAACAATGAGTATATAATAACAGTAGTATCAACAAGGATATACAGATATACGTTGGTATATGCATAGAGAAAAAGTCTATTAGGAAAGACAATAAATTATTAACAGGGATTTCTGCTGGAGATTCTCTTTTCAGCTCAAGTAGTTTTGTATTGTTTGAGTTTGCTCAAACAAGCATATAAAAACAGAAAGATTTAAAGCTTCATGATGTAAAAATAAAGGAATGCTCAGTTTGGGGCTGGTGCACTGAGACGACCCAGAGGGATGGTACGGGGAGGGAGGAGGGAGGGGGGGTTCAGGATGGGGAACACGTGTATACCTGTGGTGGATTCATGTTGATGTATGGCAAAACCAATACAATATTGTAAAGTAATTAACCTCCAATTAAAACAAATAAATTTATATTTAAAAAATAAGTAAATTAAAAAAAAATTTTTTTTAAGTTAACTTTACCCTTAGCCCTCAATCCAGGCTCTTCACAACTGCTGGGTGGTTTGTTGTTCTAATGGCTTTTTAGAGGCTGCACTGTGAAGCTGCTTTCCCAGAAAGGACGATGAGGTGGTCCCTGCGCCCTTCCAGAGGATTCCTTTTCCATTACCCATCTTTATTCCCCAGCTCCTCAGAACTGCCTCCAGCTCCCCCATGTCTTGCTTTCTCAGGCTTAAGAGACTTTTCACTTTGTCCCCTCGGCCAGGAAATACTGCCTTGGACCCCACGCCTATGTGCTGATTATCCTTTTGAACTTATTTGTGGTGGAAAGCCTTACTCTGTCCCTCTTCCAAGTTGGGCTGGGTGTCCCTCCCTTCTCTATGCTTAATCTAATGCTCTTTGGGTTGCTGGGCTTGCCTCTTGTCACACCATATTGGGAATGACATGTCTTTATCTTCTAAGAGTGGACAGGTAGGACAGGACCATATTTATTTCCACCAAGGCTTTGTGGTTTTATCCCCAAAGGCTAGCACGTGGCCAGAACCATGGGAAGTGCTCATAGTGTTTGTTAAACAAAAGAATGAAAGGCAGAGAGATGGGGTTTTCTAGTCAGAGACTTAAACTGCAGCCCTCATCTGTGTATCCTGGCTTATTTAGTATATGGCGCCACGCCTCATAAACATAGAGCTTTACAGATCTAAAGAAAATCCTCTGGAGGAAATTTCCCCAAATGGAAAGCTAAATAGACTGAAGACCTTTAGCTCTTCCTATGACAGAGCTGCCCACGGATTCCAAAAGAGCTGATGACTATCTCCCATCCAATTCTCCTGGATATTATTGAAAGATCATTTCCATCTTTGAAATAAAGCAAGGGTTTTTTCCTAAGCCCGTGAGTCTCAAAACAGCCACCCCCTCAAGTTCCAGTCATACTGCAGCTGTTCAGAAAAGGAAAATAATTAGAAAAGTAATTTTTACCTCCCTGAAAAATAAATAGCTCAAAGTTTCCCAAATTTTCCTATGAAAAAATTCAGAGGGTCTAAGTGTCCAGTATGTGTTCCTTGCACAGGCATGCCATAGCATTGAGAGGCTCAGGTTGAGTTAGGCCTCCCAGCATCCTTCAGGGCAATGGTGTACAAATGAGGCATCACCTGACTGCATCACCAGAGCAACCGAGTTCCCATGATGCATTACTCAGAAAGGGACCAGGCCAGGAGAGTACCTCCCTCCCTGAGCCAGTGTGAGATCACAGTATCACTAAACTTGAAAAATTCGTTGTAGGTTATTGCTGTTATTACTGGTGTGAGTTATTATAGATATTATTATTTTTGACTTGTGTGCTTCATGGTTGTGTTTATGTTGTTGCAGTGATGTTGGGGTTGAATGTGTATTTTACTTGATATTTAAAAATTCTCATGGAATTAATGAGATTCTTAGTGATAATAAACTTGGCTTTTGTTATTCTGTGTGAACAAGCGATAGAGTTATAGAGGCAGGGATGAATAGGATTCAGGAGAGCTCTCCTCTGCAGGATGCAGGTGAGGCATTAGACGTGGCCCGCTGGGAGAGATGCTCAATGTGTCCTATTCCACGGGATCCAGAGAGGCCACTCACCCCTTGATCTCAGCAGCACAGAATTTCTTGCATCCTCTGAGCATGCTAATCGATGAACAGATTTCCAGTGGCTGGGAGGTTGGCACCATTGCCTGGCATCCCATGATGCCCCTGCTCCCAGCCATGGTTGAAACTGATCTCTCTTGAGATTTCTGGAGCAGCCAGTGTTGTGGACCTGGTCTTCTCAGAGGGTTTTGTAACCAGGATGGATGTAGCCATACACAGAGTTACCTTTCTGCTTCTTAATATCCAAGGCAGATCTGGGAGTCAGTGCCAGCAATATCAATATTGATCACTACCACCACCATCATCATAGCTAACATTTGAAAGCTTATTATATGCCAGGCACTCTGTGAAATACTTAGGATGGAATATTTGATCTTCCCTAGACTGTGTGGGTTTCACTCCCATTTTACAAATGAGGGACCTGGGGCTGAGATGGCTAAGTAGCTTGGTTAAGGCCGCCTAACTTGTTAGTGGAAGAGGTAAAATACAAACCTAAGCAGATCTGTGGGCAGTGGTGGTGAACCCACCCTCCAGCGACCTCCAAGGAGTCATGTCTTTGCATAATCCTTCTCCTTGAATGTGGACAGAACCTGCCACTTGCTTCTAATGCATAGAAAATGCAAAGGTGATAGATATCACTCTCAAAGTTATACTCAATAATATATGAGTGTCTTAGCCAGCTGGAGCAAGAGTGTCTCCTGATGGCCTTACAGAAGCAAGTATCCTGCTGTGACCTTCCTGTGGAGAAGACCACATGACAGGGAACTGTGGGTGGCCTCTGTGACTTCAGGGTTCCTTCAGTCGACACCCAGTAAGAGGTTCATAAAGCAACAAAGAAATGCATACTGCCAACAACCTGCAGGAGTTGGGAAGCAAATTATTTCTTAGTTGAGCCTGCAGATGAGAACATGCCTTGGTGGGGAGACGTGGATTTCAGCCTCGTGAGACCCTGAGCAGAGGACCCACCTAAGCCATGCCTGACTTCTGACCCACAGAAACTGTGAGACAAAAGCATGATGTTTGTGGTGATTTGTTCCATGGCATAGAAAACTCATCTGCAGCCCATGTGGTTAACCAGCTCATCCATTTTTGCAGCAGTTCCTTGGGCTCTGGTATATGGATCTCCCGGCAGAGTTGCTTTCCAGGGAGTGCCTGCCTACTTTGCTGGAAAAGGGTCAGAGCATGGGAATCCTGGGCGTCTTTCTGACACAAGGTTGAGAAGCAGGGGACCTAGGAACAATCACCTGCTTATCTGAAAGGAGGGTCAGCAAGAAGCACATGGAGCCCTCTGGCCTTGTGATATTTCTAGGAAAGCGGAGACTTTGGGTTGGGATTGAGGTAGAACATCCAAGGGTTGGTCCTGGCAGAAATGTGCTCTTGTGAGTGGGATGCAGTCTGAGATGTGAACCTAATGATGGTGTTTAGTTGAGTCCGTGCTGGGCTTCCAGGCGCATTTCACCTTGACGTTCAGTGCTGGGGCTTCAAGGGCAGCCCGCAGGCCACATGCCCTTGGAGAGGTGCCACATCCGCTGGACACTTTCAGTCTCTCCGCTTCGTTGAGCATGTCCTTAAAAAGCCAATACGGCAGGACAGGGCCGCCTGCATAATTAGTCTGAAGATAAAGGGCAACCCTCCCGTATAGGGACTAATCAAGCCGGAAGTTTCCTCTTCCTGCTTGACCAGTGTGTGCCCAGCCTGCCATGCGAGGATGGAAGAAGGTGTCTTCGAGCTCTGCCCCAGCCTTGGGGGACACTGGAAACCTTCCCTAGTTCCCATGGAAGCTGAGAGCCCTGCAAGGACCACCCAGGGCAGGCCTGCCCTCGTGCTGAGCTGGCGCCATCCTGATGGCCGTGGGGTCGCCTTTACTGATCATACTTCCCAGAGAAGCGGAAGGAACAGCCGTGACCTCCTGAATGCAGAGGCACAGGCTGGCGCTAGTGTCCGGGAGTCCGCCTGAGCAGCCTTGGGGGGGCCGTGGGGACACTCTGCCAGCTGCCTCAAGATAAGAACCACTCTGATTCAGCGCTTTGCAGGAGCCATAGAACATTTGGGCCCTGCTTCTAAGTGCACATTGAAAAGACAAAGCACTTACCTGTTCAAAAACGTCCCTTGTGTAGGGGGCCACCTGGACAGGGCTGGCCACCATCTGGTCTACCTGCTTTCCCGAGGCAGAACTTCCTGCAGGGGAGGCTGTAGCCTTTGGGAGAGGGGAGAGGGGGCTTTCTCTCTGGGAACATGTAGGAGGCCAGAGAGCAGCGTCGGAGAGCATGGGGGTGGGGCGGGGGGGGGGCAGGAGCATCCCCCCCAGGCCTCCCTCAAAGATGGGAAGATTTCTGCACAGCTGTCCACACATGACCCCTCGGAGCCCAGGCCCCAGCTGGAGCCACAGGCTGGGTCCCTGGACCCTCCCGCGCAGGGTCGGTCCAACCAACAGAACGTGTGCCAAGTGGAATAAAGGCAGGCACCAACTTTAGCCAAAATTAATAAGGACATTTACGAAGACACAGGAAGCTGAAACAAAAGGTATGTGCAGATGTCCAGGGTATCACTCACATCCCCATCGGTGACAAATACTTGAGGAAGACCCTGACACAACAACACATGGATCCGCGAGAGACTTCGGGAAGGATGAAGATGAAGTCACCCCCAGATCTTGCCGGTTTTGACAGTAAAGGTGCAGTCTGGCTCGGCTGCTGTTCCCTTCTGAGCGCTGAGGCTCCCAGGTGGACCTGTTTGGTGTCAAAGTCTATTTGCGTGCTTTTACTATTTCCATTCTATGTTGAGTGTTTTATGTTGCTGTTTCCTCTTTTTCTGTTCCCTAACGGATCGGTTGGGTCAAGTTCCCATTCATTCTGTTTCTCATCCACTCAGCTAAGGGTTTCTCCTGCCCACTCCTAAATGCAGTTCGAGGACTCACTCTTCCCTTTCATTCCTAAAAGAACACATGCTTCTTCCCTATTATGTGAAAATAACATGCCAACTAATGATGATAGGAGAGAAGTACAGAAAGCGTGGGTCCCCCGGGATTAACTTCCTTGTTAACCCAAGATGACCTATTTTGGTTCTTATTTTACAAGACAGAGAAACAGCTTTCCTACCTGCCTCTGGTATTTGGGATTTTCTGTTACATGCAGCAGTGATAGATCAGACTCTTCTGTTTGGCCCTGTGGGAGGATTATATGCAGGCACGCTAAGTCAGTTCAGTCGGGTCCGACTCTGTGCGACCTCATAGACGGCAGCCCACCAGGCTCCTCTGTCCCTGGGATTCTGCAGGCAAGAATACTGGAGTGGGTTGCCATTTCCCTCTCCAGTGCATGCATGCACGCTAAGTCAGTTCAGTCGCGTCCAACTCTGTGCAACCTCATAGACAGCAACCCACCAGGCTCCTCTGTCCGCAAGATTCTCCAGGCAAGAACACTGGAGTGGGTTGCCATAGTCCCAGTTTATTGAGGACAGGCATGGCCATGTGACTGGCTTCGGCCAATGAAAACTTAGCAGAAGAGACCCCTGCCACTCCTGAGAGAAGCTTTGAGAAACCACTGTGTTATTGCACAATTCTGTCCTTTCTGTTGCCATGACCCCAGCAATGCCCCGCATGGGAGATGCTCTGAGCCCAGGTCCCAAGGTGAGGGACACAGAGCCGTGGCTACCCCGCTGTGGACCAGGTGTGTGAGCATAAGCTGAATCTTGCAAATCCCTGAGATTTAGGAGTCATTTCTGAACACATAACCCAGTCTATTCAGACTGGAAAAAATTGTCAAACATAATCCTAGCTGCTGGTGTTTGGTCCAAAATGGATTTTACTCCACAGTGAATCATGCCGTCTAATATTTAATCAACACCCTGGACTTCGAATTAACTCTGTTTTCCTAGAAAGTGATGAGGACATAGATTAGGTCACCTTCCCAGAACTGTACGGACTGTAAGGGGAACAGAGCCTGATTTCAAACTCAGGACTGTGTCCGCTACTCATTCTACGGCAAGTAGCTGCTGCATGAGACTGCCCCAGTCTCCTTGGCATCTCGGCCGAAGTACACAGGGCACTGGGCTCCTGTGCAGGCTTTTCTCATTTAATTCTGTTTTTAGATGGAGCGGCACAGGGTACTAGGTTTCTGACTGTTACCTTTGAAGTCTGACTTATCACAAAGTAAGGATCCTCCAGACCCCAAATTTACCAAGCTTTAGGAAAAACAGGAAGAAGAACCTTAACTGTCAATGCCTACCTCCTGCTGCCAAACTGGATGTAAAAATTAATATTCAGTGTAAACGCTCGCTGAATTGGAGGCCTGAATAATCTGTTTCCTGAGTGCAGAGGGAGGTGAGCCTCAGTCTCACCTTTGTGCAGGAATTCTAGGCTTCTTGCTAGATTCAGATCTCAGGGGTATGTAGTTAGCAGAACAGGGTCCCCATTATCCAGGAGCACACAGACTCTCTGCTTCACACTTCGAGGCTTGGCAGAACGGCCACCTTCTCCAGGAAACTCAAGCTGTCCCAGCTGGCTCCCTGGGAGAGAGCAAAACTTTTTCAAGGGCCTCTTTCAGGAGGAGGGAAAAAAATCATCCAAAACCCTTACATTGGTATAAGCCTAACCATTCAAGGGCCCCTCACGGATTTTTACCCAGGACTTCAGCAGGGGAAGGGAGGAGGCGGGAAACATGCAGAAGGGAGAAGAAACGAACTCCTTGAACTTGCTTCTGGATATGAACAAGAAAATTGTACAAGTATCGGTGGATGGTGGGAGGCCAGGGAAAGCAGAGAAAATCAGTGAAAGTCCCATAGACTAGAAGGTTCGTTTTTATCTTGAAAGTTTTCTGACCTGAGCTTTTCCGTAAGTGGATTCCTAGATCTCCGGACTATAACTTGGGGACTCGTTAATGATGAAAAAAAAGTTGGTTTTGACCAAAGCGCACTCAAAAGCTCTGCTTCTCAAGAGCTGATTTATTACCTCCTGCTCCTCTTGGAAGTTCCTTTTAAAAGAGGGATTGTGTGGGGCTTCCCTGGTGGTCTCGTGGTAAAGAATGTGCCTGCCGATGCAGGGGACACGGGCTCAGTCTCTGCTCCCGGAACATCCCGCATGCCTTGGGGTCACTAAGCCTGCATGCCACAGCTCCCGCAGCCTGTGTGCCTGGAGTCCACGCGTGCAACGGGAGGAGCCGCCACGCTGAGACCGCACACCACCACGAAGAGCGGCTCCTGTTTGCCGCAACTAGAGAAGGCCCGCATGCGGCAACGGACAGCCAGCGCGGCCAAAAATAAAAAATAAGTAAGAGGGGTCATGTGGCTTCCTGATAAAGACTCTTCCCCGCCTCCCTTGTCATTCTGATCGGTACAAGTTGGAGGCGAAGGCCTGGCATCAGAAATGGGGAGAAAAACTTAGTGGCCCGAAAGGGTAAAATAAGAGGGTGCCAAGGATGGCTGCTGAAGCGCCCACAGGTGATGAATCTCTTGGGGTGTTCGGGTTGCTGTCTGCGTGGCAGGGAAGGCGGTGTTGATACATCACCCATGGGAGATGTGGATGCCTTAGGCTGCTTGGGGCATCATATCTTAGTTTGGATTTAGATCAAGATTTCTGAAATGGCTTGAAAAGTCAGATGCTAGGAGGTATCTAGAATCTTGACAAGAAAATGAACCACAGAGTCCTAGAGAATTGAGACTGCTTCCCCTGAACAGCACCCCACCCTGAACTCAAGGATTAATCTCTTCACATTTAACCTTTGACCCTAAACAGGAAGCCAGGAACAGATTTAACAGAATGGCGTTCACTGGCACTAAGAAGTCAATTCAGGGTCCTCGCTGGTGGTCCAGTGGCTGAACCTCCGCACTTCCATCGCGGGGGGCCTCGGTTCAATCCCCAGTCAGGGAACTAGATCCCACATGCCACAGCTAAGACCTAGTGCAGCCAAATAAATAAATTTAAAAAATTAAAAGAGAAGTTAATCCAGATTGGAGACATGGATTTCTTTGGAGCTTGTGGGATTCATAAAGGAATAGCAAACTCCAATATCACCTGCCAGAATCTGAGCAGGACTTCTCACCTCATGCCGTCCTGACACAGAGGAGAGGATGTGCCCAGCTCCTGGTATTACAGGCACTTTCTCTCAAAGTGAGGATGAGTTGGGAAGAGCTCAAGTCACCTCCATAGCTGATGGGGTCTTTGTTAGCTATTGTTGTGTAACAAACCATCCCACACTAGCCTTACTGATCAGGGCTTGCCTTGCTCGTTACTGTCTTGTCAGCTGGAGGGATGGTTGGGCCCAACTGGCCTAGGATGGCTTCATTCACTTCAACTGGCTTTTGGCTACAGCAACGGGGGTGACTTAGCCCTGAATCTCTCATCCTCCAGTAGGCAAGCCTAGGCTTAGTCTCATAGAATGAGCAGAAGTGGGGAAGGCTGGCTCAGTGGAAATTTTTACTACCTTCAGTTTACCAAAGCATGTCACAGAGTCAGCCTGGAATCAAAGACTGGGGCCACCAATTTCACGTCTTGATGGGAGGAGCGGCAACGTCATATCATCAATGCTGTAGCTAGAGGCAGACATGGAAAATTAAGGCCATGTTTATAATCAGCCTACACAAATGGACTGACTGTGTTTGCAACATGGCTGACCCAGGCTATGCATGAGACGTATGCCCTGGAACCGGAGCCGTCTCTGTGTGCAGTGACTAGATGCATAGAGAGATCAGACCATAGCCTTGGCCTCACTGAGGCCACGTCCCTAAAAGGAAGCAACTGTAGGACCAAAAAGTTTCCCGCATTCAGAACGTTGCCTAGGAATTGTCTCAGTAGCTTTTGAGTGCTTCATGCATTTCACAGAAAGGGAAACCATAAAATCAAGACTTTTTATGTTTCCTTTTTGAAAAAAAGATTTGACCCAAGTCTTCTTTTTTGGAAACACCGATCACAGTATATCTGCTCTGTAGTTTCAGGGGTTCCTGATGACCTCCTAAGATACTGCACAAAAAGAATAGATAGGAGGAGTAACATAAGCTTTGTGACTTAAGGGCTATAAATCAAGCTTCATAAATCTAGGGCACAAATGTGACCTGCTAAGAACAGTAGAGAACCGTGGTGCCTGTCTATAGTTGCTGAGATCAGGGCTTTCAAGCGTTCAACTTGGATGTATGAGTTGGTCTTCAGTAATGACCTTGAAGATCTCTAGGGTCACCTGCACAGGTCAAGGACTCCTCCATCTCTGAGGGAAAAAGAGTAGCATTGGTGGAATGGCTGGATTCTCCAACCACCCTACCCTCACGCCAGGGTGACCCTATGGAAAAATGAAAAGTTGCTTTTCACCAAAGTGTCAGCATGGCAGACACGGTTGGTTGCCAGCCTAAATGTTATTCCACATCGCCTCCCACATTCTGCTTCCTTCCAAGCCAATGGACCCTAATTTGACTTCAGTACAGGTAGAATGTGTTTTGGCAAGGTGGAACCCGCCAAGATCCAGAGACTAGAGGGTGGATTGGTCTGAGCTAACCACTACTGCACCTTCTCCTGCGTGTCTTTGGTTTAAGGCTGGACATGTGACCCACCTTCTGGCCAAGAGTCAGTTCAGTTCAGTTCAGCTCAGTTCAGTCATTCAGTCGTGTCCGATTCTTTGCGACCCCATGAATCACAGCACGCCAGGCCTCCCTGTCCATCACCAACTCCCAGAGTTCACTCAGACTCACGTCCATCGAGTTGGTGATGCCATCCAGCCGTCTCATCCTCTGTCATCCCCTTCTCCTCCTGCCCCCAATCCCTCCCAGCATCAGAGTCTTTTCCAATGAGTCAACTCTTTGCATGAGGTGGCCAAAGTACTGGAGTTTCAGCTTTAGCATCACTCCTTCCAAAGAACACCCAGGACTGATCTTCTTTAGAATGGATTGGTTGGATCTCCTTGCAGTCCAAGAACTCTCAAGAGTCTTCTCCAACACCACAGTTCTAAAGCATCAATTCTTCAGCGCTCAGCTTTCTTTATGGTCCAACTCTCACAGCCATACACAACTACTAGAAAAACCATAGTCTTGACCAGATGAACCTTTGTCAGCAAAGTATTGTCTCTTCTTTTTAATATGCTGTCTAGGCTGGTCATGACTTTTCTTCCAAGGAGCAAACACCTTTTAATTTCAAGGCTGCAGTCACAATCTGCAGTGATTTTGAAGTCCAAGAAAGTAAAATCTGCCACTGTTTCCATTGTTTCCCCATCTATTTGCTGTGAAGTGATGGGACCAGATGCCATGATCTTAGTTTTCTGAACACTGAATTTTAAGCTAGCTTTTTCACTTTCCTCTTTCACTTTCATCAAGAGGCTTCTCAGTTCCTCTTTACTTTCTGCTATAAGCGTGGTGTCATCTACATATCTGAGGTTATTGATATTTGATTCCAGCTTATGCTTCATCCAGCCTGGCATTTCACACAATGTACTCATATAAGTTAAATAAACAAGTTAAATAAACAAGGTGACAATATACAGGCTTGACGTACTCCTTTCCCAATTTGGAACCAGTCTGTTGTTCCATGACCGGTTCTAACTGTTGCTTCCTGACCTGCATACAGATTTCTCATGAAGCAGGTCAGGTGATCTGGTATTCCCATCTCTTTCAGAATTTTCCAGTTTGTTGTGATCCACATAGTCAAAGGCTTTGGCATAGTCAAGAAAGCAGAAATAGATGTTTTTCTGGAATTCTCCTGCTTTTTCCATGATCCAGCGGATGTTGGCAATTTGATCTCTGGTTCTTCTGCCTTTTCTAAAACCAGCTTGAACATCTGGAAGTTCACGGTTCACATATTGCTGAAGCCTGGCTTGGAAAATTTTGAGCATTACTTTACTAGCGTGTGAGATGAGTGCAATTGTGTGGTAGTTTGAGCATTCTTTGGCATTGCTTTCTTTGGGATTGGAATGAAAACTGCCCTTTTCCAGTCCTGTGGCCACTGCTGAGTTTTCCAAATTTGCTGGCATATTGAGTCAAGAAGATCTTTTTTGTCCAGTTCTTCCGTGTATTCTTGCCACCTCTTCTTAATGTCTTCTGCTTCTGTTAGGTCCTTGTCGTTTCTGTCCTTCATTGTGCCCATCTTTCCATGAAATGTTCCCGTAGTATCTCTAATTGGCTAATAGCACTTAAGAGGAAATCGACTGAGGGCTTCTGGGGGAGATGTCTCCCTAATATAAACAGAGAAGCCCTAGGAGCAACCTTCTCTCCTTCCTTCCTGTTTGTAGATTTCACTGTTAGGGGAGGAAGTGATGTCTGCAGGCATGGCAGTCAACCTCTCACCACAAAGGGAAGGCCAAGAGAAGGTCTGGAGGGTCACTAAACTCTGCCACCACTGAGCTGCAGGGCCAGCCTGGAAGCAGGGATGGAATTCAGCCAGAAGTGGTGATACAGCAGCAGCAGGTTTCACAGCTGAGGCTTGTTCTGATTGGTTGGGCACTGGTTCCGCTTTGTCATGCTCTGTGCCAGGTTGATTGTTCAGTGTTTTGAATACCACCCTTGCCCCTCATTTGGAATCTACACCTGTGGATTTATTGTTATGTAAGGAAAATAATGCCCTGTTGTTTAAGCCTCATTAATTAGATATTCAGTTACTTGCAGCCAAAAGCATTCCAACTGATGCAGTTGGGGATCACGGAAACCTGGTCACATGTGAACTGAATGTATGGCTATTTCACTTGCAGGGCTTTGGGACCTGCAGTATCTTCCTGAGGTATATAAACATTTTAAAAAGGTGGCAGTGGCGGGTAAAGGCAAACTGTCTTATCTCTGTGGCCTAGAAAAGGAAGCTATCTCAGCTCTATCAGTGTGTTGTATCTGCTCTTCTAGGAAGGGTTGAAATAGAAATTTATCTGCTTTGGCAGAAAGTAGATTTAGCTTTTACCTAGTCTGTACATTTGCTCTTTTGCTATACCATTTGATTGGCCATATTGATAATGTCTGCTTTAGGAATGAGGCTTGGGTATCCATCAGTCAACCAGATAGCCAGTCAGTCTTGCTGATGTGTGCTTTCAGTCTCCAGAGGTAACTTCAGGGTCTACAGACACACTTGCTCCATCGTATGGTCATTGTTGGGTTGTTTTTTTTTGTTTTCTGTCTCCATCTTCTGTGGACTCAATGGCAGGCACTATTTCTTTAATCTCGGTATTGCTAAGTTTGGGACAAGATCTGGACCATACAGGGTGCTTGCTAGTTGTTTTGTTGAAGGAAAGAAAGAATGAATTATTTACAAAATTGTTTGTAAATGCAAGTCCTACCAAGAGCAGATGACTTTTATGGCGCAGAATGACTTGCTTTATATCTGAAAAAAGCTCTAATTAGGGAAATCAGAATATCTTATCCCATTTTTAAATCCAACACATTCAAAAGTACACTTTAAGGGGAATCAACCCATCTTTCCACGTGCTTTTTGTGGCATGGCTTGTGCCTAGAAAGCCTTTATTACTGGGAAAGATGATGCTTCCTAAAATAGCTCTCCTATTAAATGTGAGGGGGAGAAGTAGAAATATTCTCAGAGTTAAAAGAAAGATTTTCATGAATTCACTAAGTAGTGTGTTTGAACTAACTCTCAAAGCTGACTTAAAGAAACGAGATAAAATATATTTATATCTCTGCTAACCATTTCTCAACATGTCAGCTCCTCCGCAGCCTCCCTGAGATCCACGAGAGACAGCATGTAAGCTGTTCTTTAGATGGCCATCTGAAAACTCATCAAATAGCAAGGTGGGAAGAACAGAATCACCTCCAAAACTTTCGAATGGCATTGATCTGTGGCATAAAGCCCTCACCGCAGGAAGAGAGATGATGGATTTGAGACTCACAGGAGGATTCGTTTAAAGTGCTTTGTGTTTTTTTTTTTTTAATTTATGTATGGAATTGCCCGGGAGTAGTAAATAGACTTTATTTGCTATATTTCCAGGAAGATAACATTATCAGGACTGTCTATGTATTTCAAAGCCAGGGAAAACAAAAACAGCTTTGAAGCCTCTCCTCTTGGATTTTTTTGTCCTAATCTTCTAAGAGATGGTCTTGATAATGTTTATTCTTTTCTTCTTTCTAAAACAGTTGAAAGCCCTATTTTTCTCAGTTAAAATAGCAATCTGATTTTTAATTAGGTCAGGTAAAATACCCGCTGAACACCTCAGATTATTTAAGTGATTGCAAAAGACAGGCAAAAATTTCTGAACAGCGTCGCCACCCTTTCCCCCGAATATCCCTCCTCCTGCTCTCCTAACCCTGGATGCTCCCACCAGCAATGCACCCTGCTCTTTGGAGGTGTGTTTCTCATTTGGATTCATATACACCATCTGGGCAAGTTTTTCTGCTGTGTTTTCCCGATTTAACTGAAGAGATAAGCCCTTTCCATCTGCTTGGAGATAATTTGTAGATTTTTGTTAAGACTGGTGAGCATGGGAAGGGGAATACGGCGCTTGCATTGTGCATACCGGCAAACGCTGAGGGTCAGGGCTTTATTTCAGATCTCTCGTATGTAGAAACAGGGGCTTCTCATAAGACTTCATCCTGTGAATCTCCACATAGCCTTGAGCACGGGTTGGCAAGCGTTTCCTGTAAAGGCCAAATAAGTAAATATTATAGGCTTTGGGGGACGTTTGTTCTCTGTTGCCACTATTCAGCTCTGCACAAAAGCAGCTATAAGTGGGGACTTCCCTGCTGGCCCAGTGGCTAAGACTCTGCGCTCCCAAAGCAGGGGACCTGAGCTCAATCCCTGGTCAGGGAACTAGATCCCACATGTTGAAACTAGGAGTTCCTGTGCAACTAAAAAGAAGAAAAAAATTCTGAATCCTACAACCAATCAGTGGCTCAGTGGTTAAGACTCAGCCTGCTAATAAGGAGACTCAGGTTTGACCCCTGGGTGGGGAAGATCCCCTGGAGAAGGAAATGGTAACCCACCCCAGTATTCTGGCCTGGGAAACGCCATGGACAGAGGAGCCTGGAGGGCTACAGTCTGTGGGGTCAAAAAGAGTCAACATGGCTTAGCAACTAAACAACAAAAAGATGCAACTAAAGATTTTACAAAAGTAGAAGATCCCATGTGGCACAAGTGAGCCCTGGCGCAGCCAAATAAACAAATAAACATTTTTCTTAAGAAAGCAGCTATTAGTAACATGGAACCAAATAGGCGTGATCATGTCCAATAAAGCTTTATTTTCCAAGGTGCACTGTGAGTGTTGGACCACTGGCTTTAAACATTTCTCGAGGAGAGGAAGCGCGCTGAGCAATGCTGGGAGCCCGGGTCATAGATTTCTGAGTGATGGCACCCTGCCTGCTTTCATAAGGAGGTGGTGAGCCCAGCAGTGGCTTTGAGCCTTTTAGGTAAGTCCATTGCACCACTCAAACAGTGCGCAGGCCACACCTTTGCAGGATGGAAAGCTGGTGAGCATTATAGCACATAGACCCTCAAATTAGTGAGCCTTCCAGTTGCCCTTACTAAAGGCCTACTAATGGCCCACCTCAGTTGTGGTAACTATCTTTCCCTGAGTACAAAAGTTCAATTCTTGGCCTCTTCGCCATCCTTTCAACTAGGACTAGCTTCCTGAGACACAGGCTAATCCCAGAGGTCTTCGTTGAACAGAGGTCAATGAAGAAAGTCCAGTTATGTCTAACTGCGGCATTCAAGGCATTTCATATGCTGACTTATCCATTAGGCATGGTAGGTGCGGTGCCTGGGGCACTTTTAGACATCCATGAACATATTTTTAATTTTTTTAGAGTGGAGGAAAAATGAGTGTGATAATGAGTATGCAATACTGAATCCGGCCTGAATTATGCTGCTGCTATGCTTTATCGCCCAGTCGTGTCTGACTGTTTGAGACCCCATGGACTGCGGCCCACCAGTCTCCTCTGCTCATGGGGATTCTTCAGGCAAGAATACCAGAGAGGGTTACCATACCCTCCTCCAAAGGATCTTCCCAACCCAGGGATCAAACCCAGGTCTCCTGCACTACTGGCAAATTCTTTACTATCTGAGCCAACAAGGAAGCCCAAGAATCCTGGAGTAGGTAGGCTACCCTTTCTCCAGGGGATCTTCCCGACCCAAGAATTGAACTGGAGTCTCCTGTATGGAAGGTGGGTTCTTTACCAGCTGAGCTACCAGGGAAGCCCAGCCTGAATTATATTCATCTTTATACCCACATAATCATAAATGTCATTTAAAAAGTTTTTTCTTAGATGAACAGACCAGTGAAGGCAAAATCCCAAGCACTCTTTCTAAGGATTGCCATGTAAATGAAATACATAAAACCCAGTTAAATTTGAATTTCAGATAAGAAATGAATAATTTTTAGTGTATACATGCATGCTAAGTCACTTCAGTTTCTTTGTGACCCTATGAACTGTAGCCTGCTGGGCTCCTCTGTTCATGGGATTCTCCAGGCAAGAATACTAGAATATGTTGTCATGCCTTCTTTCAGGGGACTGAAGTCACATCTCTTAAGTGTCCTGCACTGGCAGGCAGGTTCTTTACCACTAGCACCACTCGGGAAGTCCAGTTTTTTATGTAAGTGTCTCCCAAATATTGCACGGGGTATGCTTATTCTAAAAAGTGATTTGTTTTTTTAATCTGAAATTCACTTTAGCTGAGCATCCTGTTTATCTGAAATTCAAACTTTTACTTGCTAAATCTGGCGATGCTATGGGAAAGCCAGCCGACATTCCGGCTGGCACCAATTACAGTCGCAGCCTTCTCGCCCATACTCCTGAACCTAAATGTCTTAGGTTGGGCTCCCAGGAGGCAGATCTTAAGGCGAAGATTCATGTGCAAGTAATTTATTTAAAGAAGTGCTCCCAGAGGAGACTAATAGGCGACTAGGGGAACAAGGCAGGGCAAGAGAGGGGTCCATGCCAGGAGGAAGACTCAGGCAAGCCCCTGCAGAGGGTGCTTCAGCCTGACCCCACAGGGGAGGGTAAGTTTCGCCTCAGAGATATGCCAAAGGATATCTGGGTGGTGCACTGAGATTGTCATCTATGATAGGCCAGACACAGAGATCAGCCTAAGTTCAAAACTTAGGAAGAAAAATCGCCCTGGCCGTTATTTTCATTAACACAGAGAAGCCGTGCAAAGAATGGTGAGATCAAGCAGCCGTGGAGTGATGGACGCAGCTGCCCCCTGCCCTCCTGGACCCCGCCAAGCGGGCCTCCCCCTCACGGTCGGCGATCCCTCTGGTCTGCATGAAGGGAGGGGTGCGGTAGCCAGAGGAACAGGCTTTTATCTTTTACAGTGTTTTCATGGGTGGGGGGCAGGCAAGGGAGGTCTGTACCTCCCTGGGCCTTACAGAAGCATCGTCACATTAGAACTTTATCATAAAAATATTTTCTCTCTTGACCACCTTCCTATCCCTGAACCCTTGCTGCACCATCAGGCGTGGTTAATACTGTTTTCTGGCTCACGTCGCCAGCACGCCCCATGCCCTACTCCCAAGACATGATATATATAGTGTGTTAGTCGCTCAGTCGTACCCGACTCTTTGCGACCCCATGGACTGCAGCCCTCTGTCCATGAGATTTTCCAGGCAAGGATACTGGAGTGGGTTAGCCACTTCCTTCTCCAGGGGATCTTCCCAACCCAGGAATTGAACCCAGGTCTCCTGCACTGCAGGCAGATTCTTTACCAACTGGGCTACAAGGGAAGCCCAAGGGTATACTCCTCAGCTGGGGCCTCCCAGGTGGCGCTAGTGGTAAAGAACCTGCCTGCCAGCGCAGGAGACACAAGAGACGCGGGTCCATTCCTGTGTGGGAAGATCCCCTGGAGGAGGGCATGGCAACCCGCTCCAGTGGGTTCTCTCGCCTGGACAGAGGAGCCTGGAGGACTACGGTTCATAAGGTCCCAAAGAGCTGACACTTAAGTGCTGGAGTTGGACACTGAAGTGACTTAGCACACACTCCTCACTCATAAAAGAAGAATGAAATAGTGCCATTTGCAGCAACATAGTTGGACCTGGAGATGATCATACTAAGTGAAATGTCAGACAGAGAAAGGCAAATATCATATGCTATCACTTATATGTGCAATCTAAAATATGATGCAAATGAATTTATCTATGAAACAGAAACAGACACGCAGACATAGAGAACAGACCCATGCTTGCCGAGGCGGGGTGCGGGGAGGGGTGAACTGGGAGGCTGGGGTCAGCAGATGCAAGCTATGATACAGAAAACGGATAAGAACAAGCTCCTGCTGTATAGCGCAGGGAACTACATTCAATATTCTGAGATAAACCACAGTGGAAAAGAATATGGGAAAGAATGCATGTGTATGTATAACTCAATGACTTTGCTGTACAATCAGAAATTAACAAAAGACTGTAGATTAACTGTACTTCAATAAAATTTAAAACAAGAAGCCGAGGCATGAAAATGTAAGTGGGAAAATGCTAACCTGAGTTCTACATCAGAGCCCATGGAGCTGCCTCCTGGTGGAGCTGGGCAGCTATTAGGAGCCCCTTCTCCTGAGATGTCTCCAGCCTCTATTCCACCAGATGGAGGCCTTTCCCAATCCCTGCTAGACCGTCCCATCTGATGATTTTATTTATTTATTTTTTTTCAGTTTTGTTTCTGCCTGTGTTTCTCCCCCCAGGGAAGCACTCCCTGCAGGAGAGCCCTTCCTATCTTCCTGGTTTGGTTCTGTCACTAGGAATATATGGTGCACATGAGAAAGGTTAATCAAACCTGATGATTTGACTTCTACTTCCATTTCCAGGAGCGGGAGCCTGGCCCTCGTCCGCGTCCACTTACTGGTAGGGGCCTCACCTTTGCCAGCTCCTCGCCGATCCCCCTCTTCTGCTGGCTTCTTGTGGTGCCCTACCTTCCCCGCTCCGAAATGCCCAGACCTGAAGCACCATACGCAGCCTGATGTGAAGAACACCATGGAATCCACGGCCGATAGGACCCTTTGGATTTGAGTGGTACTCTCCCTCAAATCTACATTTAACTTCCCTGGTGGCTCAGATGGTAAAGCGTGCGCCTACAATGCGTGAGACCCGGGTTCAATCCCTGGGTCAGGAAGATCTCCTTGAGAAGGAAATGGCAACCCACTGCAGTACTCTTGCCTGGGAAATCCCATGGACAGAGGAGCCTAGGGGGCTACAGTTCATGGGGTTGCAAAGAGTTGGACAGGGCTTCACTTTCTCCTTCACTCCCTCAGATCCTTGGGCACCTGCCTCTTGGGCACCTGAAGTGTCGGCTGGCTTCCCCTCCCCTTGGCCCATGGGGCAGCCCTTTCCCACGCCAGAGGTGCAGGGTGGGAGAAGGGAGAGCGGCCGGACACTGGGGTGGGCAGACCCGGACGTGGATTTCGGCCCTGGCACTGACCGTGGAAGGGCGTAACCTTGGAGGAGTTGCTTCATCTTGGTTTCCTCACCTGTTAACGGTAACATCACGGCTGCACAGCCAAACGAGTGACCTCGCTCAACAGATGCACAGAACCATATCAGCTCCGCTCCCTTCTGTTTTGGGACCAACACGTTCCTAGACTTCTCCCTTTCCTTCCACTACTGATCCTTGAAGCCCAGGGTGCCAAGTGACTCTGGGTCCAAGACTTAGAAGAGCTGTATGCTTAGTCACTCGGGTGTCTGACCCTTTGCAGCCCCCTGGCCTATAACCAGCAGGCTCCTCTGTCCATGGGGATTCTCCAGGCAAGAATACTGGAGTGGGTTGCCATGCCCTCCTCCAGGGGATCTTCCTGACCCAGGGATCAAACCCAGGCCTCCCGCATTGCAGGAGGATTCTTTACCATCTGCTCCACCAGGGAAGCCCAGGAATACTGGAGTGGGTGGCTTACCCTTCTCCAATGGATCTTCCCCACCCAGGAATAGAACCAGAGTCTCCCTCGTTGCAGGCAGATTCTTCACCAACTGAGCTACCAGGGAAGCCCTCAGCAAAGCGGGCGCCCCCAGCCCCCTGCACAGTGGGAGGGCAGGGCACGTTGATCAAAGGGACCCTGTAGCAGACATGAGGCGCTGAGTAGGGTGCAGACCGCAGGGCACATTTTTACCACACTAAAAAGACTACGGTCAATAAGAACAGTCATAATAAACTATTCCTCCTGACATGAGTGAACAAAAAGGGACCAAGTGAGAAAGAGTGATGCACAGGAGACCTGGAATTTCACCCTCAAGCTTGGTCCTCGACTGCTCGGGCTACAGGGGGCCTTCTCAAAGAAACAGGTGACACCCACTTTCTGATCAGTTTAGCCAGCACGTGGCAGGACCCTTCAGGAAGAGAGGTGCTCAGTGAGGGTGAAATGTTCCTCGCGTTGTTACAATGGCAAACTTTTGCGCCCGCTTCAATTTCTGAGTTTTCCACCTCTTGCCTTTTGCCACAAAGAAAATAGAATGATTTGGAGAGATTCAGTGGCAGCTGCCCTCAATCTCCAGTTTAACTCAGATAGTTTCCTCCTGGGCAAAGGAAAAAAAAAAATTCCCCAGGTGTACCCTGCAAGACAAATTATTGAGGACTTATTTGTTTATTTCCCCCTACGCATCATACATGGAGGGTGGGGAGAAGGACGTTTAGGATGAGTTCCTCAGTCCCCATGATCCAGCAGGGAAGACAAGCATGGAGATAAATGCTCCCAGGACGAGTGCTAAGTGCTGCCATGGAGGGCCGGCCAGGGGTCTGTGGGAACCCGAGAAACGAGTGATTGACAGTCACGGCAGAATGCATGCTTGAACTGAGTCTGCAAGAAGAATCAGGGCTGGTCCAGATTGACAGATGGGTCAGAAAACAGTCTAACTGGAGAAATCAATGTGTGCAAAGGCTCAGATACACGGGTTGGCCTGGCTAGTTGGAAAATTTGGTTTGGCTAGAATACAGGGTTTTGGGGAAATAGCAAGAGCTGGAGCTGGAGAGGCTGAAGCCTGATTCATTCATTCAACAAATATTTACTGGGCATCTACTGTACATGAGAGACCACGCCCAGGATGCATGAGACCCCCGTGGTCCCTGCCTTCCCCGGGCACGCCCGTCGTGGGAACTACACAAGACGAGCAGCACCTGACGCCAGGTCATGAAGCATCTTTGGCTGCAGTGTGAAGGCTGCAGTGTGTGGTCTTCCCCAGTAGGAGATTAAATGAAAAGATTTTAAACAAAGGAATGCTGTGCTCAGTTTGACATCACAGAAAGTTGGTTGAAGGTGGAGTGGAGGAGGTAACCCTGGGGACAGGGGACCCGGCAGGAGTTTACTGTGGTAACCCACAGAGAGGGTAACAATGGCCTGAACTAGGCAGGAAAGGTTTGCCTGATTTGTAGGTGATGTGGCTGGACAACCACATCCTGACTCCATAGTGAATATTTCTCTTTCTCTATTGTGGTCAAATGCACATAAAATTTACCATTCTAACTATTTTAAAATGTAAAATAGTAGCATTTAGTACATTTACAGAATTGTAAAACTATGACTACTGTCTAGTTCCAGAACATCTTTTTTACTTAAAAAAAAAAAAAAACCCTGGGGACTTCCCTAGTGGTCCAGTGGCTAAGACCCCATGTTCTCAATGCAGGGGGTCTGGGTTTGATCGCTGGTCAGGGAACTAAGATCCCATATGCCACAGCTAAGACCTGGCACAGCTGAATAAATTCATTAAATAAATAAAAATAAAAAAGAAAGACGAAATACACTATATTTATTAAGCAGTCACTTCTGGTAGCTAATCGTTTTTCTGTCTTTATGAATTTGCCTGTTCTGGATATTTCATATAAATGGAATATATGGCCTTTTGTAACTGTGCTTTTTCACTTAGCATGCTGTTCCCAAGGTGTATCCATGTTGTAGCATGTCAGTACTGTGTTCCTCTTTATTGCTGAATGATAGTCCCTTGTGTGGATGAGGCATGTTTTGTTATCCATTCATTTCTTGATGGACATTTAGGTTTGTCTACCTTTTGGCTATTGTGAACAATGCTGGTGTGAACATTCACGCACAAAGTTGTTTTTTTTTTAACTCCTGTTTTTGGTTCTTTTAGGCATATTCCAGGGAGTGGAATTACGGAGACTTCTTTTTCACTTAAACTTGTAGCTCCCAGGAAAATCCATTTTTTGAAATATTTTCAGAAAAGTTTTCTGTCCCTTCTTAAGGATGATGAATGGCAGTGGTATTATTCCTTTCACTTTGTGATCTTGGTGGAATCAATCTTAACCTTAAACTTTTGCTTAGAACCTGCCTCCTTCTCAGCAAGAAGTGATCTCAGAGGAGTCTGGTTTTTCTGAAGTGGCCATGGAAGCAAATTGGCTTAGACTCCTTGACCTGGAGACATATGGCCAAATCTCTTGACTAAAACAGAATCCATATTGTCCGTCCTGATTTCCCGTCTAGATTATTCCAGGAAGGCCCGAGGAGGCCAGTGTTGATCATGACAGCTTCTGACCTCAGCACCTGTTTCAGGATATAGGACAATTATCAGTCCGTGGCCATTTGGAGGACAAACACAACGGAACATTAGTCATGGGATGGTTTTCTAGAATGGCCAAATTTTAGAACTACCTTAGCTCTATTGGTTTTATATGTAAGTCTGGGGAGTGATAAATGCTGCCTAAATTTTTCTATTGGTACTGGTATGGCCTAGCAGAAAGAAGCGCCTCTTTGGACCTGGAAGAACTGAGTTTGAATCATGCTACTTCCCAGCTATTTGACCTTGAGCAAGTTATTCAAACTCTCTGAACCTAACATCTCTCTCTGTAAAAGAAAAGTAGTAATATCATTTGTATATGGATGTCTTCCTTTTCACTTGGATCACAGCCTTGTCTAACTCAGTGAAACTATGAGCCATGCCGTGTAGGGCCACCCAAGATGGATGGGTCATGGTGGAGAATTTTGACAAAGCGGGGTCCACTGGAGAAGGGAATGGCAAACCACTTCGGTATTCTTGCCTTGAGAACATCATGAACAGTATGAAAAGGCAAAAAGATATGACACTGAAAGATGAAATTCCCAGGTCGGTAGGCATCCAATATGCTACTGGAGATCAGTGGAGAAATAGATTTGGAAAGAATGAAGAGACAGAGCCAAAGTGAAAATAACACCCAGTTGTGGATGTGACTGGTGGTGAAAGTAAAGTCTGATGCAATAAAGACTATCGCGTAGGAACCTGGAATGTTAAGTCCATGAATAAACATAAATTGGAAGTGGTCAAACAGGAGATGGCAAGAGTGGACATCAACATTTTAGGAATCAGTGAACTAAAATGGACTGGAATGGGTGAATGTAACTCAGATGACCATTACATCTACTGCTGTGGGCAAGAATCCCTGAGAATAAATGGAGTAGCCATCATAGTCGACTAAAGAGTCCAAAATGCAGTACTTGGATGCAATCTCAAAAATGACAGGTTGATTTCTGTTCGTTTCCAAGGCAAACCATGCAATATCACAGTAATCCAAGTCTATGCGCCAACTACTAATGCCAAAGAAGCTGAAGTTGAATGGTTCTATGAAGATGGACATCAAAAACAGATGTCCTTTTCATCATAGGGAACTGGAAGGCAAAAGCAGGAAGTCAAGAGATACCAGGAATAACCGGCACGTTTGGCCTTGGAGTCCAAAGTGAACCAGGGCAAAGGCTAACAGAGTTTTTTCAAGAGAACACACTGGTCATAGCAAGCACCCTCTTCCAATAACACAAGACGACTCTACACATGGACATCGCCAGATGGTCAAGACTGAAATCAAATTGATTATATTCTTTGCAGTCAAAGATGGAGAAGCGCTATACACTCAGCAAAAACAAGACTGGGAGTTGACTGTGGCTCAGATCATGAACTCCTTATTGCCAAATTCAGACTTAAATTGAAGAAAGTAGGGAAAATCACTAGGCCATTCAAGTATGACCTTAATCAAATCCCTTACAATTACACAGTGGAAGTGAGAAACGGATCAAAGGATTAGACCTGATAGATAGAGTGCCTGAAGAACTGTGGACAGAGATTCTTAACATTGAACAGGAGATGGTGATCAAAACCATTCCCAAGAAGAAATGCAAAAAGGCAAAATGGCTGTTTGAGGAGGCCTTACAAATAGCTGAGAAAATAAGAGAAGCAAAAGGCAAAGGAGAAAAGGAAATATATACCCATTTGAATGCAGAGTTCCAAAGAATAGTAAGGAGACATAAGAAAGCCTTCCTCAGTGATCAATGCAAAGAAATAGAGGAAAACAATAGAATGGGAAAGACTAAAGATTTCAAGAAAATTAAAGATACCAAGGGAACATTTCATGCAAAGATGGGCACAATAAAGGACAGAAAATGTATGGACCTAACAGAAGCAGAAGATATTAAGAAGAGGTGGCAAGAATACACAGAAGACCTATACAAAAAAGATCTTCATGACCCAGATAACCACGATGGTGTGGTCACTCACCTAGAGCCAGACATCCAGGAGTCTGCAATCAGGTGGGCCTCAGGAAGCATCACTACAAACAAAGCTAGTGGAGGTGATGGAATTCCAGCTGAGCTGTTTCAAATCCTGAAAGATGATGCTGTGAAAGTGATGCATTCAATATGCCAGCAAATTTGGAAAACTCAGCAGTGGACACAGGACTGGCAAAGGTCAGTTTTCATTCCAATGCCAAAGAATGGCAATGACAAGGAATGTTTAAACTACCACACAATTGCATTCATCTCACTTGCTAGCAAAGTAATGCTCAAAATTCTCCAAGCCAGGCTTCAACGGTATGTGAACTGAGAACTTCCAGATGTTCAAGCTGGATTTAGAGAAGGCAGAGGAACCAGAGATCAAATTGCCAACATCTGTTGGATCATAGAAAGAGCAACACAGTTCCAGAAAAACATCTACTCCTGCTTCATTGACTGTGCTAAAGCCTTTGACTGTGTGGATCACAACAAACTGAGAAAAATTCTTAAAGAGATGGGAATATCAGACCACCTGACCTGCTTCATGAAAAATCTGTATGCAGGTCAAGAAGCAACAGTTAGAACCGGTCATGGAACAACAGACTGGTTCCAGATTGGGAAAGGAGTACGTCAAGGCTGTATATTGTCCCTTTGCTTATTTAACTTATATGCAGAGTACATCATGCAAAATGCCAGACTGGATGAAGCTCAAGCTGGAATCAAGATTATTGGGAGAAATATCAATAACCTCAGATATGCAGATGACACCACTCTTATGGTAGAGAGTGAAGAGGAATTAAAGGGCCTTTTGATTAAAGTCAAAGAGGAGAGTGAAAAAACTGGCTTAAAACTCAACGTTCAAAAACTAAGATCATGGCACCCAGTCCAATCAATTCATGGCAAATAGATGGGGAAACAATGGAAACAGTGACAGACTTTATTTTGGGGGGCTCCCAAATCACTGCAGATGGTGACTGCAGCCTTGAAATTAAAAGATGCTTACTCCTTGGAAGAAAAGCTATGACCAACCTAGACAGCATATTAAAAAGCAGAGACATTACTTTGCCAACAAAGGTCCATCTACTCAAAGCTATGGTTTTTCCAGTGGTCATGTATGGATGTGAAAGTTGAACTATGAACGAAGTTGAATGCCAAAGAATTGATGCTTTTGAACTGTGGTGTTGGAGAAGACTCTTGAGAGTCCCTTGGACTGCAAGGAGATCCAATCAGTCAATCCTAAAGGAAATCAGTCCTGAATATTCACTGGAAGGACTAATGCTGACGCTGAAACTCCAATACTTTGGCCACCAGATGCGAAGAACTGACTCATTGGAAAAGACCCTGATGCTGGGAAAGATTGAAGGCAGGAGAAGAAGGGGACGACAGAGGATGAGACCGTTGGATGGCCTCACCCACTCAATGGACGTGAGTTTGAGCAAGCTCTGGGAGCTGGTGATGGACAGGGTGTGGTCATGGCATGCTGCAGCCCATGGGGTCACAGAGATTCAGACAGAACTGAGTGACTGAACTGTCTTAGTTTTTGCTGAGGCCCCAAAGGGCTGAGAAAAAAAAACGAGGCAAGTATCTCTCTCATTCAAAAACTAAGGGCTAGAACACATTTTCAAGGCTTATAAAAAGGCATCCTGGAACCAATTTTTTGACCCCTACACCCACCGATCCCAAAGGCATAGAGAGGCTGAAGTTGTAAAGAGAGGAGTTGAAATTAGATTTCGCTGGATAGAGTTGTCAGTGGATGGGAGTTATCTTCCCCTGAGAGTCATCTACAAAACGTTTCCCTCTTGCTACGAGTTCGGTGAGATGGTTCCAAGGAAACTCTGTTAAACTGGGAGTGAGGCAAGAATGTGCACTCTCACCACTCCTAGCTAACATTTTCCTGGAGGTCCTAGATAGTGCAATAAAGCAAGAAAAGGAAATAAAAGTCATATGGATTATAAAAGAAGTAAAACTGTCTCGGAAACTGTACCAAACTGTGTACATAGAAAATCTCAAAGGTTCTGCAGAATAAGCTACTATAACTCGTCTAGTTAAGATTGAAAGATAAAAAGTCAAGAACCAGAAATCAATTTTATTTTAAATGTTAGCAATTAATAATTGGAAATTTAAAATTTTATAAAAGTACTGTTTACAACAGCATCCATAAATTCAAAATATTTAGGTATAAACCCAATAAAATCTGTACAAAGTCTGTATGCTAAAATGTATAAAACATTTATTAAAATAAAAAGAAGATTTAAATAAATGGATGGCTCATGGATTAAAAGACTCAGTCCTCTTAAGATGGCCGTTCTTCTCAAATTGACCCATTGATTTAATACAATCTTAGTCAAAAAACAGGATTTTTTTTGTTCAAACTGACAAGTTGATTCTAAAATTTATGGAAAGGCAACAGATCTAGAACAGTCCAAGGAATTTTGAAAAAAAAAAAAAGAACAAAACTGGAGGAGAGTCTCTGATTTCAAGACTCACTATAAAGCTAGTGGAAATGAGATCACATAGTATTATCCAAAGGACATCCACAGATCAATGAAACCAAGCAGAGAATCCAGAAATAAACCCACACACATATGCCAAGTGATTTTCATCAAAGGGATAGACAAGTCAATGGAGAATATGGTTGTACAACAAATGCTGCTGAAACTATTAGCCATCTACATGCAAAAGTGAACATAGATCGATACCTTGCACCACATATAAAAATTAACTCCGCATCGGTAGTAGATTTAAATGTGAAGTGCTAAAAAACTGTTAGAGGAAAATGTAAGAGAAAAATCATTATGTTCTTGTGTTAGGCAAAGTCTGTAGTTATAAAACTAAAAGCTTGATCCCTGAAAGAAAAATTTGATGTATTAGATTTCATCAAAATTGAAAACTTCTGCTCTTTGGAAGACATTGCCAAGAGAAGGAAATACTAAGGATATAACGTATAACATGATGACTGTGTTTAACAGTGCCGTATGATATATATGAAAACTGTAGAGAATAAATCCTAAGTTCTCATCACAAGGATAAAGAGTTTTTTCTTTTTATTTTCTTCTTCTCCTTCTTCATTTTGCTTTCTTTTTTTTATTGTATCTATATGAGATGCTGGCTGCTAACTAAACTGGTAGAGGTAATGATTTTACAGTCTGTGTTAAGTCAAACCATTGTGTTGTATAACTTCAACTCAAACAGTGATGTCACTTATATCTCAATAAAACTGGAAAAGAAAGCATTACAACATACAAAGCAATGGAAAAAACAAAAACACCAAATTGTCATTGATTCCCAAACCCTTAACTGATTGGCAAATTGGAAGATTTAAGTGGTCATCTCATAGTATCTAAAGAAATGAGCTGGTGGAGGAAAGTATTTTCCAAGTCTTTCACTTATTCTTTGCTAGAGGAGATGTAACTCTTACTAAAAATAAATCGTTTTAAGTATCTTAAACTATTCATTCATTCTCTAGTGAAAAGACAAACCATGCAGTTGAAGAAGATATTTGCAAAATGCATATCTGATCTAGAATATATAAAGAACTCTCAAAATTCCTTAATGAGAAAACAACCCATTTTAAAAATAGGCAAAGGTTTGAATGGACACTTCATCAGAGATGATATATGGATGGCAAATAAGCGTTTGAAAAGATGCTCAGCATCATTAGTTATTTAGAAAGTGTAAGCTGAAACTATCAGATATTGCCGCACATTTATGAGACTGGCTAATTTTTTAAAATCGACACCACCATGTGCTGGCACACATATAGGGAACTGGATCTTTCACCCAGCGCTAGTGGGAGTACAAAATGGTACAGCTGCTATGGAAAAGAGTTTCTTATAATATGGCCGACAATCCCACAATCCTACTCTTAGGTGTTTACCCAAGTGAAATGAAAACGTCTGTTCACACAAAAACCTACATATGAATATTTACACTGGCTTTGCTCATAATTGCCAAGACCTGGAAACAACTCAAAAGACTTTCAATTAGCGAATAGGTAGACAAGCTGTGGTACATCCCTAGAACAGAATCCCACTCAGCAATAAGAAGGAACAAACCATTAATCCTCAGAACAACATGGATGGGTCTCAGAAACATTATGTTAAGTGAAAGAAGCCAAACCCAAAGGCTGTGTGTTGAATGAATCCATTTACGTGACGTTATGGAGAAAACTAAATTTTAGGGACAGATAACAGATCAGGGGTTGCCAGGAGCTGGGGGGTGATGGAAGGAGCTGATTACAAACACACAGAAGAGAGTTTGGGGGTGATGAAATGTTCCACATCTTGATTGCGGTGGTAGCTATATTACTGTATTCATTTGTCAAAACTCGAAGAATTCAACACTCAAAAGGTGAATGTTGCTACGTGTGTATTTCAACTTTTAGAAAATACTGTTGAATTTTTTAAATGCAGGCAGTGGGGGGGGGGGTTGAGGATGAAAAGGGCAGAGGTTGGAATTTCTTGGGGGACTGTTGTGGTGTGATGTGTCTCATTCTCTTCTTGGGGAGAAAGGGCATGCCTCCCCCTCATCTCAAGTCCAGTAAGAGGAGCTCCAAATAGATCACCCACTAAGAGTTCACTCTGGGACCTCTGTGGTTGGAAGGACACAGAGGCAGGAACCTTGACTCAGGCTTGAAAGCAAAGTCTGGCTGAAGCTGCCTGGGCAGCACACTGATCACTGTGTCGGAGGAATCACCGCACTACGGCGAAAGCTGAAAGCACGCAGTGCCGGATGCCTCTAGGAAGCGGGGCGGGGTTGTTTTAAAAGGACCCTGTGCACCGAGCTTCCGACGCGGAGCAAGGAGACCTGAGCAGGAGCAGGTGGAGGGAAAACTGTCAGAGGCCCAGCTGAAGGGGAGGGGCAGTTAGTCTCAGCCAGATACTGCCCGGACAAAGGATTCCATTGTGGGGAATCCAGGGCTGGGGGGGTACCTGCAGGACCCATGGCAGCCCCTGAGAAACATGCCAGCTCTAGTCATCCGCCTGAGTGGTGCCACTGTCAGACCAGACCTTTCATCCCTTCTCTGTGATCCTGGAGGAGCCAAAGGAAATTTGGCGATGGGGGCAGAGGTCATAGGAAGGACTTGCAAGGGAGAGGCAGCCAGCAAAGTTGCTATGGAATTCTGGACTCTCCAGACCAGAGAATCATTTTCTAGAACTCAGTAAGAGGGAGATGAAATATAATGAAAGTCATTATTTTCTCTTTTAGATAAACATGAATTATTCACCAAAGACCTAAATTCTATTTTATTACAGCTTCCCATTTATCAAAGAGAAAAAACCTTTTGCTTTTTCCTTTTTCGTCTCCATCTCTGGAGGGCAAGTGTGACCTCAGCTTGCTCAGTGCTGCAACACTGAGTGTGGTGGTCACCTTTAATCGTGGAGGAGGTGAAGTGACCGAGGGCCAGAGTGCTAAGCAGGGTGGTTATTTACACAGACTTCTTGCATCCGTTGTGACTGATAATGCCCGTTTACCTCTGCTGCCTCAAAGTCTGAATTGTTTTACCAACAGAGCGAAAACTGAGACTTTTCTGGATCATCTTAAAGTCAGCTGTTACACTCTTTTATAAGGATGTTAGTGGGCTAATCAACTTACTTGCTGATTCTGAAGTCTGACCTTAACATGAAAGGTCAGATGGTGAAGATCTTTCTGAACCTGGTGGGAAGGGAGCGAAGGTGAGATGCCATAGGGTCAAAGAGGTAAACCCAAGGATGGATTTGAACCCACGGCTTGATTGAGCTCCAGTGTAAGTCAATTTGGCTTGACAAAATGGAGCCTTGGCTCCATTTCACCAAGGCTGTGTTTGTCCCTCACGATGCGGGTCTTCTAAAGACGATGTCACTCTTGGGGGTGACTGGGGTGCTGTTAATTGAGTTGAAGAAGGTGACTGCAGCCCTCAGGGAGAGAGCCCTCAAGCGTCTGAGCTCACCCTACTGGGAGACTGAATAGTGTTTATCAACCCAAGGAGTGATGTCAGATTTAATTTTGCTGCCAAGGCCTTTGAAAACCTGTGATAAAATGTATCCCAGAACCTAAATCACTCTTGTTGTGACTGTCATCCCTGAGATCCGGTCTTTTGTGATCATCTTTCATGATACTGAATACAGCTGCACCCCACTCCCCATCCCTCCAGTGAAGGATGACTGGCTTGGTCTATGTTGACATGAAGGTAATCTATGATTCTCTTAGTGTTAATTTATTTCCCCTGAGATTTAGCTTCAGATCTTGGATGGGGAAGGGAAGGAAGTACGAAACATCTCACCTCCGTGTATCCTGTGTCTAAGTGCATATCCTAAATGTCCATATTAATTTTAGTCCTCATTACTCAGCTGGTACAATGACTACTGAGTTATGTTTCTGTGTCCCTGGATTAGCTAAGACTCCTTGTTTTCAAGTATTTATTTATTTGGCTGAGCTGGGTCTTAGCTGCACCATAAGGGATGTTGTGGTGCTTGGTGTCAGTGGTGCCAGCTGGCGTGCCAGCTCTCTATCTATTCTGCACAGGCTTGAGTCTGTGGGCTCAAAATTGTGGTGTATGGGCTTAGTTGCCCCATGGCACATGGGATCTTAGTTTCCTGACCAGGGATCAAACCCGCATTTCCTGCATTACAAGACAGATTCTAAACCACTGGACCACCAAGAAAGTCCTCTAAGAGTCCTTTCTGCAAGTGTTCGAAAACCCAACATGAGGTTCATATTACTGAAAAGACCAGACATAGAGGAAAGCTTCAGGCATGGCTAGATCCAAGGGTTTAAATCAAGGCTTCAAGACTCAGTCTTTAATTTCTCTCTCTTTTGTCTCATGCCTAAACCAATCACTGCATCCAGGAGTTTCGAATACAAGGAACGAGCCCATTAGAGTCATTCTTGAACCCAGGACTAGGTAACTCAGCTCCAACCAAACCACAAGACCAAATGTGAGAAGGGGTAGGGCTCCCAAGAGGAAACTGAGGATGTGATCATTCAGGGAAAGAGACTGAATGTTTGGCAAAAAAGCTACTGTTGTTAAGAGCAAATCCCGGCTTTGGCTTTGCTGAGCGCTGCAAGTTTGGGCAAGTTATTAAATGTTGCTGCACCCAGTTTCCTCATTGTTTAAATTGGGAAAGCACTAGTTCATACCTCAGGGATGTCAAACAATTAAATGAAGTAATGTATGTAAAGCGCTTAGTGCAAAAAGTAGACAGTTAAATGTCGTTTGTGACAATAATCTTAATAATCACATCAATTTTTATTATTAAATCTCCCTAATAGATCATAAATTAATATCTGTATTTTAGGTATCTAGTATTAGTAAATGGAGGAGGAAATGGCAACCCACTCCAGTGTTCTTGCCTGGAGAGTCCCAGGGACGGGGGAGCCTGGGGGGCTGCCATCTATGGGGTCGCACAGAGTCGGACACGACTGAAGCGACTTAGCAGCAGCAGCAGCAGCAGCAGTATTAGTAAAATAGTAAATATACAACAAATTCCTGTGGAATAAGTGAATAAATGAACATATACATCGGTTAGGTTAATTTTATTAATTTACTGACTGAGATTAATTTTATTTTATTATTTTGAAATGTGTCATACTTATAGATGCGTGAATTAAACATGAAAGTACATGCTAAAGAATAATAATGTCGTAAGATGCACATGACCAGCAACCAGGTCAAGAAAGAAAATTGGTACCCTTCCCCAGTTGTGATTCTATCTCCACAATAGAGGTAGCCATTATCCCAATGTTTTGTGACGATCGTTTTCTTGTTTCATTTTATAGTGTCATCAGTTATGTATCCATTCCAAAATAATACAGCTTATTTGTATATGTTTTAAACTTTATCAACATTAAATCATACTGTGCGTATCAATTTCTCTTTGGCATCTTTTCTCCAACACTGTATTATGATATTCTTCTATGTCAACAAGAGTACCTGTAGTTCAGTCCTTTTCAATGCTATATGGTATGGTATGCAGTATTCCAATACTATATAGAAATTCATAGTATTCCTTATATATATATATATATATATATATATATAGAGAGAGAGAGAGAGAGAGCGAGAGCTACAAATAGATAGATAGTAAAGTCTGTAAAGTTCAAATGTTTTATTTATGTGGGGGACTATTTGTTTTCTTATAAATTTGTAACATTATTTATATGACCTGGGTATTTGTCCTCTATCTGTTGTATGTGTTAAAAATATACATTCTCCTAATTCTGGCTTATCTTTGTGTCTCATGGTGGTGTCTTTTCATTTACAGAAGTTCTTATAATAAAGACTAATGTATCAGCCTTTTTCCTTATGTTTTGTGTTTTGTTGTGGCTCCTACTTAAGAAATACTTCTTGTCTCTCTAGATATTTACACCTTTTCCTATTATCTTCGAATAACTTTATGATTTTGCCTTTCCTACTTAGTTGTCAATTCATGTGGAATTGATTTTTGTATATGTTGTGAGATAGGGGGCAAAAGTTTTATGAATTAGAGATGACCAATCATGCCAGCATTCTTATCGAAAGCTTCAGTGTTTCCTTGTGGTGGAAATTTCTGTTATACATCATGCTCACAACTGTGTAGGTCTTTTTGAAAAGGGGTTTCTCCGTTTTATTTTTTTTCTGATCTTTTTTTGAGCTCTGTGGCAATACTGTGATCTTCTAACTCAAATATCTTTAGTCTTGATATCTGATATCTGGTAGGGAAAGTCACTCAAATTTATTTTCTTTTTAAAGTATCTAGCTTATTCTATATCATTTACATGTTCATATAAACTTACTTTGCTTTTTGTTTTTAAAAGTTTGTTTAATTGAGGATTCCACCGGTGGTCCAGTAGTTAAGAATTAGAATACTAGGAATTCCAGTTCAGGAGGTATGGGTTCAGGCCCTGGTTGGGGAACTAAAATCTTTGCTCTGCACAGAGCAGCTGAAAAATTAAAAGTGTATTTTACTGAATTTTACATACGTAGAGACTTACACACATCATAAGTGCAAAATTCAATGAATGATCACAAAGTGAACAAATTTATGAAACTATCAACCTGGTCAAGAGATAATAGTGTGAAACAGGAAACTGGTATTACTGTAGGTGAAAAAAAATAAGTTTAATATATACCACAAAGCGTTACCTATATAGGATTGATCTCTCACCACAAACAACTAGAAAACCAGAGAAAATACATTAACCATTTTCAGACATTGGACCACAAGTAGCATAGAATTATGATCTCTGAGAGAGAACAAACAAAGGAAGCAAGCACTTTGGTTGTCCCAGCTTACTGACTGAAGACAGTTTTCAGCTGAAACTGAAGTCTGGGAAACCCAAAGAGCTCAGTGTTTTCACTGAATTAAGGTGACAGATATTGAAGTTCAGGGAAGCCAAGGTACCTAGAATTTACAAAGCAGAGTACTAGGAGGAGGCAGAGAGAGAAAGAGAAATCTACAGGAATTTATAAAGAGTTCTTCACAATTATTTGGGTGAAAACTGATCATTGCATGTGTAGGGTAGCATTCCACAAGGCTGGAAAAAGAACCTCTGGAAAGCAATAGGCCAAACAGTTCCAGGAGTTCATACAGGGCTGAGAATAGTTTGTACTCCTGCCAGCCAGGGTGGTGATGCCTGTAATACACTGTGAAAGTTAATTTCATGTGTCAAATTGGATGGTATTTTTGGATGAGGTGAGCATTTAAGTTGGTAAACTCTAAGTAAAGCAGATTGCCCTCGATAATGTCAGTGGGCTTCATCCAATCCATTAAAAGCCTGAATAGACTGAAAAAGCTGGCACACTGAACAAAAGCAAAATCTCCAGCAGACTGCCTTTGAACATTATCTGCACTATCAGCTCTCCTGGGCCTCCAGGACACTGGCCTTCGGACTGGAACTGCACCATCGTCTCTCCTGGGTTTCCCGCCTGCCAACTCATACAGCATATTTTGGACTTCTTTTTTGGAACTATGCATGCCAAAAGTCAATGGAATAGCACTGCTAAATTACTGATAGATTTTGGAAAAAAAAAACAAAAACAAAAAAACCAACCCTGCCAACCTAAAATTCTATTGCCAGGAGAAGTATCTTTCTAAAGAATAAAGACTTAAATAAATGAAGAATAAATAGAAGCTTTATCAAAGATACCAAAGCTAAAAGAAATCATTGCAAGTATATCTTTGCTACAAGAATTATAATAAAAGTTCTTTGGGGAAAATAATAGTAGTTAAAGATTCAGTTCAGAGTTCAGTTCAGTTCAGTTGCTCAGTCGTGTCCAACTCTTTGTGACCCCATGAATCACAGCACGCCAGGCCTCCCTGTCTATCACTAACTCCCGGAGTTCACTCAGACTCATGTCCATCAAGTCAGTGATGCCATCCAGCCATCTCATCCTCTGTCGTCCCCTTCTCCTCCTGCCCCCAATCCCTCCCAGCATCAGGGACTTTTCTAATGAGTCAACTCTTTGCATGAGGTGGCCAAAGTACTGGAGTTTCAGCTTCAGCATCATTCCTTCCAAAGAAATCCCGGGGCTGATCTCCTTCAGAATGGACTTGTTGGATCTCCTTTCAGTCCAAGGGACTCTCAAGAGTCTTCTCCAACACCACAGTTCAAAAGCATCAATTCTTCGGCACTCAGCCTTCTTCACAGTCCAACTCTCACATCCATACATGACCACTGGAAAAACCATAGCCTTGACTAGACGGACCTTTGTTGGTGAAGTAATGTCTCTGCTTTTGAATATGCTATCTAGGTTGGTCATAACTTTTCTTCTTCCAAGGAGTAAGCGTCTTTTAATTTCATGGCTGCAGTCACCATCTGCAGTGATTTCGGAGCCCCCCAAAATAAAGTCTGACACTGTTTCCACTGTTTCCCCGTCTATTTCCCATGAAGTGATGGAGCCAGATGCCATGATCTTTGTTTTCTGAAAAGCCAACTTTTTCACTCTCCACTTTGACTTTCATCAAGAGGCTTTTTAGTTCCTCTTCACTTTCTGCCATAAGGGTGGTGTCATCTGCATATCTGAGGTTATTGATATTTCTCCCGGCAATCTTGATTCCAGCTTGTGCTTCTTCCAGCCCAGCGTTTCTCATGATGTACTCTGCATATAAGTTAAATAAGCAGGGTGACAATATACAGCCTTGACGTACTCCTTTTCCTATTTGGAACCAGTCTATTGTTCCATGTCCTGTTCTAACTGTTGCTTCCTGACCTGAATATAGGTTTCTCAAGGGGCAGGTCAGGTGGTCTGGTATTCCCATCTCTTTCAGAATTTTCCACAGTGTATTGTGATCCACACTCAAAGGCTTTGGCATAGGCAATAAAGTAAAAATTGATGTTTTTCTGGAACTCTTGCTTTTTCGATGATCCAGCGGATGTTGGCAATTTGATCTCTGGTTCCTCTGCCTTTTCTACAACCAGCTTGAACATCTGGAAGTTCACAGTTCACGTATTGTTGAAGCTTGGCTTGGAGAATTTTGAGCATTACTTTACTGGCGTGTGAGATGAATGCAATTGTGCGGCAGTCTGAGCATTCTTTGGCATTGCCTTTCTTTGGGATTGGAATGAAAACTGCCCTTTTCCAGTCCTGTGGCCACTGCTGAGTTTTCCAAATTTGCTGGCATGTTGAGTGCAGCACTTTCACAGCATCATCTTTCAGGATTTGAAATAGCTCAGCTGGAATTCCATCACCTCCACTAGCTTTGTTCGCAGTGATGCTTTCTAAGGTCCATTTGACTTCACATCCCAGGAGTGTGTCTAAGCTAGAGTAGTAGAGGAAGTCAGAGTAGTCTAAGTTAAATGTGTATATCAAAAATTCCAGATCAATCACTAAATACATAGATAGATAAATAAATAAAGAGACATCCCATTAAAATGTCACTAAGATGACAACAGTGTAAATTAAAAGTGAATCATTAAAAAATACTTAAACAATTCAAAAGAAGACAAGAGCAAAAAATCAAAAGAATGACAACAAAGATGCATAAATAGAAGACAAATAGCAAGTTGGTAGACTTAAACCCAAGCACATTTATAATTACATTAAATGTAAATGGAGAATATTCTCATGAAAGACAAAGATTTTCAGATTGGAAAAAATAGAAGAAGACCCAAAATGCTGTCTACAAGAAACTCTCCTATATTTAAAGATGCAAATAGGTTTAGAGTAAATTGAATAAAGAATAAATACCATGAAGATGTTAATATCTAATCAAGTAAACTTCAGAATATGAAATAACACCAGAAATTAATAGGGACATTTCATAATGATAAAGGACAACAAAATCAAGAGGACATAGTAACCCTAGAAGGTATGTAAATAATAAAACAGCTTCAAAATACATTAATAAAAAATGGATGGGGACTTCCCTGAGGGTTCAGTGGTTAAGAATCTGCCTGCTAATGCAGGGGACACGAGTTCAAACCAGGTCAGGGAAGACTCTACACGCCATAGGGCGACTAAGTCCGTGTGCCGCAACTGCTGAGCTCCTACCCTAGAGCCTGGGAGCAGCAACTATCGAGTCTGCGTGCCACAACAACGGGAGGCCATGTGCCCTAAAGCCGTGCTCTGCAGCAAGAGAAACCCACACACTGCAATCAGAGAGTAGCCCCCACTCACTGCCACTAGAGAAGGCCCAAGTGCATCAGTGAAGACCCAGTGCAGCCAAAAACAAGTAAATAAATGAATAATGAAAATATATTTTAAAAACTGATGAATTTATAGAAAAACATAAATCTACATTTATCATTGGAGAACTCAACATTTCTTTATCAGTAATTGAAGAAAAAATTGACATAAAATCAGTAATGATGTAGAATTCAATCAACTTGACTTAACTGACAATATAAAACTATCCCCAAACAGCAGAATATACCTTTTTTTTCAAGTATACATGGAACATTCACCAAAAGTAGAACATATTATGGGCCATAACGCAAGTCTCAATAAATTTTAAAAATACTGAAGTCATGTGGTGGTTCAGTGGCTAAGTCCTGTCCGACTCCTTGAAACCTCATGGACACAGCATGCCTGGCTTTCCTCTCCTTCACAGTCTCCCAGAGTTTGCTTAAATTCACGTCCATTGAGTCGGTGATGCCATCCAACCATTTCATCTTCTGTCGCGTTCTTCTCCTATCCTCAATCTTTCCCAGCATCAGGGTCTCTTCCAATGAGTAGGTTTTCTGCATCAGGTGGCCAAAGTATTGGAGTTTCAGCTTCAGCATCAGTCCTTCCAATGAATATTCAGGGTTGATTTCTTTTAGGATGGACTGGTTTGGTCTCCTTGCAGTCCAAGGGACTCTCAAGAATCTTCTCCAGCACCAGAGTTCAAAAGCATCTATTCTTCAGTCTTCTTTATGGTCCAACTCTCACATCCATACATGACTCTGGAAAAACCATAGCTTTGACTCTACAGACCTTTGTTGGCAAAGTCTTTGCTTTATGATACACTGTCTAGGTTGACCAAAAGCTAGGTTGTCATAGCTTTCCTTCCAAGAAGTAACTTTCATTGAAGTCATATACTATATGTTTCATTTTTTTTTACTATAATAAAATTAATCTAAAAATCAATAACATTATTGAGAGAATCTCCAAATATTTTGTGATTAAACAATACCTTTCTAAATAACCCATGGGTCAAAAGAGGAAATCTGAATAGAAATTAGAAATATTTTGAAATAAATTAAATACAACATATGAAATTTTGTGGGAAGCTGTTAAGGGAGTGCTTAGAGGGAGATATATAGCCCTAAATGTTTATATTAGAAAAGAAGAAAGGTCTCAAAGCAACTACCTAAATTTCCACCTGAAAAAACTAGAAAAAAAAAAGAGAGAAAATTAATTCCAATGTAAATAGAAGGAAGTAAACAATAATGGTAAGACTGGAAGCTGCTAAAACACAACATGAAAAAAAAACAACAGAAAAAAAATCAGTGAAATCAAAAGCTGCTTCTTTGAGAAGATCAATAAAATTGGTCAACTAGACAGACTAATTAAGAAAAAAGAGACAGAAGACATAAATTATTATATCGGAAATAAGAGAGTATCCGGAGTATATTTTATAGACGTTAAAGTATAATAAAGGAATATTATGCCAATTAAAGTATTTAAATGAAATGGACAAATTCTTTAAAAGATGAGAAGAATGCACAATCAGGAAAAAATAGATAACCTGGCTAGCTCTAAGTCAACTAAAGAAATGTTCACTTAAAATCTATCAGACCTGGATAACGTCACTAATGAATTCTAACAAATTATGGAGGAAATAATACGGATTATATACAATCTCTTTCAGAAAATAGAAGATCAGAGAATCCTTTTCAAATCACTTTATGATACAATTACCAATACTATCAAAACCAGACAAAAACGTTACAAAAGAATAAAACTACAGACCAGTATTCCTCATGAACATAGAAATAAAAAAATTTAAGAAAGATTTAGCAAACTGAATGCAGAAATATGTGAGAAGGATAATGCATCAGATGAAGTGGGATTTATCCTGAGAATATAAGATCAGTCTGATTTTCAGAACTCAATGTACGTCATTTCAACACAGTAAAAAAGAGGCACAACTGGCTCTGCAGCTTAGTTGGCTAAAGCGCCTGTCTTGTAAACAGGAAATCCTGGGTTCAAATCCCAGCAGGGGCTGCTGGGTTTTTCTCTCTCAAAATCGAGTCCTTTGTTTTTAGGGCTTCTTAGTGGGTGCTAGTGGTAAAGAACACACCTGCCAAAGAGGTGACATAAGAGGTGCTGGTTCAATCCCTGAGTCAGGAAGATCCCCTGGAGGAGGAAATGGCAACCCACTCCAGTATACTTGTTTGGAAAAATCACCAAGGGAGCCTCGTGGGCAATAGTCCCTGGGGTCGCAAAGCGTGGGACATGACTGAAGCAACCTAGCATGCAAAAAAGAAAAGTCATATGATCCTCTAAATAGAAGAAACACTTCACAAAACCCAACATTCATTCATGCTAAAAAAAAATTCTCAGCAAACTTAGAATAAAAAGAATTCCCTTGACCTGATGAAAGGAGTCTTCAAAATAAACTACAGCTAACATTACACTTGATGGTGAGATAGATGTTGAATGCCTTCCTCCTAAGATTGAAAATGAGGCAAGTACATCTGCTCTTACCAATTCTTTTTAACATTTTAATGAAGGCAAGAGAATAGGATAGAGAAAAATCACGCAGATAGTAAAAGAAGAGATAAAGCTTTCTTTTTTCACTGCTAACATGATTGTCTATGTAGAAAATCTTAAGTAGTTTATGAAAAAGCCATCAGAACTAATATATGAGTTCAGTTAAGGTCATATAATACAAATTAAAAATACAAAAATTAATTGTATTTCTGTATTTTTAGCAACCAAAAATTGAAAAAAAATTTCAAATTCTGGCAGGATTTTGATTGGGACTAAATTGATTTTACAGATCACTTTAAAGAGAATTGGCATCTTTACGAATGTGTCTTCCAAAATGTGAAATAACCCTCTACATATGTAGATCTTCTTTAATATTCATTGATAATGTTTTATAGTTTTTGTGCAGAATTCTTGCATGTCAAATGAAGATTCATTTCTAGATTTTTATGCTTTCTAATGCTATTTAAAATATTATCTTTAAAATTTTCATTTTAATTTGTTTACAGCTAGATTATAGAAATTCAGTTGACTTTTGCCATATTTATCTTGTATCTAGTTGTTGTTCAGTCGCTCAGTCATGTCCAACTCTTTGCGACCCCAGGGACTCCAGCACACCAGGCTTCCCTGTCCTTCACCATCTCCCGGAGCTTGCTCAAACTCATGTCCATTGAGTGGGTGATGCCATCCAACCATCTCAACCTCTGGTCCCCTTTTCCTCCTGCCCTCAATCTTTCCCAGCATCAGGGTCTTTTCTAATGAGTCAGCTCTTCGCATTAGGTGGCCAAAGTATTGGAACTCCAGCTTCAGCATCAGTCCTCCCAAAGAATATTCAGGACTGATTTCCTTCAGGATGGACTGGTTGGATCTCCTTGCAGGCCAAGGGACTCTCAAGAGTCTTCTCCAGCACCACAATTCAAAAGCGTCAATTCTTTGGCGTTCAGCCTTCTTTATGATCCAGCTCACATCTGGATCATAATCAAAATTAATCATAATTAATATCAAATTAATTTAATTTGATAATTTTACTCTTCCAAACAATATAAAAATTTTACAACTTCCATTTATATGTTCCCGATTTAGATGCTATTAATGCTGTGCATTTTAACGTATCAACTTTTCTTTTGAAACCCCATACATTTATTGTTGCTTTATACACTCAATATTGCTTTATACACTCAATATTGCTTTATACACTCGATGGCTGGATGGCATCATTGATGCAATGGACATGAACTTGGGCAAACTCCAGGAGATGGTGAGGGACAAGGAGGGCGGGCGTGCTGCAGTCCATGGAGTTGCAAAGAGTTGGACATGACTGGATGACTGAATAACAAGAAGAACAACGCTCAATATTTCACCTATTTTCCACTTTTTGTGTGCTTTCTTGCCTCTTGCTCCTCCTCACCTCTTCCATCAGGGTTTTCTTCTGCCAGAGTGAAGTTTTGTTGGTACCAAATTATTTCAGTTTTTGTTGCTCTGAAAATGACTTTTTCCCTTTAATTACTGATATAGAATCGAAACTAATCATTTTTCTTTCAGCACATTGAAGATAGCATCTGTTGTCTTTTGATCGTTATCGCTATTCATGAGTTGTAAGTTATCTGTCACTCCTTTAAAACGAATCTGTCTTTTCTCTCCCATTGCTCTAGAGATACTCTTTTTGTCTTCCGGATTCTGCAGTTTCACTGTGATGGATTCATACATACGACCTGCTTGGGACTCCTCAGATTTCTAGACCCTGTGTGTTGATGTATTTCATCAGTCCTGAAAAATTTCAGCCCTAAAATCTTGATTTATCCTTTCTGTCTGTTTTCCTCTTTTGTAGTTTTGTCTTTCTATGCTGTATTATGGGACTGTTTATTTTCAAGTCAGTCTTTCTGTGTACTCATTCTCGTCACATGTGATTATTCTAGTAAATCTGTCCATGGTATTCTCTTTTTCAAAGAAGTTCTTTTGGTTCTTACTCAAAATTGCTTGATCATTTTTTCATAGTTTCTTTTTCTTGTATATATTTTCACGTCTGTATGTTGTTTTCATTAAGATTCCCTGGTGGCTCAGATGGTAAAGAGTCTGCCTGCAATGTGGGAGACCAGGATTTGATCCCTGGGTCGGGAAGATCCCCTAGAGAAGGAAATGGCAACCCACCCCATTATTCTTGCCTGGAAAAGCCTATGGCCGGAGGAGCCTGGTGGGCTACAGTCCATATTACAGTATGTATTTTCATGTGTGTATTTTGTTGTTATTAAACATATTAATACACGTGGTTATTTTCTAGTCTTCACCTTATCACTCTGGGATCTAAAGCTTTTGCAGGGCTCTTCTGCCGTCTGTTGCTTCTCGCTCTTAGTCCTTCGTGCCTTATTCCACTGCGTTTCTCTCTCCCTTGTGTCTTCCCTTCGGCCCTTCCTTTCTCCCTGTCTCCCTCCCTCACTCCCTCCCACTTAGTTACCCCACACTTTTCTATTATGTAGTCATTTGTTTATGATCTGTCCTTCTGTGTGTGTGTGTTTGTATTTTAACTTTAATCTGATCACTGTCCTTGACATTTTATATGTGGGAACGCTTTGAGGTCTGGGATAAATTTGGCTTCCTCTAAAGAGGATTCACTTTTGCTCTGCCAGGTGCTGGAGGCATTACTAGTTCCTGGGATGATTCTAGTTATATCCTCCACTTGGGGTATTCAGACCACCCAGGTAGTGCGGATTTTTTGCTGTAAACTGTATCATGGGCAACTTGAGGTTTGAATGAATGTTTTATAGAGATTCCTGGCACATGTGTCTACACACACACACACACACACACACACATCCCTTATCCTCTCCAGTGCAAAGTTCGAGACAGATTTTCCTTGTAATCTCAAGGAGAGTGTGGAACGTGTTTCTAAATTCACTCTTACACTCAAGGCATAGCCTTTCACATGTCCCATTTTAATGCTGGAAAATCTCTTCTCGGATTCCCCATCTTTGGCAGACCTGGCACTTTGACTGCTTTTTCAAAGTCTAACGAAGCCTTGAGTAACAAAGGTCAAGTTCACCAGGTTCAGCAAATGTTCTTGGAATGCTGGGCTCTGCTTACACCTTGCTACTCCACTTCACTAGATCCTAGACTAAGAATTCTTAACTTTTCTGCTCATTCCTTGATGTTCTTAAGAAAATCCAGAATTTTTAGTTGCTTTCTGTAAGTGTATTGATTCACTTGCTGTGTTTCCAGGAATGGAAATCAGTTTCATAAGAAAAAAGAAAACACTTGTATTTTATAACTCAATAATCTTCATTTAAATAGTGCAGATATATAGTATCAACTGGAATTCCACTGCAGTTTTATAGATTAATCATACTGTATATTTGAAAAGTGCTTTTAACCTTTCAAATTGCTTTCACATGTATCTGTGGCTCTCAAGGAGGGTAGTACTGCCCTTCAGGGGAGCTTAAAAAATCTGAAGGCGTTGTTTGGGTTATCATCATGAATGGGGCCATTATCAGTGTTTAGTGGGACCCAGAGATGCTAGACTCCTACAATGCACAGGACAGTCCTTCCCAAAGGATCATTGTCTTGTGTCTCATATGACTTTGGAATTTTCCCCCTGTTCAATGAGAGACTGAATGTCTGATGAGATTTCAAGTAGGAGGTGTGCTTTTTCTCACATTTTCTTGTATCTTATCCTGTGTCATAACACAGGAAATTGTTTTAATATTATGCTTCTTAATGAGGCCCAGCTCATTTGTAAGAATATTTTTCCTTTTCATTTTCTCCACTTTGATAATTTTTAATTTGTCTTGGCACATTATTACTTCAATTAACATTATATTCCTAAAAAAAAAAGAATATATTCCTGTTTCTTATCATATGCAAACAAGTCCAGTTTTTATCATTTATCCTAACATTATTTAATAGTACAGCACATCTCTGCTGCTTGTTTTTTAAGTTCTAAATCCAAACTAATATGTTCATCATAACTCCATGCTATCATCTGACTCCTTCCCTGTGCCCTTTAGTGAAATTATGCCAGGGTATTTATAGATTGATCTAGATTTACAGATTGAACCAGAAAGTTACTTAAAATTACTCAATAACCATACGTAGCAGGAAAGCAACCATAGATGCTATGTAACTGAATGTGTTTGGCTGTGTTCCAATAAAACTTTATTTACAAACCAGGGGGTGGGCAGGAGATGCTCTGGGGCTATAGTTTACCCACTCCTGCCCTAAACAATGCTGTCTTTCAAAGCACTCCAGGCAGACACAATCAGAAAAATCATGCCTAATTATAACTCTCTTCTTCGTACTTTTATGTATTTCCCAAATTCTCTAATAAGTATTGTTATTTTATCTATATGTGCATTTTATTTATTTCACAACTCCTTTTATTTAGTTTTGGAAGGAGGCGCTCCCATAACACATGTGCAATGCTTCCAGGTTGAAAAGACACAAAGGCTGTATTGTGAAAATTCTCCATCCTTCCTCTAGACCAAACTACCTGCATCCCTCCCTGCAGGTAGCCAGTGCTATCTGGTCCTTTGTGTTCTCCCAGAGATGTGTTATCATGTGCAGCTAAGTGAGCAGAGCCAAAGTGGTACCCAGCTCCAAAGGATGCCATTTATATTGAGCTCCTGGGATGCACTGTCATGGAGCGCAATGGAGTAATACCCCCTGGAGTTTTGCAATGCAGTGGCCTGATCAAAGATGTTTATTGTGTATATGTGTGTGTAAATATATGCCTACAAATATACATAGGTATGTATGTCTAATTGCATACTTACAACAAATATTTAGGTATATATGTGCAAGCATATTTTCTTGATTGCTCTGGCAATTCCAGTTCTGGAGTGGTCTGCCATTTCCTTCTCCAGCGTCTCTTCCTGACCCAGGGATCAAACCTGTGTCTCCTGCCTTGCAGGTGGGTTCCTTACTACTGAGCCACTGGGGAAGCCATTTTCTTCTACTGCCCTCCTTTCAAAGCCAGGAACAGTGTGCTGTGCACACAATGCTCTGCACCTGGACTTTTGACTTCCCCCCCATTTGATAATGTATCTGGAGACTTTTTCCACATTACTTATAAAACTTCATTCTTTTTGATGATGGTGGTGGTGATGGTGGCGGTGGTGGTGGTGGTGATGATGGTGATGATGTTGGTGATGATGATGGTGGTGGAGATGGTGGTGCTGGTGGTGGTGATTGTGGTGGTGGTGGTGGTGATGATGTTGGTGAGGGTGATGGTGGTGATGATGGTGGTGATGATGGTGATGATGTTGGTGATGATGATGGTGGTGGAGATGGTGGTGGTGGTGGTGGTGGTGGTGATGGTGGTGGTGGTGATGATGGTGGTGGTGGTGGTGGTGGTGGTGATGGTGGTGATGGTGGTGGTGGTGGTGGTGGTGATGATGATGGTGGTGGTGGTGGTGGTGGTGTTGGTGATGATGATGGTGGTGGTGGAGGTGGTGGTGGTGGTGATGGTGGTGGTGGTGATGATGGTGGTGGTGGTGATGGTGGTGATGATGGTGGTGATGATGGTGGTGATGATGGTGGTGATGGTGATGGTGGTGGTGGTGGTGGTGGTGGTGGTGATGATGGTGGTGATGATGGTGGTGATGGTGGTGGTGGTGATGGTGGTGATGGTGATGGTGGTGGTGGTGGTGGTGGTGGTGGTGGTGATGATGGTGGTGATGATGGTGGTGATGATGGTGGTGATGGTGGTGGTGGTGATGGTGGTGATGATGGTGGTGATGATGGTGGTGATGATGGTGGTGATGGTGGTGGTGGTGATGGTGGTGATGATGGTGGTGATGATGGTGGTGATGATGGTGGTGATGATGGTGGTGGTGGTGGTGGTGGTGATGATGGTGATGATGGTGGTGATGGTGTTGGTGATGATGGTGGTGGTGGTGATGGTGGTGATGATGGTGGTGATGATGGTGGTGATGATGGTGGTGATGATGGTGGTGATGGTGGTGGTGGTGATGGTGGTGATGATGGTGGTGATGATGGTGGTGATGATGGTGGTGATGATGGTGGTGATGATGGTGGTGATGATGGTGGTGATGGTGATGGTGGTGATGGTGGTGGTGGTGATGGTGGTGATGGTGATGGTGGTGATGATGGTGGTGATGATGGTGGTGATGATGGTGGTGGTGGTGGTGGTGGTGATGATGGTGATGATGGTGGTGATGATGGTGGTGATGATGGTGGTGATGATGATGGTGATGATGGTGGTGATGATGGTGGTGATGATGGTGGTGGTGGTGGTGGTGGTGATGATGGTGATGATGGTGGTGATGGTGTTGGTGATGATGGTGGTGGTGGTGGTGGTGGTGATGATGGTGGTGATGATGGTGGTGATGATGGTGGTGATGATGGTGGTGGTGGTGGTGGTGGTGGTGGTGGTGATGATGATGATGATGGTGGTGGTGATGATGGTGGTGGAGGTGGTGATGATGGTGGTGGTGGTGATGGTGATGATGGTGGTGATGGTGTTGGTGATGATGGTGGTGGTGATGGTGATGATGGTGGTGATGATGGTGGTGATGGTGATGGTGGTGATGGTGGTGGTGATGATGGTGGTGATGGTGATGGTGGTGATGGTGGTGGTGATGATGGTGGTGATGGTGATGGTGGTGATGGTGGTGGTGATGATGGTGGTGATGGTGATGGTGGTGATGGTGGTGATGGTGATGGTGGTGGTGGTGATGGTGGTGATGATGGTGGTGGTGGTGATGGTGGTGGTGGTGATGATGGTGGTGGAGGTGGTGATGATGATGGTGGTGGTGGTGGTGATGGTGATGATGGTGGTGGTGGTGATGGTGGTGGTGATGGTGGAGGTGGTGATGATGGTGGTGGTGGTGATGGTGGTGGTGGTGATGATGGTGGTGATGAAGGGTGATGGTGGTGGTGATGATGGTGGTGGAGGTGGTGATGATGATGATGGTGGTGGTGGTGATGGTGGTGATGGTGATGATGGTGGTGGTGGTGATGGTGGTGGTGGTGGTGATGATGATGGTAGTGGTGATGGTGGTGATGGTGGTGGTGGTGATGAGGGTGGTGGTGATGAGGGTGATGGTGATGGTGGTGGTGGTGATGGTGGTGGTGGTGATGAGGGTGGTGGTGATGAGGGTGGTGGTGATGGTGGTGGTGGTGATGGTGGTGGTGGTGATGGTGGTGGTGGAGGTGGTGATGATGGTGGTGATGGTGGTGGTGGTGAGGGTGATGGTGATGGTGGTGGTGGTGGTGATGGTGGTGGTGGTGGTGGTGGTGATGGTGGTGGTGATGGTGGTGATGGTGATGGTGGTGATGGTGGTGGTGATGATGGTGGTGGTGATGGTGGTGATGGTGATGGTGGTGGTGGTGGTGGTGATGATGATGGTGGAGGTGGTGGTGGTGGTGGTGATGGTGGTGATGGTGGTGATGGTGGTGATGGTGGTGGTGGTGGTGGTGATGGTGGTGGTGGTGGTGATGATGATGGTGGTGGAGGTGGTGATGATGGTGGTGGAGGTGGTGGTGATGGTGGTGATGGTGGTGGTGGTGATGGTGGTGGTGGTGATGGTGGTGGTGGCAGTGGTGATGCGGGTGGTGGTGATGGTGTGGTAGTCACTGATTGAATCTCTTGTGTGCACCAGACATTGTTTTAAGGACTTTTCAGGTACTAATTCTCACAGTGCTCAAAATAGCCCCATGAAATAGGCCCAGGGAGGCTAAAGGGCTGACTCCAAGTCACAGCTAGTACCTGCTTGCCCTCTTAGGTTAAAAAAGAATTCTCCCCTGGTCCGTCTAGTAGCTGTGTGCTACTGTTGAGACTGTGTGGTACTGTGTGGTATTGAAGAGTCACAGTTGAGACTCTTCTCTGATCAGAAGTCTTCCCGCTGTAAGTACGAGGTAAGGATCCAACTGCATTTTCTCCTGATGGCTCCAGTTAGTCTCAGCTCTGTTTCCCCGCAGTTTCCAGAGGCCATCTTTCCCACACACCAAAGCCTTGAATTATGTCAGTCTATTTCTGGATTTTCTGTTTCCTTGTCTGTGTAACCAAGCTCCAGCACCACACTTCCACTTTCTGAGGTTTTGCAACTGGTTTTAATATCTGGTAGAGTTTCATCTTGTCATTACTATCCTTTCTCAGAACTACCCTATAAACTCCTGACTTGCTTATTTCTTCACAGTAATTTTAAAAATTGTGGTAAATTATACACTGCATAAAAATGACTGTGTAACCCTTTCGAAGTGTACCATTCAGTGATACTAGGTGCATTCACATTATTGTACTACCGTCACCAATATCCATCTCCAGAACTTTAAAACAGTTTCATTGGAATATAGTTGACGGGCTTCCCTGGTGGCTCAGCTGGTAAAGAATCTGCCTGCAATGCGGGAGACCTGGGTTCGATCCCTGGGTTGGGAAGATCCCCTAGAGAAGGGAAACACCAATATTCTTGCCTGGAGAATTCCATGGACTGTATAGTCCCTGGGGTCACAAAGAGTCAGACACAACTGAGCGACTTTCACTTTTTATAGTTGATTTACAATGTTGTGTTAGTTTCAGGCGTAGAGCAAAGTGATTTAATTATACATATATATATATATATATATTTTTTAGATTATTTTTCAGTTCAGATTATTACAAGATATTGAGTATAGTTCCCTGTGCTATACACGAGGTCCTTGCTAGTTATCTGTTTTATATATGTACTAGTGTGTATATTTTGCTCCAAAACTCCTAATTTATCCCTCTCCCCTTTCCTCTTTGGTAACTATGTTTGTTTTCCGTGCCTGTGAGTCTATTTCTGTTCTGTAAATAAGTTCATTTGTATCATTTTTTTTTATTTTTTAAATTATTTGCATGTGTGTTTGGCTACACTGAGTGGTTTCAGTTCAGTACAGTCGCTCAGTCCTGTCCAACTCTTTGCGACCCCATGAATCCCAGCACACCAGGCCTCCCTGTCCATCACCAACTCCCAGAGTTCACTCAAACTCACATCCATCGAGTCGGTGATGCCATCCAGCCATCTCATCCTCTGTCGTCCCCTTCTCCTCCTGCCCCCAATCCCTCCCAGCATCAGGGTCTTTTCCAATGAGTCAACTCTTCGCATCAGGTGGCCAAAGTACTGGAGTTTCAGCTTCAGCATCAGTCCTTCCAATGAACACCCAGCACTGATCTCCTTTAGGATGGACTGGTTGGATCTCCTTGCAGTCCAAGGGACTCTCAAGAGTCTTCTCCAACATCACAGTTCAAAAGCATCAATTCTTCAGCACTCAGCCTTCTTCACAGTCCAACTCTCACATCCATACATGACCAGTGGAAACACCATAGCCTTGACTAGACAGACCTTTGTTGGCAACGTAATGTCTCTGCTTTTCAATATGCTATCTAGGTTGGTCATAACTTTTCTTCCAAGGAGTAAGCGTCTTTTAATTTCATGGCTGCAGTCACCATCTGCAGTGATTTTGGAGCCCCCCAAAATAAAGTCTGACACTGTTTCCTATCTCTTTCCCATGAAGTGATGGGACCGGATGCCATGATCTTCGTTTTCTGAATGTTGAGCTTTAAACCAACGTTTTCACTCTCCTCTTTCACTTTCATCAAGAGGCTTTTTAGTTCCTCTTCACTTTCTGCCATAAGGGTGGTGTCATCTGCATATCTGAGGTTATTGATATTTCTGCTGGTAATCTTGATTTCAGCTTGTGCTTCTTCCAGCCCAGCATTTCTCATGACGTACTCTGCATATAAGTTAAATAAGCAGGGTAACAATATACAGCCTTGACGTACTCCTTTTCCTATTTGAAACACCCTCTTCCAACAATACAAGAGATGACTCTACACATGGACATCACCAGATGGTCAACACCGAAATCAGATTGATTATGTTCTTTGCAGCCAAAGATGGAGAAGTGCTATACAGTCAGCAAAAACAAGACCGGGAGCCGACTGTGGCTCAGATCATGGGCTCTTTATTGCCAAATTCAGACTTAAATTGAAGAAAGTAGGGAAAACCACTAGACCATTCAGGTATGACCTAAATCAAATCCCTTATGATTATACAGTGGAAGTGAGAAATCGATTTAAGGGACTAGATCTGATAGATAAGAGTGCCTGACGAACTATGGACTGAGGTTCATGACATTGTACAGGAGACAGGGATCAAGACCATCCCCATGGAAAAGAACATGAGTGTTGCCAACATTAATTTCAAAATCAGTTTGTCCAAGTCCAAATACAAAAGTGTTTTTACTGCTTTTATAATTACCCTCTTCCCCGCCGCCCCCCCCATACACATACCTCCCAATGGTCATTTATTATTTTGGTCAAATCACAGCAGACTCTAGGCACCTTTTCGGACTCATCTTTCCCCACCGCATTGCCACCTGTGGGCTTGCTGCATAGCACGCATTACCTTTCTTCCAGTAAAGCTGTCTCCCGTCTTCTACTTGGGACACTGTGTTTCCTTTGCTCTCTGCCCAGGACTCTAGCCACTGGCTTCAGGGATTGGTTACTGGAATTTGGGGTAGTATATTGTTCTTCCTGCACTTACCTGCAGGTCCCACCCTCCTCTAGTCTCAGGGAGCTTCTAGAGGTCTACAAATGTGCCCTGGCCTCCCTGACTCGGGAGGGCCCTCCTCGTCATTCACCTCCTGCAGTGGCTCCTCTGGGAGGCCTTTAGACCCTCCCTTCTCTGTACCTTTGGGGCTGCTGGCTTCCTGCCCCTGACGCTTGGCTCCTCGGCCCCTTTAAGGAGCCATCTTTGCACTACCGGCTGTTTCCAGCCTGGGCACATGCCCCAGGCCTCTTGCGTCTCCATCATCCACTCCATGTTTTTCACATAGTAGGTGCTGGTTTGAATGGAATTAAACGAAGATCATCTTCCTCTGCAAGCTTAGGCTCAAGTAAAGCAACCGGAGCCCTCCCACACCAGCCCCAGGGCTTCAAGGCATCATTACTGACATCGTCCCGCGGGGGACCTGTGAGGTCTGGGCGCAGTCTACTTCCCCCTTAAGGGCCAGCTCTGTGTGTCAATCGTGGTCACCTCTAGGGTGCTCTGTGTCCTGGGTCTCTGGGCCCGAGTCACCCCTTCCCCTGTCCAACTCTGTGACAGTGCTGAACAGCAGGATGCAGACGGGCTGCCAGCGGGCCCTCACTTATCCCTGAGTCACTGCCTGCTGTGCTCTTTACTTTTCAGGTTGTAGTTCTCTGAAAAGTTCTCTGCAGCCTGACTTTTTTGTGCACATGTGCTTGTATGCTTTGTTGCATTTCATGTCCATCTTAATTGTTTTTCTTTATTTCTAAACACTGAAAATTCACTTCTTCAATGAATGTTTACTGAATGAATGTCCTTTCTGCTTGGCATGTGAATGAACACAGGAAAGATTTCTAATCTTGCGGATTTTACATCCTTATAGATCGAGCGAGAAAGCAGGCAATTAGCAAGGAAACAAAATAACCCAGCAATTTCAGAGAGTGAGAAATGCCAATAAAAAGATAAAATGAGCTAGAAGATTATTCGGGGATAGGTGCAGAATAGTTTAGATTTTGGTATTTCTGCTTCCTCCCTCTTATATTCTGCTTCTACGCTATTAGGAAGACCATGTACCACATGGAAAAACCCCACAGAGGGTAATTGAGCCCCTCAGCTGAGCTCCCAGTAGGAAATTTAAGGCAATGAACTAGAAAGCAGTGGGTGGGGAGGCAACTTGAGAGGTTGCTCAGAAAAGGCATTTTCAGGGAGATGGTATTTGAACTAAGACTTGAAAAGTAATACAGAGATATCCATATCGTATGGAGAGAAAGAACAGCACATGCAAAAGGCCCGAGGAAGGAAATTCATTCATTTCATTTGAGAGGTGGTAGGAGACAGGGGCATGAGATAGGTTGGAAAAGTAAGCCAAGATCAGATTAGGTAGGGCTTTTTAAGCTACACCAGCGGGGTTGAGCGTCCCTGGTGGCTCAGTGGTAAAGCCTGCCTGCAATGCAAGAGACCTGGGTTCGATCCCTGGGTCAGGAAGATCCTCTGGAAAAAGAAATGGCAACCCACTCCAGTGTTCTTGCCTGGAGAATCCTGATGGACAGAGAAGCCTGGCAGACTACACAGTCCATGGGGTCACAGAGTCAGACATGATTGAACGACGAAGTGCAAAGGGGTTGTGGACAAGTGAGAAGTTCAAGTGAGGGATCTGATTTGTAAAGACCTCTCTGGCTACAGTGAGGGAACCATGTACTGGGAAGTCGTGCGGGGCAAGTCAGAGGAAGAACTAGTTGTATTCTCTTTGCAAAAATTTAACCTATGAAGGGTGGCAACATACAGAAGATACGCTGGGTATGAGACGGATGGGGTGACTCAAGTCTACAGACGTCAAGTGGCTTGGGTGATTGCAAGGGACAGATGCTGGGATTCACGAGGAACTCACGAATGCTTGAAGAGACTGCGGGGATGAGCAGCAGACGCCATTTACTTTAATTCCCCTTATTTTCGCCTCAGTCACCAGTTTGGTAAGAGGAGAATTTCAACCATTTGCAAGTAATCCAAATGCCTGACTAACCTGCTTGCCACCCACCCCCACAAAAAGGAAGCCGGCCCCGGAGCTTGTACGCCTGCACTCGCCACAATCATTTCTCTGTAACGCAGCTCTTGTCATTGTACATTATACATGAATAACTAATCAACCAAACACAAACCCGCTGATGAAGAAAAACCATGCCTTGGATAGAGAATGTGAGCGGGGTAAAAAAAAAAAAAAAAGACTACTATTAATTTCCCTGGTCAATAACAAAAGGGAAGCAAACATGAGGGATATCTGGTCAGGGATCGCCTTTCTGAGCACTTCTAGGAAAAGAAACTTCCTGAGAGACAAGGAAAAGAGGAAGGCGTGCATGAGCTGACCATCTTCGGAGCACACCAAGACCATTCTTTTCCTTCTGGCACAGTTAGCGTAAGAAACATCATCCCAGGGCAACCAACTGGCCACTGAAACTCCCATCTGTTGATCTCACCAAATGGATTGGTTCATATAGTAACCAACCGGTATTGAAGTGAACTCCCAGTGCTTATTGAACTTTGATAACGCACAATATCATGCTGTTGTTGAGCTGTTAGTAGGTGTCCAATAATTGCACCCTTCCTCAAACTCCCTGAATGAAGTCTGTCTCTGCCTGCATCATTTCCCCGGAACGTGCTTCTTGACCATTAAGGGGGAACCCCTCATCTCCACATCTAGGAAGTGGTCTGGAGCCTTCCTCCCCCTCCTCCTGGACTTTTTGACAGCATCTGACATGGTCGCGCTACTTCGATTGTTTTTTCTGACGCTGAGCTGGCTCTAATCTTTCCTCTAATCTGACTCTAATCTTTCTTCACTAACGGTCTCTCTGTCCTGATTGCCAGGGATTCCTTTTCCTCCTTTCGCACTTGCACAAACATATGCCACAGACTCTGTTTCTCTCCAATCACTCTTCCCCTATAAGAAATGAATTGCATCTCATATCAAATCCATGCATGTATCTTTCATCATCAGTCACGCGCTATACAAAGTACCTGTTTATGGGCCCATCTGCCCAACTAGACCTCAAGCTCCTCTTGATGCCCTGGGGCCTGGCACAGAGCTGGCAGTTGGTAGATGTTCTAGACACACCAGCCCAACTGGACAGGCTAGCCTTCAGACGACCCTTGCGGGTAGATTTGGTGCTCTATCATCCCCATTATACTGAGAGGGCACCCCCACTCAAATCTCAGGGAGTCTACATAAACACTGAAAACAGATTTCTGGTGCTAGCCACTAGCTTCTGCATCTTCAGGGCAATCATTGTGCTGATATTGCCAATCATAAAAGGACTGTCAAGTTAATCCTGATGTTGTCTAAACACCGGCGTCCAATCCTTTTCATGCTCTTCCAAACAGGCTTGAATTTGCCAGTGCCTCTTTTAAAATATAGCCTGCAGGACTGAGCATAAAACTGCATGTGGCCTGAACCAGCAGCATGCTCTGGGATCATTGCTTCTCTCCTCACACTCTGCTGTTCTATTAATAGAGTCGAAGATTGCATTAGGGTTCTCAACAGCCTCCTTGCACTGTAGGATTGCATCAAGCTTGTGATCAGCTAACCCCCCCGAGGTCTTCCTCATGAACGCCTTCTGTCAAGCCAGGCCTCCCCATCAGCCACGCGGGCCGATGATTTTTGGAATGCTCATGATTATCTATGACCCAGACAAGAAGATGCCGAACTGGGTCTTGCCTTCCTCTCTCTAGTGGGACCTGCTGAGTGGGCGCCAGGCCTTGGGGGCCAGTTCAGAACCTAGAGGCATGTCCAGCCACCATGGAGGGAACTTCTTGTGTCTGCAAAAGTGAGAGGATGGCGGTAAAATTCACTTTCAGGTTCGCTTCAGATAATTCTTAGGTCCATCCCTCCTCTCAGATTATAGTCCTTCATCTTGCTCTAATTCTGGGGCTTTATACTCAGAGCCTCTCGTTCCTGCCACCCCTGGACCCAGCCACACTTTTAATTCTTATGTCCTCTCCCAGCGACGTTGTTTTCGGCATGAGTGTCTTACTCAGCAGTTGCCCTGCGGTCTGGCCTCCGTTTCCTCGCATTCTTTCTTTCCTCTGCCTCTGTACGTGTGTCAGTACCACGTTTGGCCGCATAGACCGGCTGACTTCCACTTGCTCCAATGCCCCCCTTCAGCAATAACAGGGCGACCCCCTCTCCTTCCCCTTCAAGGCTCATTAGTTTTTCAGCCACTTGGACTTAGCTAATTGGTAGTTGTAGAAATTGCAGCGTGGGCTACAGTGGTGAGTCTTAGTTTCATCTTCAGGAAACACCTAGAGCTGTGGGACTTGGGTCTCAGAAACTGAGAGCGGGGCCTTGAACCCTGCCATCTGGGCTCAGAGTGGGGAGCGAGCTTCTCTTCCCTCCATGGGCAGAGGGAACCGAGATGCAGTGGTGTGGGCAGGCGCTCCCGGCATCCACCAGAAGAGGGGGTCAGACCCATGGTCCTCCAGAGTTTCTCCCATAGAAGTAGATCTTGTCCGGGTGGCTTCCTGAGGACTCAGAAAGCAGAGGAGATGACTACAGCCACACTCCTTACTGCTGCTTTGGCCACCTCCAGTACTGTGTGATGGTAAAAAGCAAAGACTTTCGAAGAAGCGGACCCAAAGTTGGTCCAGACTGACAGGCGGGTTTGTGGGCCTGAGCTACCCACTGGTTGCTGGTAAACTGGCGATCTGTGGGGCCACGGCGCTCGGTGGTGGAGATGACACTGAGAAGGCCTGAGGTTCTGCAGAGCATGTGAGTCGGCATGGGTGGAGGGGTCCTGCGTATCTCCTGCTGTGTTATTTAGATTTCTGTTTGGTGAGGCAGGTCATGGAGTGGGTGGAGCAGGTTCCCAAGTGGGGACAGAGGTGGAAGGGAAGGTGACGGTGGCATGGTCTCACCCACTTCCAGGTGGAGTTAAAAGGCATAGCTGTTTTCTTGCGGCAACCCCCGCCCAACCCGGTGCCTTTCATCAAGACTAAGTTGGTAAATGATTTAAGGAAGAAGAAGAAGAAATGGAAGATTAAACCCAAGAGGCCGGAGAAAATGGTTTCCAGGTAGAGAGCACTGCTACTCCATTAACACCGTGGAGTGTTCACAGAGCCCGCTGCCCAACCACCCGCCCAGGCAGTGCTGGGTGCCGGCCAGGCTAGGAGGCAAAGGGCCCAGTCACTGCCAAGCAGTGAAGACGTTTAATAAAATATTTACCTACATGTGTAAGAATAATGACGATAGAATGACAAACTGCGAGCAGTTCAACAGCTTTAAGGTATGTGGGAGAGCAGCCCTGGGATATTCTTAATGAGAACGGTGGCTTTCTGTTTAATTCCTGATGCTTCTCTCTTGCGCCTACCGTACCACACTAAATAAGAGAGCTGTGGTTGCAGAGGGGGCTCACCAGGATGGCAGACGGTGTCATCTGGAGGATGTTGTCACCCAGAGGGACTGGAGCCAGCCTCTCACCCAACCCCAAGCTACCGTCCACTTCATGCAACTTCTGAAGAATTTAGAGTTCCAACCCAGTCCCCACGGTGGCTGCAAGGATACTCTGCTGTGGCCACTCGGTACATGATATTGATGTATTAGGGGTGCAACCTGTTCTCATTCAGCTAGGTGTGCAGGGAGCGTTCGCCCTGCTTAACCTGATAATTCTGAGTTGGAGATAAGGAAAGAGGAAGGCAGAGGGAACAAAAGAGAACAGAGAGACTTGCCTGGTGGTCCAGAGCATAAGACTGTGCTGCCAATGCAGGGGGCATGGGTTTGATCCCTGACCAGGGAAGTAAGATCTAAGATCTCACATTCTGTGCAGTTTGGCCAAAAGATAAAAAATAATAACAATAATAAAATAGTTCAGTTCAGTCGCTCAGTCATGTCCAACTCTTTGAGACCCCATGAACCGCAGCACACCAGGCCTCCCTGTCCATCACCAACTCCCGGAGTCCACCCAAACCCATGTCCATTGTGTCGGTGATGCCATCCAACCATCTCATCCTCTGTTGTCCCTTTCTCCTCCTGCCCTCAATCTTTCCCAGCATCAGGGTCTTTTCAAATGAGTCAGCTCTTCACATCAGGTGGCCAAAGTATTAGAGTTTCAGCTTCAACATCAGTCTTTCCAGTGAACACCTAGGACTGATCTCCTTTAGGATGGACTGGTTGGATCTCCTTGTAGTCCAAGGGACTCTCAAGTCTTCTCCAGCACCGTAGTTCAAAAGCATCAATTCTTCGGTGCTCAGCTTTCTTTATAGTCCAACTCTCACATCCATACATGACCACTGGAAAACCATATTCTTAATGAATATTAAAAGATAAAATTTTTACATTTAAAAATAAAAATGTTTTTAAAGAAAAATTTTAAAGTTTAAAAAAAGAGAGCAACCACAACACCAGGTGTCTACCTGTGTCCAATGTGGAAATGGAAAAGGAAAGAAGGAAAATTTTTGACTAAACACATTCCTCTGCCTCCATTAGAGAGCTTTTATGCATATCCCCTCCCACTTTGGAAAAAAATAATGAAACAAAAGTAATTTTCTCCATCTATTAAATAAAGGGAACTTTTATGCCTCCAAATGTATCAAACAAATAAACAAATTTAGTTAGGACTAAATAGATTACAGATAAAGATATTTGTGTTAGATCAGTAAAGAGTGTTTGAAAAATATAATTTTCCTTTCTCTCAGTCTCACACCCTCTGCCTTTTTTCATGCTTTTCCAGATACTATATACCTCCAGTGTGACAGTCGGAAGGAAACAACCTTGGCTTTCCCATATTATGCTCAACTGCGTCTGAATCTTTTGCATCCCCGTGGACTGTCGCCCACCAGGCTCCTCTGTCTATGGGATTTCCTGGGTTGCCATTTCCTTCTCCAGGAGATCTTCCCCACCCAGGAATGGAACCCATGTCTCCTGTGTCTCCTGCACTGCAGGCGGATTCTTAATCACTGAGTCACCTGGCAAGCCCTTCTCACATTATGCATTTCTAGAAGAAAGACTGATTTAGGATCTGACGCACACGCTTATTTTTTATTTCCTGGAAGAAAACAAACTAGCCCTGAATTTGAGCATGCTCAAAAGTCACAACACTTGAGAAAAGAAGCTATTTATTTATTTAAGGAGCTACAAAGAGCCCATTACTTTCAGACAAGTAATTTATGCTTGGTGGACTTTTCATAAATAAAAATTCACTTTACTAAATATTTTCTGGTTAAAAGTACGGTTTGGTTTTTTGGTGCAAAGTCTGCCATGTCTGTTCTTAAGAGTAAGGCTTGTGAAGCTACAGGAGACAGATAAAGTGAACAAACTCTTTAATCAGAGAGGCACTGGGCCTGCCAGTGAAATGCAATACCAGAAAGTAAACAAAGAGCCTTTTGCGGAAAAACAGTGAGTTTAAATGGATCTTGCTTTTCCAATTTGAAAACATGCTCACGGTTGTTAGTAACTGAGTCAAGACATTTAAATCATACCTATACTTTTGTATCTTGACAGTGACCTTTTACAAGTGTGCAGTGGGGATAAGTAGATGAGCAAAGCGATGCTCCAGAAAGAGCACTGCAGGTAATTGAACATGAAATGTGTTGCAATCTGATAACATTAATAATATGCAATCCCTTCTTTATATCTAGTACACAGTTCATTTGGCCAGAGTCTAACTAAAGCACTCTGTAAACGTTGGTGCACGAATCTTGCGGCAAACCTATGAGGTAAGCAGCTCCATTTCCATGTGTTATTTAAGTATCTCTGTGAAGTGAAGTGAAAGTCCCTCAGTCGTGTACGATTTTTTGTGACCCCCATGGACTACAGAGTCCATGGAATTCTCCAGGCCAGAATACTGGAGTGGGTAGCCTTTCCTTTCTCCAGGGGATCTTCCCAACTCAGGGATTGAACCCAGGTCTCCTGCATTGCAGGTGGATTCTTCACCAGCTGAGCCACAAGGGAAACCCAAGAATACTGGAGTGGGTAGCCTATCTCTTCTCCAAGGGATATCTTCCCGACCAGGAATCGAACTGGGGTCTCCGGCATTGCAGGCGGATTCTTCACCAACTGAGCTATCAGGGAAACCCAAGAATCTCTGTATTTGTCATTTATTCTGTGTAACAAACCAGTCCAAAACTTAGTAGTTTTAAACAAGTATTGAATGTCTCTGAGGGGCAGGAATTGGGTGTGGCTTAGCTGGAAGGTTCTGGCTCCAGGTTACTAGGGAAGTTCCTGTTGAGTGTGAGCGGGGGCAGCTGTCATCTGAAGGCTGGGGTGGGGCTGGCAGATGCGGTTTTAAGGTTGTCTCACAATCCTGGCAGGCTAGTTCAGGTTGCCGACAGGAAACTGCAAGTCTTCTCCATGTGGGCCTGTCTATCAGGCTCTTTGAGCATCTTGATGGCATGAAAGCTGGCTTTCCCTAGAGTGATCTGAGAGATGGAGCCAGGCGGAAGCCAGGTGCCTTTTCTGATCCAGCCTTGGAATTCATCCACCATCACTTCCTCCTCATCCTATTCATTAGAACCCAGTGACTAAGTACAGCCCACGCTGGGGGGCCCGGGGTGGGAGTGGGAAGATTAGGCTCCGCCTCCTGCGGGAGGACCAAGATACTTTAAAACCATCATGACCCACAGTTTACAGATGGGGTACTGGAGACTGAGGGTGGCTTTTCCGCTCGAGGTCGCCTGGCTACTAGAAGAACCTTCATGCAAGGCAGCAGACTGCTTTGTTTCCCATCTCCTGTGCCATGCACACACAAAACAAACCAGAAGACCCCACATTCCTGAAATCCCTGCACACAAATCCCGAATCTACCTTTTTAAACCAGCCAAGATCTTGCAAAAGCAACAGGCGGCTTTATGTTTGGAAGCAGATGAAATGGACACAAGATTGGAAGGTAGGAGTCAGCTTTCTTCTTAATCAGCTCAGCGACCTTGAGGGGAAAAAAAAAAACCCAAAACACTTCTCTCAGGGCTGGTTTCCTCCTTTGTCAAACAAGACTGGGCTAGCTGAGCGGTTTCCAAACCTAGTGGGCCACCACAGTCTTCTGGGTAATAAAAGGCTCTCCGGCCTCACATTAAATCTACCAGGTCACAATCGCCAGGAATCTGTAAAATGAAAAAGCTCCCCAGGAGTCCCATGGACGGCTGTGCAGACAACTAGGAACTGTTCACCTAGATCACTGCTCATGATTCCAGCTGTAACTTTACTTACCTCCTCCCTTCTGCCTGGATGTGCCCAGGTAAATCGTTAGTTCTGGATCCACACTACAATTATCAGGGACATTTTTTAAAAAAAGGAAAAAGAGATGTCTGGGGCTCCCCTCAGACAAAATAAATCAGGCAATTTAGGGTGGGGCCCAGAGAATATTATGGTCTGTTTGTTTCATCAGTGTGTTTTCAAATAGGCACGTTAAACCTTGGTGGCACATTAGAATCACTTGAGAAGTTTTAAAAAAGATCACTGTGCACACTGTCCCCCAGAAAAATTAAATCAGAATCTTGTAGGTGGAACCAAGTATTTTAGTATTTTAACCAAGAACTTCAGTATTTTATGAAGTTCTCCAGGGATTATAGTGAATAGCTACACTGACCACTATTTGCCTCATTTGAGATAATTCTAATGCTGCCTCACCCATAGAATATTGTTTAGAAAAAAAAAAAAGATTCTGAAATCCTAGATGCCACAGTATTCTAAGAAAAAATGAATCTGGAATGGAAGATACAAAAAATTAAATGGAAGTGAGTTTCCATTTCTGGCAATATGGCAGACTAAATAACTTCAAAATCCTCCCACTAGAAATACTGGTTTATAAATAAACACCATGTATAAATATTGGTTGGAGAAGGCAATGGCACCCTACTCCAGTACTCTTGCCTGGAAAATCCCATGGACGGAGGAGCCTGGTGGGCTGCAGTCCATGGGGTCGCTAAGAGTCAGACACGACTGAGTGACTTCACTTTCACTTTTGACTTTCATGCATGGGAGAAGGAAATGGCAACCCACTCCAGTGTTTTTGCCTGGAGAATCCCAGGGGCGGGGGAGCCTGATGGGCTGCTGTCTATGGGGTCGCACAGGGTTGGACACGACTGAAGCGACTTAGCAGCAGCAGCATAAATAATGGTCAAGATGCAGTAAGCACCCATTCAAATGAGCTCATGGGACAAAAGAAAACGTCTCTAGTGCCAGAAACAAGAGGGAGATGACAGCAAGGAGGAGCTGAGCAAAGAGGAGGCCGTGGAGCTGGTTGCAGGCAGGTGTGCTTGGCCTTGAAAGGCTGGAATGGACAGGAGCATCAGAATGGAAAGGAGACTGCATTGGGATCTGTTAAACTGGGGAGATGGAACCGAGATCCCCAGAGAAATCTGGAACCCTCAAAGGGATGAATCACTACAGAAATAATTCACTGGATGAAAATCTCCCTAGCGGCACAGAGAGACAAGAAAATTTGTCTTGGCATAAGTTAAAAGTGGAAAGGAGTCTTTGCTGAGGATTTGGGACTCTAGCCCAGTGTTCTGGGCTGTAATTTACCCAGAAACTGGAACTGAAATGTACCTCTCCTGTACGGTCCAGGAACCCCAAAGGTGAAAAATAAAGATGAAAATACTGACCCAACATTAATCTACAAAACATACATGGATACAATCCACCATAGCCAAGATGTAGTAGATATGAATTCCAAGAACCTCAAACAACAGAACCATCAGACAGACTGTGCAATAAGTCAGTTTAAAATTATCAAAGACATAAACAACATTTGGAACTGTGAGAAAAATTACGTAACTATTAAAAAAAATGGTAGATTTGAAAGATGACTAAACAGAACTTTTGGAAATGACACATCGAGTCATTGAAATGAAAAGCTCAATGGATGAGTTACACAGCAGGTTAGACGTAGCTAAAGAAAAAATGGCAAGTGGATCTGAAGAAAACGTTCAAGCAGCAGCACAAAGAGTGAAAGCGATAGAAGGTCTGAGAGAAAAGTTCAGGGTATGTTGCACAGAGGGGCTTCTCAGGTAGCTCAGTGGCAAAGAATCTGCCTGCCAACGCAGGAGACACCGGAGACTCGGGCTGGATCCCTGGATCAGGAAGATCCCCTGGAGCAGGAACTGGCAACCCACTCCAGTATTCTTGTAAAATTCCACGGACAGAGGAGCCTGGGGGGCTACAGCCCATGTGGTCTCAGAGAGTGGGTCACAACTGAGCACAAACACACATACCGCATGGAAAGACAAGGTGCGTTATACACCTAATATGAGCACCAGTAGGCTGCCGTCCATGGGGTCGCTAAGAGCCGGACACGACTGAGCGACTTCACTTTCATTTTTCACTTTCATGCACTGGAGCGGGAGATGGCAACCCACTCCACTGTTCTCGCCTGGAGAGTCCCAGGGACGGGGGAGCCTGGCGGGCTGCCGTCTGTGGGGTCGCACAGAGTCGGACACGACTCACGCGACGTAGCAGCAGCAGCAGCAGCAGCAGCAGCAGCAGGACAGAACAGAGGCAGTGCAAGAGAGACGGGATTTACATAGATGACGGCGGACAGTGCTACAGATCTGACCAGAAACGTGCATCCTGGGATTTTCGGATATGCAGTGAACCTTGAACCATATAAATAAAAGAGATTCACACCTGAACACAGCATGGTGAGAATGCAGGAAGCCAAAGACCAAGAGAAAAATCTTAAAACCAGAAAGAAAAAAGATTACCTACGAAGGAATGACATTTGGACTGACAGCAAATGTCTCAACAATAAATAAAAACAAGAAGACATGACATATTAAAAAAACAAGTGCTAAAGGGTAAAATAACTTTCAATCTAGAATTCTACACCCAGAGAAATCGTCGTTCAAGGGTAAGAGTGAAATAAGACAATTTTATACTAATGGAGAAAGCATGTCACTCACATAACCTCCCCTCAAACCCAAAAAACGATTAAAGGATATGTTTCAAGGGAAAGGGCTGGTACCTAGGAAAAAGGGAGAAAAAGGTGATGGAAACAAAGATGAACAAAATGGTAAATACAGGCAAATCTAAACAATGTATAAAACTGAGATGACAGCAGTGACTAAATTTAGGGGTATAAAAACCAGGTGGGTCTAAAAGAAGAAGCAATTACATGTAAGAGGGAGAATGCAATTGAAGTTGAATAATTCTCTGCTTGGTTTTAGAGTTTTAGGGAGGCTGTATTAAGTGTACATGTTAAAAATTGTAAAGTAATCACTAAAGGAATAGAAATGTATCTTACAACTCCTAAACCAGTTAAAGAGGAAAAGGGAAAAAAAAGAATTCTTCATCAGTTCAATAGAAGAAAAGAAAGGAAGTCAACAAAAAGCCTAGAGAAAGCAAAATAAAAGGCGCAAAACTGAGACCCCAGTTCCAAATGTCAGAAAGCAGCAGATCGACAGGCTGTCTTACACACTGCTTCTGCTGCTGCTGCTAGGGGAGTAGAAATTAGAAGAGCAGCTCTGGAAGACAATTTGGCATTATTTTCCATCAGATACCTCATGACCCAGTAGCGACTCCAAAGGGAAATTTTTGCCCACATACACTAGAAGACAAGACTGTTTATCAACCACTGCTTGTAAAAGCAAAAAACTGGAACAACTCAAAGGCTTATCTATGGCAAGAAAATGAACAAAGCAATTGGTGGCATAGTCAGAAATGGAATATCATACAACTCCGAAAAGTACTGAACTACAGCCAGATGCAACAATCTAGTTGAATCTTAATAAAACCATGTTGAGTAAAAAAAAGAGCCCTTAAAACATTTCCATAAGTTTTAAACCAAGTATATGATAAAAATTTGGTAAAACTTTTTAAAAAGCAAAAAAGAATAATACCTACAAGATTGAGACTGCGGTTTCTTTAGGTGAGCAAACAGATAGGGCAGCAGCACATAAGTAGTTGGCAGTCACCATTACTGTTTTGTTCTCGAGTTGAATAGTAGGTTTATAAGTGTTCATAATAGGAAAAAATGAAATAAGGCCACGGATATACATAATGATGAGAGTATATTTATGCCAGAGATCGTAACTAATACAGTTTTGTGCCTCCAAGGTTCATTAAAAATATCAGTAATTACATTAAATGTAAATGAACTATACTTACCAGTCAACCCAATAAATAAAAGAACAAGGTCCAACTGTATGCTGTTTATAGGAAACTTACCTAAAAATTAAAGACATAGAAAGGTTGAAAGCAAAAGATGGAGAAAATTATGCCAGACAAATGCTAACAAAAGTTAGAGAAATTTATTTATTGCAGGCAGAGTAGACTTTAAAGCCAAAAGCACTAAGGTTAAAGATCATCTGTGCATGTATTAAAGAAACAATCACTATGAAAACACAAAGCAAAATGAGAAATAAAATATAAAAAATAGAAAAATGTAGTTATATTAGGAGATTTTCACACCCCTTTTTGATGTACCTTATCAAATACTTTCAAAATACAGAGAAAAATTTGAAGGATTTATAGTAGGTGTTGGCAAATGTAGTCATATAAGGAGATTTTACTGTATTACTATAGAAAGTGATAGATATTAGTAAGGCTACAGGAAATCTGGGTAATATAATTAACAAGCTTGGTTTGATAGATTCATATAGAATGCTATATAACAAAGTATTCCAAAGTATACCACATGGAGTATTTATAAAAACTGACTATTTACCAAAGCAAATCTCGACAAATAATAAAGACTCTCCTTTACATACCACCTCTCTGAAGTCAGACCAGATTTTTAAATAATTAAAAATCAAAATAAAAACTTGTGTTTAGAAATGTAAAAATGTATGTGTACTGAGGCAAAGAAGAAATCATACTTGAAATCTAAACATTCTTTGCCTGGGATGGTAATAAAAATTCTATATATCTTGTGGAATGTAGTTTGAGTGGCACCTGGAGTGAAATCCATAGCCTTAAATGTTAAAAACCCCAGAAGGCTGAAAATTAATTACTTAAGGCACCAATAATTTTTTTAAAGACAAGAAAATAGATTCAGAGAATAGAACAAAGAGAATATGATACATTAACAATACACAATTTTATTTTTATATATGGTATATGTTCTTAATGTAATAATATAACATATATATAATATTATATGAGTAAAAATTAATGAAACAAAAAATAGTATTAACCAAATTAAAAGTTGATTCTCTGCAAACACTAGTAGAAAGAACCACTAGATAAAAATAGGGAGATCTCAGGCACAATGGATCCAGAAAAGAGACACATACAATAATATACGGAACGCAAAAGAATGGAGAGTATGGATAGATGCAGCAGAGATGAGAATACATTAAGTGAAAACTATGAACATCATTTTGTTAATAAATCTGAAAACCTAGATGGTATGGACAATTTCCCTGAAAAATATAATGAGTAAAAATTGAGTCAGGAAGAATATAAAATCTATCAAGAGATCCACAGGCATCAAAGAAATGGAATCAGTAGTTAAAAATCAACCTAGGAAATGTTTCTCTCAGAGCCAGACATTTTACCAGCAAGTTCTACCAAATAGCCAAGGAACATGTAATTCCAATTTTATACACACTGTTCAAGAAAATGGAAAAAGAAGGAACACTTACCAGATCATTTTATGAGGCCAGTATAACCAGAGAAAGGCAATATGAGAAGGGAAAACTGCAGCCTGGTTGACTTACGGACACGGATACAAAAGTTCCTACAATGAAATTAGAAGTTGTCCCTCATGCATTCATACTTTGATTCTTTCAACAAATATTTGCTGAGCGTCAACCATGCACCAGTGGGCTCTGCGCTAATATTAATACTTGGAGAGCAGAAATGCATTATGGCTTAATGGAGGAGATGAGCAATGAAGCAAATGATCACACAGAGTAGGGTACACAGAGGACATTTTAGCAGGATAACAGTGCATACTGACGGGGATTCAGCTGGGTCAGAGGTCAAGGAATACTTTCCAGACATATTAGTGGAGTAAGAACCGATGTGGGAAGGGTGTTTAGGAGGCAACTTCCGGGGCTCTAGTGGGAGATCTGAGATGCAGTGCCAGGAAAGGTGAATTTGAGAGACATCGTGAAAGTAACACCAATAGAGATTTGTGATGGATTGCACATGGGAAGGTGTCAACCTGGAAAGGAGCCAACCTGGTCTCTAAGATGCCTGGGGCTCTCTCTCTCTTCATCAAGTGAACTTTTAAAGAGGTTCACGTTTAGGGAAATGAGCATGCCTGTGTTTTTGGACAAGCTGAGTTTGGGGTGTCTTTAGGGAGGCTAAATGTAAATGATGAATAGGAAATTAACCAGTCTGGAGTTCCGTGGGGAGATCAGGCTAGAGATTTTAATTTGACTGGCATCAGAAGGTAGGTGGTATTTAACCCATCCTTCGGAGAATCTCAGGTAAATAAGGGTGTATAGTTGAGGGAGAGAATGAACACCACTATTTAAAGGAAAGGCAGAGGAGGAGAAGTCAGGGCAAAGAGAGGAAGGGAGGCTGGAGAGGAAGGAGGCAAGTCAGGAGAATGCAGGCATCAAGGATGCCGAGGGAAGAGTGAGTTACACGAAGGGAGTGCCCAACAGTGTCATGGGCTATCGAGGCTTTAAGAGGGTGGAGGACTGGTGTGCTCCTAGGATTCTCCTGACCCTGGGGCTATATAAGCTGGAATAAGCTGGAGGAGAAATGCATGATGATAATAAACTAAGAGAAGCAAGAGTGAAGTTTTTGGACATTGAGACTTTTCCTGGAACCTGTCTATGGTTACGGGTATGTGACTCCATTCATTTGCCCAAACTCAGACCTTTAGACCAAGAAGAATAAATGTTACTGCATGTGTTAAAAGTAAATAAAACAATGTAGTATTAGTGATTTAAGGTCTAATTTTCTCTTTCTAACTGCAGGGCTAGCACCTCTCTCAGTTTAATTCAGTTCAGCTTGTGTAGGTCTACAACAGGGAACAAGGGCACTTCACTCTCGCCTTGTAAAGGACAGGCATAAATATACATGCAGCCGAGCCAAAGGGCATGAGACTGATGACCAGACCCCCTTCAGGGAATTGACAGGTGGGGGTAGGGTGTAATCTGGTAAGCTTTGCTCCTCCCAGCCCCTGATGTAAAATGAGGGGGCTGGATCAGGATGGGCCTTTTCAGCACCTATGACCTGTGGTTCTAAGGCAAAAATCCGCCACAAAATCCCATGAGCTCTGTTGTCTGCATTTTGTTATTGAGAATAGTCATAATAAGCAATCAACATTAATAACAACTGGGTTTTCAACACATGGGACCCCAGATGATTTGGGAAGCAGCTTGGAATGAATTGGAAAATGCTTGGGCTTCTGGTTTAAAGTTTTAAAGTGCTTTCTAAAAATTGTATGAAGTAATGATTGATATGATTTGGGCCACCTGACGGAAAGAACTGACTCACTAGAAAAGACCGTGATGCTGGGAAAGATTGAAGGCGGGAGAAGAAGGGGACAACAGAGGGTGAGATGGTTGGATGGCATCACCGACTCAATGGACATGAGTTCGAGTAAACTCTGGGATTTGGTCAGGGAGGCCTGGCTGTGCTGGGGTCCATGGGGTGGCAAAGAGTCCGAAACGACTGAGCAACTGAACTGAACTGAACTGAATTATTGATAATAAGCACAACCCATATAGGCATGCAGTGAAAAAGGGACTTTTACGTGTTCATTTCAATCACTTCGCTCACCCTATCAAGTCTGTAAAGGACAGAATTACCCCAATTGAGGAGACAGGGAGATCAAGGCTTTGGTTGATGTTGGGATTTTTCATAGTCCGCTTTTCCAAGACCCACAGTGGACCTGCTGCAGTTTTGGTGTTGAGTGTACCTCATTGTGTCCTAATCCCAGGAAAATGAACGGAAAAGTGTTAATTGGGCATCATTTCATGCTTAACATTAATTTAGTACTTGATGAACCACAACTTTATGTTGCCCCTCATGCCACGTTAACTCAATTTATTGTAATAATTTAAAACAATAAGGATAATTATATCCTTATTGTTTTAAATACTCTATAAATTGAATCCAGCCTGAATTTGGCTAGTCTGAAATCAGCTGGAGAAGCGTGCCATGTTTCTGGGAAGCTACAAAATCGGTTTTTAGAAGTTTTCAGTGCCGGCAAAGATCAACACCAGCATTTATTAAGCGTCTACTGCGCGCCAGGATCTGTGCGGCACCACACTGCTCCCAAAGTGGCGCGGGTGTGTTTGAAGCCCTCTGCCACCGTCAGCCACATCCCCAGATGGTGGGGGGCTTGGGCTACTTACGTCTTGTGTATTTTACTATCTCGGCATAGAAACAGAATAAAACAATTATCTATCTATCTATCTATAAAGCACAAACTGGATGGAGAGGGGTTTTCTGAAATAACCACCCTTTCCGGCCCTCCCAGAGATGCTCTCAAAACTATTTCTTACTATACAAAAAATTTTGATTTAAACTCCAATCATTTGACCTTGACCCCTATAAACCTATTTTATTATATTTTTTAAAGCGCCGTCTGATTAACGCGGAAACCCTTCCTTCGGCCTTTTCTCACCACTGGAATCGCGTCCGTTTCCTCAAAGTTCCAAAATAACCTTCCCCGGGCACGGATTCGTACCTCTGCCGGGGAAGGGCGGGGAGCCGCGCAAGACGTGCCGGTGTGGATCGAGAGCCAGACAGAACTTCCAGCGCGAAAGGAAAATAAAACTTGTGGCTGGGGTTTGTGCGGAGGGTGTCCGCACCATCCTGAAAGCCCCCCGCCCCTCGTCCTGGGGGTCTCCGGGAGCGCCCGAGGAGCGCCAGGGTTTGGGTTTGATCCCGACGTCCTTGACCTAAATTTCTGCGCGGCGGCTGGAAAAAAGGGCGCAGAGGCGGGCGGGCGGCGGTTGCCATCCCCGGATCCGGGCGGCCGGGGACCGGGAACTTGGATGGAGAGGCCGAGCTGGAGAGGTGGGGGGCGTCTCGTCCCCGGCTCGAGCGAGCAGGCAGGCAGGCAGCGAGCTCCCCGCGCCTCCCCCTTTCCCGGCGCGCCCGCCCCCCGGAGCCCATGTGACCCCGGGGAAGTCGGGGTGCGCCCCCCCCCAGCGGCCGGCCCGCCCGGAGGCGGGGCCCCCGCAGTCGCGGGGCGCGCGGGCCGCCCCCCGAGTCCGGGCGCGGGGGCCAGGGGAGCGCGCGCGGGCCGGCGGGCGGGGTCCGCGGGGGCCGTGACGTCAGCGGCATTGGTTACACGACGTTCTAGAACCCCGCCCCACGTGCGCGGGGGGCGGGGGGGGCGCGGGGGCGGGGCGGGGGGTGTGCGAGCCGCGGGCCCGAGCGGAGCCGAGCCCACGTGTGACGGCTCTCGGCGCGGCCCCGGCTCCGCCGCTCGCGGGGACTCGGAGAGCCGGGCGGGGGGAGGAGGCGGAGGGCGGAGGGAGCGGGAGGTCTCGGGCTCGGGGCCGGCCGCCGCTGCGCTCCGATCGCCGCGCGGCTCGGTGTCCGGGGGTGGGGGGGCGGGGGGGCGCAGCTATGGAGGCCAACGGGGGCCCGGGCGGCTCGGGCGGCGCCAACGACTCGCAGCACGACCCCGGGTAAGTTTCCAGCCGCTGCGCCCCGCGCCTCCCCGGCTCGCTCCCCTGGCCGCGGCGGGGCCGGCGGAGCGCGGCGCCCGGCCCCTCCGGAGCCCTCCCCCGGCCCGCCGGCAGCCCCCCCCCGGGGAGCCGCGCACCTCGGGGTGGCGTTCGGCCGGCGCCCGCTCCCCCAGCCCACCTCCCGGCTCCCGCTCGCGCGCTCCCCCCCGCTCTCCTTTAGCTTTTGTAAGTTACACGTCAAAATGGCCGATCTGACATCGGTGCTCACTTCTGTTATGTTTTCTCCCTCCAGTAAAATGTTTATCGGCGGACTCAGCTGGCAGACCTCACCAGGTAAGGGAGGGAGGGGGGCACGCCCGGGTCCCCCCCCTTCTTGGCTTCTTTATTGCTCTTTGTTATCCTGGTGTAGGAACCCCCCCCCCCCCCGCCATTGGCTCCCCACTTCTCCTGTGCAAGGTTATTTTTTTAAATAGCAAATCCTTTCCGAGCCCTCTACGCGACCTCTGTTGCCGAATTTCCCCCGCGTGTGCAAAAAAACCCCCAGAATAACAACAGAAAACTACTTTTGGGTTTTGTCCTTGATCAGAATTTGCATTGCTTTTTTTTTTTTCCACACCTTCTCTCCCCCCCCCCCCCCCCATCTCTCTCTTTCTCTCTCTACAGATAGCCTTAGAGACTATTTTAGCAAATTTGGAGAAATTAGAGAATGTATGGTCATGAGAGATCCCACTACGAAACGCTCCAGGTAAACCATCCCCTTCTGGATTTTGTCTTTATTTCAGAACAAAGTTTAAGTGTTATTTTTGGAGGTGTCTTCGGAAGTAGCTAAGCGGATTTAGAACGGGGCTCAGGCATGTGGCTGGTTTCGAACGTCGCTCCATCTCCCCCCGCCCCTCCCTTCCCATTAACCCCAAAGGTTATTGTTAATTGGTGCTGAACTCTGGATACAGGGATGTCCACATCTGCGCTTTAAGTCATTTTCCCCTTCGCTTCTTTTTCTCCCGTTTCAAATGACATTCAGCTTCATTCACTTTCCACATAGTTTTTTTTTTTTTTTAATGTGTGCACTCGCGGCGCCCCGAACTCTTAAGCCCCCCTCTTAGAAAGCTGGTTGTGTCTCCTCTGAGTGCCGGGGCTTGTTTGGAATAAAACAAAGCGTTAAAGAAAGGGAAGGGGAGTGGGGAGGAGGAGAGAAACTGAGGTGGGCAAGGAGTGGGGACACCGGCGTCCCCCAAGTTACCTCCGCGCGCCCCGCCCCCGCCCTACTGCCCCCTTCAGCCTTGGTGTGTTTCCTGCGGGGCCCTGGGGGGCTGAAGGCTTGGGGGATGGGGAGGACAGGGGAGCGGGGGGTGTGGGGGCCCCTTGGCTCTGCGTTCTGCAGCGAGGGCTCACTCCTGGCCGCTCCCGATGGTGCCACATTCTCTTGTTTGTGTCTCCCCCTCTTTGTCTCATTTCAGAGGCTTCGGTTTCGTCACGTTCGCAGACCCGGCGAGTGTAGATAAAGTGTTAGGCCAGCCCCACCACGAGTTAGACTCCAAGACGGTAGGTGCTGCCTCTCCGTGTGGTCGCGCGCCCCCTTTCCAGGACCGCCCGGGCCCTGACAGCCCCGTTTAAAGAGACAGCGCCCTCTCTTGCCTCTGCTCAGAGCCGGGCGCGCTGCAGCAGAGCTCGTGTGGGTTCTCAAGTTTGCCGCCGCCGCGGGGGTTTGGGGGTTTCTTTTCAGGGTCTGCCCCCCGCCCTCCGCAGCCTCACCCCCACGATACTGCCAGGCCTCGGCTTGGGGGAGGGGTCGGCTTGGCGAGAGGCTACCTTCCGGATCAACAAGACCCTGAAAAGAAACTCCAGCACCGGGCCGAGGCAACTTTCCTTTGTCAGCCGAGCCCTGCCCGCGTTTCCCCAGTGTGGCCGTTCGAATTGGCTTATAGAAGGCACACACGGCCGGGCTCAGGGCCGCCCGGGGGGCCGGGGGGCGCCAATCACTGTCCAGGCAACAGGTTCCTGGGGGGCACTTGGGATTCGGAATTCGGTTTGAGAAGGGCAGGAGACCTCCCAGAGCGAAGCCGGGCGTCCAGTGGGTGACTCCAGATGGTGTGAAATCTAAGGCTGATAAGGGATAAGGCCTTGGGTATCAGTGTTTTGTTTTGTTTTTTCTCCTTTCCTTTCTCAGATCCTTTAAGTTGTAGGTGGTTTTGCAGCGTGAGAAGGTTTTCAGATCCAGTCTTGAGGGGCTATGGGTCTCTAAGGTCAGAAGAGGAAGGGAAGACGCTACCAGTGTATGAGAATACATTTAGTGGCGAGAGGAGAGGAGTTCTTGCGTTTTACTGTGGCTCCTCTGCCTTCCCTGTCTGGCTACTAGAAGTTCCGCAAGGTCTTTGTACCGCTGCCCAAGGCAGGGGCCCTGAGGCGACACTGGGGTGCAGTGCTGGCCTGCTGGGGACTCACCTCTCCGTAATGGGCCACTGGGTCAGGGCAGGGAATCAGGTTCTAGGCCCAGCTGTCCGAGCAGAGCTTGGGCAAGCTGTTCCCTGCCTCTAGGCCTCAGTTTCCTCTTCTGTAAAAGAAAAGAGGAGAAAAAGTGATCTTTTCAAATCCCTCTTGACTTTTAACACTGAATAGAGAAGAGAAAAACCTGGCCACCTTTGGTGACCCTGAATTGATTTTGCAGATTCACCGTTTCTCTGATCGGAGGTCAGAGGCGTACCTCCTACTGCCTCCTGCCCCAAGAAAAGACCCCCCACATTCCAAGTTGCTTTATTAACAGAGCTAGACTTGTCCTAGCTTGTGGCCCAGGCTTTTTGCACTTTGAGGTCATCTAGTTTCAGGGACAGTCGTTTGCAGGGTGATAACGGACCTATGAAGGATTTTTTAATCTCCTAGACTTCTCGGCTAGACATTTCACGAAGCTAATAAAATTAAAGAGGAGAGATGTTTCAGGGTAAATTTGGTAATTTATTATCCACCCCTCTGCCCACCCTACAGGGGAGAAATAGCATTTGGTTTCTATGGTGGCTGGTGGGTTGTCTCCCTCCGTATCAGATGGATAATTGTTTGTAGACATGTTTTGGTCACTATTATTTAGTGTAACCTAGCTTTTGACTTTGTTTCAACGTTCAGTGCAGGAGGCAGACGCGGTTGGTTTATTGACATGGAAACGAGGATCTTGTTTACCGTTACCTTAAAAGCTTTGTTTAGGTAACGGCCATTCACATCCAAAATAGTACCCTAGTTTTTTCCTAGAGGATTTGTAGCTACAGTAAGTAGAGCTGTACCTAACTAACTAATGTTTTCATTTTTGGTAGTTTTCTTTTTCGTTCGTTTTTTAAAAAATAGTTGACAGGGATGTACAAAAGGTTGGGATTTGCCGTTTTTCTCTTGATCTGTCCTCTCCATTTGAGGTTTCAGCGTGTACACTTGACCCATGGAAGAACTTTCACTGTGGTATAACACGCTGTTACCAGCACCCGATACCGGAATTCTGAATTGGCTTCTAGTTTTGTAATTTTAGATATATATATATATATATTTTTTTTTAAGCGCTCTGCTTTCTTTACTTCTCCCTACCTTCCTCCAGCTCCTGGCCTTTTCCTCTTGACATATTCCTCACCCTTTTACCCCACAAACAAGGTGCTTGTTGCAATTGTGTGCTGATCAACTTAAAAAAAACCACACACAACAACTTTGGGGGAGTGTTTATGAAAAGACATATCTGTCTTAAGTTTGGTCAACAACATGGAAAATCCACACCTGTTGTATTTCTCCTGTCGACAGCTCCTAGTCAGTGCTGAATATACCTGTAGCTGCGGTAATGTTAATCTCCATGAAAGGGTAGTTTCCTAGATCAGAGATTTTTTTGTCTGTTTTAGTTTTTGCAAAGTAATCTCTCATTTCTCAGGTGATGTTTAAAGGTGGAAAGCATGCTGCAGACTTTTATGAGGTCTTTAAACTACCTTAATAAAAGTGGTAAATCTTTATGTCTTACCGCCTAGGTCCTAGGGGATGTTAAGTCTGGGAACCGAATTGGCTCTGGTGTGACTTTCCCCCACTCTGTGCTTTTTCCCAAAGCATTACTCTCCCCTCCGCCCCCGTGGCAGAACTGAAAACAAGGTTGAGATTTACATTTTAAAAGGGGAAAATTTTAATATGAAAGCCAAAGCGGATAAATAACTAACTTGTAGCTGTATTCTTGCCACGCTCTGGGTTTCCCGAAGATTTGTGACATTTAGAAATCTAATGAAAACTAACAGTGGGAATATTTTTTCATTCCTTCCTTCTCCATATTATTTTCTCTCCAGCAACTTTTCCCCTCTCAAATCAGCCTATCAGGCTCAAAAGCTTCTGTGGGAATTGTTTGGGGTTTTAAAGCCAGTCCCTGATTGAGACCTGCAGATGTCTGACGTGGAGTACAGTTTTTTTTCTCCATTCAGATTGGGGTTGGGGTAGGGGGAATACACTAATTGTTAAACTAGATTCTGACTGCTTTTTTTCCAGTAATTTTTTTTTTCTTTTACTTTCTCCCTATAATGGCCTTACTTTTGTAATATGGGTTTAGGTTGCTGATAGATCTTTACCCCTGTGATTTTTAAAATCCAGGTGCATTTAGCTCCTACGTTTCCTTTTATTTTAATTTTTTATTATTATTTTAAGAACCAGCGCAGGCTCCATAGTTTTTTGACACCTGTTTTCTTTTGAGACTTCCCTGGTGGCTCAGACGGTAAAGTGTCTGTCTACAATGCAGGAGACCTGGGTTTAGTCCCTGGGTTGGGAAGAGCTCCTGGAGAAGGAAATGGCAACCCACTCCAGTATTCTTGCCTGGAAAATCCAATGGACGGAGGAGCCTGGTAGGCTGCAGTCCATGGGGTCGCAGAGTTGGATGCGACTAAGCGACTTCACTTCTTTTGAGGTATAACTACAGAATGAACTGTCCTTCTGATTCATCGTAGGTAATTTTACTTTGCAAAAGATGAGTGAACTAGTTCAAGCAGAGAGCATCCTGTTGGATGTTGATGGGGGGCTTTTTGGATGTTGTTAATTTTAAAACTTTTTGGAATCCTCTTCTCCACCTGTGTTGTTTAGTTATCTATCTATTGAGGAGAAGAACTGCCATCCAATTACTTATTGCTGAAAGGTCCGTCCATGTGATTTTCATGTTTTGATTTTTCTCAATGGTGACGCTCCCATCTTTTCTCCAGCCGTGCATCACAAATTAGGTGCAGGTACTGTTTAATGTTCATTGTCCTTGCCTAAATAAGAACACACTCTGGCTTGTTAAAGCATTGCACATTGAAATACACAGTGGGGCATTTCAGAAAGGCTTGCCGTGTTTGTTACATTTTGGAAGGGACTGTTCAAGTTTACATCAAACTTTAAGGAAACTTCGGAGTTATTTGAGAAGTTACTGAAAGCTGGGTTCAAAGCCTGAGAAATGAGTGATTAATACTAGGCGATTAATCGTAATTGGTTTTCTCCCCTCAAAATCCTGCAGCTGACTCCTACTTTTCCATTTTTCCCCCCAGATTGACCCCAAAGTTGCATTTCCTCGTCGAGCACAACCCAAGGTAAGTAGGAGAAGCAGTAACAGGATTTTAGCACTTAGAGGTGGTTGCCGAGGATTTCAGATTTCAAGCAGAGTACTGGCAGTGGTGCTTTGAAGCCTGGTGCACCCCGTTTTTCCAGGGCACCAGCGTGTGGCAGGGAGGGGGCCAGGCCAGGCGCTGTGGGAGATAGCTGTGTGTCTGCTAGTCAGCCATTCCCAGGTGGGTCTGAGCATCCATGTTGGGGCAGGGACCAACCTGTGCTTTCGTGGGAGGACATAGCACTGTCTGTTGCAATATTTATGCAAGCATTTTATTTATTTTTTAAGCATTGCTGAGATCCCATCAGGAAAAGTTGGCCATTTCCTTGTGATTCTTTTGGAGGGTACTCTTTTGAGGTCTAACAACTTGGAGCTTAAGGAGAGGAGAATTTAAGTGAACAGCTTGTCCTGTCTTGGAAAAACAACTTTGTAGACCCCTGATGCCCTCAGTCCGACCCAGGAAGCAGGGGATGTGTTGGTTTCAGGTAGGCTGGGTCCGTCTGGGCACACTTGAAGCCAGTAGAGTGCTGCTGTTTTGTGCAAGGGCTGGTGCCTGGGCAGAGAAGAGCTGGAAACGTTGTCCCCTTGCAGGAGTGGTACTGCAAGGCTTGCTGAACGGCTTGAGATAGGCCTTCACCGTTTCCCAAGTGTGTAGTTAACATAATTTTCACTGAGCTTGCCAGGTGTGGTCATGAGAACACAGCTGCATAAAGCCCAAGGTGAGATTTAAAGGGCTTATGGCTTCCACGCTAAATTTGCACTTTTAAAATTATACTTTTCTCTTCCCTGGGTAATCCTGGAAGAAATGCTTTTTCCACTTCTTGTGGCCTTGGTACTTTTTTAAGGGGAAGGGGAAAAGGTGAAGTGTCTGTGTATGTCATAAAAGGGATAAAACTGTGGTTTTAGCCAGTTCAGTTTGTTTCTTTAAGCATGGTCTCCCAGAAGTGGGACCTTTTAGTTGTGCAAGGGGAGGAATGGCTTTGCACATTAATGAAGAAATAGTTGGCTCTTGGGGATGGTATTTTGAGAATTTCAGGTTGGAGCCTGCCATGTGATTCTTTCCTTCCTTCTCTCCTCTCCCTCTCTTTCTTCCATGTGATTCTTTCTTTTTCTTCACTTCCTTTCTCTCTAACAAAAATAGTGAAATATTTTCTTAAGGCATTTTTTCCCCTTAATGCTTAAGCAAATAATAGAAATTAATGAATCAAAGGAGTTAGATTATTTCTATACTGAGCACAAACTTTTGGGGCTATCTTCAGTGTTTATTGCTTTCCAAACAGTGTGTGATCTTTGATGTTTCAGAAGGCTTCCAGGATTAGCAGGGTTTCCTGATTTGGAAGAATTGCTGTTTCTTCCATAAATGTGAATCTTCAAATTTCCAGGTTAGTCATTTGATCACCCAGAACTTGGATCAGGTTACTCTAGCAGGAAACTGGAAAAATCCCTGACTTGGTCAAACCATAGATTTCTCCTCTCCTTTGTAGCTCCTCCTCAACTCTCCCATTTTTTTTAAAACCAGGAGGACAATATTTTATTTTAATATATTCTGGTGAGTATTTCAGTGATGCTTTCAACTTTGAAACAAGACAGGATATTTCTCAAGCTTGTCAAAGTGTCCCCTGCCCTCCCCAGAGTCTGGGATGGTTTTGGTGAATTATCAGACTTTGGGATGTGAGCTAACATTAAACCAATTGGTGAAGACATCTTTCTATGGAATTCTAGGGATTTCATAATAAGACCTTACTTTTTATGATACACATTCTTTGCAAACAATTTTTCTATCCATTATCTCCATCTGAATCCCAGGTCCTGCAACACTGAGAAATCACCTATTCTCAGGTTGCTCATCTCTAAAATGGGGCTGATGACAGTGACTCCCTCAGAAGGGGGTTGTGAAGAATAAGAGAGTCTGCACAGGGTGCGGGCCTTGCGACTCCTCATTTTCATCACTGCCAGCATCATCGTTGTTGGTTTAATCACCACGGTTGTTTTCGAGTTCAACAGCCCGTGTTTGGATCCCGACCGGACTACTTATTAACTGAATAAATTTGGGCAAATCATTTAACGTCCTCGAACCTCAATTTCTCCATCTCACTGAGCTTTGGTGAGAAATAAATTAAGAAAGGTAAAGCGCCTGAAAGAAGACCTAGGGTGTGGTCATACCATACCTGGTCCTTGCTGTTTTGTTTTTTTAATTTCTTTGATTGAAGTGTGGTTGGTTTACAGTGTTGTGTTAGTTTCTGGTGTATAGCAGTGATTCATTTGTATGTGTGTGTGTGTGTGTTTTCAGGTTCTTTTCCATTATGGCTCGGTTACCTTGTGTTTTTCATGTTATTTTTGTGACGCTAATCCTGTGAGAGGTCTAGTAATGATGGCAGTAGTACCTGAGTGTCTGTGCCAGGCGCTGTGGAAGGGACGTGATGCGTATGGACGCCCTCAGTCTTCACCTCTGCCCTGTGAGCTGGGTGCTAGGATTTCCTGTTTCTGGAAACCATTGTTAGGTTGCGCAGTAGTGTAACCCGGCCCAGAACTATGTCCTCTTGCGGCGTCTGTCCTCGGGGGCGCCGAGGGGTGTGGCTCTGAGTGGTCCCCGGGCTGCGGGGCTAGGACCGCAGCCAGCACCCCAGGCCCTGGCGCTTCCCTGGCGGGTGACTCCCCAGCCCTGGGACGTCACCCAGTGTGGACTCTGCCCACTGGGCCCTCCATCTGAGCCCTCGGCATCTTTCAGGGGTTCTGGAGTTGGGGGTGCGGTATGCTGGTTGGCTGCTGGGGCAGGGCGGGCAGAGAGCGCCTGCCTTGTCAATGGTTATTTTCCGACAGAACTTGAGCCCAACCAGGGGAATTTCAGACTCAAGGTGGTGTTGGAGGCCAAAACCTGGCCGACAGGAGAGTCGAATGTTAACTCAAGCCTTATTTATTTTTTTAACTCCTGCAAGATTGGGGTGTGTGTGTCAGGGTCCCAGTGGCAAGGTGAGCCGTGCGCCTCCTCGGGGACTGGGTGGTGCATTTGTCAGTGATGCGTCAGCCTGCCTTTCAGTTAAAATTCATTTCTCTGCTCTCTGGCTGTCCCTCCTTGCTAACACTCACCGGAGAAATATTCCATGGAGGTGTTAAAACAAGACTGCTGGAAAGAAGCTGTAACTGAATACGAAAGAAAATTCGTAGCAGTGAAGAACAGGTTTCATATTAGGACTGTCATAATAGTCTCTAATGTATCATATAAATAAAAGTCTGTTTTGACCAGGATTTTAACGAGCGACCCGAGGAAGGGTTTTGAAGTCTGCAGTCCGTCTCTCCCCCTTTGCGATATGAACGTTCCCGTCTCAAGTGACGTGTAATGGGCATTATTAACCAGTCGAGGGCAAACTCTCTGGAGACCAGTATCCATTAATTAGCGAAGTGCATTTTGATCAGAAGAAGATAGGTCTGCTCTGTGTCTTTCTGTTTCTCTGGATGATTATTTCATTTGGTAAAACATGTAAGAGTTTCCCCTCTCTGTCTGTAAAGAATAAAGTGGTCATACTCCTCTAAAAAGATGACTTCATTTGAAGCCGCTGGAGAAACGGGAATGATTGGGATCAGTCATGTCATCAAGAGACCCTTTCGTTGGTCTCTTTGGGTGAAGTGTTGGCTCCCTGGAAGAGTTTTGCTCGAGCTTGTGGTTTCTTTTCCTTGTGTGGAGAAACCAGGAGGCTGCCTAGCATCTCAGGGCAAGAGTGAGTCTGGGCATAATTTACCATCTACCCTAATTATCCCCATATATAATAAGGCATCCCCCAGTCCCCTGGTGGCTCAGTGGTAGAGAATCCATTTGCAAAGTTTCGATTCCTGGGTTGGGAAGATTCCCCTGGAGAAGGAAATGGCAGCCCACTCCAGTGTTCTTGCCTGGGAAATCCCATGGAGAGAGGAGCCTGGCGGGCTACAGGCCATGGGATCCCAAGAGTTGGACATGACTTGGTGACTAAACCACGCCCCACCCGCGATGGCCAGTTTCCTCCTTCAGTTTCCGAGGCCAGACCCTTATCTCTTTATTAAGGGAAATCTCATTTGTTCAGCCTGTTTAGTTACCTTTGGTCACAGCTGGGTGACCCTGGCCCCCCGCAGGCCTCAGTTTCTTCTACTTTAAACCTGGAAATCATGGATCGCCCCAAGTGGAACTGTTTAAGGAGCACCCAGAGAAATGTCTGCTGATACTGTTATCATCGAATTATTTTTGTAGAATAAAAAAAAAAATTATGATGGTGCAGAAGACCTAAGAAAATTCTTCCTTAGAATGTAAGCCCCTTGATGGCAGAGGGCTGTTGATGGCTGGCATTCAGTAACTGTTCAGTGAATGAGTGGAATCCAGCCTGCTCTTTCCACAGGGGCGGCAGCTGACCCTTGAGGAGTTAATGCCAGTGGCCCCAGGCCACGTAGCTAAGTTGTGGCAAGGTTAAGCCTGAAGCCAGGTTTTCCTGTCCCCTGGAAGGCTCTCCAGATGGGTGCAGGGCAGCCCAAGCGTTTCATCCACCCACCTCCTGTTCCGGGGGAGTGGTTTCTTGGCAGCTTCTCAAGGGCGAGGGGTGAGTTTTCGGCATCTGGCCTCCCCTGCTGCTGCGGGTCGGTCCTCCCAGCGTCTTGCCATCCTGGGTGATCTACAGCTGTCATCTGGGGCGCCGCAGTTAACCGGCTGCCGGTGGGCTGCCATCCCCAGGCGGGCGGTGGCGGGGTGTCAGCAGCCTCTTCTCCTGCAGCGAGGGCCTCGGGGGATTAGTGGCTGAGCTTCCTTCTTGTTGGGGCGCGCGGCTCCTTCCTGCTCTTCCCTGCCTTCCCGGCAGCAGCAGGTGTCAGCTCGGAAGGGAGGGGCACCTTGTCCTACAAATGTCCTTTCCCTGGATTTTTGCCTTTCCTCACGTGCTTGCGTTTCAACGCTAAGGTCAGTCCACCCGGAGGCCAGGGCGTTGGTGTTCTATGTCAGGTGTTTCTGACAGACAGGTGAGACCCCTGTGCCCCTCGGGGATGAGAGGAGGAGGAAAGCTCTGCCCACGGAGCCAGCTGCCCGTCTTGGGGGCCTCGTTTCGTATTTTTAAACCTAAACGTGCTCCAGCCAGGAGCCCGAGAACGCGGAAGGGAGACGGGGCTGCTCATGTCTTCCTCTTGTTTGATCTGGTTTGCTGGTTTACTCAGAGCTCCTCTCATTGTTTCTGCTTGCTGACCTCACTTTCGGGGTGCTGTAGGACAGCCTCACTGGCTTCCCGATGCCCACTGAGCAGAGTCTGAACTCAGCCTGGTAGGTTTGGTCCCTCAGGGTCTGTGCGGGGATCTGCTTCTGGCTTATGCCCCAGCTCATCTCGCCTTTTGCAGCTGACACCTGGATTCTGCTTTCCCGAAAAACTGCCCTTCTGTGGGTCCCTGTCTGCACCGCCCTTCCTTCCCTCTGTTGTACAAAACAGAACCCTCTTTCTTTCTTTTTAAAAAAGAGACATGAGATTAAGCTCTGGATATCTCTCAGGGGTCTGTACAACCTCTAATCACACTTCCTAAGGACAGGGAGGCCTGGCGTGCTGTGGTTCATGGGGTTGCAGAGTTGGACATGACTGGGCGACTGAACTGAAGCCATTCTGACACTTTATTTGTTCAGTATTTATTTTATTTATTTGGCTGCACTGGGTCTTTGCTGGAGCATGAGGAGTCTTTGAGTTGTGGCGTGTGAACTCCTGGTTGCAGCACGTGGGATCTAGTCCCCTGACCAGGGACTCAAACCCAGGCCCCCTGCATTGGAAGCCAGAAGTCTTAGCCACTGGGCCCCCAGGGAAGTCCCACATAGACCCCTCTTTCAAAGCCCAGCTTAGTTGTTACATCTTCCATGATGCTGTCCCTTCGCCCTCATTTTCTGCATGTCCACAGCACTTTACCTTTTCCTTGGGATGGGCCTTCCAACAACAATAAATTAGCAAAAAAATATGAGGCATTGTGGCAGGCACGCTCTCATTCATTTATTCACCGAGCGTTGTCGCGCATCCGCCGTGGGCCAGACACTGTGTGTGGCTCAGGGGAGTGGTGTGGAGGGTGCGGCGGAGGCCCTGCCCTCATGCGGCCTTCCCGGTAGCGGGGCGGGGAAGCAGTGAGCCAAGTGTACACTGCACCAGCCAGTGTGAAACCCTCAGCAGGGCGAGGGTGATGGGGGCTGGGCGCTGGCCACGGCTTTCGTGCGTTCAGAGGCCCTGCTCCGCGTTCAGTAATTATTTACCAGGTCTCTGCCCAGCACCCGGGACTGTGTTAGGTGCTTTGTTCTGGGTTTTATGGTTGGTTAGGTTCATGCCTTATCGCCTCTACAGGACGATAAAGGCACAGGCAGATTTTACTAATTAAAAAAGCGCTTAGCTTCTAGCCGTGCTCTTTTGTACACCCTGACCTCCGTTTGGATGGAAGGAAAGCCGGATGGTGAAACGGACGCTGTGCTCGTCTTCAGGGGTCTTAGCTCTGGGTTGGGAGGCGGGGGTGTTGCCCGTGTTGGGAGGATGCAGTAAGCAAGTAAGAGAGGGACAGCAGTGAGAGGAAGGAGGGGAGAGGACAGCCCCTCGGAGGAGGTGGGTTTTGCCCTAGGTTCTGAAGGACAGGTAGGCAGGAGGAATGGCAGGAATGCAGTTGTTCCCACCAGGGGCCAGGGGGTCAGGACACGCAGCTGCAGGCAGATGTGTGTGCCGCTCGGCTCTCGGAAGGGGCCCCGACCGGCGGGCTGGGGCCAGCTTGTGGAAGGCGTCAGAGGCCAGGCCGAGCACCCATGCCTGTGCTTGTCAAGTGGGTGCTGGGGCCCTGCTGTGCGTGTGCGGGACTGTGGGGCTCTCCATACCAGGTTTCAGTGCTTTCGGACCAGTGTGGGAGCTGGGATGCCTGTGAGGACTGAGGCTGTCCCATTCCAGGGAGAACGTCCCCATCCCAGGCTTGTGCGCTCTGTGTGACCCTGACTGCGTTCTCTCTGGCTGCTGGCCCTTCTCCAGGAGTGATGCTCTGGGCTGATACCCTCCCTGAGATTTGAGGGGCGTGGCAGTTACCAAGAGCCCTGTGGTTCTCTAGTTTCCGCCTTCTCGCCCTCCCCTCCGTTTTGTCTCTTTTAACAGTAGGCCATGATACAGACAGAATTCCAGAGTTCTGTGTTTTGTCCTTCTCCAGCCTGTGATCTTGACCTTACCGTGTATAGGCGTTGACGTGTCGTTTCTTGGTTTGGAAATCACAGGCTGTGGAACACCGATGCCTGTGCTCCATGGCTCAGAGCGTCCTGACCTGTGATTGCATAAGTGATGTCTGCTTGGGGTCACCTTCGGGTGAGTGGCTGCCTGGTGGGAGGGACGCAGGATCACGGGAAATCACGACCTGTGCCTTCTCTGCGGTGTGAGAGTTGTGAGCAAGTGTGGTTGTGGGCCCAAGCACCCCGTAGCACGTGAAGCAGCAGCCAAGGGTGGTTGGTCCACCTGGGACAGGTATTTGGGCCCCACATGCAAAAGGGTATCTATCCTTTGTCACCCTCTCCTTCAAGGGTAGAAGGCATCAAGCTCCTAGCTCTCCGGAAAGTTAATTCTCAGGGTGTGTACTTAGCTTACTATACTTCCTTATTTTGTTTTGAGACCTTGAATAATCAAGAAGAAAAGTCTTAATTTAGAGTAATGACTGACATATTGTGTGTCAGTACGTTTGAGGAAGCATACTGAGCCTCTGTCTACTTAATTTTTAGTTTAATCCTTGCAATAGTCCTTTGCAAGGGTTGGTATTCTCTCCATTTGACAAATGGGGAAACTGAGGCTGAGGCGGATAAGGAACTTTCCGAGGATCACAGAACCAGTAAGGGTCAGGGTTGGCCTTTGGTCCTTCTGAATCCCAACTCCTTGCTCCCTTTAGATACTCAGCTTTACTCCATCCGTCACGAGTAAATAGATCTTAGGTTCCCGCACTGTGCCTGACACTATTCAATGCTCAGGCCAAGGAGGAGCGTTGTTCTACGCTGGTCAGGAAGCTTCAGGTTGGTTTCTGTTGCCTGCGTTTTAAGAGCCTGTTTAGCACAGTGAAGTGCTTAACTAGCTATGGAGTTTTGGACAAGTCACTTAATGTTTTTGTGCCCCCATTTCTTCATCTGTAAAATGGGGATTTTAATATTTCCTTCATTCTAGAACTGGTACGGGTGAATACAGATGAAGGGCCTGGGGTGGCACCTGCACGTAGAGGGTCTCGGGTGGGCACTCGTTATCTGTTACTGTCCGCAAGAGATGGCACTGCCTGCATCGTCAGAGGCTCTTTCCTGGAGGCTCACAGGTTGATGCCTCCTGTTGGCCCTTTCTAGGGGCGGCAGATAGAACAGCCTGTTGAGATGTGGGAACTTCTGTGTGACTGGCTTTCGAAGGGAGCACACTTTATCCTGGTGCTGCTCGGTAGGCACTGGGAGTGCGTTTCCTTTTCTGCATCTGATGCCTGCTTTTGCTGCTTCTGAGAGTGGAGTTCTGGGAGCAGCCAGGGCACGGCTGAGACACCGCTGTGTGAGAGGTCTTCCCGTGAGCCTTCTGTCTCCCAGGCCTGCTCTTCATCTGCCTCGGGGCAGTTCCACCAATGACTGATCTGAAAGCATCACGTTCATTTATTTGTCACTGGCTGTGACAGGCAAGTTAATGCTAATGGATTCTTTTTTTAGCCTGTTGTCTGGGATGAGTTTCTCCCAAATGTCCTGAATCGAAGGCATTAGGGGACCGTGTAACTTTTATGGCAGGGGAGGATTTAAAAGATAAATAGGGTTTTGTACGGGAGGGCCTTAAATTTAGGTTAGGGACTGGAGCAGCCAAGGAGGGGATGTGAGCCAGCACGGAGTCTTCTTTTTAAGAAATCCATTCAGAACTCTAAATTGCTGTTTCTGTTCCAATTATGTGACAATTTCAAGGGTTTAGAAAAATCTAATAAAATGGTCTTGATGATGCATTCTGGGGACAGAGTGCTTTAGAAGATCCAGGAGAATAAATTCCTTGTGAGGGGGGCGGTCAAGAGAGTCTCTTTCCTGCCACCCTGAGCCTTCTTTCGTTGGGGTTTTTACATTTTTATTGTTTTGAAGGGCAGAAAATGATGTTGGAATGTATTCAGGGTTTCATCCATATCCTCCACCAAAAATGAATTATTCTCTTTGGACAATTGCAAAGAGATGGGCCCCTCCAATCACTAGCTTTTTTTTTTTTTTCTCTTAAGCCAGCCTGTTATAAATGACTTTCAGAGTATGGTTTGTGTGTGTACTGATTTTGAATAAAGCACCAAAGAGAAGAAAATGGAGGAGGGAAAAGTGTGAGCAGAGAGGCCCTATGCGATTTTTTTTTTTCACTTTTTTCCAATCCAAGCTTTTGATAGTTTCCCAAGGAACAGAAGTTTACAATGGCAGCCGGCTTTGGGCTGCCTGCGGGAAGAGAGAGCAGAAAGGCCTAGTGTAGCAAAACGTGATGCTGAGTGACATTAATGAGGTGACCGCTCCGGTGGGAGGGAGGCAAGGGTCCAGACAGGCAGAGCTGTTCCCAGGACTTGCTCGTAGCAGAATGTGTCTCCTTGGGCACATGTGCCTGGGTGCCCATGTGTGGTGTGTACCCTCTCGAGCTTCCTGTCTTCTGATGAAAGTTTTAACAGCAAATCCTGCTCACTTGGCTGCAGGATTCTCCATTCTCGAGAGGCCGTGTGTAGCGAGCACTGTATTCCCATTGACTGAAAAGTTAAGTTTTCAACCGGGAGGCATTTTATTTTACCTTCTGAGTATCTGCTGGGGCCCGGGTGAGTGACGGCTGAGGCCACACCCCAGAGGCGCATACTGTTGGAGTGCTGGGTCCAGGAGTGTGAAAAGTCAATATTCTCATTTCTCAGATGAATTCCAGGCAGTAGGGGGAGGAGAAGGCCTGTTGGCGAATGGCTTTTTTATTTTTAAAGCCCTAGACTGATGACATTTCATATTGATGGTATAAATGGAACATTGCAGCAACTGCTTCTTAAATATTGTAGTGCCTTGGAGAGTGTTCCCTGTTTCCGTGTTGCTCTTGTGTAAGAATTTCCAGTTACCCAGGAGAAGCCGCAACATTTCGGGCGGATTACCTGGTGAGGATGTGAGGAACCTGGGTTTTGCCGTCTTACTGGATGGGACCTTGGGAGGACACGCCTGGTCCTGCTGCTAGACACTTTCAGAAGTGAGGCTGGAATCAGCCTTCCAGAGACTAATGGGCAAGTGTTTGAAAATCTGGTGTGAGATTGTAGGGAAAAAATACCTACATAGGACCTAGAGTGGGGTGGGTGGGTGGAAGTGCAGTGTGTATTTATTGATGCATGCCTGTTTTTTTTTTTTTTTCCCCATCACTTTCAACTCAGTTCCCTTTGGAATATTTCTTATATATATCATTTCTGTAGCTAAAGGCCAACAAAAGTGTTTAAAGTTACACACAAAGCACTGAATAAAAGCCAACTAGTAGGTTCATTGTCTCTCTCACCTGTGGGAAATGGAACAAATTAGGATGTTTGAACCTAGGAAAAGATTGCACTGTGAATCTGCCCAAGACTGCTACCTGTATCTGTTTCCTCGTCTGTTTTCAAAGCAGATAATTGGTTTTAGTAAGAACTTCTGACTTGATTAGGGGGCCCTTAGGAAATTAAAGTGTGTTTGAATTTCACAAGTATAATTTTAATTATACAAATTCTGCATTTTTCACTAGGGAGCCAGGTTCAGAACTTGTTTTCCTGTGCTAATAGGGGTGGTAAAGCTGATTATGGCAGAATGCCTTGCTTAAATCGCTCTGAAAATAAAAATCCAGGGATTTGATCATTGTTTTTCCCCGCAGTACACGATGTTCAGGTTAAGGTCCGTACACGTCCCATATCCTTGTTAGAAATGATTTTTCACTGGATCCACACAACGGTAGGACCTGACTGACGTAGTGGGGAGGGGGCCCTCATTATGAATTTTCCTGCTGCACTTGCTGGAAGAATTCAATTAAAGTTCTTTTGAGCAGAGTCCTGCCTGGGCAGCTCGCGTTTGGCTCGCTGCCGCGTTAGCGTGTTGTGATTGCCTTTATCGCCACATCGGCCTGTTTGCCCAGAGCCTGTGCATCCATAGCGTTAGCTCTCTGAGCGGCCCCTCTTCAGCACGACCCCGTGGGTCTAGCCTAAGGACCCGTGGAAACGGTCACCTGAGCTCTTCCCCAAGCTGTGGCGAGATGATGGAGTGAGGGTGATCAGCCCCCCTGGGCACCCCAGGAGCAGGACTGACTGTGTTCGTGGAAAGTGACCCTTTTTCAGACAAAGCCCCCAAGGGTCCAGAAGTGCTTTGTGAGCTTGAACTCTAGCATCCTCACCTGTCTCCCCCTGTGCAGGGGCTTGAAAAGCCACCTAGAGACCAGCCCCTGAGGCCCTCGAGGCTCTTGTCTCAGATGCTGATAGGAGAGCTTGAATAGAACAATTATTCGAGTTAGAGCAATCATGAGACCAGCTTGGGGATGAGTTGCGGTCATTTCAGGTTTGGGGCTGAAAGGACAGGGAAGAAAGCTCCAAATATAAGCCAACCCCCTCTCCTCCGCCCCTGCACCGACTCACTGACTGCTCTTCCTGCTCCTTCCCGTGGAGGCGGGGTGGCCTCGTGTCTCCGGGCCTGGGCCCCGGGACTGGGCTGACTCTGAGTCCTTGTTCTGCCATTTACCAGCTATGTGACCCTGAGCAGGTTCATCTCAATGTTCTGTGCCTTAGCTTTGTCACCTGTAAGGTGGGGATAGTGTTGCCTTCATGGGATTGTTGTGAGGATTACAGGAGCTGAGATGTGAGGTGCTCAGGATGGTGCCTGGCGCACAGCACGTTGATGTGCGAGCTACTGTGTTGTCAGAAAGGCCTGTATGGCAGGCTTGGCAAAGTGGACGCCTTGGGAGTTGGAGGGTTGTTTTAAGGGCAGCAGTCTTCCTCCTTACTATTATTTTTAAGCACAGTATTTGAGAACTGCGAAAGAGCGTGTGTGTACACCCACACACACACACACACACACACACACACACACACACAAGTGCGTTGTTTGCCTATGAATAGATGTGACTTGAGCGGAAGTGCTGTCCTTTGGTTGCGGACAGGTGTGGACGCTACAGTCCACGAGGCACGTGCCTCGGTGGGACACAGCCTTTGAGTCCACAGGGACCTGATTGGAATCTCGCTCCACTAACTCCGTGACCTTAGGCAGGCGTCTGTGCTTTTCTGAACCTCAGTTCTTTATCTAAAAAACTGGGTGATAGAGTTGTGGGTCCAAAATGAGACGTGAGAGGCTGTAGATGAGGCAGCTGGTGGACGGTTGACACTTAGAACATGTTAATTCCTCCCCTCGACGCCGCCCCCCACCCCCAACCCCGTGACCAGGGAGTTTTTCAAAATTTTATTTTGTATCATGAAACTGAGAAAGATGCAAAGTTTTCTGCTCTTGCTGGAGATGCTGACAGCTGAAGTCAGCTGGTTAGCAGTGCTGGGTAGAATTGTAAGAGGGGGATGTTGGTATCCTTAATCTACCTGAGTCTTCAAGAGCAAGGCGGCGCTTTTATTTTGTCAAGAGCAAGGTGGCGCTTTTATTTTGTCAGGAGCCTTAGATGGTGTCTGGGCGGGCTGGTTCCTTCGACCTCCAGTGGTCCCTGGACTCCCTGGCTGGATGGTTGAAGAGGTTTGGGGAATGTTTAGAAGGAAGGAATAACCTCAGGGAAAGACAGGCTCCCAACTGTGACCAAGGACGGTTGAGAGGGAGGGAAAACATTAGTACTGGGGTGGTGTTACCTTCTCACAGAGCCTTTTCCCTGAGGACTTGGAGTAAGAGGTTTTGATCCATAAACCCAAGGGTCCCGTCATGTGTATATGTGATGGGAAAGTCGCTCAGTCGTGTCTGACACTCTGTGAGCCCATGGATCATGGAATTCTCCAGGCCAGAATACTGGAGTGGGCAGCCTTTCTCTTCTCCAGGGGCTCTTCCCAGCCCAGGGATTGAACCCAGGTCTCCCAGCTTGCAGGTGGATTCCTTCCCAGCTGAGCCCTGAGGGAAGCTGGTCATGTGAGTGGGTGTCTGTGAGCAGAGCTCCAGGACACGTTCCCAGCCATCTCCTGGTGGGTCCCTGCCTTTGGATCGTCTGCCATGGGAGCCCCCAGCATCTTAGGGCGTCTACCGTCTGCCCGTCTTGATCTCTTTGCTCATTTCCAGATTTGTCCCCTCAGCTTCGTATCTGTTGGGTGGAGTCGGAGATGGGGGGGTGAGAGTCTGACTCTTTCAGTGGATCGTGGTGGAGGTGGGGAGACACGGGGTGTGTGTGAGTGTTCGTGTGCAGAGAATGGGAAGGGGTGGCCCGGAGGGGCAAACTCGTCGTAGATTACATTGACTAATTATAGGGAAAAAGCCATATTTGCTGCTCCATTAAGTGATCACTAGGCTATGAAGCGGTTTATTGTAATTAATGCAGAGACAGCAAATAATGTTGGGTCTGGAGTGGAGGGTCTCCAGACAGCCCTCCCCCTTCGGTGCTCTGTGTTCGCTGCCCCCATGGTTACCCCTCAGGTAGGGGGTCCCGGGCGACGCCTGCACCCGAAGGACCAGGGTGTGCAGCCTTTGACCGGGTTTCTGCCGCTTCATTGTGGCAGCTGAGGACGATCTCTTGCCTGCTCTCGCCTTCAGACTCTCTTCTAGGGGTTTTCGTGTCTGCTAAGGATGGAGGAGGAGAGACAGACCCAGGCCATCATTGCTATTCTTGCCACAATCATTTTAATTTCAGGGCATGCGAGTGGCAGCTTACACATCCAAGTCCATCACGCTACGGGCCTTGTGGAGTTGTGATTGGTTTCCTTGATGATTCCTTGTTCAAATCAGCGGTGCTCTTAATTTTCCAGATGAAGTAAGAAGAAAATTGGAGACTCCCCTCCCGCCCTGTGTCTCTTCATCCAAGGTTTTCTGAGCATGACTCTGATTTGGAGGGTTAATATTAATTAGGAGCCGGTTTAGACCTCGGTGGCTTGATGAGGGAGCTTCCCGTCGAGACGGACGTGGCTCCTTTTTGCATGTGCTTGTTTTTGGTAAGTTTCTGGGTTTAAAAGCCAAGGGAATAAAGACAGAGCCAGTGAGAAAGGGGTGAGCACCTGTGCCCTGAAGGATGGCACCGGATTCTCCTGGATCTTCAGGGAGGAGCAGGACTGCAGTGGGGTGTCTGCGTCCAGAAGAAGTCCCACCTGCATCGGCCTGTCCCCCGACCCCAGCAGCGTGGGGTGCGGCCGGCCTGTCTCGCCACTGCTTTCTGCCTCAGTTTCCTTCTCGGTGAGGGAAGGGCACTTCTCTGGTGTCCTAACAGAGGCATGACTCATTTCCTGAGTTTCCAAATTGGGTGATGCTAGAATTTCTCTGAGGCAAGTGACCTGTTTGTGCCAGGTCGCAAGCAGATGCTTCATTTTGTGCTGAGGCTCCAGGTCTTCGCTTCCAGGCCTCACTAGTGCTGACTCGGCTTTCTGGGCCGGGTGGCAGAAAGGACAAGGACAGGGAGCCAGCGGGCCCCACGCTTCAGTTAGGGGACACGAGCCCTAGGGAGCATGCGGCCTGCACGCTTCAGGTTGGACCACATCAGGGATCGTTCTTCTTTGGCCTGCGAGTTTGAGTGGGTTTTCTCTTCACCGTGGTGTTGGGAGTGGGAGCAAGGGCTGCTGAACACTCCAGGCTCAGCGGGTTAGGCTTGGCTTCTCCTTCTCAGCTGAACTTGACCTCGGGCCAGTTGTCTTGCAGCCCCGAGCCTCCGTTTCCTCATTTGTAGACTGAGGAAGGCTGGGGGGAGTGCGTTCTTTGGGTTTGAGAGAACAGGCTTAGCAGGAGAGCAGTGTCACAGTTTTTTCTTTCTGGCCTAGGAGGCTGCTAGCTCTGGGGCCTGGGGAAGCTCACTTCACGTGGCTAGCCCTCGATTTCCCCGTCTGTAAAGTGGGCTGATGCGAGACTGGCATTTGTCTTCCAGGGTTGTTGCTAGGATCGCGTGTGTGTTCGTGAAGAGCTGGGCACGGTTGGCCGGGAGGGAGGTAGTCGGGTCTGCAGAGGTCTGCCCAAAGGAGCCCGGGACATTCACCTGCAAGAGACACCTGCGCTCGGCAGATGGACTCTCAGCTTTGGACAGAAGCTCCCACAGAGGGAGATTTGGGGTTAAGGAGGCGAGGCCTGCCTGAGATCCTGGTTTGCAGCTTCAGGGTGACGTGCCCTGGAAGTGATCTAGCATGGCCCAGGTGTGGGTCCTGGCTGCCCTGGGGGCCTTGCAGGCTGGAGAGGGCTGTGGGGGGCCCACCTGCGTCCCCCCGGTGCCAGACAGCTCTACGGGCGTGGGGACCGTGGCCTCCCTGTGTGACTTCCCAGCTGCAGTGGGAGAGGGAGGGCAGGAGAGGAGGGCCAGGTGCCAAGCGATGTGGAGACTCTTAGTAGTCTTTGGAAACCCGTGTCTGGTACTCTCTGAAATTCGGAGGCCTTGCTTGACTGAGGCAGGCCTGATCAAAGGCTGTTTGCAATATCAGGATGTTCTTAAGTGTGTGGGGTGGACAAAGGATCTGTCTCTTTTGATTTCTTCCTCTCCCACAGTCCTCCCCTCTTGGTGAGGTTTTAAGTTGGCACCAGCGCCTGTTTGTCATGCCTGGTGTGTGCCCGAGGAATGTCTGAGGTGGTGGTGGGTAGAGCCCTCTGTGGCCACTGCCCTGAGGAGCTGTGGACCCAGTGTTGTGCGACCAGCCAGCTCCCATCCACTGCTGCCTCGCTCCCTTTTCACAGGCAGGCCTTATTCAGTGTTGGAGACGGAAAAGCCTTCGGACGTTGTGATACTGATAGTGTTATTCCCTTGAAGGGAGGGTGGAAAAAGGAAGTTGTGGCAGAAAGCATCTTGCAGAAAAGGAGAAAGGGGGATCTGTGCAAAATGAGCTCCCCTGGCGGCTCAGGTGGTGAAGAATCCGCCTGCAGTGCAGGAGACCCGGGTTGGATCTCTGGGTGGGGAAGATCCCCTGGAGGAGGAAATGGCCACCCACTCCAGTGTTCTTGCCTGGAGAATCCCAGGGACGGAGGCGCCTGGTGGGCTACAGGCCGTGGGGTTGCAAAGAGTCAGACACGACTGAGCGACAAACACACGCTCGCCAGGCCTTGTGTTGGACAAGGAAGTCTCCCGGGGCCTGTGAAGACTCTGACTGGGCCCTGGCCCTGCTTCCCGGCCCCCAGGCTGGAGGGAGGCAGGTGCGTGAGCAAGGCAGGTGCTGCTGCGAAGCCAGCGGCTGTGCTTGTCGGGACTGTGTCCCGGAGGGGCGCCGAGGAGGGGAGGGCAGGGCGGGCCTCTCGGAGGAGGACTCGTGAGCTGCGCCTGGAGAGGGGAGGGCCCCCAAGATGAGGGAGCTGGGAGCTGTCGGACAGTTCAGCTTTTGGGGGCGGGGCAGGTTGCTCCTCATGGGTGGGAGCGTAGGGCCCAGGGGAGGGTGTGGTGAAAGACGGGTTGGCTCACCACACAGGGGAGTCTGGAGCTCTGACTCTGAGCACGGCCAAAGCTGCGAAGTGGGGTCCAGTCACTGCGTTTCCATCTGGAAGGAGACGTAGCCACTGAACAGCTCGTGAGAGCATCCTTCGTTGGAGAGTGATTATCATGAATGCTAAAAGCACGTAGGCAGTTTCAGGGAGTGAGTCGGGGTTTGGGGAAGGCTTCCTGGAGAAGGACTTGGAGGCTGAATTTGAAGGGGAACATGAGGGAACATGGGCGGGAGGATAGGAGTGTACCCGTGTGCTGGAGTGCGGAGGTGGGGGGAGAGGTGATCCAGGAGTGCGGAGGTCGGGGGAGAGGTGATCCAGGAGTGTGGAGGTGGGGGGAGAGGTCATCCGGGAGTGCGGAGGTCGGGGGAGAGGTCATCCGGGAGTGCGGAGGTCGGGGGAGAGGTCATCCGGGAGTGCGGAGGTGGGGGGAGAGGTGATCCAGGAGTGTGGAGGTGGGGGGAGAGGTGATCCGGGAGTGTGGAGGTGGGGGGAGAGGGGTGATCCAGGAGTGTGGAGGTGGGGGGAGAGGTGATCCAGGAGTGTGGAGGTGGGGGGAGAGGTGATCCAGGAGTGTGGAGGTGGGGGGAGAGGTGATCCAGGAGTGTGGAGGTCGGGGGAGAGGTGATCCAGGAGTGTGGAGGTGGGGGGAGAGGGGTGATCCAGGAGTGTGGAGGTCGCGGGAGAGGGGTGATCCAGGAGTGTGGAGGTCGGGGGAGAGGGGTGATCCAGGAGTGTGGAGGTCGGGGGAGAGGGGTGATCCAGGAGTGTGGAGGTCGGGGGAGAGGGGTGATCCAGGAGTGCGGAGGTGGGGGGAGGGGTGATCCAGGAGTGCGGAGGTGGGGGGAGAGGTGATCCAGGAGTGTGGAGGTCGGGGGAGAGGGATGATCCAGGAGTGTGGAGGTTGGGGGAGAGGTCATCTAGGAGTGTGTAGGTGGGGGGAGAGGTGATCCAGGAGTGCGGAGGTGGGGGAGAGAGGTCATCCAGGAGCCAGGCCGTGGGGTCCGGGGCTGAGGTTTACTCTTATCCTAGGAGAGTCGAGGCATCCACCGTTGGGTGTGAGAAGGGATGGGAGATGATGAGTTCCGATTTGGAAATAATGCTGTGGCGCTCTGCACGGAGGGTGGCTTGTGGGAGCCTCAGGCGCGGGCCGGGGCGGGGCGGCCAGGGGCCGGGTGGGAGGGACGGCGATAGGGCTGCGCTCCCAGAGATGGAGTGGGAGACAGCTGCGTGGTGACTGGCAGCTGGGTGAGCAGGCAGTTTTGGGGTGAGATGCGAGTGTGACTTGTCCCAGTGGACGGACTCCAGCCCCATCTCACCGTGATTGCCTGTGCTGGGGCCTGAGGGAGACGCAGGCCGGACAGGTGAGCCTGGCTCAGGGGTTGAGTTTAACCTCCCATCTGGAAGCCTGCTCTCCCTCTTGGTGACGCACCCCTATTAGTAAACTTTGAGGATGCGCTTGTCTACTTACTTATTTATAAATGACACGCATGTACTACTGTGCTAAACTGCTGTGTACCTCCCAAGGCATAGACAAACAGAAATAAAGAAGGGTGAGAAGAAAAAGCTAAATGCAGGTAAAAGTTCTGGTCTTCTTTCCAGCACCCTGCCATGCCCATCCCCATCCTACTTTGGGGCCATAGCTTTAGGCCACAGGGATCTGTGAGGGAGTTTTCGGCTGGGTGTGGACGGGTCAGATGAGGGTTGGGGAAAGCGCGCCCTGCGGTCCAGGGGCCCTTGGGTGAGATCTGCGAAGGCCAGGGGTCCGTGAGGAGGAACCCGCATGGTCTTGTCACCACGTGTCGCCTCGGGGGTTGAGCAGGATGCCGCGGGTCCTGTGCCCCAGACCTGGGCTTGGCGGGAGGGGTGTGAGGGCCCTGGGGGCTTGCAGGTCTGTGGGTGCTCAGCCCACAGGAGTGGGTGGTGAAGCTCATTCCCTGGTGGTCCCACGAGTGCCTGTCCCGTTCAGCCTGGAGGGGTGAGGGCCGCGCTTGCCTGTGAAGCGCGGATCTTCGGTGGTGGGACTGCGGGAGGAACAGGGGGTCTGCTGTCTGCACTGGCATCCCAGCCAGTGTCCAGTTCACCGTTTGCCTGTGGGCAGATGATAATCCTTCCCAACCCAGCTACAGAGGCTGAAACTGACCCAAGGCGAGCTGGTTCTGTCTTCACCGCCGCGTTCCTTCTCCAGGTGCCTTGCGGCTCACGGGTGCTGCAAACTCTCTCCTTGCCTGGGTTCTCCTGGGCTGACTCTGCTCCAGCCTCTTCCATTTAGCTCTCCCTTTGAGCAGAACCCAAGCTAGGATCGTGCCTTCCTGGAAACGCTTTCCAAAGCCTTGTTTCCCCGCAGACTGCATTTCAGGCCTTTCCCGAGTGCAGACGCGCTCAGCAGAGGCCCGGAGCCATCTTTCCATGTGAGAGGTGAGCAAATCAAAGGCGGGCCATTCTGCCCCGGTGCGGCCTTTCTGTGCAGAAGGACCCTCAGGGGTAAACCAGGCAGGTTGACTGACAGCCAGCAGAGCTGCCCAGCAACAGGCCCGCCACGTGGGGAGCCTCGGGGAGGAACAGGCCAGGGGCAGACGAAGGGCGCCCCGTGCAGGGCCGGGGAGCCTGCTGGAGGTAAAGCAACCCGAAATGCGTTCTCAGCGCGGGTGCCGCGTGGAGCCAGGCGGAGGTGGCCGGGGGGACGCGGCGTCTGCAGTCTGTCCCTGCCCTGGCTCTGTCTCCTCTGAGAGCAGAGCCGGGAGATGAGGACTCGCTGCTTCCAGGCTTGGCCTCGGGCTGCGCTGGCCACCCTCGCTTGGTGACCTTGGGGGGGTGTCATGTCTTTGCTTGGGGTCGCTGGGGTTCCTTGCAGACTCGGTGAGCTTGGCCCTGTGGTCAGAGGGAGCGCTTAGACGGAAACACTGAGAAAGGGCTTCGAGAGGCTTTAGGCCAGCCTGGTGTTTCCCAAGAGTCCCCAGATAGTGGGGGGTGGGGGCTCTGGAAGTTTCTCTTGCAAGCCTTGCTGCTCCTCTGAGGGGCCAGCCTGCGGGGGGTCCGTTCTGCACGGAGACAAGGCAGAGGCCTGAGGCCTCCCACCCCCCACCCCTGGCCAGGCTGCCGAGTAAACCCTGTCCTGACATCAGTGCTGGCCTCCAGGGTGACTCTCACTGACACAATCGGCTGTCGCAAGCAGCGCCTGTGTGAGTACATGGCCGTGTGAGCCTGTGGCCGTGGGTGTGTGCGTGTGTGGTCATGTGTGTAAGTGTGTGTGAGTGTGTGGTCGTGGCTGTGTATGTGAGTGTATGTGAGTGTGTAGCCGTGTGTGTTTGTGTGTGTGTGTGGTCGTGTGTGTGGTTGTGTGTGGCCGCGTCTGTGTGTGAGTGTGTGTGGCCGTGTGTGTGTGTGTATGAGTGTGTGGCCGTGTGTGTGTGTGGCCACGTGTGTGTGTGTGTTAGTGTATGTGTGTGTGTGTGGCCGTGTGTGTGTCCGTGTGTGTGTGTGTGTGTCCGTGTGTGTGTGGCCATGTGTATGTGTCCGTGTGTGTGTGTGGCACCGTGTGTGTGTGGCCGTGTGTGTGTGGCGCTGTGTGTGTGTTGGTGTGTGTGGCCGTGTGTGTATGTGTGGCCGTGTGTGTATGTGTGTCCGTGTGTGTGTGTGGCTGAGTGTGTGTGTGTGCACGTGTGTGAGTGTGTGTCTGGGAGGGCTTATGCGGAGTCCTGTCGGGCAGTGTCTGGGTCTCAGGGCCCCCTGCTTCCTTGGTCCCCCCTGCGTTCGGCAGGGTGCAGGGGTGTGCAGGTGGGAAGGGGTGTGCAGGTGGGAAGGGCTGTGCAGGTGGGAAGGTGGGAAGGGGCGTGCAGGTGGGAAGGGGTGGGAAGGTGGGAAGGGGCGTGCAGGTGGGGAAGGGGTGGGAAGGTGGGAAGGGGCTTGCAGGTGGGAAGGGGTGGGCAGGTGGGGAGGGGTGGGCAGGTGGGAAGGTGGGAAGGGGCTTGTAGGTGGGGAGGGGTGGGAAGGTGGGAAGGGGCTTGCAGGTGGGAAGGGGCTTGCAGGTGGGAAGGGGCGGGCCGGTGGGGAGGGGCGGGCCGGTGGGGCGGGGCGGGCCGGTGGGGAGGGGCGTGTTGAGGGAAATGTTTTAGCGGGTCTTACATGTGTTGCTGTCACAGCAGGTAGATATGCCCTGAGAATCCTTCAGAAGGGTTTACCATCGAGTCCCCACCTCAGCTTCAGGACTGCTCTCCTCTCTAAAGCATGTACTCTGTGCTCTACGGGTGGAGCTGGAGGGCAGGACTTTTTTTTTTTTTTCTTAAAGAAAATACGTCGTGGAAGAAGCTTGCCATCCAGGGTGGTTGGGTGGCCAGCTATTAGAGCTTTAATAATTGAGGAGGCATCTGGGTCCCCGCGTGGAAGGAAGCCCTTCTGGCAGGAATGGTTTTGCTTTTGAAAGAATGTACTCACCTTTAACTGCAAACGGCTGTGACGGGAGTCGTATTTAATTTTAAATTGCCCATGTCCAGCAAGCCTCTGTTACTCTTTAAACAATAAAGTGTTTTTCATCTCCCCGCAGCTGTGTTCTCCGTGTGGGGGCCAGCCTTTTTGTGGGGAGACAGGGCTCCTGGGCCTCTCTCCTCTCCCCCCTTCCCTTTCAGGCTTGCCAGGGTTTCTAGAAAGCGCTGGGTGTGGAGTCCCCCCCATAAACTCTGCAGAGAAGGCGGCTGGGAAGTTTATAGGCAGAGGGGTCAGTCGGTAATGTCAGCTCCTGGGGTTGAAGGCCTTCCTCTGTGGGCCGAGCCCCGAGGTCGGTTTGTGACTGAGACCCTTTCAGGAGCCCCTGTCTTTTTCTCTCCGCCTCCACCCCCCGGCTCTAAGGGGGCTTGATTTGTCTGTGATAATCAGAAACAGACTTTGGCTTCTGATCCATTATAGATGTGTTTGAGATGGGTGCCAAGCCTTCAGCCACTTAGAGAGCTCGTGAACATGTATTTAGATACGAAAGAAAGAAAGGGGAAAGAAATAGCTTCTTCCCGAGCCCCCAGACCAAAAAAGTCTCCAAACGACCACAGACTGCACCAGCGACAAAGCTCATCCAGACCCAGGAGAGGCAGTGGATGGGAGGAGGAGACGGGGCTCCAGAGGCGGCGAGTGGGTGGAGGACGTGGAACTGTTGGACACAGTGGCTGCCCCAGCGGCGTGATCTTTGTGTGTGTGTTGGGGGGTGTTCCCTGAGCCCAGGGGCTCCCAGCCAAGGTGGCAGGTCACTGGGGTCGCATTCACAGTGTGCCCAGCGGGGCCCTGTCCTATTCGGGAGACCCTTGAGTTAGGAAATACCGATCGCTCTGTATTTGTAAACAGTCTTTAAAGGGAGCTTTAAAGCAGGCAGCTTCAGGCGATTCGCGGGTGTTCGGGGTGGCTCTCGCCAGGGAAGCCTGTGGCTGTGATGTTCTGGGTCAGCACGGCCCAACGTTTGTTTTGCCTTTTGGTTCACAGAAGGGGCCTGCGGGTTGAGTGGTGGTGGGGTGCTGGTTTCTTCTCCTCCTTGCCTGCTTGCCTCTCTTTAATGAAGGTGCTCTGACGGCCCCTCCGGCTCTCCACCCCGGGGTTTGTTCTGGCTGGGAGGTTTAGGGGGGCCCTGGCTTCAGTTGTCCTTAAGGCTCAGCCCTGAGCTGGTCCCTACTCCTCCCCCCAGGGTGTTGCAGTTCAGCTGCTGGCCCAGAGCTCACACTCCTGTATCTCTCACTCCAAACAGAAAATTGTGTGCTCTAGGCATGTATCTTAGAGGTGTGTATGTGTGTGTTTTCCTCTTGACAGGTTTGTTGCCTACAGCTGTGCAGCCGCAGCTGGCTTTGAAATGTGAAAAATACACATATTTGTAAATGACTAGGGGTAAAGCTGGTTAAAGGAGGTGATGGGGCAGTGTGGTTTGACTGTAATCATACACAAAAGCTCTGACCCCCATTTTTTTTTTTTTTTGGCTGCTCAACATGGCCTGTGGGATCTTAGTTCCCAGACTAGGGATTGAACCCGTGTCCCGTGTAGTGGAAGCGCGGAGTCTTAACCACGGGACTGCCATGGACGCCCCCTGACCCCTAAAGAAAGCATTTAATTAAAATATGGTCAAAGACAGTTATTGGGAATAAGAAAGTTTTAGAGTTTGGGATTCCTGTTTATCTGGGTGAAGGAGTTTTTGGTCACCATGGAGATGAGAAGAATGGGGGGAAGTGCTAAAGGATGGATGGCGTCTCCTGACCCTGCTGTGGGGAGGCAGCTTGGTGGGAATGGGAGCGGAGAGGTGGAGAATTAAAACTGCCTCTTTTTTTGCCTTGAGGGGAGGCAACTTGGTAACAATTTTTTGAAGCTGTGAGCTGAGCAGGGATCAGGTTTTGGATTTGTTTCTGCCTTAACTCCTCCCCTTTCTCGGAGCTTCCGTAGGAGGAAGGGAGAGTAGGTTTAGTGCGTAGATTAGCTTCGGTTTCTCAGAAGTTTTTTCTTTCCAGCTTTTAAAAAGATGATTTGCTTCCCTCTGCTAGGACTAACCTTTTCAGAGAGGCTTCCTCAATGCGGTTGTCCAGCCCAGCTCAGAGGGTTGCCGGAGGGACCAGAACACACTCTCGTTTTCGAGGTTAGGGAGTAGCAGGCTTTCAGAGGGGTGAGGATGGTTGGGGAGGGGAGCTCTTTGAGTTCAAGGATGCCCCTTTCCTTCTGTCCTAGGAAGAAGGCCTTTGTTTTTGTTTTCTTTTGCTGTCTTCTTCCAACTGCTTGGAGTAAATACATTGACGAAGCGGCAGGAACCAAACGAATGAGCCAGTAAAGAAGTTTGCAGTAGACAGATGAAGCTTTATTTAGGAGGCTGGGTGGCATTTCTGCATTTTCACATTGAACCGATGTTCCTCAGTGCTTCTCCTGGTGCTTGCAAATCAGAAAAAAAAAAAAAACAAACCCACACACCCAACAAGTGGGAGGGGTGGCCTGGCACTTTCCAGGACCAGGGCCGGAAGGAGAGCACGCAGGGCTGTGTGCTGTGAGCAACCTTCAAATACAACCGTTCGTGGAAGAGCCCTACAGTACCTGGGAAAGCCGGCTGTGTTCTGAGCAGTTGTTCTGAGTTCTGCGGTATGGAACTGCATGTCTAAAAACAGTCACAGGGACATCTTCCCGAAGAGGTATTCCTGAGGATTTCTGCGTAAACAGAACCCTGTTTTCCCAGCAAGCATTATTATATTTTTAGAAACATTTTCTTTCCTGATTGCCCGTCAGTTAGCAAGGCTGCTAGCACTTTCTGTCGGTCGGCTTTCCTGGACAGGTGCTTGGAAGGGTCAGCGGTTCCAGGTTAGAAAAGATACCGAAGGATACTTTCTGTCCGAGGAGGAGTCAGTCGCTGCATGGACGCATGGAGGGGACTCCCTATCTGTTCCCTCTCCCCACCTGTGATGAGGACAGGGGAAGGTCCTCTGGTTCGAATCAGCCGGGAGCTTTCTCCCTCCGGCTCCCTTACCCCCTTCCTTCTGCTCTTCTTTTTATTTTCTCTCTTTCGACTGATACTGAGCTCCTTGTTCCGACTGATAGCGAACTCCTTGTCCTGTTGGGGAGAGTAATTTCATGGCGGCCAACAGAACTGGTGACTGTAGTTTCACTTTTCCTTTTTGTCATTTAAGGAAACAACTTACAAACAGTTCTTTCTTTAAAGACCGAGCACAGATTTTAAGTGTTCGGAGGGGGAAAACTCTCAAGGTGACTTGTGATCCGTCCCAGCCCCAAAGCTGTGTCCTCGCATTTTCCTTGAGGGTCGCTAATAAGAACTGCTGGCCTAAATCAGCGTCTTTGAGAATCACTGATTCACTAATTGCTCATAATCACGTCCTGGCTTCCCCCTCCTGCTGGGAACACTTTTGTTTTTCGCTGTTCTGCAAGGAATTGGACGGATTTCTGGAGTGTTTAAGAGCCACCCCATAAAAGCGTTTGGCGTGCCACGGTTGCTCGCCGCACTTCTCAGAGGTGACCGTGCCTGGGTGTCCGGGCCCATAAACCAGGGGCTGCCAGTGACCTTTCCCAAGGTTGCTCGTCTGATGGAGAGTGGATTCCTCAGCCCACTGTGGGCCTCAACTTAATTTGTTCCTTTCCTAAGGCAAAATGACCTCCCCGTAAACCTGCCCCCCTTCCCCAGAGTGAGCAAGTAGAGTTAGGAAGGCGTGTTTCTGGGGGTGGGCGGGCAGCGGGCCTTGTTGGGAAGAGACTCAGGGCTGCTCGTTAAAACGCCGAGGTGGGGTGAAGTTCGCCATGAAGTGAGGAGTCCTGCAGGGGAGAATGCAGCCACAGAGCGGAGCTGAGAGAGGGGCTGGCCTGGAGAGACTGCAGAGGCCGCTGAAGCAGCGTTTCTCTTGGCATTGGGAATTTAAAGAGGAAAAGAAGGCAGCCCTGTCCATGTGCACGGTCTCTGATAGTGTTCTGCAAATACGCAGTCTCAAAGCCTCTCCTTCTGTCCCCTCCTGTTTCCCTCCCTTCCTTCAGGGCTCCTGAGCTTGAAGCCCTGTCCTCCCCGAGTGTGGGTGCTGGATGGTGGCCGGCCTGTCGTCTCTTCCATAAACCCTCTGAGGCCAGCCTGGGGGGGACATTTAAGGACGGGTTTCAGAGAGAGGACCACCGGTGTCCACGGTCCAGGCCTGAGACTTGCCTGGCGGTTGTGGGCAGTGACACACGTTCCCCAGGGCACCTAGCGCGATGCCTGGCATTCAGTAGGTGCCTACTCAGCGCCGATGGTCCAGCCAGGCTGGACCCAGCTGTTGTTGTTGGGAAAGACCAGAGCTTGTGCACACGTTAGGCCTTGCATCAGTCGGTTAACTTTGCTGCTTTGGATGGACTTGCCGCAGCGTGCTGTCTGGGCTTCTGGGCCCCAGAAGTTTCGCCGTGCCCTCCTCTCTTCCCTGCACAGTGCACCCCTCCATCCGGGGGCCTGTCAAATTAGGGCTGACCTCCCAGGCTACTTGAGAAGGTCGGTCGGAGCCCCAGCTTCTCCTGGGTCACGCCTCTTTTCTCTGACCCCTATCTGAGAGGGACTTTCGCCGGACGCTGAGGGACGTCCTAACCATGCAGACCCTCTGCAGCCAGATGACAGATGGCTCGGCTGGTTTCTGATTCCTCCTTGATTTAGCGAGATGGTGGGACAGGGTGGTGATACAAGAGGTGCCTGTAGGCGTGCCTGCTCAGTCACTTCAGTTGTGGTGGACTCTATGACCCCATGGACTGTAGCCCACCGGGCTTCTCTGTCCATGAGATTTTCCTGGCGAGGTCATTGGAGTGGGTTGCCACGCCCCCCTGCAGGGGATCTTCCTGACCCCGGGATCAAACCCGCGTCTGCTCTGGGGAAGCCCCAGGAGAAGGAGTAGGGGCCGTGAGAAGGTGGTCTGAGCGTGGGTGTGTAGTTACTTTCAGTGCTCCAGCCCAGCGTTTCTCCGCCCGGGTCCCTGTGGACATTTTCGGCTGAATAGTGCTTTGGGTGTGGCGGGCTGTGGTGGGCATGTGGTAAGATGCGTCACAGCATCCTTGTCTGCTGCCCACTGGACGCCACGGGCACCCCTTCCCCAGTCGTGACACCTAAGAGTGTCTCCTGGGGGACACACCTCTGGTTGAGAATCAGTGGTCGGTGGGGGAAGGACAGGAGAGGTTTGTGTGTGTTCCGAGGGTCTGTGGACCTGCACTATGAAATATTCATGGAATTCAAGAGTGGGAAGGCACTCAGGGAAATCCCTTGGGCCGGGCCGTGACCCAGGCAGCCCTTTCCATGGTCAAGCGAAAGGGCAGAGAGAAGGCTGCTCCCCCAGGCCGGCCTCCCTGTGGAGCTCTTATGGAGAACTTTCGCAAAGGGGCTTTGTACTCGGCTCTCCATTCTCCTGTGTGTCAGGAGTTTGGTTACAAGCTCGAAGTTTGATCTGCCCTCTCGTTCTCTGTACACACGCATTCCTCACTCAGGAGCGGGCCCCTCTGCGTGCACAAAATGGGACTTTTACTTGAAATGAATTCATTAAAAAAAAAAAAGTTTCGCCTGCCAGGACTCTGCTGTCCTCTCTTCTCCCCTTTTATTCTTCTCTGTCTCCTGTAAGACGAGCCCTGAAGCGGGTGTCTGGTGAGATGGGTTAGCCTGGGATTTTCCTAGGCCCAGATTAAAGGCAAATTATCAAACGGAAGTTGAAAGTTGCTGCTGTGCTTGTAAAAAAGTCAGTTGTGTGCCATAAAATCCATCACAGCTCCCTTGGTGAGAAGGAGGCGGCTGCGAAATATTTAGTGATGTTAGTTTAGTTTCCAAGGGCTTGGCTGCCATGCTGGAGGAAGGAGCCTGTCGGCACTGGGTACCGCGGTGGTTTCTAGCGTTTGGTCAGCGAGCGAGAGAGAAGCGTGCTGCGTCTGAGCCGTGGGAAGCTCAGAGACGAGACCTGGGTGTTGCCAGCAGGTTGCCAAGCAGTGGCTTTAGATCCTGGATTTGGGGGAACCAGATGGCTTTGTGGGCTGCCCATGGCGCTCGTGATGTCACGGTGACTTTTGCCTCCTTTTTATTTAGAATGGAAGGCGCCTGTCCAGTGGGTGCGGGGGTCTGGGGATCTGGGCTGGGAGAGGCAGTGTAGCCTGGTGGGTGAAAGTGCAGGTGCAGGGACCAGACTACTTGTCCAGGGATAAAGATAGGACTCTGGTTCGGTTAATTAACTGCTCCCTGCCTTAGTTTTCTCATCTGTAAAATGTGTGCGAAGCAGTGCCTTCTGGGGGGTGGTTGGGAAAAATTAATGGAAAGGAAGGGCTGGGCCTGGACCCTGGCAAGGAGTAAAGAACCTCTTCTTGATTAAGTTATGAGTGGCATGTTATTTTGGACTGGACGGTCAGCCTTACTCCCGAGGCTTTGTGATAGCGGTTCTTACACTTCATGGTGCAGGATGCTCATGTGGGCCCTGCCCTGTCTGGCTTGAAATCAAGACTGTGGCTGAGGGCCTGGGTGGTGCTGATGTGGTGGGGTTGGGGTGAGGGTCTGCAGAGAACTTTGTGGTTTTTTTTTTTTTAAAGATTTGTTTGTTTTCTTTCTGCCTGCCCTAGGTCTCCATGGCTGCTCATGGGCTCTCTCTAGTTGTGGTGGCTGGGGGCTTCTGGTGGTGGCCCCCTTGCGCAGAGCATGGGCCTGAGGGCTTGGTGGTTGCGGCTCGCTGGCCTGGCTGCCCTGAGGCGTGTGGGCTGCTCCTGGTGCAGGGGTTAAATCCGTGTTACCTGCACTGGCAGGTGGAGTCCTGGTTGCTGGACCACCAGGGAAGCCTGTTGCTCTTTCTTAACAGCAGAGTTTTGAAGGCATGAGGATCCCCAGGGCCGCCACCAGCACCTGTCTTCAGCTCGGCTTGCCTGGGAGCAGTTCTGCCCACCCCAGGTTGCCTAAATTTCGGTGCTGGGTGGGCATGGTGGGTGTGGATGGCTACAAGCCTGTCCTCGCTGCCCCTGGACCTGTTGAGTCCTGCCTGCCTGCACTGCGAGCTTCCCAGGTGGCTCAGTGGTGAAGAATCCGCCTGCCAAGGCAGGAGACGCAGGTTTGATCCCTGGGTCGGGAAGGATCCCCTGGAGGAGGAAGTGGCAACCCACTCCAGTATCCTTGCCTGGAGAATCCCATGGCAGAGGAGCCTGGTGGGCTACAGTGCATGGGGTCCCAAAGACTCAGACACGACTGAGCAACTGAGTGTGCACGCCTGCATTGTCCGAAGGCCAGCACTGGTGGCGGTGAGGTGGCAGGGAACCCGTCTGCTCTGCCTTCAGCGTGTCCCTGTGTCTGGCTAAGCTGGCGCCCCATGCCCGGTTCTGACTTGCCTGCAAGAACTGTGGGCCTGTTTCAGTGGGTAACTGGTATATGTGTGTGCACTCGTGCAACAGAAAACATCAAAATGTTTGGGGAGTGTTTAGGGAAAATAGCAAGCAGCAGATTGCCAAGCTTCTCTTTATGTTTCTTTTCCTTGCCTTTTTGCTGTGTACATGTGTGATCGGGATCTTGGAGCATTCTGCAATACAGCTCTGCCTTTTCTTATCCCAACTGTTCTTTCTTAACAGTGGAGAGGATACAATTCAGCACCAATAATACTGAGCAATAAATAACCTGGAGAAGATGAATAGCCTTGTGTGGTGGTAAATTAAAGTTGATTTATTGCACATAATATATACAGGTGCTCCTAATGTAATTAAGCAGCGAGGCTTTTAATGCCGCAGAATCTGAAAGAAGACCCAAGAAAATTGGGCCTTAATAAGGCTTATTGAAATAACAGCTAAACACACTGCTTAGTACCATTAGAGGATGCTGAAAGATGGATCGGCTGCTGCTTTTTCTTACGTGCGGAGCTGACGCACCTGAGCTGTCATCAGCAGGGTACATGCTGGCGTGGTTCTCGCTGCCCTGGGCCTGGGTCCTGTCGCACTGCCTGTGTGCTCCGGCCTCACCCCTCTTATGACCGCTAATCAGGGGGCTGGCCCTTGACCTGGCTTCTCCCAAATGGAGGGCAAGGTTGCCCAGGGTGGTGGAACCCAGGACCCAGCCTCGCTAGCACCCGATTCTCAGAACTGAGGCAGGTGGGACAGGGCTGGTAACTGCACAGACTGAGGCCTCCTCCCCACCACCAGCCAAGCACTGTGCTTGGAGGGACAGGGCTGAAGACGAAGTGCAAGAGCCCCCACGCTCCACGGGGCTGGGAGAATGCTGTGGTGGGGGCGGAGGCAGGAGGACAGAGGAGGAGATGGATCCCTGTGGGGGGTGCACTTATGGGGACCGGATTGGGGCACCTGAGAGGGCTTCCCTGGTGGCTCAGCTGGCAAAGAATCCACCTGCAAGGCGGGAGACCTGGGTTTGATCCCTGGGTTGGGAAGATCCCCTGGAGAAGGGAACGGCAACCCACTCCAGTATTCTGACCTGGAGAATTCCATGGACTGTAGAGTTCATGGGGTGGCAAAGAGTCGGACAGGACAGAGCGGCTTTCATTTCACTTCACTTTCAGAGCCCAAGAGAGCGCAGTCAGGCAGTGGCCTCTGGGGAAGGGGGCTGGAGAGTGGGGTCAGGGTTTGGGTGGGAGCGGAGGCTGGACAGGTGGTCTGGGGGCAAGAGCAGGAAGGATGTTGCGCTCTATCCAAGATGCGGAACCTGTATCCGAAGCTAGGCTGGGATCCCGAAGGCTTGTGAACGATGGGAGGACCAGAGTTGTCTTTAGAAGGGTTTGAGGGAGACTCCTTACTTAAGAGACCAGGGCCTGGACATGAGCAGAGGCCAAGTGAGTATGAAAAGGTGGGGGGTGGGAGTCTGAAGCTCCCGCCGCCTGATCCCGAGGGAGTGGGAGACGGTTGGGTGTCTGGAGATGGGGTGAGCCAGGGCTGAGCCAGTGCAGGTGTGAGAACTCCCCTGGGGTGCTCGTCAGGACCGGAGCTGGGGAGTGCCTCACCCTGGGGTCTGCAGCTGCTGGGGACCCCCGTGTCTGGGACTGTCACCAGAGCCTGCAGGGGCGTCCTTGGCGAGGTGACCCAAGTTGCCTTTGGGAGCATTTGGGCCAACAGTGATGAAAGAGTTAGCCTTTCCTGTAGCCTTTCAGTCAGTTCCCTGTCAGGGCTTAAGATGGTAGGGAAGTGGAGGAGATGCGAATGTACCCCTGTACTCTGAGAAAGGACCCCCGTCTCATAGGCGTGCTCCTCTTTATGCAGGCCCATCAGCCTTCAAAAGCTGTGCTGGGGAGAGAGATCATTCCCCGAACCAGAAGTTTCAGAGTAAGAGGCTGTTAGGTAAAGAGCTTGTCTTTTGAACCAAAACGTAGGATGTGTTTTTCTTCATGGAGGGTTGCGCTTGAGAAACATTCCAACAATTCACTGCTTATCCTCAACGAGATTAAAAAAAAAAAAATCCAGCTTCTGGGTCAATATTGAGGTGCAGTATTGAGCACCTGTGTTTTTCAGAGCTGCTCCTGGTGAATCAGGGTGGGCTTGCTGCAGAGCCCGGGGTGGCAGGTGAGGCTGGGAAGAGGGTGACCCAGTGCCCTAACCTTTGGAAGAAGCTTCACGTGGCCTGTCCCGCTTCCAGCTTGGAGTATGGAGGGGTATGTGCAGAGCTTGGGGGGCTCCTGGCCCCAGGTGAAGAGGGGGTGGTGTGGGGCCAAGGCTGCTGTGCGTCCTGGGCAGTGAGAGTCTGGCTCCGCCTTCCGGCCCCCCCCCCCACCCCAAGCAAGGATATGGCAGTACTCATGGTACCTTGCCATGTTTGATTATCTGCAGAATTAGAAAGGCCTCATGTATCTGCTCGCAGGTTTTTTTCTTAGATGTATGTAGCGCAGTCTCTGACTGTATAGTCGGTGCTTTTTTTTAAGGGGTGTTTGATGTTAGATGTAGATGGATGGGTGATGCGTGTTTCCTTTCCTGAGGGCTATTTAGAGGAGCTGAAAGCATTTCCTGCGTCTTCTCAAGCGTGTGTGTCCATGTCTGGTTCTGTGCCTCCCCAGGGGTGTGGGTAAGGGGGTGGACAGGCCCTACAGACGATCCTCATGAAGGCTTCCTGACGCAGACTTGGCGCTTTTTATTTATTGTGTTTATTTGGCCACACCAAGTCTTAAGTGGTGTGTGGCAATGTGGGATCTGGTTCCCTGACCAGGGATGGAAGCTGGGACCCCTGCTTTGGGGGCGTGGAGTCTTAGCCACTGGACCGCCAGGGAAGTTCCCTTTTTTAAAAAATTGATTTATAGCTGATTTATAGTGTTGCATTAATTTCTGCTGTATAGCAAAGTGATTCAGGTTCACATATGTGTGCATATGTGTGTGGGTGCGCGCGCGTGCGCCTGTGTATATGCCCACAAGCTTTCTACTCTTTTCCATTTTGTTCATCCCCAAACACTGCATGCAGTTCCTGCGCTGCAGAGTAGGCCTTCCTGTCCGTCCATTCTGGGCGAATAGCTCGCACCCACTGGCCCCACGCTCCTCGGCCGCCTCCCCACGCTGTCCCCCTCGGCAACCACGAGTCTGCTGGCTGTGTTTGCGAGTGTTTCCGCTTCATAGGTACGCTCATTTGTGTCATATTTTAGACTCCACGTATAATGGTGTCTGCGGAAGGGGGTAAATACCATAGATACACGGGGTTTGCCTTCTTTTTCTGACTTATTTCAGTGAGTGTGATAATATCTCGGTCCATCCATGTCGCTGCATGTGGGATCGTTCTGTTATTTTTTGTGGCTGAGCAGCGTTCCGTGTGCACCATGCCTCTTTACGCCCTCACCTGTCAGTGGGCACTTGGGTGTCTCCGTGTCTCACCTGTCGTGAGTGGCGCTGCTGTCCGCTCACCTGTGGATGGACATTTGGGCGTCTCCGTGTCTCACCTGTTGTGAGCAGTGCCGCTGTGCTCTCACCTGTGGGTGGACATTTGGGCGTCTCCATGTCTCACCTGTTGTGAGCAGCGCCGCTGTGTGCTCACCTGTGGTGGGCACTTGGGCGTCTCCGTGTCTCGGCTGTTGTGAGCAGCGCTGCTGTGTGCTCACCTGTTGGTGGACACTTGGGCGTCTCTGTGTCTCGGCTTTGTGAGCAGCGCCGCTGTGCTCTCACCTGTGGGTGGACATTTGGGCGTCTCCGTGTCTCACCTGTTGTGAGCAGCGCCGCTGTGTGCTCACCTGTGGTGGGCACTTGGGCGTCTCCGTGTCTCGGCTGTTGTGAGCAGCGCCGCTGTGTGCTCACCTGTTGGTGGACACTTGGGCGTCTCCGTGTCTCGGCTGTTGTGAGCAGCACTGCGGTGGACACTGGGGCCCTTGTATCTCTTTCGGTTATGGTTTTCTCTGGTTCTTTGCGCAGGAGTGCGGTTGCTGGGCCACATAGTAACTCTGTTTTTAGTTTTTCGTGGAACTTCCATACTGTCTTCCATAGTGGCTGTACCAGCGTACATCCCCAGCAGTGGTGTAGGGGGGGGTTCCCCTTTCCCCACACCCTCTCCAACATAAATCATACCAATGTTTTCTTAGGTTAGTCTCCAAAGGCAATGGACGTGAAAGCAAAAATAAACAAATGGGGCCTAATCAAACTTGAAAGCTTTTGCACAGCAAAGGAACCAGAAACAAAACGAAAAGGCAGCCTGTGGTGGGAGAAAATACTTGCAGACGATGTGACTGACAAGGGCTTAATTTCCAAAATGTATAAACAGCTCATACAATCCAACTGGGTGGAAGACCTGATAGACGTTTCTCCAGAGCTCACATACAGGTGGCCAGTAGGCCTGTGGAGAGATGCTCGATGTTGGTTTCTCCAGAACTCACATACAGGTGGCCAGTAGGCCTGTGGAGAGATGCTCGACGTTGCTAGTTGTTAGAGAAACACAGATGAGGACTGCGTCTACACCATCTCACACCCGTCAGAACGGCCACCATGCGAAAGTTTACAGCAGGACATGCTGCAGGTGGGCTTGCTTCTGTTTGATGAACAGAGTGAATCCTAGACTTGGGAGCATCCAGGCCTAACCAGCACGAGATCGAATGAATATGACTGTTTTACTCCAGCAAGTGGGGGAGAGGTCGGGGCCTCCTCTCTCATAAGTCCAGCCTGGGTTGTTTGCTTGGTAGAGCACTCCAGTTGGGTGCTGTTTGAGCATCTGGCTTTGAGTTTTAAGTACTGGCAGGTGCAGGGGGCTCTGTCAGATGACTGTTGGGGTGGGTTGTGGGTGAAGGCACGGCTGAGTCTTTTCTCGGACAGCTGGGCTCTCTCGCTGAGTCTGCCACACTGAGACCAGCTTCGGGGGTTGTGGTCCTGGGGAAGTGAGCTGGACTGGTAACCCCTCAGGGTGCTGCCAGCTGTGGGACGGGCGTGGCCCTCCTTCCTTGCGGCCCGCGGCCCCCTTCAGGGCGGGCTGTCTCGCCTTTGGACCGGCGGATGTCGGCCACAAGTCAGTTGACCCCTTCTCTGTGCTCCTGAAGGACTTGGCAACTTGGCTAACAAGGAGACGGTTGTCAGTTCATTTCTTCATTCATTATTCATGCAGCGAGCGGTGATTAGCATTTAGGAATGTGGTTTCTGGGGGGTTGCTGAGTTGTGTTCATTCACTGAACACACATTTGTTGATCCCGGGCTCTGGGCTGGGTGCAGGGCATGGCGCTGGGGTTGCAGTGTTGCGGGGCTGGGTGCAGGGCATGGCGCTAGGGTTGCAGTGTTGCGGGGCTGGGTGCAGGGCATGGCGCTGGGGTTGCAGTGTTAAGGAAGGGGGTCTCCTTGGCCCTTGAGTTGCAGTGTTTGAGAAGGCAGGTTATCAGCAGGTGTAGGTGCTACAGCCCACAGGTGAAGGATGCTGAAGGAGGTACGGGACCTGCGAGGGGGGCATAGAGGGAGAGCTGGGAAGGCTTCACAGGGGGAGAGACATTGGACTTGGGTCTTGCAGAGTCAGCGGGAAAGACTTGGGCTGTGGAAGGTGCTCACCTTTCGGGGCGAATGGGATTCTTGGCGTTTCGATTCCCGTGGGGGACGGCCACGTGCCTTCCTGTCCTTCCAGGTCTTCCTCTGTCCCTCAGGAATTAACACTGGGGTCCTGCCACGTGGGGCTTGGTGTGGAGGCTCATGAAGATGGAGAGAGGGTGCAGTGAGTCGTGCAGGTGCCCGTGGCTACAGAGAAAGCTGACTTCAGAGCCTCGGGCACGTCAAACATGCACACCCATGGAGCGCTCTCCACAAACGAGAACCCAGATTCTGGCTCTGCCCCAAAAAGTTGCTTTGGGCGCGTCTTGTTTCTTTGACAAACAGGGCAGGTTGAGATGCGTCATTCAGAGCAGCGGGCTGGACTGGTATGAAGGTGGTGGGGTGTGCTGTTGCTGCCTATTTCTGTTGTTGAAACTCTGTTTTTCTTTGTTCTAGCCAGTGTTTTATTACCGATATGAATCACTGAGGGGCTTGGAGGGAGAGAGGAAAAGGTTTCTGTATAAACAGCTGTCTCGCTGATTCAATCTACAAAGTGGATTTTATAGCGAAAGTATTTGTTCTTGCTTTAAAAATGCCAAAACAGCACCGTCATTTCCTCAGCTCAAAGAAGGGTCTTTGAGAATACGGGGCCTTCTCCTGTCACAGACTTCTCTTATGGGGAGGGAATTCCAGAGTACTTTCTTTGAACCAGTCGTTGCGGATAATCTTATGGCCAAGGAGAAAATTTTTCTTCGCAAAGTTTGAGTTACTCGTTTGTGTGCCTTCCTCTTTTTGCCCTACCACAAATTGTGGTTCAGAAAAATTATAATTCCCTGTGGTCATCACAGCTGACTACCTGCTTAATGGTTGTATGTAGAGACTTCATTTTCTTTTTTCTGCAAGATTTCATCTTTGCATGATCCGAGATAGTTCGTTGCCCTCAGATTATTAATAAATTGAGATGGTTAATGGGGTGTGACTCAGAACATATATTTAAAAACAAGTTGGAATAAGAAATAGGTCTTTTACAAAATTAATTTTTTGTTATGCTCCTCTCTTGAGCCTTTTTGTTTGACGCTAGCTTGCTTTGTAATGTCCATATATGCCCGATTGCAGTGAACATAAATTACTTTTAAATACCAGTTAGTTGCTGTGGAGAGAGGACAGGGCTGTGGCCGCTCGTGGAGGGGTAAGAGGTTTGGTCATTGTCTGGGTTTTTATCTCACTGTAGATCAAATCCTGTTCCTTTGGAGGCTGGCAGATCTGTCAAAGATTGCTTTCTTTGATGATGAGGAGGACAAAGTCTTCCCCCTGAGTGCCAGCACATTTTCTTAGCGAGAGAGAGTAAATAATCATAAAATGTTTGCTTGTTTGAAAACAACTTAGCCTAAATGCAGTGTGGTTTCCTGGATTGGATCCTAGAGGGAAAAAAGGGTGTCAGTGGAAAAACTAGTGCAATCCAAAAAAAGTCTGTAGTTAATAGTGTTGAACAAATGTTAATTTCTCGGTATGATAAATGTATTGTGGTTCATGTAAGTTATTAACATTAGAAGAAGCTGAGTAGAGGGTATAGGGGAACTCTAGACTTTTTTTGCATTCCTTAGAGTCATTCTAAGGTTATTTCAGAGTAAGTTTTTTTTTTTAAAGGTGTATTTGGGATATTCCTTTGGGTTGGGTCGAGATTATACTTGGCTTGTGCGTTCAGAATCGGCCACTTATAGGGAGGGCAGATTATTTCATACTGCTTTCGGAACTGGGAAAGTTCAAGGAAGCCGTCACTCCTGAGTTGGCCCCCCTTTATGCCGCCCCTCTGCTTCTCCATCCATTGTGGTAGCAAGTCCCTCTCTGCTTGCCCACCCTTCTAAAAACTTATGGCCGGCTGATCTTTGCTTCTGATTCCTGTGGCATTCGTGACCCAAAATGGACAACAGGCATCTTGTGATATTCCGTCCTCCTGGAGTGTGTGCGCATACTCGGTCACGTTAGACCCTTTGCGACCCCGTGGACTGTAGCCTGCCAGGCTCCTCTGCCCATGGAGTTTTCCAGGCAAAAGACCAGAGTAGGTTGCCATTTCCGGCTCCGTGGGATCTTCCTGACCCAGGGATTGAACCCCTGTCTCCCGTGTCTCCCGTGCTGGTAGGCAGCTTCTTTACCACCGAGCCACCTGGGGGCCCCCCGTCTCCTGGAAGGTGCCGAAAACTGGATTTTTTTATGCGATCTTGTTCACTCTCATTCTGTGTATCAGCTTTTACTTTAGCAACCAGACTGGAAGCTTCCTGAGAACTGGAGATTTGTCTGGCTCTGTTTCTTTTAAAATTTATTTTAAAAAGTCTCCCTATTACATAAATGACCAATGTTCGTAATAAAAAAATGAAGCATTAGAGAATTCGTAGCGTCCAAGGTAAAGGTACCTAAGAGCTGCCTGTCCTGCAGCTGTTAATGGATTAGAGTATATTCTTCCCTATCTTTTCTGTGTGTCCTAAAGATATAGATTGTGATTTACAAGTGAGAGACCCTTTTGTACACATCCCTTTGCAGGCTGCCCTTCTGCTAGCAGAATCCCGTTTCGCGGTGATGCAGATGGGCGCCTGTGTCTCTCTCTCGTTTGTGTACTCTGTATTGACCAGCACGTTGCTAGGTGCGTTGTGGAACATGCTGCTGCTGTCGTTTAGCCACTAAGTCATGTCTGACTCTTTTGCAACCTCATGGACTGTAGCCGGCCAGGCTCCTCCGTCCATGGAATTTCCCAAGCAAGAATACTGGAGTGGATTGCCATTTCCTTCTCCAGGGGACCTTCCTGACCCAGGGATCGAACCCTCGTCTCCTGCACTGGCAGGCGGATTCTTTACCACCGAGCCACCAGGATCCTAGACGTGCGGTGGGTATGCATTATTTATTATTGTTTCTGTGATTATATTAGATCAGGAAGTTGATTCGGAACGTAGTGAATGCGGGCTCAGAGGAAGCGGGAAGACGGAGGTGGACGCAGGGGAGTGGTTTACAATACAGCTTTGGTTTTGCTGGGAGAAAGGCATTTTTATCCACCTAATACCTGGGGTCAGTTTCCTTGGACAGCAGTAGGATTTCAGGAGCTGGAACTGTGATGAGGTTGGAGACTGGATTGAGACAGGGAGGTCTCTTCTCGGGTGAAAGTGGGGATGGTGGCATAGGGGTGGATTCCTGGGAGCTCAGGGAGGACTTGAGGTGCGGGCAGTGTTCGAGGTGGTGTGTGACTCAGGTGAACCAGATGGGTAGAGTAGGGGTGGAGCTGCGGTGGGGGAGGCGGCGGTCGGTCTGTGGGCAGGACGACATCTGGCCACCAGCACCTTTGGGGACAATAGTGGTATAGAGAAATGCAGGCGATAGTGATACAGAGGAAATTTTGCTGAATTGAAGGGTGAATTGAGCAGGAAAAGACCAGGCATTTGTATGTCATAAAAGGATGAGCCCTTTGAAGAATTTCTTGAGGAAGGAACTCATTCCACTGCTGATGCCCCAGAAGGAAGCTCTGCATACCTCAGACCTGGGCCTGGGATGTCTCAGGATGCTCTGTTTTTTTTTTCTCTCTGGAAGAGGGATGTCAGTGCTGAATACCCACCACCGGGATCTTCCTTCTTAGGTAAAACATCCCAGAAGCGCTCTCTGTGCAGTTACAAACCCAGTTAGCAAGTCTTGTGGTTGCAGAGATTTTTCTAGCATAGGTCTTGCTTTGCAGTCTGAATAGAGTTAGAGTTTTTGGTTTTGTGTCCCCTAGATAGAATTTTGGCTTGACTCAAGGGAAAAGGGTGGTAGTCAGTACTGAGAGCCTTTAACAGGTATAGATTCCTTTAGAGAGAACAAGAGGTTCCAGAGAAAAACCGGTTGTTTGGAGAGGAGAGGCCTTACGTTTACCCTCAGCCCTGCCCCTGCCCCAGACCCCATATAGAATGTTGCATAGATGGAAAAACACGTGACCTGCACGAGTCAGGTATGAACACCAATGAAATAAACTACCTATGTAGTCACCACGTGGCTGTGAACTGCAGTATTATTCCCAGCCCCCTTCACTCCCTGTGTGTTCCTCCCCAGTTCGAAGCCCCCGTGCACCCACCCCATGAGGCTGGCTTCTTTCCAGCTTTGAAGAATACTTTCTGGCGTTTGCGGCGTCCAGCTTGCTGTCTGCACGGGCTGTCCTGTCGATGCCTTGTGGGACCACACTGTCTTTTCTCCTTTTAATGGACATTCAATTTCTTGATTTGTTTTGTTTGCTCAAACTGTGCCTATGAATATCCTTGCGCATATCCTTGTGCATACTTCCTGATGTATGAATGCGAGAGTTTATCAGAATAGACTCAAATAGCTGAGTCATACAGTCTGCACAGCTCAAGTTTGCTAGAAACTGTGTTTGAAGATGATCTTTTTGGGACTTCCCTGGTGGTCCAGGGGCTAAGACTTCTGTGCTCCCGGTGCAGAGGACCTAGATTTGATCCCTGGTCAGGGAACTAGATCCCACATAACCTCAGCTAAAAGACCCTGCATGCTGCAACCAGGACCTGTTGCAGTCAAATAAATAAGTATTAAAAAAAGACCTCCTCCTTGCCGTATTTGTACTCTAGGAGTAGTTGGGGCGGTAGGAGTTTTCATTGCCCTGGATTCTCACCGACAGTTGTTACTGTCGGACTTTTTAGTTGTTGCCGGTTCTGTGGTGTCTCATTGTGTGTGTGTGTGTGTGTGTGTGTGTGTGTGTGTGACTTGCTTTTGGCTGTGCTGGGTCATCGTAGCTCCGCGGGCTCGTCTCTGGTTGTGGTGAGCAGGGGCTCCTCTCCAGCTGTGGTGCTCGGGCGTATGGTGGTGGCCTCTCTTGTGGGCACGAGCTCTCGGGTGTGTGGGCTCAGGAGTTGTGGTTCCCGGGCTCCAGAGCACAGGCTCAGTGCTCGTGGCACACAGGCTTACTTGCTCCGCGGCATGTGGGATCTTCCTGGACCAGGGATCGAACCTGTGTCTCCTGCTCTGGCAAGCGGATCCTTATTCACTGAGCCACCAGGGAAGCCCTTGTTGTGGTTTTTATTTGCATTTCCCCAGTCAGTAAGGAGGTGGAGCGTCACGCTTGTGTTTCAGGGAAAGGACTTTGGACTCTAGAACATACTTTTCATTCAGGGACACAAAACCCGTTGCTTTGGTAGGAGGCATCTTCCCTAGCGCTGTCTTCCTGCCTTGGGGTGGAGCCAGAGGCGTTTTTCTTTTGTGCTGGGAGAAGTTGGGGAGCACCTGTGTAACTTGCCGCACTGCTCTGGGAGCTTATATATTGTGTTTGGAGAGTCTAGATGATGCCTGGTCCTGTTGACCCGTTGTTTTCTAAAAGACCCTGAGAAAGGCAGCAAGCCTGCCTTTTCCTCCTTTGATGGGAGCATCCTGCTCCTTTTAATGTAAACAGGCAGATAACCGAGAGTCCAGGCAGGGTCCCCAGGGTGTGTGGTGGGGGCTGTGGGGAGGCGCTGGGGACGCCGCAGACGAGCATGGGATGGGGCCTGGCTGGCGAGCTGGTGAGGAAGAGAGGGAGAGATCACGCATTTGTAGTGTGGCGAGCAGAGGGAAAAGGGCCAGGTTCCCGGCGGGGGTGGAGGGTTTGGGGGGGGTCAGAGGTCCGGGAGGGGCTGGGCACAATGCTGGAGTCCAGGAGCTGGGTATTCGCACAGTAGTTCCCAGATCTGTGCTGGGGACCATTGGCCAGCGAGGATCCTGTGTGCGTGAGGCTAGTCCGTTTTACTACGTGTTCAGCTGAGAGCTTTCCTGTGAAAATAGACCTTTGATGTTCTGGAGAATGAGAAAGAAAATCTGCTTTCGCACCTGGGGAAGAGAAGCTGCCTACGGGAAAAAAAAACGTTCTGTTACGAAAGAATGGAATTGCAAGGCTCCACATCTGCTGGGTTGGTTGTTCTAGAAACCCCATGAGGAGAACCGCAGGACAAAATACAGGCTTTCAGTCTCCAGTGAAAGCATGTTTAGAGAGCCCGTGTTAAGGGGGAAAGACGTTGGAGGCTAATGTTGTGTTTATATTTTGAACATTGCTGTGTATCATAAATCTTACCTGTGCTTATGGACAGGGTCTGGGAGAGAACAGGGAAAAGTAGTGTTAGTTGATTTTGTTTGTTTGGTGGGATAGTATTTTTAATAAATTCTTGTAGTAGTATTGTATAAGGAAGTCTTTACTGAAAATGAGCCTGGACGCTGCAATCTGTTATTTGGTCTCACCACTCTGAATGCCTCTAAATGCGCATCTAGTTATCGAGCTCCTGATGTGACGGGCACCTTGAGGAAGATGACCCTAGCTCCTGTCTTCAAGAAGTTCACAGACTGTAGCGGGATCCCGGGTGTCAGTACCGCAGGGGCTAAGCGATGGCTAACTCAAGGGGGAGGTGTCATGCGGGTGGCACCCGCTGGCCATCGTGGTTCTGGTGGGGGGAGTGTAGGCTCGCGCTGGGCGCTCCAGGGGGACCTCTCAGAGGAGGTGGGCCGGGGCGAGCTCCTGACGGGACGGCAGGTCCGACTAAACGGAAGGAAGGAAGAGGGCAGGCAGAAGCAAGGGCGGGCGCTGTCCGAAGCGGGAGAGGCCGTTGCGGCCTGCGGCCCCTCAGGAGGAGTGTTAGGGTTGCATCACGGCTCCCGCCTGGGAGCCCAGCGCTTGTCCCGCCTTGGAGGCTGTTGCTGGCAGACGAGGAAACCTTGGGGCCCTCTCCTGAGGAAAACGGTTCCACGCACAGGCACGGCCGCCCCCAGAGGCCCCCACACAGAGGCCTTCGCCTTCAGTTTCAGAGAACTCACTGCAGCTTGTGTTGGGGGTCCCGGTCCAGAGTAGCAAACATGTATTGAGCGCCTACTGTGCGCTGGGTATTTTGTGGGGCGTTGGGGATATGGCAGGAATCAGCCCTCAGGGGCTTGGTCCTCAGGGAGCTTCGGGTCTGAAGGGAAGGTCAGACCCTGAGGGCAGCGGCAGTCCTCCTAGGGGGAGGCCTGGGTGTTCGTCATAGCTCTAGGAAGGGCTTCCTCAGCTGGGACTCAGGGCCGTGATCTGGTGCAGAATTGCAGAGGGCGCCCCGGGCCCCGTGAACATGCAGAGGCCCTTCTCACTGTTTGCAGGGTCTTGCAGAAAGCCAGGGGTCTCTGGGGCCTCTGGCGTTGAGGAGAAGCGCAGGAGCGGTATTGTTTTCTGGGCCTTTGTCCTTAGCAACACATGTTCACCGGGAACCGGTGTGCATTCTTCTCCCAAACAAACAGCTTTCAGGAGGATTAATAAATTAACCTCCTGGGAAAAGAACCTGCTTCAGCGCCAGTGCCGTCTTTAGCAGCCCGCCCGGCCAGGGACTTGGCTGATGGAGTCCCATGCGTGTCGATGATGGGGTGTGGCTGCAGATGAGGCCTGGGCTTCAGACGCTGGGCCCTCCTCGTGGTTGGCACGTGGCTAGGTTCTGGAAGGGGGAGGGCAGCCAGTGTTGCGCGGGCCCCTAGCACGGCCCTGGAAGGAGGCAGTCCTGTTTTACAGAAGAGGAAGCTGGCACACAGGTTAAGACTGATGCGCTCGAATGAGAGCTACATTCCGTGGAGGCCAGGATTTTTCTGCCTCCCTGCCATTTGGTGGCCTACTCTTGAGCCTAGGTCTTCATGAACAGGTATCATGAACTCGCATGGCACCTGAAAGGCTCCCAGGTCTTCATGAACAGGTATCATGAACCCGCATGGCACCTGAAAGGCTCTCTGTGAACCCTCACTTGTGGTGGGAAAGCATTTCCCAGCCTCTGCCGCCATCTGTATTGAGAGAGGATGTGGTGTCGCTGGTATATTAATAGAAGGTCTGGATGCATCTGTCCATTCAGCCGATAGTTCTGAATGTCTGCCAAGTGAGTAAAACCGACGGTCCTGACCTGGCTTTCCGTCCAGCCGTCCTCATGGAGGAGCGAGCAGCCTGGCTCCCCTGGTGGCTCAGATGGTGAAGAACCTGCCTGCAGTGCAGGCGACCTGGGTTGAAGAGATTGCCTGGAGAAGGGGATGGCTCTGCACTCCGGTGTTCTCGCCTGGAGAATTCCATGGACAGGGGAGCCTGGCGGACCTACATGGGGTCACACAAAGTCGGACATGACTGAGTGACTAACACACACCCTTGATCCCAGGTCTTTATGGGTAGGTAGCACAAACCCGCATGGCACGTGAAAGGCTCGCTGTGAACCCTCACTTCAGTGGGAAAGCATTTCCAAGCCTCTGCGCCATCTGTATTGAGAGAGGACGTGGTGTCTCTGGTCTGTTAGTAGGAAGGCCTAGATGCACCCGACCATTCACCATATATTTACTGAGCGTCTGCTCACTGCGTGGAACTGATGGTCCTCACCGGCTTTCCATCCAGCCGGCCATCCACGTGGAGGAGGGAGCAGCCTGCTCCGGCCTCCCCCGGGGTAGGGTGGGGCAGTGCTGGGGAACCAGAGGCCCTTGGGAAGACTGGGTTAGGGCCCACGTGTTCCCCTGCCTGATGAGGAAGAGTGATCACCTGCCTCTTGCACTTGACTCTGCCTGTCCCTGTCCACCCGCAGGCCTTCTGGGGCTTGGAGTTCAGTGCCGCCCGCAGAGGAGAGCCCTTCGTGCCTGCTAATGAGACAGAGAGAGTGATTCCCACTGAGAGCTGCTTGTTAAAAAGTTAGCTTCTCCAGCGGTTTCACCAAATAGATGACCTTGTGGGGACTGAATAATAAAACGCAGCCCTTGCTGCCTCCCTCCCCAGCCTGCTGTCTCCCAGGCTGAGCTGTAGGTCCTGGAGCTCTGGTCCTTGGAGGAGGCTGGAAGATTTTAAGTGGGACTCGGCCATCTGTCCTCAGTGGATGGCGAGCAGGGAGATTCTGTTGACCTCACGTGTTTCTGGGAATTGTGGGCAGCTGGTCATTGCTGGATGCACACGCCCCTCCTGCCTTTTTTTTTTTCGCTTCTTGCTGTTCAGGGGCTCCGCTGCCAGCCTTAAGAGTCTTTGGTGTGTACCACTGTGAGTCACTTTATGAACATGTGGTATGAGGATACCCCTCATAGCATCTTAGGGAGCAGACTGATGGACTGAGTTATTGTTTGAGCCTCCTTTAACTAGGGAGTCCGTGGTACATTTTATATGAGGAATAAGTCTCTGATAAGTAAATTTACATAGTTTCTGAGGAACATTCTGAGCTTCTGATGCCTGCGTATTTCTTAAATCTTCCAACGTTTCCTAAATCCTGTTGTCAGGTTTCTCCTCTGTGTTTCCTAAATGCTCCGTATACCGTGTCCCCCCGCCCCAGTGATGGTTACTATTATATGTCAGCTTGGCTAGGCTGTCTGTGGTGCTCAGGTGTCTGGTCGAACACTAACCTAGATACCACAGTGAAGGAATCTGGAGATAGCTTAACGTTGTCACCAGTTGACTTTGGCTAAGTCAGATTACCCTCTGTAATGTGGAGGTGGGCCTGATCTCATCAGCTGATGGTCATGAGAGCAGAGACTGAGGCTTCCGGTAGAACAAGAAGTTGGACCTCAGACAGCACAGAGAAAACCCCCTGTGGGTTTCCAGGCTGCTGGTCTTCCCTGTAGACTTGGGACTTAACACTGCAACATCGATTCTTAACCTGAATTTCCAGTCTGCTGGGCTGTGCAGTGAATTTCAGACTTGCCTCCTCCCCTGATGGTGAGCCAGTTTCTTGAAATAAATACCGCTTCCTTCGTCTCTGTCTGTCTCTCTCTCATGTCGTACGTATCTCCTGTTGATGGTTTCTCTGGAGAATCCCGACTAACCCACCTGCTCTCGTAATAATTGCTTGCTTAATTGTCTTTTTCTCCCTGTTGGACCACAGGCGACGTGGGAGTGGAGACAGTGTCTGTCTGGCTCTCTGCTCTGCATCGAGAGCCTTGCGTAGAGCCTGACACACAGGAGATGGTCAGTAAAATATGAAGAATGAGTGACGGCCCCTGTGTTTCCCGGGAGGCAGCGGCTTTGCCTCTGCGGTCAGGCAGAACCGAGCTGCAGTTCAGGCTCCACAGGGATCACAGGTTCCTCGTTTGTTGTGAGAACTAACTGGGTTGATGTGCTGGGCTTCTGGTGGTCGCCAGCCGGAGGAAACTGACCAGGAATAGCCATTGCTGTTACATATCGCCCCCTGCCCCCCATCGTCATCATTTTCCAAGGCTGTTTCAGAGATTCAATGAGATAATGGGTGTGAAATTCCTAGTACATAATGGAGGGTCATAAGTGCTGGTTCTGTTCTAAGTACCAAACTTGTTCATGTACATATTTTCATTAAATGTAATTTCTGCTTAAATCCTATGATGCAGTTTTAATTGCCCGGTATTAATGGTGAGGAAGCTGAAGCTCAGTGACTTAACACAGAATTCAATAGCAGACATTTCTTGCGTGCCTACGTAGGGGCTGGGATTCAGCCCCATGTGGGACCAAGCCCAGTTCCCGTCCGCTTTCGTCTCGGCATGTTGCTCTGGGAGGCCTGTGTCCTTTTGGGCCCTGGTTTTCCTCGTTTCCTGTCATTTCATAGCCACTCCCCTTTGCTTGGTATGGAAGGTCCATACTCCCTGTGGCTCCACGGGCTCAGGCGGCCCCAGACTGGGAAGTGGGTTGTTTGTCTTACAAAAGGTCCTTTATAACAAGTTGCTTGCTGGGAGTGAGAATACAGATTCCCGTGGAAACAGCATAAAAAATAATGCTTTAGGTTTTGGGGCAGCCGGTGAAGGCTGGAAGATGACTGTCCTTTTTAGTACTCTTCCTGACCCTCGGCTAGTTTGAAGGATGGATTGGACTCCAGTGGACGTGTGATAGGGGCTTGGTGGAGGAGACATCAGCTCATCCAGCCAGCTGTAGTGTGGTCTGATGGGGTGAAGGTGGCTCTCAGACTTGGGGAGCTCCTTGGGCTTGGCACAGGTAAGGCTGCACACTCCTTGGCTGTCCTCTTCTGCCTCGGGGTGGCCCCGGGGGCTCGGCCTGCTGCCTCCTCCTCTGATGCCACCACTGCCTCGTCCCGGGGTTTCTCCTCCAAGCTGGGCTCCTCGGGAGGGCGCCCCATCCTGCCCCACTTCCATGCTGCCCTGAGGATGCACCCTTTTCCCTGATCGGTGTTATTAGTCGCTGCCAGCTTCGATGGGAGGACATGTCAGCAGTGGCAGAGGCCCAGTCCCGCATTTGCTGTGAGAACTAAATGAGGTGATGTGTCTGACTTCTGGTGGTTGCAAGCCAGAGTGCACCAAACAGCAGCAGCGATTGCTGTTGCAGATCCCTTGCACTCCCCATCACCATCGTTCTCCAGTGGTTTCAAAGATTCAGTGAGATAAGGGATATAAAGTTCCTGGGACGTAAGAGAGGGACGTAGAGGCTGCAGCTTGGCTCTCCTGTTGGTCCCAGGGCCCCACTGAGGAAACTGACGCTTGCAGTGGGGTGCAGTGACTTGTCCGAGGTCACAGGCTGTCACCCCGCAGGTTTCCCCCTTGGAGGGCTGCCAGTATTCTCATCACGGTGGTGACATCGCACCCTCGTCTCAGCCTGTGTGATCCTGCAGGTTGGGTTGGAGTTTTCTGCAGACTCTCAACCCAGGTTTTCCAGGGATTGGAGAAAGCCTTTGAAAAGCTTTGTTAATTTTATTTATTTATTTATTTTTAAGAATTGTTAATAAGTTAAAATGCACTGCACAGAGTCTTGTTTTGTTCTGTTTTTAACATTTGGCCGCACCGAGTCTCACTTGCGGCACTTGGGACCTTTGCTGTGTCACGCAGGACCTTCCGCTGAGGCACGCAGATGCTCCTGTTGGGGCCTGTGGGCTCCAGAGCATGTGTACCTCAGTAGTTGCGGCGCACACCCTCTTTAGTTGTGCAGCTTGGACTCTGGAGCACACGGGCTCAGTAGTCGCGATGTGCGGGCTCAGGTGCTCTGAGGATGTGGGATCTTAATTCCCTGACCAGGGACGTAACCCGTGTCGCTTGCATTGCAAGGCAGATTCTTCAGCTCTGGACCACTGGGGATCTACACAGAGACTCTTGGAACATAAGCACATCTGGAAACTTATCTGGTCTACTGGGCTTAGTGATCAGAGGGAATTTTAGCCTCAAGTTTGGGGCTAAGGAGGTTGGAGGTGCATCTTTCTTTCCTGCGAGCTGGAAGCTGTGTTCCGAGCGAGGCCCTCCTGTTCTTTGGATCGTGCTTCCCCAGTGCCAGTTTATTCTGAAATCGCTTCGGGCTTTCTGACAGCTCACATTCCTCTCTGCCTCCAGTCAGCTTCCAGGACGGGCTTGCAGAGGAAGTGGCTTCAAACCCTTGTCAGCCACCTGTTTCAGATTCCCACTGTGGGGAAAGGTGTATAATAAAACCTGAATATACACGAGGGGAATTTGCCCAGGTCATGTGTGTCTGTGTGTGGTTTTGCAAGAAGAGTATAAGCTGTAAATATGAGGAAATGTTTGCACAAATAAATGAGGATTTAGTCACTGTGACTGGATCATCTCTAAGGGGAAATTCCTTTTCAGAAAAGCAGGTGTCGGTTCCAGATGGTCACATGTCGGTTACCTGTGAGCCGAGCTCAGGAGGGAGAATAGGGAGCTGGGGGGGTGGGGGTGGGGGGTCGCCAATAACTGCCAGAGCACAGGCCGGGGAAGTCACGACTCGGTGGCAGAAGGGCTCTTGAGCTGGAGCTGAGTGCTCTTTGTGCAGACTCGGGAGCAGTCTGGCCTGCGAGACGTGGGTGGCAGGTCTCGGTCCTCTGGGCTTCAGCCTCTGACCTGGCAGAGTGTGGTCGTGGGGGCGGAGGTGCATCCTCCGTGGAGTTGGCCCCCGGGGCGGTTGGCGCATGACTCGTCTTCCAGAAAGGTGCAGTGGCCGGGCACCGGGAGTGACCTCAGGCCTCTGAGCAGAGCCCAGCGGGAAGGCGGGGCCTCTGCAGAACCTGTCCTCTTGTATCTGAGTCACAGGAAGGAGTTGAGTTTTCTCCCGGGTGAGGTGCTGCAGTCAGACTTCTTCAGCAGGCCTCGCTCCAGCTACCGGTGCAGTGGGGATGTTATTATTGTTATTTGGGGCAGTATGCTCTCTCATGAACATTTAAATTTCACCATTAAAACCATGAGCTCAAGTATATGCTGGCCCTGTGTTCAGATTTTTTAAATAAAAGTAAATGGGCAGACAGCTCTTAGCATTGTACAGTGTGTTCAAGGATTAGAGAAAATCTAGGGGGTGGTATAACTACACCTTTATACGCTTGGTAGCATGAGTACAGGGAGGCACAGGCCCTACGATTGGAGGAAAACCCACCGTTCAGGACTGAACAGAGGTCCTTGGCAATGGGGGTATTATGAATGAGCGCCCCACCCAACCCTGACCCCACCCTGGGTGCTGTGCAAATCGAGGCCAGATAGGAGCGACCCCCAGAGCCTCTGTAGGTGAAGAGAGGGTTGGTGTCAGACCTGAGTTCAGGTCTGTTCTTGCTTCTTGATTACCTGGGGACGCTGGGCAAGTTGCTTGTTCTTTCTCAGCCTCCACTTTCTTAGCAGTGTACAAGGAATATAAGTGGTTTTTTTTAAGTGTTTTGTTCGTTTGGCTGTGCCGGGTCTTAGTTGCAGTGTACAGTATGTTCAGTCTTGGTCACACCGCGTGGAATCTTTAGTTGTGGCATGAGGGATCTGGCTCCCTGATCAGGGATGGAACCTGGCCCCCTGCAGTGGGAGGGTGGGGTCCTAGCCTCTCCAAGTCCCAGGATGTAAGTCCTTGAATGAAGTGGTGGACCCTTCTTGACAGTGCTGCTGTGAGGGTTCGGTGAGTTTCCAAGTAGCATCACTGCCCAGAGCACAGCAGGTGCTCAGTAGGTGGTGGCCCTTGCGACTGCTGTCGTGCCTGTTGTGGTGGTTGGCGGTCTGTAGGAGGGCTTTGGCCATGGAGACCAGTTGTGGGCATGTCTGGGGTTTCCCTGGTGACTCAGACGGTAAAGAATCCACCTGCTATGCAGGAGACCTGGGTTCAGTTCCTGGGTCAGGAAAATCCTCTGGAGAAGGGAATAGCTACCCACTGTAGTATTCTTGCTTGGAGAGTCCCATGGGCAGAGGACTGGCAGGCTACAGTCCATCATGTCTGCAGTGACGTCTGAGCAGATGAGAAAGCGGTACTGGGCCCCTGAACAGCTTGGGGACGGACGCACTTCTTAGCTTGCAGCAGGGTTCCCTGGATTCTGAAATTCTACTTTGTGAATGATAAGAGGCAGTCAGCAACTGCACATACAATAAGAGACTCATCGCTCTTCTAGAAGGTTCTAGGAAATCCCTAAAAGGGATCTGATTGTTTAGGATTGGTGGTGAAATGCCCTTGGCCAGGGGAGCTGGGAAGGCGAGAGGAGCGAATTCAATCCGCTGTGTTATCTTGGAGCTCTGGTTTCTGGGGAGACAGGCTCCCATCTGGAGGGGTGACTGGTGAGGTCAGAGGGCTGTGGAGCACAGTGGTAGCACGGTAGATGCTCACGAGTGGTGGCCCTTGCGACTGGGATCAGCAAGGATGAGTGGTGGCCCTTACGACTGTGACCGGCACGCTAGATGCTCACGAGTGGTGGCCCTGCGACTGTGATCATTGCTGTTGTGATGGTTGGTGGTCTGCAGGAAATCAGCTGTAGGAGGGCTTTGGCCTTTCTGCCCTTTCTGCCAGTGGGGAGACAGCTGCTGGGGGTGGTGAGGGGCTGACGTTGCCGTCAGAGGGTCCTGAGAGCACCCTGTCTGGTAGCCCCGAACCATACTCTTTCGTAGTTGCTTGGAACCTGAAGGCAACTTTGCAAGGAAGAAAGTGCCTGAAACCCAAAGCCTGTGTCAGATTCCGTAGCAGTTCCTGCCTACCCTCTCTACCCACTTCCCAGTTTTGCTTTTCTAGACCACCAGGTGAGGAAAACTGGTGTGGGCGTGCCTGAGGGGCTCAGGCTGGTCGTGGGTCTCTGGAGTCCAGGCCCTGGGCTCTCGGGGGGCTCAGGTTGGGAGGGGAGCTCCCCTAGGGAGGGTCCTGACAAGGGATCAAACGCTAAGCTGGAGTTTCAAGGCTGGCAGCCCCATAACCTTCAAAAGAGCAGCCGCTGCAGTCCCCGGAGTAGACATTGACCCTAAATAGAAGTGACCCTTTATGTTTCAGATTCCGTGTAAAAAGGGAAAGAAAATCTCCACGACAGTGTGGGGGCTGTTCTTCACAGGCTTGGTGGGCCCCGGGACTTTTAACTTGACTCTCTACACTTTGAACGTGAAGGATTTCTGAATCTTGCGTTCACAGGAATCCATGGCCTTGTTTGGGACCGTCCTCTCAATCACAGGCTTCCAGGCCCCACCTGAATGCCCAAGGGGGGTAAGATTCCTTTGTCGGTGTCTCAGGCCTCCTTTGGGTCTGCCATGAAGTTCAGCCATGGCGGGTTTCGCTCACACAATGCACTTTCAGAACGCGCCCGTGCGACTGTCTTTGGTCTCTTTTCCCAGCGGAGAACACGTCCACACCCGGGGGAGGGTGAAGCAGCCGTCCAAAGCTGCCTTCCCTCCCTGGCCCGTGTTTAGTTACCACTGCCTTTTGACAAAAGAATTACTTTCTCTTCCTGGTTTTGAATCGAGGACCTTTTGTGTATTTACTGCAAATGTGATAAATGCTAGTCTTGTGGAAACCAGCTGCCCCTTATGGCTGGGGGCGGCGTTTTTAACACCTGGCGGTTTGCATTTCAATATGGTGGCTTAAAGCGTGTACACACGCGCACACACACACACACACACACACACACACACAGAGTAAAAACAAAACCCAGCTCAAAACAGAGATCGGTCTTGGCTGCTAGGAGGGAAGCGAGAGTGGAGGAAGCAGCAGAACGCCCTGGAACAGGCAGTCAGGCAGGGCCCCTTGCTGGGAGGTGACTGCCCACAAGGGGAGGACCTCTGTCCTTTAGCTGCATCTGGGTGACATCCATCACCACCTCCCGTGTGCCACGTCCTGTGCGAGATCTCTGCTATTGAAGAGCTCACACATGGCTGGGTGTCGTGGGGGCGGGTGCCTGCAGGATAGGGCACCTGGAGGCAGACGACTGAAGTGCTGGGCCTGCTGGACCAGGCAGGGCAGCTTCCCCGAGCAGGTGGTGCCGGGGTTGGGTCTTCAGAGATGGTAGCTTAGCATCGTAGGTCTGCTGCAACAACATACCGTGGACTGGATGGTTTCCATGCAGGCGTTTATAGTCTCAGAGCAGTCTGAGATGAAGGTGTCAGTGGGGTTGTCCTTCCGAGGACCACGAGGAAAAGCTGTGTTCTAGCCTTTCTCCGTGGCTGCTAAAAGGTCCTCTTCTCTGAGTCTTCCTGTTGGTGTGTGTGTCTTTGTCCAGACTTCTTGTTTTCATTAGGACACCAGTCATATTTAGGGCCTACCCTGAGCACTTCATTTTTAAAAATGCATCGGGTCTTAGGGGTGGCGCACGGGTCCTCCTTGCGTCATGCGGCATCTTTCCTTGCGGCGCACAGACGGACGCTCTAGGTGTGACTCAGGCTCAGCAATTGCAGCTCTTCAGGTTTAGTGGCTCCTCAGCTTCAGTCCCCCCACCGGGGACCAAACCTGTGTCCTTCGCTTTGCAAGGGGGATTCTTAACCACTGGACCACCAGGAAAGTCCCCAGATGACTTCACTTCTTTAACAACGGTACCTCCAAATGGTTACATTCTGGGGTGCTGGGGTCAGGTCTTCAGTCTGTGAAGTTCAGGGGGACATGGTTCAGCCCACAGCAGATGGTAGGGTTTTCCAGGAAGGTGGAGCAGTTGTAGGAAGCTTTCCCCTCAAAGGGAGAGAAACCGCCCTGTGTGTTTGGGGACCTGCTTGTATTTGGGAGCATATGAGTTGGACAATGACAGCAGGTGAAAAAGGGAAAGTAGCGGATCAGATCGTATGTGAATCAAAAGGGTGGACTTGATTCTAGAGCCTTGCAGCTCACAGAGTCATCTCAGAGTCAACAGCATCCGCCAGGATCCCCTGTGGGAGGAAGAATCTCAGGCCCCACCCCAGACCTGCTCAGTCCGCATCTGCAATTGACAAGATCCCCAGGTAGTTCATGGGTGCGTTCAAGTGTGAGAAGCACTGGACTCGAGCAGTGGTTTCTCTTGGTTCCTTGGTCACCTGGAATTCTTTTTTTTTTTTTTTTAATTTTTATTTGTTTGGCTGCAGCAGGTCTTAGCTGCAGCATGTGGGAACTTTTGTTGCAGCGTGGTCTCAATAACCTCAGATATGCAGATGACACCACCCCTAGGGCAGAAAGGAAGGAAGAACTAAAGAGCCTCTTGTTGAAAGTGAAAGAGAGTGAAAAAGCTGGCTTAAAACTCAACATTCAGGAAACTAAGATCATGGCATCTGGTTCCATCACTTCATGGCAAATAGATGGGGAAACAATGGAAACAGTGACAGACTTTATTTTTCTGGGCTCTAAAATCACTGCAGATGGTGACTGCAGCCATGAAATTAAAAGACACTTGCTCCTTGAAAGAAAAGTTATGACCAACCTAGACAGCATATTCAAAAGCAGAGACATTACTTTGTCAACAAAGGTCCATCTGGTCAAAGCTATGGTTTTTCCAGTAGTCATGTATGGATGTGAGAGTTGGACTATAAAGAAAGCTGAGCACCAAAGAACTGATGCTTTTGAACTGTGGTGTTGGAGAAGACTCTTGAGAGTCCCTTGGACTGCAAGGAGATCCAACCAGACCATCCTAAAGGAAATCAGTCCTTGGTGTTCATTGGAACCACTGATGCTGAAGCTGAAACTCCAATACTTTGGCCACCTGATGTGAAGAACTCACTCATTGGAATAGACCCTGATGCTGGGAAAGATTGAAGGCAGGAGGAGAAGGGGACGACAGAGGATGAGATGGTTGAATGTCATCACCCACTCAATGGACATGAGTTTGGGTAAACTCTAGGAGTTGGTGATGGACAGGGAAGCCTGGCGTGCCGCGGTTCATGGGGTCGCAAAGAGTTGGAAGAGACTGAGCGACTGAACTGAACTGGGCTGTCTAGTCGTGGCATGTGCAGGCTTAGTTGACACTTAGCACGTGGGATCTTAATTCCCAGACCAGGGATTGAACCCGCGTCCCCTGCATTGGAAGGTGAATTCCCATCCACTGGACCACCAGGGAATGCCCTGCTGGGAACTCTTCCCTTCAAAATTCTGATATGCTTGGTTTGCAGTGTGGCCTGGTCTTTGTCGTGGTTATTTTTAAAGTTCCCCAGGTGATTCTAATTGCAGCCAGGATTGAGAATTCCTGTTTGGGGCAGTGGGGAGCCATTGGGAGTTTAAAGCAGGGTGTGGTGTGGGGGAGGACGCACAGAAATCGCTTCTGTCCTCTTTCCCAAGGGCAGGAGGTGCTAGGCCTTGGAACCAGGAGGAGCCCTGTCCTCCCAGTGACTGCCCTGCTGTCATTTGTCTGGGGCAGGTCAGAAGCGTGAGGGACCTGCCTGTCACGGGGGCCCTGACCTGGATGTGGCTCAGTCTTCTCAGGGCCCTGGGTGGGGGCATTTAAGCTCACTGCTGCCAGCGTTTTCCAGTGGTGGGGTTGGGAGGGATGAGCCTCTAACGGGGGTGGCAGGGCAGCCATGCGGGAGCAGGAGAGGAACCCCCAGCCGGGGTGTCTGGACGTGGTGTTCCTTCTTCCCGTTGCACTGGAGGTTCTGGAAGGCTGGACCCGCTCCTCGGAAAGGATGCTTTTCGTGGCTGTTGCACGCTCTAGATAAGCTCTCCAAAGCCCACCGGTGATAAAGGTGATCTCAAGAAAACAAACATCAGTGAAAAAGCAAACAAACCCAAACACCCAAACAGCATTTATCCCGGTTTAGCCGAGAGACTTGGATTAGGCAGGTCACATGACCCACAACTTTCCTTCAATCCTTAGGAGACTTCTTCCGTGGAAATCTTTTTCGGCAGCTTTGCAATTTTGATTTTCAGTTAATTAGATTTGTGCTGTTTGGGAGACTTGGTTAATGCATTTCACCCCACAGAGCTGATTTGCCTCTGTCTAAATTAGGTCTTTGCTACAGCAGAGGGTGTACCCAGGATATGTGAATATAGGCTCACAGGGGTGTTGAGAGGCCTTTCGACAAATAAACAGGAGAGGGCTTTGAAATCACCATTTATCATCATCATCATTATTGTGGAATATTGAGGTCCCACCGAGTGGAGAGAGGTGTTCTTCAGAGAAAGAGGGTCATCACGTGACTGCACAGTGGCCTTGTTCCAGGGTTCTCGAAATCCAACCCTGCTCATAGTCAGCTTGGGTTGTAACATTAATGAGAAGGGTTCCATTTGGAGGGTGTCACACAGTGCGTAATGTCAAGTAATGCATTTACCATCTCTCAACTCTTGGAACTGAGAGGGACTGTAGGAGTTGTCTCAGCCAGGCCTTCAATTTACAAGTCCGGGAAACTGCGAAGAATCAATGTTTTTGAACTGTGGAGTTGGAGAAGACTCTTGAGAGTCCCCTGGACTGCAAGGAGATCTAACCAGTCCATCCTAAAGGAGATCAGTCCTGAATATTCATTGGAAGGACTGATGCTGAAGCTGAAGCTCCAGTACTTGGGCCACCTGAATCAAAGAGCTGACCCACTGGAAAAGACCCTGATGCTGAGAAAGATTGAAGGTGGGAGGAGAAGAGGGGGACAGAGGATGAGATGGTTGGATGGCGAAACTGACTCGATGGACATAGGTCTGAGTAAGCTCCGGGAGATGGTGAAGGACAGGGAAGCCTGGTGTGCTGCAGTCCACGGGGTCCAAAGAGTTGGACACGACTGAGCGACGGAACTGAACTGAGGGTTCTTCCTACATTTGAGTTGGAAAGTTATAGGCCTCTCTTCCTTCTCCATGCGTCCCTGTCCCCCTTCCCCTCCCTTATTTGCAGTGGACACAGAGGAGGGGAGGGAGGTTCATCTGACTGCGTGGGTATTTGAGAGGCATCTCTCCGAACTGAGGAGCAGCCTGGGGCCTGGTTTTATGGATTCATCACAGATTCTGGCCTTTGTTCCCGTTCTCCCGTGTCAAGAGATTATAGACTGCTTGTTAGTGATATGACACCAGGAATCATAATTTAATAATTTACATCCTGCTGCTCTTCTCAAAAGGCTTGGAGGCAGCAAGGAAGAAAGGGGAGCTAGGTAGATAGAATCAGGGTGTTCAGAGGCGCTCCGGAGCCATCTGTGTGGGTGGGCCCTGTTTTTTTGCATGCCTGTGGATAAGATAGGTAGGACCTGTGTGTTAAGAGATCATGGGTCCTATCTAGGCAGGGGGTTTAAATTCCCTTTGCTTCCTGTCTGTTATCTCTGATCAGTTCCAAGTAGCTTGCCTATTGGAGTGTTGCTGATCAGCGGGCGGAGCACGCACTCGATTAGCCATGCCTGTCAAGGCCCGGAGGTGGGGGCATCTCCTCTCCAGGCACCACCAGCTGAGACTTCGATGTCTGGAGAATCCTATTTTAGGCGTCTTAGAAAAGGAAACAGACATAACCTCTGTCCTTGGGGGAAATTACAGTCGCATTACTGGAGGCAGAATATAAGCTTGAAGAGGACTTAATGCCCCCCCAAATCTCAACCATCTCAGTTAGCGTTATTAGCATCGTTTAGTAATAGCCGCCCTCAAACACTGCATCACATCTTGTGGTTTTAACACATGGAGATGCCTAGGACAGAAAAGAACTTAGGCGCACGATAAAGAGGTCAGGACTCGAGATGGGGTCTTATTTCCTGCGGCCGTGCAGCTGGTAAACACAGCCCAGGGCAGTACAGACCTGTCTCAGTTGTGCTTCTCAGGAAAGGGCCCAGGAGGGGGTTAGTGCAGGGTGTGGAGGGCAGGCAGGGTGAGCCTGTCTGGGCATGAGGGAGGAGGGCCAGGGAAGGTCTTCGGTGCTCCATAGGTGGCATCTTCTGTGCATGTTCGTTTATCGGAGCCTTTCCTCCTGTCTAGACTCTAGGCTGGTGTTATCTGAGTCCTCATCTTGAGACAGTCTTCTGATGATGGTCCGAGAGCTCCTGCCTCACTGAGGAGGTCAGCCTCGGGCCCTGGCCTTGGAGACCTGCTCAGCTTCATTTTCTTCTTTGTTCAGAGAGGGTGGCTACCTTACCATGGAGGACCCAGTGGGGGCCCAAGAACTTGAGGGGTGCTCGCTGCAGCTGGGGCTGTCTTCATGAGAAACTTGAGTGGAGCAGGGTGTGGGGACCTCCTGTCTGATCCCGGGCTGGAGGAGGTGCCTGTGGGGAGGTGGGGTGTGGGGCTGCGGGTTGCAGGGCCTGGGGAGAAAAGGGAGTCAGACCTGAAAGCGCCCAGCGCGCATCCCTGGATCCACGTCTCAGAGCCCAGGGGGTGTCTGAGTTGCAAGTTCCCTCTTTTCTGTTTTCTTGTGGTGTTTTGCCTTTTAAGTGCAAAGAAGATGCCGCACAGCGGGAACATCTGTGCTCCTCGGGACTCTGTGACTGATTTGTTAAATGTAAATTTCCTAATGTAGGTTATGGAACTGGTGAAGGGGAGATGCAGGCAGGCTGGCTGGGGAAACATCTCTCCCCACTCAGCTTCACACGGCGCGTGTGGCTCCGGGACCAGCCTGGAACAGGGCCGGACCGAGGCTGCAGCTCCCCGTGCCCTTGGCCCTTTGCCTGTGCCCAGGGCCTTGCTCTTGCCTTCCTCGAAGCCATAAAGAAGCAGCGGCTGGTGATCACGTGACCGGGTGGGTGGAGACAGTTCCCTCGATGGTTGTGAAGAAGGTGGTCGGAAGGACACAAAGCCTGCACTGTCGCGGGAGATGGGGACCTCAGTAGTTTTTTAGGGCGCCCTGGTTATCGAGTGAGGCAGTCAAGGAAATGGAGCCTCAGAGACACAAAGTGACTGTCTCGAGATCACACGAGCAGGTTGGAGGCGGCACAGCCAGCGCAGGGGCTCAGACACCCCGGTTCCTGCTGGAAAGACCTCATTTCCTCAGTTCTGGGTGCATTCCCATTCACTTCTGCAGCACGGGAACGCAGACTGCCTCCTGACAGGCGGATGGGATGGTGTCAGAATGGCGACCTTGCTCCACCCGTGTGGCTCCGGGTCCCATCAGACCAGGCAGAGCCTGTTTCCTGAGGGCTTGTTTTATGACTGGTGGTGTGCAGATTGCTTCAGACGTGTCTGCTCAATTTAATCTGAAACACACCCGGATCCTATCAAGTAGGGGTGTCTTACACCTGTTTCTGCTGAGAAACTTCAGCTCCTCTCCAGCCACGCTGCTGGTCAAGGGCAGAGCTTCCAACTTGCGGGGGCAGCAGGGGAGCTCTCCAGCCCCTTAATGCTCCTCCCTGCTGGCCTCAGGTGGGCTGATGGAGTGAGTCCTCGTCCGTCCCCCCTGGCCCCGTCAGCTCTCAGTGTCTCTGGAGTGAGACCGCGTCCTTCCATCCTGTGGTCAACAGGCTGCTGCCTGCCAGTTTTCCGGACACTTGCTGCCGAACTGTGTTCCGATCGAAAGAAACACAATTACTCTCGGAGACTCGAGGGCAATTGTGAACACTTGCAGCCCGCTCTCTTGTTCAATACTCGCTTGGAGGAGCTCTCTGGAGAGGACTGGAAAGCAGTCTTTGGGTGGAGAGTGATCTCTCTGGCCTCGGCTCTCTGGCGCAGGCAGGGATGGTCAGCTCTTCCAGCTCTTGGGGAGGGGGCAGAGTTATTTTTATTTAGGTGGTAATGTGGAGACTTGAATTCAGGGCAGAGGTGGCATCTCGCCTCTTTCAGGTGCAAGCCAATTTGTCGCACAGTAGCAGAGGGGATTGTTAGGGAAGCTGGGCTGTTTGGAGAGTCCTCAAGGGAGGAGACCTGAGAGGAGGGGCCGTCACGTGCTCCTCGCCAGTTTGCAGAGCACTTGGAGGTAATGTTTTCAGACAGAAAGGAAGGGCTAGAGGTTCCTACCCTTAGAGTCTCATCAAAGTGAGGCCCAAAGAGGAGGGATGATTCTTCCAGAATTCTGAATCCCGAGCTTGCTTCTCGTTGAGATAGGCGGGTGTGGGAAGGCATGCCTCTAAGCCCTGTCCTAAGGTGCGGATAGAAGGAGTGCTAAGCAGGCTCTGGCCGTCTTCGTGCCCAAGCTGTTGGCGGACGGGCAGGTGGGGGGGGGGGTTCCCGCGGAGGGTGACCCCCCCGAGAGAGGGGAGAGACAGGGGGCAGCATCTGAGCCCCGAGGTCATTCATTCCCCAGAGGTGGAGCAGGGCCGTCCAAGCCTACCCCTTCCCCGCTCTGCTGGGCCGCGCTGCCTCCATCAGGGGCCCCTCATCCAGCCCTCCTGACTACACCGCCCACCTGGACCAAGTGGAGGTGGGTGGAAGGACAGCCCGCTGTTCCTTGCTCTGGCCTGTACTGGGGAGCTGGGCGAGGGGAGGTGGGCTCCAGTGGCTTCCTGTGGACGCTGAGTACCCCCGAGCCCTCTGAACATGGCTCGGCCAGACAGGCTGGCTGGGACGGGGGGGCCCAGGAGCCTTCTGGCCAGTGTCTTAGGCCACCGTGTTTCTGTTGAACTCACGCCTGTGGCTTCCGGGCCCCATCTCTCAGTTATTACCTAGCACCACCAAGCAGACAGCGATGGTAATTATCAACACTCTGAGAGCGGCCATTCGCCGGACTTGGCAAGGTGACTCAGAACATTAGATCAGTATTAGAGGAGGAAAAGAAAAACGACTCAAGGAAGCCCCACCCCCCTCCTCCTGCGTTCTCCTGGTGCTCTAACACTCCAGAACATTCATTTTGAAGACAGAGGTCTCTGTCCTGCCAGAACTCACCGTGTGCTTCCTCCTGGGGACACACACAGGTTTCCCTGCAGTGGAAGGAGCTGGGTTCTCCTGGCTTGTGTCTGCTGCCCAACCCCGCCCCCAGGAGCCGTTGGGTTAGTGCTGGACAGGCACGCAGGGAAGAGGGCGTGAGGTCATGGGAGGCAGGACCAGGGCCGTGTGCTGGCCTGGGAAGCGTTGCCCTGGTTTTAAATGCTAAGTTCCATGAGGGTAGGACAGGCTTGGTCCTGTTCACAGCTGTACCTGCAGCGTGTGAAGCAGAGCCCAGTGTGTGTCCCTGAAAGCAGCGTTCAGGACTGGACCCCACTATGCGGAGCCATGAGGCAGGGAGCCCAGGCCCGCTCCTTCAGCCCCCGGGGCAGGAGGCGGAGGTACGAGGTCCGGTCTATGTGGGTGTGCTCTGAACCTCTGCCCAGGGATTGGCCTGTGGTATCCAGTTAGAACTTGAATGGAAAAATTTATTCCTGCTTCAGGAAAGCACAAGAAAAATATTTGTTCCCATCATCAAAGTGGAAATTTAAGTCAATGACAATGGAAACTATTTCTGGCCATTCACAGACTAGGAAGAGGAGGGAGGGAGCGGGTTGACTCACGCAGGGCAGTAGAATTCAGGCCCTGAAGACTGTAAATTTTAGGGGTGAAATAACAGCGTAGAAATAAAACTCCCCAAGGGAACATAAACCAACCCGTAATCACATACAAACAACAAACCCCGTCCTGTTTAGTGGTGTGTGCTGCGGCTCTAGGGGTGAGGGGCGGCCGGGAACTCTGGGCACTTGGGGCGGTGTTGGGTTTTGTCCTCTCGCACACAGTGGCTGACACCAGGTGGCTTCTCAGGGCGAACCGTCACTGATCCAAGCCTGATCTTCCCCACCCCCAGCTCTCAAGCTGGAAGACCCAGCTGTGGCAGCTGTAGGTCTCCGGATTAGTTTGCTACCTGGGAAGGTTTTCCAGGTGAAAATGGGAGGCACACGCAGTAGTGAGCAGAAGCCCACTTGGGAGTCGGGTGTTTCGTGGGTTAGAAGCAGGTTGGGAAGAAAAGCAGCTGATTAGGATACTCTAGCGGGAAGAATCAGAATTAGATGAAGTAAGATGGGCCCTGTGCGGGTGATGATTGGTGCGGCTGATGATTGGTCTGGGTGATGGGTGCAGTGGGGTTCATCATATGAATCTCTTTAATTTGGTGAATGTTTTGTAAATGTCCATAATAAATGGTCATAAAGGAAACAGCTGACCCCTGGGTTTCCCCCTCAGGTATCACCCCCTGGTGTTACTGGAGGTCTCTTTCCTTAGCTGTTCTGCACAGACTGACTTAAGACTCAGGCTCCAAATTCTGCAGAAAAGTGGGAAAGAAAAAATGTGAGACATACTTTTTATCAGGGTTTTGATTGAAAGCGTTACTTTTCCATGGACTGGAGATCCACACCTGAGAAGCAGTTTGGGCTTTCCTGCTCCTAAGGTAAAGGTAGAAGTCCAGGCGGGTACCAAGGCCATCTGGACACGTGGGTGCTCCCAGAGATCCAGGGACCCGTGGTGGCAGGGACCCGTGGTGGGTGCTCCCAGAGATCTAGGGGCCTGTCTGTGGTAGGTGCTCCCAGAGACCCAGGGACCCGTGGTGGGTGCTCCTGGAGATACAGGGACCTGTGGTGGGTGCTCCCAGAGATCCAGGGACCCATGGTGGCAGGGACACGTGGTGGATGCTCCCAGAGATCCTGGCACATGTGATGGGTGCTCCCAGAGATCCAGGGACCCGTGGTGGGTGCTCCCAGAGATCCAGGGACCCGTGGTGGCAGGGACATGTGATGGGTGCTCCCAGAGATCCAGGCACACGTTGTGGATGCTCCCAGAGATCCTGGCACATGTGGTGGGTGCTTCCAGAGATCCAGGGACCTGTCTGTGGTGGGTGCTCCCAGAGATCCAGGGACCCATGGTGGCAGGGACATGTGGTGGATGCTTCCAGAGATCCAGGGACCTGTCTGTGGTGGGTGCTCCCAGAGATCCAGGGAACTTCTGTGATGGGTGCTCCCAGAGATCCAGGCACCCGTGGTGGGTGCTCCCAGAGATCCAGGCACACGTGGTGGGTGCTCCCAGAGATCCAGGCACCCGTGGTGGGTGCTCCCAGAGATCCAGGCACCCGTGGTGGGTGCTCCCAGAGATCCAGGCACATGTGGTGGGTGCTCCCAGAGATCCAGGCACACGTGGTGGGTGCTCCCAGAGATCCAGGCACACGTGGTGGGTGCTCCCAGAGATCCAGGCACACGTGGTGGGTGCTCCCAGAGATCCAGGGACCTGTCTGTGGTGGGTGCTCCCAGACATCCAGGGACCCGTGGTGGCAGGGACACGTGGTGGATGCTCCCAGAAATCCAGGTTGCTAGTTCCAGTGGAGGCCTTTGCTGCTGCCCCAGCTGTCCCTTGGACGATGTCCCCTCCCTCTGATGGGCACCCCTCCCTCGATGGCAGTGCCAGACTTGGGTTCCCAGGGGCGGCTGCCACGCTCGTGTGGGTGCAGGTTGTGTTGCTCTGACTGCGCTGAGAGACCGTTCTGAAGGCAGCGGAGGCAGCAAGTGAGCTGGGGGCACAGCGGCTGCAGTCTCCCTGGTGGCTGCTCCTCACAGCCCTGGTCCCCTGGGTCTGTGACCTCCTCCTCTTCTGCCTGGCTTTGGGCTGGTACTTGTTGCTCAGGGGTAGCTGTGACCGTTTCAGAACGGATGGCTGTAGGTCGTACTTAGGAGTCGGCAGAGGCCGTCTCTATCCCAGAAGGATGGATGACAGGTGCTGTCCACACCACCCCCTCCCCCCCGCCCCCCCGCCGTTCCCCCCTCCCCCCCCCGCCCCCCGCCGGGGGCAGACTCTGGTCATCACTGCCTGACTTGTGTGCTTGCCCGGCAGCTGTACCCAGGAGGAGGCGGGTAAGGCGAGGTCAGGGGCAGGGGAGGGGCTGCCTCTCTCAGACGGTCCTGCTGTTGAAACAGTGATGTCACTTGGTCCATCAGAAGGCGGCCTCTAAAGGGGAGCCCTTCCCTGTGGGGCGTGAGGGCTGTCCCTGGCACTACGTTCCGTCCGCATCCATGTTCGAGGTCCGCGTGCACCAGGCTGGCTACAGCAGCCTCCCTCTTTCTCCCCCTCCACTGCCTGAGTTGGCATCGGCAACGTTCCTTCCCTGACCCTGGCACTGTCTCCCAGCTGGGCACCTCCTCCCTCTCCTCCTCTTCCTGTTCTTTCACCAGGCGGCCACCCAGGAGCATTTTCCAAAGATGCAAATGTGGTCATGACCGCTTGCTTCCAGCTCTCCTAGGGCCCGCTGTGGCCCGCAGGGCTCCGTGGGGCTCGGTGCTTGCAGGACGTGACCCCGCCCATATGACTCGGCCCCGCCCCTTGCCGCTGTGCCTGCAGGCTCGGGTTGCACCCTCACGGCCTGTTCGTCACCTGTTCTCTGCCGGTTCCACCCCCTCACCTTTGCAGCTGCTGGTTCCTCTGCCAGAAATGTTAACCTGCTTTGTCCTCCGAGGCTCCGAGCTCCTCTTTTTCCCTCAGGTTTCAGCCTGAACAGTGACGTCTTTTCTGTTGCCCACGTTTATTTGTGGGCTGCTCTTTCCTTTGTGGACCCCCCAACACCTTGTTACTATGGCACGGGTCTGCAAAGCCTCCTCTGCGGTTCTGATATTCAGAACGCTGTGAAAATCAGCAGTGTTTATTCGTTTTTAGTTTTGGCTGCGCTGACTCTGTCGCTTTGCACAGGCCGCCTTCAGTTGTGGCTCGTGGGGCCGCTCGAGCTGCTGTCCCGGCGCTTCTCACTGCAGTGTCTTCTCTCGTTGCGGAGCGCAGGGTCTGGGCGCACGGGCTTCTCTGTAGTTTGCGCAGGCGGGTTCAGTAGTTACGGGTGAGAGGCTTAGTTGCTCCGAGGCATGTAGGATCTTCCAAGACCCAAAATCGAACCTATGTCCCTTGTATTGGCAGGCATATTCTCAACCACTGGACCTCCAGGGAAGCCCCAGAAGTTTTTATGTAACTTATTTGGCTGCAAAATCTGACCTGAACTGTCTGGAGACTCTTGTGGTATTTTCTTGATCCCACTTGGCTTCACAAGTGGTTGATCACAGGCGTTGCTCCAGGCCCCAGGGAGGGGGCGAGGAAGGAGGAAAGGTTGATGCTTTATTACATGTACCCATTATCCGTCTGAAATCAGAAACATGTAAGTCCAAACCTATCTGGTCCAAGGCGAGGGAACCATGGGCTTATATTTATTGGTTCAAGTTGGCCCCTTCCCACTAGACGGTAAGGGTCTTGGACTGTGTCCTAGTCAATATTTTTGTGTTTCCTTAGAGTCTTCAAAAGTAACTGGCACTGTTAAATACCCAGTAAGAGTTTGTTGGATGAATGGATAATAATTGCTAGCATTTATTAACATTTATTAAGCACTCACTGTGTGCCAGGCTCCCTTCAATAAATGCTTTACTTATTTCTACTCATTTAATCTTCATAGCAGCCCCGTAAGAGTGAAACCGTACAACTCAGATTGAGGCTTGAAACCGCTGACTTTTCATTGAGATCATACGCCACGCCTGGTCTCAGGCCTCACTGAAGCTCAGGTTCTTGATGTGTCATTGCAGAATGAATTAGGGGAGAGACAAAGGGATAGGCACATTCCATAGACAGAGTGCAGTCTGGCTGAAAAGGTGAGAGTGGCCTCAGGGCGTGGGATTGTCTGGGAAAGGGAGCGGGGGCCCTGGGGGAGACACAGTGCTCGGGCAGAATGTGGCCCTCTCAGGAGGCGGTAGACCCTGAAACGTGGTGTGGTTAGTGTTTATGGGTAGTTTCATTAGGCTGAGGAGTGGGAGGATTATGCCAGCTGTTTTGGAGAGGGAGCAGAGATCTCCAGGAATTGGGCCACCACCCACCTTTTGATCTTTTATGGTTGACCTCAGAGCTGTCATGGCCCTGGTGGGCGTGTCATTTAGCTGATGCATTACGTTGACCGTATAATGAGGCTCAAGGTCTACCGGGACTCAGGTCTTCTGCCATCTTGGGGGAACTGGTCGTTTCCGACCAGTTTATGTTGTGTCCTCGATGGCTGTGTCAGTCTTCCAGAGGTTGTGCCCTGCTGCTTTCTTTCCTATTTCAAGTGGGTACTTATTTTAATAGATGGGAGAATTGTTTCATAGATGGGAACATTGAGGCAGCTGCTGGTTGGGTAATTTGCCAAGATCCCATGGCCAGAAAGGAGAGAGGTGGGATTTGAATTCAAAGGCCTGAGTTTTAACCGCTGGCCCTTCTGCCTTCTTGGAGGTATGAGGGCGTTGCGGTCAGCAGCTCAGGCAGAGTAGGATAAGCGGGAAACAACTTTCAGGACTCTGCCTTCCCCGCTGCAGTGTTCCAGCTTTCTTGCTGTCATGAAGTTGGAATAGTACCACTTACCCCAGAGCATTTTTGAGAGGATAATAAAATGATTGGATGAGGAAGTTTAAAAAGAACAAAATCTCGATGGTCATTCAATTTTTATCGAGTGCCAGATGAATTCAGTGCTTCCAGAAACAGACAATCCAAAGTAATGAGTCTTTGCTAGCCTCTTGTTCAGCATCTAGAAGGATGATGAACCGGAGACCCAGAGAGGACAGTTGACTTGCATGAGGTCACAGAGCATTGCATTGCAGGGACCTCAATCCAATCCCCCTCGGTCAGTGCCTTTTCTCTTGCTCCCAGGGAGGTACCTGAGATGAGGGCTGAGTCACTGTATGCGTTTCAGGCCAGACCTTGGACACTCTACCCTTGGTTGGCTAGCTTGCTCGCTGACCGCATGACTTGTGAATCAGTATCAGACAAACGTTTAGAACCAGAAGTGTTCCACTCAGCACAGCCTGCTCTGCAGCGTCAAGGGGAGTGTGGTGTGTGTAGGGGAGCCCCGTCTGCCCTCTGAGCTTCCTGCAGATGAAACTGAGGACTGTCTATTTCAGCGGTTGAGTGGTGGCTGCTTTTCATAGTCATGTCTCCCGAGGTCATGGGCTGATGGGGTTGTGCTGGGGAGGCCCGAGTTTGTGGGTAAAGCCAGGTGTCAGAGAGGCCTGCAGTGCACACTTGGCTTTATGTTCAGGACTGAGGATTTGCCCCTGACTGCTGTGTACCTCGGGGCGGGGTGGGTGGGGGGGCACTGCCAGGCCTGTAAGTGGCTCTCATTCAATAGTTCTTTCCTTCTCCACCTGGAAGAGCACAGACCTCTCCTCTCCCTTGCTTAGAGTCCAGTATGCAAACACCCTTCTTTCTGTGTGTGTGTGTGTGTGTGTGTGTGTGTGTGTGCATGCGTGTATGCATGCACACAGAGTTTAGTTTCTATACTACTTTTGTTTATTAACCTAATTAATTTTTTACTGCCTGTTTTCCTCAGCAAAGTTAATGTTTCGAGAGCAAAACACACTGGGTTCCAAAGTAGCATAACTGCTTCTTGATGATAAAATCGGCCAGAATACCTGTGTCTCAGTTCCTGTCTATCTGTATCTATTTGTCCGTCTGTCTCTCTAGTTCACTTATCTGGCCTGCTTTCGCCTACATTTCTCTCCTTCTAGGCGTTCCAGTGTAAACACAGACACAGCTTTGTTGATATTTCTCTTTATTTAATGAACCAAAATTTTTTTCTACTTCGTATTTTCAGACCGGTTTCGGGTTAACAGTACAGTTGGGAAGAAGCAGCAGAGGTTTGTCTTTGTGTGCCCTGCCCTCACAGGCACAGCCTTCCCCATCATCTCTGTCCACGCCCTGCGCCCGCCCCACGGGGCATTTGTTACAGTTCGCGAGCCTGCACTGACATCGTGTCACCCAGAGGCCACCGTCCACATGAGAGTCCAGTCTCGGTCTTGTCCGTTCTGTGTGTGAGGCACAGACGTGTAGTGACGCGTGTCCCTTGCTGCAGCCTCACAGAGCATCTCCACTGCCCTGGAACCCTCCGTGCTCCCCCGCTCCCACCCACTGCAGCCCTGGCCTCTGCCGAGCTCTTCACTGCGGCCGTAGCTTTGCCTTTCCCGGAGTGTCCTGTTGTTGCAGACACGTAGCATGCAGCCGCTTCAGAGGGGCTCCTTCCCTCACTGATAAGCGCGTTTGCCCATACTGTGCCCTCGGTGTTCTCACTTGCTCTGCCTGCCATTTGCGGCCCCAGCGTGCACCTCCGTGGCAGCGTTCCGTGGCAGCCGCGCGCGCGTCGCAGGCTCGAACCTCATTTAACTAATCCTCTGTGGTTGGACAGCTGGGTGGCTCGGCTTTGCCTGTGTAAACAGTGTGACAGCGAACATCCTTGAAGAGCCTCTTTTTAAACCCACTCGTTTGATTATTGCCTGAGGAGACATTCCTCCATGTGGAATTATTGGGTCAAAGTTTGTGTATTTTTGAGGGTGTGTATGTGTGTATGTGTGTGTGTGTCTATGTGAGGGCTTGTGATACATTTTGTCAACTTATATGACTGGATTTTAGTTACCTTCCTCATTCCTCACTCAGTTGGCTTCCAGGGTCCTCAGGTAGGAGCCTAAACTCATTTCAATATTTGTGAATGATTAGGAAGGGAGCTCTCTTCTAGGCAGGGACTTGGGAGATGGCAGCTGGTGTGCCCAGAGATTGTGCTCTGGGTGGTGGTGCCCCGTGATGAGATACTTGGAGGACGCGAGGAGCATAGGTTACCTCTCTCAGGGAGAAGAGCACATTCCAGGGGTTTATTAGAATTTCTCTCTGCAAAACAGCTCTATATTTTGTAGAAATGGGATTATTAGAAGAGGTTTTCAGCACCTCCAACTGCATTTGGAAAAAGTTGTATTTCCTTTGGCTTGGTCGTAAAAGACAAGTAAATACCTTTAAAAAAATAAAAAAGGTAAATGGTAATATTTTGCATTCCCTAGAGCATGCTCTGTCCTTTAAACCAAATGTTCAACAGTAAATTATTTGATTCCTTCTAACAATGGCCCTATGTGGGAGGCATGTATAAACTTCCATTAAGGGCGGATGGCGTGGTAAACCCAAACTCTGAGATGTGTAATTTCTTACCCAGTCTGGGTGGGCCAGAAACCCATAGTGGGGTTTTACTGGGGAGTAAGGGGGTGTGTGTGGCGGGGGGGGGCCACTGAGGGTGTAAAGAGGTTTCTCAAAGCCTCATTTACATGGGTTAGTGAAATAGGGTTTGTCCTGCTTCCCTGTCTCCCACTTACCTTCTCCATGTAGGAGTCACTTGCAGAGAGCCAGTGTGCACCTTGATTTCGGCTCAGCAAGCAGGCTGTTGAAAGCATCCTCAAATCAGAACGCTTGTTTCCTGAGTTACCTAGTTTCTCAGAAGGGACCTAGAGACTCCTGGGGAAAGCTCCCTGTCCTCCTGGTAATTTTAAGCTCCATTTATAAAACCGGGAGCTGTGTTGAGCAGATGAATATGAGATGGAACTTGCCTATTTAAATTTCTTTTCTTTCTTTCTTTCTTTTTTTTTTTTTTTTAAATCAGATAGCCTTATTTAACCTTTCCGTGTCTCCGAGGTTGGTGGCCTTTGCCTATGACGCCTTCATGGAAAAAGTTTTAAAAATAGCTCCTGTTTGTTGTTGAATAGTGACTCGAGAGGGCAGATGGTAGACTTTCCAGCTTCTTTCAGTCAGCAGACTGGGCCCAGGGCAGCCAGTCCAAAGGCAGAGCCTAGGCTTGAGCCTTCGGTTCGGCCTGCCTGCAGTCCGCTGGGTCTGGGGTTCATCAGTGCTAATCAGAGCGTGGCTCTGCCTCTCAGTGGCCCTTCTGCTCCTCACGTTTACTCTGAAAAGCCTCTCATTAATGCTGGGCTTGTAGACAGGTGAAGGCTTGCCTGACGCAGGGCCCAGAAAGACTTTGGTCTCAGGTGTTCCTGACCCACAGGCGCAGGAGTCTTCAGTCTCTAACAGCGAGATGAAGGAGAGGTCAAAGCCCACGTGGGTCCATTCTTCCTGTTTCCAGGGAGCAGTGCAGAGCTGCAGGAGGCGCCCTGGCCAGGCAGGGCAGGACCCCGGGGTTCAAGCTCCTGGTGCCTGTGACCTCTCTGTTCTTGGTAGAATGAGGGGTTGGCATATATTGCTCCTCTGACTCAAAGAGGCTTTGTTCCTTGGTGTCTCTGGGCAGCTTAAACCAAGTAATAAAGCTGTGTTGAAAGAACCAACCCAGGAGGCCCCGTCCAGTCTTGCCGCAGAGGTTTCCATGAGGCTCCTTGGTGAGCCCTCAGCCAGACGCAGACATTCTTCCATGCCCTGGGCGCGGGGGTGGGAGGGGGCTCCCGGAGCTTGTTCGGAAGGAGGGTTGAGGTGTCCAGGAAGGCACCATGTGAGCTGCCATCACTCTGGGCTGTGGCATGCCTTCTTCACCTCCGAGCAAGGCAGAGGGCTGCTGGAGGCTGGCCATGTGGCAGCAGCGGGCACCCGGAAGTCCGGCGCTGCCCGAGGCTCAGTTCCCCGGGTGGGGTGGGTGCTGCCTGGAGCCCGCCTGTTCTATGCTCACCCTGCTCCCTGTCCTGCTCCTCAGGGGCTGCCTTGGAGTGCCGAAGGCCCATCAGCACACGGAGGGGCTGCTTCTTTCCAGAGAGAGGCTTTTTTTTTTTTAATCCTCTCTGTTTTGTAACTTTTACACCAGGAAAGCCTCTAGGGTGATAGTGTCCACTAGAAGGCTACACACTTGGACAGAATTACTCCAAGTTCTTCATAGGCTTGCCTTCTCTTGATTTCCTTTTAAGGTTTCACCCTTGATTTTTTAAATTAGACTAAAAAATATGTCAGCGAGGACATTTGTCTAACACCTCATTGTCCTTTCTTATTACTCAGTGCAAAGATTCTATGGAAATTTAGTGATAAGAAGGGTTTGGTTCTATCTGAGGAACTGATGATCTCTTGTCCTTTTGATAAAGAAAATTCAGTAACTGGTCATGTTGCTCTTTTCACGTGAGCTGCCGGGAAACGTAGAGGCAGGTGTGAAGAGTCTTTGGCCTTATTATTGGTGTACTACTAATATCCCCTTTCCATGGGCGTGGTTTTCCTTAATTTTAATTGTATTGTTGGTTTTATGTCTCTTTGTTGATCATCTCAGAGGCTTGTAAATACAAAGACATAGGTTATGAAAAATATTTTTTTTTAGTTGTTAATTTTGAAAATGATCTTGTGTATTTATTTATTAGTGGCTGTTGGGTGAGCCTGGTCTCCTCTCTGGTTGTGGTGCGTGGCTTCCCCTTGCAGTGACTTCTCTTGTGGAGCATGGAGCCTCTAGGGTGTGTCAGCTTCAATAACTGTGGCCCAGTAGCCCAGGCTCTAGAACTTGGGCTCAATAGTTGCAGCACCTGGGCTTAGTTGCTCTGAGGCATGTGGACTGATCCCAGATCAGGGATTGAACATATGTCTCCTGCATTGGCAGGTGGATTCTTTACCACTGAGCCACCAGGGAAGCCCCTGAAAAACACCTTATAAACAAACACATATACAAATAAATGGTAAATTACAAGGATTTCATGCTGTTAGAAAAATGTAAAAACTCAGAGAGAGGGAGAGAAAGGAGATTAGTGAAATATTTAAGAACAGGGATGGATTCAGGAGCCAGACTGCCAGGGCTCAAATCCTGGCTCTATTCCTTTATTGGCTGTGTGACTCTGGGCAAATTAATCTCCCTGTGCCTCAGTTTCCTCATCTGCAAAATGGGGATGGTAATGTCTCTTCCTCATAGAGTTGTAGTATTAAATGGATTAATACCTAAAAGACCTCAAGGACTATGGCTAAAAAGAACTATGCCTATATGCCTAGTACATGTAAATCCCATACATATTTTATCTATTACTAAATTTCACAATAGCATTTGATGATTTTTCTTTCCTTCCTCCAACTCTGATTTTTATTTATTTTTTTTTACAGATTTATTCTTGATCTACCAAGCCAACTTTTTCCTTGAGTGGTTTGTACCCTTAAAAAAAGTTTTTGTTTTTGTTTTTTTAAGGAGAAAGGGGTTAAAAAAAGAGAGATGTGCCCTCTAAGTTTGGAGTACCTTTCTAGAAGATAAAGAGATGAATGCTTCCTCATTTCAAGCTACTAAATGGCCTGCCTGGACCAGATTGACCTATTTGGCTCAGCAGTGAGGGCTTCACCCTAGACTGTCACTGTGGAAGGTCACTTTGCACCTCTGGGCTTCAGTGTCCTTTGACACCATGGGGTCTGTTCCATCTCATTGGTGCTTCCCGGGAGCAAGGACTGGATGCCTTGCAATGCCCCCAGCATGCACACGGTGGCCACTGAGAAGGTACTTGCTGCACAGGTGGAGGGATGGAGGGTTACGCTTTGGCTCTCCTGCCTTGTGCATTTCTTCTGAGTTTGAAATAAGATAACTGAAGTTGAGAGTGGGTTTAGGAAATTAGAAGAACCATCAAATGGAAGGGCTTTTGATTCCTGTTTCTTCCCTGCTCTTTGAGAGTGGCAAAACGCTGATAAAATCCAAGAGTTGGATGAAATGAAACAGTCCATCAGGGTCCCCTGCCATCTGGGTAGGTGGTGATTAAAAACGGCAAGCCTCACAGGTTCCCCAGGAGTGCTATCTAGGGTGATGCTGAAGGTGACTGTACAGAGGGGCCTTGGCTGGCTTTTGGGCCAGCTGAGAACCAGCAGGGCAGCCAGGGAGTGCCTTTGAAAGCAGTACTCCCCAAGTTCTCATTAAAATGCTTCTTCCAATGGGAAGAGAAACAAGCTAAGGCTGATTGGACACACTGAACTAAGAAATTATTGGCAATTAAAGCAGAAAAACTTGAGTGTGTGAGGGTTTTGTTTTTTTTTTTAAAACAGTGCCCTGTGGTTATCTACCTTTTCTCTTGGTGGTTAATTTCAAAGAAGCGTGATCTCTGTCTAATAGCCTGGCTGCCAGAGTTGCATATTTTTCTTTCACGACTATTTTTCTGCATTGCATAGGATCCTATCAGTGCTGGGATATTTTTCTCTGGACATATTTTGGCTCTGTTGGTGTCCTCCTGCACTCCATCCCCTCATCCATCCCTGAGAAGTCAGCTAGCATGATTCTATAGATTTTCTTCTGAAGTGGATGGTGTAAGAACTGGATGATGTTATTCCCGCAATGGTGCATCATGCTAAACTCTTAAGACCAGTACCTGCCTTGCAGCCCCTAGGAGATGTGAGTGAGGCCAGCTGGCCCACCATCTGTCTTCGGCCACCTCCTAATCCCATGAGAACATCTGATCTGTGCTGGAAGACCCCAGAAAATGATGGGCCAGCCTGCTGTCCATTTGGGTTTTCATCAACCATTTTGCTGTGGGAGAAGTTCTTGCTGAATTCTGCCCAGAACCCTCAGAGATTCATTTCCAACCATTCTCTCCTGTATTGCTTGGTTTGAAGATGGGAAACAGTCTTATATTTGAGAGGCTAATACATTTTTTAATGAATTAATCAAATAGGTCAAGGTTGGCAAACTATAAAGTGAAAGTGAAAGTCACTCAGTGGTGTCTGACTCTCTGTAACCCCGTGGACTCTCCAGTCCATGGGATTCTCCAGGCAAGAATACTGGAGTGGGTAGCCTTTCCCTTCTCCAGGGGATCTTCCCAACCCAGGGATCGAACCCAGGTCTCCCGCCTTGTGGGTGGATTCTTCACCAGCTGAGCCACCAGGGAAGCCTGGGCCAAGGGTCAGATCCAGCCTACCACCTGTCTTCATAAATAAAGTTTTATTGCAAGCCAGCCACTCTTACTTGCTCTGTGTTATCTGCAGCTGATTTCTTGCTGTAATAACAGCATTGAGTATGGTCACACCTCAGTGTGGCATTTGGTTCCAGTTTTTTGCAGTTCCAGAATTTGCGGTTACCAAATTCTGATGCTCAAGTTGGCCTGTGGGGTTGGTGGAGTCCAGGAGTGCAAAACCTGTACATACAGAGGGCTGACTATAGTTGTAGCAGAGATTGTAAGAAAGGCAAAGCCAAGTATTTGCTATATCTGCCTCTTTATAGAACAATTTGCTGAACTCTTGACATGTGTTATAAGCACCCACTGTGTCCCAGGAGCTGTTTTAGGCACTGGGGATGCAGCAGTGAACTTCACAAAATCCTGACAATGAAACGTGAGCAGACAGATATGTCTATAGTGATCAGTGCTATGAAAAAATAGAACAAAGGGCATAGGGACTGAAATGTGGAGGAAATTGTTATTTTAGATGGAATTTGTCAGACATGACCTTTATTGGGAGATGCTGTTTGTGTGGAAACCTTTACTCTCTGGGGACAGAGCTCCAGGTGGAGGGCACTGGGGTGGCAAAGACCTGGAGGCAGAAGCTTGCTTGTGTGAGGAGCAGCAGGAAGATCTGAATGGACTGAATTAGCAGGAGACGAAGTGGGATAGGCCGATCACCTAAAACTCTGGTAAGGATGGGAATATTGATGCTGCATGAAAGGGGGAGCCTTGGTAGGGCTTGGGGCACAGGGTTGACAAGAGAAGATGTACGTCTTAGAAGGACCACCAGCTGCTGTTTGCCATGGAGATTGCCGAAGGGAGCCTAGTTAGGAAGCTGCTCTGATTGTCCAAAGACCAGGTTGGTGGTGAGGAGGTGGTGAGAAGTGCTTCGATTCCAGATGGGTCTTGAAGGTAGAGCCTGTGGGATTTGCTGAAGATGGGGAGAGGGGAGTGTGGGAAGAAGAGAGTCAAGAGAAAGGCCCAGGTTTTGGCCTGAGTGTCTGGGAGCCTGTTCCCTCTGATGGGGAAGACAGTTAAGAACAGCTTTGCAGCTGGAAGCTAACCTTTGGAAACCTTTCCACTTTGGATGCAAAACAGTGGCCTTTCTGTTGTCATAAAAAAGCTGTTGGTAATGAGTGTTGCATCTTATGGTTGTTTTGACAGAGGGATTGAGGGAACATTGTAGGGACCATTTATTGAGCTCTTGTGTGCCAGGCGCCAAAATCTGAATTAGTTATCTTTTGCTGTGTAACAAATTACCCTAGAATTAGCAGCTTAAAATAAGCGAACATTTATTGCCTCACGGAGCCTCTGAGAGTCAGGAATCTGGAGTGGGATTAGCTGGAGGGTGGTGGTTCAGGGTCATGTATGAGGTTCAGGTCAAGCAGTCAGTCTGGGCTGCAGTGTCTGAAGGCTCAACTGGCGCTGGAGGGTGTGCTTCCGAGTTCACTGGCAGGGCTGTTGGCTGGAGGCCTCAGTGCCTCTCCAGGGGTCCTCACAGTGTTGCAGCTGGCTCCCCTGGAGCTTGACAACCCATTTCTTTTAGCTCTTCCAGGTATCTCTTCTAAATGTGGCTCTTTTTTTTTGTTTGTTTGTGACCACACTTCATGGCTTGCGGGATCTTAGTTCCCCAACTAGGGATCCAGACATGGCCACGGTTGAAAAAGGACCAAGTCCTAACCACTGGACCTCCAGGGAATCCGCATAAGCTCAGCATTTTAACCTGGGCTTCCAGGTGAGGAAACTGAGGCTCAGAAGGTTGGTTACATGGAGGCCAGCAATTAGACTGGGATGCCATCTCTGACAAGGTAGACCCCAACCTCATTTTCTTTTCCAAAACCCCCACAGGATTGCTTGTGTTTTTCTGATGCTGTGGTTTAGGATTGATGCCAGGAACCCCTTTGGGGTCGTTGTCTTTCACTTCAGTTGTTTGATGATGCTGGTGTGGTCCATGTTTAAAAATCCTCATGTTGTCTGTAAAGCTCACTTTGTCTTCAAGCCTGACTCCCATCCCCGTTTTCTTGTCTCTGTCTCCAGCTACCATGGCTGGGGCATCTCAGAGGCTGGGTCTGTCCTCTGAGAAGGCCCTTGCCTCTGTGTCTCCAATTTGCTGAGGTGCTCCCTCAAGCCGAGAATCCCTGGTGGCCATTCCTGGGGTAACCACCCCTTAGCAGCAAGAGTGGTGTTTTGCTGTTGATTGGGTACTGACTTGGGATGGGGTGGTGGGAGAGGTTCCTACTTTTTATCCTGGATTGGTCTGTTGACACGACAAAACTGTGGCTTCCTCCTTTCCAGAATAATGGTGGTTAATTTTTTTTTTTTTTTCCAAATTAGAGAATGAATGCCTGCTCCTCACAGAAGTTTTAAACATATAGAAAAGTGTAAAAAAGTTCATAATCCCACCACTTAAGACATACAACAATGTAAAGTGTTGGTGTGTTAGCGTTTTATGTGTACATGAATATTTAAACACAGAATTGGAATCACTGAGGTGCTTGTATATACGTGTGTGTGCACGTGCACTTCTGTTCTCAGCTTTTTTCACTTAATCGTGCTTTATAATAATTTTCACGTCATTAGATGATTGTAAAAACTTGTTTTTAATAGCTGCCTAAGTGTTAGTTGCTCAGTTGTGTCCAATTCTGTGACCCCATGAACTGTAGCTCACCAGGCTCCTCTGTCCCTGGAATTCTCCAGGCAAGAATACAGGAGTGGGTTGCCATTCCCTTCTCCAGGGGATCTTCCCCACCCAGGGATCGAACCCATCTGTGGCTTCCTCCTTTCCAGAATAATGGTGGTTAATATTTTTTTTTTTCCAAATTAGAGAATGAATGCCTGCTCCTCACAGAAGTTTTAAACATATAGAAAAGTGTAAAAAAGTTCATAATCCCACCATTTAAGACATACAACAATGTAAAGTGTTGGTGTGTTAGCATTTTATGTGTACATGAATATTTAAAAACAGAATTGGAATCACTGAGGTGCTTGTATATATGTGTGTGTGCACGCGCACTTCTGTTCTCAGCTTTTTTCACTTAATCGTGACGCACCTTACTGCCAAGAATGAGGTGTGTAAGGATTTAATTTCATAGCCTACAAGATAGCAAAAAGAGCAGAAAACGGGTACAGCTTGGAGTTAGACAGCCTGGATCTGAGACCTGATTTTACCAGGTTAACAAATGATTTAAATTCTAAGTCTCAGTTTCCTTATCTGTAACATGTGGATAACATTATGTGCCTTATAGCTGGGAGGACTAAATGAGATAATGCCTGTATAAATCTTAGTAAACTGCAAGTTGTGTTATTTTTGTTCAAGACCCTGGTTCTGTTTCTTCCAGGACAGTCTTCCAGACTTCCCACACTCACTTTTGGATGTCCCACACTCCCGGGTGTCCCACACTCACTTCTGGATGTCCCATACTCACTTCTGGATGTCCCACACTCCCGGATGTCCCACACTCACTTCTGGATGTCCCACACTCACTTCCGGATGTCCCACACTCACTTTTGGATGTCCCACACTCATTCCTTGGCAATCAGCTTTTCAATGTTTGTTTGCTCTGGGCATCATTCATAGAAGACCCATTGAAGGCAATCATATTTACATTGGACATGGGTGGTCAGTCTTACTTAACTAGGTTAGATGATGGTCCCTTTGGAGAGCAAAGAGTGGAGCATGGTGAATGGTGGTCCTCAGAAGTTTTGACAATGGAGGGGGGTGTTGGAATGGATGTTGGGTCACTGTGTGGGGCCGGTGCTGGAAGAGGTGCCCAAGGCGAACCTGACGCCAGCCATGGTTTTTCAGGTGTTGTTAGCTGTGGACATCAGTGGTTTCCAGTTAAGTGGGCAGGTGGTCTCCAGGGCAGGACACCCCTGGGAGTGGAAGGGGGCAGACAGAGAGCTTTTCCTGGGAGAGGTGCGGGGGCCACTGGTGGAGGAGGGCAGAGGGGTGCTTTCCTTGGCGAGGAGCGTCCTGTACCTGCCTCTCCCCTGCGTTCTGGGTAGGGGCGTCTCTGGAAGGGTTGGGGCGGGGGTCTGCAGCTCTTGAGTTAAGAGCAGAGGGAGAAATTAGAGCCTGTTTCTGCTGTCTGTTGTGATGGGGGTGCACCTGTTGGCACGTGTGCACCACTTTGGTGTACTTTGCTCCTCTTGTCCGTGTCGGTGTTGAAGGCAGGTTTCACGAGAGGAAGGCTTGCCTGTCTCGTTGGCCCTGCACCCTCAGCGCCTCAGGTGCTCTGTCCCTGGCCGTGGAGACGGGCGGTGCTGAGGTGCTCAGCCGGCCTCTGCCTGGGGAGCTGGCCCGGGTCTGCGCTGGCCCAGGGATGCGTCTCACCTGCAGGCCTCGGCCTGCTGCCGGGGCAGAGACCTCTCTTCCTCATTTTGGGAAGAGGGCTTTCTGTTCATGGCTACGGGTTCAGGACGTGCTGCTGAGTCCTACTGCGGGCAGATAATGTGTCCTTCCATGAGATCGCCCTCTGCCCTCCTCCTGCCGCCCCTGGGGGGACACTGGGTGGGTGTGGAGACCCACCCACACCTTGCCCCTTTGTCCTCCTTGCTGCCTCTGCAAGGAGAGTCTTTTCTCTTTCCTTGTAATGCAGCCGGCCTCTGAAGATCCTTTCCAGATCAGTTTGGCTTGTTAGGGGTGCCAGGCTTAAGTTTTCAGGCTGCTCGGGAAGAGGGGGGAACGGTGAGGGGTGATGAGAGGGCCTCAGATCAGACTTTTCTCCTCTTTTGTGGCTTTTTGTAGAAAATCATGCGTGTTAAAATAAGTGATGCAAATGTCTGTATTTTATGTATCAAAGAGATAAATAGCATAAATGCAGATTGTAGGGTACCCCTTAGATCTGTCCGTCACATGCGCTCCTTGGAGCAGCAGGCGGGCACGGCGCATGGAGGAGCCTGGCTTGGCTTTGGGGCAGGCCCCAGGGGGTTGGCATTTTTAGGTCATTGTCTCAGGGATCGCTTCAGGACCCGCTTCAAGGCCAGTTAGTTTTTCCAAGTGTTTCATCTTACGAGCATACATAACAAAGGAAAAGCCATCTCCATCTCCTTGGGACTGATCTGCACTGACCAGCCTTCGGCTTCTGCCCCTCTTTTGGGATTCTTTCTCTCTCGGTTCAGGAACTGGCGTGTGCGGTGCCCCATGCCTGCCTGTCTTTGGTGTTTGGTGCCCACATGTCCTGGCTGTGCTCTCATGAACTGGGCTCCGTGGTGGAGGGGGCCTGGCAGAGTTTCTCAGCCTTCCTGCTTTCTTACCCGCCGTCATGGCTACTGCGGCCGTTCTTTTCCCTTCCTGGGAAAGATCCTTCAAGCACGTGCTTGGGGATGTGAGAGTGGCCTTCCTGTGTGTGGAGTGGTCGGTGGGGCTGCCTCGTGGAACTGCGGCTCCATCGCCAGGTGAGGACCACCAAGACTTCACAACTCCAGGCACCTCTTTCAGCTTTCCATGGTCTGTGCTCCATGTGATTTGGACCCTGGTCTCCTGGAGAGTAGGGTTCCCAGGTGGTAAAGAACCCCCCTGCCAATGCAAGAGACACAGGAGACACAGGTTCTATCCCTAGGTCGGAAAGATCCCCTCGAGAAGGAAATGGCAAGCCACTCCAGTATTCTTGCCTGGAGAAGCCCATGGACGGAGGAGCCTGGTGGGCTACAGTCCAAAGGGTCACAAAGAGTTGGACACGACTGAAGGGACTTAGCACGCACACAAGCATGCACACACGCACTCCTGGAGAGGGCTGTAAAGGGGAATGCATTCTTCTCTTTAAAGCTGTGGGCCTGCTTGAAACTGGGTTTTGGAACCCAGACCTCTGCATCCAGGTGTGTATATGTGTGTGTGTGTTTTTAAGGACATCATCATTTATTTTAAAACTTTTATTTATTTTTACTGGGATATAATTGCTTTACAATGTTGTGTGTGTTTCTGCTGTAGAGTGAAGTGTATCAGCTATGTGTATACATATATCCCCTCCCTCCCACCCTTCTAGGTCATTACAGAGCGCCAAGCTGAGCTTTCTGTACTTTATGGCAGGTTCCCGCTAGCAATCTATTTTACACACGGTAGTATATAAAGTTAGTTGCTAGTTTTACTTGCTCAGTTGTGTCTGACTCTTTGCAACCCCATGGACTATATGTAGCCCGTCAGACTTCTCTGTCCATGGGATTCTCCAGGCATGAATACTGGAGTGGGTAGCCATGCCCTCCTCCAGGGGATATTCCCAACCCAGGGATCGAACCCAGGTCTCCTACACTGCAGGCAGATTCTTCACCATCTCAGCCACCAAGGAAGCTTAGTAATGTATGTATGTCAATCCTAATCTCCCAATTTGTCCCTCCCTGCCCTGCCCTTCCCACTGTGTCCACATGTCAGTTCTCCATGCCTCTATCTGTACCGTTTTTCTAGATTCCACATACCGACGTTAATATGCAGTATTTGTTATTTTTTTCCTGACTTTGTTGTTGTTCAGTTGCTAAGTCGTGTCCAACTTTTTTTGACCCCATGGACTGCAGCACGCCAGGCTTCCCTGTCCTTCACCATCTCCTGGAATTTGCTCAAACTCCTGTGCATTGAGTCAGGGATGCCATGCAACCATCTCTTCATCTGCCGCGACCTTCTCCTGCCCTCAATCTTTCCTGGCATCAGGGTCTTTTCCAGTGAGTCAGCTTTCTGACTTACTTCACTCTGTATAACAGATAGGTGTCGGTTCTATCCCTTCCTTGCTTGCTGACCTTGTGTGATGACAATAAGTATTTCTTGAGTGTCTGCCATGGGCCAGCTCACCTTAATTCAGTGATGTCCCATGTGGTCCTCATAGCAACCTGGTGAGAAAGATTTCATTCTTACCCATTTCATGAACCTTCACGAGGCCCAGATAACATGGAGCCAGACATGGTGCATCAGTATCCAAATGTATGGAGTCTGTTTGTTGACCGCACAAGCAGACAGCCCCAGCCTGCTGACAGCCCCTGGCCCCAAGCAGCTCAGCCACTCTGCTGTGATTTGCTGACTGTACCGAAGGCCTTTGAGATGTAGATACTATGTCAAACCTGCAGGGCTCTTTGGAGGCTAAAAGGAGATGAAATGTAATAATGGTTCAGTCCCTGGCACATAGGAGGAGCCCAGCAAATGTTAGTTCCCTTCTTTTGTCCCCTTGGGGAAAGGGGTTGGGGCACGAGAAAACAGAGGGACATTCATGCCCTGCTTGGCAGCCTTGGTGGTTGGGAGGAGAGGACCAGAAACGGAAAGCGTGGGGGTCCCCCGCTTTCTGGCCAGTCGTTTAGGCCATGGACGTCTTCCCAGAAGTGTCCTGCAGCCTTCCGGGGTACTGGGTGCAGTGGGGAAGCTGCTTCCCGGAGAGAAGTCTAGTCGACAGTGCTGCTGAATACACTTGAGTCTTGCTGGGACAGCTGGAAGCTGGGCCCGGGAGATGCAGCGTGTGCCCCTCTGCCCCAGTTCCCAGTGTGGGCGTGGGCAGGCCCAGGTCTCAGTGCTGCGGGGCTGCGGGGTTGGCGCCTGCCCCTGGGCCTGGTGCCCACGATTGGGCCAGGAGAGGACCTCACAGGCACAGGTTCTCCTCCAAACCTGGATTGCACTGCTCCCTGAACACACCATTCTATCCTGAGGGGCCAGATAGTACAGAGAAACTAGAGGGTACACCAAAGAGAGGGTCCGGGGTGGCCTGGGAGAGCGGGTGGAGTTCCAGGCCTGGTGTGAAGAAGCTCTTGGACTTCTTCCCAGCCCTCTTTTTTGCTCTTGCAGGTGGATCAGGTAAGGAGGTCAAGTCAGGACAGAATCTGGAAGGACAGGTAGATGGGGGGAGAGGCCAGGAAGGTGACCCTTGGAGCCCGTGAGGGTTGCAGCAGGTCAGACCCCGCCTGAGACCTTGGAGTCAGAATCTGCATCTTAACAAGCTCCTCCATGTGATTCCTGGCCCTGGAAGGGCTGAGCCTGTCCCGGCCTTTGGAGCCACAAGGAACTAGGATTCTGCTCTCCCACACACCCACCTTAAAAAAAAAAACAAAAAAACTAAAAACTAATCATGTGTTTGGGGCTTCCCTGGTGGCTTAGACAGTAAAGAATCTGCCTGCAGTTTAGGAGACCTGGGTTCTGTCCCTGGGTCGGGAAGATCCCCTGGAGATGGGCATGGCCACTACCTACTCCAGCATTCTTGCCTGGAGAATCCCACGGACAGAGGAGCCTGGCAGGCCACAGTCCATGGGGTCATGAAGAGTTGGACACAACTGAGTGATTAACAAACACACACACACACTCACTCACATGTGTTTAAGAGATTGAAGTCAGGTTAGCCTAACTAAAACGAATGAAGAGGAATGGAACGAAGCTCCACCTGGCGCCTGGTGAGAGGTGGAGTGGGGTTCTTCCTCCCACGGCCCTCACATCCTCGCCCGGCTGGGGACCTGCACCACCTCGGGGAATGCCGCCTGTTTGTGGGCCTGTCCGTCCTCCTCTGTTCTCTCCCCAGTACGCGGTGCTGATGAGTGACTTGGGGGCGAGTGTTTGTAGCAAGTGGGAGCTCTGGGGAAGTTGCTTGGTGGGCCACATTTGCTTTTCTTGCTTGTATTGTGGACCTTAATGTGCTTTTTCTTTTCTTGCTTTATTTTCTGGGATAATGACAAAATCACCGCTCATGGGCACCGCCACAAATAATACACAAAAGCCCTATGAAAAGAGCTCTATTTGAGCACAAAGTGCTTGGGATTGAAGACCCCCGGGGATTGGCCCCCATGGCCCCTGTCTTCCCTCTCCTCTCCTCCTCCATCTCCCCTCTCCTCACCCCCTCCCTCCCTGTCCTCTTTCTCCTTCCTTCATTCAAACTTGCAGTGGAACCAGAGTGAGCTACAGATTGCCCTATTTTCAGCTGATTTGCATGTTAGAGAGAGCAGAGTAATTGGTGTTTAACCAGAACAAAAGAGGATCTGTTTTCTAAAAGAAAAAGAATTTTTGAAGTAGACCCTACTGCGTCTCTTGCCTTTGTCTTTCCTCTCATTAGGAGTTGAATAGGATGGCCCTGAAATGAGGCTGTGGGAGATACAGCTTTGGTTGTCATGCTTTTTGAGCTAATTGGTTTGAAAATTATATTTGATGTGGATCTGAGGGATGTTGGCAAAACACCTCATTGGGACGTGGACATCCATCCGGTTCCCACATCCGCAGGAGGATCGGGCAGGAAGAAGTGGTGTTGGAACGTGGTTCACCTTCAGCGCTGTGAGCTCCAGTGGGCTTCCTCTGAGATGGCGACCCTTCTGTAACCTCTGGATTGGACCTCTGTCCTCTAGGATGGCAGGAAGCCTGTGGGTATTGTTGAGGGGCGTTTTGGAGGGCAAAGTTCACTAGAAACTTCCTTGGCTGATGTTTGACTTCTAGGGAAGCAATGTCTAGTGGTTACTCTGTGGGAATTACTGAGGAAGGGAAGTTGGAAAGTGTCTTTTTCCCTCGGTGAGAGGGAGAAGATCTAAAGCTGACCCGGAAATCGGCAGCATATCTGGTGGAGACTCTGGATCCTTTTTATGTGTAGAAATCGTTTGATCAGCTCACAGACTCCTTCAGGAGTTTTCGGGCATCTGTGTTCTTATGTGAAACTTGAGTGAGTTTTGAAGACTTCCAGTAATGTTTCAGTGACCACAGAAATGTCTTTACAAATTAAAAAAGTAAAAGAACATGATAGGAACTTTGGAAAACAGAATGAGAGAATGAGTTAGAATCGTATCACTCTTGACAACTACCATTTTTAATTTTAGTATATTACCCACTCCTTTATCCTTGCAGTTCTTATACACACAGACATTTTGAAATGATCCTGAAACTTTAGATTGGGACTTAAACCCATGTGCTGGGACTCGAACCCAGCCAAAACCCACGGTACCTGGTTTCAGGGGCTAATAAAGCTCAGATTTGTGATGTCTTATCACAGAAAGAATTCAGTGGGAGACAAAGGGTTAGGTTCAGTTCAGCTCAGTTCAGTTGTTCAGTCATGTCTGACTCTTTGCGACCCCATGGGCTGCAGCACACCAGGCTTCCCTGTCCATCACCAGCTCCCTGAACTTACTCAAACTCATGTCCATTGAATTGGTGATGCCATCCAACAATAGCAACCTTTGTCTTTCCCTTCTCCTCCCACCTTCAATCTTTCCCAGCATCAGGGTCTTTTCTAATGAGTCAGTTCTTCGCATCAGGTGGCCAAAGTATTGGGAGTTTAACCTTCAGCGTCAGTCCTTCCAATTAATCTGGAATATTTCCAAAGCTTTTGTTTGCTTTTCATGATATTGTTGTTCATGAAGGCTATAGTCCCATTTTTCCAGGAAAGCATTCTTGTCTAATATTTCTTCACAAAGCTTTCCTGGTGGCTCAGGCAGTAAAGATTGCAGTGTGGGAGACTTGGGTTCACTCGCTGGGTCGGGAAGATCCCCTGGAAGAGGGCATGGCTACCCTCTCCAATATCCTTGCCTGGAGAATCCCATGGGCAGAGGAGCCTGGCAGGGGTACACATGGGGTCACAAAGAGTTGGACACGACTGAGTGTCTAATACTTTCATTTTCACCTTCCTGGCCAGGACACTATATACGTATGTTTTTGTCCTTCTTAGGAGGTCCTCTCAGGAGGTCACATTTGGAGACACTCGGGGTCCATCTGCCTCTCTTTGCTAATGTTAATTTTGACTCCTTGGATCAAGGTGCTGCTTGATATTCCTCGCTGTGTAGTAATAATGTTTTCCCTTATAACTAAGAAAAAGTCTGTGGAGAAAACTCTGAGACTGTGGACCTCATCAGAATTTCTACTGAGCGTTAGCGTTTGCTGGTGATTTTTGCCTGATCCAGTATTTATTCTGGTGTTTGCAAAACTACACTCCCTCCTTGCTTACCACTTGCCATTCTACTCTAAACAAGAGCCCTTCCCTCTGTTAATCTCTGTATTGTGGGTACATACTCACAGAGTCCTCTTTTTCTCAGTGACTGCTGATCCCTTATGGTATCTAATTTTTGGTGCTCAATTCTCCCAGATTTGGCAAGTGAGTGGCCTTTCATTCTGGTTCCCCACATTTTTTTTGAGCCCTGCTGTACTCGCTGGCACAAAAAGATGTTCTAGGCTAAGCTTGTGTATACCGTGTTCCAGCCCTGGAGTTTGTCATTCCTGCACGGAGATGGTCTCTTTTTCTGGGGGACGGATTTAGACACACCACTCTGAATTGCTGGGGTGCTCAGTGCTCCTGGAGTGCCTTTGCTCTTGGATGCTGGGGGCCTTTGCTTCTGGGTCTCTTCAGTGGCGAGATCCAGGAAATACACGACTGTAAAGTGCACACATGCCTGTTCACGTATGGATCTATGCATGCGTAATACACACGCATATTATTTTATTCTTTATTTTTTTGGCCACACGGAACTTCGCCAACCAGGGATCAAACCTGTGCTGCCTGTGGTGGAAGCACATGCTCTTCCACCACTGGGCCGCCAGGAAGTCGTGGGTTCACACCACACCTGCATCCAGTCCATCTGCGCAGGTGCTTTCTTGTCCCCTCCAATCCATCCTTGGATGGCCCTCCCTCCATAGGCAGAAGGCTGTCTCTCCACATCAGCCCACTTGCTGGTTTTAGTTCAGTTCAGTTGCTCAGTCGTGTCCGACTCTTTGTAACTCCATGGACTGTGTCACACCAGGCCTCCCTGCCCATCACCAACTCCTGGAGCTTGCTCAAACGCACGTCCATCGAGTCGGTGATGCCATCCAACCATATCCTCTCTTGTCCCCTTCTCTTCCTGCCTTCAATCTTTTCCAGCATAAGGGTCATTTCCAGTGAGTCAGTTCTTTGCATCAGGTAGCCAAAGATTGGGAGTTTCAGCTTCAGCATCAGTCCTTCCAATGAACATTCAGGACTGATTTCTTTTAGAATGGACTGGTTGAATCTCCTTGCAGTCCAAGGGACTCTCAAGAGTGTTCTCCAACACCACAGTTCAAAAGCATCAATTCTTTGGCACTCAACTTTCTTTACACTCCAGCTCTCACATCCATACATGACTACTGGGAAAACCGTAGCTTTGACTAGATGGACCTTTGTTATTAAAGTAATGTCTTTGCTTTTCAATATGCTGTCTAGATTGGTCATAGCTTTTCTTCCAAGGAGGAAGCGTCTTTTAATTTCATGGCTGCAGTCACCATCTGTAGTGATTTTGGAACCTAAAAATATAAAGCCTCTCACTGTTTCCATTGTTTCCCCATCTATTTGCCATGAAGTGATGGAACCAGATGTCATGATCTTAGTTTGCTGAATGTTGAGTTTTAAGCCAACTTTCTCGCAGACGTCATGATCTTAGTTTGCTGAATGTTGAGTTTTAAGCCAACTTTCTCGCTGTCCTTTTTTACTTTTATCAAGAGGCTCCTTAGTTTGTCTTTGCTTTCTGCCATAAAGGTGGTGTCATCTCTGTATCTGAGGTTACTGATATTTCTCCTGGCAATCTTGATTCCAGTTTGTGCTTCATCCAGCCCGGCATTTTGCATGATATAGTCTGCATATAAGCCAAATAAGAGGGTGACAATATACAAACTTGACGTACTCTTTTCCCAATTTGGAACCAGTCTGTTTTTCCTTGTCCAGTTCTAACTGTTGCTTCTTGGCATGTGTACAGATTTCTCAGATAGCAAGTCAGGTGGTCTGGTATTCCCATCTCTTTAAGAATTTTCTACAGTTTGTTGTGATCTACACAGTCAAAGGCTTTGGTGTAGAAATAGATGTTTTTCTGGAACTGTCTTGCTTTTTCTATGATCCAACAGATGTTGACAGTTTGATGTCTGGTTCCTCTGCCTTTTCTAAATCCAGCTTGAACATCTGGAAGTTCTTGGTTCACATACTGTTGAAGCCTGGCATGGAGAATTTTGAGCATTACTTTGCTAGCGTGTGAGATGAGTAAAACTGTGTGGTAGTGTGAGCATTCTTTGGCATTGCCTTTCTTTGGCACTGGAATGAAAACTGACCTATTCTTGTCCTGTGGCCACTGCTGAGTTTTCCAAATTTGTTGGCATATTGAGTGCAGCACTTTAACAGCATCATCTTTTAGGATTTGAAATAGGTCAACTGGAATTCCATCACCTCCACTGGCTTTGTTCATAGTGATGCTTCCTAAGGCCCACTTGACTTCTCAGTCCAGGATGTCTGGCTCTAGGTGAGTGATCACACCATTGTGGTTATCTGGGTCATGAAGATCTTTTTTTTTTTTTAACAGTTCTTCTGTGTATTCTTGCCACCTCTTTTGAATATCTTTGGGTTCTGTTAGGTCCATACCATTTCTGTCTTTTATTGTGCCCATCTTTGCAGGAAGTGTTCCCTTTGTATCTCTAATTACCTTGAGGAGATCTCTGTTCTTTCCCATTCTATTGTTTTCCTCTATTTCTTTGCATTGATCACTTAGGAAAGCTTTTATTTAATCTCTCCTTGTGGTTCTTTGGGACTCTGCATTCAAATGGGTCTATCTTTCCTTTTCTCCTTTGCCTTTAGCTTCTCTTCTTTTCTCAGCTCTTTGTCATGCCTCCTCAGATCACCATTTTGCCTTTCTGCATTTTTTTTCCCTTGGGGATGGTCTTGATCACTGACTTCTGTACAGTGTCACAGACCTCCATCCAGAGTTCTTTCAGGCACTCTGTCTATCAGATCTAATCCCTTGAATATATTTATCACTTCCACTGTATAATCGTAAGGGATTTGATTTAGGTCATACCTGAATGGTCTAGCGGTTTTCCCTACTTTCTTCAATTTGAATCTGAATTTGGCAATAAGGAGTTCATGATCTGAGCCACAGCCAGCCCTTGGTCTTGTTTTCACTGACTGTATAGAGCTTCTCCATCTTTGGCTGTGAAGAATATAATTAGTTTGCTTTCAGTATTGACCATCTGGTGATGTCCATGTGTAGAGTCTTCTCTTGTGTTGTTGGAAGAGTGTGTTTGCTATGACGAGTGCATTCTCTTGGCAAAACTCTATTAGCCTTTGCCCTGCTTCATTCTGTTCTCCAAGGCCAGATTTGCCTGTTACTCCAGGTGTTTCTTGACTTCCTACTTTTGTATTCCAGTCCCCTATAGTGAAAAGAACATCATTTTTGGGTGTTAGTTCTGTAAGGTCTTATAGGTCTTCTTAGAACTGTTCAACTTCAGCTTCTTCAGCGTTACTGGTTGGGGCATAGACTTGGATTACCGTGATATTGAATCGTTTGCCTTTGAAATGAACAGAGATCATTCTGTCGTTTTTGAGATTGCACCCAAGTACTGCATTTCAGACTCTTGTGCTGACTTTGAGGGCTACTCCAATTCTTCTAAGGGATTCCTGCCCACAGTGGTAGGTATAATGGTCATCTGAGCTAAATTCACCCTTTCCAGCTTTAGTTCACTGATTCCTAGAATGTCTTGCCATCTCCTGTTTGACCACTTCCAATTTACCCTGATTCATGGACCTAACATTCCAGGTTCCTGTGTATGCAACATTGTTCTTTACAGCATCAGATTTTACCAGTTTGCTCAGTCCTAAATTACATCGAAAACAGAATTGGAATTGCTTGTTCCTCCATTACCAAAAATGTACTACCGAGAGTTCAGGATTTGTTTGCAGTTCTTTCCCACCCCACGCCACCCCCACCTCCCCCAGCTGGAAGCTGAGGGTGTAGAGTTGAAATGGTCAAATACTGTGTTTGTAACTTGGATTTTGTGGTTGGGCTTTGGTATTCCCAGAGCTGCCTCCATATCTACCCTCCTGGCTTATCTTTGTTTCTTTTTGTAAAGATAAACAGATGTTTGTATGTTTTCTTATTTCCTCTTTTTCATACGAAAGGTAGCGCAGTATAGATTCTCAAAAACTTCTCACTATTTTTAAAAATTGCATAGTCCGTTTCAGTTGTATAGCAGAGCGAGTCAGTTACACATACACTGATCTCTGTTCTTTTTCACATTCTTTTCCCTTATAGGTTATTATAGATAGTGAGTAGAATTCCCGTGTTGTAAGTTACATGCTTTTAAGACCAAGTATTCCTTCTTTTGCTGTTGTTGTTTGATTAAATATTACATAGTGCCCCATTGATAATAAAATTCAAATACAGTATACAGAACACCCAGTGTGCGTGTGTGTGCATACATGTAGGCTTTAAATTTACTCTTTTTAATAAATGTGCTTTTGAAAATTATTTATTGCTTTATTTTTATATTTTGGCTGCCCTTCTCTTCGTTGCCTGGGCTCTTTGCCAGGGAGCGCTGGCTCTAGAGTGTGGTGGGCCCAGAAGTGGCGGCTCTCTGGCCTAGTAGGCCCGTGGCTTGTGGGAACCCAGTTCCCCGACCAGAGATCAAACCCATGTCCCGCGGAAGACAGGTTCTTCACCCCTGGACCATCAGGGATGTCCCTACTCTGATTATTTTTAAGATAATGTCTTAAAATTTTTGGGCCGCATTGTCGTCTTACCTAATAGATACCTGTTATGTTCCTGTCTTTTTCATGGAGTCCCAGAGGGAAAACTTACCAGCATTTTACTGTAGCCGATTCCTAATTAATCAGCCAGTGGCCCATAGTCCTTTTCCCATGGTCCTGAAATGAGTTGTGACGGTCCTGGCCCTTCCCGCTTGTTTTTAATAGTGCTAGAGGTGATGATGATGTGACTGACACGTTCTGGACGTGCATTCTAGAAAGGAAGTGGGAATTAATGGAGTACTCCACAGTGTACCCTCTTATCAAAATTTGAGTTATGAGACTTTTATTCCAGAATAGCTCTTTTAAAATGATCTTAACTGTTGCTATTTTTAAATAATGAATGTCGCATTATAGTAGCTCTTTTCAAATTCTAAGAGAAGAAAGGAAAACTTTCTCCCACCATCCTCCTCGCGGGTCTCCTTGCTGTGCAGCCCTGTCCGGGTGGGTACAGACCCTCACGTGGGGATGTCACCCTGCTGCAGTTGGGGGGTCCTCTGTCCCTCTCCTCCCTCAAGGCTCTCCTGTTAGAGTTGTTCCGTGTTCACGGCTGTCAGGGGGCTGTTCCGTGAGGTCACCTCTCACGATTCCCCCATGTGGCAGCGTCCTGTTGTCCCTTCTTTCACTGGCCTTCTGCCAGGCCCCGGGCTAGCTGTGAGGATGCTGTGGCTCACAGGACAAGTGCATTTGGTTTTTGCCTCCTTGGAGCTCACGGTTCACTTGTGGGATGTGTGCACAGTCACTTTGTGCTTTGCTGAGTGTCTGACCCTTTCTCTCCTGTTCGTGGATGCACGTGTCGCCATAGAGATGGGGTGATGCTTCTCTAGGAAGAATCTAGAGTCTGCTGTACCTTCTTAAATGCTAAGCTCCTTGCACACCTTGGTGCTTTACCAGGGGCACAGGTGACTTGCAGTGCAACTTGCGTCAACTTGGACACACCTGTCCAAGGTGTGACAGGTGTGAGTATGGTTGGATGAAGGGCTGAGATGCGGGACACAGGGGGCAATAGGCAGGTAGTTACAGACCCCTGCGCTGTCCCGTCGGACTAGAGGCCACCTATCAAGACTGGAATTCAGTGGTTCAGGTCACTTTTGTACCCAAGGAGATGACCTGCAGGGGCATGGTAGGTAACATCCCTAAGTTGGTGACCCTCTGCTCTCCATATCACATCCCCTCTAAGAATACTCTGGCTTCTTAGCTTTCTGTTCCACCTCAGTTAGGAAGAACCTGATATTGTCTATGTTTGTGGATGTTGACTCTGCCAGGTAAGCCTTCCATCTCAAATTATGGAGGGCAGGTGCAGAAGGGAGCGACAGAGGGTGAGATGGTTGAATGGCCAATGGACATGGGTTTGAGCAAGCTCCAGGAGATGGTGAAGGACAGGGAAGCCTGGCGTGCTGCAGTCCATGGGGTCGCAAGGGGTCAGACACGGTTGAGAGACTGAACAACAGTGGACTGAAAGGCTTTGTTTCTCGTGGAGAGGCTTGGAGTCCTGGCCTGCAGACTAAGCAGGTATTGGGGGCACAGAGATGCCTCCTTGAAGCTTCCATAATAAGAATCGTGTCAGGCTGGCTGTCTGTTGGGGTCCTTCTCTTTTCCTCTGTCTGGGGTTGAGAGAGCCAGGCTGAGGGTTCCAGCTGTTGTCTGTGAGCCCTCCTTCCGCCTACTGTTGGGCTCCTCCTCTGCCCATCACCCTCCCCCTTGTGTGGGGTTGTGTCTGTGTGCACGTGTGCATGTGTGCATGTGTGTGAGCTCAACAGAGTGGGGTCTGCGGGAGCAGGCCTGCAGAGTGAGGCTCGTGCAAAGAGCATGGGACACTCAGAGCTTCTCCACTTGGCCCAGTTGGGGAGTAGCATTTAAATCTTCTTCTTAATTAACATTTATGAGCGATCCTGACAGTGATTAAAGCAGTGTGGGGAAGCTCTGAACATTTGAGTCCATCATATGTACTGGGGAGAGAAGAAAGGAGTCAAAGGGAAACGTTGAAAAGCTGCTTTAGGAGCGTAAGCTGTGTGCATTGGTGCCTCAGTGCCATGTCGTGAGCCGCAGTGGTGAAAATCCTCTCATAAGCTCGTGGATGACCTTTGATCAGTTGTATCACAGTGGTCGGTGGGTGCACGGGTGTGCTTGTGTTCTGTCCCATCTGCTTACTGCCCAGAAACAGCAGAAAGAGTGAGCGCGCTGGTCACGGTGAGCTTACCCAGCAGATGGACTTCAAAAGTCATTCTACTGGGAGCCTTTCAAAGCCCATTTTAGGAACATGCACGCGTAAAAACCCAAAGGAGGGCGGGTGGGAAGCCAAGAAATAGTCTGTAAATCTGAGACTATTCTGGAACCCAGCGATACCCGAAAGTCTCTCAAATACACCCTTCTGGAAGAATAAACGCACGTCTAGTGACTAGTCGATGTCGTCTGAGTGGATTCTTGCTGACTGATGCCGTGTGAATTATAAATGAACCATATGGAACCACTTTATATAAGTAACTTACATGTTCCAATGATAGTTATTTAGGTTGTAATCTCCTCGAAATCTGTTGTTAATGACTGGTGTGTTTTCACCTGAGGTTGGTTATGCTCCAAAGCCTGTTGTTAGCCGTGCCAGGGGTGTGTGTGTGTGTTTTCATAGAAGGATATTGCTGTGAAACCATATTTCATGGTCTGGCTGCTTTTCCCCCTCCCTTAGACTTTAGACACTTTTCTCTGGAATGGCTGTTTTAGGGATTATGTTTATTTGTCCTAAACAAGTGCCAACTTTCAGTTTGTCTAAGGAAGGGATGTGTCTGAAACACATGGAGCGTTGGATGGAATCACCATGTGGCTGGCATCTGGAGCCCGCCCGTTGCTTCAGGATGAAGTCCACGCGCCTTAGCGCTGCTCTGGGTCTGGGTCCGCCTTCCCAAGCCCTGTGGCTCGTCCTGCTCACGCCCCGCGGTTCGAGCTGCTGGCGGCTCCTGATGCGACTGGCTCTCGATGCTCCTGGGCTGCCGCTGGGCTCCTTGGCGGGCGAGGTCTTGCCTCCATCTTGCTTGCTGCCCTCATCCTGCCTTGTCCGTGAGCTTCTCCCAGCCCTCCCCCTCCTCCCGTCCTGGGAGGCTGGGCCTGTCTCTTTCGATGCCCACAGCACCTCAGGCGTTCTGTTCACACACTGGATCGCATCAGCCAAGGTCCTGCAGGGAGTGGTTGTCTCACAGGAGGGAACCATAGGAAAGGTTGAACAGAGGACTGTTTGCAGAGGTTTAGCAGAGTGAAGGTTCAGCACGGCGTGATGGAGCGTCCGGGAATCATGGCAGCCCAGGCCGCTCCCGCCCCTCAGGTAGAGGGGCGGAGGAGGGAGCAACAGAATGAGGCTGTGGAGGGGTCCCCGACAGGAGTGCTGGCAGAGGGGGAGCTGGGCGTGAGGGGGTCGGATCCCCACTTCCCACCTTCTCCTGCCGGCGTCTTCTCTTGGCCAAACCCCGGGGAGCCCTGGAGACCCGTTCTGCAGAGCTCAGTCTCGTCAGGCACTGGGCAGAGGGAAATGGCCCGATCGTGATGGTTCTGGAGGGTCAAACAGAGCACTGTCAGCAGCTGAGTACATCCTCCAGCAGGAGCATGACTGCCAGAAGGGCAGCTGCCGCCTCGGCCTCATTTCCGGGTCCCCAGGGTCTCTGGGAGTGGGACAGGGGCTTCATCCCCTTCCCCCGGCTCCAGCAGTGCCTCCCAGCCACAAGCACACGGTCTAAGCAGGAGCGGGCGCTTGTGTAGCCCCAGGACAAATCCCGACCCCCTCCCCTTTGCCGCTGAGAAGGTTGTCACTCCGAAGCTCTTCTGTCTGTAAAGGCTGCAGCCCCCACCGCCCCCCCGCCAGCTCAGTGCCTGACCCGAGGTTTGTGATCAGCATGGGGTGCTGATGGGAGGAAGGGACAGATGGGTGAGTCAGCAAAAGAACGAGAAGACACGTGTGGAGAAGCACCGAGGGAAACGTGTGATGCTTTCTCTTTGTGAGCCTTTCACATCCGCATGGTGCGGGGGGTGTCTGTCCGAATGTAAGCCCGCGAAGGTAGGGTGTCCTTGTGTTTTGTCCCCTGCTGCGTCCCCGCAGTAGGTGCTCGGCAGGCACGTGTCCCGTGAGGGGACCTGGATGTGATTCGTGGCAGGTTTCTTTTGGAACTTCTCAGTGCATCTGCCCGTCATGAACCTTGGGCCACCGTCTCTCTTTGGGGACCTAAGGCCATTTTGGTAATTTTTCCAAAGTAGAAAAATCTGTGGCTGCTTTTCCTATTTATTCTTTAGATTTCTGGACTTGAGAAGCTGGAACAGAGGACTGTTAAGCGTGCACCTCTGCTTTTGGAGAGGAAGTAGGGGAGACAATAAGATTTTAAGACTTCTGTGAGAAGAGATGGAAGGTGGCGGAAGGGGAGCGCTCGGTGATGGTGGTGGAACCCTTGTTCCTACTCTGCATGCGTCTGGGTGGCCTTGCCCAGCACTGAGCCCCAGTATGTCTTCTTGCGCTTCCAGGCTCCCATGGGTCTTAAATCTAGGGTGAGGGGCTCTTAACTCGAGGATCTCTGCTGAGAGACGAGGGGAGGGATGGGAGTAAGTGTTTGCAGATCCCTGAATGCTTGTTACTTCGCCAAGGCTGCACCTGGACTCGGTTTTAGGTCTTGCAGGTGTTGCTTCAAGCTTGGAGGGGGTCCGTTGGGTTACCAGTTTGCTCTGGCTAGACCGGCTCCTCCTCCCCCTCCTCCCGTGTCCTTGAGGGCGCAGAGCAATTTTACAGGGCGGTGTGAAGGATCTGGGTGTGGAAAGCAGGAAATTAGTAATGACTGGACTGGGTGAGGGAGACTCTTGTAATTTTGAAGAAATGCTTAAAAATTAATTGGTTCTCAGCTCTGCCGCTTTATCCTGTGCAAGCCAGAAAGAAAAGTCAAGATGGAGAATTTCCCACTGTGACGCCTTTTATTTCTGGCAAGTTGAGTCATTTAATTATGATTTGAATATCACCAGCCGCCGGCCCATCTCCGCCCAGGCAGCTCTCGTCCACGTACAGTTCTTCCTTTCCGTATTCTGGCGACTCAGGTAGCGCCCTGTGTTTCCCAGGTCATTACTGCACTTTTGCTGGGCCAAGAAGGGAGTGGGTTGCAGCCTTGCCTGCCGCTCGCTGCTTGTGATTTAAGTCATCTGTGGACCAGCTGTGGGGTGGGGTTAGGGCAGGCGCGGCTGTGCCTTCCACGTTGGACAGAGGCCTGTTGATGGATTTGATGTGGTTCTGAAGTGCTGTGTCTTCTTGGGGTTGTTGTAAGAGTGTCTCTGTCCTGGAGGATCTCCAGGAGCATATGGCTAATGGCAGACTTGTCCGACTCTAGGCGACCCCATGGACTGTATCCATGGGATCCTCCAGGCCAAAATGCTGGAGGGGGTAGCCTTTCCCTCACCAAGGGATCTTCCCAACCCAGGGATCAAACCCATGTCTCCCACATTGCGGGCGGATTCTCTACCAGCTGAGCCACAAGGGAAGCCCGGGAATACTGGAGTGGGTAGCCTGTCCCTTCTCCAGCGGATCTTTCCAACCCAGGGATCAAACCAAGGTCTCCCGCTTTGCAGGCGGATTCTCAGGGAAGCCCAAGAATACTGGAATTCGGAACAGAGAAAGACTCTAAAGTAAAACGTGGACTGTTATTTCCTTTGCTGTTTCTTGGGGGAGGGAGTGCATGGACAGGGACGGTGGGGAAGGAATATGGTCATGTGTTGAACCAGAATATCTATTTCCTGTCAAGGGTCTTTGTATTTAAGAGTTTTCAGTCAATCAGAGACTTAATCTGATTTTTCTCCCCTGGGTCCCAGGACATTAAGAGCAACTTGCAACCTGGTCTGGTTTCCTCCTTAACAATCAGTCCTAAATGATGTTGTGGTTGGGCTGACCTGTTAACTCTTTTCCCCCCTTGATAAAAGATGAGTTTATAGCAGGGGGGTGGCAAACTTTTTTGAGAAAGGGGCTATATGGTAAATACTTTAGGCTTTGTGGGTCAAGAGGCAATATTGAGGCTATTAGGTAAGGACATATAACAAGAGAGAAAAAAAACATATATCATGTTTTCACTGATGAAATTCATCATATAATAATAATAGTATAAGTTTTCATAAATACAAGTTTTCTAATGGGAAGAATGGATATTTTTGGAGGCGTTAACATATTACTGAATTAGGGTTCAAAGTTACTGTTTTATCAAGTCATTTAAAGTGTTCCTGTGTAAAAACTGTGCTTAATTTAAAGATTGTATTAAAACAAGCAGGAGACTGGGTTGGACCTGCAGTTGGTTTGCCAGCTCGTGGCAGGAGCATAATAACTCTGATGGCCTACGTTTTGGGGTGAAAAGCCTGAGGATGTGGAGTGCCCAAGGACGCCACGCTATCCTCGTTGGAGGTGTTGTGTGGATGCCGTCATCCTGGCATTTTGTTTATTTATTCAGTAAATTGTGTCAGAGAGGCTCGGCGCTGGGGATGAGGAAGTGAGCAAGGTGATTCAGGTCGCTGCCCTAGTTGAGAGGGGCCACAGCAAATGTGAGTGCCTTGTGGCAGGAACGAGGTTGTGAGTGGATGCAGAGTGCGCGTGCCGGGGAAGGGGTGGGACGTGAGTTTGCAGAGGGAGGCAGGGGCCAGATCAGAGGAAGCTTCAAGTCATAGAGAGTCTGTGGTGGGACATCCCTGGGAGGGTTTGAGCCAGAGAATGATGTAACACGATCAACTGCTGAAGAAGGTGGCGGCAGCCGCTAGGTCGAGAGTCAGCTCTAAAAGGCAGGCGTGGAAGTGGTTTTGTGGGGCCACAAAACTGAGCACTGAAAATAGAGATTGTTTGAAAAACGTGGAGTCTGAGGTCAGTGCGTATTTAACGTCTTACATGTCGTAAGTTGGCATCCTTCTGGTGTGAAATGCCCCAACTTAGGGGAACTCGAGGAGCAAAGGGAGCTGATTGGGTCATGTTGCTGCAGAGTCCAGGCTTCAGCACGGTTCTGGGGCCCAACACACCACCCCCCTACCCGGCCCTCACTGCTCCCGTTTCCTTTCCTCCGTGGGTAGCCTCACTCACTGCTTTTGAAGATGACTGTTTTCCTTGAGTTGGATAAGGTGGCATTTGGGATCCTGGGTTTGCACGTTAGCTTGGCAACTCCAGTGGAAATGGTACTGCTTTCTTTTAGCATCTGCATGTCACTCTGGTTCACTGGATTAGGTCACAGGCTCAGTCCTTGGGCCAGTCTCTGATGGACCAGTCCCATTAAAAAGCCGCATGGGGTGAGGGGGGGTTGGCTCCCCAAAGGTCGGGGTGCTGAGCAGACTAAACACTGTATGTTTATGACACACATGGTCTGTCCTTCCGTCTCCCTTATTTTTCTCTACCTGGGACCTCTCTCGGGAGCATGGCAAAACCTAGGTGAAACTATGTCGTTACCCTCCAATCGCGAGGCTCTTGAAGAAGTACAGTCACCGGCCGGCTCTCGGTTGCCCTTGTTCAGTCCATGGGATTCTCTTGTTCCCGGGGCTGGGCCGGAACCCCTCCCTTGTGCCAGCTGTGCTGTTTTGAGAAGCAGCGGGGCAGGCAGGGCCTGGCTGGTTCCCAGGCTGGTCTGTCTCTTACTAGCTCTGTGACCCAGGATGGGCCACTTAACCTTCCCAAGGCTTCGTTCCCCCTTATCTTTGTGCCACTGATTTGCTGTGTGCATCCACTAAGCTACCCACCCAGTGCCGCGTGGAGGAGAGCTGTTGGTCTTTTTAATCCTGTGCTCAGGAGAGAGAGTAGCTAGGGGAAGAAAGATGTTCTGTTTCAAGTCTGGACTTTGTTTCCTATACACACCAGCTCTCTCCTCTTTCTGGAACTTCTTTTCCAGTGAACATACTTTTTCATTTTATCTTCTTGGTACTTTTATGCCCTGGCTGGGCTTTTTTTTTTTTGAGCAGATAGCCTTGGGTGGGGATGTTGGCATGGGAGAACCACCCCAGATTAAGACAAGTGTGTTTTGTCTGACAGTGGCAAGCAATATGACATAGACATCATTACAGATCTGCCGAGAAGAAAGCACAACACTTTCTTTATTGATAAGATTGCAGCAAGACTCAAAACAAAAAGGGAAAGAAAGAAAGAAAACACAAAACTTCATGCAACTCTGTAACGCCTCAGTTCCTCGTTTCTTAATTAGGCCTGTGGTTTAGCTGAGTGCACGGTCTCAATACACAGATGGTTTTTATGTAAAACTTTTTTTCAAATGTTAATTTTCAGTGACTGATGTTCCCTGCCTAAATCATTTTCCATTGTTTGTATTTGATAAGAACTGTATTTGAACTGCTCCTTTATAAGTTGGAGTCTTTTGTAATGGGATTTAACTTAGTGGTTTTACAGGTGTATGAAAATGTTAAGCTGTGTATTGTACTTGAGAGTTTGAAAATTCTTCGTTGCAGCTAATTTAAGGGGAAAAAAAAAAGAAAACCGAAACAGGTGATTAGCAGCTGCTTTCGGTTTTGAATGTCCTCGCTTTGGAGTTTTGTGTTTGCTTATTTGTGTGCAAATCGGTGTGGTTATTTTGGAGCCCTGAGACGGGGCCCGCCTCCTGGCCAGCTGCCCCTGCAAGGACCCTGCCACGTCCCCAGGCTGGCTTGCCCCCTCTCCCACCCCCCAGTACTCTCCGAGCCGCCCTCTCCCTAATGATTCAGGCCTTCCTGAGAAAACAAAGCCGGCCGGGCTGCGTTCTCCCCAAGGACGGCCTCGTTCACTGCCACAGAGGCCCCCTTCGCCCCCTGGCAGAGGAGTGGCTCCTTAGAGTGGCCAAGCCCCTCAGACCCAGGTGGGCACACTCCTAGCGCCTCCTGGGAGTCCTGAACATCTGGTCTCCCGAGTGACATCTTCGAGAGGGGCGGGTGGTTTGCACCTCCAGGACCCTCCGAGGCCACCGGGATCAGGGTCTGCCTCGGGTGGGAGATGCATGAGGGAGTGGGTGGCTGAGGTGGGGCTGGTGAAGAACTCCCAGTTCGGAGCATGTTGGAGCCCCCAGGAGTCGCCAGGGCACCTCCGTGCTCCTGCTCAGCCCCAGACCCCGTCCTTCCCTGGCACCGTGGGGCGTGCCCAGGCGGCACGCTGGTCAGGCCGGGCGAGCTGGGCGCAGGCGCTGCCGCTTCCTTATTCACAATGACGCCAGTGGGAGCCGTGCCACCCACTCCCCGTCCAGCCCTGTGTGGCCTTGTCCTGTTCACGCAAAGGTGACATCACAACCTGCCCGACGAGATTTTTCAGTTGAAGGGCTTTGTGTGTGTCTGTCTTTATCCAGTAAGAGGGTTGTGCTCTCATTCACAAAGGTTTGATCAGCAAACATGGAGAGAAAATGCTCAGGGAGAAATGCTTGCTGTCCAGATTAATACATTAATTTTTTTTTTTTTTTGGATCAGCCAAAGGCACTTTGCTCTTTCTCTTGACTGTGTTTCTGTTTGATCTTACCTTTGCCCTTTCCTGGTGTAGGAAATGGCAACCCACCCCAGTATTCCTGCCTGGAGAATCTCATGGATAGAGGAGCCTGGCGGGCTACAGTCCATGGGATCGCAAGAGTCGGACAAGACTGAGCGACTAACACACACGCACACCTTTGACCTTGGCTGACATGATAACTCAGCCAGGATTCTTGTCCATCCCCATCTCCTCTCTGGGGTCAGTTTTGTTGCTTCTTTCTTGACTGATGCTTCCATTTGACCCCCTGTGGGAGGTAGCTGATGGGTGTTGCTGTTCTAAGAGCCCAGAACCTGGTGGACTTGGTTTCAAAAGGAGATTCCAAGGCTCCCAGTGATGGATGATGGCAGCTCTTTGCCCCTGAAAAAATCAGTGAAAAATTGAGGTCGAAGGGAAGAAGAGAACATCTTTATGGGGTTTTCTTTTTTTTTTTTTTCTTTATGGAGAGCATGTTGTACCTGTAAAACCAGAATGACTCCTTTGGGCATTTTTCTCCAGGAGGGTTCCAGTCTAGACCCGAAGTTGGCTCTTCTAAAGGCTGCAGGGATGTTTAGGTTTAAGTGTTTACCAGGTTAACACGTTTAATGACTTGAGTCTATAGTTGAAGCCTCATCAGCAACAGTCTGCCTTTTCTTGAAAACTTAGAGCTTATTCTCTGCATGTGGGTGTTTGTTTTCCTCTGTGTGTGTGTGTGTTGGAATAAGCATGTAAAGGCCAGCATCCCTTTCAGAATTTAGAAGTGGTCTGTGCGAACCACTGAAGGCATATCTGCTGCAGAATCCTCATTTGCAGGTTTGATGCGAGCTTCTCAAACAGCGGGAAGGTAGCATTACCTAGGAGTCAGGAACCGGGGTTCTGCATTCAGACAGATCTGTGTACAGAGTCAGGCCTGCCTGTCAGTGTCTGGAGACTGGGACCGCATCTCCCTCCTTCGCCAGCCCCCCTTGTCCATGCTGGCTGCTTGATGCTGGTTGCATTATGAGTTTGCATCAGTGAACCTGCATCCTAGTTGTACCACTAACCAGCCATGTGACCTTGGGCAAGTCATTTAACCTCCAAACACTCAAGTTTCCTCAGCCAAGATCAAAGGTAAGCGCAAGCACAGACTCAGAATGACTCCTTTAGGCATTTTTCTCCAGACTGGTTGCTGGAAGGCAACTGTGTTCACCTACAAGAGTCCCCTGGGACCTCTGTCCATCAGAACCTGGGCAGGTGACTGCTCTTCAGATGGTTTAGCAGGGGCTACCATCCCAGTGGCCTCTTGTTCTTCCTGCCCATTGCCTGGAACCCCTTAATCCCGCTGCTTTCGGTGGGAGGTGGGGAAAACTCTGCTGAGAGCCTCCATCAGAGGCTGTTGACACCCACTGTGACGGATCTCTGTTCTGAGTTGCCGTAGGTATTTTAATGTTGTTATGGATCCAGCTGCAGGGGCTGGTGATGAAGAACGTGGGCCTCTAAGTCACAAAGACAAGGGCCCCGAATCTAGCTAGCAGCTTGAGTAATTTTAAACAGGGACTTCCCTGCCTGAGCCTCAGTTTCTTCATCTGTTAAATGGGCCTGCCAGTACTTCATCTCCCCCAGGGCTGTGTGAGTCAGCCCTGAAGAAAAGCTGAGGCAGGGTGGGTGGGGGAATTGTCTGTGCTACCTGCAGCCGGTGATACCCCTGGCTCCAGGGCCCCGCCCCGAGAAACCCCTTGTGCTGAAGCCCTGCTGTGCCCTGGGGGCCCCCTGCCACTGTGTTCTCTGTAACTGACCTACTCTGCTCTCATTTGCTGTGAGTATCATTTTCAGTTCCCTTATTATTGTTCCCCCAGTCACCCCCCAGCTTGTCACCCCCACACTCAGCTCTCCACTGTGCGTACTGTCACTCAGCACTTTCTATTTGTCGCTTAGGGTATTCTGGGAAACTCCTTACGGGCAACTCAGGGAGCCTGGCCCTCTGCCTTACTGCATGGGAAATCCCCTTGGGGGTGTCCCAGGGGGCAGTAAGACAGAAGAGCCATAGACATGGTTTTCCAGAAAGTTCTTTGCCCATGCATTCTGAAGAAGCAGGTACTTGAAGCAAGTGAAGAGGTTTGGAGGTTGGGCCCATGTTTGGTTAGGATGGGGCTTCAGGAGCCAGATGCCTGCAGCCCTGGGGGGCAGCCATGACTCTCCCATGGACAGCGGTTTCCAGGTCTGGGGAAGGGGCAGGACAGCTGTGTCAGGCTGGTGCTTCCATATTTTAATTTGTGGGTCGGTAGGATGTATATACCTTGCCTGACTTCCCAAGGGATGTGAGGCCCAGGAAACAACAGTTAAAACTTTTTTGGTTTAAAATTTTGCTTTTCCCCAAATTCTCCTCTAGCATCTCTCATCACGAGGAGGGCTGCTCTCCCTGCTGGGTCTGGCTTCACTGAGAACAGGGCCGAGCAGTGGTGGTTTGGGGGTCGCGAGAGGAAAGCTGCGCAGGGGCCCCGAGTCCCACTCCGGAGCCCAGAGCTGACTTGCTCTGTCCCTGAATCTCCCCCAGCCTGTTAGGGCCAGCAGACCCCCACTCGTTTAATCTGGTTGCACCCAGATCAGTGCTGTCCCTGGATGTTCTTGCAAACCCCCAGAGAGGAAATGTTGGAACTGAGCTTTATGCCCATGCAGTGATTCTTCTCTGATTTCTCAGTTCTGTTAAAATTTTAATATATCTTACTGCGCTTCCACAGAAGACAGATTTTGGAATATAAGGAAAGTGAATATAATATTTTGTTCCTGATGAAAAGTTAATTTAAGAACCAAAGGCCAAGACAAGTGTCTTCCTTTTCTTTGTTTGATGGTATAATCGACCCTTTATACCTCCACAGGACTTAATATTCACTCGGCAGAGGCTAATTATGGGGTGCGAAGCTGCCGCTTGGCTAAGGTGAAGATGCGGGTTTCTGTGTAAACTCCTTGATTCCTATGGTTCATAACTTGTCCATAAAATTTGCTATGGATTGTAACAAGTGGAATATTAACTGTGTGTGGGGAGGTCCTGAATATCTCCCATATTGCTTCTCATTTAAAGGGAGCTCAGTTGAATTGAGTGGGGTATATGTTTTAAACAGTTGAACTTTCTGAACCCCAAATTGGAGCACATGGCCCGACATCAGACCCCTCTCCTGTGTCAGTCAATTTAGCCATCTATCTGTGTCTTTGGGGGGGTTGGTTGCAGGACCTGCTGTGGGTATCCATATCCGTGGATTCTCATGCCCCATAGTCAGTCCTGTGACCTGGTTTCTGCATCCAGGGCTTCAACCAATTGAGGATGGTCAATGCAGTATATGACCCGTGATGGTTGAATTTGTGGATTTGGAAGGCAGACTGTGTGCAGTTGACCCTTGAACAACATGGGTTTGAACTGCACGGGTCCAGTTTTTTGTGGATTGGGGTACTGTGCGATCTGAGGTTGTTGAATCGGAGGGTGCAGAACCTCAGCGGTGGAGGAACCGTGTCGATGGAGGTCCCGTTGTAGAGTTATATGCAGAATTTTGACTGCACCCCTCTCCCCCGTGTCATTCAAGGGTCAGCTTTGTAGTCAGCTTTACGAAGGAGGAACTAGTGAAATTCCACTTTCTCATATAGTCTGTAAATTATCTTTGCTAACAGTAAGAAAATGCATAAACTCTCCTAGGGAAGTCAGAATTTCTCTCTGGTGTTGGGGTAATTGGTCATTAGGAAGGGTGTGTGTATACCTTGGTGATCTGTGGCACTGATTTTCCCTTCTGGAGTTGAGCAAATTCTTGCTTCTACCTGGGCTGGTGGAAGCCCATGAAGATGCATGGAACCCAAGGGTGGCAGGGTCTTTGTAAACAACGTGAGGTTGACTTTCAGTGTTCAGGGAGTGAATGTGGAAATCAAATTACAGTTGGTAACAGCAGAGTTGGACTCAGATATTTACATTAAAATGTAAATTTCCATTTCACTCCGTAATAGTGTTATAGAACACTATACTGGGAAATCTTTATTTGCCTGTGTTTGGTGGCGGTAGGGGGTTCTCAGGCTTCATTCCCTGTTGAGGACCCTAGGGCTTTTTTGAGATGAAAGCTCCCTGGATGATCTGAGAAGGGAGATGGTAAAGTAACTTGTCTCCAGTTACCTTGCCCTTTGTGGAAATTAATATCTGACCCAGTTCCTTCGCCCTGTGAGTTTATGGCTTGCATAAGCGGCTGTTGTAATGATCCATCGACTGTTGCAACTGCATTTCCTGAGAATTTTATTTTACGGTTCTGAAGTGTTAGTCCATAAATCTTTTGAACTTGAGGTTTTGAGTTAGACGAGCCACGCGCCAAGTTCATTTTTCACACCTGTTAGCTTTGCCTTTTCCATCTTCTCTTCTTTCTTTACATGCCACCCCTCTGATACTTTCCCCTTGAAGAAATCCACGCTAAAGTGTTCATCTTCGGGTAATGCCGCTTGCAGAATATTTAGTTTAAAAAACAATCTGGAGAAGGCCGTGTCCAACCCCAGTGCATGACTTATCATTGTCAAGTGTCCATTTGAAAATGAAGGTTCTTGTGCACTGCTGATGGAATTGTAAGATGGGGCAGCTGTGATGAGAAACAGCGTGGAATTTACTCCAAAAATTAAGCCTAGAACTACTATGTGATCCAGCAATCCCACATCTGCTCACATACTCAAAACAAAAAACAAAACCAAAAAAAACCAGAAAGCAAGGACGTGCACAGATATTTATACACCAAGTTCATAGCAGCACTATTCACAATAGCCAGAAGGCGGAAACAACCCAGATGTTTATTGACAGGTGAATGGATGAACAGTATGTGCGTGTACATCCGATGGAACAGTATTTGGCCTTAAAAGTGAAGGAAATTTGCACACCTACTATAGCGTGGGTGAACCTCGAAGACGTTATGCTGAGTGAAATAAGCCAGGCCCAGAAGGAGAAATCCTGTATGGTCCCTGTTACATGAAGTTCCTGGACTAGTCATATCCATAGACAGAAAGCAGAATGGTGGTTTTAACTTATGTATGTTTTGCCACCAAAACATAAATAAGGAAATAAATGAATGAAGGCTGCAGGGAAGCCCTCTGTGGTGGGGGGTCATGATCTCCCTGAAACCAGCCGGGTGCGCAGATGCCCTCCAGATGTCCTTTGACAGGGTAGCATGGTCCAGGCTCATCAGTCAAAATTAACCAGGACCCCAGGTCCCAGGCCTCCCTCTGGGGCGGGGGTCCCTCCCTGTGCTGACCTGCATCATCCTTCCAGGGGGGGGAGCTGGGGAGCAGGAGCCGCCCCCACGCGAAACCAGTGGTAATTATTGTGTTCTATTTTAAGCCACTTCCCTGTGTTCAGTAACCGTCTGGGATTCTGTTTTGTTGAATCTCTCCATGAGACGCAATAAAAGACCCAGGGCTGCAGGTGGCGGGGTCTGAAGGCTCTCCTGGCCGGGTTTGGAGGCTCCGTCTCCTTGCCTGTGCAGCAGGAGACTTGATTCCTTTCGGGTGAGGACTGAGAAGAGGCGAGGCTTAAAAAGCAAAGAAAATACATATTCTGCGCCCCCCCCGCCCCTCCCCCCTCTGGCTCCATCACGGCAGGTGGCCGAGGAGCTCAATCTGCGGAAGGCATCAGTTCTTCGGTGCAATCAAAGTTAAGTGCAGAAATTTAATTAAACGGCATCAAGGATAGCAGAAACTTTGTAAAGCTGCAGTGCATTGTCAAATTCAACAATTATTTCAAGGAACACAATCCACAGATGGCGTCTAATTGATAGATTACGGCTCTGATTCTCTAATGGGTTTACATTTAAGCCTGTATGCCACCCATTGTATAACCATCACCTCCCTCAACCCTGCATCATCCCCCCAGCCCCAACACCACTCTGGAACCCCTGGAAACCGGAGGATTGGGTCTTGAATATTTGATGTGAACAGCCTCTGGCGTCTTCCACACTGAGCCCAGAGCGCGACCCTCTCCCCGCCCCCCCCCCCCCCCCCCCCCCCCCCCGCCCCCGCCTCCCGTTTGGGATCAAGTCTTGTCCTAAGAACAGAAACTGTAGGGTTTCCTTGGGCCTGTACATCCTTTCTGCTCTGCTAACCCGGATATGTTATTCAGAGATGCTTGGGCTATTTCTTTCTTTTTTTCTTTTTCCTTTTTAGTATTGCTGGCTTATATCCCTCACAGCACAGGGTTTTGCCCAAAACAAAAGTCTCAGTTTGTTTATTCTTACCAAAAAAAAAAAAAATTCTGTTTTCAAGACCTTGTGGCACTTCCTGTCTGTTAAGAGTTGATACCCAACTTATTTTTATTTCATAAGAAAATATTTACTGCCCCTAAAGATGTAGCCATGTTTAGAGAAACATATCCTGTGTTGAGACTTGAAAAGAGTCTGAAGGTCTTGCGTGTTTGTAGCCCTTCATTTTGCACATGAAACTGTTGAGGCTCAGTGGTTTTATGTGCCATGGGACTAGTTCCTGGAATCGTGTTTCTAGCGGAGGAGACGCCTTCTTCAAGGGTATCTGGGTTACCTCCGTTAAGTGATTGCTTCATTCGTTTATTCATTTATTCCTTTAACAGACATGTATTAGGTATCTAGGGGTGCTTTTCTAGGTGCCAAGGGGGAGTTCAGCAGTGAAGAAGATGCCCCTCTGGAGCCTACAGGAAATCATGGGGGCCGGACACGAAAGTGATCTCACAAGTAGGAGCATCGGTGCAACTTGTGATAAGTGCTGTGGAGGAAGAGAAGAGGGCGACATGAAAGCAAAGCCCAGGGGCATCTGTTGGCAGGCAGCCCAGAGGGACTTAGCCTGGATGCAGTTAGGCCAGGGAGGTCAGGAGGGGATGTTCAGCTGCTCAGTCGTGTCTGACTCTTTGCAACGCCGTGGACTGTAGCCTGCCAGACTCCTCTGTCCATGGGGATTTTTCAGGCAAGAGTACTGGAGTGGGGTGCCATTTCCTTCTCCAGGGGATCTTCTTGGATCAGGGATCGAGCCCACGTCTTCCGCATTGGCAGGCAGATGCTTTACCGCTGAGCCACCGGGGAAGTCAGGAGGTGGAGCAGGAGAAGAGCCTGCTCAAAAGCTCAGTGAGCTACCAGAGCGGAAGGCAGGCCTCGGGAGGGAGGGGATGGGGCAAGAGAGGTTGGGGCTGGGCAAGCAGAAGGGTCAGAGCGGCAGGTGAGCTCCATGCACCGAGTGCTTTGCGTCTTCCTGGGCCGTTCAGAGCCTCATACAGCCCATTTGTCTTAACTTTTATTTGTGAATGGATGTCAGCATTTTCTATGGTACCTGGCACTTAGTAGAGTCTCAGTAAATGTTCCCAGTGATGAGTGCTAATCTTCCTGACCTTATGATTAGGAAACTGAGACTGATGGGGCGTAAATAGATGTGCCTGAGGTCCAAACCCTCCAATAAGGTTGGTCTCTGTGCCGGAGTCCCCAGCGAGATCCTTCTCTGCTCCTTCCCCTTCCCTTCTTCCCCCAAGGGTCTGTGAACCACCTGGTGAACTGGTCTGTAATGCATAACTGTCACCACCCCCTACGCTAATGTTTCCATCTTTTGAAAGAAATTTAAAAAAAAAACAAAAAACCTTAACTTTAATTTCCACACAGGTAGCAGTTGGTGGAGAAGACCAGATTTTAAACAGAACCTTTGCAGAAGAGAAGCATAGGGTGCGAGGCTTAACTAAGTAACCTTGGCCTGGTTCTTGGTTCCGAGAATCCATTTGCCCTAGGCTGGGAAAGTGGGGGTGGGGTGGAGAGAACCGAGAAACAGATTATATTTACTTATTTGTTTGTTTGTTTCCAAAGAATAATTGTGGGGATTGCCGCGGCAGAACCCTTTCTAATTGCCTTTTTTTTTGTTTCGTTTTGTTTTTTGCAGTAGCGTGGGTGGCTTTTGAAATTCCCTGTAGTTTACGGCGAGGGTTCTGTGCCTGGGAGGCCAGATGATGTAGCTGAATCGCTGTTGGCTGTTTATTTGCGAGTCTGTCGTTACCAACACAGTCTTCTTGAGTTCAGTGGCAACAGTGTTCTATCCCCCTCCTCCTCCGTATCTAAATATATCCAACCAGTCAATCAGACTTGGCAGTCGTCAGGGCTGTGGCTGTCAGACCAAGTTTGCCTTGGAGCCTGTGAGCTATTGGCTTGTTTTCCAAGCTCTAGTGTGTATTCAAATAGTGATATCAGCCTTAGCCTGGCAGACGCGTGCCCAGGTAGGGCCCTTGGAGGGTGAGGATGAGGCAGCAGTTTGGTTTAAAAAAAGGCATCTGTTTCTCCTCTGTTGGCAGTTGTGGAGTAGACACAGAGCCACGCGGGGGGGATGGCTTCACGCTCGGTGAGCAAGATGCGTGGGTGTGTTTTCCTGAATCGTGATTTTTTTTTTTTGAAGTTGTTTGAAGAGAACGAGAAACCTGGCGGCTGGTGGAAAATACTGTGTGTGTAGTAGGTGGACGTGGGAGAGTGATTGAAAGAGGCAGGCAGGCTGGTGCGGACAGTGTTTGGGGCATTTTTCTGGGGGCCTTTCTCGGAGGACTGGCCACCCTGCGGTGATTGGTTTTGGCTGAGAATTCAGAGTCTCAGGCAGTGGAGAGACCTTTGGTTCCGTGACCCGCCTGCCCCATTGGACCAGAATTGCCCCTTTCTCTGCCTGAGCTTCTGTAACCTAGGAACCGTGGGACCCAGCTCCTGGGTCCTTCCCCAGAGGCTTGTTACAGGGGATGGGTGGAAAGCAGATCAGAAGGTTTAAAATCCCTGCCTGAAAGGTATCTTGTGTTCTTCAGGGAGCAGCCTTTTATAAACAAACATTGTGAGCGCTGGTCTCCCAAGTTGCTTATCTGCAGAGAAGCTTCTCTGTGGGAGAGGGTCAGGGTGACCGTGGTAGAGGCCTGTGCCCAGAGGCATGCAGGTCCCTGCCAGACCACCCCTTCCAGTTGTCCTGAGTCCTGGAGGCCAGGTGGGAGATGGGGCAGGTGCAGGGTTGCCTCTGATGTGGGGAGCTGCAGTGGGTTGTGCAGGGCTCCAGGGAGGGGGAGGTTGAGAGAGTTCACCCCCAGAAGAATGAACGCCCTAGAACAGTGGCTTTCACACTATCGGCTGGAGACACCCGGACATCTCTGAGGTCCTTTCAAGGCGTCTGTGTGGTCAAAACTTTTTCCATAATAATTCCAGGACTTTGTCTTTTTCACTCTCATCCTTTCCTTGAATGTACAGTGGAATTTTCCGGAGGCCACATGGTCTGTGTTGACGTTGTTGTTCTGATGGCCAAGGGGATGTGTGTGTTCCTGTTTAGAAGTGCCTCAGTTTTAATTTCTAATACAGTTTGATAGCAGATACAACGTGCATAAGCAAAACTGCTTGGGTGATCCTTGCTTTTCAAGAGTGTAAAGGTATTTTGACACTAAGAAGTTTGAGCGCTGCAGAGTGAGAAAACCAGCAGATGAGTGGCAAGTTGCAGCTACGTATGAGGTGCTGAAGGGGCACCATTCTGAGGGCAGATGGCAGGTGCTGGTGAGCGAGGCAGGCAGGGGATTGTCAGGGAAGGTCCTACTGTTTTAAGAACAGGGCAAGTTGTTTTCTTACCTGGATTTTGGACCTGGGTTCTGAAGGATGGATAGGTGTTTTCCAGATAGAGAAAGGAAAGACATTCTAGAAAGACGGAATAGCATGTCTTGAGGGAATTGGGATGTCAACATCACGGTGTATTGGCCTTTCTGCGTCCATCTGTGGGGCAGAGACATTTTCATACTGGCTTCACCGTGGAGTTTTGTCTGCCAGTGACTTCCAAATGAGGCCCCATTTCAGAATCACTCAGTGAGCTTTGTCAAATCACTGTAAAGCTGGTTCTCAGGCCTGCTTTTGGTCCATGGATGGGTGGCACTGGTTTTCGTCTTTCTGGTGGTGGGAATAACCAGGTACCATTCCTAGTTGTTTTGTTGGGAGTGACATCACCTTTGCCCCTGCAGCACAGTTGGCTCTGTGATAGAGCTGCAGCAGGCATCACTGGGCACGTGCCTTACCTCCCCACCTTACCCACCAGCCTCCGGTGGAGACACAGATGTGAACAGCCTGTCACAAGAGGGGCTGTCAGTTGCGCGTAGTTCAGGGACCATGGGCTCTGAGACCTGTTTGCCTCTGACTACTGAGCTGTGTGACCCTGAGAAGGACTTTGTTGTCTCCAAGCCTGTCTGTTCCCCTGGGAGCAAAGCATGTTGGACAAACTTATTTAATAAACAGGCCTAACTCTGCCATTGCAGAGGACTCTCCTATTGATGGATAATTCATTCCAATTTTGTTCTTAGAAAGTTTTCCATGGAGCATGCCACCTTCTCAGCTGCTCTTGGTTTTGCAAAGGAAGTTGTTAAAAATGTTCAGATTAACAATTTAGACAGTTTCTAAATAACCAAGAAAGGGGAACGGAGGGGCCCGAGGCTCCGGGGGCTTACTCTGTGTCAGGCGCTGATCTGAGGGGTTTCTGTGGGTCATCTCACTGCAGTCCTGTAAGTCCTGCCGTCCCATTTTGTAGATGAAGAAACAGAGGCTCAGACAGGTTCTTGTAACTTGCCCAAGGCCACACAGAATCCAGGCTTTTTCAGGCTTTCTGTCTCCTGTTCTTATGTACCCTGTGTCCCTGGGGAGGGCAGGAGCCCCAGTCTGGAGGTGTCCAGAGGACGCCAGAACCTGAGTAACCACCACTCTTTCTGTGTAAGAATAGGAGAGAGAATAAAAACACAGGAATAAAGTGTCGTTAACCAGACTGGTGAATCAATAGACTAATTAAAAATCAAACACCTTTAAAACACGGTTGCTGGGTTAATTGTAAACCAACATTGAGACATTAAAACTTGCCCAGCCCATGGGTTTGAATTATTAACCAAGGGAGTTAATTTCAAGCTGTCAGTTGGGGTAGCGGTGAAAGCCGCCATTGGAAGAAGGGAAATCTGTGTGCCTTTTCCTGTGTGGCCCTGCCTTGGTATCCAAGGTCATTATTGTTGCTGCCATTTTCATTCTCAGTTGAAATATCTTAAACATGTTGGCAGACTTCACAATTCCAGGTAGATTGTGGAGAAGGACAGCTTGAATCAGGTAGGGGGTGGAGTGTACATCTTTCCAAACGGAAGAAATGCCATTTTGTTTTGCAATAAAACAGAGTCCTTGGGAGAAAATGAAGTGCCAGTCACTCAGTTGTGTCCAGCTCTTTGCAACCCCATGGACTACAGCTTGCAAGGCTCTCTGTCCATGGAATTCCCCAGGCAAGACTACTGGAGTGGGCTGCTAGTCCCTTTTCCAGGGCGTCTCCCTGACCCAGGGATCGAACCTGGGTTTCCTGTAGTGTAGGCAGATTCTTTACCATCTGGGCCACCAGGAAAGAGCCTCGGGGAGAAAGGGACCCCTTTTAAACTCCTTTTGGCTTCCAATGTTTGACTTGAGGCTAGTGTCCCACCCGCTGCCTCTGCTGCTCGTTTCTGTCCAAAGACACTGGGCTGGGTGTTGTCAGGGTTTGGCGCTGAGAGAAGTCTGCTCTGCAGTGAAACCTCTGGGAGGACCAGTTGGCCACCAGCTGTTTCTGATACATTTGTTTTAAGTAGAGGGAGACCCTGCTGAATACACTTTGATTATAGATCCAACTCAGCAGCAGCCAGATGCACTGATCTCCCTTCTGTGAACTGTGTTTCTAACTTGAGTTTATCTTGGGTCACGGATCCTGCTGGGAACATTACGGACCCTTTAACACAGAGATGCTGGATGCACACCCCGTCCCACGGAGCTTTGTGTGGAGAGCTCAGACGTGGCCTCACTAAAGGTTAAGAAGCTCTGTGTCAGAGTCCCCGAACAGCCTGACTTTAAGTGTATAATAGTGTTTCACTATTACAGAGAGTGCCCCCCATCCCCGCCCAAGTCCTTCCCCAGACAATCTCACTGACCCTCGAGGTGACTCCTGCAGATGCTGTTTTATATGTGACGCATGGGAGTGGACGCAGTAACTTCCTGGGTGTTGCTGTTTTCTTGTTAATTTGCTCAATGGGCTTTAAAAAGGGAGATAAATGTAAATTTCAACTCCATAAAACAGTCTCATTTCAAATGCTTGTGACTCAAATTAATTAATTAAAAAAACAGCATAAAACACCACCCCAGCCACAAACATGGCAGATGAGTAATGTCTGTTCCATTCAGGCAGTTGATGGAGTACAATTACAAGATTGGCCTGTGATTTTTAAAAAACGCTTTTGACGCCAGCTTGGGCGTTTATAGAAAGGAGAGACTTGGTCAGTTTATTTATTAAGAACACTTATTACTGCTGCTGCCCTAGTCCTCCAATTATAGAACTTGGGAATAGTGTGGAAAACCACAGGAACTAAGGGAAAATATCCTTAACTCTGCCATTTACACTTAGGGATGACCATTGTTAACATTTTGGTGTGTTTGCTTTCGTTTCCTTTTCATGGCAAAAAAGCAAGAAAGGGAAAACATACACCCACACATGTTGTTTACTCATCTGATTCAATAACTGTATCATGAATATTTTCCCTTTGTAATTTACTTTTTTTTTAATGGCATGGTTTTTATTGGTTCCATGGTATTGTGACTTACACATGTAGTTTATTTCACTAAGGCCTATTGTTGAAGGGTTAGCTGGTTAATGATTTATTATAAATGAATTTATTATAAATTTAAAATAAATTTATTATAAATAACACTGCAGTGAGCATCCTTGTATGTGACCCCCTTATCACCATCTCTGATTGCCTTCATACAGCATGTGCCTACTTGTGGAATTTTGGGGTTAGAGTCTTTGAATTTTTTTTTTTTTTTAATGGCACCATGCGGTTTGTGGGATCTTAGTTCCCCTACCAGGGATTGAACCCGGGCTCTGGCAGTGAAAGCATTGCTTCCTGGCCCCTGAACTGCTGGAGAATTCCCCTTAAGGAGATGATATATATGGACACACACACAATAATTATACATGTAATCTTTTAAATATACCCATAACATGTTTTATATACTTGCATATATATTGGGTTGGCCAACCCAGTATACTCTTCTTATAAAATATACACATTCACCTTAATTGATCCTACAAGGATAATGGAACTACTTTAAAACCTCAATAGAAGTTTGAGAGATTTAACTTGATTTTTAGAAGTTAAACTAGTTTTTTTTAAAATATGTATGTATAGCAAGCATTTTTATTTGTTCTTCAGGGTAAGGCTTAATAAAAGACCAGTGTTTCTCAACTCAGCTTGGACTCAGTGTATTTTTGCACTTGATCTTCAGTGCAGTTTGGCTCAGCTTTCCCTCTGGAGTCTGTCTGTTTACCAACTTGCTTATCTTCAGCAGGCTGACCTACTCACCTGTCTGTCTGTCTTAGTTAACATTTATCCAGGTTTGAGGGTGGAAATAGCTTTCCTCTGAATCAGAACGTTTGCAGTAGCCCTTCCCAGGGGCCGTCTGCAAAGGCGTGGGCATGGGAGAGAACAGGGAGGCTCCTCACTGTCCTTTTCACCCACTAGGTTAGTACATGTGGCCAATTTGGAAAATGTCCTGAAGTATAAAAACGAAAATAAACATCTCCTGAGATCTCAGGGTACAGACATAACATGATCAACATATTGACCCATTACTTTTGGGGGAGTAAAATAGTACAGATAAACAGAATTTGAAAAGCAACCTGTGCCTGCTTTCCATTCGTTTAATCAAACAAAGAATTGATGGATACTTTCTGTTGAAAAAAATATAAACAATGAAGAAACCAAATCTGCCACTTCCCTCTCTAGGACAAACTGTAAAGGAATATTCACCACCCCTACCCACCCACTCATACCCAGCTGTCCCTACCACCCATTTCTTCAAAGGAAATGTTCAGCTCCAGGTGGAAGTGGAGTTTCTTGACCTGGAGCCCTGTATCTCAGAGTATGATTTGAAAGCTTCCACACTACTAAGAATAAGGACTTTTCCCCCCTCCTTACTGAGGGGCATTGATCTTACTGATTGCAAAAATAACTTCAGAATTATGAAAGTAAAGGACGTTAGGATTTAGAACCACCCAGTGTGTTTGTTAGGCTTGTTATAGACCTTGGAGGTCACCTTGTTTCAGCTTCTCAATTTATGGATGAGAAAACTGAGGCCCAGTGAAAGTGAAAGTCACTCAGTGGTGTCCTACTCTCTGCGACCCCATGGACCATGGAATTCTCCAGGCCAGAATACTGGAGTGGCTAGCCTTTCCCTTCTCCAGGGGAATCTTCCCAACCCAGGGCTCAAACCCAGGTCTCCCACCTTGCAGGCAGATTCTTTACCAGCTGAGCCACCAGGGAAGCCCAAGAATACTGGAGTGGCTAGCCTTTCCCTTCTCCAGGGGAATCTCCCCGACCCAGGAATCACAAACTGGCATCTCCTGCCTTGCAGGCGGATTCTTTACCAGCTGAGCTACCATGAAGAGCCTGGGGGTGCGCGGGCTCGGGGTTGAGGAGGGGATTGTCTTCATTTTTGGTAATTGTTCCCAGTCCAAGTGCCTTTGGCAAGGACTTGAGAGCCATCAAGCAAACGTGGGGCCGTCATCCCTTGAGTGACAGTGGGTGCATCTCACGGCCAGGCTTCTTAGCTGGAATGGCACCTGGCCACCCAGGTGTCTTCAGTTTTCTCTGTGCCCTTCTCACCTCCTGAACATGAGCCCTCCTTGCTTTGTGTATGCTAAGGATGTGTGGCTTGGTATTAAAGACATCCCACGCTCTGTTCATCCACGCATGTGGCCGGAGGGCAGCGGGTACCATGTGATCAGGGCAGAGTCGTATAGATATTGATTTTTGGACAAGGCTGGGTAGTTTCAGCTCTGGTAGGTATCTCATTTGGGGTAAGTGATTTAACGTCTTGAAGCCTCAGATTCCTCCGATGCAAAGCGGGGGGCAATAATGAACCAGAGTGGATAGAGTTCTGGGGAGGATTCAGTGAAATGATGCACATAAAATGCTTGGCCTGGATCTGGCCTCATGGTCCACACACTACAGGGCGTTCGCCGTGGCTGCTGCTGTTCCTGGTTTCCTGACCTTTGCTGCCTCCCACTCTTGGGGGCATGAGGGAGCTCCTCACTCCTTAACACCTGCCCAAACAGGAACCTGGTTCTAACTTCCTGACCCCAGGACTTGCAGCTGGAATGTGACACCCCTCCTCCTGCTCTCTCCTTTCTTTGCTTTTTCCTTCATCCTCTACTCTCAGCCCTTTCCCTGCCTCCTCTTCCATGTATTGAACCTGGAGTTTGTTTCCAATACTTGCCGTGTGCTTGATTAGAAATGATGGCCAGGCATTGTGTTCTGGGTAAAGATCATGAGACGTGCCATGTACTCCATTCAGAGGATATAGTGTGGGTGAGTGGTGGGGTGTCGGCTTGGAACTGTATTCCTGGGGTGGATGGTCCAGCTCTGTCCTTTACTCTGCATTTCTGTGCCTCTGTTTCTTGTGTGTGTAAAGCGGAGATACTGATGGTTCCCACCTTATAGGGTTGTTGTTGTTCAGTTGCCCAGTTGTGCCCACCTCTTTGCGACCCCATAGACTGCAGCACGCCAGGCTTCCCTGTCCTTCACCATCTGCAGGAGCTTACTCAAACTCATGTGCATTGAGTTAGTGATGCCATCCAACCATCTCATTCTCTGTCGTCCCCTTCTCTTGCTGCCTTCAGTCTTTCCCAGCATCAGGGTCTTTTCCAGTGAGTTCGTTCGTCACATCAGGCGGCCAAAGTATTGGAGCTTCAGCTTCAGGGTCAGTCCTACTGAATATTCAGGATTGATCTCCTTTAAGATTGACTGGTTTGATCTCCTTGCAGACCATGGGACTCTCAAGAGTCTTCTCCAGTCCCAGAGTTCAAAAGAGTCGATTCTTTGGCCTTCAGCCTTCTTTATGGTCCAGCTCTCACACCCATACGTGACTACTGGAAAAACCATAGCTTTGACTAGACGAACTTTTGTTGGCAAAGTAATGTCCCTGCTTTTTAATATGCTGTCTAGGTTGGTCATAGCTTTTCTTCCAAGGAGTAAGCGTCTTTTAATTTCATGGCTGCAGTCACCATCTGCAGAGATTTTGGAGCCCAGAAAAATAAAGTCTCTCACTGTTTCCATTGTTTTCCCATCTATGTGCAATGAAGCGATGGGACTAGATGCCATGATCTTAGTTTTTTGAACGTTGAGTTTTAAGCCAGCCTTTTCACTCTCCTCTTTGACCTTCATACAGGGTTGTGGTGAGAGGGAGACATGTCAGTATGTGTCAAGAGCTCATGACAGTGCCTAATGCAGAGTGAGGGCCCCAGGATGTTAGCTGATGTACTGATGATGACGGATACGGGATGACGTAGCATCAGCCCTCCCACATCAGGCTTCCATGAGGCCCAAGGGCAGTGCACTCCTGGTACGCCCAGCGAGAGTAAAGGTGCTCAGGCCCCTCTGAGTGCGTGTGTGTAGGGGCCCCTGGTGAGCAGCCGCGTGTGGTGGGTGTGTTCAGAGGGGAAGGCACTCCTGCCTCCTTGCTTCTTCCCGCCACGTGGGTGGCCTGGTTTCTGAACGGCGCCCGTGCCCCTGGCAGAGGCACACACGGCCCTGAACTCCAGCCGCCCCGGAGCCGCAGGCTGAGCGCGGCTGCCCGCCCGCCAACGTGTGCTCACCTGCCTGCTCACCCAGAGGAGATGTGGTTTCCCTTATCTTCCTGGGAGAGGATTTCTCCTTTCAGGTGATCGGCTATTGACGCCATGAGGGATTAGGGTTCCTGCTCCCGTTTCCTGTCAGGTCCTATTACAGGTTGTCTGAGATAGAAAAATCACATGTTTGTGCAAGTGATGGGTGGGTCGCTGGGCAGGCCCAGGAGACGGACGCCTCCAGTGCCTTTTCGGGTGAGTGAGGCACTCTCACGTGACCTCTGATTGGATCTTCACAGCGGTGCTGTGAAATACCGGGACTGTGGCTCCCGTTTCACAGATGGGGTAACCAAGGCTCAGAGAGCTGATGTGCCTGGCTCGGGGTCAGACAAGCAGCGGGTGGCGAGCTGGACGCCCCATCCAGGTCTGGGTCCAGGTCATAGCCCCTCTCCTCAAGGTCATGCCAGAGTCTGCCTATATCTGGTTGCCCATGAAGTTTCACTGTTGGTACAGTTCAGTTCAGCAAACGTGTTCTGAAACCTTATGTTACTCCTTTGACACTGCATAGCACAGCACCCCACTCCACGACAGCGCTTGTCCGCCTGCCAGCCCTCAGACTCCTTCCCCTCCATACAGAGTCACTGGAAAAGCCTCCAGAGTAGGAGAGTGAGACCTTGACCTCTCCGTGACCCGGTGCTGTGGAGTTGGAGGAACTTCTGTTAGGTGAAGTCACAGGTGTTCTAGCCTGTAGTTTGTGATTTTTTAAAAATTTATTTTTATGTTGAATTACAGTGTTGTGTTAGTTACTGCTGCACAACACAGTGACTCGATCATCCTGGTGTTTCAGTTCAGTTCAGTTCAGGCGCTCAGTCGTGTCCGACTCTTTGTGACCCCGTGAATCACAGCACGCCAGGCCTCCCTGTCCATCATCATCTCCCGGAGTTCACACAGACTCACGTCCATCGAGTCGGTGATGCCATCCAGCCATCTCATCCTCTGTTGTCCCCTTCCCCTCCTGCCCCCAATCCCTCCCAGCATCAGAGTCTTTTCCAATGAGTCAACTCTTCGCATGAGGGGACCAAAGTACTGGAGTTTCAGCTTTAGCATCATTCCTTCCAAAGAAATCCCAGGGCTGATCTCCTTCAGAATGGACTGGTTGGATCTCCTTGCAGTCCAAGGGACTCTCAAGAGTCTTCTCCAACACCACAGTTCAAAAGCATCAATTCTTCGGCGCTCAGCCTTCTTCACAGTCCAACTCTCACATCCATACATGACCACAGGAAAAACCATAGCCTTGACTAGACGGACATTACTCGGCAAAGTAATGTCTCTGCTTTTGAATATACTATCTAGGTTGGTCATAACTTTTCTTCCAAGGAGTAAGCGTCTTTTAATTTCATGGCTGCAGTCACCATCTGCAGTGATTTTGGAGCCCCAAAAATAAAGTCTGACACTGTTTCCACTGTTTCCCCATCTATTTCCCGTGAAGTGATGGGACCGGATGCCATGATCTTCGTTTTCTGAATGTTGAGCTTTAAGCCAACTTTTTCACTCTCCTCTTCCACTTTCATCAAGAGGCTTTTTAGTTCCTCTTCACTTTCTGCCATAAGGGTGGTGTCATCTGTGTATCTGAGGTTATTGATATTTCTCCCAGCAATCTTGGTTCCAGCTTGTGTTTCTTCCAGCCCAGCGTTTCTCATGATCCTGGTGTATAGGGAATGGTTAAACAAGGTCCTACCGTATAGCCCAGGGAGCTGTGTTCAATATCTTGTGACCAACCATAATGGAAAAGAGTAAGTTTGTGATTTTTAATTCTCCTTAAGTTTTGGACAAGAGAAATCAAAACTCTGAGGCCCTTCTCTGTCTTCCTAACCCCTTTGAGGAGTGGGCTATTGGTGAGCCGCTGACTGGTGAAACGTTAACGTTTCAGAAACAGTGCCTTAATCTTTGGGGGCAAATGTGGCCTCCCTGTAGCTTTCCATAACCAAGGATTTCTGCCTGTTGCCTGATGACGTGTTTGCTGCTAGAAGCTCCATGTGGATGAGATTCCACCCGTACTCGGTGGTGGTGGTGGTGGGAGGACATGATCATTCTGGGGGCTTGGGGTGCTTTTTTGAGGTGCTTGGGATGGAGTCTGCAAGGAAGGAGTGGAGCAGGCCTGATTGCAGGGACTGCTCGTCTGGTGATCATTAACTCGGCCTGGAGTCGAGTGTCCGGTTCTCCAGGGCCCTTCCTGCTACATTACCCTCGGGTGTTACGACGTCACTGGGGCTGGCTTCTGAGTTGGAATCAGGTGTCAGGAAAAGAGCAGGGCGTCTGGGGTCTGGCTGGTGAGCAGGGCCCAGATAGCTCAGCCGTGTGTGCAGAGGGCCTGCTGCGCCCCGGGCTTCCTTTCATCTCGGTGGCCACGTGCCCCATGATGGTGTTTGTCTTACCACAAGGCCTGCAAAATCTGTTTGCCCGCTTATCTGTTCTCTCTGGATCCTGCAAGTGGCAGAATCTGAAGAGAAATACATTCATTTCTTTGCCTGCTTGCCATCACTTAGAAACGCCCACGAAGCTCATTTGTTGAGATGAACAGGGCTAAGAGGCTGGATGAGAGATAAAGACCCCCCCATCCTGCCCCTCCTGCCCCCTCAAAGGCTGGGGCGCTGGAAGGATATCTTAGTTCCGTTCCCAGTTCAAGGACAGAGGCATTGCGCTTTGAGGCTGGGTGACTTGGGGAGAAGGTTCTGGAGGGATCAGCCTTCCTTACTCCAGCTGAGGCTGCTCGTCCTGGCTCTGAGACAGACTGGGAGCAGCGGCCCTGCGAGAGGAACTGAAGCAGCTTCTCCTGTCTCTGCCCACCGTGGTGCCAGGCGAGCGGCTGGGCTGGTTGCACAGGTTATCCGTCCCCACAGCCTGACGCTCCTCCCGGGGGTTGAACCATGGCTGCCTCTCTTCTGCCCAGCCAACTCGTGTTCCCTGCAGACTCAGCCCAGGTCCTGCTTTCACTTGAGCCCCTCATCAGAGGTACCCACCGCCACACCCTTCAGGGCAAAGCCATGACAGCCTCACCCGGGCACTTGCTCCCCTCCCTGCCACGTTGACCCCACGTTGTCTCCCAGCTCCTGGGTGCCCGTGTCTGGGGAGTACTGGAGAAAACCCACTGCCCATCTCTTCTGCTGAATCTTCCTTTCCCCAGGCTTTTTCTGTCTCAGAGTTCCAGCTTTCCCTCCCAGCCACCCTGGGCTGGGGGAGATGTCACTAGTCTCTCCCTGTTACTTTACGGAAGGGTATCTTTATTCAATTTGACTGTTGCTATTATGTGGTGAAACTTTCAATAAAAGTCGTGATTTATGAGATGTGTGTGGCTGCGGTTGTTTCTTCGTTTTCTTGCCTTTTTCTTGTTCTGCTTTTTTTTTTTTTTTCCTCCTCCTGCTTTGTCATCTATCAGGGAGAGAAAAGCCAGGCCTGATAATTTCTCGGCACATCCTGTGTGCACTTAGAATGTCAGCTGTCGGCCTGTCAGGAAGTTGTTTCTTGGGTGGGTTTCTGCCTTCTTTTACGGCTCCCCGCCACCCTGCCCGTCCTGCAGGCTGGCGATAAGGGGCAAAGGAAGGGCGCTGGCTGTGGGGCAGGTGGCCCCCCAGCGTGGCCCCCGGCCCCTTGCACCCGTCAGCCGCTGCATGTCCCTGGCTCTGTCAGCGCTTGATTGCTTAATAGCAAGAGGCCAACAGAATCCTTTCAGGAGGGTTCCAGAATTTTCTTTGTTATTGAGTACAGCACCCACCTCCCCAATCCTCTTAGTTTTTTTGGCCTGACCACTTTAGAAATCCTTCCCTTTCTCTTTTTTGTCAAGTATGTGCCTGCTAGATAAAAGGCCCTTGAATAGAGGGCCTCACGTACTGGGTCTTGGCTGCTGAAAATAGGCTAATTGGAGGTAGAAGCCAGTTGTCACAAAGGTGCCTGTGGCGGGGGTTGGGGTGGGAGGAGGAGGGACCCCAGGAAATGCCACGTAGACTTTTCCACCCTAGCCCTCCTCCTGCCTTTATTGTGAGCTGTTTGCCAGGATGCACCGAGGCTCTGTGGCGCCCCACATTTGTGCCCTGCGTGTTAAGCACCTGTTTCGCGCTGAGCCCCAGGGGGTGCATGAATGCATCTTGACCCCACAGCGGGGGGTCCGGGAGGGGCTGGGAAAGCTGGCTTGCTGAACTTGGACAGAGTGCAGACCGCAGGTTTCACAGCCCCGGTTTCTGAGGCCGAGCTGCCCAGAGCTGTGTGTTGGTTAGTCCCTGAGCCCTCCAGCCCCAAACTCCGAGCAAATGTGGGCTTGGGCTTCCAGTTGCGTAAATCTCAGAGGATCCCTGCTCCCGTGAGCTCCCCAAATCCGTTGAGTGTTCCATCTCCCCTGGGATCACTGGGAGCCTCATCACCTGCGTACTGCTGCTCCGTATCTATCCCCCATCTCTGGGCTGCCATCATCCGACAGGACCGCTCGTCTAGTTTTGTGTAGCTTCTCTCCGGCGGCCCATCTCTGATCCAGAGTCACGTGCATCCTGCTCCCGACTGCCCAGGGCTGTCTGGACCGGTCCTCTGGAATTCCAGAGCGAGAAGTCCAGCCTCACTGTTTCTGTTGAAGTCACTCAGGTCCCCAGGCACCTCTGCTCTGGGGAGGGTGCCCCTGAGCTCCTTTGTGTGTGGGCCCCCCCTCTCCAGGCTTCTGGAATGACCTCCCTTTCCCTTGCCTAGAAACCCCCACTCATTTTAGAGGGTCCTCTCACACGTTTCTTCTCCTGTCTTGGAGCCTCTCTTAAATCTTCCTTTTTTCCGAGCAGCGTCAGCTCTCACGTTTCCCACCATGACCCTCCACTGGTTGCTTTATGATTGGTGACATATCGCTTCCCTGGTCCTTCTTGGACCTGTCCCGTGTACCCCGGAGGTTTGGACGCTGAGGACAGGACTGTATATGTCACTGCTGTCCCGTAGAACTCTGTACAGCGAAATATACATTCTGTGCCGTCCGGTGTATATGGCCCCTGAGCATTTGAAATGGAGCTCGGGCAGCTGAATTGTTAATGACAAATAATTTAAGTGTAAGTAACCACATGTAGCTAGTGGCTGTCATGTCGGACGTAGCACACATGTGGTTGTTTATCTGTCTTTTCAGAAACTCTAGAACTGTGCTCTGCATGCCAGACAAGCCTCGTAAGTACTGCTGAAGGAAACAGGAATCACTTAGGTGTAGAGTTATATTAGCTGTGTGTTCTTTGCCCATTTTCCATGCAATGTGATTTTTAAGTTGGATTCAGTGGTTTATATACTTGAGCACCATCAATGCTTTGGGGCATACAAAGATGAATAAACATGGTCTTTTCCTGCGAGGAATTTGAACACGATGGGTAAATATGTAGTGATAATGGGAAGCCACTGTTCAGGAACAGCTTACATCCTGTGCGGGTGCAGAGACAGGAATCGTTTATGGTGTCTGAAGGGAGACGGGGGAATGCTTTAGAATGTTTGTTCATTCACTTAGCAAGTATTTATTGATTATCACTTATGACCCAGGTGCTAGGAATATATCTGTGAAGAAAACAGACAAAATTCTTAATCTCACAAAGCCTCCTTTCTGGTGGGAGGGAGACAGATGATACATAAAATAAGTAAATCATAATTGTTAGAAGATGATAAGAGGAAAGAAGGGCTCAGGAGTGGTTGGGTGTGGAGTAGGCTTCCAGTTTTAAATAGGTTGGTCTAGGAAGGCCTCGTAGCCAAGGTGACATTTGAGCAAGCATATTTGAACTGAGGCATGAGGGTTTGGAGAAGGGTGATGGGCAAAAGTAGGTAGCCGGAGATTTCTGGGGGAGACGGCAGCTTCAGTGAAGGCCTGGGGTTGTGGAAGTGCAGGGAGTGGCCACCAAGAGAGGCTGGCACAGAGGGGTGTAGAGAGAGTGGGAGGCAGGCTTGCAGAGGTGGTCTGGAACTTACTAATAAAGGCTGAAACCTACAAAACCATGTTGATGATTTTCGAGGTCTCTGCAGATAGCCTGTCTCTCTGATTAAAATATCAGCCCCCTACCTTCCACCCACCCACCACAGTGGTTCCTGCTATTACTCTTCTCTTCCCACAAGATTTCATTCCAAGTAGCTGCTCAGAAATTGTGTTGATAAAGGGACAGTTAAGACTCAGCCATATTCTTATGATGAGATTTTTGCAAAAGAAAAAGTGTGATAAGATCAGGTTTCTCCTCTGGGTTAATTGTACCGCCGGCTCTTACTGCCTTTTTTGGTCTCTCTTTGTACAGACAGAGTATTCTCCAGGGCCCCAGGTGGCTCAGTTTCTGTGTCTTAACGCATTCCTTTGACCTGGATCATCTTTGGGGCACAGAAAAGGTTTGGGGGAAGCAGGAAAGGAGCAGAGTAGAAGACAAAACAGGCCTTTAGGGGGACAGACTTGTGGCCAGGGAGAGGACTGCTGCATTTCCCAGTGAGTCTGGAGACCCGGAGACTTGGCGGCTGGACCGGAAGTGAGTTGTCCTGTGCAGACGCCACTTGGAGCACAGCTGTGCAAGACGATCATAGTTCCCCATGTGTCCTGAGTGTCAGAATCCGGACTTCACACAGGAAGAGAGGAGTGCCCTTGGCCAAGGGCAAGAAGGGGTATTTTAAACAGATTGCTTATCAGCCTGTTTTCAGGTGGCTGCTTGGAACTGCTGATATCTACAGTGGTAACCATTTCTCTCTGGAAAAACTTGACTCTTTAGACATCTAGCTTTTTAAAAGCAAAGTTGACCACTGCAAGTGTATGGCAGCGTGCCTTGAATGATAAACCATGTTCATGGGCAACTCTTCAGTACCAGTTGCTGTGAGTGGTAAGGTTTCTGCCACATGGATGCTTACGGCTGCCCACAGACAGCAGGTCACTCCAGCGCTCAGCACTCTCCCATCTAGGAGGGTGGCTCACATGGCAGCTTGGAGTTTGTACATGAACCACACGTAGATTCTTGATCCTGCAAGTTCTGAGATCAGTCGTGGAAAGTGTGGCTGAGGTCTGGAGCCAATGGAACGGAGACCTGATTTCTCCTTACCTTACTAAACATCTTGATGGTGTTAAACACCATTGGCCGTTCTTGAAATGCCCTAATTTTGTCATCACAGTTGTCATTGTGCGTGTGTGCGTGCTAAGTTGCTGCAGTCGTGTCCAACTCTTTGTGACCCTATGGACTGTAGCCCGCCAGGCTCCTCTGTCCACAGGATTCTCCAAGCAAAAGTCACTGGAGTGGGTTACCATTTCCTCTTGCAGGTGATTTTTGGGACCCTGGGATTGAACCCGCATCTCTTATGTCTCCTGCACTGGCAGGTGGGTTCTTTACCACTAGCGCCACCTGGGAAGCCCACAGCTACCACTGCTCTGTAACGGAAGGCTCCTGAATTTAGCAGGTTAAAGCAACCGTTGTATTATGCTCAGGAAATCCCTGGGTCAGGCGTTCAGACAGGGCACGACAGGAATGGCTGGTTTCTGCTTCATCATGTTTTAAGACCTCAGACCAGAAGACTTGACATCCAGGGGGTCACTTGAAGGCAAAGGGCCAGAATCACCAGCCCATCCCTGGTGCCTGGCCAGGGATGTCTGGAAGAGTGGAGCTCCAGCGTGTGGTCTGTCCATGCGCCTGGACTTCTTAGAGCATGGCGGCTTCGAGGTGGTTGGACTTCTTACTCAGTGGCCCAGGGCTCCAAGCATGCGTGTTCCAGAGGAAAAGGATGGAAGCTACAGCGCTGCATATTCGTTTACGTAGCTGCCCTGGGTCTTAGTTGTAGCTGAGGAATCTTTTTTGTTGCCACGCGGGATGTGGGATCAGGTTCCCACGCAGGTTCCTCTGTGTCGGGACCACAGAGTCTCAGCCACGGGACCGCCAGAGAAATCCCTACGGTACCTTTTGTGACCCGGCCTTGAAAGTCACACGCCATCCCTTCTTCTGCGTTCTGTTGGCTGGAGCAGTCATAAGTTACTCAGATCCAAGGGAAGGGGGCTAGACCAGGGGCCCTGGGCCACTCTGGGCAGAGCTGCTTTCTCTCATTTCTCTCCTCCTTTGGCCGTGGTTTAGGGTTTCCAGAAGATGTTGGGCTTCCTCCCTGCTTTTACTCCACCCTCTCATCTCGTTTACTCCCATGGTTTTAGTGGCCACTAAAATGGGGTATTCAGTCTGGGTCGCCTGGCTCAGTCTTTCTGCTGAGCTCCCAGCCAGACACACGAGTTGTCCTATGGACCGTGCGCATTGAATGCGTCCACACTGAACTCATTAATTGTTCCTCTGCAGACCCCTTATCTGGGCTGGTGTTAATGCCCTCATTGCCTCAGCCACCCAGTAAATTCAAAAACGCCTTCCCCTCTCTCATCTCTGCATCTGGCCATTTACCCAGTTCTGATAGTTTTGACTCCTTCTCCTTCTTAAATCTCTTCCTGCTTTGTTATGCAAAACACCCTTGCTTTAGTTCAGGGCCCCTTCATCTCGGACTGTTACGATAAGCTTCTAACTGTTCTTACAGTGTCTATTTTTGAGCCCTTCGATCTGTCCTCTGCAGAGTGACTTATTCTAAAACACCGAGCTGGTCTTGGTAATCGTGTCCTTCAAAACTTTGACCTCTTGTCTTCAAGATGAAGCGCAGTATCCTTCGTCATGGTCTGTAAGACTCCGGCGTCTCCATTCTGTATCTCCCATCAGACTCTCCTTTCCACTTGATTCCTCGTGGTGCTGGGCAAGCAAGGGTATTTCATGCTGTTACGACTGTGCCTGCCCTTCTGACTTGTCTTCCTGGGAAATTCCTGCTTATCCTTGAAAACTCTAGTCGGGAGTCTCCCTTTGACGCCTTTTCTGACTCTCCTGATGTGGTTCATTGTATTTCTCTCTGTGGTGTTGTGCACACTCTTGGCATTGTGTGTTTTTGTTAGACCACTAGTTAGACCTCTGGGAGATCTTCATGGAGAAGGCGATGGCACCCCACTCCAGTACTCTTGCCTGGAAAATCCCGTGGATGGAGGAGCCTGGTGGGCTGCAGTCCATGAGGTCACTAAGAGTTGGACACGACTGAGCGACTTCACTTTCACTTTTCACTTTCATGCATTGGAGAAGGAAATGGCACCCCACTCCAGTGTTCTTGCCTGGAGAATCCCAGGGACGGGGGAGCCTGATGGGCTGCCGTCTGTGGGGTCGCACAGGGTCGGACCCGACTGAAGCGACTTAGTAGTAGGAGGAGGAGGAGACCTTCAAGGGCAGAGAACTGAATCTTTTCATTTGGGCTCCAGGGCCTGATGGGGCCTAGGTAGTCACTAATGTCTGATGTCAAATACAATCAAGAGCCACTGACGCAGACGCTGGTGGTTGTCACTGAATCTGACTGCCAGAGGTTCCAGGCCCCTCCCTTGACCTTTAAGTGGTTTCTTATCAGGGGTCACGAATTGTCCTCTTTATACATCAAGATGACTCTACTGAATCACCAGAGAAAGGTCTGCCTGACTGCATCCCGCCGGACCTTTCGGAGCAGCACTCTGTGTCATCTGTGCCCCTGAACAGGACTGTGGCCAGCGCCTCTGCTTAGGAATGGAGCCTTTGATCTCTTGCGGCTGTGTCCAGCTTAGCAACCAGGAGTCCTGGGAATTGCCCAGGGTCCAGGGACGAGACGGGAGGATGCCCGGGGACCTTGAATTATCCACACACTGGCTAGTTCGACGGCAGGAAATATACGTTCCCTCTTTGTTCAGCCCATATGTATTGAGTGCCTGCTGCATGCCAGGCATTCTTCTAGGGACTAGGAATACCGAACATGCAAAATTCTGACCCTCGTGGCGCTTCCATTCTGGGGGGCGACTTGCCTCTCCCATACGAGGCTTCCATTCTCGGGGGAGCAGAGGCATCATCCCGACCCCAACTCATTTGGCCGTGAGCCCAGACCTCAGGACCTCGTGCGTGGCAGGCACTGAACAAATGTTTGTGGAGGGAATGAATGAGTGTTGTTGGACAAATGAGGTTTGACTGGGCAGATTTTTCTTCCTCGAGGGAAAGGAGCTAGATTTTATGAAGCGCTTGCCAGGTGCAGGGTAATTTCCCCGTACAAGACCCTGGTCTTCCAGGCAGAAGTGCCCTTCAGAGAGACCGGCACCATTTGTCGGGCCGCGTGGCTGATTTGACAGCCCTCCAGGGTGAACTGCAAAACGAGCTTGCCACCATTTGGCCGGCGGCTCCAGGTCCCTGGTTACTTCTCTGCCTCGATAAATAGCCGGCCCAGCCCAGTTAGCTGGGGTGGGCACCTTGGGGGACGTAGCTTTTCCTTCTCTCTTTCTCGTGGTTAGGTTGGCCGAGCGCAAGTGTTTTAAATGGAGCAGACCTCACAGCTATAACACATCTGTAACACTACACATTTAGTCAGGTTCCTGGTGGACCAAGTTCTGTTTGATGGGCAATGTTTTTGCTGCAACCGTTGTTTCCTTTTCCTCCCATATTTATCCCTCTGGAAAATAAAGTTTTCTTTTATGTGAGAATTTATAGAGCTACGTTCCTGGCATGAGGTGTGCACAGGCATGTTAGGATATCGGTGTCGTGGAGAAATACTACCTCCAAGGCATGTACAGCTTTTACCTCTTAACGGAGAATGACCTAACGTGGAGCAGTCTGTGACTCTTTGCAGGGTAAGGGGCTGCCTGGGTTAAGGCGGATGAAGATGCGGCTGGCTTTACACTGAGATGGCATCCTTTTCTTTGGAGCGTCATCAGTCCTTGGAGGACCTTGGTTGCCCAGGACTGCTGCTGGGGGTGGGCTGATTCAGGGTGGTATCTGAGAAATCCAAAGAAAGTAGACTCTGTCGTGATTCGTTCTTAAATTTGCGATGAGCCTCTCCCAGATGCTTTGCCTTTTCTTTTGTCTAGGGGACAGGCAGGGAAGCTTGGATTCCCACTCCCAGCCAAACCGAGAGAGCTCAAGTGGCTGGTGGGGCAGGGCAGGTGGCGGGCGAGAGGGACTTCGTGTGCCGTCACTCCGGCCCCGTGCTAAGCATGCTTCACGTGTTCACTCTTTTCATTCTGTTTCAGACCCCTGTCAGGGTCCCCTGGTGTATCTCTGTCAGAGTCAAGATTCTTGGGTTCCTCGTCCTGCTCTATCACTGCTTGGGGTGCTGGGGTTGGAACCCGGCCCTCCCATCTCCAGAATCTCCAAGTCGGATGCTCTTTTCCCCCCCTCCAAGGATCTCTTTGGTTTACAAAGAGCACCCTCCCTCTCTGGAGCAGGGAGCCGTTTAACAAAAGGTAGACTTGCTGGTGATTATCTTGGGTTTTCTTTCTCTGCAAGCACTTCTGCGGGTCCCCTCTTTCCCTCAGAGGCAGTTCCTTGTGGCCGGGTGGCAGAGACCAGACCGGTCCATCCTGGGAGGGAAGTTTGACATTTTTTTTTTCTTGACAGGTAAAATTTATGGCCTAACAGATGGCAGAGTGTGTTTCTAAAGACGACCATGCCAAGGGTGCAATGTGCTTATCTCCTGCGCCTCCCCACCTGCCCTCGCCGTCCTTCCCACCCTGGACGTTTCTGGAACTGCAGGGTGAATGACGGAGCAGGAGGGGGCCTGCTCATGGGGACGTGGACCCCAGGCTGCGTGCGGCCACTGGATCGGGGTCTGGGGGCCTTGCTGCTGGTGTGTGCTCTTCTCGCCACTCTTGTCTCCTTGCCAACCTCCAAGTGTTGATGTGACCCAGCCTGCCACAGTGGTCTTGCTCTTCTCTTCAACAGCTGGTCGAAGAGTCGTTTCCCTGTATAAACCCCGTGGAGGTTTTCTGTTGCTCCCTGCCTGACCTGGGCCCCTCATCTTTGCTTTCCAGCCACACCTTGAGCCCTGCAACCTTCAGGTCTGCGTGTAGCCTTTCAGCCGGCCCTGAAGATGCTGCGGCCTCTGCTGGGGAGGCCCTTCTCCCCTTCCTTTCTTGGCTCCCTCCTGCTGACCTCGAGGTCACGTCCAGCCCTGCACCCTCAGAGCCTCACCAGGCTGCAGCAGTGAGCCTGCTACTTGACTGAAAGCACCTTCAGGGCAGAGACCATGTCTTGGTCCATTTATCCGTCGGGGTGAAGATGGTGCCTGGCGCTTAGTAGGTCCTCAAAGCATGTTTGATAAGAGAATGAATGAATGAAGGAGGCTTGCCTCCAGAGACAGTCCTCTGCAGTTTGTACTGTCTTAACCTCTTGGTCTTCATTCTCACTCTCTTGGGATTCAGCAGATGTTTATTTGAGCACCTACTGTGTGCTGGGTGCTTACTTACTGATGGTGCTTATGGCAGATCCGTGATGGGTAGGTATTGCCTTCACATTGCCTGTTTCTCAGCTGAAAGGGGCTCAAGCCCAAGGTTGCCAGTTCGAGCCCCCGCCTCCTCCTGCTCATCCCTGGCTCGTCCCTCCTGCTCATCCCTGGCTCGTCCCTCCTCTCATGTGCAGTACGGTAATAGCACAGAGTCTTTGCTTTTGTTGAGATCGCCACCCCCTGCCCCCCTCCCCGCTTTCTCCCCTGTAAGATGGCACACGCAGCTTCTTGTGGAGCCCTGACTGTTCATTAGAACCATCTGGAGAAAGTTGAAAAAACACTGATGCCGGGGCTTCACCTCAGACCAATGAAGTCAGAATCGCTGAGGGTGGGTTCAGGTATCTAGGTTTTAGGGGCTCCCCAGGCTGTTCTAAGGTATAGGCGGGGTTGAACCCCGCTGTCCTCGGGGGAGTGTCAGGGAACCCGCAGCCTGGCTCAGCTCCGTGGATTAGGTAGAACGCGCTCATCAAGAACTGATTGCCCTGTGTGTCTGAAATATGTTAATGAAGGTAATCAAGGCTAAGGGTTAAGGCCGCCGCTCGTTCTGTTCATGAAATCAGCCGGAGCGCCTGGGGGATGGGACACCTTGGCTTCAGAGCCTGCCTGCTAGCCGGTTTTTATCCTTTCTCTCCCAAGAAGAGCCGTGTCCTTGATTCTGCAGTCCTCTCTGGAGCTGTCTTCCCCAGAGTCCAGTGGTGCCCAGCAAAGCCTGATTCTCCTTTACCAAGGGTCTGTCTCCTGACCGTCCTTCCTGACACGCTTTCTCGTCCCGTGCCTTGAGCTTTCCTACGTGTCCTGTATTGGAGGACCCAGCGACTCTTCTGGGTCCGAGAAACGGTGGAAGGCTTAATTTCCTTTAAAAAGTTAATTAATTATTTAAGTGACGCACAGTTGATTTGAAATGCTGGATTAGTTTCTGGTGTACAGCCAAGTGATTCGGTTGTCCATAAGCATATTCTTTTTCAAATTCTTTTCCGTTGTAGCTTATTACAAGGTATTGAATCCAGTTTTCTGGGCTATACATCGAGACCTTGTTGTTTATTTCATATATAGTAGTATGTGTCTGTTAATCCCTGTCTGTTTAACTTATCTCTGCCCCTCTTCTCTCCTTTGGTAATTGTAAGTTTGTTTTCTGAATCTGTGAGTCTGTCTCTGTTTTGTAAGTGTGATCACTTGTATCGTATTTCAGATTCCACCTAGAAATGATGTCACATGACACTTGTCCTTCTCCGTTTGGCTTACTTCGCTTAGTATCATAGACTCTGGGTCCATCCATGAGGTCGCAGATGGCATTATTCCATCCTCTTCGAAGGCTGAGTGGTATGCCTTTGTGTGAGCGCGTGTGCCGTGTACATGAGTATACATCCCGCATCTTCACCCGTTTATCTGACGCTGGACCTTTAGGTTGCTTCCGTGTCTTGTCTGCTACAAGTAGTGAATACTGGGGAATGTGGATCTTTTTGAGCCAGAGTTTCTCCCAGGAGTGAGATTGCTGTATCATAAGGAACCTCCACACTGTTCTCCATAGTAGCTGCAGGAGCTTACATTCCCTCCAGCCGTGTAAGAGGGTTCCCTTTTCTCCACACCCTCTCCAGCATTTATTTGTAGACTTTTTAATGACGGCCATTCTGATGGGTGTGAGGTGGTACCTCACTGTCGTTTTGATCTGTGAAATGCTTAACCTCTGAGTAGAACCCAACTCTCTGGTAGTTGCTACCCAGGTGACCTGCAACGTTTAAGGAAGAGTGATTTGGTAAGTAGGAAGGGATGGTCTGAACTCGTCACCGTAGCTGTGCGTTCATCAGTCCTGAGGACTGCAGATAGGCTGGTTTCAGTTAACACTGACCGTGGCTTTGTGCAGGGGCTCAGCCACCTCTTTCCTCCCAAGTCAGCACTGGGGAGGCTGGAGCCAGGGCCGAAGCCCTGAGTGAGGTTTGTGTTGGCAGCGTGGGCGCGAGGTTGGGCTGGCCTTGGGGGCTTGGTTGGAGGTACAGGAGCTTCCTAAGGGCTGCGTTCTTAGAGTTAGGATTTCACATTTGCCGTCTCAGTTGTGTTGTTCAGGTCAGGGTCTTAGGCCCATTTTTCAGAAGGCAAAGGTGACTCCCAGTGCCGTAGAGGGGCTTGACCTCTTGCATCTGATCAACCAGGGGGAGTTACTCGGTATGTTCAGTGCACACAGATGTGGTTGAAAGTGAGAAACCTGGGGGCAGAGAGAAGAATGTCTAATTGCTTCCTTTATCATCTCTGTCGGCGGGATTACCGTGGACCCACGCTTCAGCCGAGACCCCTCGCTGTGAGTCTCCCTCTGTGTCTTCAGGAGAATTCCGCCCTGGGTGGGTGGATCGGGTTCCCACGAATGGAGGGACAGACACCGGTGGAAGAGGCTGAGCTCCTCCCAGCTCGCCACCCTGTCGCTCCTCTTTCTGAGGTTTATTAAGAATCTACTTGGGCTGCTTGGCCCTGCGCTGGGGCTTTGGAGGCACCTCTTCGGTATGCAGAAATGCACGTCTTCCTCGGAAAATTCAGCAGTCGCAGAGGGCGCTTGCTTAATTTTGATTAATACCATTGCTGTTAAAGAGGATGGGTTTGAATTGCCTCTGTGTGTTGGTAATTGTTTGAACCCTGGAGAGAGTCTCTGGGGTCTTCTGTGTACTGAGTCCTCCACTCTGTAGCCAGTGCTGGGGGCCAGGGGCTCTGAGAAGGGTGGAGGCACCACCTGTGGATACAGAGCAGCTCGGTACCTGGGATGAGGGTGTGATGGCCAACCGACCACCTCGTTCATTCAGCATCAGATGACGCCTGGGTCATGAACCTTAATTTCCTGTGCTTTCCAAAGCAGCATTCCATCTCTGTACCTTTCTCTGTTACCTCCCAGCCCCCTGTCTGAGTGCCACTGGCTAGGATATTACTGTCTGATACCAATCTGTGGACAGGTCACCCTCTCTGGCTACAGCTGTTCCCCTAAGGGTAAGAGGAAGTAGTATTTTTTAAATTAGCCTGGGAGGGAGCCGGGCGAGGTCTCCGAGAGGACTGGGAGTCAGCTCCCTGCTAAAGCAGGCAGCTCGTCATTTCATTACAAGATCACGCTCTTTTAGGTGAGTTACCGTTGTTTTAATCAGAGGTAGGGTTGTAACCTGGCTATGCTGCCTAATTGTGTGTGAATTATATTCTAGCCCCATATAGACGAAGGCTATTTTTTCCCTTCCACTTTTAAAGTTTCTTAGAGTACATGCCAAATTGTAGCCTGAACCCTAATGCTGTCTGGCTAATAGCTATGGATGGAGAGAGAGTGCTCTGAGGAACATTTGGGGTTATGAATGTAATTAGTTTCCTCTGATGTTAGGTTAATTTCTGCAGTCGGCAGCATCACATATTGTTACACCCTTTGTCCAGTGGTTAGGGTGGGTGATTCAAGGTACCCAGAATTAGCTGGTGGATGAAACAAGTGGGAAGCATGCTTTCTTGGACACTTGGGTGGATAAAACAAGTGGGAAACATGCTTTCTTGGACACTTGGGTTTATTTTAAGTCCTGTTTGCATTCGGATTCTTGACTTAGGGATCTTTTTTGACCCGTTATTTAAAAAAAAAAAAAATCTCCAAACAGCTTTAGTGAGATACAATTCACAATCCAGATAATTTACCCATTTGAAATGTATAGGCCAGTGGTTTTTGATTTATTCACCAGTACGTGCACACATCATGATGGTCAGGTTTAGAGCATTTTCACCACCTCACAAAGGAGTCGCGTAGTCTTCAGCCATCACCTCCTGACTCGGCCCCAGGTCTGAACAGTCCCTCGTCTACATGCTGTCTCTCTGGGCTTCCTCATCAAAGTTCCGTATGAGTGGAGCTGCACGGTGTGTGGTCTTTTGTGGCCGGGGCAGCATTTTCAGAGCTCATCCACGTTGGAGCATATGGCAGTGCTCCGTTCCTTTTTGTGACCACATAATATTCCACTGGGCTTTCCAGGTGGCTCAGTGGTAGAAGAATCTTGCCAGCAGTGCAGGAGCTGCAGGAGACGTGGGCTTGATCCCTGGGTTGGGAAGGTCCCCTAGAGGAGGAAATGACAACCTACTCCAGCGTTCTTGCCTGGAGAATCCCACGGACAGAGGAGCCTGGCGGGCTACAGTCCATGGGGTTGCAAACAATCGGATATGACCCCGGTGATTTCCCACACAACGCACGCACAATACTCCATTATGTAGACAGATCACATTTAATTTATCCATCCGTCTATCCATCCATCCATCAATGGGCATTCAGGTTGTTCTGCTTTCTGATGAACAAACGAAAAGCAGACTGCTGCTGTGAACGTTTTATGTGGAGGGTTTTGGATGGACATATATTTAATCTCTCTTGGTGTATAGTAAGACTGGAATTGTTGAGACCTATGATGACTCCACAATTAGCCAGACTGTTTCCCTAAGAGAATGCACCATGTGATGTGCCCACCAGCAGTGTCTGGCCTGCTGGTCCCACATCTTGGCTTCAGAATTGAAAAGGGCCGAGTCAGACTTGCTCCTCATGCCCGCCCCCCGCCATCCCCCTTACCCTGGTTCTTTCTGCGGGGAACTCACGAGCAGAAGTGTAGGAGAGACTTCCCCGGTTGTCCAGTGGTTGAGAATCTGCCTTTCATTGCAGGGGACGTGGGTTCAATCCCTGGTTGGGGAACTAAGATCCCACATACTGTGGAGGAGCTAAGCCACCGCTTGAGCTTGAAGGAGGCGCAGGCAGCAGGCCTTCACTTGGGGCAGGGTGCCTTTTGCCAGGACGGGTCCTGCCCCTGTGGCAGCCCCAGGCCTCTGCGTGCTGTCAGAGGTGCTTGCAGCCGGTGGGTCGTTCTCCTCAGGCTGGCTCTGCTTCTCTGACCCCCTCACCACCTCGCCTCATGCTTTGCAGCAGAGTCTTGATCCCCGCCATAGCGGGTGTGCAAGTGATGGGTGTGGCTGGCCTTCCTCTGGAGGCGGGTTCCCATGGTCACACACGGTCTGTAGCTTCCTCCCGCCTACCACGTCATGGTGGAAGCGTCCTTGTGGGCCACAGTCTGCTGTCACCGAGGAGAGGGGGGCTGAGGTCACAGGGCCCTGGGGCCTCCCCCAAGGCACTCTCCTCATTGGTTCCTGCCACACTCTGGCTGATGGAAGCAGCAGATGGCTCCTTCACGGCTCAGGAGTCTAGATGGAGGTGGAGGTGTTGGCAGAGCCCCTTCCAAGGGTTTCTGTTACCTCTCTCGTAGCTTCTCAGAGCCGCCAGCGTTCCTTGGCTGTTGAACACGTTTACCATCTCCGTCTCCGTCGTCACACGACCATCTTCTGGTTTGTGTGTGTGTGTGAGACCCTTCTCCTCCTCTAATCAAGACTCCACATTGGATTAGGGCCCATCCTATAGGACAAAGGGCCATCTTGTCAAAGCTATGGTTTTTCTAGTAGTCATATACCAATGTGAGAGTTGGACCATAAAGAAGGCTGAGCACCAAAGAATTGATGCTTTTGAACTGTGATGCTGGAGAAGACTCTTGAGAGTCCCTTAGACAGCAAGGAGATCAAACCAGTCCATCCTAAAGGACATCAGTCTTGAATATTCATGAATATTGAATATTCATTGGAAGGACTATTCTTTGGCCACCTGATGCGACGAGCCAACTCATTGGAAAAGACCCTGATGCTAGGAAAGATTGAGGGCAAGAGGAGAAGGGGAAGACAGAGGATGAGATGATTGGGTGGCGTCGTTGACTCAGTGAACGTGAACATGAGCAAACTCCAGGAAGGAGATAGCAAAGGCCAGGAAAGCCTGCGGTGCTGCAGCCCGTGGATTGCAACGAGCTGGACATGACTTAACGAGTGAGCAACAGCAGCCACACCAGGTGCTTTCATCTCAAGATCCTTCACGAATTTTGCCAGCTGCAAGACCCTGTTTCTAGATAAGAACACATTCTGAGGTTCTAGGTGGACATGAATTTCGATGGACCTGCAAACCAGTGTAGTCTCTTTTCCACATGAGTCTAGAAATTTCTGGAGAAGATTAAGTTCCTGACTTGTGTTCTGAATTTGTGTGTTAAACGAGTTTTGCCTTTGGATTCAGAAGTGATGGTGACGATGGTGGGAGTGCGGCTGTTAGTGGTGGCGAGAGTGGTCGTTTACAGGGAGAAGGGAAGAATGGAAGGAAATACTGAGAGAGCCTGGGAATTTCAGAGGGCAGGTCTCTAGGAAGAAACACTCTGGAGGATGGGGCCATGGGGCATGGGACTCCTGTGACCTCAGTCAGCCCTCCTGGAGCTTCTTTACCATAGAAGGTCAGGCTTAGTTCTCAAATGCAGAGTTGATGATACCATACAGTCTTACCCAGGTTCTGAAGAATAAGGTACTCACCAAATTTAGAATCCCATATGAGATCGCACGGTCTCTGCCAGCGTACCAGTTCTCTCTTGTCACTCTGCCTTGCCTTTAACTAGCACGTGAGTCACCTTGCTGGGACTTGATTTTTTCATCTGCATAATGGGGATAATGGGCAGTCGGATTTGCGAATGGCCACCCACTGCGAGCATTCTAGTGTCCTCTGGGGGCTCTCCTTCAAGCTTGGGGTTCCCTCAGACAGGAGAACGGCTGCAGAGAGGCCCTGTGCTTGGGAAGTGGAGATGTCTCGTATTTTTCACCAAGGGGAATCTGAACTCTTTTTAGGAACATGGTTATGCCAAGAGCTGACTTAATTTCCTGGGCCTCTTTTGCACCAGTTTCAGACTCTCCTGAGCTATTTTCTGCCTTTCCATGCTTTTATTAGGACCACAGATTATAATGAAAGCATTTGTTGTTTGTTGTTGTTTTGTTGTTTTCTTGGGTGACAGTTAATATCTTGGGCCAGTGCTGGTGGAGTTAAATTTCCCCTTCAATCTCATCGGAAAAAGATTCTAACAGCCCCACCCTCTGCTCTGAGTACACACACACACACACACACACACACATACCTGCTTTATTAGATTTTATAAAAATACAACCAGTGGCTCCACTCCGAGTGACCATTTCAGATGGAAACACATATTTCAAAAGAGTTTTTGAAACTTAAAAAAAAAGTCAGCTCTCTGGTTAGAGGCAGGAAGGTGGAGTGTCCTTTGCAGCCCTAGTTAGCAGCTGGCTTTGGCCAGTTCGTATGTGTAAACAGCAATTTTCCAAACTGGAATGGATGCTGGGGTTTTCTTTGTTGAGCCAAGAGGTGCGTGGAGAGCAGTGGTGTTTAGTTAAATTATGGGTCTAGATGCAAAACTTTGCAGCAGTGATTTGTGAGAGCCTGAACCCTCCCAACCCCCTTTCTGTGCTACACACACACGCACGCACGCACGCACACACACACACACACACACACACACGCACACAACACTTCCCAGAACGTGGCCCTGGACTGTAAAAGGAGGCATCTGTTGGGGGAGGGGCTGTCCCCAAGGCTGCAGGGCTCTTGCTCTGGGTGGATATCTCATGTCTCCCAGAGTGAAAAGCATTCACATGCCCGAAGCGTTTCCCTCAGCCCTTCCGCCAAAAGTGCCAAGGCAAGGATGTTTCAGATGCGTCTCCTGGAGGGTTCCAGGCTGAGCTCTCTCTTGTGCAGATGGGTGGCTCTCGCCATCAGGGTGTGCTATGTGTGTCAGTGTGAAGGCTGTGGGTCGGAGAACAAGTGCCCGAAGTGCCTGGCACAGGGAGAAAGCACAGTGGGTCCCTCCTCTGTGCACAGAGGACTTTTCTAATGGATTTATTTTAATTGGAGGCTAATTAGTTTACAATATTGTAGTGTTTTTTGCCATGCATTGACATGAATCAGCCACGGGTGTACACGTGTTCCCCATCCTGAACCCCCCCTCTCTCCTCCCTCCCCATCCCATCCCTCAGGGTCGTCCCAGTGCACCAGCCCTGAGCACCCTGTCTCATGCATTGAACCTGGACTGGGGATATGTTTCACATATGATAATTTACGTGTTTCAATGCCATTCTCCCAAATCATCCCGCCCTCGCCCTCTCCCATAGAGTCCAAAAGACTGTTCTATACATCTGTGTCTCTTTTGCTGTCTCGCATGCAGGGTTATCATTACCATCTTTCTAAATTCCATATATATGCATTAGTATACTGTCTTGGTGTTTTTCTTTCTGGCTTGCTTCACTCTGTATCATAGGCTCCAGTTTCATCCACCTCATCAGAACTGATTCAAATGAACTCTTTTTAACGGCTGAGTAATACTCCATTGTGTATATGTACCACAGCTTTCTTATCCATTCGTCTGCTGATGGACATCTAGGTTGTTTCCATGTCCTGGCTATTATAAACAGTGCTGCGATGAACATTGGGGTACATGTGTCTCTTTCAATTCTGGTTTCCTCGGTGGGTATGCCCAGCAGTGGGATTGCTGGGTCATAAGGCAGTTCTATTTCCAGTTTTTGAAGGAATCTCCACACTGTTCTCCATAGTGGCTCTACTAGTTTGCATTCCCACCAACAGTGTAAGAGGGTTCCCTTTTGCAGAGGACTTTTAATAATACCAAGGACTAGAGAGTCGGGGGCCAGCAAGTCACCAGGCCTGCTCACTGTTTCCAAAGTCAGAAGAGGGTTAAAGATCTGGGGGTGCTGCGTGATTCCTGGGGTAAATAGAAGCCAAGACTCAAGGATGGGGAATAGAGAGGTACCCCGCCAAGGCATGTACACACACACACACACACACACACACACACACACACGTGCGCGCGCAAGAACACACTTACATAGACGTGAAACCTGGACAGTACTGATGGGGATTTGAGGACCTTCATTCCTTAAGAGTGCCCAGAGATGCTGGATACCACGTCTCCACCCTGCCCTCTTCCTGCTGTCCTCAGCAGTCATGGAGGTGGGAGGGAAACGGGAGAGCGTGTGATTCCAGCGTCCTCCGCTGCCCTCTGCGTCCCTCTCCAGAGGGCAGATCGTGGAGCAGTGAGCGGCCCGTGTGGCAGTGATACCCCCAGAACTGACAAAATGAAGCGCTCCCGTTTCCCGCAGCGCCCTTGGTGGGATGGGTCACCTGCGGAGCTCCCTACCACCGCCACGCTCCCTTCTCCTGAAGCCTTGACATCGGCGAGCGGCTGACCAAGCGTTGCCCATCTTCCCACTGGCCTCTTCACGTTCGGAAGGTTTTGATTAAATCTGTCTCCTTTCAGTGTTTGTTGAGTGGGACCCATCTCCGCAGCTGAACTGGTTCCTGGAGAGGATGTTTTAGTCACTTGAACACTTTGGCACATTGTCTGGGGCCTGGAATTTCTCATCCTTGTTTTAAAAATAAAGTATTTTAAAGACTGTTTTGGGACCATGTAGATTTATAACTGGGTGTCTTCCCCAGTGTATAGGGCTCTGCCCTGGCAGGTTTATGGCCGTAGGGCAACTGTAGAGGGTGTTGGAGGGGACCTTCTTGTCTCACCAGCTACTGGGGAATGAACGTGCTGTTGACTTCTGTTATTTAGAATGAACACATGTTGGTCGTGTAAATCTCTGCGTCCGTGTGAACGACTGGAATAGAAATAGGGCCAGCTGTCTACACCCACCTGGCTCTACACCATGTCTGGATGAGACCACGGGGTTCATTTTACGAAATGTCTCTCCAGAGTTGCTTTAAGTTGAGAACTCCACGAATGCATGTTTGTAGGTCACATTAGTGTTACTTTATAGCTATTTAATTGCTTTGCTGGAGCTAAAAAAAAAGGAATGAAAAATGTAAAAGGAAACTGTTGGGCGTCTTTGCCAATCTGAAACCACGTGGAGATGCTGGAAAGCGCTTTTGAAATGACAGTGGAAGAGAATGGGGCAACAAGGGTTGATTTATCAAAGTGTTGGATAAAGGATTTCTTTTTACTGCACCTTTGTTCTGAGCTTCAAGGATGGATTTAGTAACTGACTTTGGATTCAGGTACAGTGACCAGTGACCATGTATTTAGCATCTCTGAGGTGTCCCAGTGGACACTTTGGCATATGTTATTTCATTTAACAGGAATCTTGTGTGGTAGGCTAATTATTAAATCTCCATTTTAAAGTGGATTAAACTCCATATTTTTGTTAGAATGTAAGTTGCAGCACCTTGCTCGTAGTAGTATCTGCTGAACGAATGCATTAGGACAGTTAGGTTCATAGAATTTGGCGATTAGTGAGTGTAGGGAGAGATTTAAATGAGGTGAAGGCCTGGTGGAGCTTTACTGGGAAGGTGACCCCCCCAGAGGGACTGATAGATAAGCAGGGAGACAAGGAAGGAAAGGAACAAGCAGCTCGATAAGGTGCCTGCCCGTTAGCCAGAGGGGCTCAGTGGTGTGGACACCGGTGGGATCTTCATAGAATGTCCTCATGTACAGTAGCTCATCTAATCTCTTGTTCATCTGAAAAAGATGAAACAAATAGTAAAGGACGATTTTAAACACACGTGCTGACCACTGCCTGGTGGTCCCCAGCAGTGAGACATACGAGAGTCGTCAGGCCATGCGTCCCCGAGACAGTGGAGGACGTCCGCTCCGGGGTGTCCAGGTCGGGCTCGGTCCGTGGGCTCCGGTGGCCTGGGTCCCGTCTGGGAGCCACTGAGCTGAAGTGTGAGGGCCCAGGGTTAGGGAGCCTCCCCGTCGGGACCGCCCAGCCCGCAGATCTGGGAGGGTTCAGGGTTAGTTGGGAGCTCTGGTAGAGGACCGCCGTGCAGCGCCCAGAACCCAGCCCGGGAGGTGCTGTCCGTGGTCCCACTCAGACTGGGACACGGAAGCCAGGTCCCCAGCGCCTTTCACACTCCTTAGCACGGTGTGTCTTGACGGCTGTGCCCTCGGGCGTCGCTCTGCTGAGTCTCTACTGTTGGTTGGGGTTGTTGGTTCCTTGTCTCCTCAGATGTATCTGGAGACTAGGTAATAAGTGGTCCAGGCAGCCACGCCCCCCAGACTCGGGGGTCCTGCATTGACTTTTCATACACGTGAGTGACGTGGTGGGTGGATTTTCTTTTAATGTTCTCAGATTCCTCTCATCGATTTGGTTTGGGATTTCAGTCTTGGTTTTCTTTGTATGTTCTCATCAAACATTTTTCCCCCCAGCTTGATGGAAGTATAATTGAGAAATAAAATGGTGAGTTACTTAAAGTGCGCAATGTGACGATTTAAAAAAAAATGCTTTTATTTGTTTGTTTAATGTTTGGCTGTGCTGGGTCTCCGTTGTTGCGCAGGCTTCTCTCTAGTTGCAGAGAGCAGGGGCTCCCGTGGAGCTGTGGCTCTCGGGCTTCTCACTGTGGAGGCTTCTCTTGTTGCAGAGCACACCTCCAAGACGCTCGGGCCGCAGAAGTTGCAAGCCCCGGGCTCTAGAGCGCAGGATCAATCGTTACGGAGCACGGGCTTAGTTGCTCTGCAGCGTGTGGATCAGGGATTGAACCTGTGTCTCCTGCATTGGCAGGCGGATTCTTTACCACTGAGCCCCCAGGGAAGCCCTCCAGTGTGATGATTTGATGTGTGTGTGTGTGTATTGTGACGAGAGTCTACCCATTGAGTTAAGATGTTGTGTTTTCATTGTGTGTGACTAGGCTGGGGAGATCCTGTGTCCGCTGAGTTTTACATTTTTTAATTTGATGTTAAAGAGAAACCAAACAAACAAAGCAACCCGCAAACCCACGTAGCCTAACTTAGTTTTCAGAATAAAATTCCTTTTGCTGGTCTTCACTCTTCCATGTGAGGTTCTTGGTCCCGCTTTGAAGAGCTGACATCACTGAACTTCCGCCTCCTTTTGCTTTGGGACTGGTGGGATTTTGAAGGGGGACCATTTCAGAAGTTCATTTGTTTTTGTATCCACCAGACTTCGGGTGTGGGCTTCTGTGCGCCTGGCCCTGTGTTTGCACTGCAGGGCATCCTGAGAGGAGTCAGGAGACAGTCTGGGGGAGGAGGTAAGGAGGGTAGGATTATCACTCACTTTAGCACCAAGTGGAAAGTAGCGAGTGTGTGAGAGGCAGAGGGGCACGGCATTAGGGGGCTCAGAAGCGAGAGATGCAGCTTCTGGGTGGGGCAGCCACATAGGTGTTTGGCATTTTGGAGAAGAGCGTTGCATCTTGGGGGGTAGTCAGCTTGGCATGGAAGGTACAGGCGTGGAGAGGTCTCCCAAGGAGAACCTGCGTGAAGAGAGGTGGGGAGGCCTGGGGACAAGCTGGGCTTGACTGAGTGTAGGACACGTCAAGGGGAATGGTGAGAAACCCCGAGGGACAGGAGCCCTGGGGGCGGGCGTCGGGGGCTGACCCTCCCAGTGCCTGTCCTGCTGGCGGACACAAGCCAGCACCCAGAATGGCTCCGTGCAGGCAGTCTGCACAGAGCTGTGAATTACGTGTGAGTTTCTTACTGACAGATTCTGTGGGTACTTTCTGGGCAGCATGTCTTTCTGCACATAGTTCTCCTTTGTTCGCGTCTCTTCGGTTTAAAATAGCTCTGACGTGTGACTTCACATCACAATGAAGCTGTGTGTTATGGCCAGTGAGGCTTTGAAGTCCACTCTCCATCTGCATGAAATGCCCGCTTTCAGGTTGCGGCCTGAAGGCCTAAGGTATTCCTCGTGACTGTCTCTGGCATCCTGAGACGTCTGAAGGGCCTGCTCTGAGCGGCTGAGATAGTCCTCACATCGCCTTCCTCTCTGGAGAAGTATGTAGAGAGGCTTGTTCAACAGCTCAGTGAGCGTGGCTTCAGATAACCAAGTTAACCCCTGTCTTCCTCTTGTTGTTTCTTGCAGATGGTCACAAGAACAAAGAAAATCTTTGTAGGAGGACTGTCTGCAAACACGGTGGTGGAAGACGTGAAGCAGTATTTCGAGCAGTTTGGCAAGGTAAGTGGCATGTGGGGCTGGGGCAGCCTCCTCTGTCCTTCAAAATGGCTGCTGTGGCCCCTGCCTTTGCCACAACCGTCTCCTCCAGAGCCTTGTCCTTGGACTTGGCTGTTGAGATGTGAATGGGATTCGGCAGGAGCCGAGATGGAAGAGCCTGGCTTGTGGTGGGCACGGAGTCCCGTGCGCCGGCAGGAACACACAGAGCGGGCTTTGAGTGCAGTTTCACCAGCCTTGGCTGGTCGTGTGGGGCCTGGGCTGGGAGCTGACGGGGTCAGCGCCGGCTAGGGAAGGGACTGTGAGCTGGGAGTCACAGGGCAGGAGCTCCCGCAGAAGCTGGTCTCTGTGTCGGCACTGGGCTTCGTTCTGGGCCTTTCTGGAGGACACACCGAGAGAGGAGGCTCCCTAGGGGCTGAGCCCTCCTGCCCTGTCAAATGCCTGAGGAAACCCAGGGAAGATGCTGGGCGCGAACCTGTCAGGATGTCCAGGGGACAGCGGTGCGATCATCCCCTGGGCTGTGCCGGGGGTTTGGGCCCGGAGCGACTCAAGAGGCCCCAGAGGAGTCAGGAAACCGAGCGTGAGAGTGCGTGAGAGTCAGACAGGCAGACAGACAGGGTGCATAACCGTGGGTGATTCATTCAGCCCCTTTCTGCTTGGTGGGGAGGCACGGCCTTGGAGGGTGGGTTCTTCCTGAGGGGGACCCGTTCCTCGGGGGACTGTTGCCCCCCGGCCCCCACAGGGTGGCTTGAGGGGCACTGAGCCTTGCTGGCTGTCGTGCGGCGCCCCCCGCGGGCTCGTGTGTCCCAGGAGGCTGGCAGGTGACTGGGCATGCAGGCCCGCTGTCTCTGTGTCTTTGAGCAGCTGTGGGCCTGGTCCTGGGTCTGCAGGCGCGACGAGCTGCTTCTGCACAGGCCTGTATCGAGTGCCCCCTGCCCGCTGCAGGGCGGGAGTGCAGAGGGCTGCCTGCCCAGGGTCCTGGAAGACACCGTCCTAAGCTCCATCACCGGTTTCATCTGTGATACCCGTCACGCGTGCCCTGGGTTGTAGAAAGGCACGGCTGCTCACCGGCCGGCCTGAAAGTTCTGTGCTTTCGTTCCTTGCCCGCAGTGATGGCCAGCTGGGAGAGGGCCCATCTCCGGGAGAGGGCTGCCGTGGGCTCCTCTTTGGGGGTGGGCTTTGACTCCTGGTGAGCCTCAAAATGGGAGCTTTTCCTGTTTCTGGCGTCCATCAGTTCCTGCATGGATGGGAGACCATGCTTCCCAGAACCCAGCCTCCTCCCACCCAGCCTTGCTTTCCGAGTGGCACTTAGCTGCCCTTCGGGTCGGTTATGAAAGGCTCCTTCCCCACGGCACTGTCTGGCATTGCCAGCTGGGGGCTGATTCATCCTGGCGGGATAAAGAACAGCTGAGTGTGCTGATGTCCTTTCTCTCGCTGCTCTTCAGGACTGATTTCGAGTGCCAAGGGGGATGGGTCCATCGCCCAGCCCCGCCCTGCCCAGGGAGAGAGATTGGAAATAATTTAATGAGACAAACACAGCTTGCATAATGGAAGGCTCTGGAGTGCCGGCCCTCATTGCTACCGTTTCCGCCTTTAAAACCAGGCTGGGGGGTAGTGTTTGCAAACACGAAGTGGGATTTCTTTTTCGAGCTGTAACCTGCCTTGGAATCTCATGGGCCAATTTGCGGGTGTCAGGAAAGTTGATGCTGCCCAGATGGGCTGTTAGAATATCCCGAGCAGGCTCGTACTTGCCGCATCTCCACACATGCCCGGCGCTGGTCTCTCCCTCTCGCTCTGTCTTTCCGATGTCCTTCATTAGCACTTAACGCTGTGACTCAGTCCGTCAGCCGGTGGCAGGAAGCGGCGAACCCGCAGCAGCGGCCGTCCCTGTCCTGGGAACCGCGTCCTCTTGTCTGCAGACGGCCACAGACTGTCTTCCCTGACTTGGCACTCGCCAGGTCTGAAGCCGCTCAGTTAATTTTGCAGTAATATCTGCGGATTCCAGCAGGATGCGTAAACCTACCAAGTGTTTCATTGAAGGACTAAGGAGGCCTTTGAGCATATCCCAGCTCTCACGCTCCGTATGCTCCTGTGTCAGTAGCCTGGTGCGTCAACGTGCTCTGCGGGGTAGCTGAGCCTGTATTCGCAGGAGCTTGTTCCTTGTTTGGCTGGTGGCTGGTGTGACGTGTGTTCCCTAGGGTAGGGTCCCCTGCCGCTCAGGATTCTGGTATAATTCGCTTGAGTCCAGGAGGATCCCTGAAGGGGAGACCCTGCAGCTGGGCCTCAAGGGCCATGCGCCCTGCACCCGTGAAAGGAGTAGCAGTAAATTGTCGCACTGATTGAGGGAAACGGGAAAACACGCACACACTTGCGGAAGGTTTGCTCACACACCTGCACACACTCCCCACTGTGTCGGGTTGTTGGGGGCTCTTTGCAGGTGGGTAACTGCACACTGCTGCTGCTGCTGCTGCTAAGTCACGTCAGTCGTGTCCGACTCGCAGCGACCTCAGGGACTGCAGCCTACCAGGCTCCTCCATCCATGGGATTTTCCAGGCAAGAGTACTGGAGTGGGTGCCATTGCCTTCTCCTAACTGCACATTAGGAAGGTGTAATTTAGTGAATAATTTAGAGAGTGCGTGTTAAGTGTTGGATATGGGCCAGGTCGGGCTTCCCTGGTGGCTCAGATGGTAAAGAATCTGTCTGTAATGCAGGAGACCCAGGTTTGATCCCTGGGTCTGGAAGCTCCCCTGGAGAAGGGAATGGCAACCCACTCTAGTATGCTTGCTTAGAGAATCCCATAGACAGAGGAGCCTGGCAGGCTATAGTCCATGGGGTTGCAAAGAACTTCTACTTTCTTTCTTCCATGGGCCAGGCCATTGACTTACATTATTATCTCACTTAATTCTTCTCTGGGATGCTGGCAGGGCCCTGCCTATTTTGTAGATTGTTAAATAAAGTCTTGGTGGCACTGTATCTTTATCTCAAGGTCACAGCCTCCTGAAAGGTCACAGACTTCCCCTCTAGGCTTGTCTAATAATAGAACCCAAACTTTAGGTCCTGTTTCAACTGCTTACCGACCCATGAGATAGACTTAGGGCAGGGAGGGTGCCCAGGAGAGGCAGAGATGGGAGTCCTCTTCGGGTGCCCAGGGGCAGTGCTGGGGACCTGGGCCTGCACGGCCTCTTGCTTCCACACAGCAGATTCAGGTGTCCTCAGCAGCCCGTTTGCAGGGGTGGAGAGCACAGGTCAGGGGGGTGAAGTCTCAGCAGAGGTCACCAGGTGGACTGGGCCATAACAGCCAGAGTGCACGCCCTCCTCCTCCCGGGCCGGAACCTCCCGCCCCTGCGCAGCCTCTGCTCAGAGTTTGCCGCCTTCCTTTCGGTTTTCCCTCGTTGTCAGGCCTCTTGGCTCTCGCTCTTCCCGTCTTGCCTGAGGTGGCAGCTGCTCGGCTGTTTATTTCAGGTGGCAATCAGGATGGGGAAGGTGGCCGTCCTAGGGCTGAGCTCGGGAGGGCTGAGTATGCCATTACTGCAAGCGGAGTGGGTGCAGGACTGTACACCCCGAGCTTGATGTAACTCAAGCTGGAGGCTTGTAATTGCCTTTGGTGCTCTTCTCCCACTTGCTTCCCAGAGATTTACCACCTGGCCCCCAGGTTAAGGGTGTCGCTACTTGTTTGTATTTAAGATGAGACTGTGCAGTCGCGGCATGAGGACTCTGCTGACTTCGGTGCCATTCTCACCCCCTGGGTAGTTATTCTGGCCCCCTCTTTGGAGTCAACTAAGAAGAGGCACCTCAGACCCTCATACCGGGCATGGCCGCATGGGGACGCCACTGCAGCCCCTTAACAGGCCCCTGCTTTCCTGGCCTCAGCTTCTCACCTCAGGGAAGGGCGTGGAAAACTCGTAAAGCATTTTACTTGTAAACTTGTAAATAGTTTTGGCACTGTTACAGCTACCCACTTCTGCTGTACAGAGAATGCAGCTGTAGCCAACACACAAACCATTGCATGGCTTTGTTCCAATAAAACTTTATTTTTGAAAACAAGTTTGGGGCCCCATTTGGCCCATGGGCCGTGATTTGCCAGCCTCTGTACTCGATTATTCCTAAGGTTGGTTTCAAGCTTGAAAATTGAATAATTTTGAAAGTGTTTAAGTAAACTTACGTAGGTAGATAGATAGATAGGTATCTATGGTATCTATAGACTGTAACCAAGACAAGATGTTGTCATTAGTAATGAGCATGATGTATTAATAGTCAACAAATCAGCTGTAACGGTGGTAGAGTTAATTTGTGCACTTCAGGATCCAGGGGCGATGAAGGGATTCTCTATTTGGAAAAAGCTACCATTTATAAACTGGAATCTTCATCCTTTGAGTAAGGTTAGGGAAAACTGTAAACTATGTCCAATTTCTTATTACCTGTGCTAGATCTGAATGAAGGAAGATGAAGAATTTGTGAGGTTGAGATGTTAGTGTGAACCTCTTTACTGTGTTTTGATGTTTCTGGATTAGAGGGCCATGTGCTTTGTGCTGAGGTTTTTAATGCATTAAAATAAAAAATTTGGTTCTCAGGGATGCCAAGTGAGGTGGGTGGGACATCTCTTGTGCAGATGAGGAAGCTGGTGTTGAGAGAGGTCAGGAAGTTGTCCACGGTCGTGCAGCCTGCAGAGTCCCTCATTTTCACCTGAGTTCAAGGTTTCTAGAACCTCATCTCCCACTTTACCACGGAGCAGCCCCCACCCTCAGAGGGAGAAGGCTCATTTGTCAGGAATGTTGGTCTCCGGTAATTTATTTTACTGCTTCAGGTTTCCTAGTGGACGCTATCTGTGCCGATGATTTCATGCCGGCAAGAATGATGTATATAGACCACTCTGAAAAGTGGCGCATAAATGATGCTCTCGATACACGCACGCAAACCCCGACCATCCATCGGGCTGTTGGGCGCCGTTCCCCCGCCGCAGTTGTGCGGATGAGCCTGGCGTGGCGATTATTAAAAAGCCCTGGGATCAAAGCCGCTCCGTGTACCAGAGCTTCCTCCTTCTCCCCTTTAGGCCCCTCCTTCAAGTACCGGTTTCTAAAATTCTCACTTATAGGATTTGGGAGATCAAAAAGAGGCCTTTAAACTTAATGAATTCTCGGCTTCGTCCCGGATGGAGCCATTCTGCACCTTTGAGCTGTTCACCTCGACGAGAGGGCTGCTCGGTGCGGGCTCGCGAGGTGATTCTCACTTTATATAACTCTCTGAAAGCAGAGCAGCCCGCATCTGGAGGCTCCCAATTATACTTCACATGGTGAACTGTGTAATTAGTTTGGAAGACTTACGCTTAGTCATTGGTTTATCCTAATCGGCTTTGGCTTTCCCCACCAACAAAGTGAGCTTATTTTGCTAAGCTGAACCGACTCTGCACCCTTTGTTCCAGCCTTTTACTGTCTCATTCCTTTCATTCTGTTTTGCTGCCAAAGTTCTGTTTCATTAGGCCTCCAAGTCATTTCCAATTCAGTGGGCTGCTACAATCCAGCCTTTATCGCTGGCTGCCCTGGTTCCCATGTCCCTTCTGGGCGAGTGCCCGAGAGTGCGGGTTTGACGTGAGGGCTTTAACCCTTCGCTGGGCCAGCCCCTGACCGTGGCGAGGCCCGCGAAGGAGGTCCGTAAAGTTCCCCTCTGCCTCGTTGAAGGCGAGCCCCGTGGAAATGAGACCGAAAGGGGCCTTCGAGCCCTAAGGGAAGTCAGCTTGACTTAGAGACTGGTGCTAGAAAACTTTGGTGGGGGGGCACATGGGAAACGAGGAGTTGTCTGCTTAATGTAATGAGATCTCATCGAGCCCACTCGTGCGGGGTCTGCCTCATCTCTGCTGTCTCCAGGTTTTACGTGCAGGCACGACGCGGGGACCCCCGGCCGCTGCATGGATGTTCCCGTTGATGCTGTGTGCGTGTGAGGAGAGAAGGATCTAGAATGAAGATATCATAAAGCCTTTGAAGTGGGAAAGGCAGGAGATCTGTGCGAAAATAAATAAGCAAGCCACTGTGTTCCTGAGAGTGGGCTGGGATTTTATTGCTTCCTAAGGCGAGCCGTAGATACACGGAGCTCTGGGAGGTGTATGGTTCTTTCCGACCAGGCCTGGAAAACAAAAGTCGTGTCTGTCCTTTGTGGACTTCACGGCCCCCACGAGGCCAGCGTCTTCTGAAGTGGTTTGCACACGCGGACTTACTGGAAAGTGAGTGTTCGGCGTGCCGGGCTCACCTGTCCCCTGCGGGCCTTCGCTCTGGAGGGCCGTGGCGTCCCTCGGACCTTGACTTGGAACTCCAGAGTGCACCAGAAAGGGCCGTTTGCGCTTTCCTCCCTGACCAGCCCTGCTGAAGGCTACCTGTGTGTTTAAACTTTCTTCCTGTAATAGCTCAGAGCAGGGCCAACACTGTCCTGGTGTTTTATTAGATCTCTGGCTGGTTTGTGTTGGTCTCCCCCTTCAGAAGTGTGTCATATGACGGAGGGGACTTTATTTGCCCTGTGACCCCTGGCAGAGCTGCTAAGGGCAGAAAGTCATAGTTGGCAAACAGGGGACTCCTGCCTCATCTGCGGGCCTGAGCCTCCCGGTCCAGGTGAACAAACAGAGCCCACAAGTAATATGAGCCTTGGGCTTTGCAGGGAAACCCTCTTGCCGAACAGCTTTCTGTTTTCCCGGTGAACTTCTTCCTCCATTTCTGCTGCAGCCCATGGAGGAAGTTGAGTTAGAAGCAGATTGATTGAGCACCCCAACCTCACTTCTCCTAAATCTTCTTTTTTTTTCCCCCTGCTTAAAAAAAGGAATTCCTGAAATAGATGAGTGGGTTTCTAGGAAAACTTCCCATTTCCCTTTTAGTGTATAAAATATAGCCAGCTGTTGTTAGGCAAATGCATCAGACATTATTATTGCTCGGTTAACAGTGTTTTAAAATATACAAATGGAGAAATAGGGTGCCTTCTGGATCACAAGCTGGGAAAACTTTGAGATTATGCTAATCACATGCGTCCGCATAGTAGGTAGAGGGAGAAGGCACAGACTTCCTGGCTGTGTGTTTGTACCGTGTTTCCCAGTGTGGTTTAGCACCACTGAGGTTTTATAGGGGGCCCGGAAGAGGAGAAGCAGGGGCAGGAGAGCCCTTGGGCAGGAAGGAGTTAATGAGCCTCGGGGGAGAAGGGGTTTCAGAGCTCCTCCAGCTCACCTTCCCAGAGCCCTCCTGGCAGCTTGAAGGCGTCACTTACAATGGAGTTGTTAGCATGAGAAAGAAGCCTTTCTCCCCCTGGATGTACTTCAGTGGGAACTGAAAGTGTCTGAGAAATCACGGTTCAAGCTTGTGCCAGTGGGTGCAAGGAGTGGTTCTTACGGAGGAGAAAGCTCAGTTCATTTAGACTTGGCATAGAGATCGGATCCCATTGTTGTGTGGAGTGAACACTGATACGGAGATTCCTGCCCACCCCTTGGCCCACCAATAGGATACTCCACGACCTAGGTTGCGTGTGCTTTTTTCTTTCTCTTCTCCCTCTCCCCACCCCACCCCGTTTCCTTTGTCCTCTGAGAATTAGTCTCTCTGTAGAACGGCTGGATTTGTCAGGTTACCACCCTCTAAATTTTTACAGCTCTGTGTATTCAAACTTGGTATTTGTGAATTAGCTGAAAATGGGCCGCCCATCAGTACTTTATTTACATTCGAAGCCCCAAGAGTGAGAGCCCCAGAAAAAATGTTAATATGCAGGCAGAGGCAGAAGGGGTGAGTTTCTGACTGTTGCTAACCTTACTGCTGCCTTTAAAACCAATCATGAGGCACACGGCTGATATTTAATAGCTTTTAGCTGATTATTTTTCTTCTCCTCCTCTTTCTTTTCTATCCAAGTTGACCTGGGTGTACTTGAGCGGAAATGAAGTCATCCAAATGCTGAATTAGAATAATCACAGGCCTCCAAGAATGAAATGGAAGCAGAGATTAAATGGTAGAGGGAAAGCTGGCATTAATAAGCAGTGGGAAAACTTTGCATAAAATAAATAGGAGATTTGATAGATTGAATTTGTATGTGCGTTTTCCATTTTTTCTCCACTCCGTATTGTCTTCCTAGAGTCGAGCTGTTGGCAGAGTGGGTTCTGATTTGCTTCAAGTCCGCATACCTTCTGCAGCCAGGGTGATGGTCCTTTCTTCTTCATGGGTTGTTTGTGTGACCAGGACGTTTCCAGGGTGGAAGAATCTGGGCAGAAGGGCCCTAACTGTGAAAGGTTGATGATTACTCCTTGCAAAGTGCAGTGGTTGGGCGTTGGCGGGGTGGACGCAGATGGAAGATAACACATAGCAGGCAGACAATGAATATTATTGATGGATTCCTGATTGTTAGGAGAAGAACGGGGCTGAGAAAGGTAGGGTGACCAATCGTCCTGGTTTGCCTAGGACTGAGAGCTTTTTCAAGAGCTCTGGACTGCAAACCAGAATAAATCGCTCACCCTAAATAAATGGGAGGTGGGAGAAGTTGAGACGCTTGGCCTGAAACTCCAAAAGGCATGAAACTTTTGATCACCTCCAGCAGATTTAAGTATTCTTTCCTGTATGTTCCAGAGCACTTACTTTGAACTGTTTACAGTCTGCACTCCTGATTTAATTCAGCCGCTGCGGGCAGGAGTCCACACAGGTCAGCAAGCATAGTAAGTGGCCTGAGGACGGCAGGACAGACAGACAGACCCACAGCCCCAGGCGAGGGCGGTTCATCTGGATGTGGAGTGTAGGAGCCCCATTTCTGTGTCTTTTGAAAATAAAAATCTCTGCCCTTTGTAGCAAGAAAGTGAGTTTCTTGTAGTTAAAGAGCAAAATAAGGATTTAATTATATTCAAAACAAACAGTAGAATGGTTTGTTTACAGGAAGTCATTTTTTAGGTGGTCTGTCATGGAAGATGTAATTTGTAGAATCGGATTAGTTGTAAATTAGAGATTTTTGGTTGTTGAGGTTGGTAATGGTCTTTTTATAATTGGCAGCAGAGGCAAGTATTTTCAGACTTGCTTATTGTTTGTAGAGTGTTATTCCTTGAAAAAAACCATTTAAGGTGCTTTTCTCTTCAGGAAGTATAAGTATGGAACGATCAGAGGCAGTCTTTCTGATCTTCTTATTAGTGTTGTTAGGGAACTGCCGGAGAGTTGGGTAGAAGGCAGTGGCACCCCACTCCAGCACTCTTGCCTGGAAAATCCCATGGATGGAGGAGCCTGGTGGGCTGCAGTCCAAGGGGTCGCTAAGAGTCGGACACGACTGAGTGACTTCACTTTGATTTTTCACTTTCATGCATTGGAGAAGGAAATGGCAACCCACTCCAGTGTTCTTGCCTGGAGAATCTCAGGGCTGGAGGAGCCTGGTGGGCTGCTGTCTGTGGGGTCGCACAGAGTCAGACACGACTGAAGCAACTTGCAGCAGCAGCAGAGAGAGAAGTGCTGTGGTAGCTTGTGAAGCAGTTTGCTGATTCTGGTATTAAAACAACAACAACAACAAAAAGGTTTTCTCTTTAAAAAGAGACCACCCCAAATGTAAGTTGGTGCAGCCACCGTGGAAAACAGTATGGAGGCTCCTTTGAAAACTAGAGTTGCCTTCAATTCAGTTCAGTTGCTTAGCTGTGTCCGACTCTTTGCGACCCCATGAATAGCAGCACGCCAGGCCTCCCTGTCCATCACCATCTCCTGTAGTTCACTCAGACTCACGTCCATCGAGTCGGTGATGCCATCCAGCCATCTCATCCTCTGTCGTCCCCTTCTCCTCCTGCCCCTAATCCCTCCCAGCATCAGTCTTTTCCAGTGAGTCAACTCTTTGCATGAGGTGACCAAAGTACTGGAGCTTCAGCTTTAGCATCATTCCTTCCAAAGAAATCCCAGGGCTGATCTCCTTCAGAATGGACTGGTTGGATCTCCATGCAGTCCAAGGGAATCTCAAGACTCTTCTCCAACACCACAGTTCAAAAGCATCAATTCTTCAGCACTCAGCCTTCTTCACAGTCCAACTCTCACATCCATACATGACCACAGGAAAAACCATAGCCTTGACTAGACGGACCTTAGTCAGCAAAGTAATGTCTCTGCTTTTGAATATGCTATCTAGGTTGGTCATAACTTTTTTTCCAAGGAGTAAGTGTCTTTTAATTTCATCATGGCTGCAGTCACCACTTGCAGTGATTTTGGAGCCCTCAAAATAAAGAATTGTCTTAGGACTCAGCAGTCCCACTCCTGGGCATATATCCCAAGAAAACAATAATTCGAAAAGATACATGCACCCCTGTGTTCATAGCAGCACTATTTACAATAGCCGAGACGTGGAAACAGCGTGAATGTCCGTTGACAGATGAATGGATGAAGAAGATGTGGGACATGAGCCTAGTGGAATACTTCTCAGCCATAAAAAGGAATGAAGTAATGCCATTTGCAGCTGCATGGATAGACCTAGAGATGATCCTGCTACGTGAAATGAATCAGAAGGAGAAAGTCAGATATCATACGCTGTCACTTATACACGGGGCCTCAACAGAAGCAGACTCACAGGCGTAGAACATAGACTTGCGGTCGCCAAGGGGAAGGGGGAAGGGAGGGTTGGATTGGTCATTTGAGCTAGTGGATACGAACTACCGTGTACAGGATGGATGAACAACAAGGTCCTGTTGTATAGTACAGGGAGCTATATCCAATGACTTGTGATAAACCATAATGGAAAAGGACACGTGTGTGTGTGTGAAAGTCAAAGTCGCTCAGTCATGGCCAACTTTTTGCGACCCCGTGGACCCCCAGTCCATGGAATTCTCCAGGCCAGAATACTGGAGTGGGTAGCCTTTCCCTTCTCCAGGGGAATCTTCCCAACCCAGGGATCGAACTCAGGTCTCCCACATTGCAGGCAGATTCTTTACCAGCTGAGCCACAAGGTAAGCCAAGAATACAGGAGTGGGTAGCCTATCCCTTTTCCAGCAGATCTTCCCGACCCAGGAATCCAATGGGGTCCCCTTCATTGCAGGTGGATTCTTTACCAACTGAGCTATCAGGGAAGCCCATATACATATGTGTGTGTGTGTGTGTGTGTGTGTGTGTGTACGTGTGTGTGTGTAAGACCGCATCACTTTGCTGTATACCAGAAACTCGCACATTAAAAATCAACTATACTTCAACAGAAAATAAAAAGGAATACCCTATTTCCTTTATTGATAGATGTGTTTTAGTAGCAAAAAGGAGGATTTACTGATGTTGTAGGTCTCCGTTCCATCTAAGTTGGCATTTGTTCTGATTCAGAGATTGCCGTTCGCCCATGTACCTTTTGACTTAGAATTGCCCCAGTGGCCCTGTGGGGAGGGAAGCCTGTCCCCATTTGGAAGCCAGGACAGGAAGCTTGGGAGAGCGTGAACGGCTTGCTCGGAGCTGCAGACAGACGACAGTGGACCCCGAGTGCAGACCTGAGCCCTAGCCAGGAGCCCTGGGCTTGCAGCTCCAGCGCGGCTGCTGGGCTGGCCACCTCCCTCAGGGCTGTGGGCGCCGTGGCCAGCAGTGAGCTGGGCCCTAGGGTGTCTGTGGCGCGTCTTCCAGGAAGCTGACTGTGACTTTATGGTTGTTTGTTTAAAACATATATTATGTTAGAACAAATATTATGGCATGAACTGCAAAATTTGCATAATTGTTTTTGAAAAACCCTGAGACTTGGAGGCATTTCAGGATAGCTGCTGGCTGCGATAGGCTCCGTCCCCCGTCGTTCTGGGCCGTCTCGGGATTTTCTTGACTTCACTCCTGGTGAGGAGCTCTTAGGTGGAAGCGCTGAGAACCAACCGTGTGCAGAGTAGGGGTTGGCACGTTGTTTTCTGAGCAGGACCAGATAATAACTGTTTTCAGTTCTGGGGCCCAGATGGTCTCTCACAAGCACTCCATTCTGCCGTTGTAGCAGGAGTGACAGCAGCCATAGACGGTATGAAAATGAGCGGTTGTGGCTGTGTTCCAATAAAACTTTATTTACAAAAACAAAAGGCTGCTGGATTGGGCTCGAAGCCAGAGTTTGCCAGCCTCCTGGTTTTGCATTTAGCCTGGTAATAAGGGCATAGATTTTTTTTTTTTCTTTTTAATACTCAGACTGGCTGGTGTCAAATCCCAGTTCATCTATTTATTAGCTCCGAGCAAGCCATCTAACTTCTTTCTACCTCAGTTACTTTATCTGTAGGATGGGAATGAGGATGGTGCTTAAACCGCCTGGGATTGTCATGATTCATGATTGAACTGAGACATGCATAGTTCTTAGCATCCTGCCGAAACTCAGCGTGTGATAAACGGTAGAAAGATGAGCTGCTGCTAGTTCCGTCCTCTTAAGACGCAGGCAGTCAGTCCTGAAGGAAATCAGCCCTGAATATTCATTGGAAAGACGAGCTGAAGCTCCAGTACTTCAGCCACCTGATGCAAAGCGCTGACTCAGTGGAAAAAAATGCTGATGCTGGGAAAGATTGAGGGCAGGAGGAGAAGGGGGAGACAGAGGATGAGACGGTTGGATGGAACCATCAGCTCAATAGACATGAGTTTGAGCAAACTCCAGGAGATGGGGGAGGACATGTAAGGCTGGCGTGCTGCAGTCCGTGGGGTTGCAGACAGCTGGACGTGACTGACCCACCGAACAGCAACGAGACCCAGCTTCAGCCGCTAGAGTTGCCTTCCCAGTGCTCTTCAGCAGTTGCCCCCTACCACCTCCCTGCCCCCCCCAACACCTATCTCTCTCATCTGTCCCCGTGGGTCGGTTTAACGCTCAGTTCTTCCAGGCTCCTTGGGGATAATGCACATTGAAAGTCTTTCCTGGATCCTTTTTGCCTGAAGATGAAGATTGAGTCTTGTATGGTTTTCAGTGGCATACACCTTGAGTTCAGTTCGACTACCCTGATGCCTTGAGTTTGTGAAATTGACTTCGGCTGCTCTGGCTTTGATGGAAAACATTGAACTGATACAGACTGAAAGAGAATTCTTCTGGTTGGACCCTGCTGATGAACTCTTTAAACTTGTTTGAATAAGTAAACTTTTTTTTCGGCCAAGAAGAAATAGAAGATACTGTCTGGAAATTGTCCCAGTATCATTTAGCTGATGTTTATTAAGATATATTTGTATATTGATCCACTAGCCTGTTTATTGAGCTTATTTAGCCTCTTGAGAGAGCTTTCCACATCCTCATTTAAGTTTTCTTTCCTGTGTCTAATAAGCTTGGTCTTCTGGTTTTAGAATTTATTGCAAATATTAAGGGGTGGGAAGATGTTAATTGACTCAATGTAAAGAGGAGAAAGGAAAACCCGTAAAAGCAAAAGTGATTTCAGTCTCAAAAAGGAGCGTGTTTTAGAACCATTTGCTGTGGGGGAACAGTCATTCTTCCTCGTTAGGTCCAGAAGGTATCTCATCTGCAGCCTCACACGTCGTACATTGCGGGTTGATTCATTCACCCAGTCTTCTGAATGCCAGGCGTTGAGCTGGGGGCCAAGGGCATATCCCTGAAGGAAACAGACAAGATCCTTGCATACTTGTAGCTGAAGTTTTAGGGCGGGGTTGGGGAGCACCAGCCGAGAACAAGAGAGTAAAAAAGTAGGGTAACTGCGGATCGTCTCAAAAAAACCAGGAGCTGGAAGAACCCATAAGGGAGTACGAAAGAGGGGGGATCTTGGTTTATTGGGAAAAAAGTCAGATTTGCCTACATTTAACATGTAGCCTCTCTGCCCCGAGTAGATGGTAGTACGGGATCTGTTTCCTCACTGTGTGCAGCCCCAGGTCGGTCCCAGTGCTGGGCTCTAGTCCGTGCTCAGTAAACAGCAGTGGGATGAGGGGGCCCTCTGTTTCAGAGGGCAGGGCTATGCCAGACACCAGAGGCGTCTCCAATGGTGAAATTGTGGTTTTTCCATTTCAGAATGGGGAGTTAGGAGAATGTATTCAGTTACCAGGAGCATTTCCATAAGTGGGTCCCATCCTTCCCCTGAAGTCAGGATAAAGGAGCTGTTTCCACTCTGCAGGAGAAGCTCGTGAGAACGGAAAGGCTCGCTGGGCAGCAGGGCCTTTTCCGAAGCTGAAGGGGTCTCAGGCAGGCAGAACTGGGCAGCAGGGCTTTCTCTGGAGCTGAAGGGTCTCAGGCAGGTAGGGCTGGGCGGCAGGGCCTTCTCCGGAGCTGAAGGGGTCTCAGGCAGGTAGGGCTGGGCAGCAGGGCCTTCTCCGGAGCGGAAGGGTCTCAGGCAGGCGGAGCTGGGCAGCAGGGCCTTCTCCGGAGCTGAAGGGTCTCAGGCAGGTAGGGCTGGGCAGCAGGGCCTTCTCCGGAGTGGAAGGGTCTCAGGCAGGCGGAGCTGGGCAGCAGGGCCTTCTCCGGAGCTGAAGGGGTCTCAGGCAGGTAGGGCTGGGCAGCAGGGCCTTCTCCGGAGTGGAAGGGTCTCAGGCAGGCGGAGCTGGGCAGCAGGGCCTTCTCCGGAGCTGAAGGGTCTCAGGCAGGTATGGCTGGGCGGCAGGGCCTTCTCCGGAGCTGAAGGGTCTCAGGCAGGCTCGGTGCTGAGCGTGGCGCACAGCTGCTCTGGAGGAGGGAAGGACGAGAGGAGGGTGAGACGGGGTCTGTGGCCTCCTGTTGCACCTAGCCCTGCTGCTCCCCCGTCTCTGGTCTAAGAAGAGCAGGGAGCCTGCTGCGTGGGAGCTGTCAAGCTGGCGGGAGCGTTGTTTCATGGCGGCTGGTGGGTGCTTGGCTTCTCCCACAGGTGAGGCCACCAGCTTCTCCTCGGACTTGCTGTTTTCTGATCAGCCAGGCTGAGGGGTGAGAACGGGTCCAACAGCATTAAGCCAAAGCACAGACATTTCTGATGCTGGGGAATCTGGCTGTGGATGGAGAGAACTCGTCTGTGGGTACATTTTTTCTCAAAAGAACAGAGGGATGCCGCTGGTGAGTATTGCCTGGCTCTTGGGAATTGTCAGGATTACATGGGATGAAACTGAATGATTCTGGACTTTGGACTCAGGTAGACCTGAGTTTTTTATTTTCTTGGACTGCAAAATCTCTGCGGTTGGTAATTGCAGCCCTGAAATTAAAAGATGCTTGCTCCTTAAAAGAAAAGCTATGACAAACCTAGACAGCAATTAGAAAGCAGAGATACCACTTTGCTGACAAAGGTCCGTCTACTCAAGGCTACGGTTTCTCCAGCAGTCATGTACGGATATGAGAGTTGCTCCATGAAGAAGTCTGAGCACCAAAGAATTGATGCTTTTGAACTGTGGTGTTGGAGAAGACTCTTGAGAGTCCCTTGGACGGCAAGGAGATCCAACCAGTCCATCCTAAAGGAAATCAACCCTGAATATTCATTGGAAAAACTGATGCTGAAGTTCCATTACTTTGGCCACCTGATGGAAAGAGCTGACCCATTGGAAAAGACCGTGATGCTGGGACAGATTGAAGGCGGGAGAAGGGGGTGACAGAGGATGAGATGGTTGAATGGCATCTTTGACTCAATGGATGTGAGTTTGAGCAAACTCCAGGAGATAGTGAAGGACAGGGAAGCCTGGCGTGCCGCAGTCCATGGGGTCATAAAGAGACAGCAAGGCCTGAGTTTGAATCCAGATGCCATCATTTGCTGTTTGCCATCATTTGTGCCCTGGCCCCGGCGATTCACTATCCGGAGCCTCACTTCTTGTCTCTTTAGTGGGGATAGAAAGTCATTTATGCAGGGGGAGAGGTGTAAAGAATTAAAAGAGACAAGCTGGCCCAGTGTCTACTCAGTGAGAATCTCCCCTCTTCCCGTTCATATTCTCTCTCTTTTTCCTTCTTTCATGTACCCCTGTCCCTCGCGTGTCTGCGGCCCCTAACTGCTGACTCTGCCGGGTTCACTCCCATCCTATAAACTCCCCTGCCATAATCTGCAGGACGCTCTCCCTCCGTCCCACGTGGACGCCTTTCAGTTGTTTAGGGACTACTTTCTTGGCCCCTCCCAGCCTCTGCCCCATTCCTATGCAGCTGTCAGTTCTGTGACGAAACCCGAGCCGCACAAGTCCTGCATCTGAGATCCTGCTAGGTTTAACCCAGCTGGAGCTACTGTCGGGGGAGGCCCATGGGAGGATTTGGCTTTTTTTCCTCTTATGCTAATGAAGTGAATATGGCAAGGAGTCACAATATTTTCTTTCCAGGCAAAGAAATGTTGTAGTAGGAGAAACAGCATGCAGGGGAAGCAAATGTGATCTTACTGGATTCTCTCAAGGGAGGAATAGGACAAATTGTCAGCGTCTGTTGAGAAGATAATGCTCTCACTATGATAAATGCCAAGTTTCTATTGAAAACCACCATCTTAATGGTGGCCTCCCTAGAACTCAGTGCGTGCCTGGCAGCAGAGGCCGTCAGCGCAGGAAAGCGGATATTTGTAGGGGGGTTATTTGTTTGCGATGAGAAATCAGTTTAAAGCAAATGAGACCATGCATTAAAAATGTTCTTTTCGGCAGCTTTATAGAGCTAACTTGAGTGCTCCATTGCGGCCTGCACTTAAAACACACCTGTGGGGAGACTTCCACCCGCAATAAATATTTCTTGCATATGACTTAGATTAAAGGAGCACGTGGGATTGGAAAGCCGCCTGAAATAATTTCCCCTCCCATAGGAAGTAGCTGCTGTAATTCACTTGCAAGTTATTTCAAACAGCCTGTTCTGATAGAAATGTCTGCGTTCTTCTCATGGATTGGCATCTTCTAGAACTGTCTATTGTAGCACCCTTTCTGGATATGGGCGTGTCTGGTGGTGTTTATTTCAGTGCCATTCCCTGGAAGGGCTTCTCAGCTGTTGGCTGCCTTTTGGGGATGCTGTTTGCTGATTTGTCTCAGCCTCTTCAGTGTAGATGGTCTGCCTCACTCAGGGAGACCTGCAGGTTAGTTGGGGGCAGGAAGGATGCTCCTAGAGGGCTAGAGAGTTTAGGAGCTCTGAGGATTCAGAGCCGGGCTTCCCTGGTGGCTCAGCGGTAAAGAATCTGCCTACAGTGCAGGACACGCGGGTTCAGCCCCTGAGTTGGGAAGATCCCCTGGAGGAGGGCATGGCAGCCCACTCCAGCATTCTTGCCTGGAGAATCCCGTGGACAAAGGAGCCTGGACGGTTACAGTCCATGGGGTCACAAGGAGTCGGACACGACTGAAGTGACTATGCATGCAAGGATGCAGGCCCATTCAGGCCCCGGGCTGGCTAGGGACCATGCGGCCAGCTGGAGACAGGGAAAGAAGGTCTCCTTCAGTGGTTCAAAGGCCCGGAGGTGGTTCTGCTTGTCCAACCCTTCATTCGTACAGTATCCTGATGCCCAGTAGGTATTAGGTGCTGTGCTGGGATCAGAGATCAGAGGCAGAGTTCTCCCTGCCTGCAGAGGTCAAGAAGTAGAGACGCCAGCTAAAAAAGACAACCCCAGGGCCATGAAGAGAGACAGGGACCTGTGGACCGTCACAGCTGCGTGGCGCCGCAGGGGCCGCTGTTGGACTCCCTGCTGCCCTTGCTTTACGTCTGCTGGCTTGCTGGTTGCCCGTGGCCACCTCTGAGGGCGACTCAGGTCTTCCTTTTTCTCAGCAGCAACCTGAGTGCCGACCTGGAGAAGGTGCCCGACCGACATTTATTCTGGGCTCCCTCCGAGGTGGCGTGGAGGGTGGGAGGAAGGCCACCTTGTGTCCCATCCACATGCCTCTGGAGACAGCAGCCCCGCCCTGCGCCCACTTTGGAAAGAACCTAAGAAAGAACGGTCGCTTCAGTAGATCTTGGAATGATGAGTCTGACTCGTCATCAGCAGGGAGGAGGCAGGGTTCAAGTCGGATGCCTGCACTCACCTTGCCCAGATTGTTACCAGCTGAGCACGAGTTTTGAAGACTCTCCCCTTCCTGCCAAGTTCAGAGTTCCTGTTAGAGATCTTACCCTTCAACCCCACCAGAAGCTACAGGCCCAGTTTGTTTATCTGACTGACGGGTGGGGCCGTGAACTGTGTCTTTTCGGTGCTGGAGAACCCTGGAGAATATTAGTCAGGGTGTCCCAGTTATCTTCATACTCGTTGCTCCTTCCCAGATGCACTTAACCTGGGCCCCGCCAGTGGGTGGATTTGGCAGCCCGAGGAAATTGACAAAGATGACTCCTCAGATGCACCTAGGACAAAATTGTAGCTGAAGTTAGTGTTATTTTGTGTGGGTTTGTTTTTTTTTTAAACCCATAACGTTTAACCACTGGCATGAAAGTTTATATAAACTGTTCCAAATCAAATGTGTTAGTTCTAGATACCTTTTTTTTTTTAAGGCAACAATTAAAAGTGGCATTTATTTTCAGACATATTGAGTACTCACAGTGTCTAAGGATTGTAGAGCCTCACATTCTTACCCGTATTTTCACTCCTACCTCCGTGCTCATTTAGAGCAGGTGTTGACACGCTGACTAAAAAGGGCCAGATAGCAAATATCTGAGGCTCCGTGGGCCTTATGGTTCTGCTGGTGCAGCACAAAAGGAGAAATATGTAAATGAGCGACTATGGCTGTGTTCCAATAAAGCTTTATTTACAAAAACAGGCAGTGGGCCAGATTTGGCCTGGGGGCCATAAGTTACTGTAGGCATTTCTAGTCCCCAGGTCAAGTCTCAAAGAAAGCAGTGACTTCATGGAGTTATGAATATGTATAGGGCCATTCGTAAACTGCTTTGCAGGGGCCGGGGGATGGCACGTGCATACTTGTTTGGAAGAGTGCCTTTTTCATGTACACAGGCATCAGCAAAGTGCATTTGTGGTGCCACTCCATCCCTTCAAGCCATTCGGAAAGCAGCTTCAAAGTAAGCAGCTGCAAATATACGGTCGGCTAGAGAGAGAGCCTAGAACCTGCAGAGAATGCTGGGTGGGCGGGTGAGGGTCCTGGGGTCTGGTTTCCTCTTGGGTGCCCGCGTGCTGCTGCTCGGCGACGTGGACTCTGTGTGGGCAGGGTTCTGCCTGGGAATGCGTGTGGAAGCTTTGTCCGTGATGGACTTGCTGCTCTAGCATGATCCTAACGTGGAGGGCCAAAACGAACACTTGTGTGAAACTTCCTATGGCCATCCTTTACCCTGCAAACTCACACCCCTGAGCTGAGAATTTGGTTGCAGTAATGTCTTCCGAAAGAAAAAAACCTGATCCACGTGGATTAATTTGCACTCCTTAGTTCTGTAAAAAACCCAGTGACATTGACATGTTGATGAAAATGTGGAAATTAACACTTGGAAATTTTTATATAAAACTCGCATTGAAATTTCAACTAAACATTCTCACACTAAAAAGAGCTATGTACTTATACCTGAAAAACTCAATTTGATGCCAGCTGCTTATTTCTCCATTGTGGTCACGTGGGCTGAGGTTCTTAGTATGAAATGTAATTTACACAAATTAGTCCAAGGCAGGTAGAGTGTGAAATTAAATTGATGCCTTGATTTCTGTATTCTCTAGTAAGTGTTTCTCTGAAAATTTGTCAATTCTGTTCTAGAAACTTTGAAGTATGGTTTTTTTTTTTTTTTTAAAAAACAGAGCAAAGTTTTTATTGGTTAAGGATATGGAACAATGTTAATTACAGGCTAAAAAGACATGTTTTATTTTGTTTTGTAGCTAAATATTAGAGTAAGCCCACTTTGGATTACTGATCGATGTTGAAAGCTTAGAATTTAACATGTCTGTTAAATTTTTCAACCATCTGGACCAAGTCAGTTAATTTCTTTGTCTGTGGCTAGGACAGTCTAGGGCTTAGTCATGTAGACCCCCAGAGAAGGTTCTAGAGACCCTTTGCGGATGGAAAACTGAAGTTCAGGAGTCACACTGTGACCTTGGTCCCTCCCTGCGGGACCCCTGGGGTCCCGGCTGGGCCTGCCTCCAGCACCCGAACCCCAGCCGCTGTCTCTCTCAGAGGCGGTTTTTGGTGTTTTATGTTGCCTCAGCAACCGCGGTAAGAAGGAGTCGAGTATGAGGTGTCCTGGCTCAACTCTGATAATCCCAAGAGGAAGGGGAATCACCATGCGTTTAGCAGTCATCCCTGAGGCCAGCTGAGGGGCCACATCAGGACGTTGTCACAACAGCAACCGAGACTGGCCTTCCCCGCACGGGCGGGAGTCAGCCCTCCAAGGCTGGCCCCACCTGCTGAGCTCTTGAGGGGCTCCGGTGACCGCGCCCTTGCCTGAAAAGGATGTTGCATGGGAGGTCTAGGCTGTCTGTGGTTTCATGCCATCGGCATCTCTCTGCTAGGCTGCCCCACCCCGACACACACCTCCCAGCAAGGTGGACCTCAGCGGGCCCACCAGCTTTGGGGTGAATCATTTCCGCCTGATAACTAGCGGCTGATGTTCGGGGCGCCCTGAGCAATGAATTACGGGCTCTCCTGATGTTGATTTGCCCGTGGTGGCACGGGTGGCATTTATCGCTCTTGTCCCCGCTTTCAGAGCCTTTGTCTCCGTATGAGTCAGCATGACATGGTTTGAAAATTGCCTGTTTGCCTTTTAATGATGATTAATGTCCATAGCCATGCTTCAAATTTAGGATCTCTTCAAGAGTCTCAGAGACCGTTACCAAGAGCAACCTGGGGAGGCAGTTGGTCGTGTGGAGCTCTGTGCTTCCCTGCCCGATGCCTCCTCCGTGTCTGTCTCTTCCCTCCAGCACCCTGTGGGCCTTTCTTGGGTCACGGGCACCAGGAGCGGAGTTGCAGCGGAGGGGTGCACCCCCACCTGGCTGGCTTACCCGCCTGCTCGCGGTCCCGTGTGGTCAACGCCTCACCGGTGCCACTGGAAGGGTCGCTCCTTGCCCCTTCCTCCCTGCCCCCCGATCAGGGAGGCTGCCGCTGAGCTACATTTCCTCCGCAGCAGGTGCCTGCCATCTATCTGAAGATAGTTGCCAACATCTGGTACAATTGCCTCCGCAAACGCAGTAACAAGGCGGCCTGCAGTTCAGGCACAGAGCGAGCATCGCTGCTTTAATGATAACAAGCTGTTGGCCTCCCCTCCGAGATGAATCCATCTCACAGATGTTTGTCTAGTTTTAGGCAATCGTATCGCACTATAGCTTTGGTGATTATGCTCAACTGGAGACTATTACAATAAAAGAAGTTTGAACTTGTTCCATTTTTACATCCCACCCCCTTCTCCCCTGTTCGGAGGTATAATTTATATCAATGGCTGTAATATTGGTTCCATTACGGAGGCCTCCTTACTTTTTATGATGTCACTCGAGCTGCAGCTTAGAGCCTGGCTTCCTCTACAGGTTAATGTGCTTTAGCTCCATCAACACTGTTAATAGCCTCGCTTAATGGCCCCGTGTCCATCCTTCTCACCCTCTGTCGAGCACATGTGGACACTGCGAGGTCACGCGATCGCCTGGGCTTGCTCTCTCCATCTGTGGACCGTTGCAGCTCATGCCTGCCTGCGGGAACTGCGCAGTGTCTTGGGGGAGGCTTGGGGCCTGTTTGGGAAGGAGAGGATGGGAAGAGGGGTTCTCCCTGAAGGTAGCAGGCCTGGACACGTGGAACCTTCTGGACCGTCCTTGGCCTTCCTCTCTCCTTGTCTCCTTCTTCCCCAATTTATTCTTCTGCAACTGCTTCTCCTCCTTCCTAAGAGGCACAGTATTCTTGTATTAAAATAAATAAATCACAAAATAAATCAAAGTCACAAGTTGGCAAAACAGCATATGGAGGCCCGGCAGGCAGTTATCGCTGCCGTGTTCAATATTTGGGGCTTTACTGTTAACACAGTGGTTTACTGTTAGACATTTTTACTATTATAGCTCAAGACAGGAAAATTGGAAGGAACTATCAACCCGTTCATCTCCTATTTAGTGATAGTAAATGCTAAGCATTTTTAATAGCAACTATCATTAATTTGTCTTTGCTCTGTACTAGGCACTGATGGCTTTTATTTTATAGCATTTTTAAAATATTCTACATAATTCCTAAATATAATTCTTTATAGAATTCTCACAGTGCCCCTTCCAGGTGTGTGTGCTTACGTCCGCTGTCGCAGATGAAGAAGACGAGGTTCAGGGGCATGGCAGTCCGCGCGCAGTGGCACAGCCTCTCTGGGGACCAAGGACACTCCTAGCCTAAGGCCAGTGAACTCCAGTCCCACGCTCATCCCGCCGTCATCGTTGTCCTCGTTGAGCCCGCTTGCTGCCTGAATTGATATCATGGAAAAATGTGCCCGTCTGAAACGTGGTGCGTTACAGAAATCAGTGCAGGACAAATCACCACCCTCACTTGACATTTAAGCCTTTTTCATTTTAATTTGGGTATTTCTTTGTCGAAGATTAGGAAACGTCATTCTGGCAAGGTGTTATTTTTGGCAGCGGGCTCACGAATGGGTGAGTCAGCCTAACTGTGTACGTATCATTGGTGGCCGGACAGCACGTGTTTCTTTCCTTGGCCAGAAATAGACGACGGTGCCCATGCCGGTGACACACGTGGGAGCCCTGGGCTGTGGCAACGAGCACCTGCGGAGGAGCTTTTCGGCAAGTACCGACAGTCCGTCTCCTGCTCTGGACAGGACACTGTCCCGTAAAGAGTTCCGCAGAGGTGTCAGTTTGAGTTCCATAGGGAGAGAGGAAAATGTTTCCCTTGAAAAATTGAAATAGCGTGGTTTTTTGGTGATGCTTGTCAAATTTGAAAGCCATTGGGTGACTCATGAAAAATAATAGTTCTCAGAAATGGCTAAAAACGTGAAACTTGAAATCCAGCGGGTTATTGAAGACTCGCCGTGATCTTTGCCCTCAGAGTTAGCTTTTAAGTATACACTTTTAACTTGGGCCGTACGAGGTCTTTGAAGAAGCCCCCATGGAAATTTGCAGACTTACCTGTTGGTTCCTTTTGTGATCTTGGGCAGCGTCTCTCTTCTCTGGGTTTTGGCTAGTCCTTCTATAACGTTGGACTGAAGGACAGTCTGAAGTCCGTTCTGGCCCTCGAGTTGTATTCCATTGGCTGGGACACAATGGAAGCGTCTGTTTTAGGTGTGGCCATTGCTAGCTTCCTTGTGGGTCTGAACTCGATCCTCAGGTGGCCCAGAGTCAGGGCAAATCAAGTCGGATGGCCCACGGGAGGGAGTCTGTTGACTTGGCATCTTCTCTGCCTCATTTCCCTCCATGGGCGCAGAGCTCCCGTGCCCGTGATCAGCAGCAAAGCTTTTCCTGCATCCTCCACCCCCTCCTGCCCTCATCAAGGCATTCGTCTTCTCCTGCCTGCCCCGCCATGCTGAACCAGTTCTTCTGTGCAGCGCTAGAGCCAACCCACCCAAACGCAGAAAAGACACGTGGTGTGACTTTTTCCACTTTTCTCTCTTGCGGTAGTTACAATATTATTAAAAATCCATTAAATTTTAATGGACCCTATAAAATATGTGCTCTTGTGAAAGCAAGCACAGATAATTATTTCTGATGAATAAACCAAGAGAACAAGTGTGTATGGGGTTCATGCTGCAGCATTTAATTTTTATTATATACATCTCCTGCAGGGGCAATCACTGTGATGTGCCAGCTGGTTGTGTCGAGGGCCGGTTCTTCTCACAGATCCTTGGGGGCAGCAGGAACCCTGAACTGTCTGGGCTGTCCTCAGAGCTGGTTTGTACGTGGCGAGACGGGCCATGGGTGGTAGCTGTCTTCTGTTAACCTCTTCAAACGGAAGAAGGAAGGATTAAGCGATTCAGAAGAAGAATGCTGTTTCACCAGTACTGGTCAGGCCGCTGTGCGGGGTGAAGATCAAAAGCAAACAGAAGAGCCACCCAGTGACTGTGCTTTTGGGTCAGTCTCTTAACTTCTCTGAGCGTTTGCTTTCTAGCTGAGGGATTGTAGTGCTGTGTGACTTGGGGTTTGACTGGCAAATTCCCCACCCCACCAGCCCTCCCCACCCTCTGTCCTTCGATTGAAAATGTTCTCCTAGCTCTAAAGGTGGGAGGAAGGCCCCTCCACCCCCGAATCCTCCCACAGTCCTTGTGATGTGAGGCTTGGGGGCCGTGGGGTCTGGGTGTCCTGTGGTCTCTGGGGGTGGAGGCTTCTGTGCTGTTTCCTAAGGGTTGAAAGTGCCTCTGGGGGGCACAGGGGGGCCAGCCCCCTTCTCGCTTCACCCCACCCCTCAGGCCGCCTCTGCCTGGTGACTCCTGCGTCCCAGGGGGCTCAGAACCCAAGGGGAGGGCCAAGCCCCGCAGAGCTTCTGGGCCGTGTTTGAGGCTGTGCCAAGGCACTGACGCCTGATCTCTGCAGCTTGACGAGACCCAGCTTCTGATCTTCAGCTCGGCCCCCTTCCTTCCTGGGGCAGCGTTAGCCATCCTGCAGGGTCTGGCCCGCGGGAGTGGGGGCAAGCTTCAGGAAGCACTTGCAGTGGTTTAAAAACCCTGGTCAGCCCCTGTGAGCAGTTCTTCCCAGGCTGCAGAGTTGCGTTACCCTCACTTTCAGTCCCGCTCAGCTTCCACGGCTGTTGCTGGGTCACGAGGAAGTATTCTGGAATATTCCAGAATGAGAACTGGAAATCAGCCGCCGGGATCAGGAATGAGGCAAGTGCAACACTCTGCACTGAACTGGGTGATCAGTACGTGAAGAAAGTTTATTTTTAACACTGTCATGATTGTGTTTAAAAACAAAAGGCCTACTGGAAAAAATTAAATGCAGAAGTAAGCAAAGAACTGGAAACCGTTGCCCCTGGTATTTCATCACCCTGAGATGACCTGTAGGAACATTTTTGGTGCAGCTTTGCAAACGTCTGCCTGCACGTACGTGAGCGTACGTAAGTTCATATACATGGTTGCGTACACGTTTAGACTCATGGGATCCTCTCTGGTTTGCCAGACTGAACGTTGCCGTTCAGCGATGTGTTAGCAACGTCTTCCTTGTCGGTATACCCTGTCCGGTCACGTTTGATCCCTGTGTTGTTTTCGTGAGACCCATGTACCGTGACTGACTCGCTGAAGCCTTAGTGAGAGCCGTCTAGTTTAGGTTGCTTTCTGGATGTTTCCACTGTTTGGTCTTAGGCTATCAGGATTGCCCATGTGGATGCATTTCTCTCCTGCTCCTGCGATGCTTTTGACCCTGCAATTCCGCTTCTAGGTATTTACAAGCAGCAGATAATAACACATTCTACAGTCTTCTCTTTGCTCTTAAACTGCCCCAGAGGAAGGTGGTTCTTGGTCTGCCTTTCTCCCAGTGAACAGCGTTAAGTGAGATTCTGAGCTTTGGTGTTCCAGATTCTATACCCCCGTTTCCCTGAAATTTACATTCCTCTGAAATGTGTCATTTGAAACACTGAAAAAAGCATACTGAGTGAAGCCTCTGCTTTACCGTGACTTTTTAATGCTTTATGCTACCTGTCCATGAAGTCTTGAATCATCATCCGGAGAGTTTCAGGATCAACCTCGAGTTGAGTACATGTCAAAAGTGGCGTCAGATAAAGTGTTTTCAAGTGGGAATGTTCAGGTGTGATTTTTCAGTGGATTTTTGAACATTGTTCCTAGCTTTGTACCTGTACCCGTTTTGTCCTAAAAAGGATATAACTGCAGACAAATCACGACTTTTTCCCCCCTTCGTATAATACAATCAGTTATTCGCTCTGCCTTAGTGAAAGTGTTACCATTGTTATTTAAATTTTGCGTTGCTGCTTTAAGATAAAGATTCAGCTTGTTACCTGTTTTATCTTTTCCTTCCAGCTCAGTGGGGACTATAGCCCTTTGCTTCTGTGTGTGTGTCCCCAAGGCCCAGTAAGAGTGCCTCCCACTCCCTAGAGCCCGGGGTGCGTTTTGTGACTTTTGTCCAATCACAAAGTTTTTGCATTGGAAGGTCTCTGAGAGTCACATTGTCCCCTATTGTAGAAATGCTTTTCATCTTCTGCCCATTTTAATTCGATAAATAGTGGTCGGGTACTTTTAGTATGCGAGGTGCTGAGGGACCTGTGTTTGACGGGGTCCCCAGCCTCATGGGGGTGACAGACTGAGCAGAAGGGGCTTCAGGGTGGCCAAGTGCTGGGAGGAGTCTGAGAGCCAGACCTGGGGAGCAGCCCACGGTCCAGGGTCCACACCGCCTTTCTCATCTCCTCAGTTCTGCATTTGATTTTAAAACAAAAGAAAAGAAAACCTTTGCAGAGAAAAGGCTCAGAGTTCATAGAACCCTTATTTCAATAGAGTTTAGGTAAGCAAGGCCTGGTGCAGAAGTGTTTGGGGAAGGAGTTTAGGGAAAGCTGACTGCTTTTATCCAAGCTGACAGCAAGCATCGCCAGAGGGCCCAGGGCTCCGGAGTGCTCCAGTCTCTGCTTCCACAGCTCAGCCTGGGCCGAGGTGGGGGTCCAGGTAAGGTACTGCGACTGCTTTGCAAGATTCCAACTGAGAGATGCTCCGAACTTCTCCAGGGCGAGACCAGCACGGACAGAGGCCAGAAGATGCGTGGGGACATCACCAGATGTGAGGAAGTCAGCCAGGCTGGGTAGGAGGTGTGAGGGAGACCCAGTTTCTCCCCAGCTGATGAGGGAAGGGTGTGCAACCCTCTATGCATCGTGCAGTTCTGAGGGTTAAGCGAGGCCACGCGTTGGAGAGGGAGGGTCAGTAAATGTCATGATGTCATTGAATTAAAAAGTCCTTAGTCTCCTGTCTTCATCCAGCCTGAAGGGGAATCTCCTCCACAGTATTGTCAGTATTCCCAAAAACCCCCCGTATTTGATTTTCTAGGTATTTCTTTCAATCTTCCAAGGCACTGGCTTCTCTTTTTGACTGGCTTTTAATGGTTTAGGGAAGAACTTTCCAGGAGTAAAAAAAAAAAAAAAAACTGCTTCCCTTTTCGGATGCGCACATGGTTCCCTATTTTGTCTTTCTGAGGTTTGCGGTAAAACAACTCTGTATTTAATGTGTTTTGAACAGTGCTCTAATATGTATGTATAAATACAGGTATATTTATATATATAAGTGGGAATATATATATAGGTATGTACGTAAAATACATGTATCAGTGGTTTGCTATATATATGACAGTGGTTCTCAAATTTGGCCAGGTACCAGAATTACCTAAAGAGCTTTTAAGAAATACAGATTCATGGACTCATCTCTGGGGGATTAGGTGGTAGAAATGGGTGGGGGGCAGTGGCTGGGTATCTATTTTTAAAAGCCTCAGTGTGCAGCTGGGGTTGGGGACCATTAGTAACCTATTTCCATATTTAGAATAAGGGCAGTCATTCTTCTACGGGCATCCAGAAGTGAATTCAGTAGCAAAAAGCTGGGTCTCAAACCTTGTTTTCTCTACTTTTAGTTGTCAAATTTAATCGTATAAACAAAGTTCTGAGGTTCCCCCCGGTCCTCCACCCTGTCACATCGCCTGGGTTTTAAGGTAAATATCCCCAGTGATACGGGTTCTTCTGCTGTGGTTTTGAGTGCCCTCCATTCTCCCGGGTAAGAACGTGTTTGCCACTTGGTGGATATTTGTGAGTGTGTCTCTATGCCGTCTGTGGGCCAGGTGCAGGCTGGGCGTTGGAGATCGAGAGTGTCCAGAAGCAACGTCTCCCAGCCTACACACAACACCTGAGCCAGAGCCCTTGTCTGCGATGCCAGGTAGACTTTCCTGATAGTGGGGGAGCAGTCCTGCCTGAATCTGCAAGGCATCCTCAGTCCAGCCAGGGCAGACCCGGGCAAGCGCGGCCGCAGGCGGGTAGCACTGTCTAGCGGCGCCTGGCCTTTCTGAGTCAGCCCTGCCTGAATTTCAGCCTCATTCTGCTCAGCCACCAAATACACAGCGTTACTGTAAGATCACTAGGGAAAGAGACCGGCCCTGTTTCTGGAAGCGTTGTGCTGTTTTGTGTCTAAGAGATTCACCTCTGCTGTTGTGCCCTTCTAAATAAGAGGCGCGAAAGCGGCTCACGTGCTGGCGGACCCTGGGAAAGGCGTTTTTGTCCGGCCTTCTTTGAGTGCATCGTCCAGTGGCTCCTGCTGCCGCGGGCCTCCCCGGCTGGATGCAGTCCTCCCCAGCTGGATGTGTTTGGAGCTTGCATCCACTCACGCGGCATCCGGGAAGGCTGTGATGTAGTGAGGACCATCTGTTAGGGCCAGATAGCAAGGACGTCTGCAGCACGTTGAAGGTTGGTCTAGATGGCCAGCAAGGGGTTTTCATGCCCTGCGTGCCTGGAGTCCCACCTCCCCACCACTGAGCTGGCTTCTGGACGGGGAGACTCATAACTAGAGTGGCTGTGGTTCTTAATATCAGAGCAACTCAAAAATAACCCCCAGCATACCCCCACCCCCCTAGTTCATATTCATTATGCTGTAGATTTTTTTTTAATTACGTAAATATAGCTCAGGAAAAGGAAGATTTATAGTCTCATCACTGAGAGCTAGCCCCCGTTAGCATTTTGGTGTGTGTCCTTCCAGACCGGCTTTCTGCACATTTGCTCAGCAGTTATCACGTTGGCGGGGAACATGGATGCTGGAGGCAGGCAGGCCTGGCTGCCCATTCTTGGCCCCATCACTTCCCAGCTGTGTGACCTTGGGCAAGTTAATTTCTCTGTAAAATGGTGCTGTGTGGTAGACTGTATTTCATGGGATGAGGAGTTAGAGGAGATAGCGTTATTTGCCTTCTTAGCGGACCTCACACACAGTGAGTGCTCAAGACCCATGGAAATTAAATCATACGTGCATTATTTATTTATATGATTGGGACTCCGTCCAAAGCCCGGAGGTTTGTTAGCAGACAACCGTGAATAAAAGTAGCTCCATGTTTGCCCATTCATTGGGAATTCTACTGCCACCAAAGAAAACTCACCCAAAAGTTAAAGTGTGTGCTTTTAATGGTAAACACCGTCATTTTGCCGCGCAGTAATTGACGTGAATGGCAAACAGTTCACATCAGTGATTATAATTAATTAGTGTTGCTTTTAAATATTTTTGCAGCCAAATCCAAGCTCACTTTCTCTTCTCATGTGATTTCCCCAGTACTGGGTAATGCTGCCCCTGTGGGTGTGCGTCTCGAGGACAGGAATGGTGGTTTCTTCTTTGCACCCTAATGGTCTGGCGCATTGGGGTTCAGGATGTGTTAGTGACACCCAGGACAGCTGTCCATTCACTCACGAGTCTTCGCCTGACACAGGTACCACTAACAGCAGCGGTAATGTTCCCACTGGACTGAGCGTTCTAACTCCGGCTCTTTGCCCCTCGTCTGGCCACATGAGAGGCCCAGCAGAGTCCATCTGCCTGTCTGCTGCTCAGGACTGAAGGTCTCTGAGCACCCGCTCATCATCACCTTTCCTGAGCTCTGAGACGGTGGCCCGTCGTCTCCCCTGTGGGTGACTGTGCCACGGTGAGGCGGTGGGAAGAAGCGGGTCCAGGCCATAGTGGGCACCAAGTGGACTGGCCAGGACGAGGGCAGGGGGTGGCCCTGGCCTCTGGCCACGGAAGTGAAGGGGCTTCAGCCCCTTCAGAAAGTTTTGAGGGTTGTTCAGCCCTTTCTTCTTTTAAAGGGTTTATGTTACTTGTTTCTGGTGTGCTGGGTCTTCGCTGCTGCGAGGGCTGGCCTTCAGTTGTGGTGAGCGGGGCCTCCGCTCCGGCTGTGACGTGCAGGCTCCTCCTGGCAGTGGCTTCTCTGTGTTGCAGGGCCTGGGCTCTGGGGCCCTCAGGCTTCAGCAGGTGTGGTTCCCAGGCTCTGGGGCGCAGACTTAGTAGCTGCAGCACACAGGCTTAGTTACTCCGCTTACATCCCAGACCAGGGGTCGAACCCATGTCTCCCGCATTGGCAGGCCGACTCGTTGCCACTCAGCCGCCAGGGCAGCCCTTGGCCCCGGATTATCACCGTAAGAGCACAGAGAAGGTCCTCCAAGGCCACCAACTAAAGGAAACTCCCTTTGCCGTGCCTTTGTCGGTCAAGTCTTTAACCGGAAACCACGTTCTTCATCCCACTCTTTGAGACGAAAGGCCCTCCTGTTGCCGACCCCCAGTCAACACCCAGTCGACTGAGAACAGCCCCTCCCCAGTTGGTCAACTGGAGCACGGTATGCTGGAAGGGGAGTGCCACCACCAAGCAGGTGGGAGGCATGACCGCCCTAGCAGGGCACGGCTGGCTGTCCTGGGCCTGGGCTCTTCAGCCCTGCTGGAACTCACACTCCCAGGTCAATAGCCCTGGGCTAGGAGCCAGTGCGTGTGGGACCTTGGATGAGTTCCTCGACTCCTCGGTGCTCAGCTGCCTCCCTTTGAAAAGTGAAGACAATAGTCCCTTCTCTCCCCTGGTAGGGTCAGGCTCGGAAGAGAGAATTTATTTAGAGTCTCTGTTACAGCTCTTGGTTCATAATAGATGCTCAGTGCTGTGCTAAGTCACTTCAGTCGTGTCCGACTCTTTGCGACCCTGTGGACCATAGTGTTCCAGGCTCCTCTGTGCATGGGATTCTCCAGGCAAGGATACTGGAGTGGGTTGCCATGCCCTCCTCCAAGATGCTCAGTCAATATTGGTTTCTCTGTGAGGAAGGGGGTATTTTAATGTGACTCATATGTACTATTAATACCTTCTTGGAAAGTTGCAGCTTACTTTGGTTCATCTGGGGAATGGAGGCTTTGCCCCCTTGCCCATTAGAATTGCTCTCCCTGATGCAATAAACTTCACTACCCCTCTTGGCTAACGGAAGGGCTGGAGATCGGAGTGCACGAGCCCACAGCTCCGGGCGGCATTGCCCTTGCCCACCCGGGTTTGCCCTGGGCCTCAGCCCTGCCTCTCGGCATCTCGTCACTGCAGAGCTTCACTTTCTGATCAGCAGGTTGTCCCCCACAGGCCCAAGGGGAGTGCACCGAAGACCAGGTGTGGCCGCCCCCCATCAGTCCGGGAGGGACAGTGTTTTCCTGCTGACACGTAAGCTGTGTCTTCCTGGCTCCAGTGGGTGTCCGAGCCATCCCTTCTCCATGACCTCCCTGCCTTGAGCAGTCGGTCCCTCCGAGGCCTGGCTTTGCTGTGACCCGCACAGACTCACAGCCTGGGGCCCAGGCTGCATTTTGAGGATCAGAACCAGGCCTCTTCTAAGCCCAGAAATCAGGCCCTGTGGTTCTGAGCGGCCACCATGTAGGATGGTGGAGTTGCGTCTTCATTGGCTTGCTGGGTGGAGACAGTACGGGGGGCAGGAGGCCAGGCACAGTGTGGCTGTCCTTTCACACACGCTCTGCCTGGGACCTGCAGGTCTGGGTGAGGGTCCCCCTGACTTGCGAAGGCAGAAATGCTACAACAACCCCTTGCTGCCCCCTGGAGCGGTTTGCCAGCGTTCAGCCCATCACCTCTCCCTTCTGACCAATCATATTCCTTCTTTGACCTCTGCAACCTTCTGGAAGACTTGACTGCAATGGAAGAGAGACCGGACCACAGGTCAGAGGGGCCTCATGCTGGCTCTGGAGCAAATGAGCTGATTTGTTGGGCAGGCTGGGAGGAGCCCTACTTGGCCCTCTGCCCTCACTATGAAGAGACTGCCCCCAGTCTACAAGTGTGACTTGCTGTGTCCTTTGCAGCACAGATTTATTTATTTCCACCAAGCCATGCTTTTCTCCCCTCAACACATTCAGCCTTTAATTGTAACTATTAATCACCCCGAGTTGTGTAGCAATTCATAACCCTTCCATTAAATATTAAGCTTTAAAAAAAAAATCAAGCTCTCTTAATTGAATTATTGAATTACCAGGCACTTAAAGTGGCTCTGGTGGATGTGACTCAAGAGTTTCAGTGTCAGAAAGGACCTCGGTTTCTTTCTCTGTGACTTAGAGCGTGTGTGGGCCCCCCCCGGGGCGGGTGACAGACAGCTCCAGATCGCTGGCCCCTCCCCCTCGCCTTGCCCCCTTCTCCTGCTCGGTTCTTCTGGCAGAGCCCCTCTCGGGTATCTGCCATTTGTGTTGTCCTAGTTGTTCCAGCCCTGGAGTTGGTTTGGATGGAGACAGCCGCATCCGTCGTTTGGAACTCTGCTGCTTCCGTCTGGAATCGGGCGGTCTGTTCCTGGGATGAGATGCCGCAGGGCCTCTCCTCTGCCCAGGGCTCCTTTCTGGAAATGCTCATCCCTCAGCCACCATCCCTTCTCCTCAGCCGCGTCTACCTGCAGCTGCTACCCGGGCCTCTGCTCACCCACCGGGCTTCCCCACCCTCCCTGCAGCCAGACATTTCCAGTTGCACGTTCCCTTCCCCACCCCTCACCCCGCCTGACCCCGCCCTTGACTGACCCCGCCCTCCCCAGGCTGACCCCGCCCTCCCCAGGCTGACCCCGCCCTCCCCAGGCTGACCCCGCCCTCCCCAGGCTGACCCCGCCCACTCCCGTCGGTTCGCGGGACTCCTTCTGGGAGGACAGTGGTGTTGCCCAGGGCCCTTCCTGGCTCACTGCTGGTGTTCGTCTGCTGAGCAGCTCTGAGCTCGCCTGACTCCTCTGCCTGCTGTCCCCCTCCAGGCCAGGCTGATTCACCGCTGCTTCTCCCTGTCACGTGTCTTCCTGCTCTAATGTGTCTTTCACCCGCCTTCCTTAAACCTGGTTTTTCCCAGACCGTCCTCTGCTCCCCGTTCTGTGGTGGCCCCCTGCTTCCTGCCGCGGCAAAGCTGCCATCATAGCTCAGCTTGTGTAAACGGGCCTCCCAGCATAGCAGGCATCACGATCGGTATTGCCACCTCCCTTCAGGAGGAGGATTTGAGACCAGTGGTGGAGTGATGGGGAGAGGCAAGCTCAGATGCTTTAGGTGGGGTCACACTCGGAGTTTAGGGGTGTGCTGGGTTGAATGGTGTTCACTGCCCATTCCCATTCACTTGGAACCTTAGAAGGCAGTATTATTTAGAAATAGGGCCTCTGCGCTGTAGGGGAATGAATGTCTCCGGTTTTAAGCCACCCAGTCTGCAATCTTTTGCAGGGGCAGCCCTGAGTTTGAGCATCTTTTCAGTGTACAGTCACCCCCGCCCCCGGCCTCACAGTACCCCCTAGTGCGGGGCCTCCCTGTGAAGTCTTAACAGCAATGACTGCCCAGCGTCTGCCTTTGGAGTCGACCAGCCCCAAAGAGCACACCTTTCTCCTGTGCTGCCTCGTGTGGGCGCCCTGCCCTTTGCTTGCACCCTGGCCCCTCCTTCTTGTCTGTCAGCAGGTTTTTTTTTATTTTTACGGAGTGCTTGCGATAGGTCAGGTGCAGTGGAAAAGCCCCCAGGGGACAGAAGATGGTCAAGGTTCTTGCTTTCATGGAGCATACATTTCCATGGAGGGTTGAGGGGAAGATATTCAGATGGCCACAGCAAACGTGCAGAAGGTAATACCAGATAATGTAAGAGTATGTTCTTGGGGCTACTCTTTTTTACGTATTTTTTAAAAATCCTGATGTATTTTACTTATTTATTTTGATTAAAAGAAATTTTGGCTGCACCCCACAGCAAGTGGGAACCTAAGTCTAGGGATTGCACCTGCATCCCGCGCCCCCCCCCCCCCCCCCCCGCATGGGAAGGTGGAGTCTTAACCACTGGACATCCGGGCAGAGTCCTGGGCTGCTTTTGGAGCTGGCTGTGTCAGAAGCTGACTCTGAAGCCAAGACCTGAGTGAGAAAATGGGCCAGATGTGTGTGCGTCTGGGCAGTGATCACCCTGGCCACGGGAGCCAGCGGTGCAAAGGCCCTGGGGCAGGCCTGAGAGCAGCAGCGAGGCAGGAGGTGACACAGAGCCCCGCCAGCTGTGGGAAGAAGTCTGAATCGTGTTCTGAGTGCCACCGAGTCTGACAGGTTCCAAGAAGACAGATGACATGGTCAGCGTTTTTAAACCTCAGACTGTCCTGTGGACGCTGGGTACTGGGGAGCTGGGGGCACCAGAGGTGATCTGGCCTTAGTGCCCTAGCGTGATTCTTTTTTGTGGGTCTCTAATCCTCCCCTGAGCTACTCTTGCACAAAAAGTCAATACACCACTTAATTAGAAAATCGTTTCCATGTGTTAAAGGGGCCTCCCCTGCCAGGAGGGCCTGAGGGCCGTGCCGTTGCACACGCGGCTCCTCCGGAGTGCCTGTGGCATCGGTGATGGCGTCGCTGCTCTTCATGGGGGAATGAGTGATAGACTCATGTTTCATGTGGAGTGTCTCAAAGCACAGGGAGTATGCTCATCCCTCCTAGAAAAATATCTGTCTGTCCAAGAATTGCCAGACTTGTACGCTAACCACGTTGTGACTTGAGGAGACCTGGGGGCTTATGAATTCCGCTCTGCACATGGGAAACTGAAACTCTGAGAGGCTGCAGGCCCTGAATGAGGAATAGAACCCTCCTTGATCTGCTGGACCCTGAAGCCTACATCTGTTTCCCCGTACCCCGCAGGCTTAGCTCTTGGGATGAATGCGTATCTGAAAAATCTGTAACTGAGTGATGAAGCAATTAAAATTGGGAAAGTTCCTAATGGACTGTGGAAGCCGGCACCATTGTGCAGTGGTTCAGAGCTTTGGAATGAGATAATATGGGTAAAACCCTGGTGACCTGACGCCATTGAGTCTGAATAGGCTGATCTTTAAGATGGGAAGAATGCTGGTTAAGTAACTGTCTTGCGGGGATGTGGTGAGGGTGAAATGAGGAAATCCTTGAAAGGGGCTCAGTGCTGTGTGTAGCACAGAGTAGGTGCTCAGTAGGTGATGACGAGGACTGGGAACAGGGTTTAGAAGGAGGAGGAATGTACATCCACCGAGTTTATGGGATGAGCCGTTGCACTTGGGTCCTGGGGGGTGGGTTCTCTGCACCGTATGAACAAAAGAAAACTGTGAGGATGCAGGGAGAGACACCCAGTCTGGGCCTGGCTCCGCTGAGATGCGGGCTGGCAGACTCAGGAATGGAAGTTGGGTCAAAAGACTGGGGTGGGGAGCCCATCCCAGGAGAAGGCAGGGGGGTGAGAGCGTGCAGAGCTGAGCTCGAACGTGGAAGTGAAAACATACTGACGGTCGTGGGTGTTCCAATAAAACCGCTCCTCTGAAGATGACAGCCGTGAATCATAAACTCATAAAAGTTTCAGAATTGGAAGGACTGAGGAGAGCATCCAGTCTTGCCCAAGGTCAGACAGGGTTTATTTTGAGCGCTGACCTGCCCAGATTCTAGAAGAAGATGTTTCCCCCACCCTTTCTGTCCCTTCTCCTGGGTTGACTCCAGCAGCTCACCTCTCCCCACGAGAGCGTTTGACGTGGGGTTCAAGGGCATCAGGGACACCTCCAGCCTGGTACGCACACTGTTGATGACTCCCCAAGGCTGGGCCCAGACCCTCGCAGGGTGGGTAAAGTGTCTGTCAAATATCAGTGGGAATGTTTCCCATCTTCCTGTTGAGGGTGGAATTTGGGAAAAGAGGCTTGTGGATCTCATGTCTCGGGAATGCCTTTATATCAAGCATGATGTATACTTTTTGGGCAGTAACCTTTGGATTTCTTGTACTTCCCATCCTTATGCATTTCCTCATCTACTTTTATCATGCTGGAGGCATTTTTCCGACATCTCCAATCCCCTTTGGAACAAAGTGAGGTAGAAATAAATAAATGAGGTTTCTTGGCTTTTGCTCCCGGGTCATCAGATGATTCCCTGAGCCAAACCTGTTAGGTGCCAGTAGCGAGCTTGGGTCAGGTCAGAACTCGAATTCCAGCTCAGGGCAGGGTTTGACGGTGGTACTGCTGTTCCTGGTGATGGTGGCACGGAGTGGAATGAATCAGGGGCTGGATTGGGGGAGACATGCCCAAGGGACCAGGGAAAAGTAAAGGATGTTTTCGTGACTCGCCAGGTAGAATCCCTGGGTTCACTGCAGTGAAGCTTCGAAACTCTTGCCCTCGGCTCTGCCTTTTCTTCAATGTGGGGCTGGGAAACATTTTTCTGTTGCATCACCTCATTACAAATAAGGAGATGCAAGGGAAGGAAAAGAAGAGAAACCTGCTGAGTTCCTATAGTCTGTCCCTGCTTTGCAGCGTGGGTCAAATTCCCAAGGAGGTCCAACCCCAAATAAGTTAGTGTCTTGCTTCTAGTAGCCTGTGGTCAAGTGTTTCTTTTTTTCTGTTTATTTATCCAGTACATGTTTATCGAGTGCTTGATGCTGTGTGGGGAGAAGGCAGGCAGTCAGGGTCTGCCCTCCTGAGTCTGGTCTAGAAACACAGGTGCGGCGCAGTTCGCCGTCATAGGTGCTTTGCAGGGAGGGCGCAGTGTGTCCTCTGAGGGGGAGGCGGTCCTCGCCTGGGCTGGGTGCTCGTGGAAGGGCCTCACCGTGGCCTCCTCTCCCGCCCTGACCTCCAGGAGAGGTTTGAGCTGAGGTGTCTGGGGCCCCGGGGGAGGGGGTTGACACGTCGAGGAGAGGAGGATTTGGCCACGGGCGGGGCATGCTTTCCACAGCAGTCTTTCCGCTCCCTGGCTGGGCCACCTGTCCCCAAACGGCCGGGTCCTGGGGGGGCAGCCCGCCTGGGGGTTCAGTAACGGGCCCCAGTTCCTAGAAGGGGCTGGCCGCAGAGATAAGACCGCAGTGACGAGGGGGCCATAAATTGTTACCTGTGCCCTTCGGTTACCCCCTCCTCCTCCATCGCCCGCTTCCTGAGCCTGTGGGGTTGGGTTTAGCAACCAGGTTCCTGTTCTTGGGATGGCGCAGAAAGCTGACTCCTGGGGGCTGGGCGTAATCACTGAGATGCAGAGCGCTGATAGCAGAATCCATTTAATTTCTGTTGCTGTGTGACAGGGTGGGGAGCCGGAAGGTCAGGACTCGTTTGAAAGTCACAGTTCAGTTACAGAAACAACATACTACACCCCCCGCCTCCCCAAGGAATTAAAAATTGCAATATTTGAGGGGAAATACTGGAGAGAGGGTGAGGGGTTTAATCAGAGGGTGGGGAAGGCAGAGCAGGTCTTGACTGTGGAAAGTCCAGAGCCATCTGGGGCCAGGGCTTGAGAATGTTAGCTTCTCCGTTGGAGAGGATGGGGCGGGCTGTCTGTGCAGTTGCTGAGTAGACGTCAGTTGTCATGGGCAGTTGCTGACGGTCAGCGTCAGCTTTCTGGCACACGATGGGAGGACCCATCCTCTGTCCTGCTGGTGATGCTGCCGAGGTCCCAGCTTTTCTGATGGATTATGGTTGATCTGATCAAGACTGTGTGGATTTGTGAGATTCTGCAGGGTAGAGGCTCATGGTAAGATTCCCATCTATAAATATGTGGATTTTCTAGTCCATCTATGGCCTGGCCTGGCTCAGAGGACACGGGAGGGCCCGGCAGAAGAGCCTCCTTGGCTGAGTAGATAGTGGACATCTGCGGGACAGAGAGTTGGGCCATCCCACGTCTTCCTCATCAGGACCACAAAGGCCTGCCCTGGGTTGACTCCTTTATAAGGGGAGGGTGGCTGTTTCAGTTTATGCGCTTGGCACTGGGGAGATGGTCTTTATCTGGAAGGAGCTCGCAGCATAGAGCGTGGCCCAAATTTGGGGCATTTTCTAAGAATCTGATGAGTGAATAAGTTTCCAGGATTTAGGGGATGGGCCGAACTCGACAGAGTTTGGTAGTGTTTGAGGTGCAGAGAGAGAAGTTGAAACAGTGAAGAGAAATTGGACATCTGTAACTGTCTTAGCTTAGGTGCTATAACGAAATAGCATAGACTGGCGCCCTCAACCACAGAAACTTCTTTCTCAGGGTTCTGAAGGCTGGAAGCATGAGATGAGGCTGGGTCGCCCAGCTCCGGTGAGGAACCTCCTCTAAACCTAAGCTCCTCCCAGAGGCCCCACCTCCAAGTACCCTCACATTCGGGGTTAGGGCTTCAACTTGCGGATTTGAAGGGGCCACACATCCAGTCCACACGAATAACCCCGCTGAGGAAGGGGTCCTGGCATGCCTGGTTCCCTGGAATATAAATTTTGGTGATGTATTAGTGATCCCATAAATGTGTTTGAGTGAAGACAGCTGGGTGGAGGCATGTATGCCTTTCTCCTGTGGTGAGATCCACACTGTAAAACTCATACCTGAGATGCTTGGGGTGCAGAGGGTTGGGGGGGTGTCTCTTCTGGCTGAGACTCACTACCAGCAGGCTGTGCCTGGCTATGGCTGGAGGCCAGGGTGAGCTGTATGCCCTCTCTGGCCTGTCCAGAGTTAGGCGATCATTTCAACCTCTCATCACCTCGAGAAGCCATGCAAGGCAATTCGAACTGTGCTCGGAAGGGTGGGAGGCAAGGCTTGCTCTGAGCTGTGAGCTGCAGGGGCTATGGTGAGGATGCTCTGCACAGATGAAGGCCTAGGGAGCGGCCCGATCACCAGCTGGGTCCCTCTGGCCAGTGCTGGCCAGGGCGTAGGAAGCCGTGCCCCTCCTTCTTAAACCGCCTCGTGCCGGTCATCCTTGTGACTTGCAGACCTCTGTGGACCGTGCACATCTGGGCTTCGCGTCGGTCAGCTCCTGTTATCACTCGTCTTACCGGGGTCTCTTGAGTGTGCGCACTCAGGCCTGTTCTCTGCGCTCGGCTGGATCGGCTGAGCGAAGAGAGGTTGAGAGGAGGCAGGGCTCACCCCACTGCTGAAGGCCAGAGGGCCCCGCTGAAGAGCTGGCCGTCCTAAAGACGAGCTGCTCTGTTTATAATCTGGCTGCTGCCACGGGCCCCTGATGAATGGCAGTCCGCGCGGCGCTGGATCTCAGCACGCGGGTTCCTTTCTGTGCCTCTGACCTGGGTGTGGACGCGATTTCCCCACCGCCCCGGGGTGAGGGCTGGGGGGCTGGGGTGCACTGTGCAGGAGGAGTTGGCATCTCAGGGGCAGCAAGGGAGGCAGTGGGCTTGGACCCAGGAAGGCTGAGGCCAGGGGTCCGGGGCCAGGGGCTGTGGCCGTGCACACTTGGTGCTGACAACACTGCCCCCTGCTGTCTGGCCTGGGCTGCGGGGGACCTCACACCCCCGGATGGAGCCTGTGTGCTGGCCCCCCACCAGGCTCTTTGAAGGGGACGGTGAAGCCGGCCTGTGCTTTTTGTATTTGTTTCCACGGCAGGGATGGGCTTGCAGAACCACCCTCACGCTCTCCTGGTCCCTGTGATTCCTGTGAACGAGACGGCCAACCAAGGAGCAGGAGGGGGTCCCACGGCCCCGGGGTGGGGGGTCTCCTGGCACGCAGAGAGGATGGTGGGCAGGCGTTGGCTTGTCAGCCAGTGGGTCTGCATTAAAAGAGAGTTGCCCGGCCCCTCCAAGGCCCAGGGCTGTTGCTTCTTCCGATGTTTGGCCCTGATTTTCAGCCCTGAGGCTCTTGAGTGTTTGTGAAGTCCTGCTTTCCCGTCTGCCTCTCCAGAGTCCAAGCCCCCTGGGAAGTGTCTCCTTGCCATGCAAAGCCTGCTGTCGCTCACCCTGCAGCCTGAGTGTGACTGCAGGGAAGTAGGTTTGGCTTTTTGAGAAAAATATAGGCCTCTGCAGAGGGCCCTGGGTTTGACCCTCACTTTCAGAATGCGGTCTGGTGTGTTTGTGAGCTCCTTGGAGCCTGTTTCATCTTAAGTGAAAGGGGACCCTGTGAGACCGAACCCTGCGTGATGCATAGAAGGACGGCCCGTCAGGGTTGTCCTCATTCCTCTTCTCAGCCTGATTCTCTTCTCTTTCTTTATGTCGTCATTTACACTTACTCACATAATTTCGGCATTATCAAGGCCACGACCCCTGGTTAACTGGGATACAAGGAGCTCTTAGCAGGTTGCCCGGCACACAGTAGGTCTACAGTTCAGTTCAGTTCACTTGCTCAGTCGTGTCCGACTCTTTGCGACCCCATGAATTGCAGCACGCCAGGCCTCCCAGTCCATTACCAACTCCTGGAGTTCACTCAGACTCACGTCCATTGAGTCCGTGATGCCATCCAGCCATCTCATCCTCTGTTGTCCCCTTCTCCTCCTGCCCCCAATCCCCCCCAGCATCAGAGTCTTTTCCAATGAGTCAACTGTTCGCATGAAGTGGCCAAAGTACTGGAGTTTCAGCTTCAGCATCATTCCTTCCAAAGAAATCCCAGGGCTGATCTCCTTCAGGATGGACTGGTTGGATCTCCTTGCAGTCCAAGGGACTCCCAAGAGTCTTCTCCAACACCACAGTTCAAAAGCATCAGTTCTTCGGCGCTCAGCCTTCTTCACAGTCCAACTCTCACATCCTTACATGACCACTGGAAAAACCATAGCCTTGACTAGACGGACCTTAGTCGGCAAAGTAATGTCTCTGCTTTTGAATATGCTATCTAGGTTGGTCATAACTTTCCTTCCAAGGAGTGTCTTTTAATTTCATGACTGCAGTCACCATCCACACTGAATTTGGAGCCCAGAAAAATAAAGTCTGACGCTGTTTCCACTCTTTCCCCATCTATTTCCCATGAAGTGATGGGACCGGATGCCATGATCTTAGTTTTCTGAATGTTGAGCTTTAAGCTAACTTTTTCACTCTCCTCTTTCACTTTCATCAAGAGGCTTTTTAGTTCCTCTTCACTTTCTGCCATAAGGGTGGTGTCATCTGCATATCTAAGGTTATTGATATTTCTCCCGGCAATCTTGATTCCAGCTTGTGTTTCTTCCAGTCCAGCATTTCTCATGATGTACTCTGCATATAAGTTAAATAAGCAGGGTGACAGTATACACCCTTGACGTACTCCTTTTCCTATTTGGAACCAGTCTGTTGTTCCATGTCCAGTTCTAACTGTTGCTTCCTGACCTGCATACAGGTTTCTCAAGAGGCAGGTCAGGTGGTCTGGTATTTCCATCTCTTTCAGAATTTTCCACAGTTGTGATCCACACAGTCAAAGGCTTTGGCATGGTCAAGAAAGCAGAAATAGATGTTTTTCTGGAACTCTCTTGCTTTTTCCGTGATCCAGCAGATGTTGGCAATTTGATCTCTGGTTCCTCTGTCTTTTCTAAAACCAGCTTGAACATCAGGAAGTTCACGGTTCACATATTGCTGAAGCCTGGCTTGGAGAATTTTGAGCATTACTTTATAAGCATGTGAGATGAGTGCAATTGTGCGGTAGTTTGAGCACTCTTTGCTATGTCCTTTCTTTGGGATTGGAATGAAAACTGACCTTTTCCAGTCCTGTGGCCACTGCTGAGTTTTCCAAATTTGCTGACATAGTGAGTGCAGCACTTTCACAGCATCATCTTTCGGGATTTGAAATAGCTCAACTGGACGTCCATCACCTCCACTAGCTTTGTTCGTAGTGATGCTTTCTAAGGCCCACTTGACTTCACATTCCAGGATGTCTGGCTCTAGGTGAGTGATCACGCCATCGTGATTATCTGGGTTGTGAAGATCTTTTTTGTACAGTTCTTCTATGTATTCTTGCCACCTCTTCTTAATATCTTTTGCTTCTTTTAGGTCCAGACCATTTCTGTCCTTTATTGAGCCCATCTTTGCATGAAATGTTCCCTTGGTATCTCTAATTTTCTTGAAGAGATCTCTAGTCTTTCCCATTCTGTTGTTTTCCTCTATTTCTTTACATTGATCACTGAGGAAGGCTTTCTTATCTCTTCTTGCTATTCTCTGAAACTCTGCATTCAGATGCTTATATCTTTTCTTTTCTCCTTTGCTTTTCGCCTCTCTTCTTTTCACAACTATTTGTAAGGCCTCCTCAGATAGCTATTTTGCTTTTTTGCATTTCTTTTCCATGGGGATGATCTTGCTTCCTGTCTCCTGTACAATGTCACGAACCTCATTCCATAGTTCATCAGGCACTCTATCAGATCTAGTCCCTTAAATCTATTTCTCACTTCCACTGTATAATCATAAGGGATTTGATTTAGGTCATACCTGAATGGTCTAGCGGTTTTCCCTACTTTCTTCAATTTAAGTCTGAATTTGGTAATAAGAAGTTCATGATCTGAGCCACAGTCAGCTCCTGGTCTTGTTTTTGTTGACTGTATAGAGCTTTTCCATCTTTGGCTGCATAGAATATAATCAGTCTGATTTTGGTGTTGACCATCTGGTGATGTCCATGTGTAGAGTCTTCTCTTGTGTTGTTGGAAGAGAGTGTTTGCTATGACCAGTGCATTTTCTTGGCAAAACTCTATTAGTCTTTGCCCTGCTTCATTCTGCATTCCAAGGTTAAATTTGCCTGTTACTCCAGGTGTTTCTTGACTTCCTACTTTTGCATTCCAGTCCCCTATAATGAAAAGGACATCTGTTTTTGGTGTTAGTTCTAAAAGGTCTTGTAGGTCTTCATAGAACCGTTCAACTTCAGCTTCTTCAGCATTACTGGTTGGGGCATAGACTTGGATTACTGTGATATTGAGTGGTTTGCCTTGGAAACGAACAGAGTTCATTCTGTCGTTTTTGAGACTGCATCCAAGTACTGCATTTCGGACTCTTTTGTTGACCATGATGGCTACTCCATTTCTTCTGAGGGATTCCTGCCTGCAGTAGTAGATATAATGGTCATCTGAGTTAAATTCGCCCATTCCAGTCCATTTTAGTTCACTGATTCCTAGAATGTTGACGTTCACTCTTGCCATCTCTTGTTTGACGACTTCCAATTTGCCTTGCTTCATGGACCTGACATTCCAGGTTCCTATGCAATATTGCTCTTTACAGCATTGGATCTTGCTTCTATCACCAGTCACATCCACAGCTGGGTATTGTTTTTGCTTTGGCTCCATCCCTTCATTCTTTCTGGAGTTATTTCTCCACTGATCTCCAGTAGCATGTTGGGCACCTATTGACCTGGGGAGTTCCTCTTTCAGTATCCTATCATTTTGCCTTTTCATACTGTTCATGGGGTTCTCAAGGCAAGAATCCTGAAGTGGCTTGCCATTCCCTTCTCCAGTGGACCACATTCTGTCAGACCTCTCCACCATGACCCGCCCGTCTTGGGTTGCCCCGCAGGCATGACTTGATTTCACTGAGTTAGACAAGGCTGTGGTCCTAGTGTGATTAGATTGACTAGTTTTCTGTGAGCATGGTTTCAGTGTGTCTGCCCTCTGATGCCCTCTTGCAACACCTACCGTCTTACTTGGGTTCTCTTGGGCGTGGGTATCTTTTCACGGATGCTCCAGCAAAGTGCAGCCGCTGCTCCTTACCTTGGACGAAGGGTATCTCCTCACCACCGCCCTTCCTGACCTTCAACGTGGGATAGCTCCTCTAGGCCCTCCTGCGCCCGCACAGCCACCGCTCCTTGGCCGCCGACCCTGGCCTCTGGCATGGGGTTGCTCCTCCCAGCTGCCGCCCCTGGCTTCTCTTGGCTGCCGCCCTTCGAGCATGGGGTCCTCCCAGCTTCTGCCCCTGACCATGGGGTAGCTCCTCTGGGCTGCGCTTAGTGCGCCGGCCCCAGTAGGTCTACAGGCAGCAGTAATTTCTGTGGTCTCTTTAGTTTTTTGTCTGGGTAAAGGGCCTGTCTCAGCAGCGTTTCCCTCTTGCTGGCAGCTTGGCGGCTTCAGGGGGAGGACGCTAGGGCAGAGGGATCAAAATGAGGCATCCTTTCCCTCCGCCCCAGAACACCCCCTGCTCCCCGAAGACTGCCCCCTTTTTAAACTGATCTCCTGCCACATTCACGGCCCTGTACATCGGCGTTGGGACGGACCTTCTGGAGATGTTTCCCTTCTTGGTTTTCGAGCATGACTAGCTTCACTTTCCTATAAGGGAGTTGCTGTAAGTTTCAGAACCCGGAGAGGCCTTTGTGTAGGGATTTTTCTTAAACGGCACAGGGCTCATCGACTTCCACAGGGATTTATGGGCCCTGTCCAGTTACCCAGGCCCCTCTCCCCCAGAGGAATTGGGCTTTTGTCCTCCACTGACCTCTCCTCTCCTCTCCTCTCGGTTCGGTTGCCCAAGCTAAGAGTGGAGAGGGGATGTGATAACCGTGGGTGCCCGGGAGCCCGGGCTGAGGCGGGGTGTGGGGCCGTGGTCCCCGGCTTTCCTCCTGACGGGTGTCGGATGGCCTCGCCTATGGCGTCTGTGGGCCCTGGGCTGTCTCTGGCAGACGGTGCAGGAGGAGGATGCCCGGACTGTCCTGAGGACCGCCGAGCCCCAGACGGCTACTGAAATGGCCCTTGCCCAGATCTGAGGCAGTGAGGAGAGGCGGAGAGGAGGGGGCCAGCCTCACAGAGGCAGGAGCCGCCTTCCTCCCGACTGGCTCCTTCCCCTGGGAGACCGGCCCCTTGGGGGGAGTCATCTGGCGACCCCGGTGGCCTCCTTGTCGCGCTGACAGTGCCGGGGCCGCTCCTGAGCCCACGCGGGGCTGGGCAGAGGGAGGTGCCGGCCTCTAGCTAAGCCGTGGACAGAGTGGGCCCTGCGGACTCTGCTGTGTCCAGGCAGTGCCTGCCCTCCCGCCCCGAGGGTTTGCCATGTCTGGGAGCGTCCTGCGCAGCGTGTCCCGAGGCCGCAGCTGTCGGAGCTGACTGATGAGACCGCTGGCAGCTGCGCTGGGGCGCTTGGCCCTGTGGCCTCCCCGCGTCCCCTGCCCTGGGTGCAGCCCCCAGGAAGTGCCTGCAGGCCACGTGCGGACAGAGGCCGCCTGCCGGGGAAGCCTGTGAGCCCAGGGACTCGCGGCTCCTCAGACAGCGGCAGGGCCCCCCTCCCCGTGTGCCCAGGAGACCATCCTGAGGTCCAAGGGCAGGTCAGGCGCGGGGCTTGCACTTGCTCTCTGCATCAGGCCGCTCCCGCTCTGTGGGGCGGGCCTGTCGTCAGTTGGGGCTCACTTGCTGTCCCAGGCTGCACGCTGCCGCCCATTAGCTGTGTCTCCCGGGACAGACTGCTCTTTGTCACGTCTCTGAGCCTCAGCTTCCTTCAGGGGCTAAACCCGATGTGCCCAGCGTGGCCACGTTCCTTTCGTCCTCCCTGAGAAGCTGGGTCCGCGCCTGTCTCCCCGTAAATCCAGTGGCGCCCCTGTGGGCCCTCCAGGGGCTTCGGCCGCCGTCTGCTTAGCCCGGGGGTGGGGGGGGGCGGATGGGCAAGGCGCAGAGCCAGGAAGGAGATGCGAGAAGAAGGGGAGCAGCCAAGTGCTTGCTGATTCCCACCCCTTTCCCTCCTCCCCAGACCTCTGTGCTTTCAAGTCCGAGAAGGGATTCGAGAAGCCTCGAGGAGGCTCCACAGGTTGACAGGATTCCTGATGAATGGCCAGGCAGCCTTTGCCTGACAGCCTGAACTCCTCGTGGAGCTTGCATCATCAACAGCCTCTCGGGGCAGGTCCTGCTGCCGCCTCGGGTTCACAGACTGGAGCGCAGAGGCTCAGCGCGGACCACGCCCCTTACCCAGGGGTGGTCCCTGCAGAGCCATGGGATGACCCAAGTCATGCTGCTAGACGGTCCTCCTTCTGTCCTGGAAGCTTTGCTTCCCAGACGAGCAGGGAGATGATGCTGGTTGTCAGGGAACCTCCCAGGCCTGGCCTGCCCGCCACATGCCGCATCTGGTTAGCCGGGCCTTAAGCGTGGCCCAGGCAGAAAAGAGGGCTTTTCAGAGTGCTTCTGGGGTGAAGAGAAGGCCCCGCAGGGGCGGGTCCCCTCTGAGGCTGTAATTAAAACTCCGGGCCTGGTCTCCTTTTCAGGTATCAGCTCTTCAAGGGTTCAGGGAGCCTGGTTTTGTGTGCAGAGCCCTTTCAGTACGTGGGAGAGGAGGACACAGGTCTGGCTCTGGTGTGCCCCCTTTTTCCACATGATGCTGAACCTTTAAAAAGTGGGGTGTTGGCATCAGATGAGCCGTTGACATCTGGGCCTTTTTTGTAGAAATTCCATGATGGATGTTTTCCTCAGGAGGTACAGCCAGTGTCCCAAAGACAGATCCTTTAAACCTGCCTGACTCCAGGGGCGTCACCACCGACTTCCTGGTAAATACCCGCGGGCCAGGAATGTGTTTGTGCAGTTTCAGAGATGATCCAGAAAAGCCTCTGCTGGTCACCAAGCTGTGTTTGTGTCTGGAGATGAATCGTGCAAGGGAAGATGTTTGCTCCTGAAATAAGACATTTTGTACAATCCATACAAGCCTTTAATTTGACATTGCAGTCAGATGCTGAGCTGTCAGATGCTGGGTTTGAAGTTGAAAGTTGACTTTCCCCCCTGTAGCTACAAAGTTCTGTGTCAGCCTGAATTTCAATTTCCTGGAATTTTTGTGTGTCTACAGCTTAACTTGGCGTTCTAATTTAGCACCCCCCCCCCTTTTTTTTTTTGCTTTGTTTTATATTTGGTGGTTGTGTTATTTGTTTTTTTGTTTGTTTTTTGGTGGTGGTGGGTAGAGGAGGGATGGGTTAGTGTCAGGGCAAGGGGGGCATTTAATCATTTATTCTTTCAAGTAGGTTTAATTGTATAAAGATTATAATGCATACAAACGTCTGTAATTAGGGGAGTTGGTTCTGTTAGACAGTGTTTTAGTGAAGAAAATTACAGTGTTCATAGGAGAAGGCAGCATATATTAACGTGCAGCTAGTTTTTGCTCATTCGTGCCGAGTGTTTCCCACCCTGGGGGTGTCTCCCCAAATTCCCAAGTCTTCCCAGTCCCTCCGTGCTGCCTGGCCTGCCCTCCATTGAACCAGGCCGCTTTTTAGCACACACAGACCTTTCCAGGGGCTTGGGAGGCCGCACTTTGTTCTGCGACAGCGTGCGTTTCCCTCACTCGTGACGGCTGTTCAGGGCTGTCTCCTTTGTGTGGGGCATGGTCCGGGGCGTCGTAGGTGTAGCCATGAATGAGACAGCCAGCTCTGTGCTCTCGTGAAGTTTGCAATCTAAAGGGGAGTCAGACAATGGAAGAGAAGGCTAAGTGGACCTGCTACTTGCAGATACTGATTCCGTGCAAAGAGGAGACAGAATAGAGTGTTGAGTTGGAGAGGGACTGGGGACCAGGGTGGCAGTGTGAGAACGCTCATTTAGGCAGAGTGGACAGAGCCTCTGGGGCCACAGACTGTCCAAGAACTGGGGTTTCCAGGCAGATGGCCAGCCTGTGTAGTGTTCAAGGTAAGAATGAACTCTTTTTTTTTAAAAAAAATAAAAGAAACATTTGTTTGTTTGGCTGCGCTGGGTCTTGGTTGCGGCACAACCCGTCTTTGTTGGGTCACATAGAATCTTCCAGTGCAGAGTACAGAGTTGCAGTGTGCAGGCTTGCTTGCTCTGAGGTATGTGGGATCTTGGTTCCCCGAGCAGGGATCAGACGTGCTGCTTTGCTAGGCAGATTCTTAGCCACTGCACCACCAGGGAGGTCAGGAAGGAGCTTCCTGAGTTCAGGGAATAGGAGGAGGAGGAGTGGGAACAGAGTGGGCCAGGGAGTTGGGGCTGGGAGATGAGGTGGAGAGCTGGCAGGGGACTGCCAGGCTGTGGATTTACTCTCCGAGCCCTGGGGGACCTGTTCGGGTCCTTCTCACACGGTTTCCCTTGAGCCTCTCGCCCCGTGGGCTCCGAGCACACAGAATAGGGCTGCCCTACTCTGGGAGGTGAGCCTTTAGGCCCCAGAGAGGTGCTCTCTGTTGGAGCTTTTCCTTGAGGATCTGGCCACTTACTGGAGTGTAGACACCATGAGGAACACCAGTTAGAATAAAGGGTGAGCATCTGTTCAACTTGCGGAATATTCTTCCAGTGCTGACTAGGCTGTGAAAGAGATGCCTCTACCTGCTCTAGGAGGGTCTGAGCGACCCTGGGGCTTCCCAGGTGGCGCTCATGGTAAAGAACCCACCTGCCGCTGCAGGAGACGTAAGAGACATGGGTTTGATCCCTGGGTCAGGAAGTTCCCCTAAAAAAGAGCGTGGCAACCCGCTCTAGTAGTCTTGCCTGGAGAATCCCCATGGACAGAGGAGCTTGGTGGGCTACAGTCTGTGGGGTCACAAAGAGTCGGACACGACTGAAGACACTTAGCACGAACAACTCTACATGGGATGTGAAGGATGAGTAGGAGTTTGATAGGATGGATGAAATGGGAAGAACGTTGCTGGCGAGGAGAAACCCCTTGGGCAGGAGCATGTTAGGGGAATGCCAAGTGACCTGGTGTGGCGAGAAGTGAGCCTTTTGGGCAGGGGCGCTGGGATCAGAGTGGGCCATGCCTTGAAGCTTTGGATTTTATTTTATACCTGCAGTCACATGTGCTTTGACGCCGTGTTGATTCATAAACCCCGAATCCAGCGAATCCATTTGCTCCAAGGAGACTGACCATCACCCTCAACACCTCTGCAGCCCGCTGCGGCCAGTTTGCTCTGAATCTTAAAGCCCCCCGCCCGGGAAGGGGCACCCCGGGACAGATGGGCCGGTTGTGGCGTGCCCAGGCCGTGCTTTGTCCGAGCCTGGGGCTCCCGTTGTCACCTGAGAAGGGCCCCGCTGACCCAGCTGTTCTGCCGAGCTCTCGGTCAGATGGTGAGTGTGTGGACGTCTCAGGTTTTACAGCCGCGCTCCCCGCAGCCTCCGTGCCCTTTCCCTGCAGCTCCTGGGAGGCCAGACGAACGATCCCCTGTTGACCGCCCCACCCTGGGGCCACGTCCTCTGCTCCTGGTTGCCTGGCTTCCAGAAGGTCTCTGCTGGCCTTCACCGTCTCCCTGATCTTTTATTTCTGGTGGAAAGCCTGAAATACCAGGATGCACATCTGAAATGTCCCTGGCACGCCTCTCCTGGTTGGTGTGGAGCACACAGGCAGCGCGGAGACGCTCCGTGTAGGTTTCAGGAGGCCCGGGGCGGAGACAGAGTTACAAGTTAGAGATCTCGAGGCTGGTGTCTGTGGGCCGGATCCCAAGCCCAGGACTCTCCAGTGGGCATGCTCTTCCTGGCCTTGCTGAAAGACAGTTTGCTGCGATGGAGTGAATTACGTCCCTAATTGTTTGCGGTGCCGGAAACCATTTCCCATAAGCGTTCGTTTGCCCAAGCCCGGAGTATGAGATAGAGCCTTCCTGAAATATTTTTCTTTTCCATTAGCATTTCAGTGATAAACAGCTTAGATGCACTGAGAAAAATTAATGAAACTATTGTAACAATCGTGCACGAGTAAGTAATTTATTAAGGACAATTAAAAAGCTTTAAAAACCATCCACAGGGCAAAATGAGCAGGAAGACGGGTGTGTGGCGCGTTTTGGCAGGGAGCCTGCTGTGGGTGTGTGGAATGGGGGCCCCCACCCCACCCCTGGCTCCCTCACCCCCAGACATGACGGCAGGGAGCGTGGATTTCTGCTGCCGAAATTGTTCATAGCAAACATTTGACGCGGCTTCCCCATTGCAGAAAGCTGGGGCGTGGGGCTGACGGTTGGGGAGGGGTGAGGAAGGGGTCTGGAAGGTGCAGGGCCGCTGTCTGAGTCCCGCTCGCCTTCCATGTCCTTGGGACAGACATGCTTGTCCCTGGTCTTCACCTCCGGGGCTCTCGAGGCTCGAGGCACAGTCACACTTGGCTGTTTTTATAAGGACCTGATTTCGTGTTGGCTCCTGGAGCCTGCACACCAGCTGAGGGGCAGAAAAGGAAGCCTGGAGAGGTGGAGGTGGCACCAACATCGTGCCGTCAGCCATTTACGGGCTCAGGCCGTGGGCTGGCCTCGGCCTCCTCTCCTGCAGAAGAGAGTCGTGCAGGGGGTCGTGGTTAGGAACGAGGGCATGCAGAACCGGACAGAGAGGAACCTGACACTGGTGCCCAGGAAGTCAGTGCTCGGGAAATCTCCAGTGGCCTTCATCATCATTAAAGGCGTCATCACTGGGTTGATGGAAAGCCAAGCCCAGATACGTGATGCCCAGGCTGGTGCCCCTTTTGTGGAGGGCCAGTGCTACCCACCCGTCCTGTGGGCCCCCGTCACGGCTCTTGATTTGCGGGAATGCACAGGCAGTGCCGCTGTGGGTGCCGCTGTGGGTGCCGGCTGTGCGCACTCAGCCCTCCGCCGGTCGAGGCGAGGCCCCTCTTGGGCAGGCTCAGGTTGCCCTGCTTTCTCCTTGCGTCATCTCTGCCCGCCTCCCTTCTCACGCACATCCTGGTTCACAGCACCGAAGTACAGACCCTTCCCCACTCTGGAATTGTTTTCATGTCTAAGAGGGACAGGGGTTGCCAGGACTTTTCTTTTTTTAACCGGCTGATGACGAGAGAACTCTGTGATCTTGTGGCCCAGCAGATAGATTTCCTAAAACAAACCTCTGCCCCTCACCCCGGAGGGCACTGGCCACTCTCTGCGTTGCTTGATCATAGACACAAACGTTGTGTGTCCATCATGGACCCTTGCATCTGTTGGCGAGAAGTGATTTTTAGTTCACTTACTGACGAGAGAAGAAAATGAAGTGTTTTTGTGCAGACACGACAGATTTTTCCCTCGCCTTCACGTGCTGCAAATGAACAGTGAAAAACTACTCGCTTTTGCTATGAAAAACTATAGAGCCTGTAAAAAAATAGTAAATTATGGAGACATTATCAAAGTTTATAGGCACTAGAATTTGACCTTCAGCAAATTCAGCTTTGGAGGGAACAGGGTTTTCTTTTCCCTCTTCACAACGAAAAGTGAGAGGGAGGGAAAAGATTTATTTCCTTCCAGAGTGAGAACGGCAACTGGAAATGGCATTCTCCAGTTGAAAGAAAAGGAAGGGGGAAAGGCTATGTTAAATTACATAAAGAAATACAGGAAGACAGTTTCCTTGGGAGAAATGAAGACCTGTGGAATAGATGAATCCCCTTTGGACGTTGGTTCCTTCCTCCCATCCTGCTCCTTGCCTCTGCACCCCGCCCCCCCCACCCCCGCGCCCCCCGCCCGAACTTCCTCTCCTCATTTTGGTGAGTGTTCATTTGTATACTTTTCCGTATTCCCTGGTGGCCCAGAGGGTAAAGAATCCGCCTGCAATGCTTTAGACTCAGGTTCGATCCCTGGGAAAGGAAGATCCCCTAGAGAAGGGAATGGCAACCCACTCCAGTACTCTTGCCTGGAGAATCCCATGGACAGAGGAGCCTGGCAGACTGCAGTCTCTGGGATCACAAAGAGTCGGACTGAGCGAATAACACTAGGGATACTCAGAGAAAATAATACTGTTTTGTCTTGGAAAGCTTTGCACTTTCCCTTAAACTTTCACTTTCTCTTTCCTTTGCTGGGACTTAGCTGGGAGAGGAGGGAGGTTGATGGGCCAGCATACGGATTGGATGGCCTGGCAGGTGCTGGTGGTGTCTTTACCTTCTTGGTCTTCCTTGGGCTCCGTGAAGCTTCCTTGGTTGTTAAGAATCTGGGAAGACGATGGTTAAGAAGACTGGGGAGGTGGATGATTGGAAGGTGCAGGTAAGTACCCAGAAGGAGCCAAGTGCTGGGGGTCCACTGAGGGCCAGGTATTTAGACTTAAGCTTCCTTTGCTTTTTTTCTGAGCCAGGAGTGCTTGAAATAGTCAGCTAGACAGTAGTGTCCCTGGCCTGCTTTTGAGTGTGTCAGTGTGTGAGTGTGTACGTGCCTGTGGGTGCGCACTCATAATAGGGTCTTTTGCGGCGAGGTCTCCATCTCCTTGGCAGACGGTCTTGTCCTGGAATGCATAGATGAGACCCTTAGCTGAGTAAGTCCCCAGGCATGAGTGGTGGTGTTTGAGGAAGAGCTTCAAGAGCTGGTCGTTCTTTCCGAGACGGTGGACTCAGTGGGTCCTGAAGACCTTCTGCAGGCGGCTGTCTCCCTCCTGCCTGTCCTGTAACATCTCTGCAGCAGTGGTGGCACCAGCCTGGGCCTCCGATCTCTGAGCTTGAGACCCTTCACCCTCTTTCCAGGAGCAGAGGCCCCGGAGCTGTGGCTGGGTCTTCACGGAGAGCGAGTCCCTCGTCTCATTCTCACCTGCTCGTTCCTCTGCTCTGAGGCCAGCAGAGGAAATGGCTTTGCTTCCCTCTGCAATTTAAGGTGGGAAGTTGACGGTGCAGAGCCTTAGGCAGGCGGGTGTGTGATTCTAAAATCCCAGTGAAACTGGCCCAGCTGCCTGGCCTGGCCAGCTTTTCTCCTCCTTGACTCCTCGCTCACAGTCTTTAAGAGGCGTCACAGCTGTCGCCCAGCAGGGCACTTTGAGTTTTCAGAAAGGGGGCAGGGACACGTGTCATCTGCCACCTCCACCAGGTGTCTCTCTGGTCCCCGCCCCCAGGGGAGGAACAGCGAGGAACAGCCCTGTGGGGTCTGGAGCTGTGAAAACGAGAAGCCTGGACCCCGGCAAGCTCTGCTGAGCATGACCAAGGGTGATGTCCTTTCTTTCTTGCCTGGAGAGCCGCTCTCCAGCAGACACACATCCACTGCACCTGGAGGCTGGCCCTCTGACCGCACTTCCTTCTTCAGGCTGCAGGTAGAGGACACAGTGAGGGCTTCCGTGGTCAGCACCTTGCAAACCAGCTTGACGGCTTCCCTAGATGCTCAGCGGAGGTTTGTCCAGCTTGGGTCCGACTGGGAGGTTCTGACCATCTCACCTTGGCTCTGGGCAGTTGTCCAGCTCCCGCCGCCTCTTCACCAGCAAGAGGGACCGTCTTCTCCAGCTGGGGAGCCAGTGCACAGCTCACAGCTGGAAGGGACCCCGGGGACCTGTGTCCATCCCTGCCCAGGACTGCCTTGTCTGCCGGCAGCGAAGCTAAGTCTAGAAGCCACGCTTCTGCCTCCTGGCTGTGGAAGCGCCACCTTGGGCCAGAGACCCCTGACTTGTGCACCCCAGACTCGTGAGGGGGACGCCTTATCGCTGTGATCATCTGCTCACTTTTCTTCTGTATAAATTAGGGTCATTAACTGTGGCCTGTCTTTCCTGGCTTTAGCAGAGGGGGATGTTGGTTCTTGAAAAGGCTGGTGTCTAAGAGGGTACTGATCTGTAGAGAGAAGGCCTGATTCTCTCTCTTTCTGCCGTTGGAACAGTTGCTATTTACTCTGTGCCCACAACAAGCCAGGCAGTGACCCACATGCTCCTGGGGCAGCTTCCTACCCAGTACTCCTCCCCACCCCATGAGGCTGGTACTGACTTACAGGTGAGGTCCTGGAGCACACTTCCTGTCCTGCCCCCAGGAGGCACAGCTGAGTGATGGGGAACTGGGATTTGGACCTAAGGCTTTAACCTCAGAGATGAGGGGGCTTCTGAATGGCAGATCAGGCCAGAATCTCCTGGCTGGTTCTGGCCAAGGGCCTTCTCACCTGAGCATGTGACCACACTGTAATGCCCCCTTCCTAGTTTGGGGGACATCTCACAGCAGCTTATGAAGCTTGCTGTCCAGGTGATGGGCACCACAGATCCCCTACATAACCTGATAATTTGGGAGTTGAGCTGCACCCCTCAAATTCCTGCCTGGTGAGGAGCCAGTAGTATCGGCTGCCCCATTGTATTTGCTCTTCCTAGGTTGTGGAGGGACAAAGCAGGAGGCTTAACTCGAGCGCCCGCACAGCAGCAGGAGCAAACACATCTGCCTGTGCAGAGCTTGTCTCCTGCGCCCTGTACTCCTGTGTATCCAGCCCTTTAGTCTTCGGCCAGTCCTTGGGGTTGGGACGCTTGTTTCTCACTTTAAGCAGAGGGAAATAGAGGCAGAGAGAGGTTGAGTGACTTGTTCGAAGTCACACAGCTGGGAGTTGGCAGAGCCGGGACCCAAGCAGTCTCACCCCAGGGCTCCTATCTGAATTGCCCTGGGCAGAAAGGGTGGTTGCTCTTTGGCCCAGTTGGCTGCCTAAAGGGAACCGACAGTGAGGGTGTAACCCTCGATGAAATAAGCGGCCCCAGAAAGGCTGATGGAGAGGGCTGCCTCCCCTTGGAGTCCTGGGTGGATCCTGAGCGCGTTCCCTGGGTGTGCCATTGCCCCGAGGGAGCCTCGGGTTGAGCGATGATCAGCGTGTGTTTGTCGGCCCCCAAGACCAGCAGCCACGAAGACCCGAGGCCGCCCCTCCTTCGTGTCTGGATGCGGCTGCTGGCGTGCGGCGGCCATGTGCGTCCACTGAGCGTCCTCCGGGGCGGGCCTGTGGTTCCAGCCCGCCTCGCTTTGCTTGTCGTTGCCAGTGGTGTGTCTGTTAGAGGCCCGGGTCATCCTGGGTCTGTGCTTTGGACTGTGGCCGTGGAACTGAACAGGTCTTCATAGCCAAGTAGCCCATGTGGCCCTTGAGCTCTGTGATGAGGCTAAAACCTGCAGAGCTGCTAGTCCGGCCCCCAGGGCCTCGGGGCTGGGGTGCTGGCACGGCTCCATCTGGGAGTCCCACCCCGTCTCCTGCCGTGGGATCAGAGGGCCTGGTTGGAACCCTGCTCCTGCCGTTGTTAGTTTCATGACCTTGAGGCTGTTAACTAACTTCTGAGAGCCTGGGTTTCCGCCGCTCACCTGAGAAAGTCCCGTAAGGCGTCGGGCACGTGCTCAGGCGCGTGAGAGCCGCCCCGTGACTGTGAGTTCCGTCCTGTAGCTCTGGGCCTGTGTGTGAAAAGAACTTCCTTTTCTTTTCAAGCTCAGACAGTGTCTGTTGCCCCTCAGATGTGAAACTATCTCCCTGTGGTGTGGGTGTGTGTGCGCGTTAGTTGCTCAGTTGTGTCCGACTCTTTGTGACGCCACGGACTGTGGCCCACCAGGCTCCTCTGTCCATGGAATTCTCCAGGCGGGAATACTGGAGGGGCTAGCCATTCCCTTCTCCAGGGGGTCTTCCCAACCCAGGGATAGAACCTGGGTCTCCTGCATTGCCTCTTTACCATCTGAGCCACCAGGAAAGCCCCTCTCTCTGGTAACTTTGCAGAAAAGATGATTCTGTGCTTGCCCCTGAGTTAGATACAGTGACGCCCCTGCCTCCCCCCAGCCTCATGCAGGGAGCTGTGGTCACGGTCATGGTTAGACCCCTTGGCAGCAATAACAAGGCTGGAGACAGGGAGCTTGAAGCTGTTGCTTGTAAATGAGCATGTTTTTCTCTCCTTTTTGCTTTTGTGAAAACCAACTTCCTGTACAGCCGCTTGTGTTTAAACCCCCACACACCCAAGAAAGGGGGTGGCCCTCCATCGTGTCCACTGCCTGCCTGGTTCTTGGGGCCGTTAGGGACTGAAAATCACAGCTGTTAAAAAGAAATCGACTGGACACCAGCAGTTTTCTCTCCTCATGCCCGTCGAGTGTGTACGTTTTTTTGTGTAGAGCGAGTCCAAAGCAAACAGAGATGTTCTTCAGAGATGTGATGAGATGGGGCCTGGCCCAGCAGGAGAGCTGGGTCAGCGTGGGGAGCCGGGGCGGGGGCCCAGGTTGCATCATCGCCTCCCCTTTGTGTTCTGAGAATCAGGGCAGCCTGAGCGCTCAGCAGACCCTGCCTCACGCTGACCTTCTGCCTGATGTTGGGGAAACTTCGTATTTGCCCCTTCCCCAACATATGCAGAGACACACACACATACACACGTTTCCATCCCAGCCTTTGCCCACGTGCAAGACTATGCTAGCGATGTCTGAAAAGGCTTTGGTCTCTCTGGACAAAGCTTTACAGATTAATTGGGGGCAGAGATGTGGTAGAAACATCGCCGGGAACCTTTCTATCGCCTGCCTTATTGTCACACATGAAGGTGGACCAGCTGCCTCATGGGGTGACCCTTATGAACTCTCACCTCAAGCAGACACGACTACCTGAGTGACTTCCAGGCAGCAGGGTACACGCGTCAGACAAGCATCACCGTTTAACAGGAGTGATCATCGGCGTTTCTGAGCTGGTCCCTGGGAACAGAGGTGAGGAGCAGTTTCTGCTTTTGGTAGATAGCTCATGATGCTGGGGGAGAAGGCGGGGAGGACAGACACAGACAGGGTGGGATGAGTCCGGAGCACTTTCGTATCCATCTGTATCTCATAATGTTGCATCATGCCTGGGTAGAGGGGTGGAGGGCTCCCAGGCTGGCTCCCCCGTCTTGGAGCTGGGTGTGCAGAGTCACTTACGGTCTTGGTCAAAAGCTGTGATCAGGAGCGCCGTCCGGGCGGAATCTCAGGCCTGCCGCCTGTGGCTCAGCACATCCTGACTGCAGAATGTTGACGGACTTCCCAGCGCTGCACCATCTCAGAGTTTATTTTAGACAGATGATTGCCTTCTAGGTCATTCTCAACCATTTAAGTATCCTTGGCAGGAGGCGTACATGAACCTTCCAAGGCTCCTTGAGGAGGGAGCAAGGCGCGATGTTTCCCCACCCAGTTTCTGTGCACCCTGGGGCCCTGTGTTTTTACTGGCATCTCGTCTGGAAAGTTCCTGGCTGTTGGGAGGGGCGGGGATGGGAAGTTGGTCAGTGTCATATCCCAAGGCCCAGAGTGTTGCTGTGTGGTCAGGCTGGCCACGCCTGCCGCGCTCGCCACTTCTTGGAAGGAGACGTGGACTCTAGATGGAAGATTGGACGTTTTCTCCTGGGGCTACGTTTCCCCAGAGGCATTGCAAAATGTTCAGACAGTGCAGTTCAGTCCCGCAGCTGTGTCCCACTCTTTGCGACCCTGTGGACTGCAGCACGCCAGGGTTCCCTTTCCATCACCAACTGCCAGAGCTTGCTCAAACTCATGTCTGTCGAGTCGGTGATGCCATCCAACCATGTCATCCTCTGTCGTCCCCTTCTCCTCCTGCCTTCAATCTTTCCCAGCATCAGGGTCTTTTCCAGTGAGTCAGTTCTTCGCATCAGGTGGCCAAAGTATTGGAGCTTCAGCTTCAGTATCAGTTCTTCCAATGAATATTCAGGACTGATTCTCTAGGATTGACTGGTTTGATCTCTTTGCAGTCCAAGAGTCTTCTCCAACACCACAGTTAAAAAGCATCAATTCTTTGGCACTCAGCTTTCTTTATGGTCCACCTCTCACATCCGGACATGGTTATGTTAGGAGACACAGGATTGTGTGGCCAAATAAATTTATTTATAAAACGTTTAGCAACTGCTCAATTCCCTAAATGCAAGACCTCTCAGAGCCTTTACTTTGCTAACAAGTCTGCTTTTCTAAGATCAGATTAAGGTAGATGCTGTTTCCTGGACTTATTTGGCCCTTTGAACTTATTTTAAGGGGACTAATATCTCTTGGAATATTCCTTGAGAAACTTTCTAAGAACACTGCCCGTTTTAGGTCTTCAGATTCCTCAGCTGTGAAGTGATAGGAGTTGTTAGAGTGTTCTCTAACATCTTGTTTTAAAATTATTTTTCTCTTAAAAATCAAACAGTGTTGAGGAGTCAGATGAATTTTGACTTGATAGATTCAAAATCAGATATACCTATATCAACTTGATATCGTATTGCATATATAAATGTGTCTCTAAATGAAAAATATCAACTTGATATAATTTTGCATACATACATATTTATATATTGGGTTTCCCCAGTGGCTCAGCGGTAAAGAATCCATCTGCAATGCAGGAGACGTAGGTTCGATCCCTGGGTCAGGAAAATCCCCTGGAGGAGGGCATAGCAGCTCATTCCAGTATTCCTGCCTGCAAAATCCCATGGAGAGAAGAATCTGGCTGACTATAGTCCCTGGGGTCTAAAAGAGTTGGATACAACTGAAGTGACTTAGCATGCATGCTTATTTTTGTGTGTGTGTGCATATATGCATGTATACATATAAGTATATAATTTAGTAATATGAATATATATACACTGTGATACATACTACATAATGTATAATATTATAAGTTATAATGTTATAAACAGTAAATATAGACATAAATTTACACACATATATTTATAGACATATACATATATAAATATATAATTTTGTAGTACTCAACATATTATATACTAAGTGACCTATACATAATGGATAATATTGTAAGTTATAGTGTTATAAGCATAACAAATATAAATATATATGCACATGCAAATATCTCTCAATGGCCACCAGAACTCAGGTCAACTCCTGTGACCATGTTTTAGTCAAAGTCAACGAACTTTGAGTCACTGTGTGATTTCTGGTTGACTCTTGGAAGCCACAAAGCTTCATTGTTGGCTATCATCTTGAAAACACTAGGAGCCCGGTTGGGAAGCCCGCGGATCAGGGGGTGGGGACCCTCACCCCAGCCCTGATATTCTCTCGGCTCCTTGCCTCTGAGCTGTCAGCAAGAAGCCTGGCTGCTCAGACCATCGCTCTGGGCCGTGCTTAGTTGCTCAGTCGTGTCCGACTCTTTGTGACCCCATGGATTGTAGCCCGCCAGGCTCCTCTGTCCATGGGATTCTCCAGGCAAGAACATTGGGGTGGGTTACCATGCCCTCCTCCAGGGGATCTGCCCCAGCCCCTGGGTCTCCCACATTGCAGGCGGATTCTTGACCATCCGTGCCACCAGGGAAGCCCTTGCGTCACTTGGCCACTGCGTAACTCCAGAAGAGAGCTGGACCTCTCAAGGCCCCTGCTCCCTGCCTTGAAGCAGGCTTGGTGCTGGCAGGCCCCGGGTGGATCATTCGAGAATCCCAGGCCTGTCCTTTGCTTGGTGGTTGCCGGGTGCTTGGCTATTCTGTTGGATTGTGTGCTTTGGGAGGATGAGGCAGCTCCTTTTACTTGCCACCCAGGAATGTCGGGCTGGCCTCGCACGGGTTGTTTTGCTGTGTCCTTGGGGGCTGTGCCTCGCTCCTGTAAGAGCTGGTAGGAGGGCCGCAGAGGCAGGCCTTCGCTGCTCCATGTTCTCTTCCCGTTCAACAGCTTGAGTTGCAGGGCACCTACAAGACACAAAAGTTAAACCACTTGCAGTGTTTTGGGACTTGAGCTTAAATGTTTCTGACAAGCTTCCTTCTGACCTTTTAAAGACTGCCTTTGTGTTAATGTGGGTCTTGGTTAACTTTCTTTTGAAGTGCCCCCTGGCTTTATTTCGGGGGCGAGGAGTGGGGAAGGAGTGAGGTGAGGGACTGTTGAGGCAGGACACGGGGGCCACGAGGCCGGGCCACTGTCCGCTCTCAGACTCCCCTGGAAAAGCGCGTCAGGTACCTGGACGTGGGAGGGGAGAGATTCGGGTTGTCTGCTCCGACTTTTGCACCTCTGATGTTAGCATGTAGAGGTCCTGCACCTTTTAGCCCTGGGTCAAAGAGTCTATAACTCTCCTGTGGTTCCCAGGCTTGTTAGACTGGAACCCTAAAGCTGGATGAGAGAAGTTTTAAACCACCGTGTATGTGTGTGTGTGTTCATGCATCAAGGCTGACCAGGGGGCAGACATACCACTGGGTACCGGAGATGTGGGTACAGTCTGCACCCCAGGGACCTCGGTAAGCTGGACTTGTCAAGCGAGTCATTACCACATGAGGTGTGTGTGGAAAGCGCATGTGGGAGACAGAGAATTAGGGCCCAGGAGGAGCATGCATCCAGGGGGAGCCTTACGGGGACATGAGGCCCGAGCAGGGTGGGAAGGACCGATCTTACTCGGCAGGGAGAGGGGGTGGCAGGGGACCTAGAAGGAGCTGCCAAGGCCTTGAGGGATGACTGTGAGGAGTTGGCAGAACTGCAAGCAGCTGGTTAATGCCTGAACCCACAAGGGGGAGGTGGGGAAAGACGACCCTGGGCCGAAGGGCCCGGCCAGGTCCCCGGGGTGCTGCTAGAAATGAACTTGCCCTTCCTCCGGGAAGGGACGGGAGGGCTCTCTGCCGTGCTCCATCACTCAGTCGTGTCCGACTCTGCGGCCCCGTGGGCTGTAGCGCCAGGCTCCCCTGTCCATGGGATTCTCCAGGCAAGGATACTGGAGTGGGTTGCCGTTTCCTTCTCCCATGGGCCAGGGGCAAAACTGGTCTCTTCTCTCAGAGCCCCGCTGCCTCTCAAGTGTGGGATCGGTGATGCTCTTGTTGCCCGAGCATGCGCCCCCAGGGCCCGCGGGCGGCCCCATGCCTTTGACCCGGGCACAGGTCACCGGGCTGCAGGGAGCCGCCCGCCAACAGCTCTCTGCCCGCTCCCCGAGGACCACGCGGGCATCACAGGCAGCTGTTCAGTGGTAATTAGTCAACCCAAGCCTTGCAGGTTCCATGACTCATTGTCTTATATTTTAATAAGTACAGAAAAGCAGAGTGCTGATTTATTGAAAATTAATCCTCCTCAGAGGTTGCTCTGGTCGAGGGAAAGCACAGAGGCTGCTATGCGGGGAAGGCTTGGGAGGCAGGTGAGGGTGCAGAGACGGAGCGGGGAAGTGGCCCCCGCGGCCGGGACAGCGGGGCCGCGCGGAGCCCCCACCCGCTCGGTCAGAGTTTAGGAAGATGGCACTGCTGCCCAAGGTCGCCGTTGACCCCCCCTTCCCCTTCCCCTTCCCGTCCCCTCTGCTGCTGACCTCGGGCGGCTGTAATGGTCTCAGGCACCCACCGTCCCCTAGCTCCACAGCCCAGGGGCCCTGGACCCAGGTGTCAGCCGCTTGGGTTCCTCTGCGGGCTGTGAAGGGGGCCCGTTCCACGTCTCAGCCTGGCTCCCGGTCTTTCCAGGAGCCCTTGGCCATCACCGCGTCTCTGCCTTCGTGTTCACTTGGCTTTCTCCCCGCATGCAGCTCTGTGCCCCAGTCTCCCCTTTTCATAAGGACACTGGGCATATTGGATTAGGGGTCCACCCTACCGTTACGACTTCATCATCACTACTTACCTCTGCAGTGACCCCGTGTCCAAAAAAGATCCCATTCCCAGGTGCTAGGGGTTGGGATGCCCATGTACCAGTTTTGAGAGATGCGAGCCAGCCATTTCTTTTCCTCTCCCCGCTAGCCCCTTTCTCCTGATGCCCTCTTGTTCTTCCCATCCCCCTGTTCTCTTGACCTTGTTTTCCAGTTCTCTGTTGCCCGCTCTGCCACCTTAGGCCCTCGTGATTCACCTTGCTCTTTGGGTCACACGTGTGACCACACGGAGGTGGACGGGTGCCTTGCAGGGGCCAGCCCTGTCGGAACTTCCTCCCTGCCCTCTGCAGAGTAACTATTGCGCCTGCATGAGCTCAGAACATCTCACTGTGCAGCCACCGAATTCCTCTGCCCCTCTCGGATACAGCTTTTCCTCTGGATGGCTGAACAAGTCCCCTGTCCAGGGTTCAGTTCCTAGCAGGGGATATGTAGGTGGGGACAGGAAAAAAACACGGTGTCTATATGAGCCTCTATATCAAGAGAGCATTTCCTTCTATTGATCAAAAAGTATTCCAGCATAGGGCAGGGACATCCCCTGAATGAGCCTTATCATTTAAAGCATTTCCTCCTCCAAGGCAGTCAATTTAGGCCAAATGCAGAGCTAGCCGCAGTGTTGAAATTCAACCGGAGGGGCATGTTGGCTCCCAAAGCATTCTGGGCCGTTAAGTCTGTAATGTAGCAGAGGCCTCTGGGTAACTGGCGTGCCTTCCTTCCTTTGCTAATCAGAGGAGTGCCTCGCTCTCATCCTGCTGCACTCAGCGTCATGCCCCCCAGCACGCAGACACGTGTTCCTGGTCCGTTGCCTTCCTGTGTGCCCGAGTGGATAAAGGAGCTTGGAGAGGAGCCAGGTGGCCCTCCCCCCGAGGTCCTTCTCTCCCAGCATCTCAGTGAACGTCCCTGGGTCTCGGGATAAAGGAGCTGCTGTTTCCCAGCTGTGCATGCTCTCTCTCACTTGGATTTCGGTGGGCCCCAGGCCTGAGCTCTGGGAGGGAGGCAGTGGGGCCCTGGATCTGCCTGCTGTCTCCCTTCCACTGGAACCCTGGCCTGCTCAGTTCCTCTCATGGGTTGTTTTCCATGTGGAGTGCTAAGCCCGTATTGAGAGGGGGTGGACTGCAGGGTGATGGACTGCAGGATGGTGTTTAGAGAGGTAGGCTTGGCTGGCCGAGTAGGGAGAGGCTTTGTCTGAGTGGCACCAGTAGTTTTGAAATGACTTGAAAAAGTTTGACCTTGGGGAATTTCCACTGTGAGTAAAACCTAGAAGATTCTCAGAGTTTTGAGAAAGCCACTAGTTTCTGTCTGCACCATCTACCGCCTCAGCTGCTGTCTTTGGTTCCTTGCGAGGCTGTCTCTAGTTCAGGTCCTGGTCGCCCATCACCCCAGGACTTTTGCCCCAGCCTCCAGCTGGTGCGGTCTCCTCCCCTGCAGATACTCTGTTCTCCTCAAACCTTGCCTTCACAGACGTTCCAGGGGATTCTCTCAGCTGGCCTTCCAGCCAGAAAGGGAAGCCAGTGCAGGCCCGCTGCTTTTCCAGCTGCTTCTCTGTCGATGCCGCAGTGAGAGCTCTCTGCTCCAGGCCGCTGGTCTGCCCGGGGTCCCAGGCAGCGTGTCTGATGTGCCCAGTTCGGAGTGGTCCCCCACCTCCATCTCGGCTAACTTGGCCCACCCTTCAGAGCCAGTTCTGTTCACTCACCTGCCATATTATCCAGACAGGACACCCTTCTTTGTCATGTATTGGGCACTTACTTCTTAGAGTGGAATATTCCTTCCATGCTGAGTAGATTTTTGTCCTGAATATCTTCTATTTTCGTCACCTCCACGGTGTCCCCACATTGTCTCTTGGGCTAAATTTGGTTCAGTCTAACAAACGCACAATGGTCCGTGAATATTTTCTGGTCTTTTTAGTTGATACTGGGGATGGGGCGGGAAGCTGAGTGAGCAGAGTGCCCTGCATGATTCCCGCTCCTTCCTCTCTCCCTGAGGTTGGTCCTGCAGGGCCTCCTGCTTCAGCATGGCAGGAAGACCTCTGGAGCTTGCTGAAAGGTCCTGGGTTCAGAGCTGAATCGGTCCCTGTTCCATCGTCAGATACCACGGAGGCCTGTGAACACTGCCCACCAGGTCTGAGGCCTTGTGTGGAAGCTTCGCAGCCTCCCTCTTAAGTGGTGTGGCGTCTTTGCTTCCTAACCTAACCTACCCAAAAGATGCCCCCATCTTGCACCATGGGAGTGTTTCTCTAGAAAGAAAAAGTTAGTTTTTTTGAGGAAGCAACCTGGAATCATTTTAAGCATGTGATATTGTGATAATCATTTTCATTACCGTCATATTTCTGTTGAACGTGATTTGGTGCCTTTTTCCAAAAATCTAAGTGAGAGCACGGAGGAAGCGTATCGTTTGGAGGAGAGCCAGCCCCAGCCCCTTGACACGCACCTGTTTGTCCTGAGCTCCTTTTCCTAAGCAGGGAAAATAAGGTCGATCCCTGTCTGGGTTTCATCAGAAACTGGTTTGTTGCTTCCTCTTGAAATAAATTGCTCTTGATTCAAATGACCTCAGGTCCTGGGGCAGTGCAAGCGTGGGTCGTGAGGGTCTGTGGCAGGCATTAGGCCGAGGCCTCCACAGGTGTTGTTTAAACCTTGTCCAGAGCCCATGGGTGGTGGATGTTGTCTGTCCCCTCATAAGGGGCCTCTTGGCTGGGGGCCGAGGTGAGCCATGCAGCTGGGGCTGCGTTCCACCCTTGTTAGCCTGAGGGCCCGTCCTGTCCTGAATTCCCCTCTTCTCCACCTGCTCCTCCTCTCTCTCCTTGATGGGGTTGGAGCAGCCCAGAAACCCAAGCTGTCCTTGCAGCGCAGCCCCTTCCTGTAAGACTGGAAGAACCCGCGGCTTTACCGCGATGCTCCTAGAGAATGTTTGCTCTGCTTTGAGCCCGGTAGGTTTCTAACGTCGGTCAGGCGGCTTCGAAATCATAAGGTTGATTTGGAAAATTGGCACCTTATGGCTCAACAACGGGGATACGGTTTGTGAAATTGGACCTGGGAGGGGGCACGTGGGTGTGCGTGGTGACCTCTCCCCAGCTCAGCTCACTGCAGCCACCGAGAGTGGGGTCTCCCCTAATGAGGGGAGAGGATCTGTCACTCGGCATTTCTCAGCTGAGGCCCAACATCCAGTGGCGGCCACAGTGGGGAGACTTCTGGCTGGGATTTCTCCCCACTGGCCTTTAAAAGGCCAGGGCCTGAGAATTCGTGAAAAATTAATGGAGTCTCTGTGGGTTCTCTGCACTTGCTGGGAACCTCGCTTCTCCCAGGCCCACTGTGGTCTCACAGCATAATAGCTGCTCAGCAGCTGGTCTTTTGTATGCAAATATGACCTAAAGAAGTGTGGGAGGCAGCGGTCCATTGTTGCCCAGGCTCTGCGATTTCAAACAGACGCACGGCTTTTAAAATATTCCAGACAGATATTGAAAATGTCAGCAGCAGCTTTCTCCCACTTACTTCTTGCCCGGCGCTCTTTCTCTTCTCCTCCTCCCCTGCCACCCACCTCACCATAAAATATAATCAAAAAGCTAGTAAATAATTTAAAGAATTGCCTCAAAGGATTTTCAGACTAGAAAGAGACTCCCTTCTCTGGTTTAAGTTGGGAGAAACTGTTTTCATTTTTTTTTCCCAAGATATTTAAAATATTCAGGAGTGTCCCACAGGGTCTTGAACTCATAAGTGTCTGCATTTTTCTCACTATACTCTCATTTCCTCTTTTCTTTATTGAATTTTTTTTTTTTTTTTTTTAGGTAGCTGTCGGCAACATTTAGGTCCACCTTTCAAATGAAAATCATATTTGAGATACTGGTCTTAAGTCAGACCAACCCAAGTTTTCATTCATCTGAGTTCTGGGCCCTCTGCTGTTTAGTTTAATGAGACAGTGGAGTGAATCTTCGGTGCTGTGATTTTTCATCCTGTTAACTCTTTTCAAAAGGGTCCCTTATCTTGTGAGCAGAGAGGAGTGATGTCCTATACGTGGGATCACTGTATATCTTCTCTGTGAAACTTAGTCAGTCAGGAGCGGACTTTCAATCCCTGCCTGTTCGCTGTAAGAAGGGAGGGAGACGGCCAGGCCTTTGGCTGGCCAGAAGCTTAGACCTGGATGCAGGTGTACAAGTTGGGAAAACCTCAAATCCACCCAATTCTCACCCCCTAAAGACAGGCAATGCCCTTGGAAGAACTGTCAAAGAGACATGCGCTTCTGTGTCTCTTAAAAGTCGTAGGGCCAAGAGTCTGGCTGGCCACTGGGGATTATGGTACCTGGGAGATCATCGTCCGTCTTCATAATCAATATTAAGTGGATGAAAGGAAGAGACAGAGGAAAATGAGTGGGTGGGTGAATGGACAGAAGGAAAACAAGGGAGGACAGATGGGCGGATGGAAGGAAGGAAGGATGGACGGATGGAAGGACAGATGGAGGAAGAATGGCCAGATGGATGGAGGAAGAGAGACAGATGGACGGATAGACAGGCATGTGAAGGGTGGGGGAGTGGCTCATGGAGGGAAGGATGGGGGACGGTGGGTATCTGGTTTCCCTGTTAGTGTCTGTCCTGTTCTGCGATTTCAACCAGACGGCATTCCTCAGGCCTGCTCCCGGAAGCTGGGGAGAAGTCACCCAGAACTCTGGTGCCAGAGGATCCTTACAACATCCCGTGCATTAATATTCATAGGGGCCGCTACTGGCCGACCCGCCTAGGAGGCCCTTCTCTTGGCGTTCCTTTCCCGTCACGAGGACAGTGCTGGACCCTGCGGCCATCGCCCCCTCCCTGCAGGGCCTGCATGCCGGCGGCTCGTGCTTGGGCTATCTGGCAGCCCTCTGTCAAAGGACCAGGTGTGTCCTCCCTGGCACAGCCAACAGATGCCACACCCTTGGCACTGTGCCCTTTAGTTAAAGCACTTGCTTCAAGGCCAAGAGTCAAAGGCATAGACTCTAGAGGCAGATGGGCTGAGCTTGGATTCCTGGGGCCACTTGCTACCGATGCGACCTTAGGAGACTTATATAACCTCTTGGAGCCTCAGTTTTCCCATCTGTAAAATGGGGTAAATCATCTCTCTACAAGGGAATTATAAGGATTAAATGAGATGTTGCATACCAAGCCCTTTAAAAAACAGTGCCAGGCATGTGGCACACCCTCCAGGCAGCACATGTGACCCGTGGCTTTGCTGTCACAGAACTGAGGGGACTGTCACCTCCCAGGGAAGAGGCGGAAAGAATCCCGAGCTGCTGAGACGATGGCGCCAGCAGTCACTCCTTTCTGTCCTGTGGCTTTGCTGTCACAGAACTGAGGGGACTGTCACCTCCCAGGGAAGAGGCAGAAAGAATCCCGGGCTGCTGAGACGATGGCGCCAGCAGTCTCTCCTTCCTAGCCTGTGCAGGCACACAGCTTGCCCAGGGGCCTTGAGGTGTCCTCAGGCCTGGAGGGCGGGAGGGGCAGGCAGCACACGTGATCGGTTTAGCTGGGGCTGTTCGGAAGGCATCTCGCAGGCCTCATCTGGGCATCTTCCCTGGCTCTGGTGCAGTTTCTGGTGGATGGATGGAGGGAAGGAAGGACAGATGGGCGGATAGAAGGGCTCTGGGAAGATACTGAAGCGGCCAACATCTTTCCCGTCCCCTTTTCTTCTTGTAAATGACCATCTGTCTGTCTCTCCTCCCTTGAAAGCAGAAACCCGGACCTCTCCCCTGAGGTTGGGTCCCAGACACAGCCTGCCCGGGGTTGGCTCCCGCAGCCTTTCCGCCCTGGAGAGAGGAGGCTGTTTCCAGGCCCGAGGCAGCCAAGGGAGAGAGTGGCCGCCTCCAGCCAGAGCCCTCTCAATCTCCCAAATCTCCAGCGAGCCTGGCCTCATCTGCTCTACAGAGCCTTCCAGAAAAGTGAGAAGCTGAGCACTTTCTGCCTCCACCCCTGGCTCCGGCTCTTTTCTCTTTTTCAGCTCCTAAGACGGGAGGTGTGAAGACCATGATCTGTAAGCATAAAGGATTTTTAAACTAAACAAGAAAACCAATTATTTTTCTAACTGCTTCTCTCCTTCAAATCTTTCACTGTAATGGAGATTTAGAATCCATCGCAGTTGGGCTATTATTTCTGTGTAAACAGTGTCATGCCCTATTGCACCAAGCAAACAGTCAATTTTTTCCATTACCCTTGGACACAGATGACGACGGTGCCCAGTTGGTGTCGCCCCGGCAGGTTTTGGTTGATGGGGAGCGCCTGACCGTGGTCAGAGGTGAGGAAAGGGTTAAGGCCTGCCGGGGGAGTTTTGATCTTACCCAGCTCTCACCTCTTTGGCTGTAGAGCTATACTTTCATCTTCGGGCCCTGGCTTGTGAACCTCCCATCTCCAGAGCTGGGAACGTGGGAATGGGAAAGGGTTGATGGGGCTCTGGGGCTGAAGCGAGAGTGCTGAGGGTCCAGCTGGCTCTAAGCAGCTGGGGCTTGGCGGGTCTCCGGTCTGCCCTGTCCCCAGCTCCCCGCCTCTTACAGGCAGTCCTGCTGGCGAGGCCTCTGTCCAGGGCACCTCTGATTGTGCATCCCGTGGCTTGTGTCCCAGGGATAAAGTCCAGACAGCCTGCAGGGCGCCCGTGCTCCCGCCCTTCGGTACCCCCCGGGACCCCTCCGCCCCTTCTATCCCGCCCCTCCGGCAGCTCCCTCACTGAGTCCCTCTACATCCTGCCCTCTGCCCAGAACATTCTTCCCGCCTCTCTGCTCCCCTGGCCTCAGGCCTCTTTATCCTCCAGTGCTGTGTGCTTGGCCGCTCTGTCTTGTCCAGCTTTTCGCGACCCCATGAACTTAGCCCGCCAGGCTCCACTGTCCATGGGACTCTCCAGGTTGGAATACTGGGAGGGGTGGCCTTTCCCTTTTCCAGCGGGGTCCTCCACCAAACAGGGATCAAACCCGGGTCTCCCGCACTTCAGGCCGCTTCTTTACCGTCTGATCCCCCAGGGAAGCCCCCCAGGGCCAACCCCAGATGCTGCCTCCCCCAGGAAGCCTGCCTTCACCCCAAGCCTGAGTGTGTGCCTGTCCCACGCTGCTGGGGTTCGTATTGCAGTTCTGGGTCTGTCTCCTGCAGTCACGGGGGAACTCCTTGAGGGCAGCTCTATATCCGCGTGCCCAAGCGGCTGTTGGCGGGCGGTCCCTCCCCCGTGAGTATTTGCAGGAGTGAACGAGTCCCCAGGCTGGGCTGGCAAGGAAGGTGCGAGCGCCTTGAGGGCCACTGCTTGGGCAGACAGGGTGGTGTGCCTGGCCGCCAGCAGGTGCCACGGGTGGAAGGCGCCGGAGCAGCGGGACACTGGAGCCGGGCCGCCCGCATCCAGGTCTCAGCCCCTCCGCTGTGATGTGAGGCAGTCGCTTTGGTTCTCTGTGCCTTGGAGCCCTTATATGCAAAATGGGGCCAACCACCGAGCTGAGGTCATGGGGCTGTGACGAAGGGTCAGCACACTCGCAGAGGGTGAAGCCCGCAGTGTGTCGCCGGTCCAGGGTGATCTGAGCCAGGGCAGGGGCTGCGTCTCTCCCTCAGCCGCCTTGGGGCTGCTGAGGGCCAGGCTTGGAGCAGAAGGCGAGGCCCTTGCGTGAGACGTGCTTGCACACGCCATGGACCCCCCACCCCACCCCGGTGACCCCTTGGATGGTGTCTGCAGCCTCCTGCAAGTGGCCCCAGATGGCCCCAGACTCCCCGTCTCACTCACGCTGCCGGCCTGGCTGCCGGAGAGTGCAACCCCTGTGCTGCCTTCAGCTGAGGCTTCTCGAGTGGGGCTGGCTCTGCCAGCACACTCAGCCAGTCCACTGGGGGCATTTATGGAGCGCCGTCTGTGCACAGGCTGCGCTCACAGAGGACCTGTTTAGCATGGACGCCTTAAACAGCACATCCGATCTGCTCTATGATCCCAGGCGGGCATTCGTCTTGTTTCTCTCCAGATGAAGCAGTAGAGCCAGGGAGTAGCTCAAGGCCCTGCAGCTGTGGACCCCTCCCTGCTTCGCGCCCCAGGAGACAGGAGGGAGGCCGATTGTCTTGAGTCACAAAATGCCTAGTCCTCTTGCAGAGTTTTCCAGGGGCTCGTCCTCTAAGCAGTCGGGAACAGGAGCGGGAGGCGGCTTCTCTGCTTCCGGGTGGGACCGCCCTCACGGCCAGGCGGCCAGGCACCGGGAGAGCCCATGTGGGCTGGCAAGGGCCTCTTGCCGAGGCCTCAGAGTTGCCTCTGGCTCTTGCCTGTGAATGGCCCTTGCCCCCAGCAAGCTTGAGAGCAGAAACTATGGAGCCCCATGAAGGACAGATGAGACAGGCATCTTCGTCTCGCAGAAGTCTTTGAGACGCACCCGCGCGTCTGCAGAGCGAGCTCAGGTCCACACACAGGTCATCAGGCGCTCCCATCTTCCCTCCGGGGACAGCCCTCCTCATGGGGCTGTAGAAGAGCCCAGTGTGGCCCTGGCCTTCCTCAATAGCTGCTCCAGGCAGAGGCCTACAGGTCTCATGATGAGGGAGTGGCGACAGGGATCCCAAAAACCAAACGGCCCGGCCGCAGTGGGCAGGCCGAGGGCAGGTCTGCAGACTCTTAACGGAGCGTGCTGGGAAGAGGGCTGCTGTGTCTCAGAGGCTGGCGCTGGCCTGGGACCGGCGCCGTCCAGATGTGACTCCCGGCTCAGCCACCTGCTGGCCTTGGTACCCTGTGCACGTCCCTTGACTTCTCAGAGCCTTAGTTTTGCTCATCTGTAGAATGGGAATAATAATGGTGGTGCTAATGGTATCTGCAGGCTGTGGGCTGCTGTGAGGTTGAAACAAGGCCCTGGCCGGACCCTTTCTAGGTCCTGGCCACTCGCGGCCACGGCTCTTGCCTTGGCGTCTGCCCTCTTGTGTGACCTTTTCCCCACTCCCGGGGCCCTGTCCGTCACTGAGTTTTCTCATCGAGCCCCTTTCCTCTCAGTGCCCTTTGACGCTAGCTCGCCAGCACGTTGCCTTCTCTTCCCAAAGGCCCAGGGCTGCCTGTCGGGGGGATTTGCCCCATGCGTTCTGTCTGTGATGCATAATATATGTGAATGTGTGAGTATGTGTATGTAGGTCCCTCCGCATGGATGTATATATAACTCATTCCCCAAAGAGAGATTTATTTCAGGGAACAAATGCTTCTGGTTAGCTTCTGTGTGGATGTGATCCAGCCCCAGACCGTTGCCATGAGTAGAATTCATTGACGGCAAAAGGAAATGAAAACAAACGTTCCCTGACATGGGGCATTTCCGCTGGGGGGCCTCTGGGAATTCTCTCCTCTATTAAAATATCCACCAAATTGGACGGAGGAACTTGGCAGTCATGGGCCGAGCTTTTTAATTGTTTCTGGGGGGTGGGCGGTGCATGGACAGAAGCTGTGCGCTGGCCCGTCTTCCGGAACCTTCCCCCGCCACTGGAGCGCTGGTAGGAAGGCACTGTCGCTGTCGGAGACCCGGGAAGGCTGGTGCTGCTGGAGCTGGGCTCTCGCACTCCCGCTGTGCAGGCGCCCTGGGGCGGTGATGAGGGGAGCGCCCTCTCTCCCTGACCTTCTGAAGCTGCTCTTTGTAAACGTTTGGGAAGCATTAAGGGTGAGGGTGGGGGTGCCGGGGGCTCAGATTCCTGAGACAGTCTGAAGCTTTCCATTTGACCCCAGACAGCCTGCGAATGTGGTTTTGATCACAACCAGCTGATGGGAGCTGACCCAGACTTATTACCATTCGACTGTTTTTTGGGTTTGTTTTTTCCTTCTCCCTGCTCTTCCTTACGGGGACAGTGTTTCTCTTGTGAATGAATTTGCTTCAGGGCACAGAGGTCAGGAAGGAGGCTCTCACGCGAAGTCGGGGTGTTTGCTGATCGGTAGCCTCCTTTCTGCCCTTGAAAGTGGGCCATGAGTGGAGCTGCCCGAGGCCACCAAACATGTGCTGGGGGAGTGGCTGTTGGCCCTTTAGTGCTCGATATTAATTCAGCATCTCCCTTAGTCCTCCTGAAGGGTCGCTGTAACCGTCCCTGTTACTCGTATGTGAGAGCCAAGGGCTTCCCTGGTTGGCTGGGATGGTGGAGACCGAAGACCGCCTGCAGTGCTGGAGACCTGGGTTCGATCCCTGGGTCGGAAAGGTCCCCTGGAGAAGGGAATGGCAACCCACTCCAGTATTCTTGCCTGGAGGATTCCATGGACAGAGGAGCCTGGTGGGCTGCAGTCCATGGGGTCGCAGAGTATCCGAAAACCAGATCTCAGTTACCCTGCCCCAAAGTCACCAAGCTGGCGTAAGTGGCGGGTCCGCCCAGGTTCTAAGCCAGGGTTTCTCCACCTGGGCACGTCCGGCATTCGGGGCCAGAAGACTCTTTGCTGCAGGATGTCCTGTGCTTTGCAGAATGGCTTAGTGAGCGTCCCTGGTCTCTCCCCACTGGATACCCTTAGCATCCCCAGCCCCAGTCGTGCCAGTCAGAAGCACTCCCAGATGCCGCAGAGCCCCCTGGGAAGCGAGGCTGCGCCTGCCTGAGGACCCCCAGAACCCGTGCTCCTCCTGCCCAGGGCCTGCCCCTGCCCTGCTGCTCTGTGTGTGACTAGGAGTCCACGTACGTTTGGACTCAGCGATGACCTGTGCAAGTGTGTCTGCGTGCATCCGACACAGGAACGTTAATTGAGCATCTGCTGCGTACGCGGCACTGTAAGGTATTGGAGCTGAGAGTGAGACCACAGGCAGGCACTTCTGACTGCGCAGGAGCTGGAGGATTGACAAAGAGCTAGGAGAGGTTCTGTATCCTCACAGAGGGTCTGGTTGAGTGGACACGCGTGGGCTTATGAGATAACAGGGACGCACTTCCCCTCCTTGCATGGTGGGGAGTGTGGGTGAGTCCTGGGGGTGCCCAGAGACACAGAAACACACACACAGCGGGTGGGAAGAGCAAAACTCACGTGACACCCGTGGGACTTCTAGCCATTCCTCATCAGGACCTACTGGGCAATATACTGTCACTTAAAATAAACTTCCCCCTGTGCTTTATCTGAGGGTAAACCATCCATTTTTCATTTCTGAAAACCCAAAGACCTTTTTTTAAAAAAAAAATCTGACTGTTTTGGAAATGTGCCTTTAAAACAAACACATCAAGAAGAGCCCCTGGGCCTTTGCCCTTGTCGTTTCAATTAATTGGCACCAAAAATATCTGCTAGTGCCACCTATAACCCCATATCTCTGAGTAAATCAGACCCCTGGAGAGGTCAGGAATCCTTGGGAATTATTTCTGAAGACCCCCAGAGAGTAGCTAGTGAGTTTGAGTGAGTGAGTGAGTGAGAGTGTGTGTGTGTGTGTGCGTGCGTACAAGGTTGTATAGCCACACACACAAGAAAAGAACATCAGGTTGTTCATTTTTCTCCTGCATGAAGTCCCAAGAATGCATTTCAAACTCTTCCTGTCTGCCAGCCTCCCCTCCCTGCCCCCCAAACCCTTGGTTAAGTCTTAAGACTCAACAACAGCAAAGAACAAAGCCACAGCCATCTCCCCCTCCCGACAATGTCAGCTGTGAACTGAAGATCTGAATAGCCTTTAAAATTGTTTTATTGTTGTCAGCGCTGCCGAATGGTGTGTAATCTTTGTGTTCTGGAGAATCTTTAATTGGCACAAAAGGGCAGTTTAGCTGGCTTCTTGTAGGAGGTTTGTCATGCAAACGGTTAGTGCCTGCCACTCAAAACATATAGGGCTTTCCAAGCTGGTTTGCCTCGGCAACTCCCTCTGCTTAATAGCCTTGTCTGTTTCCCGAGGACTCCGGGTAGAATCCGCGGGAAGGTGACGCCCCCCTCCTCTGCATCCACACTGCATCCCCATGTTCAGAGCCTCTGAGCTCATCAGGGGCCAGAGGAGGGTGCAGAATGGGTCTCCTGTGGAGGTGGAAGCCTTCAGCTATTTAAGTATTTTGTAGGAGTTGAGAGCATGGGACCTCAAGTTTCCTACCTGGGTTTACATCCCGAACAAGAGGCCGTTTTTATGGCTACCTGTATTAGGGCAGTGCTGGCTGCTGAGATAACTAACCCACGCACCCCCGCCCCCAGATTTCAGGGCTTAACCCAATGGAAGTGTATTGCTTGCTCATGTAATGGTTCTGTGTAGAGGCTCCCTGTTAGCCTTTCTGCCACGTGGTGATTCAGGGATCCCAGTTCTGTCTTGTGGCTTTGCCTTTGCTGAGGACCGCAGGATGTCTGGCAAGAAGCTGAGTACCAAGGCTGTATCCCTTAGTCCTCACAGAGGTCCTTAGATGGCAGTGTGCTTTTTTTACAGGTGAGAACACTGAGGTTAAAGTAGGTGAAGCCTTTTTTTCCAGGATCACATGGGAGCTTCATAGGTGCTTTGGAGCCAAGGAAGGAGAGACCTGGTTCCCCCCCAACCCCCCAGCCCACCCCTCAGCACAAGGAACTTGGGTAGACCTAGCTATTTTCGCTGTTTGCCACCGACAACTTGAAAACCATTGCTCCTTTTTTTATGAAGCCCTGTTCTGCCTGTGAACAGCTGTTCCCTAGTTTCTTAACTGGTTTAGCAGGTCTTTGATTTGGGGGCTTTGTCCAGAGGAAAGGGACAGACACATCTCAGCAGACTTTGGAAAGGCTGAACGGGGTTGGGGGGAGACCCCAGACAGTTTCCAAGTTCTGATGCAGAGGTCGGCCTCACGGGGCCTCAGGTGTGTGTGTGGGGAGGGAAAGGAGAGCTGTTCATTTCAACTCCAGAGCAGTAAACGCAGCATGTGGCCTCTGTGGAAGGCGTTCCTGTTGACAAGCTGGGCTTTCTCCTGACACAACTGCCGGTTAATGGACTCGGGCTTTGGCAGTTCCGAGGAGCGCGGACTGCCAATGAGCCGGGCTGCCCCAGGCGCCTGCCACGGCTGCTCGGAGATGGGCTTCCTTCCGAGCCCCATGCCGCTGCTGAGACGGCTTTTTCAAACAGAGAAGTGGTTAACCGCAGCCCACCCCGAGGTGTCTCCTAGGATCCCTGCGCCCTGCCCCGCGGGCTCCACCTGCAGAGCCTGCATGGGCGCTTGGCTTCTGCTTGTACACGGATGTGAGACCCCCGAGGGGGGCAGACTTGGCCAGGGAGGCGGCCAAGGGGGCCGGGGGCTGGAGGGCCAGCAGGATGGGTCAGAGAGCTGCCCCCTGCAGCCTCTGAAGCCACTGGAGAAAGCCTGCTCTCGTTCCATGTCGGGGCCTCGGGGCCTCTGTCCCCCTGGACCGTTCATTCCTGGTCCAGTGTGCCGATGGAACATGCTGCCATCATAAGTGGGAGTCATTCGAAAAGCTTGAAAACAAGAGGGAGGAGAAGCCACGCTGTTGGCGCTCTGACCGGCCTCTCCTAGCCTGGGGCACAGAGCGAGCCGTCGCTGAGCTCCCCCGTAGGGGCTCGTTTAGGGCCTAGAGAGCGCGGGGCCACAGACCCTCTGCGCAGCCTGGTCCCTGAGTGCCCGCCGCCCGCTGTCCTCACTGGCACCTCCTCCGGGCTCCGCAGCCTCCTGGCAGGGTGAGCACCACATCTGGGCACGTCCACGGTGGGCCGGGAATGGCTGCAGGTCAGAAGCCAGCAGAAATCAAGCCGCACCAGCACCCCCGTCACACACACACAGGAGCTCTGGGACGACTGGCGTCTCGTGAGGGGGCCGACAGGGCAGCGCCGGCGTTGCCCAGGGTGCCCAGATTCTCGGCTCCTCAGTTTCTTGCCAGCTCCCTGTTCCATCCCTCGAGATGTTTCCCCAGTTCCTGCTGATGGCAAAGCTTTTGTTTGTTGCTTACTTCTTGTGTTTTGTTTCAAAGTACAGGACTCGGAGCTCTTAGGATGCCCTGCCAAATATTTCAGTTTTTTCTCTCGAGAAAGGAAAGGCCGCAGGCCTCTGAAGTATGTATTACAATATTATCTGCCCCCAGATCCAAGTCAGATAGAGTCCTAGTGACGTCTCTCTGCTCCGTTCAAGGCCAGCGCTGAGGTCACTGGGTTTCTGAATTCTCGTGTTGTTGAGCCAGAGATGCGAGGAAGGCCACCAGGAGGTCCCAGCAGTCTCAGGTCCCAGGAGCGGCACAGAATGGTTCTCTGCGTTGGAAGGAATTCAGGGGCCCCGTGCTAGGTTCTGGAGCCCCAGTTTCGACCTTGGTAGGAGACCAAGCTATCTGCTGCTTTGTTCCCGCTTGCTGCCACTGACGTGTGGATTTCTTCTCTCTAGAAAACAAGCAAGACCTTAACTGTTAGTCCTCTGAGAGAGTGGCTACTTGGTCTCCTTGTTACTGCTTCTGTTTGTGTGTTCTTTCAAACAGCGGTTGAGTGCCTGCTGCATGCCCGTGTCCTCAGCCCTGAACAGAGCAGGTGAAACCTCAGCCCTCATGGAGCTTCCAGCCAAACACGGGGAAGACTGAGGTCCTGCTGAGGGCGGGCAGCAGGGGCCACGGGGTTTCCCGGGGCGCTGGTGGTGAAGAACCCCTGCCAGTGCAGGGGGCATAAGAGACACGGGTTCGATCCCCTGGTCGGGAAGACCCCCTGGAGGAGGGCATGGCAACCCACTCCAGTATTCTTGCCTGGAGAATCCCATGGATAGAGGAGCCTGGCGGGTTACAGTCCATAGAGTCGCAAAGACACGGCTGGAGCGACTTGGCACACATGCCCTAGGGAGAGGGCGGGTGGGGGCGTCTCCTGGGGGAGCCCTTTAGGTGACCAGGGAGCCCTCACTGTGGGGTTGGGGGAGGCTAATGGCACCGGCGACAGATGGCTCTCAGGTGAGTCCTGCAGCCTCTAGCCGTTGAGTGGAGATGGGGCAGCCCCCCTTTACTCCTGCCTTGGGGACACACGGGGAGAGAGGGCCACCAGAACCCAATCTCCTCCCAGACCCCGAACCCTGGGCTTTCTGGTCTCAGCACTCTTCTCTGGACTCCCAGGTCCTGACTACATGTTTTTTTTTTCCTGGAATGGGATTTGTCTTCTCATCTGTGCTCTGGGTAAAACCACCTCAGTGTTTCAGTTTTACATTATGGTTTAATCTCAAACAGCATTCTGTTTAATAATGGGTAATTTATCATTTCCTCCAAGAAAAGAGCAGGAAGGACAAGTCAAAAGTGTCAAGATTAGAATCTCTGGTTCTCAAGTGAGGGCAAAGCCGTGGTGAAAGGCTGGGGCGGGCAAAGCTGTGGTGAAAGGCTGGGGCATGTCTGCACTGATCGGAGCCGGTGAACTTTGCCCATGTGCTTGCTCCATGCGGAGGGGTGTCAGCGGGCCACAGAGTCCTGGTCACATTCAGGCTACGGCTCCAAGCCCTACTGTGTGCTGGCAGATGCTTACCTGGGCCCGGTGTGTTCATGATCCATTTAATCCTGTATGATAGTTTGAGGAATGAGAATCTGATTGTTGCACATGGGGAACTGAGGCTGAGAGAGGGCAGGTAACGTGTCCAGGATCCTACTGGCAGCCACACCCAGGTCGGAACCTCCGAAATGCCAATAATGCTTCCATTGCACATTAGCAATTCACTGCGGGCCAGCACCAGGAGATAGAGCTCTTCTAAATGTCAGCCTTGTAAAGATAAGACAGAAAGAGTTAATAATAGCATCTGTCGATGTAACTAGTCAAAGCAGAAAGCAAAACCTTCCTCAGCGTTTCTGAAGCCAGTCTGCGGGACCCACACTGATATTAGCCGAGGTTCAGGCTCTGGCCGGGAGAGCCAGAGCTTCTGAAGCTGGAGAGGAGGCTTCTTGTCGCTTTCATCAGAGTATCTGCCTTAGCCTCAGCCCTGGAGTAATATATTCAGAATTTTGAGATTGAATCATGTGAGCAGGACTTAACAGGCCTACCTCTGCCTGTGTTTGGCTGGGTTTCAGACCTCAGCTGTAGAGATGAGGCGCTATAAATAGACGAGGGGAAGAGATTCAGCACAAAAATCCTGTGTTCTCAGAACTGCCACATTCTACCTTTGGGGCCAGGCTGTCCTCGTCTTGGGGACATGAGGTTTGCAAAGTGACTCGCATGAGTTTGTTTCCCTGCCAGCCCACGCTGCAGTCACTTAATGAGAGGTGACTTCAGCCTCAGCCTCAGTGTCCTGAAGACAGGACAGAGCTTCTTGCCAGCCAGCTAAGAGAGGGGGAAGGTTTGGAATTAGCAGACGCAAACCATTATATATATAGGATGGATAAACAGCAAGCTCCTACAGTATAGCACCGGGAACTAAATTCAATATCCTGTAATAAATCATATTGGGAAAGAGTATGAAAAAGAGCATATATAATTGAGTCACTTTATACAGCAGAAATTAGCACAACGTCATAAGTCAGCTGTATAAAATAAGACAGAGGAGTGGGTTTGTATTGCTCGTGGCCATTAGGCTTTGGAGGCAGGAAGTGGCGTTGATAGGGAAACTGATGGCCTTCCAGGATGCTGGTGGCTCACTGGGAATGCTAGGACAGTGGGCCCAGGGCATTGGAGAAGGGGAGGCCATCTCCAGGCTCGTGGTCAGTGTGCACTCCTGCAGCGACCTCCCCGAGGCTGTGGCCACTGGACGTCTGTATGTCCCCAGAGTCAGTGGTCTTCTCTTGGGTTGATTTTCTGGAGAAGACTACAGAGAAGCAGGTGGCAGGTGATGCGTTTCAAAAGCGTACATCCGTTCTGCTTCAGCACAGAACCAAAATAATCTGTAGCCCATCCCACCCAAATAAAGAAGGCAGCAAATAAGTCTGCCCTCATTGTATTGTCTTCTTCATAAATATCCTTTAAATTGAGGCTGAGTGACAAGATGTGCTTCTGCCACTAAAATGGTATCACTGATGATATAGAAAGAGCTTTTAAAATATCGCAATTGTCATTAAAACTATACTTTTTTTTTCTCTCCTTTGCTTATAACTAGGTCTCTGGGGAATTTTAAAAGTGACAGTTGGTGAATTGTAGCCAGTGATATTTCTTCCATATAATGGTTCTGAATGCCATTTGACTCTGCCTTGATTGGCTCCAGATATCCCAAGGAAGAAAAACATTTAATTTGAAAATATAAAGCTTATTGGAGGACATTTGCTCCCTAACTTTTACTCTATTGCACAAGAGGTAAGGAAAAGATAGCAGTGGTCGAATTTGGCCTCCAAGGAATGTTACTACCCTCAGAACTGGTCTCCACCTGTCGGTTTGAGCCCAGGGTTGTATATGCTTATTAGATTCTCAAATATTATTCAGTCTGATTGCAGCTGTTACACAGAGATGCTAAGACACGGGTAGGAAAGATAATAGAACTATAAATTGCAAGGCAGGTTCTTATGAAATCAGTAAATTATTCATTTAACAGTCCGCTCCTTGTTGATTTCATGTTGCTATGGCACCTCAAGATGGAGGCCCAACCAGGGTTCTTACATGGATGCGCTAATCCTGGTGGAAGGCAGATAATGCATTACGTATAACCTTCGGCCACATGATAAATTGCCTCTTTATCTGGCAAATTCCAAGGAGATCTACTGGAGAGAACTGAAAGAGATATCTCACAGAGGCCAACGTTTCTTGGAAGGGGCCCAACTGTCTCAGGGTTTGAGTCAGAATCTGTTTAAGAACGCATTAAGAATGCATTGTCTTGGAGTGACTTGCCCGTCTCCTGAGATGTTGAGAACACCGTGGGCTCACAGTTGCTTTGGCGTCCGTGCTACAGTAGCCGCCTGACTTGATTTATTATTTTGATGGGCAAAGAAAGCTGCCTGCCAACAGTCATGCCCCTCCCAAGCGTTCCCAGCTTTACTTTCGCAGCCCTCCTCTCCCCGTTTACACTGTGGTCTCTGGCTGCTTGTTAAACTGTTGTATCTAGGAAAGAGAGTGTGCGTGGCCGGCCTGTCACTCACATTTGATGGAGTGGGAGGGTGTTTGGGGAGGGGAGTTATGAAACTTGGTGTTGCCTGGGATGTTGGGGTGACCCTTTGACCTTGGAGAAGTCAGTTCATGTCTGGGGTCTCAGCATCCTCATCTGAAGCATGAGGAGTTTGGGCTGGGCCACTTGAGTGGTCCCTTCTCCTCTGACATCCCGAGACTCTGGGCCTGTTACTTGTATCTGTCCCCTGTTTGCGAACAGCAGTGCTGCTCTGAGGACTTCTGAAGGCCATCTGAAAGTGAAAGTGAAAGATGCTAGTCGTGTCCGACTCCTTGCTACCCCCATTGACTGTATGGTCCATGGAGTTCTCCAGGCCAGAATACTGGAGTGGGTAGCCTTTCCCTTCTCCAGGGGATCTTCCCAACCCAGGGGTCAAATCCAGGTCTCCTGCTTTGCAGGCGGATTCTTTACCAACTGAGACCCAAGGGAAGTTCAAGAACACTGAGTGGGTAGCCTATCCCTTCTCCAGCGGATCTTCCTGACCCAGGAATCGAACCAGGGTCTCCTGCATCGCAGGCGGATTCTTTACTAACTGAGCTATCAGGGAAGCCCAAAGGCCATCTGAATGTGCCTGCATTTAGAAAACTAGGGCCAGGCCCCCCAGATGCATTGGATTATGTGGACATTTTGTGTGACAGAGACTGTTAAGAATTTTGCAGTTCATTCTGACAGCTTGATCGATGGAGTGGTTTTGCATGGTGTCCATGTAGGAAGTAAGTGACTGAGAAGGAAGTACTTTCTAAGAGAGAGTCTGGATATGTGTTTATGTTAGGTTTTTCTCCCCAGATTTTGTTCTAAAAGGCAACAATAATAACCCCATCCAACAACATTTTTATATTTGATTCCATTCACCATAACGTCTCTTAATTCTGCCTTTAACTTCTGTGACCTAATAGACTAATTATGTCTTTAGTATTGTGAGGTAGATACTCTGATCCCCATTGCCTGAATTGAGGTCTGTTAAGGGGATGGAAAGCACACCAGTTATTTGTGCAGAGAGTTAGAAGACTGGGTTATAAAGTTAGCTAAACTCTGTGTTAGTCACTCAGTTGTGTCCAAACTCTGTGCGAGCCCATGATCACACGGTTGCTGGTGCAGTAGATCTGGAGAAGGGCCCCCGATTCCCATCTCCACTAAGTTTCAAGCGATGCCAGCGCCTGTGTGGGGCCACAGTTAGAGAATCAGTGCTCTAAGGGACCCCCGTGTAGCCGCAGCAGGAAGCAGCCCCACCCTAGGACTGAGGAGGCTGGGATTACTCAAACTGTCTGGAGGAGGGGCGGGCGGGGGGCGGCGTGCCCCCTCCCCAGTTCTGCAGATGTCGGGAGAGGCTGCACACTGGGCTTCGTGACGGGTGCAGGATGAAGAAGCCTTGCTGGGCGCTGCTCACAGAAGCTGCACGCCGATGGGAGGGAAGCCAACGGGAAGGGGCGCATCTCGTCTCCCTCCTCCCGTCCGGGAGTCTCTCTCGCGCGCGCCCCCTCCTGGCAGAGCCCGGCAGGGAGCCCGTGACAAAGCAGAGACCTGCGAGGTCTTCAGGGTTCCAGCTCCCGCCGCAGCGCTGAGTATAATAAACGCATGCGTTTGGAGCTGAGACCTCACTTTACAGACAGGAAAACTGAGGCACGGAAGCAGTGGCAGACATTCCCAAGCTCTCCCAGCTGGCCGGCGGCAGAGCTGGGATGTCAGTCCGCGTCCGGAGGCTGCACCTGACGCCTGCGGCGATCTATCTGTCTCGGGTTCTCCTCCTCGCTGTCTCTGCCCGTCCTCGGCCTGCACTGGTGGTTGCGTCTCGTCTCCTGCCCCGCCGCCCCCCAACCCCCGCCTGCCGAGTTGGTGTCCTTCCAGCTCAGTCTCCCTGCCCCCGCCTCAGGCATAACCTTTATGTGAACGGGTCCGCATCAGTACCCCTACCCTGACCGTGTTTCGGGATGCCAAGCTTGAAACCCTCCAGTGTTTCTCCTCCTCTTTCTGTCACCCTCCTCCCCAAATTAATTTTAAAATGTGATTCCCTCTGCAGTCCAGTTCTCTCTCTGACTGGTGCTGTCAGCTTCGGAAGTTCTCTCTTCCGGTTATTTCAGATTCTAAGGATATATTTTTCTTTTCCTTAGTCTGCCTCAGTAGCCTCTTAGTGGCTTCTTTCCATGTCAGTAAGCTGCCAGTGGGGAGAGGTGCTGGAAAAACAGCTCCTCGGAAACACTTGCTGCTCCGCCACAGCCTCCTGAACAGAGTCAGGGCGTCTCTGAGAGCAGGTTTACATGCTGTTTGGCGGTTGGACCCTGCCTCCCGTCCGTGTTACCCTCCCACTTCTCCAGCCCCCGTGAACTAGCCGTGCTTCCGACTTGTCCCGGCCTCCTGTGGACTGCCAGGGTTGTGCTCGCCACTCTCGGGTAGGATATGGCACCATTTCTGCACGGCTGGCACGCTCCTTCTTGCTGGAAGACCCAGTCATCACACCGCCTGCCCTGTGCAGCCCCTCTTCCACGGGACGGAGGGGGCCGCGGGGGGACGTGACCGCAGGCGGACACCCCTGCTCTGAGCCTGCTGCACGCCACAGGCCGACACGCCCGTGTTACAGGAATGTCCCAGAGCCGGCTTCCCTCCGTCAGAGCTCCGGGGGCCTCTGGGGGTCCGTCTCTCCAGCAGGACTCATCCCCTCCAGCACCTCCCCAGGACGTGGGGCCAGTCTGAACTGACTCTTCTCCCTTCCTGCAGATTATGCTCTGACTTAAACACCCGTGGGATGGGGTTCTCACCGCCCAGTTGGTGAAGGAGGAACATCGCAGCCTTGCTTTTTCCTCAGAGAAAAGGCACGCCATGCCCTTCCTGTCACCCGCAGGTTCCCCAGCGTTTGAGAACCAGAAATGAACTTGTAAGGGGCCCTCCTCGCCTTGTGGAATTAGAGCGGGGGTATTGCTTTCTTTTCACTTCAGTTAATCCGAATGAGCTGAGTCTCCTTTTTATAGGGAAGGGCAAAACCAAACCAAATCCAGCCCAGCAAAAAAAAAAAAACAAAAACAAAGCTTGCTTGCTGCCAGAATTGGGCTCAGGAAAGAGTTTGGGTCATTAGGGTCATGAGAGAAATGGCGTTCCCAAACCCTCTCTCTTGCAGAGCAGCTGACGGAGGTGTCCTTACAGAACACGCGGAAATACATGGGACCCTGGGTACCCACGTTTCTCAGCCTTGCCTTCCACGTGTGTGTGTCTGGGAAGCTTACTCACTGGTGAGAGGCCTTCTGTTTTTCCTCTGAGTAAGCTGTCAGGCAGTAAATTGCAAGTTCCGTGGTTGGTCTGGAGTTGGGAGGATGTGAGTGGTGGCCCATCGTGAACGTGGACGAGAGACTCAGTTTGAAAGAGACCCCTTACCTCTGCCACCTGGACTTTCCACTGAGTGCTGGTATTGCAGTGTCCTGCGCACTTATGAACTGCTGGTGTGTCCAGATTCCCCCAGGCCTGCCCAGGTCCTTGCCGGGAGCTGAGTCTAACAGATGAGATGGTGGTCACACCATCTTGCATGGCGGTTCGAGTGTGCGCACGTCGGAAGGCAGAGGGAGCTGAGCTGGGTGTGGGGGGTGGGGTTGCTGGCGTCTGAGCTGGGCTCCAAGGCTGGGTTGGTGTCCTCGGGTCGGGAGGGGGGGATGCGGCCTGGGGTGCGGGTGTGGAAGGTGCAGGAGGCCCCTGAGGGCTGGCCCACAGGGTCTGTGAGGGGTGTCCTGGGAGGGAGGGGCAGACCCCGCTCTGTGGCTCGGGGGCCGTTCAGGTGCCCCCCGAGGTGAGGGCCGTGATGACCGCGTCCCATCGGCGGCCATCACTCCTCCCGTTCCTGAAAGCACTGCTGGGCTCTTGTCTTTCCCGCAGCTCTGCCCTTGGCCCCTCATCTCTCGTCTGTGCTGTCCCCCAGGTGCCCAGACTCCTCTTGACCTGCAGCTCGGTCCTCCGCTGCACGCCACGCATGCCTCTGGAGGCACGTTCTGAGCAGCAGACCTAGCTGCATCATTCTGCTGCTCCGCACCCTCCTGCAGTCCCCGTCAGCCCCCGAACAGAGCCAGAGGCTCCCTGGGAGGCAGGGGTGCCCTTCGGGGGGACCCCCTCTGCCTTCTCATCACCCCTAACTTGAGGCCCCACCAGATGTCCTCTCACGGCCTGGTCCCGTGTCCTCTGCTGGGAGCCCTGTTACGTGCGACCCGCTTAACCCATCCTTCGGCCCGCAGATGCCTGCGGCCGTGCCAGCCTCCCTCCGTCCGGCCCCTGTTCTGCGGCCTCTCCCCGAGTCGCCAGGTTGGGAGCCCCTCCCGGGGCCTTGCCCTGTGCCGGGCCCCACGTGGGACGTGTGCTGGGGGCATCAGAAGGGGAGAGCGAGCGAGGAAGGCCCGTCTGGAGCCCAGGGCAGCTGCCAGCCCGCCTACGTTTCTTCTGACAACCTTGCTGGGCCCAGGCAGCCTCATTTCTGCTCAGGGTGGTAGAAAGATTACTGGAGGAAACAAGCAGGGGAAAACTCATTCGTATAAAATGACAGCACCCTCCCCCCACTTGTCCCAGGAGGAAATGAGGTTTCCATACATCCTAAACATCCGCCTCCTTTCAACATCTGCGGAAGCTCAGTGGAATAATGAAGGATAATCAGCATTGGGGCTGAGATTTCTTTTCCTTGGGCAGACCCTTTCTTCCTACTATCATATTTAACTCTCTCTGCCTACCCCTGGGGGCCTGGGCAGCTTACGTGTGTGGACTAGAGACTGGCTTGTTCATCCCTTTAGTTTGTTGGGGGATGGGGGTGCGGTGGCTTGTCTAGAAACGCACGTTAAATGATAAAATGATGGCACGTTAGAGCCGGCGGTGCACACCGGGCTGGAGGGGAAGCGAGCTGTGCCAGCAGAGAGCTCCAAGCGGGCCGCTCTGTCTGAGAAGGGCCCCGCCGCCAGGAGCAGCCCCGGCGCCTTCTCTCACTTCCTGCCCAGAAGTGCATCCCCTTTCGTGCTCATTTGCGCGTCATCGGAGCCCTTAAGGGTCATTAAGAGCCCTGGGTTTGAGTCCCAGCTGTGCTGCCAACTGGCGGAGTGGCCCTGGGCAGGCCATGCAGCTTTGGGAGCCCAGGTAGCTGTCGTCTGACAAAGGCGGGAGTTGGACGCGATCTTGGAGGGCTTTCCGGCCTCCCAGTTCCACGTGTTCATGAAAAACCCGGGGTGTGAGATTGGCAGTGGGGCCTGATGAGAGTTCTCAAGGGAGAGTGTGTCCCCAGGAGAGGGGAGCGGCAGCGTGGGGGAGGAGGGGAGGGCTGGGGGCGGGGAGGGGGCTCCCCGGTGCCCGTGGGGGCGAGTGTCGGGGAGAAGCACGGGTCTGCCCCGCAGGGGGACGCAGCCCTTGAACTTGAGCCATGTGGCTCTGGGGCGCTGAGCACTAGCTCTGGAAGTCTGAATTGGCCAGGGAGGCCCCTGCACCGCCCGGCTCTCAGTGCACAGAGCCCCCGTACGCGCCCATCCTGGGTGGCCAGCTGGGATGGCTCAGCAGCTGTCCCAGACCACCGTGCTGTGAACATCTGGCGAGACTCCATCAGACGTGGCCCTGAAGCTTCTTGCCTGTCACTTCTCCCAGCACGTGCAGCTCCGTCCCAGCCCCTGATCGGCAGCGTCTTCAGCTAAGAGCCCGCGGGTGCCCGGCGCGCTGCTGGACACCGTGACTGCGGCGTCCTGGGTCCTTCTCCTGGTTGCCACGCACCCCTGCTGCCCTAGTTGTGTCTTTACCTTTGGGGACCTGGGGAATTAGCCCAGCTGGAGTAGGTACCCAGAGGCTACTGACCTCTGCCCTGAGACAGATGCTTACCATCCCTTCTCCTGATGGTCAAACCTTTGCCGAGAAGGGCTTTAGAAAGAAGAGCTAAAGCGACAAGTGACTTTGCTTATAAATCCAAGTATCTCCTGGCGTGGCAGCCCAGGTGGGTGCTGCAGGCTGTAGCTCTTCATGGCGTTTGAAGGATGAGCAATTGGGGTCAACAGGAGGGAGAAGAAAGGGTGTTTGGGATGTCCAGGTGACAGAACCCTAGAAACGAATGGTATTTGCTTCAGGTTCACCTGAGTTTATCAAACGGGAGACACAAAGACGTAAAAACTTCTTTTGGAAGAGCCCTCTTAACTCCACTTCTGGCAAACAAGAAGGTTCCTAAGGGTAGCAAGCTGTGGCAGAAAGGTCATGGATCCTGGAGCTCTCCTCAAGAAAGCTATTTAATCTCCCGGAATCTCAGTTTCTCATTCGCAAAAAGCTGACCATCAGGCTTAATCTGGAATGGCCACGGTAGAGATGTGAATGAAATAATGTACATGAAACAGCACGCGATAAACTCTGGCTCTTAGCGTCGCTTAGGATGCTCAGCAGCAAGCCTCCCTTTGGGGACCCCGGGGGCCTCTCCCTTTGGTGCCCTGTGTGGGTCTGTTGCTGGAACTTGCCGAAGCCTGCCAAGCGTCTCGGGGTGGTCATCGGGCCAAGACGCTTGTCCTTGGCACGTGCCGTGTTTTCCGTTTCTTAGATCTCCTTTGGCAGGAGTTCTGCAGACACGTTCTAATTAGAGCCTGGAGAATTGGGGGCGATTTAAACGCTTCCTCACGCTGCAGGTAGCCCTCTGTCTTTGAAAACCACCCTCGGTCATCCCGGAAGGGTTTGCGGTTGCCTTTAGTACAGGTCAGCGAACACAGAGCGAGCAGAGGCTGGGTTGGATTCACACAGCTGTCCTGACTCCAAAGCAAATAGACGATCCTTGCCAAAGGGGATGTGTCTGGAGTAGTGTCCTGGCCCTTGTTTCAGGATATCCAGGCCCAGAAGCGACCGTGGTCTCGGTGGGATGCCCTAACGCTGTGTTCCCGTAGAGTCAAAGGGGGGCACGTCCTAGAAGGACTTTGGGTGCACGCTCCGGTTGCTCCCCTCTCCCAGCTCCAGGCTTCCAGATTGTTCTGAGTGGCTGAAACGCCTTCTGGAGGGGGATTATTTCTGTTCTTTGCTTGCTCTTGTCCCCCTCTTTTCCCTCCCGAGCCAGCGGCAGCAGCTTAGTGCTTGGAACTGGTGACTTAGAAGGGCTCAGACTCCTTGGCGCCAAGGTGCGAGCTGGCAGCGGCTGTGGAGCACCTGGCCGGGGGTCCGGGGCGGGGGGGGCGCCTCCCGGCCCCTAGTGGGCGTTTTGCCCACAGATCGTGGTAGCCCTGGTGCCAGTATAAAGGGCTTAACCCTCCCACTGCAGGAGTTTCCCTCCTAGGCACAGGCGCTGGTCAGTTTGTTTTGATTCCGCTGCACGGAGGGTTACCTGCTTCTTCCTAGTTCCTTTATCAGCAGCTCTGGCTGGGAGCCTCTCACAGAGCACACGCAGGCACAGTAAAGGGGGTCACGGAGGGAACCAGTGAAGGACCCCTGGGATTCCAGAAGTTAGCTCTTAGAAAACCACGCCGTATGTAGCTGCAGTCCAGTGAACACTGACCCTGGTGTCAGAAGTAACTTTCAGACTGGCTGAGGTGCTGGGAAGCAGCCCGAGAGAACACTTGGGGCACAGAGGCAGCTGGCCTTGGGCTAAACGCGTGTGGCTGATCGTGGACCCTGGGTAGACTCAGTGTAGGTGCGGCAGGGCTCCTGACGCAGAGCTCTGGCCCCCAGAGGGTCTGGGCCAGCTGGGGGCTTTTTGGGGAGGGTGTGGGGGTCAACTGGGGGTGTACTTGAGCTGGAGTTCATCAGAGAAGGTATGTGTTTGGGAGGAGGAGGATTGAGCTCGTGGTTCTTGCTCTCACTGCCTGCCAGGCAGCAGGTGTCATTCGGGAGTCACTGAGCGTTCTGGGGGAGGAGGGGAGCACCTTAATGACGATGAGAAGGGTGGTTTTTTCCAAAGTTTTCACTACCTAACTAGCGATCGGAGCATGGGGCCAGTTTGCCTTCTTCCTCCTGTTCATTCAGCCCTCTAGCCTGGTGGTCTCCGCCTCAGTTTTTCTCCCTGGATGGGTGATGCATTTATAACATCGACCTTCAGGAAGATGAGCACTGCTCATTTTGCTCTTTTAAAACTTATTTTTCTTTCTCTGAGGACGGTATTAGTGTTATAATTTGCTCCTGATACCTCCTAAACCTGTTGTGATTAAAGCCTTTTCTTTCTTTTTTTTTTTTAAACCAGGTTTGCCACCTGGAGTTCATATATTAACGGAGATGAAAAAAGATCGTTTCTGATTTATAATGCTCTGAGTTGCTTCAGTCCTTCATTTGTATTTCTCAGCAGTATTTCTCGAGTAAAGCGAGGCATCCGTCCTGTTGTTGGGGTCTCAGTAATCCCCGTGAAAAACGGGGGAAGGATTTGTGAAATTCTGCGTGAGCGTTGGAGGTGATTGAACAAGTGAAATCAGGACAGTGTAAATTATCGAGTGTCTTTCTTCCCCACAGCTATTTTCGCCGTGGCGTTCCTATATTAGGCAAGCCTTCTGGGACCCTCTAAGGTCAAGACATCAGGAAAGAAAAACCTTGTAGCATTTGACCTAATCAATACTGAGGCTTCTCAAATAGATATCTAAGTCTCTGACAGCCAGTGCCCGATGGGCAAGGGAAAACAGACTTTCGGATGGTATTGATGACATCACAGCAGCAGCTGAGGATGCCTGCCCTTGACATGCCCCAGGCCAGTCTCTGGGTGGGCGGGGGTGGTCCCTTTGGGTTCTTTTTTGCAGTATCTCTGTCCTGCGTTCACTTGCCTTGGTTTTTCCGTTTTGGGGAGCTGAGAATTTGTTAAGATGGGATGAGGCAGCATGCAATGGGTTGCAGACGGAAGCCTGCTGTAGTCCCTGTTGGAGCCAAGGAGATTCAGGCTCCTATGCCAAAGGGTGGACCCTGGATTCTCATTTCATCCAGGCCATCGGACTTCCAGGCGCCAGCCAGTGGGCTCCCAAGATCAGGTGGGCACCATGGACACTTGGAAGGCAGCCGTTTTTCCTCCATACTCTGCCTATTTGTTGCCTTAGAATTTGGGGGCATTTGGGGTGGTTTTGTCATTTGCCTCTTCTCAGAAGAAAGGTGACAGGGAAGATTCCTGTACACTGGGGATTCCCGGTTTTGTCTCCTGGTAAAATCTGGCTGCATAGTTGATCCACAGCATAAAAGAAGAGAGATGAATGAAGTCAGTGTCCTCACTTGGCACCTTCTGCTTCTTTTGCTTTGATTGTTAAGTGCAGCACAGGTACCAGTAAAGAGGCTGCTGTTCAGACCTCGATCCACACAGGCTTGCTGGGCACAGTCCACTCCCAGCAGAGCTCCAGCCCAGATGGGCACCAGCGCTTTGCCTGCGTTTTGAGTCATAACATGTATGACGAGATTCCTGTTCCCCGTCCTATCCACCTGATGAAGGCTTTCGGGATCCTAAGTTAGGCGGGATCTGGTCAGAGGGAAGAAGTATTATTAATAGCGAGAGGATCTTCCAGTCTGCCCGTTATTAGTACTATAAAACCTTCGTCAGCTGCCCAAACCGCAGGGAGCAGAGAGGCGCTGCTATTCCCAGCCATGGGGCATTGTCGTGCCCTGGACCTGTGGGCATTGAAGTGATTGGCGGGCTGTGGGGGACCTGTCCCAGCATCACTTAGCATCAGGAGGCTGGTGGAGCAGAGAAAGCTGGATCCACCTTCTACAGAGAAGGCACCGCCCCTTTGGAGATGAGCGGTTTGCCTGTGCCGCGGAGCTGGCTCTCAGGTCGCACCTCTGTCACAAACCGCACGGAGTGCTCGGCCGCTCCCCTTCTGCCTCTGGTTGCTCTCTGGGTAGCAGGAGCCTCCTCCAGCCCGTTAGGTTTTCACCGTCACCCCGTGAGGTACGGTCACGAGGGTTACTATAATCTCCCGTTTTACAGATAGGGAAGCCAGAGCTCAGAGAGGTGAAACAACAGAGAGAAATAACTCTTCCTTTCCAGTGCGCTCACTTTGTCCTCTTTCATCCTCGCGGCCACCTGCCGTGAGGGAGGCCCATCAAAACGCAGCGTCCCGATCTTATATTTTGCCCAGATTCTTTTTGGCCTTCTGGACGTGCCCAGAAGCCCGTGGTACAGTGATGCCCTGCAAGAGCCTGATGCTCTGTTGGTCCTTTTCTGGTGCTAGAAGAGGTGCCAGACTGTGGGCCTGGCGTGGGATCAGGGGCTGGAGAAGTAGAGGGGGCGGTTCTAGAAGGAGGGAGGGTCGTTGTGATGACCACGGGAACAGGGGCAGGCTGAAACTGCTGCCTCTGGTCTGAACAGTGCGTACTGCATCTTCAGCCGCAGAGGGTCTTGTCTGCTCTGGAGAGCAACGTGCTCCGTCCCGGCAGCTGCCGTGCTGGGCACTTTTGCGCCTGCTCTGTAATCGTCTCAGCAACACTAGGAAGTAGCTGTTTTTCCTTCTGCAGTTGAGGTGACCGAGTCTCCACGGATTAAAGGATCTCACCTCAGGCCACACGCCTGGTTGGTAGTGGCGTCCCCTCGGCAGATGCCCTTGGCGCACACACTGTGTGCCAGGTACCACCCAGGGCACCAGGGACCCGTCAGTGACCGGAACAGACATAATCTCAGCCCGTGCAGACTGGAATCCAAATGGAGGGAGACACACGGTAGACAACGAGTATGATAGCTGAGTAAATCGTGGCACGTAGAGGAAAGGATGCGACCGAAGAGCTCCCGCCCTGGGGGCCGTGCTGTGTCGGCTGGTCCTGCTGAGCCTCCGGGAGAGGACTTGAAGGAGATGAGTCATCTGGGTCTGACGAAATGCCCTCTGTTCAGAGAGGGAGGCCTGGGGAGTGGGAATGACTCGGCTAAGGTCACCACTGACTTAGAGTTCAAACCAGGTCACGAACCTGGGGGTTGGCATCACTGCCTTGGGAAACCCCCCAGGCAGCCTCAGCCTTTATTTCCCGTTGGCGTCTTTGACTTGGTTCTCTTGACTTCGCTCCTGTCTCTACCCCATCACCGTGGGCCCTGCCCAGCATCTTCCCTGACCCAGCCTTCAGCCTTGGGTGACGTCGGTTTCTGGGGGTCCCGTGCCAGCCCCAAAGCCTCCCCTGTCCTCGGAAGCCCCGGCTTGCTTCTCTCCCCATATAAACACGCATCCCTTCACGCCAGCGTCCCAGCACCCTGAGTAGGGAATTCATGCTTTTTTTATTCTAAGAGATCTGCCGCTGTCATTTTTGATATCTTCTGTTTTTGTATGCGGGAACGCAGAGCACAATTAGAATACAGTTATATATCCTCATAGTTATTAAAGCTTGGATTAACATGACATAAAGTTTTGTCTGGGGAGTCTTTTGCTATGGCTCAGGGAGCATTTTTTGTGACAGTAATAGGCTCCAGTTAATATACTTGAATGATACTAGAATCTGTGTTATAAGGCAGAACAAAAGGGGTTTATCTGAAGCTGAATTACAAAGGTGGAATCATCACTGCGAATGATCCACAGAGATCTGGGCTTAATTATTGTCGCTGGTGTCATTCCGGCGGAATACAGGTGCTCCCTGGAGCAGAGTAGAGCGTGGGAGGGCCGGCCTGCTGGTCTCCGGTGGGCGCCGAGACTCCTGCCCCATCTCCCGAGCATGACCCGGGCCACGTGTCCTGCAGGTCCACGTGGGCTGAGACCTCTCGTCCTGCGTGGCGATGTGGAACGTGCAGGAATCATACTGTTTCTGCCAGATGGTCTGAATGACTCCCCTGTCCCAGAGTAGACAGCCTGTCCCTCCGTTTACAGACCGCCTGCCCTCCCAGCCCCGCTGAGCCATTCTTGAGGCTGATGAATGGGCTGATACACTGGTATGTATCAGTGATAGCATTTTCATTGATACAGACAGTGATACGTACCAGTGCTATCAGCGAGAGCATTTTCTCGGCCACAATGCCCCTGCTGCCCTGCACAGCCTGATGGTTTTGACCCGCGGGGGAGGCAAGCTGCCGGGCCCTGTCAGATACTGGGCACGGGTGGCCGGACCCAGCCATGGCCAGCTGAGGTGTCCAGCTGCACGTGGCTGCGCACAGGTGAGCTGCCTCCCGGTCTGTCCCTGGAGGACAGGGCTGGGCGTCCATATTCCTCTGGGGGTCGAGTCAGGCCTGAGAGATGGGGGCCGAGAACAAAGCACCACCCTGAACAGGGTGGGGCAGCAGAAAGCTTTAGAGGTGCTGTCTGTATGGACCGTAATCCACCTTTTCGTATTCTCCCTCGGCCAGCTGTAAGAGTGCACCTTCTTTTGTTGGAGGTTCAGCTATCTCCCCTTTCCTGTTAACTTAAGTGTGTTAGTCTCTCAATCGTGTCCGACTCTTTGCAAACCTCATGGACTGCAGCCCGCCAGGCTCCTCTGTCCGTGGGACTCTCCAGGCAGGAGTACTGGCATGGGCTGCCATTCCCTGCTCCAGAGGATCTTCCTGTCCCAGGGATTGAACCCAGGTCTCCTGCCTTGCAGGTGGAGTTACCACTGAGCTACCAAGGAAGCCCCTGTTAGCTGAGCTGTGTGGCTGTTTTCAACGCTCCGAGAGCTGCCGTCAGCCCTCTGCAGTATAGCTTTTCCTGCCCAACCTGTCTTCTGAAAGCTTGTTGTTCTCAGGCTTTTGAAAATCCGTCCCGCAGTGTCCCAGTTTCAGAGCGAGAAGGGAACAGATTTTGGTCAGGCGGCCGTGTGTGGCAGGAAATGGACGGGGCCTTGGCAGTCTGGTGCCTGGCGGGGCGGGGAGGCCGCGGTGCTGCCTGGGGACAGGGCAGGGACGTGGCTGCCCTGCTCAGGCCTACACAACTGCACGGTCAGGAGAATGGAGTTTGAGACGTGGTCTTTCTGAGTCTGAAGGCCGTGTTTTTTACCTAGACTTGTATTGATCCAGAACACAGATTCCTGGGCCCTGCCCCAGAATCATGCTCTGTAGGGGGGTGGCCTGGGTCTGTACACGTCACTTGGGCCCCAGGTGACGTGTGGACCTGCAGTTGGTCGGGAACCACGATGGTGTCAGATGAGCCCTGGAAGCCGGTGATGAGTTTGGACACCATGTGCCCTGAAATACTCTCCTCCCTGAAATATTGGTCCACGGTAGGTTATACCCCACTGGGCTGGTGCGTGCAGGGAGTGGGAGTGATGAGCTCGTGTTACATTAGAGCCATTGTATAAACAAGAGCTGAGACTGGAAGTAAGAGAGATCCATGGCGAAAGGCGCACATTCAGCAGAGTCAGCCCTGCTCACCGTCACCCCATTGCCTGATGCAAAGTAAACAGCTGTCGTCCTCTGCCTTGCCATGGCTAAGATGGTTTAAAAGAAGGGTTGGTTTTAATTAGAATAAACACAGTATTTTTCTTGCTGCAACAAGGCCTTCAAAGGGAAAAAAAACTCAATACCCCAATTATGCCAAAGCATTCCCAGTCCTATCCAGGAGTAATTAAAAAATACAGCTGACGCTTGTTCCCTCGCTTGTTTTTAAATGAATAGCTAAGTATCTGTCAAGATGATGAGCGCCTAGGCCGTTGACAGCCTTACGATCTCAATTTGCTCCCAGGAACTGCTGTGTTGAGAACACGAAGGCTGCGGTTTTGAAAAGCGAGGCACCCGCCTCCCCGGGCACACTTGTTCTGTGTGCTTGGTGGGGGACCTTCCCCTGACCTGGGTACTGAGCTCGGGGGTGGAAGCCAGACTCCGGCTCTGCATTCTCGGTCCTGGAAGGACCCTCCTTTCTTCCCGTGGGTGGATAAGAGGGCTTCTTCCTGGACTGCTCGGGGAGCCCAGCTCCTGTGCAGAACACGGAGGGTTAGAGTTGTGAGGGTCTGTGCAGAGAATTAAGCTTGGCTTTGCTGGGGGAAATCCTCCTGCTGCAAGCCACATTTTAATTAGTTCGTAGATTTTTCATTTCTAGATGATGCCTCCAGGTGAATTGAGATGTCATTTTGCATATTGACACCACTCATTTGGTGACAATTGGGCTTTTATTTCTCAGAAGCTAAAGGCAAATCTGTATGCATTCTCCTCACCCCATCCCCAGCACACGTATTTTTCCAAAGACAAAATCAAGGGCAGACTTGAAGAGGAAATGATCATAAAACTTATTAGAGCATTAGCAGTCCTTAATATTTACCCATCAGTTTACAGCATGTTCTCGTATGCGTGGTGTTCCAGTTGTCTATTGATGCATAACAAATCGTACCAAAGCTTACTGGCTTCAAACAACAATCGTTACATTAATTCTCATGGTTTCTGTGGATCAGGAATCTGGGAGGGGCTGGGCTGGATGGTCCCGGCTGGAGGCATCTCACGAGGCTGCGGCAGTAGAGGACTGGCCAAGCATCTCTCCTCCTCTGGCCTCAGCCCCCTCTTGTCTGGCCTCTCTCTGAGACCCGCTCTGTGCTTCCTCACATCATGGCAGGCTGAGGGCAGTCTCAGCTCCTGATAGAGTGGCTTAGGGCTTCAGGATAAGTGTTCCAGCCTGTGAGGCAGAGGTGACCTCACTTTTGCTGACCTAGCCTTGACAGTCTTGGAACACAAGTCAGTTACAAACACGTCTAACCCGAAGGGAAGAGGATACAGACCTCATCTCTTGATGGGAGGCATGTCAAGGTCGTACTGTAGCTAGCATGTAGGGTGGGGGAGGCATGTGGCCGTCTGGGGAAAGTGCAGTCTGCTCCACGTGGTCCCCTTCTGATGCACTTAGGACATGTTGCTGTCACCCTGTTACAAGCTAGAGACGGAAAGCCAGAGAGGTGGTTTGTCTGACGTCACTCAGTTACCAGGTAGCCCTCTGAACCCAGAGCTTAAGCCGCTAAACCCCGCAATCTTTCCATTAAGAGATCGCCTGAGGCTGTGGGCAGGAAGGCAGTTCAGTTAGCTCGTCCAGGTCACATTCGGGAGAGGGTGGAACTCTGGGCTCTGTACCTCAGATCTCTTTTCAGCTCTATAGGAAGTGCTGACTTTGCACGTTTTTTGTCTTCCTGAGCCTTTTGGGTGCAGGACGAGGAGCAGGTGGGTGAGCTGAGAGGAGGCAGATCTCTGGAGGAGGAGAACAGCCACTTGTTGGTGAAGGGCCGCCTGGGGTAGACAGTGTGTGTGAGGCCCAGACTTCACACAGAGCTCTGCCCTGCCCTTTCTGATGCTGAGTGTGGTCAGTAAGGACCAGTTCACCGGCGGCCTTTAAATAAAAAGTTTAACCAGTACTGATAATGTATGAATAACACCGGTGATGACATGAGAAGCTAAGTTCTCTGCGTTTCCACGTGTGTACGAGCACTGTCTCATTAAATCTCATCTCCTCCCGTTAAGAACGTCCTGTTCAGTGAGGGTCAGAGTTAGGTAACTTGTTCTGTTGCCTGCCCAGGGTCACTCTGTGGCCCCCTGGCGCCCGGTGTGAAGCGGAGTCTCTGTGACCCTGGGGCCCGAGCCCTTGACCTCTCTGCTAGCCTCCGAGTTGCCCACTGCTGGTTCTACAGGACCCACTGGATGAGGACCTCATGGGGGTCTTGCTGGGCCGAGCTGGACTCCTTTGCCGGGCTCGTCAAAAGCAAACACGCTTTCCTGCATTTACTCCACGCACGCTTGGCCAGCAGCTCTTGCTTTTTGTGTGGACTGGCTTGAGGAGGGGCGCTTCGTGAGGACGGGCTCCTTCCCCACCCACCTCTCTCCTGCCTGCTGGCCCAGGCCAGGCCTTTGTCCGCTCTCACGGAGGCAGGGTCGCCTCGGCCCCTGGAGGGACCCCTGCCTCCAGATCATCTTGTTCCCAGCTCCCTTCAGCCTCAGTCCTGGCCTCCCTCTCTGTCAGGCACTAAAGCAGAGTCTGGTGTGCTCCGGAACATTCTCTGGAATGACTGCATGAATGGCGCGGTCTGGGCCAATTCCCTCCTCTCACTGCTGCCAGGGTGAGCCTGAGTCGGCCTGTGGCAATGAGATGGATCTGGAAAGGCTTGGAAATAATATGCTATGGACCCCTCAAGAAGGCCTGCCCTAGATGTAAGCTTTCACACGTAGGATGGTAATCAATGCGGTCTTACTGTATAGCACAGAGAACTGCACTGAATGTCCTGAGATAAACCATAGCAGAAAGGAATATTAAAAAAGAATGGTGTGTGTGTGTGTGTGAGACCAAATCACTATGCTGTACGGCATAAATTAACGCAACATTGTAAGTCAACTACAATTAACAAAATAAAAGGCCTGCCCTTATGACACAGCCATCCCATGTGGTGGGGTTTTCAGGGAGGTTCTTTGCGGAATGCGAGGCATCCAGGGGGAGGCTGCCTGGACTTGGAGGGTCCCAGGGCCTCTGGACGGGAGACGCCAGGGGAGAGAGGATGGGTGGGGTGGCGGAGAGGGCAAGGGCTGAGAAGCGGCAGGCAGCGTTTGCTGACTCTGCGCATCCACTGGGCATCACACACTGGACGGCTGGGGATATGCATCCGCTCTCCCTGGTGTAGGGGCAACGTGGTGCAGACTTTAAGTGGGGGGGGCCCCAGAGTCCACCTCGAGGGTTAAAGCAAGGCTCTGCCCTTTGTAAGCAGCATGAAGTTGGCCAAGTGGCTCCACCCTCTAGGCCAGTTTCCTCCCTTGTCAGTGGAGATGGTGGCCCCCTGAAATGGTGCGCGTGACGATTGAGCCGGATCACTGTGTGCGTTGCCGAGCCTGCTGCTGGGTGTGTGGCGATTGTAAAGAGAATTAACATGTTATTGTTGTTTTGTTGGCCACCTAGGAATGGGGACAGAGAATGAAGGAGGTGGTGCCGTCATGTATTAAATCCCCATTCGTTACTCAGGTATCTAGAAAAGTTGGGTCTTGCAGAACCCGACTGGGGGTGGGAGGGTGGGGGGCGGTCCCTGCTATGGTCAGAAGGTCGGATGAGGCTCTGTGTGTGTGTGTGTGTGTGTGTGTACACTGGCGTGCTGTGGGGGGCCTGGCCCCGGCCCTGGGCCCTGGTGTGTTCTGGGGGACAGCTGTGCAGCTCGTGGCTGGGATCCGGGCTCTGACCTGCTCGCCACACCCTGAGCTTCTATTTATGACTAATTGCTTTGTTTGTTCTGTAGGAGACACTTAATTTTTTTTTTCAGTGATTTACTCCTCTTTGTAATTAGGTGTAGTGATTAGAATCTTGTTCCTATTACAATGGAGTTTTCCTTTTAATTCATGCACATTCGCTGGGCCTGTCTCCGTCTGTTCCATTGATTGTCTCCAATTGGCTTTTCCCAAGCTGTCATATAAATCACAGTTCGGGGTGGCTTCGAGACGGATGTGAATCTAAGGAATCGAAGACAACTGGCTGGGAGTTTTGTTACATTCCAGCTACCAAATAGTGATACACCCTTAGGGAGGAAATCTCAATAATTTAGGACAATGAGGAGTTGGCAAAGTACTCTAGTACTCTCTTTCCCCAGTAATTCCTTTTTTGAAAAATTAAAGATGTCATTACACACAGACACAAATGCATTTTGCTGGGAAGAATAAACGCCAAAATGTTAACAGGGATGACGTGTAAGTTCTTCCTTTTGCTCATTGGCTATTTTTCTACATATGTATAACACACGTATTGAAAAATAAACGTTTCACCATTTAGGCACGTCCATCTGTCCTCTGGCCCAAGGTTGCTCCGTGCGTCAGCGAAACTCCAGGTTGTGAGAGTCCCCGTGCAGGTCCAGGTCTTGTCCGCAGAGCTGCCCTTCGTCTGCCAGTTGGTCAAAAAGCCGTGAACCCTTGTTCTGAAGGGAGGGTAGAAAGGATGCAAGATGGGGTTTCTGTCCACGAGGTGCTCCTGGCTGCGGAGAGAGGTTTCTGTTCAGACTCCCACGACTCCGACCTCTGCATTCCCCCAGGGTTTGTTTTGAGGCCAGGTTGTTGCCTGCTGGGTCCTGCTGCTTCCTGGGCGTTTCCCCTCCCCTCGAGAGTCTCTCGTCCAGCCTCCCTGCTGAAAGCCCCCAAGCCTGTGCCCTGCGGTCGTGGCCTCAGGACGCGGCTCCTGGGCCTGGTCCGCTCGCATGCTCATGGTGTCCTTGTGTGGTGGTCTTTCTTCCGTTGCCCTCTCCGTAGGGTCCGGACAGAGGTGTGTCCCCATAAGCAAGAGGGGATCCAGGAGCGTGATCAGCCAGCGGCCGCACGAGGGGCGCATATCCGTGGGGGTCAGAGAGGCCTGGGGCTGGCGGGCAGGGTGGAGGCCAGCTGGTCTGAGCGCTGGAACATCTCCCTTGGCACGCCCGGACACGAGGCTGGCCCAGAGTGGTCCTTTGGGGAAAGCAAGCCGGCTCCACCGAGCAGAACCAATGGCAGGGGAGCAGGGTGGTCAGTGATCCCAGGGAGGAGCCTTCGTGTGGTCCAGACTTCCAGTGAAAGGCCCTGAAGCTGCGAGGGATTAGAGGAGGTGAGAGAGGGTGGGGCGAAGGTTGTCTCAAAGGACAGGAAGACAGAGGAGGGCAGGGTGGCTTCCGAGGGAGGGGTCGGTGAGAGCATGAAGCTTTCAGCCCATGGGCGACGGCGGCCCACCAGTGGAGATGGAGTTTGGGGGGAAGGCACGTCCGTGTGCTTTAGGGTTGTTGGGTTTTGGGTACCAGAATATTTGCATGGCAGGAAAACCAAAGGCAAGCAGAGAGGCTGGTGCTCTGGGGATGGGCACGGGATGGGACCCCAGAGAGGCGGCGAGTGTGGAAGCCACGTCCTCTCTCAGGGGAGAGCCCGAGGAGGAGCATGGGGAGGTGACGGTGCAGGGTGAGGACAGCCTGCAGGCTCATGGTTGGGGGGGGGGGGGGTGGTGCAGGGAGGAATCAGGGAAGGTCACAGCGAAAGGCGCAGAACCCGTGGTGCCTTGAGAGAGCCTGGAAGCGGAAGCCTGCAGGCGAGGGGTCACGGGGGAGGCTGCGCTCTGCTGTTTAATGAACAGGGGAGGGGGCTTCCAGATTCGGCTGGGCAGATGAACAGAGTTAACCGTCTTTCCCTGGCACGTGCAGATAGCCCTTGCGTTCCGAAAGGCTGCCTCGCCAGAGCTCGGTGTGCGCCTTGGCTTTGTAGCTTGTGGGCTACTCTGCCTGGGAGGGAGCGAAACGGAAGGTGAAATTTCAGAATGGAATTGAAGGTGAAGACTTGGGTCATCCCCGTTGGGTACGGTTGGTGGGGTGTTGTACATTTATCCAAGTGAGCCCAGAAGTCGGGGTGGGAGGACGACGTGAGGGAAGCAGATCAGGAAATCGGATCCGTTTCTCGGAAATTCCCGAACCTGTGGGTTTCTTTCTCTGCAAGCAGAGAAACCGTAATAAGTTTTCGCTTTGCAGGGAAGGCACAGTTTTTTTCTGTAGCTGAGACTTGCAAAGTAAAGGAGCCTTCCTTTTACCCTTCCCTCCTCAGCACCACCCCCCCTTCCCGCTGCTGGGCCCCTCCCCTCCTCCAGACTTTCTTTAAGATAGACTTTGATGCATGAGGAAGCATCGTAATGTAATACTCGTCTTATCGCCACATGTACCCAGCAGGCGTTCACAAAAAAGGACGGTGGGCGAGCCTCAGATAGTGCCGTAGCCAGGAAAAGTTCGATGTTTTCTTTGGAGACATCCCCACCTGGGTCTGTCCTGGGTGAGATCCTGGCGGGGTGGTTCGTCACGTCCTGAGTCCCCGTTCCGACCTTTGAAAGGTGTTCCATCTCCCTGGTGTTGGGCAGCAGGCGGTGGCGGGTGGGGAAAACGTGTGTGGTATTACGGCTCATTTGGTAGATGAGAGGAGTCCGTAATTTTCCGTGTGTGTCCGTACGCAGAGAGACGTGATGAAGGTGGCTGGTGGCCTCCTTCATTTTCCAGATGCATCCGGAGCAGCTCGGCACTGCTTCTGCCATTGCAGGGCTCTCCCTGCAGTTCCGCAGAGGCCCGATCCCTGGAGGGTGTGGGGTCGGCTTGCCCACTCCAGGGAGCCGGGAGAGGGGAGAAGGATGCCCGCGGGAGGAGCCTTGTGGTCTGAGGGCTTTCTTGAGCTGTTTGAACATCTGGACATGTGCAGCCTGTTGGATTCCAGTTGAGCAGAGCTGCAGTGTGGTTGTCAAGCCTATTGAGGGGAAACTATCCCACGCCCTCCTCTGTGGACAGGTTACAGGGCACAGGGGTTTGCCTGGGCGGTGGGGCGGGAAGGCAGATGTCTCACAGCTCAAAATGCATGGAAAGGGTGTGTGCTGGGGGCCAGGTGCAGCTCTAGAGTAATTTTCAAGCAAGTGTGGGTCCAGCCCAGACGTGCTCCCTGGTGCTTGAGAAAGGCATTCTCACAGCCGGTGTTGCTGTGCATTGAGATGGTGAATGTTTTCTTGCAGTTGAGTATGTGATTCATTTGGCATCGGGCTATGCAAAATCCTGTCTGATTTTTCTTCATTTCACCCCCAGGATTCTCTTATGATGAGTGGGCCGCCCCCAGTCTCTCTCTGTTACCCATCTGCCCCTGTCTCTCTCTGTGTGTCCCTCTCCGTCAGGCTCTGTCCCGCTCTGTCTACATTTCTGCCCACCCCCTCTCCTCCTACAATGACTTGGAAGCATTAAGACCAGCGCTGTTTCCACGAATGCAGTGTGTCCTCTTCAAAGTGGGAGTCTGTGTACTTATTCCAAATATCTCGCCTTTGCTCTGAACGTTTTCAGAGCTTTCACTGTGAACTCAGACTCAGACTCTGTGGCATTTTCTTCTGAATATCCTCACTGGTGATAAATCTTTGGCCTTTGAAAGTGGATGTGATTTTTGGAAGCCGTCACCAGCCTCAGCTCCAAATAACTTGTGGCCAAGATTGATTATGCTGTTTTTGGACCAGAACTCAGCAGGACTATAAAATAATAAGACCAGTTGTCTTGCGTGAGTTGGGAAATGCCTGGGAGGGAATTCCTACCCCACCCCTCACCATCCCCCCCCACCCAAATCTCAGAAATACATTTGAAGTCTTAGTGAACAAGCAGGGCTTATCACGGTAAGTTCTTTGAAGGGGACAGTGACCATTTTGGCGTCCACTCTGGTGTGTTTGTTGATCAGGCAACAAGATGGAAGTTGTATTTTATTTCGTTTCTGCTGTGCGTTAAGCATCGGACCAAGCCCGCTGATGCAGGATCCAGAGTCAGGGTCGTTTATGAGTTATTGAAGGTGTGGAGTGGGGCACACAGTCAGCAGGAAATTTGGACCTCTTGCTACAGGTTAGCAGGGGCTGTGTTTGGAAGCCCCAGGGGCCAGCACAGAAGAAAACCACCCCACGTGCATTGTCCGCGCGCCCTCGTGGACCTGTCAGCCTTCTGGCCCTGTGGTGTGCAGAAACTCAGCGGTCTATGGTGACAGCACATTCTTCCTCATTCTGCTCCCAAGAAAATCAGTCCATTTGGTACATGAATGACTAAGTGACGACTCAAATGACAAGAGGCCTGAATCTCATTTTGAAATGATGGACGCACCGTTCACCTGACGGCTAATGTGTGGGGTCCTCAGTGGGTCTTGAGAGGTTTGATGCCAGCTATGAAGGAGTCCAGTCGTGTTTCCTTCAGGAAGAGGAGAAACAAAGCCACACCACAGAACGCTAGTCCTCTTTTTTAGAAGACCTTCCTCAAAGCTTGTATGTTGTCCCAGAAAGCGATGTTTTAATTCCAAGTGGGATCAGATGTGTGGAATTTGACATGCCATGGGAACTAAGAATGCAGCTCACGCAGATATGCTGATGAGCCCAGCAGGCCCGGGGAGCGGGAAATAGGGGCCAGGAGATGGTTGGGGGCCCACCTGCTGATGGGAGCGCATGTCCTGGGAGAGGAGGCCTTCGGCACTGAATCCTCAGCGCAACGTCGTCTGCAGTGGGACACAGTGCCTGCGGTCCGGGTGAGAGGACACATGGGTCTGGTTGGCATCAGTCACTGCAGAAATTGACCGGGCTTCCCTGCAGCCCAGCCTCTGGCTTCCCAGTCTGAGAGATGGAGCACATCGCTTACTTCTGGAGGGGGACTGAGGCTTAAGGAGCTGACATTTGAAGTCGGCTGGGGAGATGAATTGGAAGTGCTCGGTATTACCATTTCATGTGGAAGTCTGCAAACAGCTTTGCTGAAGCGTTCTGATAACTGAATGGGGCTAGCAAGGGGGAACTTTCAGCCGTCTGGAGAGCGTTTCTCTGAGAGATTTCTCTCTCCAGTGGAGGAGCAAGCGGGAGGCTTCTGCAGGAGCCTGTGTCCCAGCGGTGCTGCACCGCCAGAGGCAGAGGTGCGGCTCCCAGACGTGGACGTGACACGGGGGAGCCCAGGGCTCTGGGGGAGCCCAGCTTCTTTCCACTCCTTCAGCTCCAGACCGGCGGCATTTCCGGCCAAACCAAGTCCCGCCAGTGTTAACTCGGTTGTTGTCCCCCCAACCCTCCTTGGCAATGCCAGCGCTTTCCCAAGGTCTTCTCTGGTTTTCCTAAACTTTCCCGTCCTCCAGGACCTGGCTTCATTCCATCTGCTGCTGGGAAGTGGTGCTTGAAGATCTGGCTAAACGGAGATGTCTGCATCCCTCTGTGCCTGCCCGTCTTTTTGCCGTGATAAACCACTGTTTCTGTCCTTTGGTTTTGCAAGTCTGTTTCAGTTTACCTGCCCACCCGGCGCATGGAAGGCCGGAGTGGGGCCTTGGTGACCCGTGCTGGGCTTGCATGTATTGGCTGATTGTCCCCTGATTATCCTTTTTACTGAAGTATGGTTGATTCAGGGTTCCCAGGTGGCACTCATGGTAAAGAATCTGCCTGCAGGAGATGTAGGTTTGATCCCTGGGTCGGGAAGATCCTCTGGAAGAGGGTCTGGCAGCCTACCCCAGTCTTCTTGCCTGGAGAATGCTATGGGCAGAGGAACCTGGTGGGCTACAGGCCACAGCGTCGCAGAGTCAGACACGACTTGAGTGATAAGCATGCGTGCGTGGTTGATGTACAGTATTGTGCCTTCCGCTGTACAGCAAAGAGATTCAGTCATATCTATGTACACAGTGTTTTTTACATTCTTTCCCATGATGGCTTATCACAGGATATTGACTGTATTGGGTTGGCCAAAAAGTTCATTGGAGTTTTTCTGTACGATATGGGAAAACCCACACGAACTTTTTTGGCCAACCAGTAGTTTCCCGTCCAGGCAGTAGGCCCTTTTTGGGTCTCCATTTTACATACAGTAATTTGCATCTGGGAATCCCAGACTCCCAGGCCGTCTTCCCCTGCCCCCCGCCCACCTCAGCCACCGCAGGTCTGTTCTCTGTGTCTGCGAGGCTGTTTCTGTTCCACAGATAGGGCCATTTGTGCCGTATTTCAGATGCCACGTGTAAGTGATGCCGGGCTTCCCTGGTGGCTCAGCTGGTAAAGAATCCGCCTGCAATGCGGGAGACCTGGGTTTGATCCCTGGGTTGGGAAGATGCCCTGGAGAAGGGAAAGGCTACCCACTCCAGTATTCTGGCCTGGAGAATCCCATGGACTGTATAGTCCATGGGGTTGCAAAGAGTCAGACACAACTGGGCAACTTCTGCATCAGTGATATCATGTAGTGTCTGTCTCCTTCTGGATTGTCCACTGATGATTACACTGGGCTGCCCCACCGCTGTGCTGTTCCTGGTGGCTGCTCTCTCTTCTCCTGCCTCTGTCTCAGTCAGTGGGACTTGCAGCTTCTTGGCTGGTAGGGTTTCCTCTTGGCTTCTTCGGGAGCTGGTGTGGATGCTCCTGGATGTGGAGAATGCCCAGGCCTCTGGGGCCCTCCTGATTAGCTGGCATGGCAGGAGGGTGGTGCTGGGAATGTTGACTCCATCCCCACAAGTGAAGTGAAGTCGCTCAGTCGTGTCTGACTCTTTGCAACCCCGTGGACTGTAGCCCACCAGGCTCCTCCGTCCATGGGATTCTACAGGCAAGAGTGCTGGAGTGGGTTGCCATTTCCTTCTCCAGGGGATCTGCCTGATCAGGGATCAAACCCGGGTCTCCCACATTGCAGGCAGACGCTTTAACCTCTGAGCCACCAGGGAAGCCCTTCCATCCCCACAAGGCCCTCTCAGTTTTTACTACCCTGAATAGAAAGATGCTAATAAGCCCTGGCTCCACTGGTGTGAGGTTCTAAATACTAACTGAGCTCTCCACCTGATTCTCAGTTTTAACAGTCACACAAGCTCTGGAGCTGCTTGAGCCGGCCGGGGCAGGTACATGCATCTGTAAATAACTTGCAGAAAATAGGTTTATGACACATTGTGTTCTTCTCTGGCGTTAACCTTCAGCACGTGAACTGGGATGAGAAGCAGGCAATTTAAATCCCCGGGTCAGCTCTCACCTGCTCCTGCCTTTCTCCAGTTTCACTCCCCTGGAAGTGCAGTGGAGACGTACTTGTCATTCGTCCAGCAAGGAGGATGATCTGGAAAGTGGAGAAGACACGGCCCTGCTCTCAGGGAACATCCCGTCCAGTGGAAACACACCCTGGTCAGCAGGCGCGAGAGTGCTGGTCCATGGAGTAAGGAGAGCAGGTTAACAAACAACCGGGAGTGAATAGAATGCGGAGTGGAGATGCGATCTACTCACCCCCATCCTGTTCCCTGCCCCCTCAGAGACAGGAGAAGGGTTCGCTGTGCAGGGATAGCCCTCTCTCCTTCCTGTGCGTGTCCTGGGATGGGGCTCCTTGGTGTTCCCAGCCACGGGGCTCCAGTCCTTGTCAGCTCAGAACGGTGTCGTTTCTCTACGAGGGATGCTCCTTGGATCTGGGGTGCCTTGAGGAGGCAGGTTCCTTTCTGCCTTGTTCTCAGGTCAGGGAGACGCCGTTTCCTGGAGCTGGCGCAGTCTTCTAACCCCCAGCTATGCCTCTGACCCGCCCTGTGACCGTGGGAGAGGGTTAGGCTCCTGAGCCCTCAGCCAGTACTGGGATCACCTCGCAGTCCGTTGAGAGAGGTTGGTTTCAGCCAAGCCCAAGGGTGGGCCTCCTGATGGTACTCTGCTCCTTCCAGGAGAGCCCAGACGGAGGCCCCGGCCCTCCGCGGCTCACCTGGCCCAGGTCCTCACCCGTCTCCCTACCCTGCTGCTTTGACTTCTCTGTCTCCCCAGGTCAGCCGCTCCAGCACCAGCCCATCAGGCCTCTTACCCCGAATGCGGTCCTGCCGTTTGCATCACAAGCCGTCTGTCTCCTCTGGGCAAGGGAGCGGGTTCTCACTAGAGTTTTCAGAACCCCCGAGGGCAGGAATGAAAGATTAAACACTGCAGACTGTCTGTGCACGCCCTGGGGGGGCTTCACCTCCCTTAGAGCTCCCCTTAATGTGTGCAGCCCCCCGGACCCTCAGGAGTCAAGTCTTCCTCATTTTAGAATCATTGTGCCTTTTATGATACGCTTGCACACACACGTATATATGTGTTGATTGAATGAATTTGAGAAATGAAGAAATGAGTTCTAAAGGTAGCCCGCTGCCCCTGACAGACTCATTTCTTTCTGAGTGGGGGGCTGCCCGCCTGCGCGGGCTGTAACTGGCCTAGGATGGAAGCTTGAGGCCTCAGGAGGGCTTGTCACCGGGTAGCTCGTCTCCAGGGGCAGGATGTCACAGGTCAGGACTAGCCTTGGGCTTCAGACTCGGGTCCAGAGGGTGAGAGACCCTCAGCAAGTTCATTTCTTCCCGCAGAACTTGGAAGCGGAAGAGCGTTGCCTGGTGAAGGCTTGGTGGCCAGTGGCAGAAGCCGTCTCATGCCAGCCTGCCTGCCTGTCTGTCTTGGCGGGTTTTCCACCCTCCTGAACCCTCGTGGTGGGGCCCCGTGTGTGGCAGGGAGGGCTGGGCAGATGTTCGAGAAAGCAACCAGCCCAGGCAGCTTGTTTCATCCTTGGTCCTGCTTGCTCAAGTAAAGCCAGTCTCTCTGCTGGTTTTACTTTCACTTGGCATCAACAGCAGGGAAAGAGGAAAGGCCTCCAGGACAATGAGCAACGTTAGACGTCTCTCCTGACCAGCTCTCTGAGGCTGGTGACGATGGGTGGCAGTGTGATAGTGCTCCTTGTGAGCCAAGATGCTGCCCAGGAGTTAACGTGTCTTAATGCTCATAGTGCCACGGTGAGGTGGGTACCAACTCAGAGGCGCAGCAAAGTCCAGTCAGCTGCCCAAGGCCACCAGGTGGTAAGTGGTAGGACTGGAATCTGAGGCGTCCACCTCCAAAGGCTCTGGATTTTCCCACTAGTCCCTGCTGCCGCGCTAGGGCCTGGGACCATGTGCCCCAATAAGCACCGCTTGTGGACACATACATTATTAACCATCTAGATTCTGACGGTGTCTACACACCAATGGGATTTGGCAAAAGAAAGTTCCGCGGGCCCCTTCTCACATTTACATTTAATTTCAAAGTGGTGGTGGGTGTGTGTGTGTTGGCTGCAGGGAGGGTGTCCCTTTACTCTAGTATCTCAAAGGAACCCGATGCCCTGGGCGCTCAGAGCCCGTGGCCAGGTCCTTGTGGTCCACCTGTGACAGTCAAGGGCAGGAGCCTGCGTGCCGTTCAGCCCCTGAGACCTTCGGAGGCATTTCTGTCATTCTCTCAGAAATCCCCAGCCCTGGAGCTGAAGAGGGAAAAATTACAGGTCTGAGCAGTCGAGGAGCAATTTAATTAAAAACAAAAAGAAATGTAAATGAATTAGCCAGCAGTCTTCATGGGGCGTCGTCATTGGCAGAGGAGGCCCGCGAGAGGAGGAGATTAGGGCTGCCTTTTATTTGTTGAGTTCCCTGGCAGTGGAAGCCTTAGGCTCGACGGGGTGAGGCTTTCTCACAGCCTGGCATGTGGCAAGCATTTGCCTCTGTTCATTTATACGGGGAAGGGTGGTGGACCCAGCACCGTGCTGCCGGCTTCTGCGCTGTTTCACGCGGGTGTTTAAAGTAGCAGCGCCTGACAGTTTACCAGCAGCTAAGAGGTTTTTCTGCTTCAGAAAGCAAAATGCCGTATGAGTTGTGCAACAAGTATAAGTGATTTGAAGAATTAGGGTGCAGCAAATAGTACAGCTTTCAGCAAAGAGCTGAAGGCTTCGTCGGATCGTGGAGTTGGCGAGCGGAGGGCGGGCAGGGTGGGGGCTTGGCGAGCGGAGGGCGGGCAGGGTGGGTACTGGGGCTCCACAGGGCCGTGCTGTGGCCTGTCGTGTGTCTTTCACCTCCTTTCACCCCGGTCCCAGTTCGGACTGCCAGGATACGCTGGACGCGGGTACGTTGCTTCCTCTGCCTGCCTTGTAATTCCTCTTTACCTGAAACAGATGGAAACCGTGGCACGGAAGCAAATTGACAGCTCTTGAAATGAGGAAGATCTGTATCCTTCAGCGTGTTGGTGCAGAAATAAATGAGAGGAAAGCATGCTTGTTGGGTCTTGAAGCAGCTTGAATTGGTGCTTTTTTTTTAAGGGTAGACGAGGGCTTTTCCGTCTCCCTTCTCTTTCCCCGCTGAGGGAGCTGTTTGGCTAGGGGGTTAAGTAGGAGGTCGGTCATTCTGTCAATACTCATTTGCAAAGATCTGCGTCATAGTCAGATCTTGACTCAGAGATCAGGCCAGAGGCGTCCATCCTCCGGGTCGAGAGAGGGGCGTGTGGTCTTCAGATTGACTTCGTTATTCCATCAAAAAACCTGTCGGCTATCGTGGTTTCCCCATCCCAGATGACACGAGGACCAACTGGAACGTCGCGTAGGCTTACTTCTGGAGAATACCCGGTTCACTCTGCCCCAGGCCACCCCGTGCTGCCCAAAGCCCCAGTTCACAGTTAGGACAAGTGTTGGTAAATACACTTCCACATCTCAGCAGCAGTCATAAATACAGTTTGGTGTATGAAATAGCTCCAAAGATTTAAGATCTGTTTCAGAACCTAAATGAAAGAGAAGGCCTTGATAGCCTCAAAGAGAAGAAATGGAAGGCACCGGGCTCGAGGTTCTTTTCTAGCTGCACTGGTTTTTCTTTCTCCTGCACAAGTCTTTCTGAAACTCAGTCAGCAAGCGCTTACTGTGCAGTCATTTGTGCGTGAGTCACTGTAGCAGGCGCTGTGCGTTTGCAGAGCTGTGTGGTGAAGTCTCCTGAGGGCCAGGGTAGAAGATCAGACGGGGCAGTCGAGCCTCCCAGCACAGTCTCGTGCGACACTGCGCTAGTGGGGCAGTGCGTGCCAGGGCCCAGGAGCAGACGCGAGTAGGGGCTAGCTCTTTCTACTGTCGGCGCACCTTACTGTGCCCACGCTATCCACATCAAGAGAAATTAGGGCCTAATTATTTGCATTATAAACTGATCTGCCGCCGAGTTTCGTGATATAACGAGCCCCCTTGTGGTTTTTAAAAATTACTATTTTAAATGTTTATTTTTCAATAATGTAGGACTCAACAAAAAGTTGTCAAAATAGCACAAAGAGCTCTTGTGTACCCTTCACCCAGCTTCCCATGATGATAATATCGTCTCGTCCATAACCATACCACGTTGTTAACACCAGGAAATGGTTGCTGGTACAGCATTGGTTTTAACAGGTGCGCGCGTGTGTGTGTGTGTGTGTGTGTCATACAAAAAGGACTGCACAGTAAGTGCTTGCTGATTGCTGTGTGTGTGTGTGTGTGCGCGCGCGCTGTTCTTTGAAACTTTGTCGCATGTATAGATTTAAGCGATGGGGATCACAGTTGAGATGCACAAGTGTTCCTGTCGCCGCAGTGAAATTCCTCGTGTGACGGTGCGTCCATTTCCCCAGCGCTAACCCCTGGCAGACTCATCCGTTCTCCGTCGCTATGATTTTGTCATGTAGAAAATGTTGCAGAAACGGGATCGTATGGGATGGAACAAGCCTTTGAGACTGACTGTTTGCAGTCGGTGTAATTTCCTGGAGACCCGTCCACGTTGAGTGCCGGTGGTTTGTTTCTCTTTATTGTGGGGAATATTCTGCTGCAGCATGTGGTCTGGTTGGCCCTGCCGTTCCACCTGCTCTCTGAAAAATGGTGTATTTGCGTCCGGTTCCTTACAGCACAGCACAGAAAGCAAAGCACGGTGCCCTCCTGAGGGTGACCCTCGCTCATCCACACTGAGTTCGCTGAATTGGCGTTTGCAGTTATGGACACGAAGCCTCTTCCTCCGTTTCTTATCCAGCCCTCAGATCCTTGCTGAGATGCTGTGCGTGCCGAGTACTGGCCACAGCAAGGGACATCATTTACCACCAACCTGACTACTGCCCTGTGTGTTACGTTTCTTTCTGCTTCTTGGGGCTGGGGTGATCCATGCAGGGAGACTGAGCCTCCAGAAGCCCTGCCTGGGACAGTCAGAGGCGCGCGTGGTGGATTCGTGTGTGAACCCAGGACTCCTGATCCCCACCAGGCTTTTTGGACCCCCACTCTCAGTTTGCGCAGCATCACTGAGAGCCACTTTGTCCCTCTGCAGAATGACTGTGCTGGACCTTTCCAGCTCGGGTATTTATGATCCTCTCCGAACAGGAAGTAACCTTGCTGAGTGAACAAGCCCTTTCGCCTTTGTTGCCCCACCTGAACTTTGTTCTTGGTAGCGTTGTTAGCCATTATTTGAAGATGCTTTGGGAATTTAGAAGTGACAGTGTAGAATTCCTTTAAAAATTGTCTGTAGTTCAGGCCTTCCTTCCGTATGCTGACGTTTGATGGGGTCTGTGGCCCAGGACCCTGGGGGCGACTTCAGGGCCAGGGTGCAAGGAGATTGGCTCTCGTGCGGCCCAGTGGGGAAGGGCTTCTGGAGACACCCTTGAGCCGCATTAGGAAGCTTTGGGCTGGGTGCTGCTTGGTGCTCTGATTCACCTGCCTGACGCCATGTGGTTGGCAGGATTCTTCCGTGTGCCACAGCTGGGCTTCCGGTCAGAGGGAGCTGCTATGTCAGGCCTCTAAGTGCTGCTGCTCCTGAATCCTACCTATGGATCAGTTGGATGGAGATGCTGAGAGTCTTTGAAGCTCCAAAAAGGGTTCAGAGGAACCCTGGAGAACAGATGCCTGCTCCAGGTGGGGAGGGGAGCGGGGACTCCCGGTCACTTCTAATTCCCGGGACTGATTCTGAGACCAAGGGAACCTCTGTCTTCAGCTTCGGTCTTTCACTATAAGCCCTGCTGAATCCCTCAGAATCACAGGCTGGTGGAGAGTGAAGGGGAGACCGTTTCTGTGACCTCTGGAAGGTCATCTTCCCCTCATCAGGTGCGGTCGGGGGAAGGGAGGTCTTTGGAATCTGATAGATCCATCTGTGGGCTTCCTATGTGGCTCAGATGATGAAGAATCTGCCTGCAATGCAGGAATCCCAGGTTTGATCCCTGGGTTGGGAAGATCCCCTGGAGAAAGGAATGGCAACCCACCCCAGTATTATTGCCTGGAGAATCCCATGGACAGAGGAGCCTGGCAGGCTACAGTCCATGAGGGTCGCAAAGAGTCGAACACGACTGAGCAACTAACACTTTCCGTTTCAGACTCGTCTACCTGCCATCCCAGTGGTAGCGTGACATGGGGCCCAGAGGTGATTTTAAACCCCAATGCTCTTTATCCATGCATTGCAACAAACTCTGCGTCGGCCAGATAGGATAGCCTTGATAGACACTGGTTCATGAATAAACACGTCACCTTAGCAAAACTCTCTGTCTCCCTGCTTCTCCATCCTCGCCAGCCAGTCTGTTCAAGAGGGCAGGACAGAATGTGCCCTGAAGGCCTGTTGCAGAGGGTCCTGCGCCTGGGCATTCCCGGGGTGCAGGCCAGCCTTTTATCCCGTCATCAAACCACAGCCTGCCCTCCAGGCTGAAAGAAGATGCTGAAAGCCCAAGTGATAGAAAGTCGGGTTTGGAACCTAGACTCTCCAAGCCCGCCCAAGTCCGTTCTCCCCTCTTGCCTCCCCGAGCCGGTGACTGCAGCCACGCTTGTCACCATTCGAGACTGCATTGGCCACAGGAGATGCGGGTGATTTTTCCATTTGGTCCTGATGTTTATTTCATGCCCATCAATATCAGCCCGTATTAGGACAGATGAGGTGGTTATTTACAGGCTGCGCGTTTTCACACTTGGTAATTACAAACCCTTCCCCTGTTCGGTCAGAGTTGTGGAGATCCATTTTGGCAATTAGCAGTTTAGTATTTGTTTAATGGGAATGCAGGAGAGTGTTACGGCACATCAGTGCTCCACTAATGACCCGCCTGTCTCCTCCGGAGCTGGCAGGTTTGGGCCTTTTTCACGGTAGGTGCGGCCTGATGGGTAGAGGCTGGGCTGGGGGGAGAGGAGCCTGAGGCAGCCTGCCCGCCCAGAGTGCACGCCCGCCCGCCTGCACGCACACGCGCACTCCCAGCCAGCGCCGCAAACGGGCCGTGGATTTCCGGCGCTCACCATCACCATGTGAAGGCGCCACGCTCGGGAGGCCGTTAGGCCAGATGCTGTTTCCGCGTGACAGCTGTCAAGCCTGCAGAACCGACTGCTTCTCCTCTGGCAGCTCGCGCCCGGCCTGTCCTGGTCCCTCTCCCACCACCCTCCTTCTTCGCAGCCGCCTGTCTCACCCTGGTGGGGACGTCCCCCGAGACAGCCTCCAGCCCTGCCCTCTGGGGTGATGCTGGGCCCAGCCTGGGCCCCCTTCCACCGGAGGCCGTCCAGGCAGGTGCTCGCGTGCTTTGCTTGGATTTGAGGGGTGCCTTCTGGGACTGCGCCCCTGAGGACACGCTAGTTTCTTTAGCGGCTGCCCCTGCGCGTGACCCGTTTGCAGCAAGGAGTCGCACAGCATTGGGCACGCCCCTCCAGTGAACGGTGTAGGGTGTGTGTACGTTTGCACACGCCTGTGTGTAGGTGCACGCACCCGGGGATTGCCAGGGGTGGGGCGGTGACTTGCAACAAATATCTCGCAATGAGCATGCCCTGTGCATCAGTCACTGCCCCCCCCCCCCCCACCTGAAGGCCTCCTCACAGCTCCAGGAAGTGGGACTCAGCATTCTCAGGGCTGGTGCCCAGCGGGCACACTGGCAGCCTGAGGGCTGAGTTCTGGGACCCCTCTGCCTGTTCCAGCCGTGCCCCCAGCCTGCTCTGTGACTGACCACAGAGTGGACAGTGGGCTCAGGGGTTCTCGAGTTCACCCGTCTAGAGGGAAGAGACCGCTCAGCCTCCTTCTCCATTTGCTCCTCCCTCCAACCCTTCTTTCTTCTCCCGAGCCTGCCAGAGACAGTCTACAGCGGTCGCCTTGGTTACCTCATCACCTTTCTTAACTTTTTGGTAGAGTTTTAAGGCAGTATTTGTTGGTTCACTCGGGAGACAGTGCAGCTACACGGGGCCCTGGGGATTCAAAAATAGAACGCAGTCGAGGGAGACCAGGAGAAAGATGTGGGCATGCGTCTGAGTGTAAATCTGGCTCCGTCATTTGCTGCACGTGTGATCCTAGGCAAGTCACTTAATCGCAATGAGCCACCGTTTCCTTACCTATATAATGGGTGTGATAATATCTATCTCAGAGCTATTGTGATAATTAAATGAGCTTTGCAAATTGCCTATTAAGCTCCAGTAAATGGTAGCTATTACAGTCACCATTATTTCAGGGGGAAGACATTTCATAGCCTAGACTCTGATATTTACGTATGGAATCAGAATCCCTGCCTTTATGTAGTAAACTGTCTGCACCTCCAGGATAGACACCCCACACCCTTTAATACCTATGGCAAGCGTCCATTTTATGAATTCACAACTGCTCTCTGATGAACACGAGGGTTTGTTTTGTTTTTGTTTAAGTTAAATGGGAAAATGAATTAAAGAATTCGTTTAAAGTGAATTTAAAAATAATTAAAAGTAAAAAAAAAAAAATAGGGCCAGTAAAAGAGTCTTGCTAGTGGGGAAAGAACATTCTGGTCATAGTAAGACTTAGGAGCCTTCCATGAAGAGTTTAGGAAATGTCCTTAATGCCACTGAATTGTTTATCCAAAAAATGGTTGAAATAGCAAATGCAATTTCTACTTTACTACCAAAGAAAGAACTGGGGAGAAACTGAGCAGGCTGTCCTGTTACTTATTGAAGGCATGGGCTTGAGTCAACATAGAGAAACCTTCAGGTGGATACAGATTAGAATTTTCTGAGTCTTGGAATGAAGGAAGTGCCTAGCCCACTCAGCACCTCACTGGCTGCAGCCTCCCAAGCTGCAGGCGGGGGCTTGGGGGCCCAGGGGCTTGTGTGCCTGCCGTCCTGGAGCCTGAGCCACGGCAAGCAGGCCCGGCTGGCACGCGGACTCAGACCACCAGCTGCGGAGTCCTGGGCCCAGCTCCAGGCCCGCCAGGGAGGAAACTGAGGCTCAGAGAGCTTGTAATAATCCCTGCCTTCAGGGATTGTCGTGCAGTCCAGAGCAATAATACAAGTGAAAATGTTATTGATGGTGGTGAAAAAAAAAATGCAGCAGTTTCTTTAGGTTCTTAAAGTGCTGTGTTCAGGTTTTGGCCCTTCCGAGCCTCCTTCTGAACTGAACTTTGACTGTCTTGTCCTAAGACCAAGACAAGGTGAGGAGAGCCCCCCCCCCCCCCCAAAGCCACCTGTGGCACGGGGCCTGCGGATCCAGCAGGGGACAGACAGCCAGCCTTCAGGCAGCTGACGATCCGGGTGATGCCCCTTTATATTTAGGGCCCGTCTCCACCCACATACGCTGTGATGAAGGCTCAACTCTGCTGTATTTACCCGTTAGGACAGTGGCTCTCAGCCTTGGCGGCCCCTGGAATCCGTGGGGGAGCTGTAAACATTCCGCTGCCACCCCCTGCCCCCCGGAGGCTGATTTCACTGGTCAGGGTGTGACCCTGGCAATGGGGTTTGTTTTTGTTTTTTTTTTAAGTTCCTCCTGTGACTCTGCTGAGCAGTCAGGGTTGAAAACTACCGATCGAGATTTCAGCGTGAGCTAATGGGCTTTTCCTGCCTGCTCCTTTTCCTCCACTTTTCTTCCTTTTGGGCGGTGATTGAAGATAGACTGTCCTTACTCGTCAAGGCCAGAGCATGCTGAGCAGTCTCATCTCCATGAACTAGACTCGCTCACCCAGTTCTTGGGCAAAAGTGCAGAGCCATGCTATCCTCCGTGCAGAAACGCTCCCGGGGATCAGGCCGCCTTGGTCTCCAGCCTGGATCCCAGGCTCCTCTGTTCTGGGCAGGCCTGCCTAGTATATAACACTCCACCCTTGTGACTTCAGGGCCTGGAGTTTATAGAGCATCAGCAGACCTGTTAAACCCCTCACACTGTAGTGTCCTGGTATCGCATTTATGGGCGTTTATTGAAACGAACGCTTGGAGTGTTTGAGTGGGAGCAGGAAGCAACATGAAAGGCATTTGTTCCGGGGGAGTTTGAAGAGCTTGGGTCTCTTCGCTTCCTTTCCCTCTCCCTCGTTGTGTCTGACCAGATAATTTAAGGATCACTTGAAGTGCCATTTCCTGCTTTGTTCTGGATACGTGTGGTTTGTGGTGTATGTGCATATGTGCGTGTGCCAGGAGGGGGTGGGACATTTCTCCAGGCATGCTGGCCAGCCACAGCAAACGTTCCACAGCCTGGAACGTCCTCAAGGCGCAGGGGATTTGGAAGGGCCCCTGGTGAGCCTGAGCTCCCAGCTGTGGTCCCAGCAGGCTGTGTGGTCCATCTCGGGGTCCTCGGCAGAATCTCTGCGGATGGGTCGTCAGTGACCACCCCACGCAGCTCCCTGCCTTCACAGATGAGAAACGTAAGGGCTGAGAAGGGAGGCGCCCTGTCCCCAGTGAGCCTCTGGTGGAGCTGGAATTGGAGCCTGGACCCTGCCCGTGCGTTGTGCCACGCCGCCTGCCACGCTCGGCTGTGGCCCGGCACCTGCTGAGTTATTGACCAGCAGCTCTTTCGTCCTCTCCTGGGACCAAGTTCTCTGCATCCCCAGATCAGCGTCGTTCACCTGCTGCCTGCTTGTGGAGCCAAACCACAGGCAGAAGCGGCAGGGGTCTGAGGGCACCGCCTGGGGTTCCAGCCTTCGGCCAGCCCACCTGGCCAGCAGAGCTTTTGACCTCTCTCGCGAGGCGCTGCTTTGATCCATGGCTTGAAAGGTTTTCTCTTCAGGCAGTGTAGGAGCTGGGCGGGCTAACGTCTCCCCTCTGGATATGGCCAGCATCTTCTGCCTACTTCTGAAATCACCCAGCAAGAACGCCTGCTCACCGTAAATCTTTCGGCTCATTATAGAGAAGGTTCCTTCATTCATTAAATGAGTTAGGATTAGAGAGGCATCACCCACTGACTTGAGTGCTAATGACTGCAGATTTTCATGATGCTTATTTGCTGAGGAGCGTGTTGCCAACTTATTTTGGCGTTTCCAGGATCTCGGTCTCCAACCTCGCTCCTGGGGAGAGATGTAGGAGCAGTCCCTTCACACCCGCACGCCTGGACTCCACTGGGACGGTGGAGTTGATGGGCTAATACTCGGGCCATAGTCCTCCTTCCTCCTTCCGCCCCTTCCCCCGTCTTTCTTCACTGGCTGATACTACTTAAGACTGCCTGTGTACCTTCTTATAGACTAAAAGCTTTCTTTTTTTTTTGAGAGAGAGAGTGAGCGAGCAGGGGCCATGTATGAGTTGCCTGTTGCCGCAAGAATGCTGTTTAACAGACAAGCGCAGAACCTCTGTGGTAGAAAGTAGCTGTTTATGCCCCGAGTCTGGAGTAGACACCAGACTCTGCTGGTGGCTCTGCTGGTCTCGGCCAGGTTCACGTGCTTGTTTTGGGGTTGCCCAGCTGCCTGCCCATCTAGGCTGGTCTCACCAGGGCCCCTGAGGGCACTGGGCCCTGCTCCACGTGTTTCCCATCCTGTCTGAGGCCAGCCTGGCCGTGTCTGTTTCGTGGTGATGGCAGAGAGATGCCAGAAACGGCCAACTGGAACCCAGAGCTCCTCACAAGGCCAGGCCCTCCGCAGGCGTACCACCCTCTCCAGCTCTTTTACTGACCACAGCAAGTCAAGCCCAGATACACAGGATGGGGAGATAGACTCTGCCTCTTTTGAAAGGGGAGCTGTTGATACAGAATTTCAAGATAAAGGGTGTGGGGGTCATTAATGCAGTCTGTATACCAGGAACCTATATAATATGCCTCTTACTTGGAACTTAGGCTGAGACTTCGCAACTAGTGCACACCTAATAAATACGTGTCACAAAAAAGCAAAGTTAGTTGATTAGATTTTCTGATCCCAGCTGAGCTGGCCTAACGATGTAGCCATTAGCTGGAGTCTGTTAGAAGGGACGCTTCTGTCGCCCGAGTAGAGTCCGAATTTCTCCTGCACTGGGTGCCGGGACAGCTTGGTTACTACTGGGAGGCCCCTCTGCTTGTCGCCTTTTCCGTCGGGGTTCTGCTGTCGCCATTTTCAGGATCTTGGAGCGTAAATGTCCGAGAGACAGGGTGCAGAGCGGGCTGTCGGTTGCCACGCTGGTGTGCCCTGATTGGCTCTGTGAGAGAAATTTGGCTCCTGTATTGAGCCCTGAGTGTGTGCAAAGAGGAGGACACCGCTCTGTCCACTGTCTTAACTTCTGTTCTCGTTTCTCCCCCTTAGAGCAGCACATGGAAAGTGGGGTCCACAGGCCGACAGCTGGTGCTTGTTAGACATGCAAACGCTGCTTCCTGAACCAGACAGCCTGGGGCTGAAGCAACCGGTTCTCTGGGTGATTCTGAAAGGGAGGAGGTTTGAGACGCCCTGCGCAATCCCCATGCCACGGAGACAGTGTGGCTCCCCAGAACTGACTCTCAGATGGGGCGGGGTGTCTGTGGGGCACCTCTGAGGAGGTCACAGCGTCGTCTGAGCCTTGCAAGGGTCAGGGTTGCAGGTTCATGACCCCCTGGTGTCGGACGACAACAGGGGCATCCCCAAGCAGCTCCCTTAAGAGTTACTTGCCCTGCTCTGTCGTTTCCAAAGATACACCGTCGAGGATGTCAGGATGTTTTATACCTGCCTGAAGTTATTGGAAGGCAGATCTCAAGGCTGGAACACTTTTCTCCTCCCCAGACAGATCAGGCAGGTGCCAGGACATGGGACACACATGCCCAGGTTCAGACACCGCCTCCCCTGATCCCCACCCCAGGATCCCATGGGGCCACTAGGCCTGTGGGCCCCCACTTCTGGTATATACAAAGAAATCTGTACGGACCAGTGAGGGCACCGTCAACGCAAAACCAACAGCAGTGCTGATCTTGACGAGGAGGGTGGGGCCTTTGAAGCTGTATTCCAACCAGGGATAGTGGTGTTTTCCCCCTGAAGTCAGAGAAATGCCCGCGTCCACCCGCCCGCCAGCTCCCTTGTGTTCTTCCAGCTCCGTGAACGAGGCCTGGCTTGCAGGCTGAACTCCACACAGCCAGGCAGTCTACCTCTCTGTATGTGAGAGAGAGAGAGGGAGGAGGAGAGACAGACAGACACAGTTAGCAGTTTGCTGTCTCTGGGGCTGAGCACCAGCTCCCTTGACCGTACCCCTCACGTCCTTGTGTGATGGAGACTCCCACAAGCCGCTCCTGTTTGATTCGCGTGGAACCGTGAGAAACAGCCCCGTATGTGAGGCCGTGTTTTCCACTCTGTTCATCTTTGTATATTCAGATGCTTCCAGCCTCAGCTCTTGCTGTCCTGCCAGATTTCTATCGGACTGATGCCTTCTCTGAATTAATAAGTGTTTTGCAATTGCTGAAAAGTTTTCTTCCCCCAAGCACGGGGACTTATTCATATTGGTTTTTCTTTTTTCCCTTTCTCTTTCCTCTCTAGCTACTCCTTAGATGTCCTGTTTTGTAAAGCGTTAATAGAATTTTCCTTGCGCCCCGTCGCTTTATCTGTTCAGGAGGTCTTTGTGAGGCCCATTGTACCCCGCTCTGTAGAGGAAAGAGCTCTGTTTTCTACGACAATGGTTGCCCCCAAAACACGTACACAGATCCTCCTCCTCGCTCACCAGGGTGGAGCAGCTGTTAGGAGGGCAGCGTCAGAAAACGCTGAAGCGTAAGAAGGCAAAGAGGGACCCAATTAAACAGTGTGAAAAGGGTGGCGGGGACGGGTGGGGATTGAAAATACTTTTTTTAATTCAAAATATTTATTTCCTAAGGGGATCTGAGTTTCAGTACCCAAACATGGCTAACACAGAAGGGAGACTGTTTTTCTTACCATTAGGCATTTTCAGCTCAAAATAAGGACCTGGCAAACCTCTTAGAAAATATGGTGATGGGTGTGAAACAGACGTCAGGTTTACGTGCGCGGTACCGGCGGGCCTCACCCGTCACCCCGCCCCCAGCCCGCACCCCAGGCGGTGGGATCCTCGTCGAGGCCCAGGGTCTGGGTCTGCACGGCCATATGTGCAAGCGTGGCGGCTCTGTGTACAAACAAGCCAGTCGATCTTCTGGCGGGCTGGCTCAAGGGGCGCGTGGGAGGCGGGCCGCTGCGGCGTGTCTGGTGTCAGCAGGTGTCTGGGGGCTCATCAAGCCTGCCTGGCCGGGGAAAGGTCTGGTGAAGGCACCCCCCTGTCCAGACTAGCATCGCCTGCTCCCCTCAGCCTGGTGCCTGGGAGAGAGAGGGCAGCTCCCTGCCAGAGGAGCAGCCACCGTGCAGGGCCCTCTCTCTCCCAGGCGCTGACTGCGGGAATGGGGAGCAGAAGGGGAAGGCCCCGGGAGCCTGTTTGTTCAGGCTCGGTTGCTTAGCAACACAAGGGGGCCCTGACTCCAGAAGGGATTTTGAAGCTAGGCCAGTCCCTCAGAGGTTTGTGTCTGGCTTGCCTACCCCTTCTTCCATTCTTACCTTGACTTTGCTCTTCCCCTATTATATTTGATAGCACCTAAGAAAATAGATTTGATTTGTCGGGAGGCACCATTTTAAACCTTTTTATTGCTTCGCCCAGTGTCTTCCCCTCCATTGAAGACTGTCGTCTGGGAGGAGTGAGAATGAATAGCCGATGATTCTTTTTCTCAGCTGACTTAGCTCAGGCCCCCAGGCTCATCTGTGAGCCTTTGAGCTCCAGTGAACAGTGCTCGGTCCTCCCCACCACACACACACACACACACACACACACACACACACACACGCACCCACACACACGCACCCACACACAGATACACACACACACCACACGCACACGCACACAGTTCTGGCTAACAGTTCTGTCCAGCCGCAGCCACGTGGTTGGATTGTATTTTTCTCATTCATTTATATTTGGCTGCACTGGGTCTTCCCTGCTGTGCGTGGGCTTTCTTTAGTTGCAGTGGAGAGGGGCTGCTCTTCCTTTCGGTGTGCGGGGCTTCTCCTCGGGCTGGCTTCTCTTGTGGTGGAGCATGGACACCTGGGCTTCAGAAGCCGTGGTCCGAGGGCTTGGCTGCCCTGTGGCGTCTTCCCGGGCCAGGCATCAAACCTGTGTCCCCAGCATTGGCAGGCAGATTCCCAACCACTGGAGCGCCAGGGACGTTCTGGGTTGTGTTTTCACTGCCAACCTTGGGCACAGAATGCTCGAGGAGACCAGGCTACACACCTGGCCAGACTCGGTGCAGCCTGCAAGTGAATGGCTGATGGTCTCAGAACAGCGCCTGCGCTCACGATGTGTCTCCTGTGAAGCGGGTGAAGGGCTGGATCGTAAGTGAAAGGAGTGGACTTCAAAGCCAACTCTGGTTTCGTAAGCGGTTTCTGTAGGTCTGTGTGGGACGTGAGTGTGGATCTCTTTGTACCTGTGTCCAGGCTTCCTCTTTGTGTAAGAACCCCAGCCATACCAAATCAGAGCCACCCCTAAGGACCGCATTTTAACTTCAGTTCAGTTCAGTCGCTCAGTCGTGTCCGACTCTGTGACCCCATGGACTGCAGCACGCCAGTCCTCCCTGTCCATTACCAACTCCCGGAGCTTGCTCAAACCCATGTCCATCGAGTCGGTGATGCCATCCAACCGTCTCATCCTCTGTCGTCCCCTTCTCCCGCCTTCAGTCTTCCCCAGCATCAGGGTCTTTCCCAAGGAGTCAGCTCTCATGGGAACTGTCTTAGCTAACCATCAGGTTACCATTTTCACTTAGTTGCCTCTTTATATCCTCTCCTCAAATGCAGTCACATTCTCAGAATCTGGGCATTAGGACTTCACTATATGAATTTGGCAGGGGTGGGGGATGGAGATAGTTCAGCCCAGAACAATCAAAATGTTCAGGTTTCATTGTTTATAACTGGAAACATCCTGAAGGATGATTAAGTAAGCTATAGCATCTCCCTCCATGAAATATGAGACAGTCAAGCTAGTATTCACAAGACCTCACACCCATTAGGATGACTGTTGTTTGTTTGTTTGTTTTTAAGGCAGAAAATGGCAAGTATTAACAAGGATATAGAGAAATTAAAACCTTTGCGCACTTTTGTTTGGAATGTAAAGTAGTACAGCCACTGTGTACAGCAGTTCTTCAAAAAAATAAAAGTACAAGTTACGGTATGATCCAGCAGCTTCACTTCTGGGTATATATCCAAAAGAAGTGAACGCAGAGACTCGAGATATTTGTACACCTGTGTTCATAGCGGCATTATTCACAACAGCTGAAATCCAAGTGTTCATCAATGGGCAAAGTGGATGAGCAAATGTGATCTATACATCAAAGGAAGACAGATGAACCTTGAGGACTTTATGCCAAATGAGATAAGCCAGTAACAAAAAAAGACAAGTCCGTGTCATTCCACTTACGTGAAGGACTTAGAGGGGTCCCAGTCTTGGCGACAGAAAGTGGGCAAGTGGCTGCCATAGGCTGAAGGGACGACGGGGTCCCCCTTAAAGGGGGTAGAGTTTCAGTTTTACGAGAGGCAAAAGTTCCGGAGATGAATGGTGGCGATGCTCCTGCAACTTTGTGAATGTATTTGATACCACTGAACTGTGCACTTAAAGAGGGTTGCAGTGGCAGTTTTAAAGTTCTGAGTATTTTACCACAAAAAAATCTAGGGGAATAAAAGATAGTATTCGTGATGTAGCTCTCTGGGAGATGTTTGCAGTGTTGTGATATTATCTAAGTAAAAAAGAACAAGGGGGAAATTCCATGTGTGATATGATTTTAAACTATGTTAAAATAGGCACGCATGCATTTATGCTATATGTCATGTCCAACTCTTCGCAACCCCATGTCCTGTCCATGGAATTTTCCAGGCAAAGAATATTGGAGTGGGTAATACTGGAGTGGGTTGCCGTTTCCTTCTCCAGGAACCTTCCTGACCCAGGGGCTGAACTCACATCTCCTGCACTGATAGGCAGACTTTTTTTTAACCACTGAGCTGCCAGGGAAGCCAGAGGCACAGATTTTCACAAAAATTAGAGGGAAGTACACCAGATGCTACATGTGGCAGTGCTAGGTTGGAAAGACGGAAAGACAGTGATTTATTTTCTCTTTTAATATTTGTGTTTTCAAATAGGTTTTAGTGAGCAGCATGATTTCTGTAATGGAAACTGCCCCCCTCCCCTGAACGTGCAACGTGTCCCGTATTTTGTTAAAGTTCCTGAAGCAGACTCTGTTTTGTGTTTGCTGTGCAGGTGGAGGATGCAATGCTGATGTTTGATAAGACGACCAACAGGCACAGAGGTAAGAAGCCCCACGTGAGCCAGCAGCCCCTCTGTCCTCTCCTGGGCCCCAGCCCCACAGACAAAAGGCGCAGCGACTGTTCCAAAATCAGGCAGTTGGAGGTGACGTCGGTTGTAGGTCTTTGTTAAATGGAGGGCCGAGACGGTACCTAGAGTTGATACCGGACCGTTAAAACACCATTTCCTGTGGGCTTGGGAACTGTCATTTAATCATGCAGTCACACCCAACACCTTCTTGGTCCTTGCTGAACCAGGCTTTAAACGAACCAAGTGGAAGTTATTCACAGCAGTTAATCAATTGAGTTCTCAATTTGCATTGAAGGAGGTGGTTTAGAAGCACACCCTGGATCTAAAGAGCAAAAAAAAAAAAAAAAAAAAGAAAGCAACAACAAAGAAGCCTCTAGGTTTATGCAGTGAGTAAGTACAGACCTAGAAATGCCCTTTTGTGCCTCTTGGACGTTTGGAAGATGTTTACACTTCCCTGTATTATCTCCTGTGCTTAGTGTCTTGTCCACGTTTTAGAAAATGGATTTCACCTTGGGGTCTAAGAACCCTTGAAATGAAACATGCAAAATATTTTATGTTATTCCTGGGAGAGGTTTCTTAGCTTTGAATGGATTCTCAAAGGAGTGTCTAACCTCTGCCACCTCACTCCCCCAGCCCCCAGAAAAGGACACATTGAAATGATTGCTGTAAATAGAAAATCGGATGACTCTAGAAAGTCCTTCCCAGAGAAAGCAGGGCTAGAAGCTACGGTTCAGCGTTCAGTCGTCCTGTTCTCCGGAAGTTCTTGGTTTCTGGGGTGCATATTCACTGGGCGTTCATGGGCAGAGTTTCTGAAAGAGGGTGGCAGGAAAGCCGTGTTCTCCAGAGAAGGAGCCAGCGAGCCGTGTCTCCTTGCCACTTGGATTGCATTTAGATGTTTCCTGTGTTGTTTACATTCTTGCTGTCACCTGAGATTAGTAGCAGCTACTCAGCGTCGACTGCCTGTCTCTCCTGCTCTGAGCAGGCAGGCTGAGTGAAAGGGAGAAAGGAGCAGGATGGGGAGTGATGCCTGCGTGGCTGGGAGGAGGAGGGGCAGTCCCGAGGGCGCCCAGGAATCCAGCGTCTAGTCCATCCAGCTACAGCATCCTCGAAAGGGAACGTGGGAAACTGGGTGGGAACTGCGGCATCAGTGGAGTACGTGCTGGGGAGGGGCGGGGAGGAGGACGGGAGGCAAGGAGAGGGACGGCGAGCTTGCAGGTGGGAGCAAGACGACGATTGCCCTTGTCTCCTCCAGCGCCCCGGAGTCAGCGCCCAGGAGGGCGGTGCGGGCGGTGGGCGGCCCTCGATTGCCCTCGGTCAGCACGTGCACTGCCTTGGTCCGTGGGGTTTTCCCGGCACTCCTTCCATGTGCGTCTTCTCACTTGGTCTTCACAGCAGACCCTGGGGGTTGTTGTGACTTCGGGAAAACCCCGTAAGTTCTTCGTGCCTCAGGTTATTCATCTGCAAAATGCAGGTAATGTTAGTCCCTCCTGACAGGATGGTTTGCAGCGTCCAGAGCTGGCAGAGAGGGGACTCACACCCAGGACGGCTGATTTCAGGTTCTGTTCTTTGTTGTCTCCACGTGCGGACTGGGTTTGTTGAGAAGGGTGTTTCCAGCCTTTGATTTTCAGGGTGGGCATAGCTCATCTGAGCGAGGCACTGGCGTTCGGTGTTAGAATTCATAATCCTAGGAGACTCCGCAGCAGTTTCTAGGTAGTATGGTTGTCCTTCTCTTCTGAATATCATGGAATAAAGGTGTTTTTGATCTCCTGCTCTGCGTTAGGCCCTGTGTGGGAGAAGATGATGGATCATCTTGTTGAACCATCTCAGCTGAGCAGGGAAAGAGGTCCGCCATCTGAGGGACCCGAGGTAGGGGAAGTGACTATGAGTCTCTGGGCACTCAGCTGATAGCAGGCGGAGCTAGATTCACAGCCAGGGCATCAGGCCCCCAGCCAGCTTGCAGAGGAGGCCCCCAGAAAAGCCTCCCCTCTTTCTGACCCAGGGGCCACCTGCTGTTGGGGAAGCTTCCTCTCCTTCTCCAGGGGCGCCGGGTGCAGGGACGGGGTGGCGGCCCCTCTGTGACCGGGTCAAGGAAGGGTTTCTGGTTGTGAGCTGAAGGGAGCTCGTTCTGTGGCCCAGTGCTCAGGGTGGCTCCGGGAGCATCGTCGCTCATGCCCCTGGTGAGGCAAGGGCAGGAAGGTGGGCCGAGCCCCTGGCGAGGGCGCAGCCCGCCCCATAGCCTCCTGCCCTTCCTCTGGTCGGTGCCAGACCCCTTACATGGTTTGTGGAGTCAGAACAGGGTGTCAAAAACCACTAAGAATCTCAAGATGGCAGCTGAGCTCAACCAAGAGTTGAGCCCTACTGAGCTCAGGGTGTGTGCGGTGGCACAGGAAGCCGGCCTGCGTGGTGCAGCCTGGGGCTGGCCTGGTGCTGGCCAAGCGGGTAAGAGAAGGCAGGAGGGGCCGCGTGCCTAGAGGCTTCAGCAGGGGGGCCCTGGCGCCGGCTGCTGGCTGCCCCTGTGCAGACCTCTGCCTCCCCTCCACTGTTCTTTCTCCCTGTGTGAGCAGGGCCTTCGGGCTGCCCACGCTTTCCAGCCCCTCCAGCTGAGAAAAGCTTCCCTTTGGCCTGGGGGCCACAGCTGGGGTAATAACTTCACTGGCTCAGAGCATTAGGGGAGGAAAGAATTTTCTCAGAAATACAAGAACGTATCACAACAGAAGCTCTAGTCACATGGATGGGGAGCAGGCAGGCCCCACGGCCCTGGCCTGATGGAATGCACGTTTGAAATCGGGTGATAAGCACGAGAAAATAAAATCCTCCTGCGGCCACCTTGCCCTAACCTTCCCTTCACCTCCTCAGCTTCCTGCTTTCCATTATCTTATCATGAGGAAAGCGCTGCCCCAGCAGAAGTTGAGGACGCCTCTCTGGCTGGTGCTGCCGCCAGCTCGCCGCTGAAAGAGGTGCAGACCGTTAGCCCCTCCGTGGTGTCAGGGCACCGTTCAGTGCTGTCCATCAGCGTCTGACCCAGCTCTGCTGGGCGGCCTGGGCGGTGACATGTCCTCCGCCGCGCGCGCTTTGAATACCACCTGTATGCCCTTGAGCTGTGACCACCGCCATGCGGGAAAAACTCCAGGGCATGGGGCCTGGCCTTCGGGGAGTCAGGCCACGCTTGCCTTTAGGAGCCAGGCGTTGGGCAGAACTTCCCCTCCTGGCCCCACGGTGGGCGTCACCTACCCTCTCCCCCGTGGGCCCCGCAGGCACGTAGGCAGTCCTCAGTGGCATCTGCACAGCAGTCTGCTCCTCCTGTTCACGGGGGTGCCAGCCTGTGTCTCTTCCCCTTGTACATCCGCACTTGGATTGCAGTGGCACCCTGGGAAAGGGTCCAGGGTCCAGGGAACAGTGAGCCCTCTAGGGAGGGGAGCCCCCTGGGGAGATGCGTCCTCCCTGCTAGAAGCAGGAAGGCCACGCAGCATCTGATTCACACGGAAGTGTGGAATCTCCCCCCCTTCATCCTTTCTGGGACCGCCTTCCAGCCCCTGTGGGCCCCTTGGGTTTAGCTAGGGGTGCTTCTGACCTCTCCAAACCCTCCAGCTCCGCCTCTGGAAAATACAGGAACCAGGACTGATGAGCCCCGGGGCCTGAAGTGTGCTTCTGGCTTTGAGCTTTTAACTGGAAGTGTGGCCCAGGTTGTCTCCCGTTCCTGTTCTCACTGGGGGAGGGGAGCAGTTGTTGCAGGTGTGGGTCCCTGAGGCGGGGCAGGGGGCTCATGGGGGCTGCTCTGCTGACCTGGGATGCCCTGCGGCGTTTGAAGGGAGGGTGGCCCTCCCACTGCCCCAGTCACACCTGCATGTTGCTCAGACGTGGGAGGCAGCTGACCCCAGAAGCAGGTGTCCTCCTGGCCTTGCGCTGAGGAAGTCCCGGAGGGGACCAGGAGCTGGAGCACCATGCAGCAGCAGGCCCAGCAGCTGGTGAGGATGGCCTTCATCCCTGAAAGGGGTTCCCGCCTGCCATCAGAGTACTCACCACGGGGTTCTGTGTTAACCAGGTCGTGTTGGCACTCGCAGTGGAAGTAGCTATATTCTAAGCACCCCTCAGCCAGGCGCTTGAACGAAGCTACCCAGAGCCACATACTAGTCCACACAGAGCCTAGACATAAGCCCAGCCTGTCCAACCCTGAGCCAGCACCCTTAACCGCTCTACGAGCGTGTGTGCCAAGTCCCTCTAGTCGGGTCCGACTCTTTGTGACCCTGGACTATAGCCCACTGGGCTCCTCTGTCTGTGAGATTCTCCATACAAGAGTACTGGAGTGCCGTGCCCTCCTCCTTAAGCACTTGAGCATCTCCTTATTATTAGTCCTCCTCCACATCTATCCTCTTGCTGGACTACAGTGTTGCTCCATTTTTCAGATGGATAAACCGAGGCAAGTGGAGTTTCGAAAAGTCACATGTCTGGTCCCTACAGCCCGACGGGGAGCTGAGCTACTGGGAGAAGCTGGGGCCTTCTTTAGCTTCCATCACTTCATTCTGTGGCCTTCTCTGGGATTCTTTGTGCCAGAAGGGGAGAGAGAATGGTGGCTTTCCAGTCTTTCCAGAGTCATTTCATTTGCTGTCTAAATGTTCTTAGAGGTGGGCTGAAAAATATTGGGCTGATCATCTAAGGATTTAATCATTGGGGAAAAGTTTGTTGCTTTATCCTTGCAAAACTCAGATAAGATCTTGAATTCAGCATCAGGTATTGATTCCAGAGTGGAGCTGGAGGTGAGCAGGGGGGGAGGAAGGAACAAGATGCCATTCTTTCTAATTTGCTCTTCAGTGGGTGGTGGTGGGGAGGCTGGTTGGGAGCGGGGGCCGGGAGGGAAGGTGACACGCCTCAGTGCTTGCTCTCCCATCTCCCTACGTCAGCCCTGTTTGAGATCGTGAACTGGGGATTCTGGGTGCTGAAGTGCATCTCTCAGTCACCTCCTTGAGGGGTAGGGAGACCCCCCTCATTCCAGGGGAGCCTCAGCTCTGCCCCTTGCCCCTGACCTCAGCCTCCATGCCAGGTCCCCCCAAGTCTGGCTCACTGGGGGAGAGCTGGGTGCTTGGAGGCCCAGTGGGAAGTGAGCTGGGTGTCTTTGAAGCTTGTCTAAGGGTGGCCTGGGGAAGGTGGTGGGACGGGCTGGTTTCCGGCCGAGTACCTGGGTACAGGCCCTCCACACTCCCCGTGGCTACCATCACCCAGCAGGCGTGTTGGCCTCGGAACATTGCCAGACGCAGAGGAACAGGATACACTGAGAAAAATAAAGATCCGTGTGATGGATGGCTCCTCTCCCGACTGTTAGCAGTGGCTTATTAAGTGTGATGCTAATGGCCCTGGAGAGGAACAGGCTCTGAGCCAGTCCCCTGCCCCCGCCTCGGCCCTCAGCCCTCAGCCCTCAGCCCATGGCGGTTCTCTGAAGCTCAGGGAGCACCATCCCCCGCAGGCTCCCTGCATGAGGGGAGTCCTCCCCCAGGAGAGCTGTGCCCCTTGGGGGCCCCCAGACTGGAAGGGGGCTGGTCAGGGGAGTGGCTTGCTGCAGGCTCGGGCGTGGGACTGAGCTGGGCTTCTCCCGAGAAGCCCAGACAGCATCTCTGTCCCCAAAACCAGCTGGCTGGGGTTTAAGGTTTCTGTAATCTGTGTGATCAGCTTATTTATTTAAATGGTGCCTGTGAGATACAGCTGGAGCAGTGATAGAAGATAGAGCTTTTCTAAGGAGAATAACTAACCCTTAATGTTCTGACTACCTGCCAGACACTCCCTGTTAAAACTGACCTCTGAAGTCCAGACTGACTCTTTTATGTACTCTAAAAATTATTAAAAATCACACTGTAATTGTTTGCTTATTGATGCCTGTTTCCCAAGGGGGAGGGGGCATGTAAAAAGAGTTCCACAGCAGCGTAAATTAAATAAAAAGGTAGTGGTTCATTTGTAGGTGTGGGCTGTCCCAGATAATGTGTATGTGTCTTTCCTGAGGAGACTCTAACATCCTGACTTCATTTACCCAGGAGGGAGGGCTGGGATGCTACAACTTAGAAATGTGGCTTTATAGCCTGGACGGGCTTCCCCGGTGGCTCGGAGGGTCAAGAATCTGCCTGTAACGAGGTCATTTCCACTTGCAGCATGGAGGAGGAAGAAGTGTGCTTGACCAGGAGGATAAGTCCTTCTGGGTGGAAAGGGCTGTGGGTGGGGTAGCAAGCGCGAGGAGGGTTTAGGAGTCACAGCAGGTGGGGACGCCTGAGCCGCTCTGACACGAGGCCGTGCTGCTCCACACCCGCGCCCGAGCTCGGCGTCTCAAGCGGGGTTTGCTTCGGGGGCTCCCACGCCAGGGGCTGCCCCGGTTTGTTCAGTGGTGAAGGACCCACCTGCAGTGCAGGAGATGCTGATTTGATCCCTGGGTCTGGAGATCCCCTGAAGGAGGGCAGCCCACTGCAGCATTCTTGCCTGGAGAATGCCATGGACACGGGAGCCTGGTGGGCTGCAGTCCAGGGGGTCCCAAAGAATCAGACGCAATTGAAGCAGCTTCACACACACACAGAGTCAGACATGACTGAAGCAGCTTCACACACACATCCCCTACAGACACACACACACACAGACACGACTGAAGCAGCTTCGCACACACAGAGTCAGACATGACTGAAGCGGCTTCACACACACCCTACAGACACACACACACAGACACGATTGAAGCAGCTTAACACACATGCACACGTCACACAGTCAGACATGACTGAAGCGGCTTCACACACACACACACACCACAGTCAGACACAACTGAAGCAGCTTAACACGCGCACACACACACACACCACACACATACTCCTCGCTAGAGTCCTGCCCTTTGTGTTCCCCATGTCACACACACACGCGCACACACACACATTCTCCCCATGCACAGGCACGCACACACACACACACACGCACACTCCCCGCTAGAGTCCTGCCCTTTGTGTTCCCCGTGTCACACACACACGCGCACACACACACATTCTCCCCATGCACAGGCACGCGCACACACACACACACGCACACTCCCCGCTAGAGTCCTGCCCTTTGCGTGCCCCCACCTCAGAGACCCGCTCTCTCATCCCCGTGCTGGTCTCTGAAGCTGAGAGGTGCCCATCACTCTCTAGCCCGGGTCTGAGATGCCTCACGGGGTTTGTTGGCGACCTGTGAGCCAGTAGCTGGCCGTCACTGGTGTTGATCTGCACCTGGATTGGAAGCCGTCGACGAGCGTGCTGGTCTGTCACAGGCCACTGACGCTGAGGGTGCTGGTGGGCGGAGCTTTCAGCCTCGCTGTAGTGCGTGCGGTGAGGTCGCCCATGTGCTGGGGGGCTTTTTCGTGCAAGTAGAGAGTTGGATCAGCATAGCTGATAACCCTCTCTCTGCCCAGAGTGGACCGGTGTCAGTGTGGGCCACCTGTTGAGGTGAGGTTTCGATAGCCGTGCCGTCTATGGGAGAGTGCTGGAGTGGGCTGGAAGCTCAGTGCAGTTGGCTCTGTCGCCCCGCTTGGACAGAAGAGATTTGGTGGGCGGAGGTGCTGGCAGTGAGGTGTATTTGCTGCTGGTGGGTTCTTGGAGAGGTTCTCTTGGAGAACAGTGATGGGCTGACTTGAAGTTGGGTGGACTTCAGTTAGCACGAGGAGAAACTGCCAAGCCCCGCAGCGGGGTGAGCTCTGCACCGGGTTGTGTGGTCCCAGCGAGCTTGTTCTAAAGCCAGGCTGCCTACAGGGGCGCCCAGCAGAGGATGCATCCCGCCTCTTCACTCTCACGGGGCTTTGCCCAGAGGCTGTGGGGCCCAGTCCCCACCCCCAGGACCCCGCCGCAGTCCCCTCAAGGCCCGACCTGTCACCGGACCCCTCTCAGGACCTCCTGCAGAGGAAGGCCCGCTCTAGGGTGAGGAAGGGGAGTGGGGTAAAGAGCTGCGGGCCCTCCCCAGCCAGCTGTCAGAGACCAGCCCCCGGAGCTGTCTGCACATTTTATTTTCTTGTTAAATAAACACCATTAGCCTTCCCGAGAAACCGGTGCAAACACGACCTCACAAATAACCAATTAGAAGGGCAGGGTTGAAGGGGACCGTGAATTTGCAAACATGTAGAGGAGGCCATTAAAGATGCCTGTGGCTCCCCCAGCCCTGGCAGCATCGATCTGAGACCTTAATTTTATTTCTGACAGGAAAGCAAGGAGCACGCTTCATTTTTTTTCCCCGGAGCTAACTGAACTGCATTCCGGAAGCACCCATTCCAGCACTGTCTCTTGAGATATTCATCAACACAGGAGCTCAGTGCTGTTCCTGCGCTTCCCCAGTGGTCAGGGAGCCCACAGTGCCTTGGCAACAGGGAGGTGGGGACTGTGACCCCTGGGTGCCCCGAGGTGTCCCCGTTGGGGGATGAATCTGAAGGTCCCTTCCTTCAGAATAGGAGCCCTGGCTCCAGAGGGTGCTGACCTAGGAGGTCTTCCTGCCTCCCTCCTGGCTGCGGCTCACAGATGCAGAAAGGAGTGGGCCCAGGGTCGGTCACTTCGTTGACCAAGAAATGGTTTTTTGCTGAGTGAGACAACGAGGCTTTTGTTGGGCCCTGTTCCCAGAGAGGCCCCGCTCCGACTGTCTCGTGGCTTCAGATCTCTGAGGAGAGAGGCACCCTCAGCACGGCCACTTGGTTAAAAGCGTCCCCTTTCTTAGCATCCCGGCGCTGCTAGGGGCAGACCCGGGGGACCAGAGCCGGGCGGCCGCCCCCTGCCGGGACTGGAGACGTCCCTGTGTTTGTGCAGCTCAGGACGCGAGCTTGTGCTTGGGCCCTGGACTTGGAGGACCTTCCCTGGCCCGCTTGTGTCTCTCTCAGGACACTCCAGAGAGAGCCTGGGTTTAGTGCTGCCTGTACCCAGCCTCTGGAGGAGGGCGCGGCAGCCCCCTCCAGTGCTCTTGCCTGGAGAATCCCATGCAGAGGAGCCTGGCGGGCTGCAGTCCACGGGGTCACAGAGAGACAGACGCCACGGAAACGCTTTAGCACGACATACTAGGCTTCAGCCCCAGCTTCCCGTGGGTGCAGCCCCCGAGGGCTCTGAGCCCCATTTCTCTCTTGTGGAGGCAACACCCCTGCCCCGTGAGAGTTAATGAGCCCCTTGTGAAGTGCGTGGCAAGAGCGGCCAGTGCCCAGCAGCCTTGGTCCTTTCCGTTCAGCCTTAAAGAACTGCCGATTTAACTTCTTTAGACACATTACACTCTGAATTTTTAAGAGCTGGTGTTTCTCAAAAAAAGTTTTCCCCTCCCCTTCCTACAGGAAACATGTGTTTGCCAGTGCATGGAATATTTCTGAAGACAGTCGTGAAACTGATAACAAATAGTGGGAATGGCCTCGTGGCTAAGAGCTCTTGCTCTGGAGTCAGACAGCTGGTGTTTGAATCTGAGGTTTGTGACTTCATAGCTGTGTGACCTCGGGCAAGTTACCTACCCTCTCTGTGACTCACATTCCTCATAAAACAGAAATGATGACACTGGGTTAGCCTGAGGTTTATATCAGTTCATAGACAGTGAAGTCGCTCAGTCGTGTCCGACTCTTTACCACCCCGTGGACTGTAACCTACCAGGCTTCTCCGTCCATGGGGTTCTCCAGGCAAGAATAGTGGAGTGGGTTGCCATTTCCTTCTCCAGGGGATCTTCCTGACCCAGGGATTGAACCCGGGTCTCCTGCCTTGCAGGCAGACGCTTTAACCTCTGAGCCACCGGGAAAGCCCTGTCAGTTCCTAAGTGTAAAGGATTTGGAATAATCTCTAGCTATAGAAAGCGCCTGAATATGTTTTATGCATAAATACAGACTCTTAGATGCAGATATTTGTAAATTTTTAAAAAAAAAAAACAAAAAACAAAAAACCAGCATTTGCTTCTGGGCAGGAGGATTCAGTGGCCAGAGGTGCAGAGATTCAGGAAAACTTCACTTCATACTCATTTACCTTTTGGATTTTTGTACCCTGTGTGTTTATTAGCTAGTCAAACAAATAGTAGGGGCCCCTCGGGGCTGTCGCAGCGTCATCCTTTGCTGGTACAGTTCACCCCAGTTTCAGGTGTGAAGGCAGCAGTGGGACAGCATGAGAGAGTTTTCAGGAGAAGGAAGTTCCTCCCATCTCAGTACTCTGAGAGGAGCGCCGTCACTTCTGCCTCGTTCCTGGCGCTGGTGTCAACAGGTTTGAACTTGGTTGTCCTCCCGGAGTTGGTAGAACTTGTGGCGTCTTAGGCTGAAGGAGGGGTGGGTCCTGGCTCATCTGAGTTTCCTGTCCTGCCAGGGAGAGGAGGTCTAGGAGCTGCAAACAAGACTTGATTATATGCAGCTGACAAGCCTCTGCCTGAGTCGCCTCTGTCTTTTTCTTTCCATAAACAGAGTCGGATAGATAGATGAGGACTCTCTTTCTAGTTTCTGCTCTTCCCAGACAACGTGCTATTAATAGGATAGCCAGACCAGCCCTGCTCTGTAAAGAAGCCGCAGATGCTTGAGTTTATCCCATACCAGAGGGGAAGAGGTCAGAATAGGGAGGCCGTCGTTCCAGGAAGGGTCTTTTCTTTTTAATTAAGGGGAAAAAAAAACTTAAAAGCATCTTGCTAACTCAAGTTACGTGGGAACCTTACACAGTGTGACAGACACAGAATCTTCTGTGTCTTTGTTGCTTGAAGCTTAAGAGTCAAAGCAGGTGCCCAGCTCATGAAACTTGTGAGGTGTCTGGGCCACGTGGCAAAGGGGAAGAGCCTAGGTCTCCAATTTCAGTGCCACTGCTCACCAGCTGTGTGACCTTACTAAACTTCTCTCAACCTGTTTTCTTATTTGTTAAATGGGCAGTGGTATTAACTTGTGGACTGGTGAGGTTTGAGAGGGAAAGTTTCTGTGAAGCATTTGATGTTTGTACTATCTGTAAGTATTAGCTTTATTACTATCATAGTAACTACTGCTGTGTTATTGCCAGTAAGAATACTGTCCCTATGGCTTCTTGAGGAATGAAGGCTACCTGATTGGTGACAATACTGACCCTTTAGAACTGGACATGGAACAACAGACTGGTTCCAAATAGGAAAAGGAGTACGTCAAGGCTGTATATTGTCACCCTGCTTATTTAACTTCTATGCAGAGTACATCATGAGAAACGCTGGACTGGAAGAAACACAAGCTGGAATCAACATTGCCAGGAGAAATATCAATAACCTCAGATATGCAGATGAGACTACCCTTATGGCAGAAAGTGAAGAGGAACTAAAAAGCCTCTTGATGAAAGTGAAAGAGGAGAGTGAAAAAGTTGGTTTAAAGCTCAACATTCAGAAAACGAAGATCATGGCATCCGGTCCCATCACTCCATGGGAAATAGATGGGGAAACAGTGGAAACAGTATCAGACTTTATTTTGGGGGGCTCCAGAATCACTGCAGATGGTGATTGCAGCCATGAAATTAAAAGATGCTTACTCCTTGGAAGAAAAGTTATGACCAACCTAGATAGCATATTCAAAAGCAGAGACATTACTTTGCTGACTAAGGTCCATCTAGTCAGGGCTATGGTTTTTCCAGTGGTCATGTATGGATGTGAGAGTTGGACTGTGAAGAAGGCTGAGTGCCGAAGAATTGATGCTTTTGAACTGTGTTGTTGGAGAAGACTCTTGAGAGTCCCTTGGACTGCAAGGAGATCCAACCAGTCCATTCTGAAGGAGATCAGCCCTGGGATTTCTTTGGAAGGAATGATGCTAAAGCTGAAACTCCAGTACTTTGGCCACCTCATGAGAAGAGCTGACTCATTGGCAAAGACTGTGATGCTGGGAGGGATTGGGGGCAGGAGGAGAAGGGGATGACCGAGGATGAGATGGCTGGATGGCATCACTGACTCGATGGACATGAGTCTGAGTGAACTCCGGGAGATGGTGATGGACAGGGAGGCCTGGTGTGCTGCGATTCATGGGGTTGCAAAGAGTCGGACATGACTGAGCGACTGAATTGAACTGAGAGAGCTGTTGACAGATGCTGTTAGGTTTCCTTCAGATTATGGGTTGAATCGTATCGCCCCAAAGATTTGAGGCAGTCCTGACCTGTAGACCTTATCTGGAAACAGTGTGTGCGCTCAGTCATGTCCGACTGTCTGTGACCCCATGGTCTGGAGCCCGCCAGGCTCCTTTGTCCATGGAGTTCTCCAGGCAAGAGTACTGGAGTGGGTTGCCATGCCCTTCTCCAGGGGATCTTCCTGACCCAGGGATCAAACCTGGGTCTCCTGCATTGCAGGCGGATTCTTTACCTCTTGAGTCCCCAGGGAAGCCTTTGCAGACGTAAGACGGTCACATGGGAGTAAGTGGGTTGAGTGGGACAGGTGTCCTTCTAAGAAGAGGGAAGACATGGAAGGGAGACACGTGGTCACGTTACTACGGAGGCAGAGGGGCCTGTGGAGCTGTGAGCCCAGGATCGCTGCAGCCAAGAGGAAGGCATGGGGCAAATTTATTCTAGAACCTTCTAGAGGACATGGTCCTGCCAACACCTGGCTTACACACTTGCAGCTTCCAGCGCTGTGAGAGAACACACGGCTGTTGTTTTCAGCCCCTAGTTGGTGGTACTTTGTCCAGCAGCCCTAGAATTTCCTGTCCCCATCACAGTTGCTGCCTCCCCAGAATTATGCGCAAGAGAAATAAAAGACCTTCTGTTATCCTTAACTGAGAACACAGTCTCCACATCCTGCATAGCGTGGCTTGCCCAAGTCTAATTTAGCCAGAGACCATGACATTGACCTTACAGTGTTAGAGACAACTTTTTGGTTAGAGAGAGAGGCACTCAAAGAACTGAGGTTTAATGTTGAACTGGTAGCCTTCAGAGCTCAGTCATTTCTTTATAAACCAAGGATTTACTGATAGCACCGAGGAGCTGTTGGAATCCCCAAGTCTAAAAATGCATGCCATACCCAGTAGACTGGTATTTCCAGCTGGTGTGTTCAACTTGGTTATTTAGGGAAAAAAAAAATTAGGCCAAAAGAGAGAGAAAGAATAGGGAATCGAGAGAGCTCACATGTACAGCACAAACCTTGCGATCTTTACATAGCTGCCCCAACTTCCACCCTGGGGAAAAAAAAAATAAGAAGGAAAATAGCAGAACAACACTGAACTTCAAGTCCTGCCAGACAGACTTCTTGATTTCTTTATTTCATCCAGAAACCCTTCCAGGCAAGAACATTCGCCAAATTCAATCCTGGAGTGAATTTCTGAGCTAAATTCATGCAGCTGAGGGTCAAAGTGGTAACACCTTCAAGGTCTCTGGGTGGAGGACGCCAGTGGGCATAGCAGTAATTAATAGTTTCAGCTCCCATGTGGATGTGCGTCTCTTAATTCTTGGGTTTGGTTGGCAAACCGGACAGTCTGTAAAAACATAACTGCCGTGGTTTCACTGTGATCAAAGTTGCGTGCCTTTGAGTGCTCCCTACAAATTTGAGATTTCTTCCTCAGCTTGCCACCCCAACTTGATAGCAGGAGATAATTGAAAGCGCCTCTTTTCTGAGTGTTTCCAGCACCCCAGGCGGAGCCAGTGCCTCTGCGCCAGATCCGCAAAGCTGTCAGTGCCGACATCCGATTTATTATCTCGGAGGCTGGGCTGGTTCATGGATGACTCATGACTCCGCTTCCCACTGCTGCTGGAGGTGACATCATCCATCCTGGGCCCAGAATAGATCCAGAGGCAACAGTGGCCCCTGCTTGGTGTCTCTCACCAGCCCCAGGCTCCCTCCCGAATCACACTCGGCAGCTGCGTGTTCGCTGGGCAGAGTGGTCGTGGGTGGAACCAGAGCCCGTTGGAAGTGTCTCCTTAGTTGGAGGCTGGAAAGGCGTTTCAGCGCTGCTGGGGCTGCACCATCAAGCCGAGGAAGGAGCTTGTCCAGAGCTCCCCTCTCCCCCCTTCAGCTCGTTTAGTTGGCATTTAGATGTCACCCACCCAGAACCCAAGGAGCTCCGCGACTCCAGTGGCCAGCTTTGCTTTCCTCACCCGCGGGCAGGGCTGGTGGGGAAGGTCCAGGTGACGTGCGTCATCCCGCAGCCCGGCCTTAGAAGCCTGTAAAATCAATGATGGCTGTCTTCTTGGAGGTCTGGACTGCCTCGGCGGTTTTCAGCCCTGGGTGCACATTAGAATCTCCCAGGGAGTTTTTAAAACATCCTGATGTCTAGGGCTTACTCCGGATCAGTTAAGGGAGACTCGGGCTTGGAGCTCGGGCTGAGTGGGCTGAGTTTTCGCGTTCCCCCCAGCTGAAACTGATGCACATTGGGGCTGGGAAACCCCTGGGTCACGTGATCTCCCAGGACCCTTCCAGCTTTGAAACCTTTTAAAAAGGCAGTGCTGTGGACCAGGCCTTTGATCACCCTGAGTCTGAGACGCGTGGGTGCCTGGGCAGTCGGGTGGCATGTTCCCTTGTATGTGAGCCTGTGATGGGTGGCGGTGGCTCCAGTGGTTGACATGGAGAGTGGGAGGTGTGAATGGCTACCACCCCATTGTTCTGGTTGTGAATCCAGTTATCCCCTAGTGATGGGACATGCAGGCTTCCCGTCGCTGATAGGCTGAGGCCTGCAGTGCTGACGCTGGGCTGTCGAGTCTCTTATTCCTCCCTTTCCCCTCTCCAACTTCACCCCAGACACGCTCCCTGCAACCTCGTGGCCTGGGCGCTTCCTCAGCAAGGCCACCCGCACAGGCTGTTCCCTGAGTTGCCAGGAACAATCTGTCTCACAGTCGACCAACTCCTCAGCTTTTAGGCCTGGGCTTAAATGCCCCTTCCCCGGGGAAATCTTCTCAAACAGCTAAGGACAGCTCTGGCGGTGTCGGGTCCCTCGTCCTTCGTTTGGGCGCCTCTCAGCTCTTCACCGCTGTGCGATGTGCTTGCTTATTCGGTTCCTCTGTGTGTCTTCCCCCTCCTCGCTCCGTGCTCGGCAGACATCACTGACACACGCGAGGGCGGCTGGCCGACAGGCGCCCTCCTCACCTCCACACTGGTCTCGCTCAGCTGAAGACGGAGAGTGAGCAGTCTCCACTGCGTTGCTGCGTGCTCCCTCCCGGCCAAGACGTGCTCCAGGAAAACGGGGGTGCAGAGCCCTTGGCAGGAGCCTGGTGTAAGAGCGACAGGTGTTTCTGGGGAGGGCTTTGGGGAATTGAAGAGATGGTTCTGAACACTTTTCAATTTTCCCAGCACCTTAGGAAAGAACAATTACCTGGTGAACTGATGGGAGTTCTTTCTTTCTTAAGAGGGAAAGGAAATAAATGTCCTTGGTATTACTGGAGTCGTCCTTTACAGCTGAGCTGGAAGAAAGACTGAAAATACTGGTTCAGTTTAAAAAAAAAAAAATCAGTCCTACACTGCTAACCCTGATGCCTGGTGTAGGCCGGTGGGCTGGTGGGAAGGTTCTCTCTGACCTGAGGTCTGTAGCAGGATTTTAAATGCTCATGCGAAAAGTGTGTACTTACAGATGGATTCCTAAATTCCCTCCCCACTTCCAAAATCACTAGGCTTGGCATCTGAAGTCTTCTTTTAATTAAGTTGATTCATTTGCCCTGGGAAGATTTCCTGATTCAGCTAGTATATTTATGTATAAACTACTCTGGAAACACCTGGCAATTTTTCTGAGTGACAATAAGGAGATGTAGTCTGAAAATTACGGTTTAATTTGCTCCCTCCCCCTTGATGTCTTACCTTAAAAAACAACGGGTAAGATTTACAAAAGCGGCTTTGTATTTTGCCCATAGTACTAACCCTGTTTTGCAACAGAAATATGTATCAACAATACCTAATAATTTCCCTTTATGTATTTTTAGAGCTCTAGCTTCTAATGGACAATTGAATCATCCCCTGGCAGATGGGAAATCATCTAATTGCATGTTTTTATTTATTGTGAGTGTTCGGTTAGGCTCCAGAAGAGATTGGTGAGCGTATTTAAAAAGTCAGAGTAAACAGTGTATTAATGACTATTTTCTGGGATTACCTGCCTTGGGTTGCATCATGACAGTTCACATTTGAATTGCTTGTGGCCCTTGTTGGTTTAGGCTACCCTGGTGGCTCAGACGGTAAAGAATCTGACTGCAATGCAGGAGACCCGGGTTCGATCCCTGAGTCAGGACAATCTTCTGGAGAAGGAAATGGCAGTCCAGTCCAATATTCTGGCCTGGAGAATCCTCATGGACAGAGGAGCCTGGCGGGCTACAGTCCATGGGATCACAAGAGTCAGACAATGACTGAGCGACTGACACTTCCATTTGGTTGGTTTTTTAAAAAGATAGACTGGAATCAAAGATGTTATAAAGGATCAAAATAGGAAAGTAGATACCTGTCTCTGTTATTACTTTATTTTAGGTTTGTGGTTCCTTTGTTACGAGACTACAATTAAACTCCCCTGGTGAAATAAAGGCCCGTGTCCTGGCCTTGTGATAACTTTTCCTGGGTAGTATAAGCAGCCGCCACAAAGTGGTTGGAATCCTAAGTGGCACCTCGAGGGTCCGTTTAAAAATAAATAAGTAATAAGGTTCTTTTGCAAGCTGTGGGGCTTGAGGCACTGCAAGTAGCCCAGCAAGTCTCGACGCTGCAGGGGCGGTAGCAGCTGGGGTGGGGAGAGGAAGAGCAGCTGTGGCTGGGTTATTAGTTATTCCGTGAAGAAATTGATTTGATAAATAATAAAGCAGTGATATTAGCAACACATGCTTGCAGGTCAGATGACTCCGATGAAAGCCCCCAGTTAAGCGTGTGTAATGGTTTGACAGTATATATGCCTTCTAAAAACATGCTGTTTTAAAATGGAAATTGGGCTGTTCATGCAATTCTTAGCAAATATGCCAAGATCATTACCAGAGGGAGCTTGGAAATCTGAAGGAGGATCTTCCTGTTTAATTTGGCCTCTGCCCTCCCCCTTTCAGACGATGCTTAAACTTACTTTGTTCCCTCGTCCTTGCCTTTTCATTTTGCTAACTGTTTTGATTTGTAAAATGCTATGCCTCACAGAACACTCCTTTATGATGATTTACTGTGCTGTTCTTATCTTTCACCTTAAATCCTTGATAAGAGCATTTTAAAAATGAAATTGCTACCTGACACTATTATAAAATCTTGGCTGGCAGTCAGGGGAGAAACACAAGTGGTGGTGGTTGGGGGGCGCGGGGTGGAGGGGTGGTACAGGGGGAGAAAAAAGGAGATGAGGTTTAGAGAAACGAAAGATTTTTAAAGGAACCGTGTAGTGTAGTGCTTTTTCCCTTGAATTCTGTAAGATTTTTTTTTAACTGGAGCATTAATACAGCCTTGCTGATGCCCCTTACCACTGTACATGAACCATGGGTGGGAGGTGGGTAAAGACAAGTGGGTTTATTGGCCAAGGGTAATCTGCGGTGAAGATGAAACTCGTGTGTGTCTTTGTGGGTTGAAACTGCATGGGTGGGTGGGTGGATGGATGGGTGGCGTTTAAGCACCTCCATATTTATATCCTGGAACACATGGTCTCCCTAACTCCAGACAGCCCCTCTCCTGTCCCCTCTTCTTGCTACTCTGCTTAAGACGAGTCAAAGCAGATCTCCTCTAGTTGCAAAGTTGTGGTGGCTGACTTGCCTAGGTTAAGATTATACACTGTGATGAAAATGGTTTGTGTCTGTTTGGCTGCATTTTGCATCTATCTAGTCACAAAACACGTCGGGAGGGGGGTTCAGGATTGGGAACACGTGTACACCCGTGGCGGATTCATGTTGATGTATGGCAAAACCAATACAGTATTGTAAAGTAAAATAAAGTAAAAAATTAACAAATCAGTGATGGGGAGTTTTGGGGGGAGGGGGCATTCGTAAATAGAGCTGGTCGTAAACTAGCCGGTCGTTTAAATTCTAATTTGGTGGTTCAATGGACTCTCGTCTTTAATTCCTGTAACACGGAGAAGACAGCAGTTCTCGTCCCATCATGGAGCTGTTAAGCCCTCTCTTTACTGACTGGTGCTTTGAGGACAGTGATGGTAAATGGAGAACTTACATTGGAATAACAGGTTTCCCAAGTGCCTGGCTGAGAAGAGGGTAGGCAGTGGTGATGGTCTCCTTTAGGAAGCACAGTGCCCGCTGGCTTATCCAGCATGGGCGTTACTCTCCGTCTCGCGGGAGGGCTGTGTGTGCAGACCTGCTGGTGACTGTCCTCGATGACTGGGTGGGGAGGAGGCGGCGGCAGGGACACGAATCACCCCGTTGGGGCTCCAACAGCCCAGGTACAGCCGCAGGACGCCGAGGTCACAGCCGGTGGGAGGCCCCTGTGTGTCACTGGTGATACTGGAGCCATTATGCCCAGTTGATCACAAGCCTCGTGAAAATATAATCTGCCACCAAAACGGCTGCTTTTGGAAACTGTCTTGTCTCTTTTGAGTCAAGACTGGAGACAACCAGACAAGGTTGGGTGGTGACGAATAAAGAAACATTACTTTCTGAACACAATCTTCTGTTACCAGTCACTTTTCAACAGACATTCAATCAAAATGCTAATAGCGGCGGCAACCAGGGAATGCGGTTATTGTAATACTAATTGATTGGTTGGAGGGTGGGTTTTGATAAGTGCAGCTGAAGATTTTGGAAATATGATTCTCTTTAATTGCAGCGACACTAATAAAAATGAACAAATGATTTAATGATGATTTCCTGGGTAATGGCTTGAAGATTTTGATTTTCAAATGCGATATGGTGGGAGTATATCAGAATAACACAGCCCTTGGTGGGTGGCCTTGCCTTTATCAGACCCAGGCCTAGAGAGAGAGTCAAAGCTAGAGCACCGCCCTCGGAAGGCTGTGTGGAGCCTGCAGGGGCAAGAGCGATGCTTATGAGGGGTGGTGAGCCAACCGGTAGACTCCAGCTCAGAGTACTGGCGTTTCTGGGGCTGGGGGTCGTGTCGGTCCGGTCACGTGCTCCCTGTGGGTTTCCGCAGACCGGCCAGGGCAGAGTAAGCCCCGCCGCGCCAGCGGAGGCGCATCCTGTGCAGACCCTCCTGGGCATCATGCTTCGTCCCGTGGCCGCTCCACGCCGGGCCCCTTCTGTGCTCCAGGAGCTGCTCTAGTTCTAGCCATTCTGCAGGGTCAAGGCCGGCCAAATCCGGGCCCTCCTGAGCTCCTCCTCCTCAAGGAGAAGGAACCTCCTTCACGTGATCTCAGGACTGTGACTGCTCCGAAGAAGATAAACAGGGTTCTGCTGGTGAGGGGCCTGGAGCGCATTTCGGTGGGTGGAGGGCAGAGAACCCAGGGAAGGGTGTTCACGGAGAAGACAGCAGCAGTGTAGGGGCCCTGACACTGGAACAGGTGCGCCTGCTGGAAGGACCAGTGGAGGGCCAGTGGCTGAGAGGCGGGGGAGGGAGCGAGAGCAGGCCTGGAGCACGGAGGGTCTGTGAGCTGGGCACGGCCTCCAGGAGCCCTCAGAGGGAAGGCAGCCGGGCAGAGGCATGTGAGGCAAGCGATCTGTGTTCTCTGAGAACCTGCTGGCTCCTGAGTTGAGGTAGAGAGAAAGGGCTGCACGTCGGGAAGCAGGAAGGGCAGCTGGAGTTCACTGCAGGAGGGCAGTGCGCGCTGGTGGCAGCTAGGGCTAGGGCTGGAGCGGGGCTGTGGAGAGGGGCAGTGGGATTCGGGATATGCTTTGGGAGACGAGACAGCAGATGTGGGTTGTTTCTTTAACACTCATTTATTTTGGCTGTGTGCCGTCTTGATCACAGCGACGGGTCCTCCGTTCCGACACGCGGGCTCTTCTGTTGCAGCGCAGCGGCTTCCCTCTAGTTGTGGGGCGCAAGCTCGGGACTCGTGGCATGCAGGCTTAGTTTTTCCGCAGTATGTGGGATCTTAATTCCCCAACCAAGGATGGAACCCATGTCCTCTACATTGGAAGGTGGATTCTTACCCACTGAACCACCAGGGAAGTCCCAGGATGTTCTGATTGGTTGGGTGTGAGTTATTGTTCAGGGGAGAGACATTAGGTCTGACTGTAGGTTCCTGGGTTGAACAGTTGAGGGCATGGTGGTGCCCTTCAATAATGTGGGGTCTTCTTGAGTGAAAGGAACTCATTTCAGGAAGAAAATCAATAGTTCTGTTTGAAATTCCCTTTGGAATCCAGTTGGTGGTTTGACTTGATGGATATACCCAAAGTGCGCCAAAGAGCAAGTCTCTGGAGAGTTAAAATAATCCGCCTAATTATTTTTGCATAAACCGCACTAAGGAAGGGATCAGTCTGGGGGAACCCTGAGTCGATGTTGTCAGGGCAGGAGAAGATAGAGTGAGTGATCCCTGGACGCTCCAGCTTTCCTGGCATTAAAAGATCACCTGTGCTCCTCTCCTGGTGATTCATCCAGGTGGTCCCAAGAAAGATGCTGCATTTGAGCATCATCGCAGCCACTGCAGCTGGGACTGGGGACCCCGTGGATGCTCTCTGGTACCCCAGTGTTATTCCTCGGAGTATGTGCCAGGGATCTGAGTTCACTCTGTCATCGGAAGACAGACTCTGGGCGCTGGCCACCCCTGCTTCCAGCCCCCTGGATCTCTCAGATGTCAGACATAGCCCTTATCACAGGGCTCGCCCTTTGTGAGCCCAACCATATAGACCATAGGTGGGGCTCCCTGGGGTGCGTGGGTGTCATTCTGACAAATTAATTGGTCTAAAAAAAAAAACAGAAATCAGATTTGCCTTATTGGGGTGGGAGTGGGGAGAGACGGGGTAGCCTTCCTTTCAATTTGTCAAGCTTTCTTTGAAAAGATCTGCCAAAGAAGAAAGGGTAATTAATAGGCTTGAAGTCATTTCCGATGTGTCAGGATTTCTGCCTTGCTTCCTCGTGATAATGTTCGCCGGCTCCAGGCCTCTGGGGAGCCTTCCGTCTTATTAACTTGTCTGGGAGAAGCAGGGAGTGGGGACAGCTCGGGCCAGTGGGTGACAAGAAATAAAGATTTGTGGTGTGGTGAGCTGTAAACAGGAGGGCCAAACCAGCTTGGCGTGGGGGCTGGGGTGGGAGAGTGCTGGCTCTCGAGCTTGGCTTCCACACCGTCACGTGGAGGAGTCCTCGAGGTAACTCAGCACATTTTGTGCTTGTGTTTTCTCCTCACCTCTCTTCTCATTGTTCCCGTAAAAAGAAGAAAAAAATAACCTGCCACCAAAACGGTCTTTACAATACACGGTCATTACTCCCTGCAGCGCTGGAAACTGCCTGCCCATGCGGAGACCCCAGGCCTCTGACTTTTCTGGAGACAGTTGTTAAAAAGCTCATGTTAAGTGCCTGGTTGTGCATGATACCATCTAAGACTGGGCCTGTTAGGTGGGTCTGGCCTGTGTTTTGGGGAAACAAGTTCCCCTCCCTTTCTGCAGGGAATGAGAAGTCACACAGTGCCCGGCGTGGGCGTCCGTCCAGGGAGTGTGTGCAGGAGTCCTGCTTTCCCTTCATTTCTGAGCGTCTTCAGCACCGTGGCCTTCCTGTTGTGATAGTTCTCTGTCCTCCACCTCACCTTCACCCCATCCTCGGTTATGAAGCCGTTCACCTTTAAGAAGTAAGGGCTGAATGAATATTTTTTAATTGGATAAACGGATGAATGATGCCCATAGTCATTATTTGGCACTCCTGAGGCTGCTTCGTGAATGCCCAAATTTATAATTTTCCACCTCGTCCCTCCATTTACCCCATGGGCGGTGAATACCCAGAGAGATTAAGTAACATGACCAAGGTCACACAGCCAGTGCGAGGCAGAGAATGGGATCTGTTTGCTGGTAGCCCCTTGACCACCAAAGGCTCACGCATTTGTGTTCAGCAACAAGGTATCTGCAGCTGGTGAAGATACTTCAGCTTCTGCTCAGGGCCCAGCTGAGTGGAGAAAGGAGTTAGGCTTGGAGACTGTCCTTCAGGGAGTCGGTAGGGACCTGGGACTGGAGGCTGGTGGACGGTGGAACAGTAGCTGCAACTTTGTGGCCGGTGGTCACCCCTGAGCCAAGAGGGAGGCTGGCCTGCCTCCTCCCCAACCCCAGCCTCAGCTGTCAGCAAACTCGTCTTTTCTGAGTCAGTCAGTAGAAGCTTTAACAGGATTCGTGTGAGGAAAGGGCTGCAGACCTGACTTTAGCCCTGGATTTGGTGACTGGCTGTAGCTGGCAAGGCCCCATGAACAGCCTGGGCAGGAGGTCGTTCAAGCACCATCCCCTGGATGTACACCTATTTGGGGCTTTTACTCTTTCTTCTCATTTGTTGTAAAAAGTGCTTAAGAATTAAAAGTTAGTATGAGAACACGAGGTAAATAATGCCGGCTTCAGCTGTCTGCAAGCTGTTCCTCACACACTGTGCTTTTCATTGTTTAAAATAGCAAGGTTGGGATTTTTTTGGGTCATAGGGAAAGAACATGATGTCTCTTTCCCTCCCTTCTCTTTCTTGCCTTTTTTTTTTTTTTTGCCTCTTTCTTTTTACCTTTTCTATTCCAGAAGGAATTTAGGAGGTGGAATTGAAAATTAAGCAGAAATCAGAGTTCTTTCTCTATCCTTTCTTCTTACTTCCCTTCTCCCCCTATTTTCATCTCTCTGTCTGATAGATCTGAAGCTCTGGCTGGGAAACTGTGGAAATATCAGCCTAGAGAAGAGGGAGGTTTGAGGTCTGTTTCCTTTTTCCAGGAAGGCTTCGAGCGGGATTAGGACGTTTGCACACACATGTCCCTCTGTGTCTGCCTGATTAAATCCACACTGCAGATGTCTTCCACCCCCGGCCTCACCTCATCATTTTTCAGAGACCATTTTTCTATGAAAGAGTAAGAATTGAGGGGGAAGGTGTTGGGTGGGGGTGGGGGAGATGCTCCTAGAAGATATCATTAAAATTTGTTATACTGATTAGAGAGAGAGGATGGTTATTAGTCTCACAAGTGACCTTCTTCCAGTGGGTTTTGTTTTTTTTTTTTTTTGGTAAGGAATTTTTGTTGCTTTATTCAAAGTGGTTTAAAACTCACATAATGGCTCACTCCTCTGGAGCCAGCAGAGTTTTCACCGACCGTGAACTGAGAAGAAATAAGATCCTCCTATTTCGGCGCCTGCGGGTAAAGCAGTGGGGTGCAGAGGGAGCAGTAGTCTCTCTCGGACTAAACCCAGGTTTGAGGTTGAACCGAGTGTATGTGTGCCCGTGGGCTCCCTTTGCCTGTCCCCGCTGCATCCTGAATTCTTCTGCGCACCTGTCTGCTGCTGAGAGACGAGCCCTCCTCCTCGACTCCTGAGCTGGAGAACCCAGTCGGCCACAGACCTAATAGGAGCCTCACTGCTTCCTGCCAGGAGGGCAGGGGGCCTCCCTGGCACAGCAGATGCAGGGGGTGAGGGGCTATGGAAAAGGCAGGTTGGCCACAACCTGGCACGAGGGGGCATGCATTGGAGACTGGACTTCCACCATGGGTAGAAGTCGGGTATGTGAAGCTGACCAATTGCTGTGCTGAGTCGGTTGATCCCCACATGCATCCGTGGGTCACACGTGTGCCCAGGGGCCTGTTCTTAGACCCTCCCTTCCCCGACTCGCTGCTGAAATCTTAGCTTTCAAGTGCAGGTGTTGAGGTTAATGACAAGACATTTCCCAGTTGGCCCTTTGCTAGAGAAGAGTCTCGCTAGGCTCCAAAGGAGAGGCAAGGATTTAGAGGAACCACAGACATCAAAACTGGAAACGGTGGCATCCTCTGCTGGGGCAGAGGTTGGCCGGGAGGCAATTTCACACACAGCCGGGTCCTGCTGAAGAGAGCAGCCCAAGCAGCAGCTGGGCCCTGCCCGTCCCGCCCGAGCCGCATCTCGCCATCTCCCACCCTCTGGTGGTGGCAGTACCCACACTGCGGTCCTGCAGCTTCTGGGGGGACTGACCCTCTCACCCTGCTGCCTGAGAGGCTTACGGATGGTGCTCGGGACCCGAGCCTTGTGGCCATCAGTGGGCCTACCTGCGCTGCCTCAGGACTGGCTCCACCCTGGGCCGCTGTCCCCTGCTCCCTCGCTGGACCCTCGGACTCATGAGTTACTGCTGATACCACGGAGAAACCCGCATAACCCACGGAGGAGTTGCTGCACTTTAATTACAGTTCAGAGTCCTGTCTCCTGGCCTGTGATTCCTTACTCCCTTTCTGAGAGGGTCCTAGGAAGCCCAGCATGGCTCTCTTGCCTGCTCTGTGTCACTGAGCTTTGAAGACCGGCCAGCACCCCGATCCGGCCCCCTGACCCGGCGCCTGTTGCCTGCAGACCCAGGGTCTTCTGCCCCTGGGCGCTCTGAGCCTAAGCCTGAAGGAATCAGGCCCAGCGCTCCAGGTCACCAACCTGATCCCGCTCGGTCTCTGGTGGTCTTGACTGGCGTCACTGAGCCCTGCCCTGCGTCTCTGCTTTTAAAAACCTATTGCCCGGTGACCGCTCTCTAGGTTAGAGACAGTCTCACATGCTTCCTCGGGTGCACAGAGGAACTTGGTGCGTCCAGAGTTCCAGAGCCAGGAGCAGTTGCAGACCCTCAGATCCTCCAGCCTGCCCGCTCTGAGCCCTGACATGGGATGTGGTTGACCCTTGTTCTTGTCTGGAGAGCACCTCCAGTGCAGCTTGGATTCATGTTTTTCTTGTTCAGTGTTGAACGTGCTTGAGTGTGGTAAGGCTCCTCAAGTACTTTTAGAAAACTCGAGGAAGACATCAAGTAAAAATAACTCGATGATCCCGTGACTGCTGAACTGCTCAGAATTCGCAGGGTCAAGGAGACGGGCTGTCCCAAGTTTTTAGTGCTGACGCAGCTTGGCGCTGAGGGGTCCTCACTTTGGAGAGGCTGCTGCTGATCTTTGAGAGAGTGCTTTATCCTACCAAGGAAAGAAAAAGGATCCGAATGATTTACTGTTTGCGTCTTAGGAATTTTGAGCATGCTTGGGAATAATAGGAGATTCCTGGTATGTTCAAAAGTGGCATCAGAAACTGCCAGGTTGGGGCCCACACCGGGCCTTTGATCATCTGTCCCCCGCCAGCACACATACCCCAAGGCCAAGCTCTTGATGGCTCCTGGGTCTCAGTTAAGCTGCTCTGGTTGAACTGGACTGATGGGCACAGAACCCTGAACAGGGGCCGGGGAGAATGCCAAGGCACGGCCAGCTCAAAATGACCCACGTGAAAGCTGTTTACGAAGCTAGAAAGAACGTTGGTATCATCTTTCACTTGTGCAGTTAAATCAGCCACAGGTTTTCCTGGAGCCTTAGCTGGGGTTTGATTTTCTAGGCTGGGATGAAGATGAAAGAGACGTTTATTTGGTAGGAGGAGGATTGGGACGCTGAACTGCTTTTAAACGATGTGAGGAAACTCTTTCTTCCCCCTGCTTTGCCACTTCTGCTCTGGCGCTGACTTTGAAACCCCTTCCTAGGGAGGCGAGAGGTGGGGCGCTCTCCCGAGCTGCTTTCTGAGTCTGGCTTTTTGAAATAGGCTGGAGATCTATCTCAGCTCTGAATCATCTGCTGGTTCTCATCACGGAGGGCAGGAGAGGGGGGTGTCCGGGTGGCTCCGCCGGTGGGCCTTTGTGGCCGTCCCCCCTTCTGGCCGAGAGATAACGGCGCTTGAAAGTCTGTGTTTATCGCTGGAGAGCAGCGTGGTCAGAGAGGCATAGAGGGAAGGGCTGGCGGCCCGGCTCTGATGGATGGGGAGAAAACTTTCCTTGTGAAGCACAGGCCGCCCAGGAGTTTGTCTTTTTCAAGAGCGGAAAAGAAATTTAAAGTGAGGCTCCAGAGAGATAAGTTTTTTCGGTCTGGTGCTTCATGGAGGCTTAACGTTTCTCGTAGGGCCCTGAAAATGGCAGAGACCTCAATTTCCCCCCTTCCGGGCTCCCTAACTAGAGAGGTTTGCAAAGCTTAAGGGGATTAATGCTCTTTAAACCTCTGCACTGCTTCCTGCTCCTCCTGGGATCTGGGTGCTAATAAAGATGTACCAGCTTGGAAAGGCTGGTAAATACTGCTTTGTTGCCACGGCAACAGGCGAAACAAGAAGGATGCCGAGTGTTGCTAACAAGAGTCCTTGTGATCGAGAGTTTAAGGAGGAAAAAAAAGGTTCTTAAAAATGCAGAGAGTCTTGGCGAGGTAATTAGACTTGGTGCTCTCCAAGTAAATTTATAGTTTTTACGGAGCATTGCTGGAGTGCCTTGCTGCTCTCAACGTCTCCCTCCATCAAGCGGTGAGGCGGCGTCACTGCTAAGAGCCGCCAGCGTCTGCTGCCGTTGCTCCGCTGAGGCCGGGGCTGCGTCCAGAGACACCTTCCCTTCTCCTCCTCCTGCTCAGCGAGGAGTCACGGCGTGCGTTCCCTTACTCAGGGAAGGTTAAACAGCCCCGTCTCCTGCCTCCTTGGTGTGGAGAGATACGAGGGAAGGTTCTACACCTGCCTTCCACCTGGGGCGTTACTGTTGCTAGCAAGGATGAGAGGTGAAAAAGGAACAGCTTTCCCCACTTTGGTTCGTTGCACCTGTTGGCTGACCCTGTGTGGCGTGGTTGTTCCTAACCCAGCTTTTCTGGTGGAGAAACAGAGGGGTCGAGGAACTTGGCCCTAGGGACACCGCCAGCCCGGGGGACAGAGCTGGGACTGAGCTCTGGGGAGTCTGTAAAGCCTGGGCTTTCAGCCCCTGGACTGTGTCTTTATGGCACTGCTCACAGCCTGCTGCCGTCATCCCCATTCCTGGGTCATGAGCAGCCCCTGCTGGGATCTCCTACCCGGACATGCTGAGGCTTCCCAGGCAACCGAGGGCTTGCTCTCGCGTTTCTTCCCTCCGTGAGATCCATTCACTGTGCTGAACTCCTCGGAGAGCCCTGTGCTCCTCGTGTGTGTTCCGGGGGCAGTGGGTGAGAAGTCGAGCCACGCTGGAAGGCTGGCTGCTCGCCTGAGATGCTTGGGCTGCCTCCTTGACCCTCTCCTGGGTGATGGTTCCCAGCTGCCCAAGCTGAATGGGAGGCTTCACCCTGGACCCCAGCCCTGCACATCTGGCCAGTCTCTGTGTATACCCGTCTCTGCATCTCCCATCATGAGGATTCCCAGGTGGCTCGGTGGTGAAGAATCCCCCCTGCCAAGGCAGGAGACGCAGGAGACACGGGTTTGATCCCTGGGTTGGGAAGATCCCCTGGAAAAGGAAATGGCAACCTTCTCCAGTATTCTTGCTTGGAAAGGCCCATGGACAGAGGAGCCTGGCGGGCTACAGTCCCTGGGGTCACAAAGAGCTGGACGCAGCTGGGAACTGAGCACTTCTGCCCTCGTGCCCTGCTGCGTCTCTGCTACCTCTCCCCTGGCCTTGCAGCACTCACAGGGGACTCCTGTCTCCAGACCTGCCCCTCTGATCCATTCAGAGGGGCCTCCTGAACTGTTGCCGTGACGATGCCAAGTCTGTGGTTTCCCAGCCTTGCCTGCCTCTGGGCTCGCTATCAGACTAGCCATCTGCCTAGTACATCCTGTGCCCCTGCAGTTCCTTGATCACCAGGGTCCTTCTCAGCTTCTGGACACATTAATCCCACCCACCTGTCCTTGGACAAGTGCCCGAGGGCCTTCAGGCCTCAGCCAGGACCCACGCCAGCCTAGATGAGTGCCCCCTTCTCCTTCTTCCATCATCGTTTGCTCACACTGTCCATGCCCCCCACCTGCCCCCAGGAACTATAAGGACCTTAAGAGTAGGAGTCCCCAGTACCTGGGATATAACAGGAGTTGACACGTGTTTATTAACTAGAGGAGTGAATTTATCCTCATCAGGTTGCTATGGCAACAGACTCCACAGCCTTGGAGGTCAAGTGGCTTGGGACCCTGGAGATCTCAAGGTCGTATGACTCCCCTCCCTGAGCACTGCCTGGAGTCTTACTTCCCCGCAGCCAGGACAGGCTGCCTCGCCTCAGAACCACCACTTACTGCTGTGACTACTAAAGCCACATCGCAGTGGAGCCCGCAGACCAGGCCTGAGACACTTTAACCCTCGGTCCTCGTGGTAACACGTGATCTGAGCTGTTTTGCTTGTATGCTTCTTCTATGCTGATAAACTCGGAACTGGATTGGGGTTGAACGTGGGCTGCCATCCGGTATCCTTCAAGAATGTGATAGTACACCTCCTCCCCCACAGTATCAGTTTTCTTATTGAATTTTGGAAGCAATGGCGATTGATTAAGTTGCACTGGAGCTTGCCCTGAGAGGAAAGGGTTGATGATCCATTTAGGTCTGAGTTGCTTGCTTTTCCCCTCCTGATTTCCTTGGCCACTTTTTCAATTACCAACTGTATTTAGCTTGGTTTGCTGGCCGTAACTCATTTCCCCTTCCTCCAGGATCTGCAGGGAAGTTGTAATGCAATGTTGGAATAGTGGCATCTAATTATCATCCCGAGGCATAAGTCAGAGATGCAAGAACACATCTTCCTTGAGGGGGACAGATGAGAGCTGTGGGGCTGTGAAGCAGAACAGTTCTGTCCCAACACAGCAGCCTTTGGGGTATTGGCAGGGAGGGCGGGGTCAGGGCATCCTGGAACAGCCAGGCCTCCTGCTCGTGTGGTCCTCGGGGACAAAGGTCATGTGATGGCTCTCCCATGTGGACCGCTGGGCTCTTCTGGGAGAAGAGCTACCTGCATCTCTGTCACCGAGGGCAGTCGTGCCCTCCTCTTTCACAGGTTTCGCCATCTACAAGGTACTCTCACCGGTCCAGCTCTGACAGCTTGAGCTCCTCCCAGCTTGAGACAGCACCGTCATTAATGGGAAGGAGAAAATAGACTAGCCTCTGTGTCAGCCCTCCCGAATGAGCGGGTGTGTTGCATCTAGGCCTTCGTGTGCTCAGTAATGTTCACTGCCCGCGGCCACCTTCGAGTGCAGGGACACAGGGAATGTCCAGGTGGAGAGGCTTGTCTACCGTGGTTCGGGGAGTGAGTATGGACCACACGACGGGGAGAACGAGGGTGCCCCACGAATGAGGAGCGTTCCTTGTCCCTGCCTGAAGAGCAGGCAAATTGATGAGCAAGGCAAAGGAGCGGCCAGTGGCACGTGACGGCCTGCGAAGGCAAGGGGCAGGCTGTGGGGCCCTGCAGGGGGGCCTTCCTCCGCTGAGGGCGAGGCTGGACCCGCAGGCTCCAGGGCTGGGGAGGGGACTTGTGCTCACTCCTGGAGGGTCCCTCTGGATGGAGAGAAAGTCGCTACCCAATGTATCCTTCCCTATTTACTGTGGACCCAGTCTTGCCACTTCTTTCAGGCAGAATGAGACCGGAACTGTCCCTGAAAACAGCAAGGGATCCCTCCGGAGCTGGGGGCTTTTCCCAAGGTGTTGCGATGGAGTCTTCAGGCTCTGCCCTCGGGCCCAGGCCGGCCCGTCTTCTCCCTCTCCTGATTCTAGTGCTGGATGTGTTTGGGATGAATTCAGCCGTGCCGGCACCACCCAGCCCATTGCTAAGTCACCACGAAGTCCCTGTGAACTCTGAGGTCCGGTTGACCCAAGGAGAGCCAGCTCGGGGCTGAGACAGGCTTGGCGGGAGTTGGCTGGCCTCCCGGGGCCCTGGGCCAGGGTGTTCACACTGCCCCCGCCCAGCTGGGGGCAAGGCTGCAGGTGCGTGTTCTCTGTTTGGGATGGGGAGCAGAGCAGACCTGGGATGTCCTTGGAGTGGGCAGAGTCCTTGATTCCAAAATACCGTTCATGAGAGACAGGCAGCCCCCGTTTTGGTCTGGGTCAGTGGGGTGAAACAGCGGAGCTCTACGTCCTGGACGCTCACTGTTTCTTCCGAACGTTCAGGTCCACAACCAGGGCAGCTAAGTCAGCAGATTGTCGGCGTTCCAGAAAGTGCCATCTCTTCGGGTGCTGAGCCGCCCCCAGAGCTGCAGCCGGCCGAGCCCCCCCGCCACACCTTCCCCCCTTTGCTGGTTGCCAAGACGTGTGTTCCTGAGAAGAGCAAGGGGAGGGGCGTTTCTCATAGTAACTCCCCAGCTCCCGTTTTCCGAGAGTGCTCAGGGATGGAACTTGCCTGCTGCTGGCCTGGGGAGCTGACAATATTTAAATAGAGGCCCTGGGGAGAAGAACATGCTTAGATTATGAAGAGAAACGCCCCACAGTTATGGGCGTATCAGGTGCCTTATAATCACACCTATTCAGCACTGCCGTCTTGAGTCACCTCACAACCAGCAGAGGGGAGACAGCCACTCTAAAAATGGCCCTGGAACAGTCTTTTCGAGCAAACAGTCAGCAATCAGAGCTATGAATAGTGTCTTTCCCACCAAGAGCAAAGATAGTGGGTTGCCCCCCCCCCCCGGTTGGATTCCAGGTTCTGGAGTGAGCGGGTGGGGGTGGGCGTTTTGAAGACTGACTCCTTGGAGACCCTAGCATCCCTGTGGGACCCAGCATCCAGGCAGCAGTGAAGGCTAGGCCCTCGCTGGCCCAAACTGCCCCCTCGCTGTCTGCTTTTGGAGACGCCTCTCCCCCGGGGGTGCAACAGCAAAGCCACCCCTCAAAGTCACTGGCCCATCTCCAGAGCAGCCCTTCTGCCGGTGCTAAGCCACTCGCCCTGCCAGGAGCAAAGGCAAGCCCCCTGGATCCCGCCCGCCGTCTCTGTGGAGCTCTGAGTCGAAGGACCTTCCAGGTCCTTCCTGGTTTGGCTGACACGTATCATGAACAGACTCTCTGATGCCCTTTTCATTCACGCAGCAGCCTCTGTGGGTACCACAGGGTATCACTTACTGTCCAGAGCAAGCGCGTCAAGAGAGCTACAAAATAGGATGGTATCTGCTCCACCTGCCTCGTAGGGGGAGTCTGGGCTAAAAGATACCCACGTCAGGACAGCATTTGGAAAGTTAAGGCTATGGGAATGACAGGGATGGCGGGGGAAAGACGACAAGCCCCGCTTCCCTTCTCTCCTGTCCCACCCAGACCTCCCTAGGTGATGAAGGGCTTTCCCCCGGCTCTTCTGTCCAGACCAGCAGCAGGCGGCCTGTGGCGAGGCAAGCCTGCTTGGCTGCGATTGACTAGAAGAAGGACTCTGCTGGAGGCTGAGGCTGGGGTGCGTGTGGATCTGTGCGGTCTGGCCCCTGCCTCCCAAGGCTTGCCTCAGCCCTACCCATAGCCACGTTAACTCTAGTGGTGAATATATAAAAGGGATCATGGGGCAACCTCACTGATGATAGCCTGCAGCCCAGAGGATGCCTGTCTCCACTTCTACTCCGCAGGCAGCAAGCCCTCCAGGATTTGCTTGGTGCCAGCCCGTGTCTGCCCAGGGGCCAAGGAGCTGAGCTTCTGGAGAGGGTGTGGCTGTAGCGGCCTGGTAGTCCCTTTGGAGGCCTCATGAGCAGAAGCAGGGTCCCCTGTCTGGGCCAGGTCCCCCTTTCACTGTGACTCCTTAGCTGTGGTTGATGTGTGGAGAGGAAAGAAAGAGGGATGGTTAAGTCTGTTCTGCAAAATGCCAAGTGGGTTCTCTGAAGGCCCCCGGCCATCTGGATTTGCACTCTGAACGTACCATGTTAACAGGCTTTAAAGTAGAAACACGTGTGATTCTGGAAGACTAGAGATGGGGAAACGGAGGAGAGAGTTGAAAATTGCTGTTTGGTATCTCCTGGTACGGTAGCAAACGTGAAAAGCTATTATAGTACATGGAATTGGTTCATTGCATAATGACACCTTCATAGCTTGCCTTACCAACTGGCTTCTCACAATCGTCTTGGGGGGGGGGTTGCTCTTTTAAAATATTTTGGGGGTGGTATTAGAGGGGGAGGCTTCTTGTGTCCTGAGCCACTCTGCTGAAACTCCAGGGGTGGGTACGTTGCAGTGTCCTGTACCCTGCATGAAACCCCGGAGGGGTCAGGGGAGGGCTTGCACTAGGCTCCTTGGGGATTTAAGGGGATTTACACAGTCTGCCTCATGGACGGCATCCAAAACTCCTCTCTCTGTACTGCTTCCTCCCGCCCCCTCCAAACCACAGCGTTTGGGGAGAAAAGCAGTTGGGAAGCAAGGAGTCTGATTTCAGATAGCCTGCCTTCAGGAATCCCAGCTTCTTAACAACATGCCAGCTGAGTGACCTTCAGCAAGTTACATGACCTCTCTGGGCTCCAGGCTCCCCCTCTGCAAAACGAGACTATGCCCATGGGAAGCCCCCCCCCACCCCCCTGGCCAGGCAGGAGTTGCTGCCTTGTAGGGGCAGGGTGTGGTGACTTTCTGGGGCCCACCCTAGCCAGTGATGCAGACGGCAGTGAGGTGGGTGCCTTGGCCCCGGATGAGAGCGCTGTGTCCAGGCTCAGCCGTGCATCCAGAGCATCAATCTGGAAATCGCTGGTTCTTCCACCGTCTGTCCTTGGGCAATGATGCAGAGACCCCAGGACCCAGGAGCCGCAAGGCGGGGAGATGCCAGCGGGGCTGGCGCTGGGTGCTTGGGAGAGGGGCAGGCTCCGCCTCGGCAGTGGGGGAGCGCTTGTAGTTCTTGCCCATCTGCCTGGAGCAGCCTCTTTGCCCTGTCTCAGCTCCCTGAGGACTGGCTACCCAAGCAGAACACACGTCTCTGCTCCTGCCTGCCGGCCCCATGTCCAGCCCAGCACGGCCGTGTGTACAGCTGATTCTGGGAAATCCCACATGAACTGTGCTTGAACCGATGGTTCAGAGACTCGCCCGCCTCCACCCCTTCCTGGCCTTTCATCCAAGCTGCAAACAAACAGCTCTGTGAGCCGATGGGGCTGTTGCTGCCTTTCTTTTCTCAGGACCTCCCTGGAGAGGAGGCAGCAAGCTGTGGGGAGGACAGAGAGGTGGGCAGTCCACCCTGGCAGTGAAAGCTCCCCTCGCTGCCCCTCACAAACAGCCTCCCGTTATCCAAAAAGAGGTCAGCCTCTATGTTTAGTCAGCATTTTAGAGGCCTTCTAGCCCCTGCTGACACAGTACCCTGTTTTACAGATGAGGAAGCCCACGTCCAGAGAGAATTGGTTTATTTGTTATTTGGATTTGCAGCTTTGAAATCCAGGAGGCGTGGGTTCAAATTCTGGCTTTTCCAACTTAACTGTGTAAGCAGTTGAATCTCTCTGAGCCTCAGTTTTCTCATCTATAAAATGGGGGTAAGCATACTTTCAGATGGTGATTGCTACAGACTTAGTGAGGAAGCATATGTAAAGTGCCTGATATGTAGGAGTGTCACTCACGGGTCCTAAGCCAGGATGCTCGCCTAGGGGACACCACACATCCTTGCTGGCTTTGCACGTGGCCCAAAGCCAGGTGAGTGGAAGCCCGGAGCTGGCCCCACAGCCCTTCCTCCACGCTGTGCCATCACAGGAGATGACGGTGACTTGGGCAATCCCACACAGGGTACCTAGAGCCGCAAATGGTGGTCCGTTTCCTGGACAGGAGGAGGAGAGCCGTCCTTGCAAAATACTATCAGTTCAGTTCAGTTCAGTTCAGTCACTCAGTCGTGTCTGACTCTTTGCGACCCCATGAATTGCAGCACGCCAGGCCTCCCTGTCCATCACCATCTCCCGGAGTTCACTCAGACTCACGTCCATCGAGTCCGCGATGCCATCCAGCCATCTCATCCTGGGTCGTCCCCTTCTCCTCCTGCCCCCAATCCCTCCCAGCATCACAGTCTTTGCCAATGAGTCAGCTCTTCTCATGAGGTGGCCAAAGTACTGGAGTTTCAGCTTCAGCATCATTCCTTCCAAAGAAATCCCAGGGTTGATCTCCTTCAGAATGGACTGGTTGGATCTCCTTGCAATCCAAGGGACTCTCAAGAGTCTTCTCCAACACCACAGTTCAAAAGCATCAATTCTTCGGTGCTCAGCCTTCTTCACAGTCCAACTCTCACATCCATACATGACCACAGGAAAAACCATAGCCTTGACTAGATGGACCTTAGTCGGCAAAGTAATGTCTCTGCTTTTGAATATGCTATCTAGGTTGGTCATAACTTTTCTTCCAAGGAGTGAGCGTCTTTTAATTTCATGGCTGCAGTCACCATCTGCAGTGATTCTGGAGCCCCAGAAAATAAAGTCTGACATTGAGTGGGGGGGAATATGCTCCTTTCCAGCCCCACCCTTGGGGACCATTTACACGGTGGTGGGCACTTCACAGACATTAGCTGGTCTGTGAGCTAGGAAGGCTGAGACCCCAGACCTGGCGCCCAAGTGGAGAAATCAGCTCATCATGGCTTCCGAAGCCCCCTTCCTGCCCAGCGCAATGCCCCGCTTTCAGAAACAGTGTGGCATTAAGTAGGGCTCAACCCCTGTCAGGGGACCGCCAGGCCTTCCTAGCGTGGACTGTGGTCTTCCAGAACTTCCGAATCACTAACAGTCACTTGTTAGTGGAGGACACACACGGGCCTCAGTGTGCAGATGGCCCCTCCCCCAGATGGAGGTTTTGCGTTTTCGTTTCCCCTCCAGCCTCCTGGCCCCCCGGCCCGCCGCCCTCCCCAGGGTGTCTGTGGTTACAGAGTTTGCAAAGGTCCCATTGTCCGGCCTGGTGCACGCTCCGCCAAGCAGCCCACCTGAGCCAGAAGGGGCCTCCCCAGCGTGCATCACATTGCTGAGCACAGCACGGTGGATAGGGCGTCCTTTGTGGGCAGCCCCCGCAGGTGTCCCTCACCGTACAGCCAGTACGCTGTGCGCAGGGTCCAAGGAGCCCCTGTCCCTGGCTGTGCACCCTCCCGCCTGAGCCAGGGCTGTGCTGTGGGTTTGCAGATCTCGCCCTGGAGCCAGGCGTGGATGCCTGGGTTTGCACGCAGAGTCATTCAGAATGGACAAGGAGCTGGCTCATGTATTTGTGGGCACTGCTCAGGGTGCCTGGAAGGTCGCCGGTGCAGACATCATGGGACCCTGCGGCCCTGTCAGTGGCTGGTGTGACTTCGGCTTGCATTCTTGCCCCTATGCCTTAGACGCCTTTCTTTTGTCCGTGGACTTTCTGGATGTGACTTTCCGCTGCTTGGAGGTTGTTTCTGGGCCTTAGTAGTTCCACGCACGGTAACCTGGAAACCACCAGCAAGCCCGGGAGTCTGTGCTGGGGTGGTGTCAGAGGTGAGAGTCCCTCTGAAGCCAGCTCCAGCCTCCTCCTGGACGTTGCACCCCGGGTCCTAGGAGAGGTCCTGGGGAGGCCCTGCCCCGGTGAGGAGCTTGTTGCCTGTGCCCAGGGGGCGGATGGGGATGCCGGGTGTGGCCCTCAGCTCAGAACCAGGAGTCTTACGAGGTTTGTGATTGTTGCCGGTCTGTACGCGTTTCATTTGCTCGTTCGTTCAGTAAATGGAGCGCACGTGGTAGGCAGCGCGGCTGCACACGGGCACTCAGCAGGCTGCTCTGTCTTAGCGTCTTTTGCAGGACCCACAGTCCCTGGTGCCGTGCCTGGATAGCGTTTTTGGAGAAGAAAGAGCTCATGGTGGATTCTCCACTTTCCATAGCACAAGGCCTGAGTGTGTCAGCACGGCCCTTAACCCTTCTCAGAGTTCCGGCCGGTTTTCCCAGCCTCACCTCGTACCCGATTCCTGGTTCGTGAGCCCCATGGTCCTCCTGCCATTCCTGCAGCCCTTCCCGACTCTGCACCCGCCCTTCTTGTCCCCTGGAATGTACGTCTCTGCCTTCCGGTGACTGAACACACTCCTGCATCCTTGCAGAGGCACCGTCCCTGCGTCCCACCCCCCAGCACAGCCGTGGCGGGTCTGTGTTGGAATGTTTGCCGTTCCTCCCCTGCTAAGGGCAGGGGCCTGTTCTGTGTTTACCCCCACGACTAGCATCGTGCCTGGCACAAAGAGCAGACAGTCTCTGATGGAAACATTCGTTTGAGCAGCTTCAGGTAGTCCCAGGCTCACCTTGGCATCAAAAGGGAAGGCATTTCAGGCAGAGACATCCCCGTGCCAGTCTCCTCGCTCTCAGGCTCCCTGGGTTTGGTGAAAATTGGCTGTGGTCACAAGACACCTCTGTTGCCTCCTAAATAACATCTGTTTACTTCTCCGGGAGGAGCAGCAATTCAGGATGAGCAAAGAGGAGTGAAAACCCCCTTCCTTTTCTCGGCTGCCTGCATGTTGTGGCAAACCCCCACAGACGTCTTCACAGCCTGGAGATGCCAGGGGCTGTGTGGAGATGGAACGATGGTAGACACAGCCCTTTGGGTCTCCTTGTTTGGAGAAGCCGAGAAGTGGCATGGAAGACCTTCAATCCAGAGCTCATGTACAGATCAGTCCTGAAGGATAAGGCCCCTTTCCTGGGGAGCAGGACCCAGCTCCAGTGCGGGAAGGCATGGCAACACGTGCTTGAGGCTTCGTGTTAGTTAATTCCTTTTGGCACAGCCCCAGATATCTTGATTAAATGGCCTGTGAAGTGCTCAGATATCTTGATAATGTACGTTCTGTGTCTGATTATATAATCAATTATGTTGCTCCTAATAAAATATAAGAAAGATCTAAAAGAGAGAAGCCACGAGAGGGCTGTACAATACTTTCCGAGGAGACGGTCTGGTGCAGACAGGGGAGCCTGTGCCCCGTGAGTCCACAGCAGCGTCCCGGGCGAGCGGCAGGGAAGCTTCCGTGTTGGTGGTCCTGGACCACGCCTGGGTTTCCAGAGGCTCACAGTGCGGCACAGCGCTGCCTTCCAGGAGGAAGGAGGTTGTGTTCACTCAGTAACAGAGAGAGTGAGGATTCGGCCCGGCTCGCGCAGCTCAGGGCAGGACGAAGAGAAGAACGCGGTGGAGCCGAGCTTCATCAGGAGGCTGTGGCCAAGCACACTGGGGGCCCCAGTCGGTTTATGAAACAGCGAGTGTTCGGAGGACACCACGGGCCTCGTGCACCTACTGGCTCGCTCCAGTGGGGGTGCAGAGCGCAGTGGGAGGATGTCCTAGAGGGGGCACGTTCTCGGAGCAGGGCCCAAGGACTCTCCCAGTCCACGCCCCAGAACGCGATGCTTCTGCAGGGACGGTTCCACGGAGCAGGGAGCTTGGTGTTTGGGGAAAAGGTGCTCGTCCTCATGATGGAAGGGTATGTTCAAAACAACCCGTCCCGTTCCCACTGACAAGCGGCGGCACCATTTTTGTTTCTGTTTAAGACATTGCTATCAACCGGTTGGGAGTATAGGCCCGGAGTATCGCGGGGTGTAATCTAATTAGTATGAAGTCAATTCAGTCACTCCTTTTGTATCTCGTGATTAAATAAGTGGGGAAAATGGCTTGAAAATTAGGTGCTAGAACGACCCAATTACATTTCTGTAGCTTTTTGTATTCAATTTCATAAACAATTTTGCTCTTCGCTGGTTAATCAGTGAATGCCTTTTTCCAGTTTGAAAAGCACTTTTGAAATTATAATGCAATTAAATTGTGTGTGGATGTTCTGGCATAGCGAGTGTGAAAGCTGGGGGCTTGGCAGGCTGCCGTGTTGTACCTTGACTGTAATGAGTCCCCAGGCTGGCAGCTTGCTGGTGTCATCCATAATATTGTCCATGCTGGGCTACTGTGAAGTGCAGCTGCCTTAACCGGCAGTTAACCAGCAACCGCCAGTCCCCTCTGTCGAGCGGGGCACGCGTGCCTTGTGCGATAGGGCTGTGCCCTGGAGATGACAGAATGGCAGGGCTCCTCTGGAGGCTTCCCCAGGGCACTGGACAGTCAGGCGGCGTCTTGATCGATGAGGTCAGCGCCTCTGAGATAATCCACTTACCTGTGCCCAGCAATGTGTGGGATGAATGTGTTCCTCTTCTGTGTGGCCAGCCTGTTTCCTCTGCTGGCAGCTTGCTTCTTGAAAGAAAAGCTATGACAAACCTAGGCAGCATGTTAAAAAGCAGAGACGTCACTTTGACGACAAAGGACCGTATAATCAAAGCTATGGTTTTTCCGGTAGTCATGTATGAATGTGAGAGTTGGACCGTAAAGAAAGCTGAGCACCGAAGAATTGATGCTTTCAAACTGTGGTGCTGGAGAAGACTCTTGAGAGTCCCTTGGACTGCAAGGAAATCAAACCAGTCAATCCTGAAGGAAATCTATCCTGAATATTCATTGTAAGGACTGATGCTACAGCTGAAGCTCCAATACTTTGGACACCTAATGGGAAGAACTGACTCATTAGAAAAGACCCTGATGCTGGGAAAGATTGAAGGCGGGAAGAGAAGGGGATGACAGAGGATGAAATGGCTGGATGGCATCACCGACTCGATGGACATGAGTTTGAGTGAACTCCTGGAGTGGGTGATGGACAGGGAGGCCTGGCGTGCTGCAGTCCATGGGGTTGCAGAGTCGGACGCGACTGAGCAACTGAACTGAGCTGAACTCCTTTGGACTTTGGGGAGTGATTCAGGACAGTCTGTAAGGTGGGTACAGGATACAAGACAAGAGTCCCAAGGTTAGAGTAAAGAGACAACTCCAGGGGAATGCTGACCGTGGCATAATCCAGTGGGTAAATTCAGGAGGGCCTGTCCTGCCCTTCACATTTCCCCCATCCATAACAAGTAGCAAATTTGAAATATGAAAGCGGTAGGCTCCCAAGGGCCTCACAGCAGGAGGTGATTAAATCATTCTGATTCTAGAACTTTCTTAGCAACTTTTAATGGTTCCACTCCTAACAGTTAACACCTAGCTGCAGCCTCTAATCTCCCTTCTTCCCTGTGGATTGTTGCTCCTGTGAAAGGCCCTCGAACTGAATCTGGTTTGCTGGAAATGAGTGATATTAAACTCCTGGAGGGTCCTTTTCAGCACATTCCTTGGTATTAAACTTGACGTCAACTCTCAACCAAAGGGGAGTACCCGTGGCCTGGTTATTGTAATGCCTGCTGAGCGGGAATGACAGGCTTTGCGCCCAGGCTGGCCTCCGGGGGGCTGGAGAGCTGCGATGGTGTTTATTGGTGAAAGAAGCGGCTGGGAGCTGGGGCTGAGCACACCTGGGCCACTAGTGGAGGGGGAGGAAGGGTGGAGGGCGGTATTTACCACGCTGGGACTTGAGAAGACTGTTTCAAGTTGCAGCCTCTTTTAAAGAAAAATTTTGGCCACGTGCCTGGGCAATCTTGGGTCAGGTGCAACATCTGTTTTACAGTACGGCTCAGCAAAGCGAGGATGGGAGGTGAAGGGGGCGGGATGGTGGATTAGAAAGAGGGAAGATGGGGCTCCTGGGACTGAGCTTAGGTTTTGCTGGGGAGCGTGCAGTAACTGCTTACATGTGCTTCTCATCATCCACTCGCCAGATGTTCTGGAGCGGGAAGTGGAGGGGCCTTGCCCGAGAGTTCCCTGGTGGGGCGCGAGCAGCTTAGAATTGGAAATGGGCCCCAGTGTGCTTGCCAGGAGTTCACTCCTTCCTAGAACATCTGGAGGGAGGATGGTGAAAAGACATCTCGGCCCCAGTCTGGAGTCTGGGGGTCCACTGTCTCAGTGATAGATCCTCTAAGAGCTGGACGCTCTGGCCGTGGAAGGAGCTGTGAGAATCCCGCGAACTGACCCCTCCTTGTCCAGGATCTGCTCCACCTCACAGTTGGAACTTCTAGGACTCAGCCAGAGGCTCCAAAACAAGGCTTTTTGCCTGCCTGGTCCAATAAGACACCCATTGCTGGAGAGATGCAGGCTTTCTAAGATACTCAGAAGAGGAAGTGAGAGGAACAGGTGTAGAAGATGAAGAACCAACTCCTGACCGAGTGTCGGGTCCAAAATGAAAAGATTCAAGGTGTCTTTTAAGGTGGCAACCATCCCAGACCTTGTGGAAATTCCATGAGGACCTCGCGAGGGATTCATGAACACACAGCCCATCCCGCTCTGCAGACCTCCATCCAGGGACATCTGGGGTGTATCTTCCCCATGGAGTCAAGATGATCCTCCTGGTAGAGACAAGCAAACTACCCGATTGAGGAAGAATTCCGTGGTGTGGCCCAGGGTCCCAGGATGGCAGTGCAGGTGACCAGTCCCTGGGTCCCTGCGTGGACATGCCATCTGCCAGGCTCTCTCTGGGGAGCCCTGCTGGGGAGGGGGCATGAAATGGGTCTGCCGTGAGGGCTGGGGGCACGTCTGCCATCTGGACCCCAGCCATCTGCCAACACCCACTCAGGAGAACACTTTACAAAAGCAAATGAAAGGGAAATGATGGGCCATTCATATGATGGATTATTATATATCCATTAAAGTGATGCTTACAGGGAGTTTTTAAATGACATGTGGAATTGCTGATGACATAATACTGCATGAAAAAAAAGCTATAAAATGTGTATACACTATGAATCACATTAGAATTAGAATCAGCTGGGAGTTCTTGGAGAAAACCAATTCCCAGACCCCACCTCAGACCAAGTCAGTTGGAGTTTTTGAGGGTGAGGTCTGCACACGGAGTCTTTTTAAAGCTCCCCCAGGGCGTTCCGCCTGGGCTGAGAGTTACTGCAGCAGAGCTGCCTTCCTGGAAGGAGCGAAGTTCTCCTAGTTGTTGCCAGTGGTTTGCTGTGGTGGAGGGCTTGTGGGTGGGTTCTAAGTCTGTGCCTTAATCATTTCTGAGTTGTCCAGGTTTTGCAGACAACCATGAATAGAATTATCTGGGCTTCCAGGGGGCACAGTGGTAACAGAATCTGCCTGCAATACAGCAGAAGCAGTTTCCATCCCTGGGTCAGGAAGACCCCCTGGAATAGGAAACGGCAACACACACCAGTGTTCTTGCTGGAAAATCCCACGGACAGAGGAGCCTGGAGGACTAGTTCGTGGGGTCGCGAAGAGTTGGACACGCCTGAGCGTGAGCACATGCGCGTGAGTTGGCTTGGGCTTCTGCCCACTGGTGTAAGTGGACGGTACTGGAGACCCGTGTCAGGCCCTGTCTGTCTGCTTGCCTTCCTTCGCGTCTCTGGCCCTGGAGATTCTGTTGATGTATTTTGGTGCTCCCAGCGATGAGGCCGTAATGCCTGTTCGGAATATTTGTCAGGAAAACAAACCACGGATTTGAGACAAAGCAGGGAAGCCAGCCTCATCCCCCCAGTGCCTTCGCTCCTGTGAGTGCGTGCATGTCCATGTCCCCAGAGCTGGGCAGCTGGGCACACACTTTACACAGGCGGGGGTCGGACAGCCTAGTCTGCAAGCCGGTGGGGCTTGGCTGTCCTCCCCTGGATGTCTGGGAGGAGGGCCGGTGGGGCAGGCAGGCAGGCAGGCAGGCAGGGCAGCAGCCGCAGACTCCTCACTCCAGGTTGGGGGATGCTCACGCCGCGGGCGGGTGATGCTCAGCTCTACCGGCCGTGGTCAGTGGTGTCTGCTGTCTGGGCGGCGAGGCCCCCGCAGGAACCTGTGGTCGGCCCTGATGGACTCCACGCGGCTGCCTCGGGTCAGGCTCGGAGCTCCGAATCGGAAGCACAGGAGGGTGAGCAGCATTTCGTTTCCGGTGCTGTGGCGACTCTGACTCGGAATCGCACTTTGGGCCGGTCTTGACATCCTTTCATCAGTTAGCTCCCGGGAACCGGTGGCCAGCACGCCCCGAACCTGTCACTGCCTGCCACTGACGGCGCAGGCCGGCCGCCCCGGCCTCGGAGAATCAGCCCCCCGCACACTCGTGCCGCTTGTTAGCTCTTCTCCCACAGCACAGGCCTCGTGGCCTGCAGTCCGTCCATCTGTCCATCCGGGAGGCCTGCTTCTGACCAACCTAGCAGTCACTTTCCTCGCTTTTATCTCAGACATCCCCAGACGCTGGCCATCTGGCCAGAGCCGAGACCAGGGACAACTTGGGTCCTTGTCACCTGATCCGCTGGGGTCAAGGGTCACCCGGTCCATGCCTTGGTCTCCTCGCAGGTTCAGATGGGGATAATGATCTCTCAGGAGGCCTCATTGGATGATTGTGAGGCTGGAGTGAAATCACCTATAGGAATGGTTCTGGAAAAGACAGTGGTGATATAATAACTGTAATTATAATAATGACGCATCGAGAGCAGACCCAGACACTCAGCGGTTCTTTCCGCTTCCCGCTGGGCAGCCGAGCAGCTCCCCCCGGATGGAAATGGCGGTACCTGCGACAGCTGGCCGCGTGCCTCTGGCCCCACCCCGCCCCCGACCTCGAGAGGGCCCCAGGCCACCTCTGTGGCAGGGCCCCCTGCCTCAGCCCCTGCATGGCTGCCTCTGTGTGCTGGGCCCCCAGACAGGGGCGCTGTGTGGCCAGGGCGACTGTGGTTCCTCTCTGCTTCAGGGGGTGTGGCGGGGGAGATGGCGACGGACCGGCAGTTCCGAGGAGTCAGTCAGGGGCTCAGAGCCAGTCCAGGTGTGGTGTGTGTGCGGCAGAGTCGGACCCCTGGGCCCGAGCTTGCTGGGAAGCAGTAAAGGATTTGGCCTCACCGAGGAGGAATGTCACTGGTTCGGATAAGGATTCAGGGGTTTAATCAGCAAAGCTATTTAGGTCCCAGTGAGTCTTAACTGTGAGAACTATTTTGAGCTTCACCCTGTTCCGGAAATGTTGGGTTCACTAAGACGATGGTATTTGGCACCAGCGACCTGGAAAGAGTGAGGACTTGTCACGCAAGCCGCAAGATTAGAGGGGCTTGCAGAGCTCCCGCGACCGGGGCTGGCTACTAGTAGTTTGGAGGGTTGGAAGGGCACAGTCTTAGAAGTCTAGCTTCTGAGGAGCTGCCTAAGACCGATCTGTTTACCCTTTTCCTTAAGGAAATCTGTCCTGAGTTGGAGTTCTCTGCTTGCTTCTCTTGTCCATTTTGTCACCTGGAGGCGCGGCTGATTCAGCCCCGACTCTCCTGCACATGAGCAGTTGCTGAGCCAATACTGACTGAACCAGCGGAGGCTGGCACTCGGGAGGGAAGGTGGTCCTTCTAAACGAAGAGCCCTCCTTGCCCAGAGCTGGCCTTTCTGCCGTGGAGGCTGCCACCCTCTGCACGTCAGCCGGGCGCCACATTTGGGTAGCACCTGCTGCCCTGGTGCAGAGGAGCCTGGATTTAAGTTTCTGTTGTAAACTCTATTTTTAACTGTGCTGAGCAGAGACCTGGCTGAGGTGGCTGTAACTCATGGGCGTTCAGTGACCTGTGGGATGGTAGCAGGAGGCATTCCCACTATTTGGGCAAGAGTGGGCGTGCCCACAGTTCCACCCGAGGAGCCCAGATGGGCGGGGACCTGGGACAGAGCTTGGGCAGCAGCTCCCCCTGCGAGCCCCTGGATACACGGAGCTGTTGGAAAGACTGGGGCAGCCTCCTGTGACACCTCTTGCTGGCCTCTACCGCGTTAGCCATGACCACTTATGAGCGTCTGCCCTCGTTGTTTAGCACTGGTTACTAGTTACTATAGAAACTACTGGCTTATGTTATAGTCCTCAAGTGCATTGATCCTTATAATACCCTTGTGAAGCAGTAATAGTGTTATAATAACGTGTGTGAAGTTGCTCAGTCGTGTCCGACTCTTTGCGACCCCATGGACTGTAGCCTACCAGGCTCCTCTGTCCATGGGATTTTCCAGGCAATAGTACTGGAGTGGATTGCCATTTCCTTCTCCAGGGGATCTTCCCGACCCAGGGATCGAACCCAGGTCTCCCACATTGTAGACAGACGCTTTATCGTCTGAGCCTCCAGGGAAGTCCCATAATAATAAAATGCATAGTAATCAGGAGGGCTTCCCTGGTGGTTCAGTGGGAAAGAATCCGGCTGCCAAGGCGGGAGGCCTGGGTTCGATCCCTAGTCCGGGAAGATCCCACCTGCCCAGAGCAGCTAAGCCCACGCGCCGCAGCTGTCGAGCCTGTGGCCTAGAACCCGGGAGCCGCGCCTCCTGAGCCCACGTGCCTTAGACCTGCGCTTCGGAAGAGAAGCCATTGCAATAAAGAGCCCACACACTGCAACCAGCAAGTAGCCCCTGCTCGCCACGGCTAGAGAAAAGCCCGCACCGCAGTGCACACCCAGCACAGCCCAAACTAAGTGACCAACCAACGAAATACGTAATTAACAAGTGATCCGAACCAGGAACTTCTGCTTGTTAGTCCACTTGAAATGTGGCTTGCTCTGCGCAGAGTGCTCGGTGTTATCTCATTAATAAGATGGAGAGGGAGGATATCTCTGGGATGCCCACTGCTCATTCATTCATTTGACAGTTTCTGTTTGGACTGCAGGTTCTAGGTACAGGGAATCTGGTAGTGAGAAATGCAGCCTGAGATCTCAGGCCTCGGTGAGGAAGCTGGGACTGTAGAGGCCACGTGAGTCGCTCAGGAGGGTGACGCTCGTGAGGGTGGAGCTCGACATCAACCCCCTCCTCACTGCAGACTCTCCGAATATCCCAGACCCCCACACTTGGCAGCAGGGATGACCCATCAGTCATGTGGCCTCCCTTGTCTGGAGGCTATTCCAGGGCTGTGTTAGCTCTAAATCTTACGTTAGCCTGGCTGCACTTCCAGGGGCTGATGGAGAGGAAAGTCTAGGCTTTGGGGACAGAGGGACCCGGCCTTGCATCCCAGCTCAGCTACTCGCTGATGCAGAGGCCGTGGCGATTGACTTCACTGGGCCGAATCTCAGATTCAGCGTTTGTCGAGTTGGGATAACATCACCTGCCTTGAGGGCAGATGGAAAGATTGGAGATAATCTGGAAGGGCTAAGACTTAGGTGCTAAATAAATGATGGTGATGATAACAACAGTGACCCAGTAAAAGGGAACAGCCAGGTTGGGGAAGGACCATGGCTCATCCTAGAGCAGAGCGGGTCAGCGGATAGCTCTGTCTCTGCCTTGGTGGGCTGGGGTTGCTTGGCCCCGGGTTGGGAAGTAAACCTCCAGCCCCTGCGCCTCTGGGCTTCCCCAGCCCCAGCGCTCACATCATCCATCCCGGCCCCGCAGTGCTGCTGGTCTTCAGGGAGAGCGAATGGCCAGGCATTGCTTAAACTCCTGGCGTCTCCCCAGCCTTTGCTGGCCTCTGCCACTGCCAGCTTCTTTCCCCATCACGATTTCGTTACGTTCCTTTACAAGCCAATAAATAAGCGAATCCATTATTCCTTCCGGCTGGCAGAGAGCCAGGAATGAAGACCCAGAAGGCAAGGCTCCCATGAACCGCAGTACAGGTTGTTGCGTAGGACCACCCTTCAGAGGGGTGGGCTACGGGGAAGGGATGGCTCTGGGCTATAGCCTGGAGGGCCAGCCCATGGGCCAGTCCCCTGACCCCACATGGAGAACGTTCCAGGTCCTCTCCCCAGCGCTCCTCGCCCGCCCGTCCTGGAAGGTTGCCACCTTGGAAGGAAAGGCTGGCTGCAGGGCTGTCGGGCAGGGCACGCTGTTCCGGGTGCAGCTGCGCCAGCTGACAGTGGGTGGGGCACGGTTGTCCATCTGAGTGAGGGTTCTGTCCCAGCTCCGGCCTTCTGTCTTCCCCCGAGTACCTCGGAGCTTCTGGTTCACAGTCTCCAATAAGTAGGGCAAACAGCTCTCCCAGCCTTCAAAGAGACCTAAGTGCTGCCTTTCGTTGCGGAAAAGCGTCCCAGCGGGAGTAGATTGCTGTCCTGGCCGCCTGATGGCTGGTGCCCACCCCGCCTCCTCCTCCCCAGGCAGCTCATTCATGGGAGACAGTGAGCCAGAGACGAATCCAGGGCTTTGTCAGGCTTGTGGTTTCTGCGGCACCACTTAGCCTGAGATGCTGAAATGTCTTGTCTTGCTGCTGGAAGTGGCAGAAGCAGGCTTGACTCGGCTGGTGCGGTGGGTCAGCGGGAGCAAAGAGTATGCCCCAGCCCCAGCCTCCCATCGCTGTTCAGCCCTTCCCAATGCGCCTGCCTGGAGAAATGGGCACTTTTACCCAAGTGTTTGCAACTGGGCTTTCCCAGAGAAGCGAGATGGCCAGGCCCAGGGGTTCTGGAATTGACTTCCTCCCTCCTCTCTCTTCTGATTTCTTACTCCTCTGCACCTTAGACTTGTGGCTGAGCAGACTCTGCTCAGGGATCAGGCTGTGGGTAGAAATTGGAAAAGGAGGCCCCGGTGCACTGTCCTCTTCTTTACTTAAAACTTGGTCTGCTCCTGAACGTCTCTGGTCTTGACCTTTGGCAGGGGGAAACTATGTACAGAGAGAGACGGGCTGATCTCCTGGAAGGCCACTCTCTAGGGCCATCCGTTCCTGTAACAGTCATTTGTTGAGCACCTGCTGTGTGCGGGGCACTCATCGAGGGGATGGGGGCGAGGGGGCGTGCGTCCCTCCCACCTCTGAAGGCGTGAACTGGGTCTTGTTCTCACCTCTTGTATCCTCAAGGCTGGTCTACGCCTCTTCCGTACAGTAGGTGTCCAATTAATGTTTGTGGTAGGGATGAGCATTTTCTGCATTTTCTGAGACTCAAAAATGTGTATTACTCTTACAATTAGACAGTAAAAAGTTACAGTGCAAAGAAAGGAAATCAAGTGGAGCTTGGGCAGGGAGAGATTTGGATAGTGGTTTGCAGACGTTTTCGTTGGCTGTAGGCTTTCTCTGAAGCAGTGGGATGATGGCGTTGCTGAGAAAGCATCAAGAGATGTCCAGTGTGGTATCGCAGACCCCGCGGTGTCCCCCGTGTGGGGTGTCGTGTACCATTCCAGGTGCCCCACACTAGGATGGACACTGCCCAGGCGACTGCTCTCAGAGGAGGCGGGGGGGGGGGACCCGGAAACAGTGTGATTGGAAAAACTCAGGAGGAGCCAGAGGAGACCAGACTCAGGAGAAACAAGGTGTTAGATCTCGAGGGAGTCTTGCCTCCGGAAGTAGGGTAGTGCTGGTTCCCCGTCTATGAAAGTGGCCTTGTGTGAAGCTCCCAAGAGAAAGATTGATCCTCGGGATGGAGAAGGACTTTAGCAGCACCTCAAGGATCATGCTTTTTCTTTAGTTGGCTGCTCCAGGTTTTATCTGCAGCACACAGGATTTCTGATCTTCGTGGGGGCATGCAAACTCTCTGTTGCGTTGTGTGGGATCTGGTTCCCTGACCAGGGATCAAACCCAGGCCCCCTGCATTGGGAGCGCTGAGTCTCAGCCGCTGACCCACCAGGAAAGGCCCCGGATGCTCAGCTCTGAAACAAGCCATCTTTATGAGCTAGTGAGGGGGCAGTTTGCCTTTTCCGAGAAGCAGTCAAGCGGAGAATTCATGGGGTGAGCTGGGGGTGGAGCCAGTATGCTCTGTGGTGACTCTGCGAGCCTCAGGTGGATCATGCTTCACAAAGCAGCCAAAACCCTCTCCTTTCCAGACCCATATGATATTTCAGGAGGATTCTGTATGAAATGGCGTCTCGAAGTTCCAGTCTCTGGTTTAGCGGCCAGCTGTTTACAGGCTTGTGCTAGACAAGCAAGGGAAGAGGATGAAACAAAAGGCAAGCAAACAAAAAACAACCCAAATCCCCTGAGACCGTAGGCAGAGCCCCTGCCCACTAAAGATGGTTCAGAAATAAACAAAAGGTCTTTCTTGCAGTCATGATGGAAGCCCAAAGGGAAAGCAGGTTTTCATTTATGAAAAAGGAGTTCGAATATACATAGCAATTACGTGGGAGAAAATGGCTAAGTGAGTGTTTGTCTGCATCCTCTGACTCTAGCCCCTTCCTCGCCAGGTACCCTTTGCTTCTGTTGACAGGAGGTCACTGGGCGCTCCGGAGGCGCTGTGGAGGATAACATCTCTTTCCTGCGCTCCTCCCCCACGGCCAGCAAAGCTTTGGGAAAATAGCCAAGTGTTCAGCAACGTGAAGGCCTGGCTTTCCTTCCTTCCCCCTGCTGCCCTTGTTGAGAAACCCCATTATCTGGGAGAAGGATTGTGAAGCTTCGGTCTCATCTGCAGCCGATCTGTGGGCTCATCTTCCCTCTCCGCCTCTGCCCTGGTCCCCTTGTCTGTCTGCAGGGGCAGACGGATACCGATATATTAAGGCTTTAAGGATCTATAAATCTGAGTTGACTCTCTGCTGGTTGACAGCCCAGGCTCTTGCCCACAACGCCTGACACGATCTAATGGGTTTACAGCTTGTTTGAGTGCTTCTGCGACGCGCGGGAAAGCGCTTAGTTAGGGGATGCGTGAAATGGCATTGTTTGTTCCACTGCAAAGCTGGAGAACCATCTCCAAACGATCCACCTTTCGCCTCGGCCACCCTCGACGAGAGGGCTTTTTTCAGAAGGAGCCGTGGAGACGGTTCCTGCTGTGCTGAGCTTTCTGCTTGAGAGGTTCCAGGATGCTGGTGTGGGAATCATGCCCTGATTGTGTTCTTTTTGCCAGGAAGCTTGGGGCTAATCAGGAGCAGAAGGGGTGCCCAGGGGATGGGAAAAGGGGACGAGAGAGAGGGAGGTCTCAGAGAGGAAGAGGCGTGACAAATACTTGCTTGCAGCAAAACAAGAGTGAAAACAAGGAGGCTTCTAATGAGAACTTGGGGGCATCTTGCTCGCTCAGTTCTCAGGGGCCAGCAGTGTGGGCTGGTGTGATTAGTTGCCTTGCTGCTTGGCACAAGACCAATCCCTCTTTTCAGTATCAAGTTTCATAAGCGTGGAACAATAACAAATCATTATAAACCCTCTGGGAATGGTGGGAGGATGGTGGGAGGGTTTTTTCCCCCTTCTCTTCGGTAAATCCATCTTCTCAGCTCAGGTACATTTTTCCCATTGTAGAGAGAGAGTAGCAGGGGCCGAGGGTATCTCTGAAACTTGGTGTATTGCTAATCTGTTACTAGACAAAAGTCTTAACACCAGGCTGGGTGCTCAGAGGCCTCATTGTGAGCTTGGGATGGAATTATGCATCATGAATAAAAACCGCTGTCAACATGCATTGGTTTCAAAACATTAGAGCATATGGTATGTGATTATCTGTATTGTCAAGTGCAATAAAGTGAATTTGGATATAATAAAGAATGTAATATTTTAGAAATTTGGTAATAAACTAAGGAAGGGATGACAGCTGAGGTTCTTTAAGGCCCCAGACACAAATAAATTGGAGTCTTTGCAGCCAAGCGGCAGAATGGCCCCAACACAGCGCCGTGTGCAGTGTGATCTTCACATCGGGGAGAAGCTCCCCGTCTCTCAGGCGCCTTCTCTGGAGAACAGAGAGACTCTGGGTCTTTTTATTTCTTTTAGTCTTTTTCTTAATTGTAGTATAATTGCTTTACAATGTCGTGTTAGTTTCTGCTGTACGACTGTGCATGTGCTTGCGTGCTAAGTCGCTTCAGTCGTGTCCAGCTCTTTGTGACCCCATGGACTGTAGCCCGCCAGGCCCCTCCGTCCATGGGATATTTCCAGGCAAGAGTACTGGAGCGGGTTGCCATGCCCTCCTCCAGGGGATCTTCCCAACCCAGGGATCGAACCTGCATCTCTTACGTCTGCTGCACCAGCAGGCGGGGTCTTTACCACTAGCACCTACAAGTATTCGTATATCCCCTCCCTCTCGAGCCTCCCTCCCAGCCCCCTCGCTCACCCCACCCCACGGGGTCATCACAGAACACAGAGCTGAGCTCCCTGTGCCGTGCAGCAGCTGGTGGGAGGCTCTGGGTCTTACGTTGATGTTGAGTGGCGGATCCAGCCCTTGTCTGGAAGTGTGTGAAGGGTCACTCTGGGCAGTGGAGGGCCCATCTCTCTTCAAGGGCAGCGTAGTGCCGGGGGTTAGGCCAAGCCATCCTGAAGACCCTTCTCCCCCTGGGGGAGTCACCCCTAGTGGTGTGACTCCAGCCCCATTTGCCCCCGTGTGGTCAGTAGGAAAGGTGATGCTCAAAGCTCCATCTTCCCCTCCAAGCAGCCAGTGCCTGGAATCTGCATCCTACAGAGTCAGGTTGTTAAATCATACAGCAAGTCAGTAGAAGTGAGAAACCAGGTCTCCAGAGCAGGGCGCGGATGCTTCAGCTCCTGGCTGGAACCAGGCACCGTGCTGAGCTTCATGTGCATTGTCTTCTTGAAAGCGGTACACTCTGAAAATACTTCCATCCCCGTTTTATGGATGAGAAAACTGAGGCCAGAGAGCACACAGCTGATCGCTTGTGGGACTGGGGTTCCAGACCATGTCCAAACCCAAAGGCCAGACTCCTCCCACTCACAGCGCACAAATAAGGAGGCTCTTCCAATTCACAACCTTTTCAACAAATAAGGATGGGTTCTTTCCGCTTACACCCCACAAATGAAAAGCGATCTCAGAAGGCCTTGCCACAGGGAACTTTAATTTACAGAGTACCTAGGACCTTGAAAGCATGTTCCAGGAAAATGCAACCAGGTGATTTCTCTCCATTCCCACTTGGGCCTGGCAGAGGCCAGTCAGCATTTATTATTATCTTTTTATTTTCCCTTAGCTTTGATTTTTGTATCCTGGCTCCAGCCCAGTAGACTCATTTATCATCACCCTAGCCTTGCCCGTATCTTCCTCAGAAGGGCTCTTGCCCCAGCTAAGGAATCTGTTTGCTTTCCTGGACTGCTTTGCTACATATGACCTGGACCTTCAGCTTGACCCTGGCTTCTGACTTCCGGCTTTGCCTTGACCCTCCAGCTTCTGGGAAACCAGGGTGTGGCCTCGCCACCCAGGCCCCGGCCCTTTGTCCGCCCCGGTCTGCCGTGGCTCATCCAGTTCTGGCTTCTAGCTCTGATCTCACATGTGGCCCAGCTGGACAGGCTGTTTCATTATTAAGTGTGAAGAATTGGGAGCACCACCATCACGCCGGGCTAAAGCTATTTGGGTGGCTGGGAAAAGAGAAGACATTTAGTCCATTTCATGCCTGGTTACCTCTGTAATTCCCAGGACAGGGTGGGCCAGGGTTTGAATAAACCCCTCTGGCCTAGGGATCTTGTGACCTGGTTTCCGTGGGAGATGACGGCACAGTGGGCCCAAGTTCTCTTGCAGTTGCTCGGCGTTGACACCCCAGGGGTAGACCCCACTGGAGCTCATCCCATTGCGGTCGACATTTATCGAGATCTACCTCATTTTCAAGTCTCAGCTGGTGGCCCGCTTACTCCAAGCAATTCTGGGTACAAGGCCCTTGTAGGAAAACTACAGGCTTGTGCAGGCCTGGTAACCAGAGTGGGCATTATCTCACTTGCTTCTCATTCCAGCCCTGTGAGGCACCGGCATCCTTGTTCCCTTTCTGCAGATGGAGGCCCGGGGTTAAGGAGGTTGGTGACTTGGCCCAATGTGCACAGCTAGTAATGCCGCACAACTGGAATTCGGACCACGTCCTGGGGTTCACGGCGTGAACCCTCCCAGTGGTCCATGGAGTCTCACTGCTCCGGCTTAAATGGATGAGTCACTCTCCTCTTCCTCCCCGTCCAGACCCTTCCATGTCAGCCCTTCTGAGGAGGCTGCACTAGACGGCATCAGATCTCGGGATGATTTGTTGTGGACAGAATAGACCCTGATATCCTGCCTCTTGAGCTTCTCCCACCCTGGTAGAACCCGCAGAAGGGCTGAGGGTCAACCACAAGATACTGTCCTGCCCTTGCTGTGAATCCCCAGGGTTGCCCACCAACAATTACCCGCCACTGAAGAGCTGCCGAAACTGGGCTCAGCGCCCCTTATGATCTGTGAATGCACTAATCCTACTTTCTGTTAATTAACAATATGATAAAACCGGCATTTCCTAAGTCGTCGTTTAACACATGTTTTAGCAGTTACGTACTTGTTGGTTTGGATTCAGAATGCTAATAGAATAAAATTTTAATGAAGATACGACATGATGAAAAATTTATTGAGAAGAGTTCAGGTATTGCTGCCATTAGTGTATAGGGGAAGGTTCTGAGTTTGAGGTTTGAACCCTCCAAATGCCTTCTAAGCAGTCTATGCACTGAGCCAGAAGGACCCAAGAGATTTTGGAGTTAGCACGTTCTTGCGTCCATATCCCACCTACTGGCCCCTCCTCAGGGGTCAGAAGGGTCCATACCAGCTGGCAGCCACTAAAGGCAGCTATTCCCCTGTCATCCTTTGGCTTTATTTAGTAATCTCTGTAACTAAGGGATGACTTCAGAGCAGGAATCTTCAAAATTTTTGTACAGGAAAAAAATTAAACCACAAGCCCCCAATGTGTCTTATTTAATTTTCAATGTATAGATGTAAATACTATGCTAATATATCATATATATTATAAAACCTATATACATAGGAATATAATAGGATGGGATACATTTGAAATAAGCCATATTTACCATTAATAATTAAAATAATTTTGGTTAGAGCAATGAGATTGAATATGCTTTTAAAAAATTCTTGATTTAATAACACTTTGTGATTCAGCTCTAAAGGGTGGATTCTGAGTTTAGCTTATTATTTTGGTACTTGGCTTGAATGCCTGTCATAACTGAAAAATACCTCGAGCAAGATACACTGATCTCAGTGGAAGAAGCATATTTGCTGTGCTGACTAAATCATGATACTAATTTTTCAATCCCATCCTCCAATTATGCAAAGGATTTTGTTGAAATTCAGCTTGTAAATTTCCATCTTCCCTGATGTCAATCAGGTTTTCATGCAAGCTAATCAAGTGTTGCATTTTTATATTTTTAACAAATGGGTTCAAAATCCACTGGAATGTTCTTTTTTTCTTTTTTTTTTAAGAGTCTTACAGTTCTGTTTCTGAGTTTTAACAGTCTGTGGGTACAAGAGCTTTTGTATATAACACAGTCATATCATTTTTAGCAACAAAATCACAGAACAACAAAAATATTTTCCAAGCACTTGTTTTCCAAGGGCTTTCTATAAAGCACAAGTTTGTGTTGAAAAGTGGGGTCTTTCTCACTCAGCTGCTGCTGTTCCATCTGATTAGATGGTTGTGAAGTGGCTGGTGAGGCATCTAGCTTCATGGCAGAGAAGGGTCAGCTTAAGATTCTCTGGTAATGGTATGGGCTTATACCGTTAGCATTATCTCCAGTCTGGGCTTTCTTTGCCCGTTTTGCAAGGGTTCCTTTACTTCAAGCCAGATCACATCATCTGTACACCCTGGTCACGCCTGAACAGCACTGGGGACCAGCTGTGCTGGCAACAGGTATGCCAGTAAGGTGCCACCCTGACCTCATCCCCATTGGAGAGCTTCCCTTTTCCCTCCCGGGGTTTGTAAAATACCATCCGAGACAGTGTCTCTCTGATGGCTGGATATATGGGGGCACTAGTCCATTCTGAAGGAGATCAGTCCTGGGTGTTCTTTGGAAGGAATGATGCTAAAGCTGAAACTCCAGTACTTCGGCCACCTCAGGCAAAGAGCTGACTTATTGGAAAAGACTCTGATGCTGGGAGGGATTGGGGGCAGGAGGAGAAGGGGACGACAGAGGATGAGATGGCTGGATGGCATCACTGACTCGATGGACGTGAATCTGAGTGAACTCCGGGAGTTGGTGATGCACAGGGAGGCCTGGCCTGCTGCGATTCATGGGGTTGCAAAGAGTCGGACATGACTGAGCGACTGAACTGAACTGAGGCCCATTCACTCCATATGTTAAATATTAGTGAAATTAAAATTATTTGGGGGGCTTCCCTGATGGCTCAGACAGTAAAGAATCTGCCTGCAATGAGGGACACCCAGGTTTGATCCCTGGGTTGGGAAGATCCCCTGGAAAAGCAAATGGCTCCCGACTCCAGTAGTCTTGCCTGGAGAATTCCATGGACAGAGGAGCCTGGCCGGCTACAGTCCTTGGGGTTGCAAAGAGTCAGACTTGACTGAGCGACTTTTACTTTCAAAATTATTTTTAGACAAAAAATAAAAATTAGGCATTAGGCTTTTTTCCTTTTCCCAGTGTTTCTTTGTGTGTGTGCAGTAATAATAGCTACTGTTTATTGATTTACTTATTTTTGGCCACACCATGCAGCATGTGGGGATCTTAGTTCCGTGACCAGGGATCGAACCTGCACCCCCTGAATTGGGAGCCCAGAGTCTTAACCCCTAGACCACCCACCAGGGAAGTGCCTTCCCAGTGTTTCTTAAACCTAACTGTATACGTGAATCACCTGGAAAGATCTTAAAACATACAGATGCTGAGGTGTTACCCTAGACCTAACTCAATTCTGAAAATGGAGCCTGGGGATCAGTATTTTAAAAATTTTTCCAAAGTGATTCTGATGTAAGAATCACGGTGGAGAATCAGTGTTCTAGATCAGTGCTTCCTTAATTTGCATAAAAAGCACCCAGGGGATTTGTGACGAGGCAGATTCGGATCCAGGGGCCAGGGTGGGGCCCGGGACTCTGCATTGCCAGCACGTTCCCAGGTGCCTGTGCAGCTGCTGCTGGGTGGGACGCCCTGAGTAGCCCGGCTGTAGCCTGGGCCGGCCCCTGCCCTGCCTTTCCCCCCTCCCCTCCGCCGTCCTTCGCGCTCTCCTGGCAGAGCTCCCCGCCCCGCTGCCCCCCACCCCCGCCCCGGCTGCCTGGGCTGCTGCCCTCTGCTTCTCGGGAAGATCTGGCCTCCAGATGTTAAGGAAAGTTCCTTCACAGCCAGGAAAGGAAAAGCAGCCAGCCCCCGGCCCACGGTGGGTGAGGTGGGCATCCTGTGCAGGGGCACCTCAGCGGGCAGCCGCCCACCGCCACCCCGGGCAGGCTTTCCGTAGGCCTAGGGAGTCCTGGCGACATGGACCGAGACGTCCCCTCTGCAGGGGGCCCGGAGCTGGCGGCGGGCCCGCGGGCATCCAGCCGGGGCTCCGTCAGTTGGGGCTGTTCTGAAACCATGCCTCATCGTAAAAGTCCTGTAATTTGTGGCGGTGCTGAGAACTTGCTTCCAAGTAGTGGTTTTCTGATGGCGCTCTGGAACTTTCTCTGGGGCCAGGAGCCGTTCCTCGAGAACTTGCTGGAGGGAAGCGGTGGCGGGGCTTCTCCTGGGGTCCTCTCTGCATCCCGGGGTGAAGGGGGTCCGGGCTGCCTCTGCCCCATCCTTGCAGCACGGGTCTTGTGGTTCCTGTCCGCGACCCCTCCCTGCTTTGTTTCCATCCCCTTCCTGTCCCGTCTCGGTGCCGGGCGCCCGCTCCGGAACAGCCAGCAGGCCGGCTGCTGGCCCTGGAGCAAGGCACAGCAGTGGTCAGGGTGCAGCTGTGCTCAGCCCGCTCGGGGCCTCCCATTCAGAGATCAGCCCCTTTCTGTAAGCCTAAGGTGATGTGGGGTCTTTTTAGGTAACGAGTTTGCACAGAAATTTGACCAGGTGACTCGTTTACCTCTCCATCTCGAATCCGGTTCCCCCCATGAGGGCAAAGCCCTGTGAACATCTCTTTAACACATACCAAGTGAGTTTCAATACGTGAGGTTCGCGGCAAAGGGCAAACGTGAGCCTGTGAAGATAGAGGTTGAGGTTGGGGAGAAGCCGTAAAACGTCTGTTGCTTGTGGCAGAGGGTAGCTGACCCCTCACAGGTGTTTTCAAGCAAGGCTCCAGGCTGGCGAGGTCTTTTTTTTTTTTTTTTTTTTTCCCTCTGTCACGGAAGAGGATACTGAGGGTCAGAGTGACACAGACAGTTGCTGGAGCCAGGATTCAGCCCAGATCTTCTGGCTCCAGAGCCTGAGAAGCCTGTCTCCACCCCAGCTCGGGAGGGACTTAAGGCGGACTGACACCCACTCTGAGCTTCCAGGGTGCTCCTGGAATTTGGTGTGGGTGGGGCTGAGGGTGGGAGTCAGATAGGCTAACAGAATTGAAACCCGCTCTGCGGGGGGAGAACCTAAGGGTTCCCACCCAGATGCCCGCCTCGGTGGGGAGGAGCTCCATCTCCCCCAAGCTCAGAAAGCCCCAGGTTTAGAAGCCTTGAAGGACGAGCTGCGCCCGTGGAGCCCTCCAAAGCCCCCAAGCCCCGCAGGCGCTGTGGTGTCCGGAGCACCACCCCGCTCCCCAGGCATCCGCGTTTGCTGCCCGAGCTGTGCGCGTGACCTCAGCCCGGCCGCCCCGCACGGGCACAGGCTACTGCCCCGGCATCTTCTGCCAGGGTCCCGATCCCAGCCCGCTGTCTAGCGGTTTAATTTGGTGAATTCACCACTGCGTCCCAGAGTTTATATTGGCACTTAACAGCAGTAATATGTGTCTCTCTCGCCAAGAACTGGCTATTTTCCCAACCAAGATGGAACACCACACACAAAAAATAGGTTTGTGAACTAATCTGCTGCCCTGACAAGTGTCATTCACAGAATCACTGCCGTGGAGCGCGCTCGGAATGAAATTAGGTTGGGGTTGTCTGGCCCGGATCACAGGTGCTTTTTCCCCCTCGCTTAACAAGAGTCTGGGATGAGACGCCCTTTCGCTGCAGCCGCAGGCCCTTTAAAATCACGCCATCAGTATTCACGGCAGATTTCTCTCTTAGAAAAATGGTTTGGGGGTGGTTAGCGGTCTCTCTCTCCCTCTGCCCAACCTGCCTCTGAATCTCTCTCCCTCCCTCCCTTTTTCCTTCCCTTCTCCTGTTCTTTTCAACTTCCCTCCCTCCCTTCCTGGGTGATTTTTTCCAGGCACACCCTCACCCTCATTGTAAAGCTATCATAAACGCATATAACTTCACAGATTCAGGAAGGTGCCCCTCATCGGTAAAAAAAAAAAAAAAAGTATATATATATATATATATATATATGTATATATCTCCCATTGCCTGAATGCCTGTTTGGAATTCTAAAGTAGAGCTTAATTGCCTTCCCATAAGGGTTTGATTTGAGTAAACCACCAAGACCCCTGGGAATGGAAACAAGATCAGTCATTTACACTTTAGTGTGACGCGGCCTCCACTCCTTTCCTGAGTCTGGGGGAGAGAAGCTTTGTTTTTGTTGGGATCTGCCCCCTCCCTGCCTTGGACGAGGGCTGCTCTGGGGCTTCGAGGTCTAGCTGTCCACGACAGAGACACCAGAACCTTTCTAAAACTGCCATCAGTCTCTCTCTGCACAGGACAGGAGAGCCTGCAGATTCTCTTCTCATACAAAGTTCTTTTCTACCAAACGGTCTCCACTTGGCTCCTCCTGAACGGGGACACATAACGCAGAGTCAGGCTTGGGGGAGCATCAGAATCCCCAGAGAGCCAGCTGAGGTGCAGATTCCTGGGCCACACCCACAGCACCCCCATTCGGAGACAGAGCCTGGGGCTCTGCATTTCTAACAAGCCCCTCACCCAGCAGGAGACCACGAGGACCACACTGAGAAACACTGGTTCAGGAGCACCCCTCACTTTCACCCCCAGCCTGGTTTATGGTCTCGGGACCTCCGTAGATGGTCCTGAGCTTACGGTGGCCGGATGAAAAGCCTACTTGTACCGAAGCCTTAATGAAATGCTTGCTGGTTCACGGTCGGCATCCGACCTTTAGAAGGTTGATGCTCACATTTCAAGGTCAGGCATTGGCTAGAGCATCCTCAGGCAGAACGAGAAAGAAAAGCACCTTTCCAGTTGAGAAATTGGCTCCCCTCTGGCAGGTGGCACCCATGTGGCTTGATAGTAATTTAGGGCGTCCGGTCTCGAGCAGCTCCTCGGCATGAGTTTGGAGGGAGAGTGTCCTTTCTGTCACACCATCCCTCCCACACCTGAGATCGCTCCCTGCTCTGGCCCCACTCCCCCAGCCGCGAGGCGCAGGTGTGTGAGCGGGTTCCCCGAGCCCCTTCCCCTCCCGATGCAGCCTGCACAGGGATACAGAGACGCGTGTCGATTTGCACGGATCCCAGCCCTGCGTGTGCGCCAGCCACTTGTAATTCCCCACAGCCCCAGCCAGCTCTGCACGGCAGCAAGAAATATGACCAGGCAAGTTGAGAAAATAAATTAAACTAAGTGTCAACTTTTCTTGTTTCTCTCCTCATTATTAAGAGATGGAATGGGGCTCGTTTATCAAGCAGGGGGAGAAATTAATTGACACGGCTTTAATATCATGATGTCTGGCGTGTCTGGTCACATTCCTTCATTTTTTGGAAAGGCATTTTATTATCGTTTACAGCAACCAGCTGCCAAACTACTGGTGTAAACGAGGCAGCAGGTGCATGAGTGACGCCCCTGCGAAAGCACTGCAGTGCCAGCCTGAAAGGGGCGCAGCGGGGAGGAAAGGCCAGGTCAGAAAGGGCCCCCCGCCCCCCGGCCCAGAGAGGCAGCCTGTCGGCTCCCAGGCAGGGCGGAGAGAAGGGATGTCTGCTGACTCTCCGACCCGTCACTGGCCCGTTTGCCGGCCACAGAGGAGGGTGGTTGCAGGCCTCTGCCTCTGATGACCTCCTGGCCCTCACACTTTTGCCCTGACCAGCCCTGAGGCCAAGTCCTACGTGCATCGTGACTCAGCGTGCCTGCCCCCTGCTCTTGGTTCTTAACAAGGCCAAGGACGTAAGCGCTTCTCTGTTCATCCCTCCAGGGTGGCTGACTCCAAATTAGAGAGCCAGTTTGCTGCAAGAGGTGTCTGCTAGCATCTTCTTTGATGATACAGTTCTGTTTTCAGCAGCTCTGTGGTTGGGGTCTGGAAACGTTCAGAAGAGTCCCTACCCTGTGCCCATCGTTGGCCAGACTAGCTTAGGTGATGCTCTAGTTTTCTTGATAAAACTGATCTTTGGGGTGTTGCTCTTAAAACTCTCGCTGTCCCCTGCACTGTCTGTATGTAAAGGGCGAGTCTGCACCAGAGAGGGGATGCTCAGCTGGCCGGGACGGCACTGCTGCCTCTCCCGCGCTCTCCTGCTGGGTCGTGAGGCTGAGGGACTGTTGGCCGGTTTGTAGAGGGTCTCGCTGAGCAACGAGGGTGGGGCTCCAGACCCAGGTAGGACGTGTCGAGAACCCAGCAGATACTGGGTTTGGGGTAAGCCACCTTCATGTGAAGGAAGGAGGCTGGGGTGGAGTGAACATAGCTTTCCCACCCCTGCTGTCTGAGCATCAGTGCTCGAGTCTGTAAAGTGGGGATAGCCATCCCTAATCCACCCGGGGGTGGTTGGTGAAGACTGAGTTAAAGCTGCTCAGTAAAGATAGTAAGCTTTCTCTTTTTATAATTATTATTAGAATGTGGAATGGTAATAAAAAAAACCACACTTAGGATACCAGACAGTAGATATGATCAAAGGAATTCCCATCCCTGGTTTGGTGGGAAGCGACCTGCTTATCTGCCTGAAATCCACAGAAGCGTTTGAGTGTGAGAGCAGACGGGCTTCCAGGCAGCGCTAATGGTCAAGAACCCGCCTGCCAATGCAGGAGACATAAGAGACGTGGGTCCCATCCCCAGATGGGGAAGATCCCCTGGAGGAGGGCAGGGCAACCCACCCCAGTATTCTTGCCTGGAGAATCCCATGGACAGCGGAGCCCGGCAGGCCTCAGCCCATAGGGTCGCAGGGTCTGACTCCACTGAAACGACCTAGCAGGCACACGCGTGAGAGCGTCACGCCCGGGACAGTGGCCCCTCCTGCCCAGTACCTACGTCTGAAAGTGCTCAGGAAAGTAATGGCAGCTCAGACTGGACTTCACTGATGTCCAGGTAACAGGTAGCAAGTATCCCCAAGTGGCAGGCAGTCATCGGAAACGTGTCCTTTCCTTTGGAAAGGCAGCTGGTTTTTTTCTTCAAATAGATCAGTCTTCTGAGTTACATTTGTTTAGGACAAACTCAAGGGCATGTGAAGTCACCAGGTCCCACCAGGTAAGGGGCCTTCACACCCTAGCCAAAGTTCCAGGAAAGCCTTTCCAAGGAGATGAAACCCATGGCCCAGAAACGGCCTGAGTTGGGGGCAGGGTGGGCAGCCCGAGGTGAGGTGTCATCTGTAGACACGGCTACCTTGCTGAAGCCCGCAGACCTCCAGGGCTCGAGCCCCAGGCCTCCCCTTCTCGGGACCATGGGGCCTCCAGACCAGCAGGGAGGGGGCACGAAAGGAGCCAGGCACGACTCCTGGCCAACTCCTGCTCTGGCTTCGGGGCCACGTGCCCACATGGAGGAGGCGTGTAACTGTGCCGAGCAGTTGAGCAAAATGACGATGGAGGAGGCTGCCCTGCCCCTCGCAGGGTTGCCTTGGGGACCAGGGAGGGACCCAAGGGATTCATATTTATCCTGGAAGCAGCCCACGGCTGCTGCTGCTTCCCACCAGCACCGGGTTATTAGCCAGAAAGGGAGGTTGCGTCGGTTATAAATACACTTGGCGTATGTGTACCTTAAATTCCTCATGGGATACCCAGAATAAATTTGACAAGTCTGGGATTTTTTTTTCTCTCTCGTGTTTTTCCCCATTAACCAAGTGTGTTAGCTCCTAACTTGCATTGATTTTCACTGAAGATGCATTGGACACCGTGTGATTGCCTATTAGTGTTCATTGACCTATATGATAAGAAAAGAAAAATTATTTTTGAGGCTAAGAGGAGGCCGTCCCCGTCTTTCCCTCCTGACCTAAAAAAGAATTCTTAACTGTTGGCTGTTCCTCAGTGACTGCGTCTGGAGCAGGTCATTTAAATTGTGAGGCATCTTGTTCTCGGAGCTCTCGTCTTCTGTGTGTGTTCGTGTGTGTTTACAGCTTTGCATCATTCAGGTGAATAGTCAGTGTTGTTCATTTGAATAAAAGAGGGGAAAAAAAGGTTTGACTGTTGAACGCTTATCTCTTAAATAGAGCCTACTTGTTAGTTTCCATAATAGCTTCATTCAAGAGAATGCTGTAGAATTGCATTTTAAAATGCTCACTGCTACCCTATATATGTCCGTTTTTAAATCCCTTTTTGTTTGGGATTCACCTTCCCACCGCCTTCTTTGTCCCAGTTTTGCTGACGCCTGGCGTCCCTCAGAAGTGCGGGTAGGGTTAACTCGGGGACTTGGAGAGAGGCAGGCAGGTTTCCTTTGCTGATGACGAGGGGGAGGGTCTCTTTGGGGAACTATCCTGTTTCCCCCCGAGTTTTGGCCCTGTGCCACTCTCCTCTACCCTACTCGTTTTCTGTCCCCTAGGGATGGTGGCTGGCGACTTTACATGCCTGGGGGGGGCGGGCCTTCCCTGGTGGTCCAGCGGCTGAGACACCACCCACCCAATGCAGGGGGCCTGGGTTCGATCCCTGGTCAGGGAAGTGGATCCCGTATGCTGCAACCAGGAGTTCGCATGCCCCAGCGAGAATTCCCCACTTCCACAATGAAGTTCAAAGATCCCACGTGCCACAGTTAAGACCTGGCGCAGCCAAATTAACTAATTTTGAAACGTTTTCTGGCTCTGGCATGGCACCTTCTTCGGACCAAGAGAGACTATGCCTGAGCAGGGGTGTTCACAGGGGTTCCCCAAGGGGCCCTGCTGGCGTGAGAGCCCTCACAGACCCCGTGCGTCCAAGTCCTTGCCCCGGCAGGGACCAGAGCAGGGCTCCCCACACACACCGGGCCAGCTGACTCTCCGAGAGGCCAGAGCGGTGAAGGCACTCTCCTGGGGCACACAGCTCACTACCCGGCCCTTGCTTTTGAGCAAGGATAATTGCTTGTTTTTCACCTGGCTGCTATGCGTCTGATGGACCTTCATGAGACTCCATTTCTGATTCTCTGCAAGGCTCTCTTTTGGAGAAAAACGAGAGGGAAATAGTCAGTCCTTCCCTTTCCTTTTTTTCCCCTTATGTTCAAAAAAGATATTTATTTATAAAAAATACAATGGGATAGGTTTATGCTGAGAAATGCAGCAATAAATACTGTGGAAGAAAACAGAGCAATTCTACATTGGCACAAACAGGAAGAGCAAAGGCACCCCCAGACTTCAGTGTCTGCAGGCCGATTCTGTACATGCTCCTTTTGAAACGCCACTCATCAGCTTAGGTAAGAATAAGTGCACATATAATCGCAAATGCACACTGGTCGGGACTAACAAACAATACCGTGGAAACATTGATAGGTAAATTTCTAAAATGCTGCATCTTAAATTTAGTTGGCAAAAAAACACATTGCTGTAAGTATGTTTAGTCTTCCATGTAGAAATGAGATACTAAACAGTAAAAAAAAAAAATAGCTTCCTGTTGTTTGAGAATACCAGTTTAAGCAGAGGACTGTAAAAATGCATAGATTTTTAACAAAAGAACTGACGGCACAAAAGTACTCCTCAGCCTCCTGCGTCTCGTGTGGAATCTGTACATTCGGCAGACTGTTCAAAAGACTGCGATGCCCCGAAAACAGTATGCTAAGTGAAATAAACCAGACACAGAAGAACAAATAGTGTATGATTCCAAGTACATAAAGTGCCTTGAGTAGGCGAGCTCATGGAGAATAAATGTTACTGGGGGCTGCGGGAGGGAGGAAGGGAGAGACGTTGCTTCAGGGCACAGAGTTCTGCTCTGGGAGGGGGAAAAGCTCTGGGGATGATGGTTCTGGAGAGTGCAACATCATGAGTGAACGAACGTCACCATCCTGCACACTTAAAAATGGCTAAAGTGGTACATTTTATGTTACGTTTATTTTACCCAGTAAAAGATCAATTTCAAAAATGGAAAAGGCTTTGATGCCAAAAAAGGATTTTTCCCACCCACTGGCGCATCCCTCTCAAATTTTTGACTTCCTTCTTCTGCCCTTCACACCTCAGGTTAATTTATTTTGTTGGGGCGGGCGCAGTGCTCACCACTGAGTTGCTAATTCATTGTAAATGGGATGCATCTGTAAGATAAAAATGATTATACGTTTAGGAATAACATTTATTGATAATTAAGTGCTTCGTTGCTTCTTTGCTTTCTCCAAGTGGAATAAATAAATATTTTAGACATAATCAGGTTTGTTTTCTGTTTGGGCCAAACAGGCATGGCTGTTGAAATGATACAGATCTTTAAAATACTGCAAATGAGTCTTGACATTGTTGAATTGTGTTGCGTCCAAGGTACATAGGCTTGAAATCCAGACTCTCGCCTGTGATCAGGAAAATCAGTTTTGTGATACTCGAATTCTGAGTCCTTCGGGATTAGGGAAGGGACCAGCGGGGAGCCAGGATCTGAAGTGATGCTGTCTGTGTGTCTTCCCCCTCCCTTCCGCATGCAGCAGTCTGCATGTTAATTCCTGTCTCCCGGCTCCCTCCCCTGTTCCTCTTCCTGTCTCTGAGCGGTGGCAGGGAGTGGGCGACAGTGAGTCTGGAGTAGCGCTGGGCCAGGAGTTCTGATAGTTACTGTGTGCTGGACCAGGCAGAAGTGGGGAAAAGCAGTTTCTTTGGCAGGGGACTGAACACGGTGCTTCTAGGTGACTCGACTTACCTGGGCACCAGGTGACATTAAACCAGTCTCCTCTGGCTCCTGGAGGGGTGCCCTGGACGGGTACTGACTCACCTTCTTTTCCGGTGGCACAGATGGGCATGCCTCATTTGTCCACACTCTCCCGCCTTCCATTCAAAGCGCGTGCCTGGTCTGGCTGGAGCGATCTCGTGGGGCCCGTCTGCATGGGGGTGGCCAGAACCTGCCACCTTGCTGTCTTAGCTCCAGTGGCTGCTGTGAGAAATGGCTGCTGACTGAGGGCTTCAAGCCACAGAAGTTCATTCTCTCACGGTTCTGGAGGCTAAAGTCTGAAATCAGAGCATCAGGAGGACCATGTTCCCTCCGCAGGCTTTAGGGGCCGGCTTTCCCTCTCCTGGCTCCTGGGGGCTCCCGGCCTGCCTTGGATGGCGGCCTTGTCCCTGCAGGCCCTGCGTCCATCCTTACGGGCCGTCTCCCTCGGAGTCTCTCACCTCCCTCTCCAAGGGACAGGATGCCTGCCGTTGGATGGCAGGCCACCCTAACAGTGGGGTGATCTCTTCTTGAGATTCTGAACTTATATTTGCAAAAGCCTTTTTTTCTAGATAACATCACTTTCATAGTTTCCAGGGGGTAGGATGTGGACCTACCTTTTGGGGGCCGCTGTTCTTCCTGATTGGCAGTGGGGTTCTCTCCTTGCCTAAGAACTGGCCCATCTTGGCGTGTTGAGGGTTTGCATGTTGCCTTGGTCTGAGTTTGGGCCAGAGGGGCAGCTTCAGAGACAGAGGTGATGCCAGAGTGACTCATGGCCTAGATGTGAGGGTCGCAAGGAAGGGGGAGGCCTGCACAGGGAAGAAGTGGGAACCTCTGACCTGTCCCTTGAGAACAAGGAAGAACACGAGGCTGTGTTGATGTCCATGTCCAGCCCGGTGCCTGGCACACAGGGAGCGGGTTTATGCCCAGGAGGGCCCGAGTCCGTCTCGAGGGAAGGCTATGATGCGGGTTAGCCAGCCGCTCAGGCCCTGGAGGAGCAGAAATGGCTCGTTCTGTTGTGCTCAGCCCCCCACCGCTGTGTGTTAGGGCCTCTGTGTGTCCTGGGGACCCAGAGTAAGTAAGGCCCCTGCCCAGCCCTTGTCCTCGAAGCCCTTGTCTAGAAGGTTCCTGCATCCTCTGCCGTGCCGCCTCTCCCTCCCTTGTGGACCTTCTGAAGGCATTGCACCTTGGTCGCTTCTAGGATCTGGGTTCCAGAAGCGTGGCCAGGAAGGGGGTCAGCCTAAACGTTGCCCTCTGCGTTCTGCAGCAGCTCCTGCCTGGATGAGAACCTTGTTGTTGTTCAGTCGCTCAGTTGCGTCCGACACTTCGTGACCCCATGGACTGTGCAGCACGCTGGTCTCCTCTGTCCTTCACTGTCTCCCAGAGTTTGTTCAATTTCATGTCCATTGAGTCGGTGGTGCTGGCAGTCTTTTCAGGCCCCTTTGAAGGGGGACTTGGGCGGCCGTCACAACAAAGCCCAAAGAGAAATCATTCCGAGACTTGCCTCTGGGTGTGGTCTCCTCCAGCCCTGTACGTGACTGTGGGACCGAGGGCCAGAGAGAAGGTCAGAGCTGCAGCGCTCTCTGCAGGGACCTGGTGTAGACGGGTGTATGGACCTGGTGAGTTGTTTCCTGTTGGGCCTCATTTTAAACAAAATAACATTGTATCCAAAGACCCTGGGAGAAACTTGCCAACTCTGACCCTGTGTGGCAAAGCCTTGTACATGCCCCTCACGACAGGTCTCTCGATGGGTCTCACCTCCGGCCTTCCGTGTCTGCAGTGGCCTGGGCTGAGCTGCAGAGGCTGGGAACACCGACCTGGTATTTGGTGTTTAGTAATAAATCATATGGGCTTCCCTGATGGTTCAGACGGTAAAGAACCCAACTGCAGTGCACAAGACCAGGGTTCGATCCCTGGGTAGGGAAGATCCCCCTGGAGGAGGGCTTGGCAGCCCACTCCAGTACTCCTGCTTGGAGAATCCCATGGACAGAGGAGCCCGGTGGGCTGCAGTCCGTGGGGTCACAAAGAGCCGGACACGACTGGGCAACTGAGCACAGCAAGCACAGTAAATTACATAGCATCGTAAAGATCGTGATAGCCGATTCTGTGGTCATCCTGGCCCCCTCTGTTTTACTGGAGACAGAGAGCAGAGAGTGGCCTTTTCTATTCCTTCCCCAAGGAATCTTCCGGATCTCACGGGAGCTGGGATGTAGGTGTGCAATGCCCGCAGCAGCCTGTTCTCCGCTGTTCCTTGAAAGATGGTTGCAGGTCAGGGAGAAGAGCATCCTGAGAGATTTTCTGTCCACCTGGGATTTCTGGGGCCCAGAGTAGACACAGACACAGCAGCTTAAAGAGGGAGCATCTGTGTGTGTACTCATTGACAAGAAGCACTGATTGTCACAATACTAAAACAGCTGTTCTGATTTTCGTGTTCCTGGTTGGTGTGCACAGGCCAGGCTCATAACTTTGGAGAGGACAGTGTCTTGGGCAGTTGAGCTGTTGGGAAGCTCCCCTGGAAGAGGGCATGGCAACCCGCTCCAGTATTTGGGCTCAGACGGTAAAGAACCTGTCTGCAGTGCAGGAGACCTGGGTTCGATCCCTGGGTTGGGAAGATCCCCTGGAGAAGGAAATGGCAAGCCACTCCAGTATTCTGGCCTGGAGAATCCCATGGACAGAGGAGTCTGGCAGGCTCCAGTCCATAAGGTCACACAGAGCTGGACACGACTGAAGCGACTTAGCACGCACATAGACTGGGAGGCTTACAAGCAACAGAAATGTGTTTCTCATGATACTGGAGACCGCAAGCCCACGATCAGGGCGTCAGCATGGCCAGGTTTTTGGCGAAGGCCCTCTTCTGGTTTGCAAAGGGATGTCTTATTGTGTCCTCCCAGGGCAGAGAGCGCAAGGAAGCCGGCTGCCTCGTGTGTTACATAAGGGCACTGATCCCGTTCATGAGGCCTCCACCCTCGTGATCCAAACGTCCCCCAAAGGCCCCACCTCCTAACACCATCCCGCTGGGGGAGGATTTTAATACATGAATTTGGGGGAACACAAACATTGAGTCCATGAAGTTCTCCGGGCAAGAGTACTGGAGTGGGTAGCCATTCCCTTCTCCAGGGCTTCTTCCCGACCTAAGGATTGAACCTGGGTCTCCTGCACTGAAGGCAGATTCTTTGCCGTCTGAGCCGCCGTGGACCGAGGAGCCCGGTGGGCTATATAGCCCATGGGGTTGCAAAGAGCTGGACACGACTGAGCAACTAACACTTTCACTCCCACTAAACACTGAGCCCATAGCAGGGGTTTGGGTTGTGACCCCAAAGGGTCCCAGCATGCAGTCTCACCGCCTTAGGTTGCAGGTGCGAACCTTGAGGCTCAGCGGGGAGAAGGGGCTTCCCAGGAGGACACATATATTTGATGCAGAGTCAGGACTGGGGTCCGGGTCTGTGGCCTCCCCATCAGGGTGTCTGTGGTCCTGCGTGCATCCGCTGTGGCTTCGTTTCATCCAGGGCAGGGTGCCATCCCGTGAGTGGGTCTGTATGTCAAAGCGCAGCTTACCCAGTGGGGTCACAGATGGGGCAGCATGCTGAACCCTGTTGGGGGGCTGGAGGAGAAGAAAGCGAGGGCAGGAGGGTGGCGAGAGGCACTCAGGATGCTGAGCAGTGGTCGGCTGCCAAAATTCTTCAGTGCAGCTTGTCTAGCAAAGCCGGCCTCCAGCCGAGTAAATACAGCAGATAGCTGACGGGCTGACAGCAGGCATCAAACAATCTTAAACTGCACCAAATCCACAGCGCTTTTGAAGCCGCAGTAGAAAAAGGATGCCTGCGCAGAACAGAGGCCTGAGACTTTTAATCGTTTTTTCCAGGCCTCAGGATGTCCTGATGAGGTATTAGAGGAAGTAATTCAGGAAGAAAAGGACAAATAACCGCCTCCGTCTGGAGGCCGACCCGAGGGCTGGCCACTCCATCGAGGAAAGGGCAAGTGTGGCCCCGCGGCCATCTGCTGTTGTTGTCCCCCGCCCGCCCGCCTCCCGCCGGGAGCCGCGGGCTCTGACCCTTATAAATAACAGACACGTAAATTTCCTGTTTGCTTCCGGGCAGATGTAAACCACATGTGCCCGCCTCATGGGGGTGAAACCATTAACTTTTCCTCACTGTTGGAAGGGTGCGCTGTACAAATTAGAAATCATTTCCTCAAGCTGGAGGCCCCACGCAGGGATCCATTCCCTGCCCTCCTCCCAGGAGCCTGGTCACCACCGCAGGACATCAAAGAAAGGGAACCGAACTCAACTTCTCCTCTCTGTCTTTTTTCCCTCCTGTCTCCTCTAGGGTTTGGCTTTGTCACTTTTGAGAATGAAGACGTTGTGGAGAAAGTCTGTGAGATTCATTTCCATGAAATCAATAATAAAATGGTAAGTTGGTGGGAAGGCAATCTAAAAAGGAGGGGATATATATGTATACGTATAACTCGTTCATTTTGCTGTACTAATATACTGTACTAATACATAGTTTGCAGAAACTAATATACTGTTGTAAAGCAATTATACCTCAATAAAAATCAATGAGACAGTGGTAAGCTGTTAGGGGTTATATTGAAATGCTTCCCCTCCCCCCGGATCCACCCCTTGTCCCGCAGACTGCCGCAGCCCGGTCATGCCTGAAGGTGCGCTGGGTGGGCGCAGGGACCAGACTAAGAGTTCAGCTCTGTGAACGGCAGGAGTTGACAAGGTTTTTCTGTTAAGGATCAAATAGGATATATTTTCTGCTTTGCAGGCCATGCAAGTGACTATCCAGCTACAGAACACCTGCAGACAATATATACAGGGATAAGCAGGGCTGTGTTTAATAAAGCTTTGTTTAGGGACACTAAAATTGAAATCTTGCCATTTTCACCTCATTTTTATTGATTAAGTGATTGACATTTAAAAATGTAAAAACTGGGGCCTTCCTTGGTGGTCCAATGGTTAAGACTTTGCCTTCCAATGTAGGGGGTGTGGGTTCAACCCCTGATCCGGGAGCTAAGAGTCCACATGCCTCCAAAAGACAAAACATAAGACAGAAGCAATGTTGTAACGAATTCAATAAAGACTTTAAAAATGGTTCACATTAAAAAAAAAAAATTCTTAAAAGAAAAATGTAAAAATCATTCCTGACTCTGGGCCTCTACAAAAGTGGCTGGGAGACTCAGATTTGACCTGCAAGTTTTAATTTGCCAACACCTGGTTTTGGTATGTATCTGCTGTTTAGCTTGGATTTTGAGAGCTCTATCTTAAATATGAAGTTTATTACCCAAATTATCTATCTCTTTAGGCCCTGCTGGGTAATTAATATTCTTTCCTTCTGATCAGCTAGTGTGACCCTCATGATCAGTTGTTTTGGCCTCCTTTTGGCCTTCAAAAGTCCCCTTTCCTAGAGGACACGCTCGACTAGAAGCGTGTTGGATCTTTGAAGTTTGGGTTGCCAGACCGACAGCCCAGAGAAGTGGCCACCAGAGGGCGCCATACCATGTGCAGCTCACGCATGACAGCTTGGAAGTCTAAACGCCTTTCTTCCAATTGAGTAGGTGGGTGAGAACCCCCTTCCTGTTGGCTCCAGAAAGATGGCTGCCCAGCAGGTGTTTCTAGAGCCATCAGCAGGTCTTGGGAGCCAGAACATTTGCAGTTAGCAGCACCTCCAGCCCCAAGAAAAGAGGGAGGGTGCCTTTGTGTTCACTCACAGCTGTAACTTTGATATTCTCTTTCTTTAGTCAAAACATTCCTTGCTTCTGAAACATGCATTCAGATAACACATTGTATATTGGTCTGATATGTGTTCACCAACTTTAAATTCAATAATAGAGCTTTTAGTGTGGATAAGATCAAAGCAATCTGCTTAGCATGTGGTTGCTACAGGCCTGATTCAATATTTGACTTGCTAATTTTTTCCCAGGGCACTAAAATAATATTGTTCGTATTGTTCCTAACTGTCATATGCATCTGAAATGAAAATACTGTTTCTTTGCGTCCTGTGGGTTGGAGGCGTCAGCTCAGGCGTTGAAATAGTACCGGGCGGATGGGGGTAGAGAAATAACCGAGGTCCCCTCACGGGCTCACACCCCCTCCAGCTGATACTTCTCTCTCAGTAGGTCAGTACTTGCTGTTTTTTAAAAAAACTAGAGACGAGGCTTAAAAGAAAGCTGCTTCTAGTGCCCGGAGGCCTTGTCTCTCTAGCCAGGCCAGCTATGGCCAGACTGCACTGAGGCCTGCCTGGGCACTGGGGGATGGGGAAGGGCCGCCCAAGGCACTGGCAGCCTCCAGTCCTGTCCTGCCAGGACTTCACGGTTCGTCGGGAAGGCCCGATGTCGCCTGGCAAGAGGCCTCGCGGTGCTGCCGCAAATGCATATGTGCGGCCCTTCACTGTTGACTGGCTTGGCGACAAGCCTGAGACGCAAGTGGAAAGGGCTTCCTTCTCCCCGCTGTTCTGTGGGGAGACAGAGGCCCAGGGGATATGCCCCCGGGCCCCCTCTATAGGGAAGGCGCACAAGCCTTGGGGTATTGGCTTCCAGGCAAGCTGGCTTGGAGGTGGGGAGGTGGACCCCCAGATGACACGGGGGGCAGTCAGAAGCTAGAGCTCCAGGCCCGGGTAACCTGCAGGCTGGCCTGAAGCCAGAGAGGTTTGTAGCCGTTGTCCCCCGTCCATCACGTTTGTCCCTTTCTTTTGCACCAGGGTGGAAGCCGATAGTGGCAGGCGCAGGTAACGGTGTGCAGAGCGTGAGGTCTCGGTTTTCTGTGGAATCTGGGGCTGGTTTTAAGAGAAGAAGCAAGACTGGACATAGGCAAGAGGCATGAATCAGGGCCAGACGGGTCAGGATCACAGAAGCCAATGGAGGCATCACTGTAGGTGCCCAGAGCAGCCCCACCAGGTACAGGCCCGGAGGGGGAACTTAGAGGTGCTGGAGAGGGTAGCATTAGGTCACCTGGCTGAGCTCCAGCGTAACAGGAGGGCCTGTGCTGACCACCTCGCAGGGTTGATCCCACCAGCAAAAGCCCCAGGTTGGGCTTGATAAACATTAGCTCTTGCTGTGGTCCACAGTGCCATCAATGAAAGGACTTCTCCAGCAAGCTCCTGTCCTCGGAAGAAGGGTGGAATTTAAAGCACATCGGTAGAGGGACCCACATCCTGAATTGCTTTGGGTTCTGTGATACTGGTGTCTACTTCTAAGACTCACAGAAAAAAGAAATGAATTTAAACTGTGCCGTGGACAGAATTCAAATGAGAGATCAGAAAGACTCTGAGAGCTCAGAGACTGCCAAGCAGAAACAGGGGCGGCGGTGAGAATGTACGTAGGAGTGTTTTGTAAACTGGGCTGTGCTCCAGCACTGTGAACACAGATCTCCTGGAAGCCTTGCGGGGACAGAGTGGCAGGGGCCCCCTCCACACCCCCGAGCCCCTGCAGCTACCGTTGTCTCCTGTCCACAGGGAGAAGAGAACTCACCATGCTGAGTCACAAACACAGGACTCGAATCCAGCTCTTCTGATTCTTAATCCGGCACTCCTGTGCCTGGCACTCAGTGGGCCCTGTGTACATGATTGTGGAACCAAGAAAGGGTTAGGCGAGGGACCCTGTGACAGTAAGGCATGTCTCATTCCCATAGCCATTTCCCACCTGATTTGGTTGTTGAATTTCCTGGGCATTAAAAAAAAGAGAGAGAGATGAGGGTCCTTCTCTATGTCCAGGACAGCCAGCAGCTGATGGAGGGGCATGTGCGTCTACCTGCAAAGGAGCAGAGAGGCCAGAAGAAGAAACTCTCCCTGCTCGCTGCTCCCCGCCCCCCCCACCCCAGGGAGGTCAGGGTCACGGCAGGGGATGGGCAGAGCCACGCCTGGCGCCCCCACACGAGACCCCAGGAATCGCCGGTATTTGGGGAAGCCAACGCCACCATCTCCTGAGTGCTCGCGTTACGGCTGCCGTTCGATCCTCACCCACACCTGGTGAAGGTGCTAGTTATTATTGTTTAAATTTTATTTATTTTAATTGGAGGCTAATTACAGTGTTCTGGTGGTTTTTGCCATACACTGACATGGGTCAGCCATGGGCGTATGCTTGACTGATAAGCAAGGTGAGGCAGAGAGAGGAGTCGGGCAGCTTGCTCGGAGCCACAGGGCCAGCGAGTGGCTGCAGCAGGTTCCAGGCTGGAGCTCCCGTCTGTACCCAGTAGGCCGCTCCTCTCGTGCCTGAAGGGGACCTGGAGGGGCATCATCTAGCTGGGCACCAGCCTTCCAGGGCTGCTGACTGCCCCTCTCAGCAGCCACACGGCAGCCCAGGTGGTTCCAAGTTCTCCTGCGAGCACGCAGAGGATGCAGGCTCACTCGGGGCCAGGCTCCCGACTGGCAACAAGGCCTAAGCCTCTGAGGGGCCCCTGAGGGCCGCAGGCCTCTTCCCCACTCCCCCCCACAACCCGAGCTCAGGGCCCGACCCATGAGACCTGGTCCCGGTGTCCAACCAGACACAGAACGGAGTGCAGACGTGGCTCCTCACAGTCAACACACAGGGCACGTGTGGGCCCTGTGTTGACCGTCCAGAGGGGCGCCCCCCAGGCCCCAGCGCCAGCCCGCCAGCCCAGTACAGTAGTGACGCCTCCCTCCCCCTGGGCCTGATTAGTCACCAGTGCAGCCCCCAGGGCCTCCGACAGCCATGGGGAGGGAGGTGAGGACTGACAGAGACCGCCCTGGGCCGGCCTCCTTGGGGTCCTGGCTCAGCCCTCACCTCAGAAGTCGGGGGGCAATGCCAGCTGCAGCGGGTGAGGACCCAGGGTCCAGCTAGAAACGTGCCAGGCAGGGGCACTTCAAGCCCTTCCCTGGCTCTGACCCACTGCAGGACATCAGTGCCCACCAGGCAGCTCACACTCAGGCGGCCGTCGTCCCCCCGCACGGAGCGGACAGCAGGGCTCACTCAGGAAGGGACTTCCGCCACCCACGGCTGAAAGGGCAGTGCTGGGATTTGAACCTGTGTCCTCCTGGCCCCAGCCCTGGGTTCTTCCCACTCTACGCTGCTGCCGCCTTAGACCTCATCGTGGAAAAATCTGGACAGATTTGACTGGTGGATACAAGGGCAAGGTTTTGTTTTATGCAGCGATTGCTATAGGATTCCTTTAAGCATTCTTTTCCTTGTTCCTTTAAGGCGATCCGATGTATGAAAACTGCTAAGCAAGCTTGTTAGGAATGCAGAGTATCAGGCCCTGCCCCAGATGTGCCGAAACAGAATCTGCATTTTGAGAAATCCGCAGTGATTTGTGTGCACATTAAAGTCTGAGTGCTCTGGAGAGCATCGTGGCTGACGAGATAACGTGGGGGTTTGGGTCATAAATCATCCATCCAGTGTCATGAGGAAGGAACCCGGGAGTGAACACGGAGTCAGCTGAGTCTGGGGCTCTCGGCAGCACACACCCCTGCGTGGTCGGAGACCAGACCGCCTGTGGACGCTCTCGGCATCCTCGCCTCCCCTCTGACTTGGGTCTTGAGGGGTTAACTGCAGGTGTGTGAGGCTCATCCACAGGGTGATGGTCTAGACCCTCCAGTGATGTCGAGTGTCCTTGTCCCCAGGTTGGGATCTACTGGGTCATTTAGAAGCACCCAGGACTTCAAAACATGTGGTCCCAGCCTGAAGTCTAGGCCCACCACTGGTTGTCCTGCGGCTGGCAAGTACCCCACCTGTATGCATGTGTTTCCTCCTCCCAAAGACGGTGATGGCCACTGCCCTCGGCCTCCTGCAGGAAGTGCTGATTCAGTCCCTGACCCTGGGAGGGCTCGGCCTGCTCTGTCGTTGGGGATATAAGCTGGTCGCCTTGAAGGAATCAGCCTTCCTGAAACCCCCTTAGTAACTATAACTTTCCACTTGGCCTAAACCAGGCACCAATAAATTTTTTGTCAAGGGCCAGACAGTAAATATTTTAAGCCTCAAAGGCTGTTCGTCTCTGTCACAAAGAATGATATGTAAATGATGGGCATGGCTGCTGCTGCTGCTGCTGCTAAGTCGCTTCAGTCGTGTCCGACTCTGTGCGACCCCATAGGCGGCAGCCTACCAGGCTCCCCCATCCCTGGGATTCTCCAGGCAAGAACACTGGAGTGGGTTGCCATTTCCTCCTCCAGTGCATGAAAGTGAAAAGTGAAAGTGAAGTCGCTCAGTTGTGTCCGACCCTCAGCGACCCCATGGCCTGCAGCCCTCCAGGCTCCTCCATCCGTGGGATTTTCCAGGCAAGAGTACTGGAGTGGGGTGCCATTGCCTTCTCTGATGGGCATGGCTACGTTGAAGTAAAACCTTATTTACAAAAACAAGTGGCAGCTGGATTTGTCCTCGGACCTCAGTTTTCAACTCCTGGCCTCATCCGCTGTAGTTCAGAGCTGGTGGTCTGCTTATCTCAATGGGCCCAAGGGGAGCTTCTCAGCCAAGCGGTCACCCAGGTCCACTACTACTGAGGCAGCATTTTACTAGTTGGGGCGGGGGCCAGCAAGCAGGTGCCAGGGTTTGGCATTGCAGCCTGTGGAAAGTAGCAGCACCTTCGTTCTTAGGGGGCAGGTGTGGAGGGAAGCATGGGGTGCTGTCCACCCAAGAGGCCTTCCCGGCGGTGGTGCCGTGAACTGCTCACTGCCGACGCCCCACAGTGCGGTCACTGCCTGCTCCTGACGGTGACCTCGGGCAGGCTTCTGTGCGTAAGCTCTGTAAGACAGGCAGTGTGGCCCCTCCCATGAAGACTGCTGGAATTGGGGCTTGTGGAGGGTTTTACCAGGCCGCACACAGCACATTCTGTCATCGTGAGAGGTTTTCTCACTGTCGTAGCAGTCATCAGCACTGTCATTATTCTTAGAATCATTACATTGAACAAAGATGTAATCCTAAGGTAGGGCGGTCCTGGCCAGATGACAGGGCAGTGGGAGGCAGGCGTGCAGACCTGGGCAGGTCCGGGACCCAAGTCTCCAGGGCAGCAGGGGGTGAGGTGGGTACTCTTGGGGGTCCTGACAGGATGGGGGCACACAGCCTGCAGAGCAGAGGGGGACCCCCAGATAGGGTTTTCTAGGTCCCAGGGAAGCGGACTCGGACGTTTCCACTGACTCATCCTTTGGGGAGGTTACAAAAACCCCACTTCTAAGGTCAGAGCCTGGTGTGATCTCAAGCCTGCCTCCTCCCATTGGGGCACACTTGGGGAGTTAACCCCCAGAACAGGGGCCTCTGAGTGGGAGTGGCCGGCAGGCAAGAGAGCAGGAGAGTCCTGGGTTGGCCCCTCGGACCTGGGGCTGCAGTTCTGGGTCAGGGGATCCGCAGAGGCCGCAGGCCGGGGTGGGCGCTGACCCTAGCAGGGTGCTCCGGAGACCCAGGAGGTTGCCTCCCTCCAGCTCCCCCCACCATCAGCCTGAGGACTGAGCTCCGCTGGGAACCAGCCCCAGCATGAGGGGGAGGGAGAGGAGGGGTGGGTGGAATTAACTGGGCTTCTGTGTTCACTATCCTATTTGTAGCATCGTCCTCACTCGTAAGCTAATTTTAGCTATCCATTCTGCTTCTGTTACCATTTATAAAATGAGAATGTCAAATGCAATATTAAACAAGCAGGATGAAGGCAAAAAAAAACAGCAACAGGAAACGCCAGAGAGGCACTTAATAAATGAATCTTGTGTTTACGCCGGAGAGGGAGCAGTCCTCCCCCACCCCCAGCCCCCCAGCCCATCACGCATGCGCGCGCTCCCATCCGCGCACGCTGCTTGTGTAGCAGTTCTGCTCACGCGAGCAGACGGCGCTCTGTGTCGAGGGAGGTGGGGGCGGCGAGGAGGGCCGCGGTGGTTGGGTGGGAAATGTTCGTCGCTCTTTAGGCAGAAGTAATTTTTTCTGCAGGGAGGTGGCGTCCCATTGCCTGAGATCTGGCTCCTTTGCCCTTGATGTGTCCTCTGGGGAGGTCACTGAAGGAGGCCGGGGAGCGCGCAGCAGCTTCTCGGTGTCTCGGTGCCCAGGGCCTGCGGCTTATCCGCGCGCGCTGGCCCCGCCTTCCTGCACACGCCACCCATGGGTGCAGGGGAGGGCCCGCAGCCTCTGGAGGAGGCCGCTGCCTTCCTTGGACTGTGCTCACCTGCTCTGCCCGGCTTCCCAGGGACGCGTGAGCCAACGCTCAAGCTGCGCTTTGCTTTTCTTCTCTTGAATTGAGAAATGAAGCTGGGCCCAGCCCCAGTCTCTGGCAGAGCACCCCCACACACACATACACACACACAGACCGACGAGGATAAACACCCAGCTTGTGGCAGAATTGGGGCACCTGCTGGAGGCTGAGGTTTCTTTTCACTTTGAAATGCCCTTGCAGGTTCCAGAAATGAAAAGAACAGCTGCTGCCGCCACCATCAGCTTTTCTCCCAAACAGTGCCGCCTGGGAGGCTGCCTTGGCGCACCTTGCTGATGAGAGCAGGAGGGCGGGCCTACCTGGCCAGCAGGTCTGGGAGGTCGGCAGTGGCCAGCTGAGGACTCCGGGCCGGGGCCGCAGGCCGGGGGGCGGGCGGTCACTTTCTCCTTCCCTCCCTGCTTGGTAGGCTTTGGGATTTTCATTTTAAGCAGAGGTGTGAGCTGGCTTTGTCGCCTTGAAGGGCTCACACCTAGGCTCCGTGTGGAGGACAGTCAGGTGTGAGCCAGCACCAGCTTCTGCAGGATTAGCTGGTTTAATTTCTCAGCTCCCTGCAGCCCTGTGGCGTGGGCACTGTTCCTCTGCTCCACAGATGAGAAAATCAAGGCACAGAGAAGTCAGACAGCTGGTTCCAGCTCAGAGCTGGCCACGGTGCAGCGATGAAGCCAGAACCCTTGGGCTCTAGGCTATACCTCAGGACGAGGCCGCCCACCCCCGAGATCTGGGCGAGGCGGCGGCTCTGGTGGACACTGGGGCCGGTGTCTCTGGGCAGAGTTAGAGACCAGTTCCTGTCCACTCCTCGGCCAGACGCTGAGACCTGGCGAGGGAGAGCAGCCTCCTGAAGTCATCTGTGTCCACGCCCAGCCCTGCCTGCCGGGTACAGGGTGCTGATTACACTGGTTTATGACCACCTTCACTTTGCCGTCGCTGATTTTAATAAAGCACTGAGCAGAGGAAACAGTGGGTGAAATTAGTCCTGAAGTGCTGAGGGAATTAATTCTGGGGCCAGGATCGGGGATGGCTTTGGGGACAGAATAACTTCTGAATGGGCCTCGAGGGCTAGACGGAGGCAGGAAAGGGCTGGAGGTGGGGACAAGGGTTTTGAATCGGGGGACCTAGGACTGAATCCTGGCTGTGCCATTACGTGGCTTTGTGACGTTGGACAGATCCTTCCTCGAAGCCTGTTTCCTTTTCTACTGTAACCATGGGGTGGTTGTTCAGTTGCTAAGTCACATCCGACTCTGTGACCCCATGGACTGCAGAATGCCAGGCTTCCCTGTCCTTTACCATCTCCCAGAGTTTACTCAAACTCACGTGCGTTGAGTCGGTGATGCCATCCAACCATCTCATCCTCTGTCACCCCCTTCTCCTTCCGCCTTCAATCTTTCCCAGCATCAGGGTTTTCTGATGAGTCGGGGCTCTTCGCATGAGGTGGCCAACGTATAGGAGTCTCAGTATCGGTCCTTGCAATGAATATTCAGGGTTGATTTTCCTTTAGGATGGACTGGTTACCATGGGGTGAGTCAAGCCAAATAGTAGACGCAATGGGGAGTTGATTCATGATTAGCTGAGAACAGTGAGCTTTCGTAGAGGACATCTGTGTGCCAGGCACTGTTTTATCTGTGATAAATATATGTAATTATATATGTTTACCCAAGCACACACACATACACAAGGATGTCGTGACCACGCCTCGAATATGGGAAGTGCTCAGAAAACTAAATGTTCCTTCCTCCCCAGACTGAATCCCCTGACGGGAGAGGGGAAGTCAAAATTCTGCATCCTGCGGGACTCTCCGTGCTCCTTGAGTGGCTCTGGGCCACTTAGAGCAAGCATTAGTCCTTTGAAGGTAGATGCTTCCACTGGCCTTCTTCACCTCCCAGGCTGGCATTTCCATTTCAGTTTGAACAGTAACACCCACCGCCTTAAAGCCCATCGGGAGTAGGGGGGTCACCTATAGGTGGGGGCCCCTTCGCCTTGCAGCAGGACAAGTCTTCCGTACAAGTGGACCGTCTGGTGCCCGTCTGCAAGGGCAGTGCCTGGTGGAGATGTCGGGCAGCGAGAAAGGGCGGCGAGTGCCTGCAGGCCTCCCTTCCGCTCACCGTGGCTGGTCGCCCAGCTGAGGGTCCTCCCGTGTTTGCAGAAGAGCTGGCTCTGGTGAGGTGGGTGCAGCAGGATGGCTAGACGCCCCGCCCCGCTGGAGTCCAGGCCTGGGTCTCCCCAGGGCAGCCACCAGGGCCTCCAGCGTGCGTGTCTACAGCCAGGCCCTCAGCCGACGGCCGCCCCGAAGCTGGGAGCAACGGCGAAGGGGGCCCATGTCTTCATCTGCCGCGGCCACGCACTCGCCAGCACACTCCATGCTTTTAAGGCTGGTTCCGGGCACCAGTTCCATGCTCTTAAGGCTGGTTCCGGGCACCAGGCCCAAGGCTGGATGGGGGACTTGGCTCCCCTCTGAGGAGCTCACCCGGCTTTGTCTTGCTCTGCGGGTTCCCGAAGGCCAGAGCCCTGTGAGGGCCCCCCTCCTGGCGTGTCTGGAGCAGCTTGTGACTGGCGGACACAGCGTGAGAGCAGCGGGTGGGGGCAGAAGGCTGAGCCAGGGACACCGTGGCGGGTGCCTTGTGGGGCTTCCGGGGGGCAGTTCAGCTCTCCTGCCTCACTGGAAACACGGGGGACCTGCCTGCTCGAGCTGGGACCCCAGAATGCTTATATCTGAGGGTCTTCGGCCCTTCCACTCAGAGTAGGAGGTGGTGTCTGCGTGGGGCTTCAGAGGCGCAGGGCTGGCCTGGAGCCCACAGAGCCCGGCTGGGGAGGGGGTGCGGCTTCTTGCCCGTGGCCAGGCATCTTGCGGGGAGCTCCGCAGAAGGATGGCGCCTACGGCAGAAGCCGCCAGCCATCCCCCCGGTGCCCGGCTGCCCCGAGAGGCCCGCCCACCACTGTGGCCCTCCCCTGCCCTCCCGCCAGCCTGACGGCCCAGGTCAGTCTCTGCGCAGCCGTGAACCTTCATCCTTTGAAGTCGACCCCTCTGTCCCTGGAGGATAAGTCCTTGCTTACGTGACCCTTGTAGGGGAGGAATCAGAGCTGCAGACACTGGCCCCTTCAGGCCACACAGAGCGCCCTTGTGCTGCGTGGCAAGCCAAGGCCACGGGCACGGGGCTGGGTTTCCCCAGGCTGAGGCCCAGCCCTGGGGCACGTGCTGACTGGGGCTGTGTGTGTAGAGACGGCGAGAGGACAAACGCCGTTTCAGGTCTCAGGCCTGGGCGTCCTCCTTGGGCCGCCCGTCTCTACCAGAAGGTGCCCGGTGGGAGCTGGCCTCCATGCGGGCTGCAGGCCCGTGGGGCTCGGGCGGCCACTGAGACTGGCTGCAGGAAAGCCGTCCCCGCTGCAGTCCCGGCGCTGTCTCCAAAGGCACTGCCAAGTCGCGCCCCCCCGCCTGCCCGTCCCCTGAGAGAGGGTGGCACAGGGCCTGCCGCCCTGGTTGGGCCAGGACACCAGGCAGGCCTGGGTTCAAACCCAGTCTCCCCACTCATGGTTCTGCAGCGCCGGCGCCGCGTGTGACGTGCTGGGCCTCAGCTTCCTGCTGTGTGCTGTCCACACGCAGTACAGGGATCGTTGAGGCCACTGGCAGAACAGGAACTTGGATACAAGTACTTCGTAGAAGATAAACATCCTGAGGTTGCTAACCGCACTGTGCTCACATAAGAAAATATCTTTATGTTCAGGAAATGCAAAGTGTAATATATGCAGCTTACTCTCAGATGGTTCCGGAAAAAATTCACGGTTAGCGACAAAGAGTGTGCAAATGACAAAGCAGAAGGCATGAAGCCTTCACAACAGATGACTGATAAAGGGTGTGAAAGTGGAAGTCACTCGGTCGTGTCCAGCTCTTTGCGACCCCATGGACTATATGCAGTCCCTGGAATTCTCCAGGCCAGAATACTGGAGCTGGTAGCTGTTCCCTTCTCCAGGGAATCTTCCCAACCCAGGAATCGAACCCAGGTCTCCCACCTTGCAGGCGGATTCTTTACCAGCTGAGCCACAAGGGAAGCCCAAGAATATTGGAGTGGGTAGCCTATCCCTTCTCCAGCGGATCTTCCCAACCCAGGAATTGAACCGGGGTCTCCTGCACTGCAGGCGGATTCTTTACCAGCTGAGCTATCGGAAAAGGTCGTGCAGTGTCCTTTGCGCTGTCCTTTTGAAATTGTTTCAAAGTAGAGCATTAGAAACAGTAGACCTCCTCGCTGAGCTGCTTTGGCTCCGACGGGCAGAGGTAGAGGCACCCCGCACAGCGAGCAGCCCGCGCAGAGGGCTGGAGACCACGCATCCGGCTCGCAGGGCTCCGATTCGCCCTCTGGACGGCCGACCACCTCAGCTGTCCTGTTTTTGAAGACGGGCTTCCTTCTGAGCCCGTCACCACAGGGCTGCAGAGAAGCCACACCCTCTCCTGCAAGGCGAGTTGGCCAAGCACAGCAGCATGTTTGGAACTCTAAAGCAGACTCATGAAGCTCCGGGGGTTGGCACATCGCTGGCGTCTGGATCCCGGTGTGGGCTTACTTGCTGGCTTTGCCAGCCATGAAAGTTGAAACAGGAGACCTCGTCTTCCTGGAGTGAGCAGTCAGTCACAGGTGGCCTCCGAGGCTTCCTACGAGTGCAGACCCACCTGGAATCCCTGCGCCACCTCCTGCCACACCCCCAGGCGCTATTGTCTAGCCGCCTGCTGAAGCAGCAGCAGTGCCAGCAATGGTGAGAAGCCGTGGAGGTGGGGTCTGAGCTGTTGATTTGGGGAGACCCAAGCCTTGGAGGTGTTCCTCCCTCAGACGGGACCCCCTCCCCAGGCCTGCCCAAGAGCGAGCACTTCGGGTGGGTGGTGGGAGCATTTACCGTCAATGAGGGGTTGGCGCTGAAGGAGCTGGAGAGCTGATCCCCAGGAGAACCACTCCCGTTTTGCTTCTGTTTACCCGGAGAGCCAGACGGGCATCTCCAGGGCTGCCCTGGGAGGGAAACTTCTGTGCCCTGCCTTGGGCCCCGTGGTGAAGGCAGCCCTCGGTGCCCACCGCCCCAGCCAGCCAGTCGCCATGGGTCCCACCGCCCTGTGTGCTCACTGCACGCTGCTCTCCCACACTGGATCCAGGCTGGCCCAGTGTAACCAGTAGCAGGTGGTGGAAGTAGCCGTGACACCCAAGGCGGCCTCTGCCGTGGTCCCTTGGGGTGCTCGTGGATTCGGACACTCTCTCGGGTCTCCGCCCCCACGCTGGGGAGAAGCCTGTGTGCCCCAGAGAAGCCATGGTGAACAGTGCCTGCCAAAGCAGTGCCCACTGCCCGCCGTGGGGAGGAGAAGGGCCTCTTGGCCCTCCCCCGAGGCAGGCTTTCTCTGGCTACTGCCCCGGCCACCGTCTGACCACAACTACACGGCTGACCACAAGCAATAGCCCCGCTGGGCCCAGTTCACACTCAGAAGCCCAGGAAGGAAGATAAATTAGTGCTCGGAGCCACCAAGTGTGGGGGAGTTGGTCGCACGGCAGTTGGAAACTGGGACAGCCTGCGGCCAGGTGGCCACGTGCACGGAGCTGCAGAGATGCGCAGGGTTCCCCCGTTGGGCTTCTGGCTTCAGTGCTCAAGCCACGTTCTCCGCTCTGCCCAGGACCCCGTGGGGGAATAGTGGTGATGGGTTGACTCAAATGTCCACCAATTCAAGAAGCTGCAGAGGCCGACAGGCCCAGAAGTGACAAGGGTGGGCAATGAGTGTTGGCCTGTGTTGGGAGAACAGCGCAGTCAGGACCTGCTCCTTTCGCAGACCGACAGACAGCGGCCAGGGCTCTGCCTTATACACCTTATGTGTCTCTGCACCCCTTCCGCCTGGCGCTCACTGGGCACGCTGCACCCCTCAGCACTGTGGCATTAAGTGGTTGCATCTCCTTGACCCTAAGGGGCATGCAAGTCAGTCCCTGCTCTCAGAGGAACCAGGAAGTAGAGGCCGACCCTGATCCTTGCCCTGAACACTCAATCTGGTGGGAGACACGAGGCTTCGGCCAGTCTGGCATCCTCAGCAAGCCCCTGGCCCGCTGCAAGGACACGGGATCCATGATCTGTGCGCCTTTCCCCTTCTGTGTGCTCCCTCCATCCCAGATCATCAGAGGAGGTGGGGTGGGGGTCAGGCCCCCTGGCCCTGCGGAACCCTTTGAGAAGCTCTCAGTGCCAGCTGAGCCAGGCCAGGCCCCCTGCGGCGACGGCTGCCTGTCCTGTCACTCAGGTCCCCGGGAGCCCTCACCGTTGACACGGCGGGCGGCAGGGGGTTGCCAGAACCCAGGCAGCCAGAGCTGCGAGACGAGACAGAGCAGAGCCCAGCGGAGCTGCCCGCCCCGTTCAGCGAGAGGAAGAGTAGGTGGGTTTGTTGAACATATTCCCATTACAGTCAGTTAACCTTTATGTTTCCCAAGTGAAAACTGTATAAACCTGAAATTTCGTTGATCAGGTTGCCTGGAAACAGGCAGCAGATTTTCATAAGACAGTGCGGTAGACTGTCACCGATAGGACTATTAGGAAGCGAGCCGCTTAGCGTGTTGTTCCAGAGCCTGGTGTTGGCGTCATGTAATTATCTGTCTGCCTCTGCACAGCACACCCATCTCCCCAGGCCTGGGCAGGCACTTCAGATGCGGCTTCTCAGCCTGCTTCTGAGGCCCAAGGGTGAGACCTGGACTCCAGGAGCACAGCGTGAACCCTGGGCTTTGGAGAGGCATCTGAAAGACCCGATTCTCGTGAATTTTATTTCCTACAAATCACCCCACCCCGCTTGCAAGAGTAAGACTCAAAGCAAAAAAAGCTGGGAGAATAAGGAATAATGGCAGCATGTACAAGGGAGGGGCTTCCCTGGTGGTCCGATGGTGAAGAATTCGCCCTCCAGTGCAGGGACGCAGGTTTGATTCTTGGTCTGGGAGCTAAGATTCCACACGCTGCAAGACAGCTAAACCCACACACCATGATGAAAGATCCCGTGTGCCGCCACTGAGACCCAGTGCCGCCAGCAAATTAATAATTTCTTTTAAAGAATTTCTTTTAATTGTTTTAATTTCTTTTAAAGAATGCACCATGGAAATAAAGCACAAACTCACTCAAGACGAATTTGGTGTGATTTGTTTTTTAGTATTTTTCTCGTGTGTGATATATATTTCCACTGTCACTTGCTTTTTTCCCCACCTCTTGCAGTTCAGGAGACCAACCATCCTGGTTCACCCAGGACTGAGGGTTTTCCAGTACCTGTGTGTATTCCTATCAGCCTCCTTCTCCGTCTCTGCATAGCTTTCAGTCAGCTTGGGTGAGCCAAACTCAGCCTGACTCTCCGTTCTTGGAGTGTTTGTATTTCCTTTTGAAAAAAAAAATTGTAACTAATGCTTGTGGTGAATAGCCGCATCCTTGTGGGATAAATCCCTGTACGTAGGATTACTGGTCACAGGATGTGTGCATTTACGGCTTTTGCTATTCATCAGGTTGCCCTCCAGAAAAATATTTGCCAGTTTCCACCCCTGTTCCCCATACTCTCAGGGACTCTGACATCAAATAATCCTTTCATCGCAGTCAGTCTGATTGGCGAGAGAGAATGTCTCATTCGGGAATGCATGCTCCTTTATTGGACTTTTGTGAGTTGCCTGTTTGTGTCCTTTACCCATCCCTCTTTGGGGATGCTCACTCCTCTTAATCTAGAAAAACTCTTTGTATTAAACGTATCAGTCGTGAATGCTGACTCATTTTGTCCATCTTTTAAAAAACGTGTGGTTATCACTCTTTGAAGAGCGACAGTAACACTTAGTATCCAGCATCTTTGAAGAAAGAGGAGTTAATATTTTAGGTAATTAAAGCTTCCCCTAGCCTTAAGCACCAAACTATTTTTTAATTGAAGTATTTGGAATGAGAATCTCTCTAAAATGGATAACCTGTGTAGGTCCTTTTTAAAATGAAGCACATCACACACAATTTTAACTTTTTCTTCATCTCTCAGTTGTGCCGTGAGCAATAGTAATTGTCTGTGTGGTAGTGACCCCTCAGCAGCTGTTGAGCAATGTGGGGTTTCGGCTCCTATGCCATATGGCCCCAGATTGCCTTTTAGCAAAAGATACCTGAGGCTTGTCTTTTCTGTATCACCACCAGGCTGGCGTGCTGTCCGTTTTTGGAGCTTTAAGCACCCCTGCCTTGCCCTACAACATTCCGTCTTCATCAGCAACGGGACTGATTACCTTCTAGCAGTGCTTGTTAAGTCTGCCTGTTAACTGAAAGCACAGAAGCGCTGAGCAAGGGCCTAAAGAACACTGGTGACATAACGGTGTAGGAGCTTCAGCAGGCAACAGCTTCACTTCCTTCCTGGGGTTTGCCTTACGTACCATTAAGGTTGCTAAATAAACAACTGCTGGATGTGAGCAGAATAGGACTGAGAAGTTTTGGAGGCAGAGGGGGAAACAGGAAAGATTAGCAACCACTGGAAGACATAGCTGCAAAGTAAATCCGTGTTTAATCTTATTACTTCTGTGGGAGTGTGCTGGGGCAGGTTTTAAGGAGGTGGTGGCATCACTGACCTAGAAATTTTAAAAATCCAACTTCCTAGCCCTCACCTACTGGGATATGGCTTATAAGTGGGTTTCACAAGCCTTTGGATGCTTGGTTTTCTCATGTATGATATGACGCTAAGACAACTTTTTTTTTTTTTAAAAGACAACTTTAGTTCAGTCACTCAGTCATGTCTGACTCTTTGCAAACCCCTGGACTGCAGCATACCAGGCCTCCTTGTCCATCACCAACTCTCAGAGCTTACTCAAACTCATGTCCATTGAGTCGGTGATGCCATCCAGCCATCTCATCCTCTGTCATCCCCTTTTCCTCCCACCTTCAATCTTTCCCAGCATCAGGGTCTTTTCCAATGAGTCAGTTCTTCATATCAGGTGGCCAAAGTATTGGAGTTTCAGCTTCAACATCAGTCTTTCCAATTAATATTCAGGACTGATTTCCTTTAGGTTGGACTGGTTGGATCTCCTCACAGTCCCAGGGACTCTCGAGTCTTCTCCAACACCACAGTTCAAAAGCATCAATTCTTCTGTGGTCAGCTTCCTTTATAGTCCAGCTCTCACATCCATACATGACTACTGGGAAAACCAAAGCCTTGACTAGACAGACCTTTGTTGGCAGAGTAATGTCTCTGCTTCTTAATATGCTGTCTAGGTTGGTCTTAACTAGCCAGTCTGTTTAGTGAGAGACAGGATCAGATGGCCTGATATGAAGAGTGACTGACCTGATAGAGCCTGAGAGAAATGTGTAAGCGTGTAAAGGGCCGCATAATCATGACGGATTATTCCTGTTGCTGTTGTTGCTATTCACAGATGCATCCAGCAGCCATTGCCAGTCCCCTTACCTCCCCTGCCTTCTGCACAGGCTCCAATCTGAGCTCCAACCCACGCCTATGCCTCTTCAGCTGACGTCCTGGCCGCCCCTCCAAACCCAGTCTCACCCTTGTAGGTTTTTCTTTAAAGCAGGATTTGTACAAGTGGTGTGTTTTCTTTAGTTTTGCAGGCCATTTACTCGGCGTGGCTATTTTTACAGTGAGTAAGGAGCGAGGCTAAAAATAACTTAGCTGTAACCAGATCAGTCCTGCATTTGACATTTACATGGAATCCATTTGCATCTCATTTGTTCGCCTCTCTGTTTAACAGGTAGAATGTAAGAAAGCTCAGCCGAAGGAAGTCATGTTCCCACCTGGGACGAGAGGCCGGGCCCGGGGACTGCCTTACACCATGGACGCGTTCATGCTCGGCATGGGGATGCTGGGTGAGTCTGGGCCAGGGCCTGGGAACCGGGTCACCCTCCAGCTGGGCAAGCTGCTTCATCTGTCCAAGCATCAGCTTCCCCATCTGTCTATGAGGATGATAATCCCTCTTGCAAGACAGTTGTGATCACCAAATTAGCAGAAACATACAGATGCCTGACCCATCGGAGATGCTTGGTATTATTCTTTCCCCTTTCCATTCCCTTTTTCGAAAGGAGGAAAAGTTACTCTCTTTGCTTCAGGCTTCTCCACTGACATGGAGCTCTTAAACACCTAGGGACTCCTGGCTGACTTAAACTTACGTGGGCTGAGGCTGCATTGTCTAGAAGCTGGAAGAGGAGGGGCTATGGCAAGGGTGGGAGATAATCCTGTCTGTTTAAATGATTAACATTTTTCTCTTGGGATATCAAAATTTGCATTTAAATGGATGTCTTAAATAACCTGTTTTATTCTTTATTTGCAAAAAAAAAAAAAAGATGAAAGACCAAGTGTGTTTGTTCTGACGAAAAATGATCTCTCCTGGCCTTTAGAGAAATTGAGTTGCACATTATCCCCCTTCCTTAAAGGTATCGCTGTCCGTCCTCTGTAGATAATTGAAAATCTTGCCGCTTAAACGGCATGAAAGATGGAGAAAGCAGTGGAGAGGCGTAATGGTGTGGTTCGCAACAATAATTAGAAATTTCAAGGCGAGAGAACGGTATTTCAGTGCAAGTTATTGTGTGTTGGGAAAATACTAATTAAATGGGATAAATGGTAGTTAATGGTGAAATTCCGTTCAGGCACGCAGCCTGTCTAGTTTTAATGGGTTTCATTTGGTTTGGCTAAGAGTCTCTCTTCTATATTGTTTGATAAGCTCTTTGTGTATTTTCAGATTTGCTGGTGTTTAAATCGCTCCTCGCTCAGTTTTAAATTTATAAAACTTTTCTTGGCTTTATAAATTCTTAAAAATGATGGTATCTATTTGTCTGTGGAAATAACAGAAGCACGTAAAGTTATCTTGTGGAACTTTAAAAAGTGGAATGAGAATTCTCAAAATGGCTGAGATGCTAATTCTTAACTTTTTAACTTTAACAGAGTTTCAGGGAAAATTCCTACTGTAATTCTTTAAAAGTTGGCCAAATGGTTCTAACACTTATGTGGGCGTTGAAACACATGACAATAAATAAGAAAAATTTTTTTTAAAGAGAAATGAGAAAAAAAGAGAATTTGACCATATATCAGAACACAGTAGAAAACTACAATAATTAAAATAGTGTGGCATATAGGAAGGCACCTGTTGGTAGAAAAAGTTAAAGAGCCTAAACTAAATGTATTTCTATGTACAAGTTTAATTATTATAAAGAAATGAAATTTTTTTTAAATTGGTGATAATTATTTCGTGGTTGACTACAAGACATTCATGTAGCTCTTGCTGTAAAACATAATTTTTATATTTACCTTTACCTTATGTTTCATACCAAAAGAAACCCCAAATGGATTAATTGCTTTGAATTTTAAAATCAAATCTTAAAAAAGAGTTGAGCCCATTACCACCTGCTGGCTCTCAGATTCTTGAAGTTTTAAATGTTGAATATAAAGTCTCTAGGGCATCAAATGGGGAGAGTTTTGGAGTCCAGATCTTCAGGAAGTGCCCCCACCTTTCTGCCTCTCACTTAGTACCCTGTATATACTGGGAAGAGTAAGCTGGTTTTCTTCCTGGGGAGGCAGACGTGTGAAGAGAAGTAAACGCATTCACATCAGCTGACAAAGAGCTAAGTGCGGCTCAGTTGTGCCCTCCCCAGATGCCAAGCAAGGTCTCAGGGTTCCAGAGACCAGAGGTTTCCTAACAGGCGCCCAGGCAGGGGCCTCGCTGGCTGCAGGAAGCATTCGACAGCAAGCAGTCCTGGAGGCCCTCTGCCTGCCTGGCCCAGGGCCAGCCCTGGGCGGCAGAGCTTAACAAGGCAGCTATGGGCCCTGCCCTCACGGAGCAGAGGTGACATTCATCAGCATCACACAGGTGTGGGATTACTCGTGACAGACTCGCGAGATGCTTCACAGGCACGTGATGACGAACGGAAACCAGTCGCAGGAATCAGGGAACACCTCCCGTGCGGAGGTGACCTCTCAGCTAGGATGCGAGGCAGGAGCAAGTCAAGGGCAGTGCAGACCGGGTAGCTGGAATGTGAGGATCCTAGCCTGGAACCCCAAGGGCCAGCAAGCCTGCTGGTGGGCCAGGTCCAGGCAGTGTGTGTGGGGAGAGGTGACAGGCCCAGGGGCCTTGGCCGCAGCTGGTAGGGGGCAGACCCGAGTGGGCCGCGCTTCTCTGGCACAGTCCGATTAGCTCCTGCTCGCTGAGGGGTGGGAACGTGATTAATGCCAGGTGTTTGCTCATCTGCCCCAACTGTGCTCTCTCGCATTCCAAACTGTGACTTCTCTGAGCCGCAGTGAAGAGGTAGTGATGGGTAGTTCCAGACGTCCTTGTGGTTGAGGCTGTTGGTTCTTGAGGCGTCCTGCCCCCAGCTCACCCCATCACCCCCACCCGTGCTGCTTAAGGGCTGGCCTTCTGCCCACGTGGCTGTGGTCAAGGCTCCCACCAGGGAACGCCCCACGCCCCGGCCAGGCCCCCTCGGATCTCAGAGGCTCGCCTCCTCCACCACGCAGGCAGAGAGCTCTCTGAGCTGAACTGCTGGTGTGGGTCCACATCCACCACGGGAGGCTGTGTGGACCCTGGGGAAGGGCTCGGGACTCTGAAATCGGGGGATGTAGGTTTCTCTCCTGGTCAGTGTGTGACGTGGGGAGGGACAGCCCCGCCGCCCTGCAGTTACCCCTCCATCGGGAGGTGGGAGCCCACACTTCAGGGGGTGTTGAGAATAAATGAAACCGTACCATGCCTAGCCAGTGCTGCGTTGCATCAAATTCAAGTAGACACATAGTGTACTATTTAGAAAGAAAGAATTTATGCTTAACCAAACCTCACTGAGAGATGATGACCACTTTCGGGATGTTAAGATGTTCAAAACAAAAGAAGTGTGTCTTCCAGTCAACAAAACACAGTAATATATACTCAACCTGGGAGCAATTATTAGTAACATACTGGGGAGCCCTGGGCAAATTACCATCCAAGTAGGTGCCTGACGCCCTTCCACTTGGGACCCCTTCCTGCCAGTGACCAAGAGCATCGCTCGACCTGCCTCTGTGTGTGACTGTGACCTGGCTCCTGCACCCTCATCCTCGGATCAGACCCCAGTCAGAGGAGTTGGATTGTCTTAGAATTTCTGCCTCCCAAGGAGATCCATGCACTGGACTCCAAGCCTCCTCGCCCCCGGCTCTCCTGAATCCCCCAGCTACTATGTTGAGGCTGTCCAGATGCCTGCAGAGATGGGGCGTCCTGAGAGGTCCCCACGTGTGCCCCCAGTCAGGAACCAGCTCAGCAGAGGTGGAAATCAGACCAGCACCTAGGAAACAAGCCCACAGTCTACAGTCTGGTCAACCTGTTGCCCCCCACCCCCAGCCGGGCTGAGGTCTCCGCCAGGCCTTCGATGTGCTCACCAGGATCTTCCCAGGACTACATTCCATTTCGCCTGCGGGTGCAGCTGGGCACCCCGAGCCCCTGGACTGTTGGGCGAGGAGGATGCAATCTGCTGCACTGTGGCTGAAGCCCTTGCTTTTTCCCTCTAAAGGGATGGCATCACCGGAGTCTAATCCTTTGGCAGGATGGCCTGACCTGACCCCGTCAGTCACCTGGGTCCCCAACTCCATGGTGCACTGGCCTCCTTAGAATCACCATCATCGCCGCCGCCACCACCAATTTGGTTAATGAGCTTGGCTCACGCAAAAACACTTAAGTTTGTTAAGGAGGTGAGGTTCCCGTGATTAAAATTTTTATTGTTGAAAGGATAGAAAATTAAGTAACACTGGTGGGGGTTTTTAGAGTTGAGACGATAAACCGCTAAAGCTTTTAAATCCATTCACTCAACAAGTATCTGTTGAGTACCTGCTAAGTGCCAGGCATTGTTCTAGATGCTGAGGAGACAGCAGAGAAGGAAGTCTCTGGTATCAGGGAGCTGACATTCTAGTGAGACAACAGGCACCCTCATCTATAAATGACTTGGAAACCATGGAACTAATTTTTAAATGCCCTTTAAGATTTTCTCCATGCTTTGGAGATCTCATCAGAGGGAGGCTGATGAGGGTATTGCTGCGCAGTTATTCTTTCTTGATCTCTCTTGATGTGGCAGCCAACCTTCTTGGAAAGAAACCAAGAAACCTACAGCTGCTTTGGTTTTTGGTTTTCATAGCCTTTGACAGAATCATTGGACTAATCAGCCCAATGGGAACTCCTTGAAGAAAGTGTAGGAGAGAAGGAGTCATCATTCCCTGCCTTTGAGACGGCCAAAACCAAAATCAAGCAACACCCCTAGGAAAGGTGTTTCTGCAGCCCTTGGACTTTGTTCTCTGCCTTGCCCACCCAGTGCATTAGAATCTCTGTTTTTTCTTAAATGAAGGTAGACTCAATAAAAGCAAACATGATTATTGTTGCTGTATCAGATTCCTCTTGGCCTTCTCTGCCTTGAGACACATAATCCTACCACTTCTATCTTGACCTCGCTGGGCGCACACTACGTAACATGTTTGATACTAGTAGTAGAGAAATACCTCATTGCTGAGGCTTTGTAAAAAAGCTTCGGCTCACGGGCCCAGAAGTAAAGAGGCACTGTTGACCAGCTGAAGAAAGCCAGGGGCATTCTCACCAACGCTGTGAAATCCTGACCCAGTGCCCCCCGACATTAAGCCCCTCAGAAACGAAAGCCAAAAAATTTTTTATTTTTTTATTTTTTTTGGTCTGGAAGGGGCAAGGAGCTGTAATCTGCTGGCATTCACTAATCAAAAGGAGATTGGCTGGAACATACAGCCGCATGCCTAGACTCATTTGTAATTTCAGCTGGGATTTGTCTTTCCCCAAATATCTCTTGAGGTCATACCCAAAAGGAGGTCTCCATTTGTTCAGCTGTTTTCTGGTAAACAGAGGAGACTCAAAGTTCAGCTCTTCGTTTTCCTTCTAAAGCAGCACGGTGCGCAGAACTTTCCGCAATGGTGGAAAAACTCTATATCTGCTCCACCCGAGATGGTAGCTACATGTGCCTATGTGTATTTAAGGTGGGGCTGAAGAAGTGACTTTTTTTAATATAGTTTAAATTCGATTAAATTTTAATGGGCTAGCACAAGTCTGGAGGAGCCCCTGCGACTCCAGGTGATTATGTTGGCCCCAGTCCTTGTAGCCGGTGCCCTGGGAGGGGCTCTTGGCACTGGGTATATCTCATCTGTATGCAGACCTCATGGAGCCGCCCTAGTGCCCGAGGCAACACTGTGCACACCGCCAGCAGACTGTCCCTTGCTGGCAGCTCCCTGGATAAACAGCCCTTGTCTCTTGTCTCTTTCAAGTCGGGCACCTCAGTGGAGCAGTTTTCCATGACTCTGAGTTAGCTGAGTCACAGAGCCGGGAAGAGAATTTGTCATGTGCCCCTCTAAAATACAGACACCTTTTAGGGTTGGAGCAAATATCTACAGCCACAATTCTGAGAATTCTTCCAGCATCGCCCAAATGATCAGACTGGCAAATTCAAAATCTCTGGTTGGTTTCTGATTCCCCACCCCCCCCCACACACACACAATGGAAAGCCTGTCCGCACAAAAGGTGGCCATCCAGGCAGAAGATTTGGTTTTTTTCTTTGGTGACAAGAGATAATTACTGTGGGATTGATCAGGCATCCAGAGTACTGGAGCAAATAAATTGTGCAGTGGCCAGTGCAGGAGGGGCCTGGCTCCTAATGGGAGTGGTGGCTGGGTCATCTCACTGTAATGTGGCTTGACGGAGTGTCTGCATGGGGCTGCTGTAATGTGCTATTGATATGCAGCCAGCCAATTTCCCCCGTGTGGCTGGGGCTGTGAGCCGCTGGAGCAGAGCTGGGCTGCACAGCGGTAAATGAAGAGGAAAATTGAAGTAATGTTGTATTATAAATTTATGATTTCATCTGCTTGACCCAGAGGATGTTCAGCGATGGAGGGTGGAGATAAGATCCCCCACTCAGGCAGATGCCAAATTCTCATCTTTGTTGTATAGGAGACAATTTTGACATGTCCGGGAAGATTGGGGTGAGGCCCCAGATTGGGGTGAACTTGACCATTTTTTCGTCTTTCCTGTGCCAGGGAGAAAGCAGACACAACGGCTTTGTACTGGTGACCCGAATCAGGGAGGGACGGGGTGTTCACCACCCTCTACCCCACCTACCCTGAGGGAGTCTCAGCGGTGACACATAGGCTTGTAATTTGCGTCATGTTAACACTGAAATATGTAAGACCCAGTGCTAAAGTTAGAGGCAGAGGAGTCATTTTTCACTAGGAAAACCCCTCAGCAGTGGTGATTTGGCTGTTTGCATATTTATCAATATTGTTGAAATAATGGTAAGAAGTCTAGTGCTGAAAGATCTGATTTGATAGCAAGTGATTACTTTGGAGGAGACTTGGGCAGACCACCTGTGAAATAGATACCAAGGAAGGAGCCAGTGTGTGTGTCCACTCGAGGCACCCGAGTCCCCATCTCTGTCGCCCTTTCCCTGTCGGGTGCCAGAGCTCAGCGGACTCACTGGGGTCTGCTCCTCTGTAGTCAGGGCAAAGCTGCCAGGTCACCCTGGCTGGTGTGGGCAGCCGGCTGCCAACCAGGAACCAGGTGCTGGGAGAATAAGCTCATGGGGAAAGAGCAAGCAGCAAGACCCTTTTGGGGTATAAACAGGTTTTGGTTGATTGGATGGTGAGTTGCGATGGCAGATTTGGAAAGGCTCTAGCCAAAGCAAAGGAAAGGAGCCACCACTGGTTTCTGTTGAGAATTGGGGTCTCTGGTGAGAATTAGTGCTGCAGGGGTCCTGCAAAGGTCCCTACAGATGGCACGACTCAGTCACCCAGAGGAAAGGGGGTCACCCCCCACGGCATGGCCCTGGGCCAGAGGCAGGCCTGGAGAACCCGCCTCCCGATGTGCAGTCCAGTAAGCTTCTGTCCTGGCTCTTGACAGATCCTCTGGTCAAGGCAGAAGCTGTGACTCCAATAAGCAGAGAAGTGAGGAAGGGTAAGGCCCACTTCTGAACCTCCAAGGGGCTTCCCTGGTGGCTCGGCGGTAAAGAATCCACCTGTAATGTAGGAGATGCAAGTCCGATCCCTGGGTCAGGAACATCCCCTGGAGGAGGGCACGGCAACCCACTTGGGTACTCTTGTCTGGAGAATCCCATGGACAGAGGAGCCTGGCAGGCTATAGTCCACTGGGTTGCAAAGAGTTGGAGATGACTGAAGCGACTTAGCACGCACACATGAGGCATAAGGGCACTCAGAGCAGGCAGCAGGAAGACCTGCAAACTCTAACTCATGTGGAGGCTCCCAAGCTGGAATTTCGTGAATGGTCCTGGTCTTCAGCCATCATCTACAGGGTCAGAAAATGCTTGTAACTTGTGAGAAGCCACCTTAAAGGCAGATGATATGCCTCCAGAGCCTGTGTCTAGGGTATTTACGTTGCTGTCTGGAGCCACGGGGATACATGTGGAAACCTGTCACTATCATCCTTACGGCTGGAGGGAGTGGAGACTGTCCTAAACCCGCCCGTCAGACCAGCTTTCTACCAGCGTTTTGGTGACAAAGCAACAGAAATAACTCTGACTGCTGTCAGCAGTAAAGGAGATTATTGGAAGGGGCTTGGGCAATGCACAGAACTGCCAGGAAGGCTGGGGAACAGGAAGGAACTGGGCAGCTAGGCGGTCAGCCACAGTCCAATCAAGGGACAGCCCAGGAATGACGCAGTCAGGGGGCAGCTGTTGGTGTCAGTGGACCCTGGGCTCTGTGTGCTGCTGACACCAGAACAGATTCTGAACTGCTTTCTCTGCCCCCGTGGCCCCTGAGGCAGACTTCCACTGGCCCAGCCCAGGATCACAGTCTATCCCAGCTGCCAGGCTCAGCAAGAGCAGGAGGGAGGCCTTTCGAGACTCAAACACAGAGAAGGGGTTTCAGGTGCCAAGCAGCCAAAACCACCACAGACGTCTGGCTCAGAGGCCAGAACACAAGTTGGGCAGGTGGTGGTGGTGGTGGTCGTCGTCGACTAGGTGGGAGGGTGACCAGGGTGGTATTTTAAGAGTGTAAAGAGACTGAAATTCTACATTGAGCAGAGGGAGACGGAGAGGAGTTGCCGGCTGGAATGGGGTAGCCATGGGTGTCTGACATTCAAGGTTACCCCCAGCCGTCTTTGTATCCTGAATCAAGAGACTAGGACATGGAGAAAGGCACAGTGAAGGGTAGGGAGCTGAAGTGGCATCTCCTGGGGGGCTGGTAATAGAGCGAAGACCACATGAGCCCCAGAACTTGCAGTGGTTACCGCTGCACCTCAGGCACAGCCCAGCAGCGGTTTCCACAGGCACCCCTCATTTAGCCACCACCCCCGGGGTACCCACTGAGACGGGCGCCTGAAAGGACCATGCTTGCTGGGAAATGCCGGCGAGGCTTTGCGTTGATGCTTGTGGTGCACGTTTACAGCCGGGAGCTCCCCGTTCTCCCAGAGCCTTGGGAAGACGCAGTGGCGTCTCCCTGCCTGACACGGCTGGTCCCCGCGTCTCCTGGGCCGTATCTCACTGGGCCCACTGTTTTTTCCAGAAGCACGGTGTCAACCCTGAGTTTGCCCCCAGACTGTAAACCCCACCCCCGTCACTTATGCTCTGTCCATGGTGCTGGCTCTGCCGCCTCAAGGAGGCATCACAAGAACTTTAATCTCCCACTGTCAACAGCTTTAAGGTAAAGTATATTCAGGGTAAGCTCTGCAAATGTCAGCACCAGTAGCGGGCCCAGGGTCTGGGGCTAACGCATGGCATTTACTCTGCAGGTTCAAGAAAGCGTGTGGGCTTAGGGGTCGCGGGGCAGGTCCGCGCGCTCGCAGCTCGCTGGCAGAGACAGGCAGTGGCTGGAGATGACTCCGGGGAGCTAGGGAGCGCGGTGGGGCGGGGCGGGAGAAAGTGGTCGTCGGGTGGACGTCGGCGTTTACGTGTGGCGGAGCGGAAGAGTTTGGCTTTTCTTGCGCGCCTTTGAAAACCGCGCCTGCTTGTGAGCGGAGGGGTCCCTCCGGAGCCGAGCTCGCCGACCTGAGCAGTGTGGGCGACGTGGGGAACGCGCTCGACTCGCGCCCCGCGCCCGGAACCGCCCCCTCCCCAACCCCGAGTGCCCATGGCTACGCGGGTGCTGGTCATGAGCGCCCGCCTGGGACCCGTGCCCCAGCCGCCGGCCTCGCAGGACGAACCGGTGTTCGCGCAGCTTAAGCCCGTGCTGGGCGCCGCGAGCCCGGCCCGCGACGCGGCGCTCTTCCCCGGCGACGAGCTGAAGCATCTGCACCACCACCCACAGGCGCAGCCCGCAGCGGGCCCGCGGGTGCCCGCCGAGGAGCTGGTCCAGACAAGATGTGAGATGGAGAAGGACCTGACACCTCAGCTTCCGGTTTCTAGAATTCCAGAACATGAAAAGTATAGGCGAGACAGTGCCTCAGTCGTAGACCAGTTCTTCGCTGACAGTGAAGGGTTGCCTTACAGTATCAACAGGAACATCTTCCTTCCTGACATCACTCACCGGAGTACTGGCCTCTACAAATCCCAGAGACCCTGTGTAACACACATCAAGACAGAACCTGTTACCATTTTTAGCCACCAGAGTGAGATGACAGCCCCTCCTCTGGCCCCAACCCAGGCCCTCCCCGAGTCACCAGCAAATTCAGCTCCCAGCAGACCGCAGCTCCAGAGGTGAGCAACATTTTCATCACACAAGAACTTCCTACACCAGACCTTCATCCTTCTGTCCCTCCCCAGCAGGACCATCTGTACCAGCTCCTGAAAACACCAGATCGAGATACGCCCAGTTCTACCAAGCAGACAGCAGTAATGGACACTCCTAATGTTTCAGTGTCGGCCGCGGTGGCGGGCCTTAACAATCACACCTCCGCCGTCCCACCGACCGCCATCAAGCAATTCCAGAGCATGCCCCCTTGCACATACACCATGCCAAGTCAGTTTCTTCCCCAGCACACCACTTGCGTAACCCCCGTCACCACCAAGCTCAGAGCCTGGAAGTCCAGATAGACAAGCAGAGATGCTTCAGAATTTAACCCCACCTCCATCCTGCGCTGCTACCATTGCTTCTAAACTGGCAATTCATAATCCAAGTTTACCTGCCACCCTGCCAGTTACTTCGCAAAACATCCAGCCTGTCAGATACGATAGAAGGAGTAACCCCGATTTTGGAGAAACGGCGCGTCCACTGCTGCGATTACCCGGGCTGCACAAAAGTTTATACAAAGTCTTCTCATTTAAAAGCTCACCTGAGGACTCATACTGAATGTATACTGTTTTAGACGAAGGCAATGGCACCCCACTCCAGTACTCTTGCCTGGAAAATCCCATGGATGGAGGAGCCTGGTGGGCTACAGTCCATGGGGTTGCTAAGAATTGGACATGACTGAGTGACTTCACTTTCACTTTTCACTTTCATGCATTGGAGAAGGAAATGGCAACCCACTCCTGTGTTCTTGCCTGGAGAATCCCAGGGACGGGGGAGCCTGGTGGGCTGCCGTCTATGGGGTCGCACAGAGTCGGACACGACTGAAGTGACTTAGCAGCAGCAGCAGCTGCCCAAATAGGGTCTCATCACCAGCAGGCTGACGGCAGTGCCCCAGCCATGGGCAAGGGGTGACCCAGGCCCTGGGTAAAGAGCCCCCACTGGAGACAGTCACTTTGTGGAGGAAAATAACTCACACTGTTTCTTACTCCCACCCTCCTCGGGCTCCTCCCAACCAGAGGTGGCTGCACTCACTGACATGGTCTTTCTCTCTGTGTTCAAGGCTACCCCAACTTTGTGGCAACCTATGGCCGCGGCTACCCCGGATTTGCTCCTAGCTATGGCTATCAGTTCCCAGGTGAGTGGCTTTGTCTCCTGGGGCTTTGGGGACACGGGAGGTGGACTGCATGGCGGGGGGGGGGGGGGCGGGGGGGCGGGGGCGGTGCTAAAGAGAACCAGCTCACACTTAGGTCCATTCACAGACCAGCCTATAGATCTAACTGGGTCAGAATGCAGTTTCTAATGAACTGAAGTGTTTCACGGGTGCCGGGTCACGGAAAATGACTTGTGGGTGGGGGGAGAACTGATCAGGAGCCCTCCGTCCGCTCCTCCCTCCCTTTTCTGGAGCCCCTTCCTAGTTCTCTCTCCCTGGGGAAGGGACTGAACTCTGGGCCCAAGGTTTCCTGCAGCCCTCTGGCTCCCAGCACCTGTGTGTCTTGCTCTCTCCCTCTGGCTCCCAGCACCTGTGTGTCTTGCTCTCTGGACCCCATCGTCCTTCCCCCTCCCCTCCTCCAGCTCTGATGTCCTTCTGACGTGTGTGTGGGGTTTGGATCCCTTCTCCATCCTGAGGGGTGCTGGGGTGGTGGGAGGGGTGGTTAGAGTCTCCCTCCCCTCTGCGTGGGCATCAGAGACTCAAGGCAGAGCCCCTGGTGTTGCCCGCTCACATGCCCAGGCTGCCCAGCTCACATATAGCCAGGGAGGCCTGGGACCCTCACCTGGGGGGCCAAGGACCCTGTAGGGATGGGGGACACTGCTGAAGGAAGCAATGTTTTATGAGGCTTGCTTCTCCGTAGAGGGGGCCAGCCAGCCTTTCTCAGACCTGGAGAAGAGCAAGAGTGTGTTGGGGTGCTTGGGGTGCTTGTGTCCTAAGGACAGCTGGAGTTCCAGAGAAGGTGTCAGGAGCAGAGTCCTCTCCCCTTAGGTTCTGTGCTGTGGGAGGAGGCTCTGGAGAGCTGGGCCTCCGCTCCTGGCTGATCATCCTGCCCGACCCGGAGGCCTGAGCTGCAGGGAGGCCAGGGGGCCGGGATGTGGCCTTGTGGGGTGGCGTTCTAAAGGCAGTGGGGATGGGGGCTCACGGTGGGCGGGGGCCTCAGCCCCACCCATGCTCGGGCTGAGCTTCAGAAGGGGAGGGCTGTGATGGGGGAGGTGAGGAGGCACTGGGGCCCTGGAGCCGTGCCCTCCAGGGGACGGGCCTCACCCAGCCACAGAAGCCCTTGTCCTGGCCGCCAAGGCCACAGGCAGGTCGTCCAGGGTCTCGGGGCCTCCCTTTCGTCTTCCGTAATTGAGGGACTTGGGCTAGATCGTCCCTGGGTCTGAGTGGAAGGGGAAGGCGGAGGCGAACAGCAGACCCAAGAGCAGAGATTCAGGTGATGGGAGTGAGTGGGGGGGGGGGGCTTCCCCACAAGCCTGTACCCCTGGCAGGGTGGTCTCCCCACCAGGGCAGGGCCCTCGGCAGGAGTCCCCGGCTGCCCTGAGGGGGACCCCCGCACCCCTGCTCATCTGCACATGGCAGCTCCAGTGGCCACAGGCCTGACCGAGCAGGACGCGAGGCATCCCAAGCCGGGAAGCTGGGCACAGTCTGCACCTCCCTGGGATTTCCCCTGAAGCCTGGAGATGTAGAAACCCTGTGCAGGGGGGTCACCACCAGCAAAGGTCAGGGCTCGGATTGGGACCTGGGTAGCCTGGGTCGTAACTGCCATACTTCATCCTCTTTCTAGCATCCATCCGTCCAGTACAATCAATCACACCAGCCACGTGAAGCTTCTAAAATTTAAATTAAGTAAAATGAAAATTCAGTTCATCAACCACACTAACCACATTTCATTTACTCAGCAGGCTAGTAGCCACTGTCTGTGCAGAATGTAGAGCGTCTAATGGGTGGGACGTCACTGTTCTTTCTCAGCCTAACGATGGGCAGAGGCAGGTGTTTCTTAACACCGACTGCCTCCTCTCCACCTGAGCTGGCGCTCTCCGTGAATCCCCCCTCATCTGCCGCTGCCCCTGCTCTACCCGTGTGATCTGGGCTTGCCGCACACCCTTCTGGCCTCACAGCTGGTGTTAACGCCTGCCTCTGCCCACCGTTAGGCTTCCATGAAAATAAAAAAGAGATGTGCCCATCAAGAGGGCTAGACGTTTCGGGTAATTATTAGAGTGGGGAGCAGTTCTCTTCCAGAAACACTGAGTGATGGTCCACCCCTGGGGATGCGGCTCCTTCTTCCCACGCCCGGATGTCCACTGTGTGGTCCTGCCCCCGCCCTCCTGGATTGGCATGTGGGCTGGAATTCTTACCATCCTGATTAGGGTCTCCCATTTCCTCTCTTTTTTCCCCGCTGATTTCAGTTCAGTCTGTTAATTTCTGTTCTTGTTTCACTTTGCAGACTATTGCCAGTTTCACAAGACACAGTCTTTATCAGCTAGCTCTTAAGAGAGGCGTGACAGATTGGGGTTTGCTCCCATCGCTGGAGAGAGGACAGGGTCCCGGCCCGGGCCACCCGGCTGCTACCGGTGCCCGCTGAGCACTGTCCCAGCTGCCTGTTTGCACAAACGTCCTTTTTCTCCTTTGTGATTCTTGGGAAGGACTCACATCCCCAGTGCTACACTTGGTTTTTTAAAGTCAGCTTTGTCCCCCAGTTCCCTCCCAGTTTGCTTTTTGTCCGCACTGGGAGTCCCTCCCCACTGAGGCCACTTGTCACCCTCCCAGTGCAGCAGGCCAGAGGGGAGCTTCTCACAAGCGGTGTGGAGCTTCCTCACGGGAATCCAGGGAGAAAGCATCAGCTTACTTTAAACAATCACCAAGTAGGCTTATTGGGGCATTTCACGGGTGGACTGTTTGGTGCTGGCCCACAGGGGTGGAGGATATGTGACCTGTCCACTGTATCCTGTGGTGGACAGTTCCAGAAGTGAACACACACGCACACAGATTGTTCTGTAAATACTAACGTGAACAGTGTAATCTGAAGAAAAATTGTGTCAGCATATCTGGGTGTCTTTGTCTTTTGGAGCCAGCCCCTCTGTGGTTGTTGCTATAATAAGGCACACTTACCTCTGGGAAGGGGGCCATGGAGGCACCCTGGTGCAGCCTCACCTTAGGCCCTGTGAGCACCATCCACTCTGGGCCCTCTTTCCCAGCACCTCTGTCCCCACCAGGCTGCCCACTGGCCTTGCTTTCCCTGCTGGCCTCAAGGGCCTCCTAGCCCACTGGGGTCAGAGGGGATGGGTATAGAGGGCTCATCCTGATCAGGTCAGGACCCCAAAGGGCTTCCTTTCCCCGTGATCCTGATCACCCACTTCCCCACTCTCTCAGATTAATGAGTTATGGCTCAGTTGGCCCCTCAGGAATCACCCCTTGTTCACCCTCAGGGTTTGTGAGAAGTGACCCGCGTGCATCTGTCAGATGCATTTGATGTAAGCACAGCCATCTGTCTGAATGTCAGTGTCCCTGGTGACTCAGTGGTAAAGAACCCACCTGCCAATACAGGAGACCTGGGTTTGACCCCTGGTTTGGAAAGATCCCCTGGAGAAGGCAATGGCAACCCACTCCAGTATTCTTGCCTGGAGAATCCCATGGACAGAGGAGCCTGGCAGGCCCCACGGGGTCGCAAAGAGTCAGACACAGCTTAGCAACAAGCATGCACACACATCCTTTAGACCCAACGTGTGCAGTTTGGCTCATCTCATTAAAGTTGCTTGATGTCATCACTGGTTCATTTCCTTTTATTTTCCTGTAGACTTTTTCATAGATGCTATTTTTCCAAATCTGTATGGCTTTTTTCCCCCTGCTTGTTCTGTTCTGCTGTGAATTGCTTTGGTGAACTTGTGCTGGTATACTTAGCTCACAGACGTTCGAGCCATTGTGAATTTTCTTCATCTCCGTAAATAGTTCATCTGTGCTTCTCCCTAATGACGTTTTATTTTTACCCCCATAAGCAACTGAGGTAGAAAAATAAAATTTTACCGTGGATGTGCTGTGTGCTGCCGTATCTCAGCCTCACAGCACCCTGTTCGCACTCTGGGGGAGGCGAACACACTAAATAACCAGCGCCAGTGACAGACAGCCTGGTGCGGTTTCTGAAAGCGGGTGCGCTTGCCCTGGCGGTCTCTGCCCCCAGGCCTCCCTGCTTCCTCTTGTCTCCTACGCTCGCTCAAGGTGGCCCTGTCCTTGAGTCACGGCGGAGCATGGGCGTGCAGCAGCTGCATGGTCCACCCCGCCACCCCTTCCTTCCTCCGCCTTCACCCCTGCCCCCAAGGGATAACACCGCTGAACATCTGAAGCCCCTGACATCTGGACGCCAGGTGTGTGTGAGCCCGCACACGTGCTGTGCACACCAGCCAACATGTGGTTTGCACATGGCTTGCTTTCCAAATTCCCCTGTACGGTGCAGGCCCGAGGAGGCACCTGTGTTGCTGGACGCAGAGCTAGAAGACCTCATTTCCAGGTCCCACTTGCTACGCAGTAGCCATGTGACCTTGAGCAAGTGACCTAGCCTTCTGAGCCCTCGAGATGATAACAGTGCCAGGGCTGTTAGAATTAAGTAGGATATTGTGTATATGTGAACACGCCTTATCAACTGGTAACTGCTGTACAGCTCAAGGTTTAGAAATAGTGGGCGTCAGTATTCTTATTGCAGAGAAGGCAATGGCAACCCACTCCAGTACTCTTGCCTGGAAAATCCCATGGATGGAGGAGCCTAGTAGGCTGTAGTCCATGGGGTCGATACTAGTCGGACACAACTGAGCAACTTCACTTTCACTTTTCACTTTCATGCATTGGAGAAGGAAATGGCAACCCACTCCGGTGTTCTTGCCTGGAGAATCCCAGGGACGGGGGAGCCTGGTGGGCTGCTGTCTATGGGGTCGCACAGAGTCGGACACGACTGAAGCGACTTAGCAGCAGCAGCAGAAGCAGCAGCAGCGTTCTTATTCTGTCACTTTCCAGAATGGTTTTCACTTCCTCGTCACCCCCGATGAAGCTGCCTGCTGGGGGAATCTACTTATCAGTGAAGAGAATGATTGGGAATCCCCAAGAGAGTTACTGGGACTCCCTGCTTCACCCTTCCTCATCCTTCCCTCCCCATTTACTGATCATCAGACACTGGATTAGGTACCAAACATCTAGACATGAATAAAATCCCTTCTCAGGATGCTCACGGTCCAGCTGAGGCAGAGAGAACCAGCGATCAAACCCACTGGGCATCCTGGGTGCTTAGCTAGAGAGAGGGAGGCTTTTTCTGCTATGAGAGGACAAAGACAGGCTGCTAGTCCTGCCTGGGGTGGCCCCAGAACTGGGTCTTACCAAGTGAGATAAAATGAGATGGGTAAAGAAAAGAAAGAATTACCCCCCAGGCAGAGAAATTACTTTGTTAGACAGTGAATCAAGTATTTTTTTTAAAAAGAAAACAGTATAATAATGGCCTTGACAAAATAAGAATCTGTTTTTTCTTTCCAATGTGGGAGAAACCTGGATGTCTCTCTTCAGTATCAGGGATCTGCGTTTGTCTCGTCTTTGTGTTCTTTTCTCTTCAACATAAGACTGCCTCTCATAGTCTGAGGAGGCTGCTCAAGCTCCAGCCATTACATTCTCATCCCAGAAGAACACATCTCTTCCCTTTAATAGCACTTCTTAGAAGTCATGTGTCACACTCTGCTTAGACCCCATTGGTCAGGCCTTAGTCATATGGGCAGATTTAGCTGCTGAGGAACCTCAGAAATGTCTGTCTTCCTGGGAACTATGTACCTGCTAAAAACAGGATTCTGGTATTAAGGAAGATGTGTGAAATAGATATTAGGGGACACTTAGCAATCTCTGCCACAAACCTGGGAGAGGATACGGTGCAGGTCCCAGGGATTAAGAGCAGTTCAGCGTATGGGGTGCTTGCAAGGGCATTTTGGAGTGGGGGTAGGGGAGAGACAAAGTTAGAGAGGGAAGCGGGGTCGAGTGAGTGTTGTCAGGCTCCGGAGCTCACAAATGTGATCCCTGAAACACACGAAACGTCCTTAGTGACTTTTAAGTCGAGGAACGATGTGATCAGATCTCCAAAGCGAGTCAGAAGTGGTTTGCAGGGCTGGAGGGGGCAGTGAGGAGCGTGTGCAGGCGCTTTACAAGGGTGCCCCCTCTTTCTGCACTGCCCCGCCGCCTCTCTGGGGTCTGTTCCTCTCCCCGGCCTCAGGTTGACTGTGGCCCCCTGGGGGTCTTTCCGCTCTCCTGGGGACAACACGGCTTCCTTCGGCCCCAACCGTCAGAAGGAGTCTCAGCCACAGTCTTGGCTCCTGAAGAGGCCTCAGACTCAGGGACAGCCAGGAGGGTCAGGCCAGCACCCCAGGCTCCATGCTCACACCTCCCTCCTAGGGCGATGGTCTGGGGACAGCCAGGTGGGACAGGTCCCAGGTAGGGAGACCCTGGGATTCTGGTTCTGAAAGTGCCAGTTGGTGCTTCTGACTCCTCAGCGATGAACATTGGTTTCATCCCAGATGCTGATGAGGACTGGCTTCCTGGGGCACTGGCCTGAGAAGAATCACGAGGCCAGGTCCTAGCTCAGCAGAAAGGGGGCTATGGCTGATTAGCGACGCCTGCGTGGTGGCCGGATCTGGGGCTCAGGCCTGCTCTCTGCATATTTTGCCTTGCTTATTCTAGTCCAGTGACGGACGGTTCTCAGACACTGGTTGGTGGCTTGTTGGCCCCTCTGAAAGATGGTCACTCTGTTCGACACGGAGGGTATGGGTCTTAGGGCGGGGGCCGCGGCGCACGTTGATGCTGTTTCCCGTAGGGGAGAAGCTGCTGTAGTGTGTCTTTGGCCAAGGCTCCGCGATGGACGCTCGGGCCAGATTGTCTGGTCTCGAAGCAAAGACCGAGGCTTAGGGGTCTGTCTTATCCTGAGCTGAGGGCTGTGGCTTGAATGTGGAAAGTGGAGGGAAGATAGCACAAGATCCCTTAAACCAGATGACCAGGGGAAGCAGCCTTGGCCATAGGAAAGGGGCTGCTTCCGCAACCAGCTCCCACCTAACCTGTCAGTTCTTTCCAGTTTACAAGATGTGGAAAGGGTTCAGAAATGCTGGCAGCTGCCCTGCCAAAGGCCTGGGGTCCTGCCTGGATGGGGCCCCCGGGCCTCAGGGAGTGACTCCAGGGACCTCTCGTCCAGCCCACCAGGCAGCCCCTGCTCAGGAGACCAGCACTTGCACTCCCACCAGAAAACATTCTGCTTTCTCTGCTCAAGTTCTTGGAGAGAGAGGAGCAAGCCTCCCTCCCAGCCTCTGTGACTTCGGGGAGGTGATTGCGGGGCCGCTGTGGTGGAATCATAGGACCAGTGGCTAGGGATGCCCCCTCACTTGGACGTCAATTTAAAGTGAGGACTTTCCTCCTACTGAAGTTTGTAACGAGTCCCTTCCTCATTCCCGGCCCCAGAAACGCCCTCAAGGGGAGCTCTGGTGGACCATGTGGTGCCAGGGCCTCAGCTCTGCCAGTACCGCCTGGCTGGGCGCTCCTGGCTGGCTTCAGATCAGAGTCCTGACAGTGAGTGATGGCTGGGCCTCACTGGTGGGGGGAGCGGGGGAACCTCTTCTTGAAATGCCAAAATGGGGGTTGGCTTCCCAGGTCCATGAGTCCCAGGGCCCACAGCTCCGTGTTCAGCACTGTGACTAGAGATGGTCCCTTGCAAGGGGAAGACCCTCCCAGCCCAGCAGCCGGCTCACATCTGCTCCACCGCCAGCCTTGAATGTGCACCGCCCTCCAGCCCCACCCTCATCTCTAGGATTGCTCCTTCACAGAGGGGACCTGCAGGCAGGCTCGAAGCCACAAGCCAGCTCTCCCTGTGGTCCGCCCACTCCCATGCCACCCGGCCCCGTGCAGATTAGGGGCTTGTCCCCTCATTTGGATATTAAGTCCAGGTCAGTCAGGCCAGTGCAGCTGCTGCTTTGTAAGAAAATGAGGAAGTTGAATTCAGCAGCACACCCGGATCCTGGCGTGAGCTGCGGGTGGGCCACCCTCCCACGCGGCCCCCTGTGCTGGAGAATTAGAAGCGGAAGCTCTTCAGCAATGAGGAAAGCAGAGCGTGGTGCCTAACCGGCGCTTAATAAATGTTTGTGGAAATCAATTGGAGCAGTCTGAATTGACAGGGATTGCAGGTTTCACTTTTGATCAGGTTTCTGCGCCTCTTGAAACTCCCTCTGCGCAAGTGAAGGGAAACGTGATCCGGCGTGCTGGGGCCAGACCACCGTGTTCTCCAAAGGGGAGTGAGTGGACCAAGTTCTTGCCCCTGGCTTTCTGGGAAAGGCCAGCCACCTTTGGGCCTTGATTTCCCCATCTGTCCAACAGGGTTACTGACCCCTGTCCTATCCCTTTCCTCAGTGTGCGGAGAGGGTCGCAGGCCAGGCACAGGCTCCAGCTTCGGGAAGGGGGCGTGGCCCGGCCAATCCTGCGTGGGGGCGGCAGTGGGCGTGGCTTCATGCCGTTCTCCACCGGGAGCCCCACAGACCGGCCTACCCCAGCGCTGTCCTCACGCCCCTCTGCTTCGGGAGCTCTGTACCACCAAGCTCACAGAGCCCCCAGTAAGCCCGCCAGCAGGAACGTAATCACCTTTCTTCAAGCCCTTCAGTTTTAATTTCCATCAGCAAAAGCCAATGAAAGACTGCAGCTTGAAAAAGAACCCCAAACAACGGCAACAACAAATTACACAGAGAGTGAGGTCATGGGCAGACGGCAGTGCTAGGCCTGAGGGGTGGGCAGCTCGTGCCTCCAGGACAGCCAAGAACAAGCCAGGGTGGCCGTGGCGGGGGGGGGTGGGGGGGGGGCGCTGTCCCCTCCCCCCAGCCTGAAGAGGCAGCGCAGAGTCCTGCCTGGAGAACTTTGCCCTGAGTCCGGTCCGCTTGGATCCCCTGCCCCCGAGAAACCGCAACCAGCGGTGCCACCACCTGTGCTCCTGCGCCTTCAGCTGGGGGTGCAACAGCAGAGGGCGGTCTCTGCGTGTGCTAGAGCGTGCCATCAGGACCCACTCGGGGGTCAGGACGGGATCGTAAGCCCCGTGAGGAAGGCAGAGTCTGCAGGGGTGTCGCACAGGTGGCCAGGCGCATCCCTCTGGGGTCTGACTGGGTGGGGGCGCAGGAGGAGTAACTGCCTGGAAAGCTGTCGGGAAGGAGTGCCATCTGGATGGGTTTTCAGGTACGAGTAGAAGCTTGCCAGGCAGGAGATGAAGGGAGGGTATTCCACATCAAGGGATCAGCAAGTGTGAGGGCACAAAAGCATCGCGCGTCTTCTCTCCCTGCCTCCGAGGGCAGATGCTATCCCATCACCTGGGCCAGGACAGCCAGGCAACCGACCTTGGCGTTGGAGGCCTGATGCCGCCTCTTCCCAGACGCAGCAGCTCATGGGCAGACACTTTGTAGACCAGAAAGGCTGCCCCCATGCTTCCCTTTGGCTGGTCCCTTTCGGGGCATCTGTGGGTAGCGCTGAGCTGGCCCAGTGGGCCCTGGGTTCTGGCTGCCCCAGGGTTGGCTTCCTGTGAGCTGAAGAGTGTCACCCAGATGCGGTCCCCAAGATGGGGACAGGACTGGGGGTGCTGACACCCGCAGAGGCCCTGCTGCCCGGCTCCGAGCCTGAGGAGGTGTTTTATGGCCCTGGGGCACCCCGGTTTTGCAGCGAAGGGCGTGGGGCCTGTCCTGTGGCTCTCCGTGGAGCAGGTTTAGGACCTGTCCATGCTTCTTTGTCTGGGCCAGGGGCACCAGCCCTGAGCATGTCAGGGTTCAGGTAAGGCTCAGGGCAGGAAGCGCCATCTTCTCCCCCCCGCCCCTCTCCTGTTGGTTCCTCTTCTCCCCATCCATCCTTTCACTCATTCAGGACATGGTCATTAGCACCTGCTGTACCGCAGCCCTGCCTAGATGCTGGAGGTAGTGACGAGCCAGAGACACCACCCTGCTGGGTACAGCATGTGCTGGGGGCAGAGGCACGAGCAGGGAGAACCCCCAGAGGCTGCCCCAGCTGAGCCCTTCCTAGAGGAGCCTGGGGGCACTGGACAAGTCCAGGCAGCACGACCGCCAGTCCAGCCGATGAGGGCAAGCTGCAGGGCTCCGGGGTCCTTGTCCCCAGCCCAGGGCTGCGACCAGCCAGGCCCTCCCTGGGGCCCTGCAAGCCCTCGTGCCATCGCATTACCCACCCAAATTAGAGCTTGTACTTCAGATGAGACGTATCCTTATCACTCACAAGCAAAGTATAAATATGATCTATTAAAGCCCTTCGGATGTGAAATGTCATCTAAATTAAGAGGATTTTAGAATAGGAAGGCTACGCTACTGTTATCACCGTGGGCAATAATAATAAAAATAGGAATAGAAGTTATTATTCCGCTTACTGAGAGCTCAGCCAGTGACAGATAACGGGCCACTGGTGCCGCCATTCCACCGAATTTCTTAGCAGCCCCTCGAGGAGGTGGTTAACCGCGCTTGCAGAGGAGCAGAGTGAGGCTGAGAGGAGCGTTACATGACTCGTCTCAGATGGCACAGTAGTGAGCCTGGGAGATGGGGTTTTTCCACCTCGCTTTTCATCACACTGTGCACGGATTCCTTTAACATCTCCGGACCTGAGTCCTTCACTGAGGAACATCTTCCAGGAGGGCAGGGTGTTGCAGGGAGAGCTCCCCGGAATACTTCGGGAAAGCTTCTTGGCCATGGAAGGCGCCCCAGTGACAGGTGGCTTTCTTATCATCAGGGTCGCGATCACGTTCTCATCGTCTCATCTGCTTTTAAAGGTCAGGAGACAAAGGCACAGAGAAGGTTCTACCTGCACTTGACCCTTTCACCCAGGGATGACATGCGGTGGCAGGATCTGCAGGCTGGTCAAAGTTTCAATGATTTGTCTGTGTGCTGGGCTGTGCTTAGTCCATCAGTCGTGTCCAGCTCTTTGCGGCTTCATGGCCTGTTGCCAGCTGGGCTCCTCTGTCCATGGGGATTCTCCAGGCAAGAATACCAGAGTGGGTAGCCTTTCCCTTCTCCAGGGGATCTTCCTGACCCAGGAATGAAATCAGGGTCTCCTGAATTGCGGGCAGATTCTTTACCAGCTGACGTACCAGTTTCTGTCCAGGCTGGTAAATAGTGGCTGCCTGGAGCCCCCAGAATGCCTCCCACTCCCCCCACCTTGGGATCTCCCCCACAACCCCCTGACCATCCGGTGGGCCACCAATTCGACACCTGAAACAGCCCATCTCAGGAGTCAGGAAGGGAAGGAGTCCGCGTTTACAGGGGAGGGAGCTTGAGGTCAGAGCTGTTGGTTTACTCACAGACGGTGGGCCCAATGTGGAGCCTAGGGTCTTTCGGCAGAAAGTCTTGGGGTTCTCAGGACTCGAGCGTCTGCTGTCCTGGGGTGCTGTGGGACCGGCATTTGTAATTGTGCAGAGTTCCTGCTAAAGTCCATAAAGAGGGCAGCTGGGGAAACAGGCAAGTGAGGAGGCTCCTGGGAGTTCAGGCGTTCAGAGCTAAATGGCTCAGCGAGAGACCCAGTGCGGAGGATGCAAAATGTGGACTCCTTAACCTGTGACTGGACCACTGAACTTTGAGGAGAAGTGCAAGAAGTCATCTGCACAGTGAGCTCTCGAAGCACCGGTGGTCAGGCGAGTGGCTTGTCCTGACACGTCGGTGGCAGTTGTGACAGTGACTCAAAAGTGGAAATGACAGTTTTATGGGGAGTGAGCGGAGGGGTGGGGGAGGGAAGGAGAAACTCTCAAGACAGTTTGCTGATGTCTCCTTAGAAACTAAGGGTGAGACGCCTTCCCTTTGAAAGTCTTGGTCTTGGTCTCAGACAGGCTGATGTTTGTCCTGTGGCAAGTGAGCGTCCCTGAGTTTTCCGGGACCGCAGACTGCTGGCCCGGGGCAGCGAGAGCTGGCTTTGGCGTGGACTCCTGGTGGTCGTTTTCACCCTTGCGGCCCTGCTCCAGAGAGAGATGAACAGGGTATCCTCCCAGGCCCAGTGCGGGCAGAGCTGTTGTATCAGCCATCCTGATGTTGGCCCTGCGGTCAGCACTGCAGAGAAACCTCACCTTGTCCACAAGGCCCAGATGGTCAGGCCAAAGCTAGAACTCTTGGGGGCCCAGAAAGAGAAGGATTTACCCCTCAATTTGGTGGGTCCTGTCTGAAAAAAATTTTGAAGGATCTGTGTCTTGGTACCATGTGCCAGAGCCTAGCTGGATGGGTTTTTTTTAACTGAATTGAAATGGTGAGACCTTTGCAGGCTGGGTCAAGGTCACGACCAGAGGAATACCTCCGTTCCCTTTCCTTTTGTGTCTTGGATCCTGGAGAAAAAGTTGGGGTGGCCACCTCCCACACTCCACCGTCTTGCTACACTGAGACTTCTGATCGCTGCCCCCCTTTCCAAGCAGGATTTGACGTAGCCACACCCAAGTCTTGAGCTCAGCGGTGAGAAGACCATAGAGCAGTCAAGGGCCTGGCTCCAAGCTGGTGGGTCCAGGGCCGATCCCTGCTTCTCCCTGGCAGAGTGGGCACAGCTCCCCTTGCGCCCAAGACCCTGGTGGACAGTTTTCTCTCTGTTCCCGGGGAGTGGGTTTGTGGGCAGCCTGGTCCACAGCTGGAGCCCCCTTCCCTGTCAGGGGCTAGTGACTAGAAGCTCTATGAGAGTGGAACACACGTATGTTTAGTTCACTGCTGTGACCTTAGTGCTTAGAACAGTGCCTGGTGTGTAGGTACTCAGTGACAGATAGGTACTCAGTGAAGGTACTCAGCGATAAATAAGTACTCAGTGGTAGGTACTCAGTGAAGGTACTCAGTGATACATAGGTACGCAGGTAGGTGCTCAGTGAAGGTTTATTGGGTGGATAAGGAGTTGAGAGCAGGGTTGGAGTTACAGAGGTCCGTCACCGCGGCCCCTGCACAAGTTCCAGCTGAGAAAGGGTTGTTGGGGCCCAGCTCTCTGTCAGGAGGCAGAAAGGCCCCTGGAGAAGGATGCAGGGCCAGGGTCCCCAGGTAGAGCTTTCTGCTTCCCCAGAAGAGCCCCAGGACTCCAGCAAGCGGTGCCTAAAGCCATGTTGTCTGATGCAGCCACATTTGGGGAAGCGCTAGAAGTTTCTGTTGTCCACACTGCGCCCAGACAGATGGTCAGGCTCTCTGGGGGTGGGGCCCCAACGTGAGAGGAAGAGGGGCCCTGGGCAGCTCTGAGTGCCTCCTGGAGACACAGGACATGCTGGGGAGGGGGCAGGGAGTGCTCAGAGCAAGCACAGTGCAGGAAAATTGTCCTTCCTAACGGACCATTCGGGATGGAAGGACATTAGAAGAGAGACGTTTACAAAGATGCCCGTCACAACCACAGCCTGTCGGAGCCATAAGGAACCTCAGAATCCCCCATCCAAGATCACAGAAATAAGTGGGAACCAAGCCAAGAGAGTATCTTCTCAAACCAGGAAAGGGAGAGGATGCAAAGGAACAGGTCCATGACCACAATGGAAGGGCAGTGGGGCCCTTCAGTGTTGACTGAAAGCCAAGGACACCCCAAGCTCCCTCTCAGTCAGGGATTCTCTGCCCCCACAGTGCATCAGAATGACCTGAAAGGACTTACAAAGATCAGGACAGAGCCCCTCCTGGTTCTTGTGTGCTCAGGCTCCCTCAGCCAGGATAGAGACCCGCTGCTCTGCACGGAGACCCTGCTGAGGCTCTCACAGGAGATGGTCAGGAGGGTTAGAGCCCATCATAGTCTCAGGAGGGCCTTCCCTTCCACCAGGGCAGCGGGGAGACAGACTATGCGGATGTGAGTTGAGATCTGACCTTTTAAAAATTTTGAAAGCCTTTGAACGAAAGGTTCTCCCCCTTGGCTGCACCCAGGGGATCACCCAGGAAGTGTCTAAGGGTCTCCCTGTCTGGACTGCACCCTAAACCAGATAAATCAGAACCGTTAGGCTAGGACCCAGACCTCAGCATCTGTGGAGGCTCCCGAAGTAGTCCCATGAGGGGGCAGCGTGAGGATGGGTCCACCAGACAGACCCCTTCACTGGCTCACCGTGCTCCCAGCCCGCTCCTGTGGGCATCTGAGTTTGTGGCCCTTGGGTGCAGGGTCACAGGGGCGGAGGGGCAGCTGAACCTGCAGGCAGCGTTGCCTATCAGCTCAATTTACCCAAAGCAGTGTCTCCCAGCCCTGGTGCTCCTTCCCTGCCTCTGGGCGTCTGACCATCATCAGCTGGTGCTCCACTAGAGTCGTCTGTAGGGCAGACTCCAGGCTGGGCCCTAAGTGGGACACATGAGTCAGTCCCTGCCCCCCACAACCAAAAGAATTTGCCACCCAGCAAGAGAAATCAGATGTGCACGTAAAAATAACTGTGCTTAGGTAAGGCAGAAGCGGGTAAGCGCCACAGAATAAAAGTAGGTGTGGGGTCATACAATTCTCAAAAAAAAAACCAAAAGTGCCATCGACTCCTATTTTTCAATAAAACCTCACAGCTCCAGCAAGTCCAGAAAAAGCATCTCATTCTATGTTGATGGGATGGCAGCAGCTTTCCCTTAGATGGGTTGCTGACACCAGAAGTGTGATAGGGCCAACCCGAGAGCCCCCTTTCCAGTGACAGAGGGACGTGGGTTTGTCACCCTCTTAAAGGCTCAGGGAGGCTCAGAGGTGGAGGGACTTTAGAGGTCATCCGGCCTGACCTCCTTGCAGGAGAGAGGAACTGGTTACTCTGGCGCAGAGAAGTGGGACATTGGGTTTGATGCCAACCCTAGGGATTCCTGTTATCCCACTGGTGGGGCGGAGGAACTGCAAACTGGTGAGATTGGGCTCTGGGTCTGAATGACAGCTCCCAGGAGGTGTGGCACCCGCCCGTGCCTGGAGTTCCACCATTGGTGCTTCATTCTTCCACACCCAAGCATCTTCTTTTTAAATGCAACATTCTAGAACAGCAGGAACACACTACCTTCCTAACACCTAAGTTGCCAGGTAGGCAACTTGGAGCTCTCAAGTCCTGAGATTTCATCAGCAAGACATTTTTCCCGTTTGTGCCTAATTTACCACTGCAAAATGGGAGGTATTAGGCCACCAGCGTCGAGCCAGCCAGCTTGGCCCATTGTTAGAGCTGAGTGGAACGCATGTTCTAATTCTGAGGCATGGAAATTTCGTTCCACTAAAATGACAGCATGAAGTTGGGACGTCATGAAAGATTCCAGCCTAGTGTTATCAACAGGGATTCAGGCCTCCCATGTGCTAACGACCTGCTGACCCTATGGCCCAGCATGGACGTGGAATAGCCCTGCCTGGAGCAGAGCCGTGTCTTGAAGGCAGGGCTGATGGCTGGACAGAGACCTGGAAGCCTCATCAGAGGACAGCTGACACTCACTGAAGCTTTCTTCCTGGCAGGCAGTCCTCTAAGCACTTTGCATCTATTAATCTCCAGTTAATAGCGTCAATCTCTTTTACAAATGGAGAAACCAAGGTACAGAAAAAGGTTAGGAGACGGTCTGCCAGGAATCACAGCTAGCAGGTGCCTGGGCCAGGATCTGAACCCGGACGGGTTCCTTGTCTGTGCACTTAGCTGTCAGGCTAACCTGCCTCTCAGGGATGAGACTGGGTTGCCCCCCTTCCTGCATTGGCCACACAGGCTGTGTTGGGGAGGGAGCCCCTCTTCGCATTCCTGGCCGCTGAGGGGGGATGGTCATCGGGGTAGTGGGGTGCCAGGGTGCCCACGGGCACTCCTGGACCAGGGGCTCTGCCACGCTTGCCTGGCCCTCAGCCATCACGAGGAGTCCCGAGCTCCACCAGACCTGCCTCATTCCCTGCAGTCTTGCCCTGAACACCCACTGCCAGGGCAGCCTGAACCCCCACCCCTCAAAAATAAAATGAGAAGTTTCTCCAGGAGGGAGCCTGCCGCCAGTGTCCGTTGACTCCTGGGGGTCTGGGGAGAGATGCTGAGGACAAGATGATGGAGAGAATCGGCAAGGCTCCCCCATCCTGTTCTTCCAGCTCCTGCAGGTCCAGCCCTGGGAGCTTCTGGTCCTGGGATCCCTCCTGCCATCCTGGAGGCAGGCTGCACTGCCTCAGGGCAGCTTAGGCCCGAGAGGGCCCCTGGATGGAGCAGCCCCAGAGCTCCCGACACACACACACCTCTTTCCTGGGGATACCCACACACACACACCTCTTTCCTGGGGATACCCACACACACACACACACCTCTTGGGGATACACACACACACACCTCTTTCCTGGGGATACACACACACACACCTCTTTCCTGGGGATGCACACACACACACACCTCTTGGGGATACACACACACACCTCTTTCCTGGGGATACACACACACACATATACCTCTTTCCTGGGGATACACACACACACACACACACACACACACACGTCTTTCCTGGACACAGACACACCTCTTTCCTGGGGATACACACACACACACACCTCTTTCCTGGGGATACACACACGCACACACCTCTTTCCTGGGGATACACACACGCACACACCTCTTTCCTGGGGATACACACACGCACACACCTCTTTCCTGGATCTGTGCTCGCACATCCCCTGCAAACCCCACCACCACGGAGAGCCCATTGGCCTTGGAAATGGCATAAGGGGCTTAGCTGTTCTCAGCATGTTTGGGGTGATCAGTGAAGCTGGGCAGCCTAACAGGACAGGAGTGGTAGCAGGGAGCAGGAGAAGCGGGCCCAGAAGCCAGCCCTGTGCAGGGTGCTGGGACAGCAGCCTCCTCTCTGGGGCTTCCCAAGGAGGCCGGGCCGGGTCCGGGGCTGTGGCCCTGTGCTCTGAGGGTGCCTAGCTGTTCGGGGCGCACCAGGTGGCTCTCCTACCCTGCACCCCCCACACACACACCTGTCACTCCGCTCAGCCGACTTTGATGCTTGAGATTAAATTCCAGCCCTCAGCAGTGTCTGCTGCGCAGTCTCCAGCAGGAGCCTTTATCTGAGATTAAGGATAATGGATTTCCTTTCTTGGATAAGGTTTTTTTTTTTTTTTCTCCCTCTTTCTCTCAGACTTTCTGTCCAAAATGTTCTCGACTTCAGAAAATAGACCTTTTGTTGAAGTCTTATTGACTCAACTCCCCTCCCCCAGGTCTGTCCCCTCTCCGCTGCTCCCCGCCACCTTTCTTTTCACGCTTCCACAGAAACCTGTTCCGAGCGGGAGGTGAGAGCATGCAAAAGCCTAAGGACCTTCCTCTGTGCCTGCCCACTTCCTTCTACCCCAGGGTCCCGTGAGCCCTCTCCCAGCCTGCAGGGGAGCCCGGTGTCGAGTTCGGACGGATGGGGAGAAATAACTTGACTTCTTGCTTATTTTCCTTCAGCACTTTCCGCCAGCACCCACATCTCCAGAAATCTAGATCCTGCCCGGAAGAGATGGGGAGTGGACTTGGTGGGGAGTCCCTTCCTTGGTCTTGGCAGGGGTCATTGCCGTGTACTTTTATTTCACCTGGATCTTTCTTTTTCCCCCTTCAACAGCCCTATTACCATATTTAAATGCAAGTATGTCTCTTTTCATTGGCATTTGCAGTAGCTTAGCCTGACGTTTCTAGAATAGCTCCTTCCCCTTTGAACTTCTCTCCTCCCCAGTAGTTCCGTGTAGCTAGGGCGATAGTCTTAGCATTTAGTGGGCTTCTAGTTCGCTGTGTTTGGGGGACGGCTCTCTCCTTTCTCTCCTCCCCTGCCACCCCCCTCTGCCCTCCACGGTGCATGCCCCTCCCCACCCCCTCATCCTGTTGGCAGTTCTTTATCTGGAAGGCTCAATGGCCAACGCTGGGCTCCTCTGTTGGGCTGTTTGCTGCTGGCTTCTAGCACATCATTTAAAACAAGTCACGAGAAATCAGCCTTGGGATCAGGCCTGCAAGTGTCTGCCTGGAGGCAGGCTGTTCGATGCCTGGGGTTGGGGGGCGGTGTCTGTCCAGGCTTGGCTGTGTGTACACGCGCTCATGGGCAAGAGAAGCCCCGGGGAGGGACTTTTCCTCCTCTTCCTTCAGCGGGACCCTCTGCGGCCACACTGGGTCGCCCTGTCCTGGCATTTAGTCCCCTTGCTGGCACAGCCTTGCAGCCTGGAGCGTTGTCAGATGAAGCACAAGGGCTTGGTGAGACCGCCAGGAGACCCTCAGTGCTGACTTGATCCAGTCGGTGGCGCTCAGACAGAAGAGCCTGATCTAAACCCTATAATGCACCTTGGGAGCCACAGGGTTCACCGCCCGTGGGTCCCTGCCACCCCACACTTCCGCCCCCAGCTGGGCACCCGGGATGCTTTGCCCTGGGCCTGTGACCTTGCTGACACAGAGGTCTGCAGTTAAGATAGTGGGGCGAGCTAGACTTGAGCCATCTCCTGGCCAAGGTGCCTGTGGGCCCAGAGGCCACACCCAGGGCCTCCCGCCTGCGGCTCAGGGGTGACCCCCGCCTGTGACCCAGCCCTGCTGTGCTCCGCCCCTGCCCTCAGCTCTGGACAAGCCCCGGGGGATCACCAGGGTACCAGTGTAGGGACAGCAGAGAGCTCACCCTGCCCGAGAGACGTTCCTCCTAACCTTCTCCCGAGGATTCTGGTGTGCCTTCTAGAGGCAGCTTCTGGGGTGACAGACGGGAGGGAATCAGACACACCTGATTCGCAGGTGTGGGATCCCAGGTAGGGATGCTGGGCCTTCCAGAAGCCTGAGAGCCGCTGATCCATGTCCCTCCTGAAGGCCCCTCCCCCACCCGTCCTCTCTGTGCGGGCAGGGCCTGACCGTGGGACGCGTCTTTGGGGGACCCTGGCGGGCCCCCCTTCACCCCAGCTCCCCTCTCTCCACCAGGCTTCCCAGCAGCGGCTTACGGACCGGTGGCGGCGGCGGCGGTGGCGGCGGCGCGCGGCTCAGGTAGGGAGGCGTGCGGCCCGGCGGCTCCCAGGCATGCCCCGTGTGCAGGGACCGTGACGGCCCGGTTGAATCTGTGTGGCTGCGTCTGTCCCCCACTCTCACCACGGCCCAGGGGGCGGGGGGAGCCCCACGGGGGGGCAGTGGCGGGCCTGCAGGCCGCAGGGCCGCGAGGACTCCGTCACGCAGAACGGAGAGGTGTGCTTCTTGTGGACTTCGGACGCCCGCCTCGCCGCACAGCCGGCCTCAGGGCGCCCGTGGGCATCTCCCTCCCTGGCTTTTGCTGGTTCACAGGGCCCCCCCGCCTCGTGTCTCTGACCCAGCCAGAGAAGCTCTAGGTTGTGAAGGGAGGCTCCAAGCCCATCCATGTGTTCCTGCCCCCTCAACCCCTGCTGCACTCCACAGGTGGGCTTGCCGACCCAGCTAGACCCCCACCCCTCCGCCTGAGTCCCTGAGGGTCAAACGTGGGCCGAGCCTGACCCCGGAGAGCGAAACGGCTCTGCCCAAAGCTCCCTACCACCCCAGGCTCGCTTCTTAGCACAGACCCAGAACTCCTGGCACTCCAGCTGCAAGGGAACTGGGGCTTCTCCTCCCACAAGGCTGCCCAAGTCACTGGGTCTCCAAATCCCACCTTTGCCAGGGTCTGGAAACCCCAGGGTGAGGCGGGAACCTCTCCCCGGGGGCCCTGTGGGCTCAGGCCAGAGCCGGGCTGTCTCCACGCTCCCCCAGACCCTCTGCCTTCCTGAGCAGGCAGGGCTTCTGCTGTGCGCTGGGCCCCACGAGGTCTCCAGGCCTCCCCCAGCACCGCTCCCCCAGCCCCCCAGAGGACCCCGCACCTCCTAGATCCAGGAGCCACAGTTCGTACTCTGTTCTCACACCCTGTGGCCAGGGTGCTGGAGATCCCAAGGGAGTTCAGTTTTACGTAACAGGGCTCGGAGGAGGATGGGGCGGAGGGAGATGCTGGTGAAGGTACCACGGGGCATTAAAAGCCTAGAGGGCGAAGGCCGCAAAGACCCAGACCCTCGCTGGTAAGAGACTGGCACAGTGAGGCCCTTTGGAAACGTCAGTCAAAAATCCGTTCCATGCAAACTGGCACTGCCTCGAGCTACAAAGGATCCCCTCCCCTGAGCCGCCCACTGGGGGTTGTTTGGAAGGGCCAGGGGATTCTCGGGGCTGCTGAGGGCCAGTTAGCCAGAGAGTTGGGCCGGGGCGCTGGGCACCTTTCATTGGCCTCCTGCTGCCCAGCCAGCCTCCAGAGGCCCCTGGCCCGTGGGCTAGGGTCCCTTGGTCCCCTGCCCTGGGAGCGGGTTGCCCAGCTGCCTCCTGGCTCCCGGTTCCATTTGGCTTTTTCTTGAGCACTTTTTGGTGCCATTATAAACGAGCCTCTGCCCTGCCTGTGCCCAGGAGGAGGGGCAACAAAAGGAAACTCGAGATTTCTGAGTGCTGTTGGTTGGCGTTCCCTCCGCTCAGTTTCTTTCTTATTGTGACTTGGATTATGAAACGAAACTTTAACCCAAAATTAACCCTGCCTCTCTCCCTGCCCCCATTCTCCTTGACTTCATGGCAAGTTTAAAGGGCAGCATGGGGTTCTCTGTGAGTCTGAACGTGGTTTCCCCATGGCCTCTGCCCCCCTCTGCCACCCCCACCCTCTCACAGACCCCCAGAGCCAGGTGGGAGTCCCACCCTGTCCCCACTAACTCCTAACCCCGAAGGTCAGCGCCATCTCCAACCACACCTTTTTTTTTAAATTTTTTATTTCAGGATCAGTGCTGTTTTATTTGTAGCCATTTCCATAGAGAGCCACGTCTCCCACAGGCCATTCTAGGTCAGCCATGCTCATCACCACACTGTTAGTGAATTCTATTCAGGAGTGTGCTCCCAGACCCCCGCCCACACCAATCTGGGTTAGTTAGTGCCAGGAGCAAACCCTCACCGCACTGTTAGTGAATTCTATTCAGGAGTGTGCTCCCAGACCCCCCGCCCACACCAGCCTGGGTTAGTTAGTGCAAGGAGCAAGCGCTCAACTCAGAGGTGCCCGACCCCAGCTGCAGGCTTGGTCAGGAAGCTACAAGACACCCATCAGTGCCCCCTGGGTGTGCCCGAGGGCGATGACCAGGCTGTGTCCGCCAAAGTCAGAGCTCTTACTGGGCTGGAAGACACGTGCCCACGTCTGGACAGGGTAGCCCGGCCCCCCTCCCACTAAAGCCCTTTGTACCTGGAGCAGGGTTGCAAAGCTGGGGAAGGAAGATCCCTGCCTGTCTCTCCACCTAGTGCAAGTCTGACCTGTAAAGACTCTCCTCGCCCCCCGCCCCTGCCCTTTCCCTCTGGAAAATGGTCTGGACGCCAGGTCTGGCAGGATGGCCCATTGTTGACCCCTCACCGTGGCCCCTGGCGTTTGGACATACGTGTGAGGGCTGCACAGACTGTGTGCATCGCCCGGGGCCAGCGGGCGCTCCCGGAGGGCTGACCGCCGGCTTCTCCCTTCCTGTGCTCCCGCAGCCCTGCTGCACTCATCCCAGCTCCTCCCCAGGCGAGCAGGATGTTCCTTCGGCCCGCACCCCCAACCCGAGCAAGCGCCTGTTGGAGGGCATCACAAGTTCACTGGCAGGGAAGGGCGGGCTCAGGGAGTCTGCGCAGTGCTGCCCCGAGCGGGGTCCCACGCGGCACCCGGCTGGGAGCTCCCAGGAGCGGGGCATGGGGTCTCTGCGCCCCAGGGGCGCCCAGGCTTGGCTGTGAGGGGCAGGCCGGCTGTGGAAGGCCCTCTTTTCACTTTCGCTTTTGTCTAGCCCCACCGTTTTGTGTGGTTCTCCCCTTCCTGGTGATGCCGTGCAGGGGGCCTCCGGAGCGGAAGCGCCTGCGAGAGCCGCGGGTGGGGCGCAGCTTGGGATTCGCTCAGCTCGCAGCCTGCACCCATCGGGAGCCCTGCGCCCCGGCCCTGGGGCGGGCGGCCCGGCGGCCCCTGGGGAGGGCCCGGCGACTCCTAGATGACTTCACTATCAGTGTCGCTTTTCTGTTACCTTCACCCGGAATTTGACACGTCATCTTTTCTTGTGCTCAGTTGGGACTTCATTTTGATCGTATCCATTCAGTTCCAGTGGCCCCATCATGCCCCCCCAAAAAACACCCTAAATCCAATTTGGCAAAGGACCCCACTGACAGGTGAAGGAAACGGTTCAGATTTCCAGACCACTTGATTTCTGGGTGGCATCTCGGGTGGGTCTGTGTATCAGTCTCAGAGCTTCCGGCCCCCCCAGCCCCGGCCCGGCCCCAGCCCATCCCCCGCCCCCGCAACCAGCCAGGCCCCCTTCCTGCGCTTTACACTTGCCAGCCTTGTTCCCGTCTAGTGACATGAGCTCCTGATGGTGGTGGTGGGTGTGAGAGTCACGTTTCTGTTGTCTTTTCTCTTGCTTGGTTGGGGCTGCGGTGAGAGTGTCTCTGAGGCATACTTTCCCGCCTCTCTTACACTAGGATCTGCACACCTCCTCTCAAACACTCTTCTGAGCACGCTCAGCGGGAAGGTTTGTCCACACCTATTAATCCTCTCTCAGTGTCCAGCTTCCTGTTAGTACCAGCTGGTTTGCATGTTTTTGCTTGTTCAGATGAAACAGTTCAAGAAACAAACTCATATCCAACTCTCGAGAAATGTCTTTTTTTGTACACTTTTGTTTTCGACTTTTTTTTTTATTAGTTACGACTCCAAAACACCTGTTGTCCAGTAAAACATTTCACACCCCCTGCCTGTTCTTAGACTGTATGTTTCTGTGGGATGAACGGAATGCATGCACTGTAGTAGATGTCCTTGGTAGCCGTAGCCGTAGCTGTAGAACATGCATTGTTGAGTTGATATTACAGGCCTCGGACGGCTCGGCGCAGCACGACTGTCTGCAGGATAGATAGCGTGGGGGCCAGGGAGAGAAGGGGCTCCATATTTTCAATGTTGCCGAAGGGCTTGGATCCATGCTCTCGCCATCTGCCACCACCACCTCCCCTCACACTCCCCACTCCCCCAGTCTGGAACTGGGTCACCACCCTCAGCTGTAACCTTCCCAACCGAGATCTCTCTCGATAGTGTCCTACTGTAGCGAATGAGGATAGAATCCGGGTTGCAAGGAGTTTTACAGTTTTTCCTCGTTCTTGTCTTCTTCATGGTTCTTGAATAGATCAGGTCTTTCCTCACTTCGAAAGGTCTAACAGCCGGGCTTCTCCAAGCCCACTACTCTTATTAGAGTCCTTTTCCAGCTCACCTTCAAGGATACAGGTTCATGTGGCAGCCCTGTCTGCATGGTCAGAGGGGAAATGAAATATGGTATGGAAAGGGAATCGGACCTTGAGATCCTCGGTCTGCAGATGAGGGGGCACGTTTGGTCCTGGTGAAGGTTGGCATTTGTCCTTCTGCTTGGTGAAGGTAAAGGGGGAAGGGGGGCAGGGCAGGTGGGGTGAGAGAGGTGACATTTCTGGTATGGAGGTTATTGGCACAGCTTCATGAGGAGGGGAGGGAGGGAACCAGTAACATCCAAAGAGGAGGCCATGGTTTGCCTCCATCTCCCCGGGAAGACTTCCCAGTCCTGCAGCCTCTGCCCTGGGCTCAGCGTGTGCAGTCAGCCAGCTCCAGGCACAATGTGTCCCCTCCATTTGTGGCGATGAGTCATAATGCAGGGCAGAGGTCTCTTGGAGCTTTGGGAGATGACCCTAACCTTTGTAAGTTGATGGAAGCAGTAGCTGCCGCCCAGGACCCGCTCCTAAAGCCAGGCTGATCAGTGGCTCTGACACAACACCGCAGGACACGGAGGTGGGATCTGAACCTTTGGGGTGCAAGTCACCTATTATCAGGGGAGACAGAGCCCCAAAGTCCACAGAGCCCAGGAAGTCCCCCCAAAAGTGTGAAGTGGCAATGCAAAACGGTAGCCTGTGGAGCGTGGCCCCGGGGCGGGGGGTGGACCAGCGCTGAATGTGAGAGCAGGCAGGTAGCCCAGATTGAGGGCCCCAGGGGCCCTGAGACCCGGGAAGGGAGGTCTGGGAGACACCAGCCTTCCGGTCCAGGCTTCACGGGGGTAGAGATGGGCCAGGGCAGAGGGGAATGGCTGGAGCTGGCAGGCTTCGGGGCTGCCGACGCTGCAGATTGACCCAGAATGGGGAGCAGGAGAAGCGGGTGGGGACGGAAGGAGGGGAGAGCAGAGAAGTCTCCCCCCAACCCTCCACCCCCACCTAAAGCCTGGGTCTGGCTCTGCTGGGAAAATGGCTCTGCTGCCCTGCAGCTGGACATCCTGAGTGTGCGTTCTAGGAGGTCAAGTGAGCGAGAGTAACATGCAGGTCCTGGGGACAGAATAAATAGTTGACCTTGAACCGTGAAACGAACTCTTTGGGGAGGAGAGTAGGTCCCAGGCCTGCCCTGATTTTATCTGGGGATATTCTTTCACGTCTCAGTGGCCTCCTATGCGTTAGGGGCCGGGGGTGTTCTCACACGCCTCCAGCTGCTGGCGGGATCCGGGTTTCGTGTGCACCAGATGTGGCATGAGCCTCAGTTCCCTAGTCTTGGTCTCCACAAGCCTGTTTTGAAGGTTTGCGTTATGCAGGCACCAGGGCAGGTAAAGGCGCGAGACACTTCTTGCCTTCAGTGGTCTGGGCAGGGGACACTTCTTGCCTTCAGTGGTCTGAGCATCTAGATCCCTCCCCCGGAAAGCCCTTATTTCCCATGATGCATTGTTTCTGGCACTGGCAGCTCCTTTTTAAAAGGGAAAATGGACCTTTATTTTTGAAGATGGCTTTCCTGGGCCTCCGTCAGCAGGATCCCATGTCCAGGAAGGGGGTGGGTGGGCGGGTTTGCAGTGCAGGCATCTCTCCTTTCCTGCCCAGCCTGCCTTGTGCTAGCAGCAAGCATCCTCTGGGGGTTGTGACCTCAAGATGGCCCATCTGTGGCGAGGGTCATGGGGCCACCCAATCCCTGGAACAGAGCCAGCACCTAAGAAAGGGGGAGAGAATCTGGGACCCATTAGGACCAACTGCTGCAGCCAGCCAGGCTTACTCGCAAGACCTTCCCTGAACAGACGTCTCCCAGTCACAGCCTTGTGCTCTGGGCACCAGGCCCTCGTTTCTCAGTTTGTCATTAACAGTCTCCATTTCTGGGAGAGCCAGGACTCTGCCCATAAAGAGTCCAGCATTGGATTTCAGTAACCCCAGTGAATTTATAATAATGTGCAGAGCTGCCCGCCTCTAACCTCAGCTTCATTCATTTTCCAAGGGCTTTCGGACCAACTCTGTTGAGGATAAAATACATCAGCTCTAATCAATAATTTTGTAATAGAAATACCATGCACTTGATAAATCAGCTCTGGCACAATTAGTGACTAGCCTCGAAGCCCAGATCTAAGTATAAGTTAATCCCAAAGTGAATGGAGTGGGAGCATATTAATGGTCTTTTAAATTAGCGGAATTATTTTCAGTGGGTGACACACCCGTGCCTGCCCCCCTGAGCTGGTTGACACCCTCCCATGCTGGCTCGGGAGGAGGGGTGGGAAGAATGATGCCCCTGAGCACTCTGTAACAGCACGTAGAGCCCCATGGACGGCGGTGTAGGAGCCCCTTCCTGGTACTCTGGGCTGGGCGATGGAGGCGCTGCAGGGTCTGGGGAGCCCCAAAAGTTGGTGAACCCATGTGCTGGTGAGAAGAATCTATGGAGCACCTGCCTGGGTGCAGCATGGTTCTCGGTGCTCCTGCAGAGCTTAGAGCACATGTCTGTACCACAGCCACCCTGACATGTGGGCAGGAAAGCGGAAGATTCTGGCTCAGTTTTACATGTTTGCTTTTATGAGAAAGCTGGGCTACAGAATGGTTCCGTGACTTATCCAAGGTCACACAGCTGGTTACCTGGTTAGCGAGGCTTTGGTCAAGGGTAGAGAACCCTGAACTTGAACCCAGGTCTTTGGCCTCCTTTAAGCAGCCCTGTGGAGGAACCGTGCTTGTTTATGAAGGACTCATCTGCCGCCTGAACACCCTGTTCCTGCAGGAATGTCCTGGGAAAGCCCCACAGCCTCGGCTGCCAGCTCCATGTCAGGAGCTCATGGGCCAACCTTTCAGATGTAGATTTCAGAACCAGACCCCGGGCACATCTGCCGTGGATTTAAATCGGCAGATATTTATTAAGTGTTTAACAGCAGTAGTTATTATTATACGTGACAGACATCATCCTGGGCCTTGATTCAAGGTGCTTTGAGCTGTCTCAGAAAACCCAGCTCAGAGCAGCTAAATATTATAGAGGATTTATTGGCCGACATCCTGGAAGCTCCATGGAAGAGTGAGCGTCCTGTGTGGACTGTTCAAGGCACTTTCTCTGCAGTTGTCTTAGTTTTGCCCTCCCTCTCCTTTCGATATTGTCTTTTTGTTGGTTTCCTATGATAGCAACGTGGTAGCCACAGTTACCTGCTTCATTGTACCCTCCCGGTCTAGAAGAAGAAGGAGTCAAATGGTCCCGATTTCTAGCAAAAGTAGAACTTTGTGCTGTTTGGCTAAGACCTGGGTTACATGAACCGGTCATTGAGGGTGGGATCCGACCCTCTGAAGAGCTCTGACACAGCATGAGATGGATGGATTTCCACAGGGAAATCCGGGTGCTGACAAAAGGGGGCACACGAGAATGATGCTGGAGAGACAAGCAGTGGGTGCCCTTCGCAGCCCTGGAAGCTGCTAGATGAATACAGAGCGCAGCCTCTGTCCTAGAGACTCTTCCAGCCTAGCCCGGAGACTAACGTGTGCTTGTAATACGACGCTTAAGCCCAGAAAAGAAGGTGCACAGAGGAGGGAGTGATTAGCTTTGAGGGGAAGGCAAGGAACGTTTTACAGGGCAGTGACTGTCCCTACTTTTAAAGGACAAATAGGAGCTCCCCAGGGTGCCTGGGGAAAGCAGCTAATGCATCACCACCAGAACAGCAGAGTGTTTCTGAAGTCCTGCAAACCCTTGGCTCTGGCTGGAAAGTGCTAACGAGCCCAGATTCACCTGGGTAACTGGGAGCCTCAGCAAGCCCTGAAACCAAGAAGTGACATCAGATTTCTATGTTAGACAAGCCTGAGAGCAGGGTGGATTAGAGAGACGAGACAGAAAGCGAAAGGGCAAGTGACAAACCATGAAATTTAAACCCTCCATAAATGTTCATATGCAGAGCCCAGTAAGAGATGCTGTGGGCCTTTCACTCTTAGCATTAGCTGACTGACTCCAAGCTGAACATCAGGCTGACCGGGGGACAGTGGGAGGCTGCCTAATGGGAAGTAGGGGTATAGGTAGATTCAGGCTAGAGTCTGGGAGAGGAAGACCTTGAAAGCCAGATTGCTATAGTCATGTTGGTGGGAGAGAGGAGTTCATATTCTTTATGGCAGTGGAGCTCACTAAGGACAGAATCAACAGAGGGAGATCAACCTGGCAGCGGCCCCACGGAGCCCAGCCTGACGCCTGGCCCCTGCGGCTGTGCTTTGTGACCTGGAGGAAGGGGAGGAGAGCAAGGCAGACCCTGCAGAGATTCTCCTTGGTTTCTGCCAACAAGTTTCTGTTCATCCCCTGCGTGGGACTACTGGTTCCTGTTTCTGTGTCCTTGTGGCAGCCTCTGCCCCTGTCCTTTCTGCCAGCCCCTTTCCCTCTGTCCTCCTCTTTGCTTCCTCTGTTCAGATCTGCTTCAGAACGCCACACCTGACTCACCTTCCCTGGGGTGCCCTCCTCAATGAAAGGCAGAATTTTTTGAGTCTCCAGAAGGTGTTTTGCATGTTGTCTCAGAGTGGTGCCTGCCTCCTACCATATCAACCCTCCAAGGAGGCAGTCAGCCTCATTCTTAGTGTAGATGAGTAATTACCATGCAATTAGAGAAAGCAGAAAACAAAGGGGCCCTTTGTTCCTGGATGCTCATTAATAAATGAAAAGGTCTCCTCTTCCCATCCTGGGATCCTGCACCACGGGATATGGGCAAATTATGCTTTTCAGCAGCTGTGATTGGCTGTTGCATGAGAGATCCATTCTAGATCTATCAGGATGAGGGGAGCCACAACGCAGTCCGCTCTGTGGCGTGGACAGGAGAGTCATCTCAAAATTCAAACCCACCTGAGAGGTCTCTTAAGGGAAGGATATCTTGCAAGTGGTTGGTAGAATGCTAGAGACACTTCCCAGCCAATTTTAATAAAATATAGGTAATATGTTAAAATACCTCACATTTATTATGAATTAGTCGTGTACTGTGCCAAGTCCACCTCCCTTATCCCATTTAATTCTCATAGGCCTATGCAATGGCTGCTGTTATTCCCATTTCCATTTTTAAGGTTTAAAAACTGTGTCTTAGCACCAGTGAGGTGGCAGAGACAGGATTTGAGCCTAGGTCTGCCATCCCTGCAAAACACTGTGCCTTTGAAACATACAAAAACAAATCCCCACTGTTGGCCATCAAATCAATTCTCCATATCCCTAGGGGAGGAGGGAACCCGAAGTCATTTTCAAAAGGCATTACATGTACTTTTTGTACCTGCCTCTGCCATTGCAAACTTAACATCATGGTTGTCTGGCTTTAGCTGACATTTCGGATCTGGCTTCTGGTCTCTGAATCTTTTCAGACCAAAGGTACACAAAGGAGGCGTGGTCCTGTAAGAATGAGCCAACCTGAAGATAATCATTTGAAAGGAGACTTTAGCTAAAACAGAACTGAAGGAAGTTAGCCACTGCCCGTAGGAAACTAAGCCGTGGAGCAGGGCTGGGCGTCTTTGGGCAATGCAGACTTCTCCATAGGGATCAATCAACATCCCTTCCTGCGAGCTGGAACACTGCATCTGGAAGGTCGCTGGGTAGTGCCTCCCAGCCCTAAGGCTGGGAGGAGATTGGCTGTCCAGTTGCTGGGGCTTTGCCTTAAGCCAATGGCCGGGAGGGGCGGGGCCGGAGGCGGGATCAGCGGGCTTCTCGGCCAATCATCCTGCAGGGAGGCTAGACCCTCAGTACCATGGCAACAGCGAGCAGGGGCTCATTTGTTTTGTAGATAAGTAATTACTACGCAATTAGAGAGAGCTAAAAATAAAGGGGCCTTTTGTTCCTGGTTACTTATTAATATTAATAAACTGGTCTGTCCAGGTCTGTGGTAAACAATTAATGCAAACCTGTGTGCCGGTGGAAGAGCCCACTGTGGGAGGTCAAGGCTGCAGAGCCCCACTCTCCCGTCTCTTTCTGGAAGTTATTTCTGACTGTAACGTGCAGAGGGTCGGCTTTCCCGGTCTTGAGGGGAAGAGGAGATGCTCAGCCTTACCAACACACGGGACCCACGATGCCCCCGAGTCAGGACTGACCCAGACAGAAGAGTCTGGTAACTTCTACCCAGCCTCCAGAGAAAAGACCCACAAGCACAGCAGCAAAACCAGAAAACACGGACCTCTGTTGGAAGAAACCTCTCACCCAATTTTGTTACCTATCGTTGGCCATGTCATTTGACTTTTCTGGGTGTGGGTTGTTCAGCTCCAGGTACATAAGAGTTTCTAAACCTTCCACTGAGGTAGCCCCTGAGAGTTCAGTGTGTCCCCTCCCACCTGGCTTAAAGAGAAACAAACAAGACTTGGGACTGGCTTGCTGGAAGGTTATGTGGTTGTTCAAGGGTTGACCCCACAGCTTCTGGCTTCCCCTGTCTGGCCTTGGAAATAGAAAGAGCTCAAAGGCATGCATCTCCCTTATATCCCTTCCCTTCCTAGGGAACAGGTTGCCTTGTGGATTAATCAGATAAGGATGATAAGAGGCTTAAAAAAAAAAAAAAAAGAGTGGAGGAGGAGGAGCCCGGAAGACTTGGTTTGCATCTGGCTTCTGCCAATGGCAAGCTGCTTGATTTAGGGGCAGAGGATTTCAGACTGTTGGGTTCTTGGGCACCCCTCAGCTCTATAGCTCTGTATTGCTGCTGTTTCCAAAGCTCTGGATCCCTTATCATTGGGAACAAAAGGGGTGACCGTGATAATACCTTGAGATCTGAGAGAAGTGACTGGAGAGAAAGCCAGGGGCTTCCAAGTGATGTGTCACCTGGTAGGGAATAATTTGAAACACCTGTCATGCCTTTTTTTTTTTTTTTTTTGATGTACAAAGGCATTGAAAGGGATAGAAATATTTCCAGAATTGTGTATTATTTTTTTTAAAAATTTATAGTCAAGGTTTTCATCTTTGGGTGTGGTTGATTAACCCTTTAGAGTGTGGCACTTTGGATAATATTAATAAATGTAGACCTGTTCGTAGCTACCATCGATGAGCTGTGAAACAGGGGTGAACACAGTGGTTCTTGAACCTGGCTACATGTTAGAATCACCTGGGGAGTTTTTAAAATTCCTAGTGTTCAGGCCACATTGTGAATCCATCAAATCAGAATCTGCAGGGGAATTAGGGCGGGGTAGGGGGTGCCTCAGCAGTACTTAAATCTCCCCAGCAAGTCCAGTCTGTAACCATGGACTCAGATACCTCAAGGTTCTTCTAGATATAGAGCCTCACACAATGTCTGTGATTCATCATCAGAATCCCTACCTTCAGAAACAGATCAGCAGAGTCACAAGACAGACGGTTCACCCCAGCTTCCTCTAAGGACAGAGATCATGAGCCTGTAGCCTTGGGGCTCAGGCCTCTCCTACCCGCCACTGGCCCTCCCAGCAGGGACAGGAGATCCACCCCTCCTGGACAGGCTGAAAGGGTCTGTGTCCTCATAGGTGGATTCTCCTGCCTCCCCCAAGAATAGGCCTGTCCTAGCTGAGATTGAGAGCGTGTACACGTAGGACCAGCGGCCCGGAGCAACCATAAGCAGGAAAGCAGCCACCCTCCTTGACTGTCTGACGAATGCGGGCCCTTCGGTAAGGTCGGAGTTTGTTTGTTATTAAAGACTTAATTAGAAACATGAGAGGGAGCTGAATGGCACCGTGCTTGGCTAATTAGTGACATGTATTCGCCCACTTTGAACTTCAAGGACACAGAGCTATTAGCGCTTACAGCAAAAATGGATTAAACTCCGGTGCCATTACAATCGTTAAAGACGGGCAGCTCAAGTGGAAAGCCTTTTGTACAGGTCCTCGAGGGGTGGCCCTTGGGCATCCTCCCCACCCCACGCCCGGGTTTCTGGAACCACAGACAGTGAGTTTCCATGGCCTGGAATCAGGCAGTAAGCACTGAAGGTGCTCACACCTGAGGGCTCCCTGAAGGATGGCCCTCGCTAGACTGGAGTGGTCTTTGGGGACTAAGACCAACCCTCTGCTTGCACTGTCTGGGGTACATGGAAGGACTTCCTTTCTCTCTGACACACTCTGACCCCAGCTAGACTGCATGCCAGCCTTGTGCCCAGTATTGTTCTGAGATGTGGTCCAGAGGAGGGTGGCCTGGTCCTCAGGAGAGAGGCTATCGCCTATCTGCTATGGCACGGGCCTTAAAGAGATGGCCCACCTCAGGGAGCCCCCAGTCTGGTGGGGGACACACCCCCACCACCAGGGAGCTCCCGGTTTGGAAAAGGCAGCAGGGCCCATGCCCTCAGGAACTGGCACTTCAGTACTGTAGGTGTGATTCATCATCCTTGGTTTTGCAACCTCCGCAAAGCAAAGGAAGATCCAAATAAACAGAAGAAACCTTCGCAAACCACGGTGCCAGGAAGGACAGCTGGGCAGTGTGATTCAATCTAAAAGCAGCTGGGAGTTGCTCCGAAGTCCAAGTGAGTCAGTCTGAGACACTGTGAGACCCTGGACGCATCCCCGCATGGCCCCAGCCCCAAGTGTCCCTGTCAGCGACCCCAGGGCGATAAAGCCCATCTTACGAGTTGTTAGGAGCGAGAACAAGACGGTGTTAAAACGCCTGCCGGTGCACCTGGAGGACTTCTCTAGTGGCTCAGATGGTAAAGAATCTGGCTACAACGAAGGAGACACAGCCCAGGCCCAGGCCCACTCAGCGCTGCTCCGTCCCCAGAATTTACCCCTCATCAGATGGCAGTCGGCCACTAACCCCACACCTCCTCCTCCCCAACCAACCCAGCCTGGTCCTTTGTAAAGAAGAGACATACCCAAGTCAAGGCTGATACTCAAAAAGTGTCAAGACAGAAAGAGAATGAGCTGTTTCCTATTGAGGTTGTCCAGCAACATAAAGTACCAGCCATAAAGCCCTCCTTAGATGGGGTTCTGGGGGCTGTCTCCTTGCACTGATCTGAGTGATAGTGTGAGTATCCAGGTTCGCTAGGAACTCAGGATGTGAGGGGTTTGGAGCTGGCCAGCAGTGAAGTTGTCTCTTTTGGGAATGTGATTTGACCTGAAGCTGTGACCTTTCTACAAAACCGTGAGTCCTGAGTCTTAAGTTGTACTGTCCATCCATTCCCTACTTAAGATATGCCAGCACTAACCAGCAGACATCTGGGCCCCCCACAGTGGTCTGAAGCAGGCTAGATGTTGAGAGAATAAGCAGAAACTGCAGTCTTCGAAGACCAGCATCACTGAAACCAGCATTGGGAGTGTTTGTGACCCTGACTCCCTGTGAGTCCAGGGAGCGAGCTGACTCTCTCCACGTGTCACCTGCAGTGTTTGCAATGAGCCAGGCATCTCAGATGTGTCAACACATGCTGACGGCAGGCTGAGTTTGTCCTTCCCGGCAATATATTGATTTGTATAGGGAGACAGGAAGAAAGAAACACCATCACACAGCTCTCTCAATCCTCCCCTAGTTTTATTAAAGTGTGTCTTCTCCTTGTCTTCTGAAATAGCTTGAATTTCAGCAGAGCTTAAAAAGAAAAAGAAATGTCATATATAAAATTGATTGTCCCTGCATCTGGGTCCCCGCACCGATCTGATTTTCATTTACTTTGTCACGGTTTTCCCAGGTTAGAGGTAATTGCTGGCCCTCTCTGTCTTCCTCTCCCACCTTCAGGCTAGGCTCCGGGAGATAAGTTTGAGCTGAGATCCCTGGGGCCCAGTGGCCGGGCAGACTGCTGGAGTATGATTCCCCCTTGCTCCGCTGGAGACGAGCTGTGGTAGCTGACAGCTGAGTGTCTCTCCTGTTATCAGAAGCAGGCTTAGTTTTTCAGGCCAACCTTCCCCGGCTGACCACCGGCATTCATTTACTGTGGGCACGACTTGCAGAGGGCACGGTGAGAGTGCAGATCAGGGTCCCCAACTCTGTTTGCAGGGAAGCCTCAGCTGACCAGCTGGCATTCCTGAGAGGCTGGCTGTTCAGAGTCAGGTCTCAGCTTCTGAGAGCCGCCTGGCGTTATGAAACGCAGCATCCACTGAGCCCCCCGTGGTAAATGGGAATCGGGCAGGTTGCTCTTGGTCTGGAGAACCCAGGGCCCCTTGAGAACCTGGAGAGCCCCCACCTTCTGCACACACACCCCTCCCAGAGGGTCGCTCGCTGAGACGCAGTCTCTGCTGCTGTGGAGTTTTAATCCCGGCAGAGAGAAGAGTGGTGGTCGGAGGCGCAGTGACTCTGGTATCAGCCCATCAGCAGAGCCCCTCTGCTCACTGCGTTCTCAGTCACTCTCTTTAATCCTCTAAAACAAAACTCCCTACAATCTAGTGTGATACATTAAGATGAAAAACACCACACGGGCTTATGCTCTAGGTCCCGCATTCTTCAGGAGCTTGGGGCTGGGAGCGGGTCCGTGACACCCAGCAGCCCAGTCTCCCTGCCCTCGCGCCTCATGCAGGCACAGTAAGGTCTGCTGGGCAGCAGGTTACCTTCTGAGTTGGGCTGGGTGCAGGCAGGCCTACTGCTGCGCCTGCTTTGTCCTGAGCAGCACACACTATCCCGGCAATGTGCTGGGGGCCGTGAGGCCCCCTCCCGAGATGGATCCTGGCGGCCACAGATAATTCGTCAAGTGGGAGACTGAAATTGTCCTGAGGGCTGGCTCTGCTTTTTGGTGAAAAGTGAGAGCCACCAAACCAGGACCCAGGTCTGAGCCTGGGACTTGGTGGGCCCTGGCTTGTCTCAGATCTAGCAACAGTTCTGTTAACAGTTTCTTTCTCTGAATCAGTAATAATCCACTCTTCAGGCCTTAGAGCCAGAGATGCCCTCCCAGGGGTGCCCGCCTCCAAGTCCTGGGCTCTAGCCTTCTGCCCTGTGTCCAGCGGCATCACGTTGGAAGCATACAGAAGTATCAGGGCTTCCAACCTTTCCTAGACCTGCAGTGTGGCTCTCCTGATCTCCTGATCCTCACTACCCTCTCCCACAACTTCCCCACCCTCAGTGACAAATTCCACTCCCAGCCCAGCTCCTTCTGACCACAGTCGGGCAGAACCACATGCAGACTCATACCCACCAGAAGGAAAGGTTTGCCGTAAACCCCCCAGATGCTCCCGAGCTTTGGGTCTTGCCTCTGCAGGTCAGGGTCTGAGCCTGCAGGACAGACCTTGGAGAAGGACTCTGGGATGGCTTTCCTGGGCCAGCCATCCAGGTGTATTCCCTTGATAGGAAGTGTCTCCTTTTATCCGATGCAAAATGCCACCAACTGAAATTTAGATGCATTTCCTCTTGCTAGCCTCAATGAGAGGTCGTGTCCTTGCTTTCCTGCCCATCCCCCCCATTCCCCAGAGTCTTTGCATCAGGTCCAAGGTGATTGAATGCAGGGTGGTCGATGAAACAGATCCTTTTGTGAAATCACTTCCTGATTTGTTTGGCCAGTGAATTGTGCTATCGTGTATCAGGTTTTCCTAAACCTGCGGATGGTGACCTGCCTTGTTGGGCTCTGCATACACAACTGTTTCGAAAACGGATGTATTTGTTCTAAACGTGATGAGTTACAGGCATTCCTCTTTTGCATTTTTGCCTCAGCCCACTGAGAGTCAGGCAGAGTAGGGCAGGACTCTGGAGGGTGAGGGGCTGACACCCACCCAGGCAGGTAGCTGGAGGTCAGGGCTGGGGTCACACTCAGGTCTTCTGACTCCAAGTCCAGCGCTCCCTTTCTCCGCACCGTAGCTGCCTCCCTGAGCATACTGCTGCCTGGACCCAGAAAGCCCAGAGAATGCCTGGGGCACAGGGCGAGGAGAGGCGCCTGCCCCGGATTAAACCGCTGCTGTGGACACTGCCCAGAGCAGCCAGTGGAGAAGTGACCTTGCTCCCCCACCATGAGTTCCCAAACTGCTGCTTGGTGCAGGGCTTGCCCAAGGCCACTTAATGCTCACAGCTTCTGCTACAAAAATGCCAGGGTGTTTGCAAGACATTGTCCTCTTTGGGGACAGGAGTTATAACGTCCTTTTTAAATCTCAGCACTATTCATTCAGCAGTACCTACTGAGACCTCTTCCTCCCTCCCTCCACACGCACACAGACACAGACACCCTAGCTGAGCAGCCTTGAGGGACATCCCATTCCCTCTTCCTGACCTGACCCTGGCCTTGGGAGCATTTCTGCCCCTTAAAATGAGCCTGGAGGTAACCTGCCAGGAGACAGCCCATTGAGAACTGATTCAGGGTAACTAGCGTGGAAAGCACCCTCAGGCCAGGGGCTCAAGGCATGCTCCCCCCGCCCCCACCTGCCTGCCTCTTCTCTCAAGGTCACAGCTTGGAGGGGAGGGGCTCCTCCTTTACTGTGTTGCCAGCCGGTGTGCAGGGGGAAAGTCCCCAAAGAAGAAGATCACCGTGTCCCTCTTGCCTTCCCACCACCAAACAGCGCATGTTGGTGTCTGAGTGCCCCTCCCCTTTCCTTCTCAAACTGCTGAGCTGGGTAGTGCCCTCCTGGAGATGCATGGGTTCAGGACATAGGTTGGCTTGTTAACCCGCTTTCTGGAGCCTGGGTCCTCTGCACACAAAGAAAGGGGGACTCATTGACCGAGGAGCCCAGTGACCCGGCTCCTCTACGCCCTCAGCCCTTGAGGGAGCAGGTTCCACTGTCCAGAGGAAAAGGACCAGCCCAGAACCAGGGGCTCCTGGCCTGCCGCCTGCATCCTAGGCAGGGAGCCAGGGCCCCGTCTTTCGGCCCTGACTGGGGGGTGTCTGCAGGGTGACGGAGCTGGGGCTCAGGTGTGAAGAGGGCAAGTGTGTAACTGTGCAAGACTTAGGGTTTTAAAGCTGCATTGTAACACAGTGCCTCCTCCACAGTGATTCTGGAGTCATTGGATGGAAGAGGATAGAAGAGGGAGGGGCGATGTAGGCCCAACTGGGAGACTCCCTTCAGGCCAGCTCTCCAGCTGCAGGTCTCCTGAGCAACGGGATGGGGAGGCTAACGGGTGGGCCAAACACCACCAGCCCCTCTGTCTTCTGACCCTCCAGCGGGGCGTGTTTCTAGACAGCATCCTTGCATGAGCATGCAACCTCCTCTCTGCCAGGCTCCTTCTGCTGGCTGGGTTAGTCTCTGGGTAGCCCTCACTCTGCTGGGAGGAGCCGAGATGGAGCTCGCTCTCTCCTTCTTGGCTTCTAGATGGGCATGCCCACCCTGGATCCTCATCTAGCCAGAGGAGAGAGAGGTCAGAAAGCCTTGACCTTCCACCGTGGCTCCACCTCCCACCCGTTACCCTGAAACAGAGCTGGCTAGTTACTCTCTTGGTTCCTTGGTATAGCAGTGGGGTCAGCTGCCTGGGTGAACCAGGAGTCAGTGTCTGAGCTCTCTCTGCTTTCCCTGGCCTGGAAAAACAAAGTGTGTAAGCCTGAGATAATGCTGTCTGTTGAATATCTCAGCTTGATCCTTGCTTCCGTGAGAAGGGCCAAATGTTATCTGCAAGTTTAATCTCCTGTATTCAAAAATCCTGTCCCCTCTGTCTGCCAGTGCGCTCCCAAATCAGCCATTCCCTTGCTCTGAGCCTCTGGGTTTTTGTTTTTTTTTTTTTCTTTAACCTGTGCTTTCCATCAGCCAGTTTCTTCCTTTCTTGGCACAGCTTCCTAGGGGCCTGACCTTGAAGCCTCCGGCCCCAGATGGCCTTCCCGGGAACCAGCTTGCCTTTTCTCTGCTGAGTTGGGAGCCCGGCCCTGCTTGGCTCGCTCTCCTTGCATCTTTGCATCCTATCTCGGTTTCCCACCAGCCTAGCTGGGGTGCATCGTCGGTCTTTTTCCATCGTGGCGACTAGTCGGTAGCAATCAATCCAGGTTTGGCTCTTCAAGCCCCCGCCCCCCCCCCCCCCCGCCCCCACACACACACACCCAGAAGTGAGGAGTTCCAGCCACAGGTGCCCAGGGCAAGGTCATGGTCCAGAGAAGATTTGCAGATGTCTTCCCTGCTGCCACTGAGGGCAGGTGGGCCCAAGGCAGAGGGAAATGCCGAGCATAGGCAGGAGGGAGAAGGCTGTCGTGAGGAGCACCCACTGGGATTCAAGGAGGTTCGTGGAACCCGTTTTGTCTGGTTCTTCAAGATGGACGAGTTGTAGTCCAGAACTGGCCAGCCTGATTCACCTTGAACTTCAGAAGTCAATGAGAAATTACTTTTACAGTATAAAAAAGATGGTTTTTTCTATTATGGAAAATAAAAGATTTAAGCTACTAAAGGGAAATGAAGAAGAGACACAGTTAACCTGGTTGGCAAGCTGTGGTCCTCGCTGGGGCGGAACCGAGTAAAGGCGGGGGCCTGGGGCAGCGTCTCCTCACCCTGCCCCCCACCACCACTACTCCCCAAGGAGCATGTGGGTGTGAAGTCTCGTCTCCTGTAGCAAAGGTCCAGTCCTGGTTCTTCTTTCTGATAGTCTGGAGTCTATCTGAAGATAACCAATAGAACGCAGGCTTTTCGGTCAGATACGCTTTCGTGATCATTTGGTTCAGTCAGTATGCTCTGAATTCATACTTCTTTGTCTTTTTTTTTTTTTAACAAAAGGGAAAAAAAAAGTTTAAATCCCCCCTTTCCTTCTACTGCAGGAGGTGAGTGTGTGGGTGTCCTGTAGCATCACTGGCGTTCACCAGCTTTGGCCCAGAGCCTCCAGATTCTCCATCCCCACCCCATCCCTCCCTCCATCCCCTGCTCGCCACCCCAGAAGGGAACCCTCTGCCACCATCATTACGGTTATGTTAAGATGCCCAAGTCTTCCATGACATATCCCATCCTCCGACCACTTCAGTATTGGCGACTTTCATTCAGGGATATAAACGGGAGGGGTGGGGAGGGAGGGAGTAGCCAGTGGGGAGGGGGGGGAGGGGTGGGGGGAGGGAGAGCCGAAGATCTTTTTTGTCTTTTTTGTTGTTGTTTAAAACAAATTTGTCATTTAATGGATCCAAAAACAAGAAAAAAAAGTGAAACCAAAAAATTCCCTCCCCAAAGATTTTTTTTTTTTCCTGGACACAAATTGCTTTGTTTCCTGTCACATTTTAATATCAATATTAACACAATGTGTAGTCTAAACCTAGTTCCTTTGTAGTTTGCATGGGATGTGAATGCTGTCTCAACGTGCCCAGATCTAGACAAGACTGCATGAGCATCAATTCAGATGTGGAAAAAAAAAAAAAAAAACCAACTCTCTCTCTTTTCCATATATCTCTCTATTTCTATTGTGATAATTTGGTGGGCAGTGAAGCACCCCGGTTGGTTGCCATACTGTGTTGAATGGTTGTTTTTTTTATTCTATCTCTTTTTGGAGCTCCGAGCTTCTTAGTAGTAGCCTGGGCTGAGTATTCTTGAGTCCCTGCTGATGTCTTCGCATGGCCTTGGTTGAGTGTTAGAAGTCGGGCCTCAGCTGTTCCTCCCGAGTGTCTGGCTTGTGGTGACCGGTGCATGCCTGGCTTCCAGCCTCATACCCAGCTCTATTCTCTGCACACCAGTCCTGAATAGCTACAGTGCTCAACCGAATTTTGGCGGGCCCGCTTCCCCGGCAGGCTCCAACCCGGCGCGGCCCGGAGGCTTCCCGGGGGCCAACAGCCCAGGACCCGTCGCTGACCTCTACGGCCCTGCCAGCCAGGACTCCGCAGTGGGGAATTACATAAGCGCCGCCAGCCCTCAGCCGGGCTCCGGCTTCGGCCACGGCATCGCCGTAAGTACCTCCCCGCCCCTGCCCTCCCGCCTGTCTCCTGCGGCCCACGGTGGTGGGGGGGGGGGGCGGTGATGTGCCAATGTGCCAGGGAAGCCCCGAGCCGGCAGGCCAGGAGCGGGCACCGGGTCCCCCGCCACACCCACGTCCGCCACCCCCAGCTGCAGCTTCTCACCGTGCGCGGGCCACAGGTGGAGTGGAGGGAGTGTGGGCAGGTCACTCCTGGGTCACGTTCAGCCCACTCAACCCTGAACCGCATGTACAACCCATTGCATCCCTGGCTGCAAAACAAAAAAAAGTGTTCCTCCCTCGAAAGCTGGTGTGTGAGACCTTAAAGGAAACAGGCTAAGGCAGCTGCTGGCTCATAGTAGACCCCTGGGGTCAGCCCCTCTGCTTGATCCCGGCCTCCTGGAGATTCAGGGGGGCTGGGACCTTGGAGCTAGGGCCCCGTCCCGTCCCCGTAGGATGACAGGCTGAGTCAGTAGAGTCCTGCCTGGGGTCCTGGGGCAACACTGGGGCCTGGGACGTACCGTGGGGTGCAAGTCCCGTCCCAGGGGGTTTCCTCCGCTAATGTTTCCTACAGTCTCCGGGTTCCAAGTAAGTTCCCTTTGCGTTCTTTAGCTCCACCCGCCCCAAAGGCCAGGTGCATTTGACGTTTGTAATGCTCTGTGGTTCTATAATCTGACTAATCCAGGCGATGGAAATTTGCTTAACAGATTTGCATGCTGTTTTCAGATTGTATTGTTCTTCCCCCTCCCGGTGTGTGTGAGCATGAATGTGCCTGAGCCCACTCGCTCGCTGTCCCTTCCATTGGGGAAACTGAAAATCGGCCAACCTCTCCATCTTGGAGACAGTTTGATTTTGAGCTTAAGAGGGAAGTGTCTGCCGTCCCAGGTCACATCCCTGTGGGAGAACCCTGCCTACCGGGCTGTGCTGGGGAGAACAAAGCAAGTGCAGACGATCAGGGCATCGGGGCGGCCAGTCTCTGCCCCTGGCATTGAAAGGTCGCCCCCCCCCAACCCACACACATGCGCACACACACCGTCTCACACATTCATACACGCTGCACACACACATGCACACACACACACACGCCTTGCCTGGCCTGTGCAGTCCGGGTCCTTGTTGAATCCCACTCCAGAACCAGTATCGCTTAGTAATTTGGGGAGTACACCCCCTCGGATCGGCTGTAGCACCTAATCGAGAGCAGTAACTAGTCAATCCAGAGCTGCATCCGTTTCAGGGATCGTCTACCACTGTGGACACTCAGGTGTCACCAGAAAAGAATGGGTCACCTGGTGGGCCCCCAAGGTTACTTGCCGTTTTGTGTCGGGCACGGTCAGCACCAGAAACACTGACCCTATCTGTTCATGAAAACCTGGGTCTCTGACCCGTGTGCTGTGATGGTTTCTGAAATAACAACGTCAAGTCACGTTTGGTCTGCACAGGGCTGGCCTTCTCCCCAGCTGGAGCCGTCGGGGGCTGTCTGGGGCGCAGGGCAACGGTGCCTGCCGTTGGTGGCACAAGCCCCCGTCTCCTCTCATCCACCTACCCCTGGGAATCTGGCTCTCAGTTTTCCCCTGGGTGAGCGGACAGGCCAGGGTGGGGAGTCAGGGCTTGGGAGGATGTCATCCTAGCCCCTCATGGCACGGTGTCTCAGAATTACATATTCATGCTGGCAACCACAGTCTAGTCCTAGCGATAATTTCCTTTCCCAGAATATGACAATCTGTTCCCATGTATAGCGTGCTGATGACCTTAACAATTGTGCAATTTTAGGGACCTTTGATTGCAACGGCCTTTACAAATGGATACCACTGAGCAGGTGCTTCCGTTGCCACCCCACTCTGAGGTATTGCCTTTTCTGCCACGTGTCTCGCCCGCCAGGCGTGTCCGTACATGTGTGCGCACTGGGCACGCAAGTACGCACGGGCCCTGGTCCCATCACGTCAACGTCTCTCCCTCCTCTTTCTCCACCCCTTTCCGGGGGGGTGGGGGCAACAAGATCCAGCCTTTTAATCTCTCATCCCTCCTCTGGCTTAAATCATGACCCTCATTTTTCTTCCACTGTCTTTTTTTTTTTCCTTGATTCTTTTGATCCTTTTTCTCTATCTTTCCCACCTCTCATCTTTCTCTGTCTTGAAATACGATCAAAAGTGTGGGAAACTGGAAGGAGATGCTGTGCTGTGCCCATCCCAGGGGGACGGAGGCAGAAAGACGTCAGACTTCTGCCAGGCTTGGGGGCGGAGGGTGCTAAGGGTTGTCGGGCCCTCTCAGCTCCCCAGAGCTCGCTGGGCTTGGCCAGTGGGGTTCATGCAGTGAGACAGCCAGACTCCATCTTTCAGTGAAAAGAAAACATTTTTACCAGTAACTACTGAGTAATTATCCAGATTACCGCCCGAAAAGCAAATTAAATTAACGACATCACCTGCGTTACATGGATTTGGATCCCTGCCAGTTTCCTAACCTTTTAAACTGAGCTCAAGTTAATTAAACATTTTTTAAATCACTTTGATGGGGATATGGAAGGGGTGGAGTGGAGGAGAGGGGAGGTTGGGGCAGTCAGTAAGGGAGCCTCTTTCCACATTCTCATTGAAGACGGGTATCCCTCATCCTCCGGAACAGCACCAGGAAGGGAGAAGGGGTTCTCTCGTGGAAGCTCAGTATGACCCGTGTGAGCGAGCTGGTTTTGGGTCTTGAGACAAGAGTCTGTTTCTTCGGAAGAGAGAGAGCCACAGCTGAGGCCTGGGAGTGGATCCTGCTTGCAAAATCCCAGCTGGGACATGAGCCCTGTCCCTCTGGGAGAAGCAAGGCTGAGTGAGATGGATTTGCCACTTTGGTTTGCAGTCAGCAGGACGCCCCTCTTGTTGAGGGTTGCTCCAGGCCCCCGAGCCAGCCAGGACCCAGTAGCGTGGGCCCAGCTGGGGGACCAGGTGGAGCCAAGCTCCATACATTTCTTGGATTTCTCTAATATTGCTCTAAGGAATCACCTCGACTAACGCAACTGCCTCTCTTAACCCAATAAACCCCGTGTGTGAGTTCTCTTCACCCCCTCGCCTCCACTTCCCTTCCAGCACTGACCCAGCCATTGCTGGCCTGCCGGAGCCAGAGGCCACTAACAGTGTGAAGGAGAGCTACTCACGACTAATTCAACTGGGTTTAGGGGTCCCAGCAAAGCGAGGCGCCCCTGAGAGCAAGGCGGGCTGATGGACCCAAGAACGTGGGGGGCTGACGATGGCTCCAGGCCTTGTGGAGTCAGATGACACGGGGATCAGTCAGCTGCCAGTGCCTCCTCCCTCCCTGCCAGAAACAGGCGGGCGGTGCAGGGCTCCCTGCCGCCTCCGGCCCCACCCTCCTCGGCAGAGCTTCCCTGCGGGTGGAGGGAGGTGAGGCTGCCCGCAGCCCAGCCTCCCGCATCCAGCTTTAGGACTTAGAGGATGGAACAGAGTATCGAGTGGAGCTAACCACCCGCCCCCTCCAAAATGATTAAGTGGGCCCGTTGAGTCACATGGCCGCCCCAAAGCACACACAAGTCTGTGCCCAGCAGAGATGACCCTCAGCCCTTTAGCACCGTCCGTGAAAGGAGGAGCCCTGGCTCCCAGCCAGTTCAGGGAGAATCAATCAGCAAGTCTGTGAATCCCAGGCCTGTTCTCATTTCCTAGGACCAAAGCTGGTTGTTAGTTGTTGTGTGTGTTTCTACAAGCGTCCTGACCTGGAGTCTTTTGTATGTAATGTGACTTCTTTAAGTAGAAATTTGCAGTTTTAGTTATGGACAGTCCTTGACGGGTGTCTCCTAAAGACAGACACTTTTAAACATTTAGCTTTGAAAACAGACTCTTGACCAGAAAAGGCAGCGCTAGTCACTGCAGGTCACCGTTTCCGCTGCAAACCCAGCGTGACCACATCTGCTGACCCCGTTTTCCACCACTGCCTCAAGAACTCTACCACAGTGTATCGAATCAGCAAACTAGCAAGCCAGCAACATGAGCTACAGAGCTGCCCTCTTTCTCCCCAGCATCAGGCTTGGCTCAGGCTGTGACCCCAGTCAGCGGTTAGCCTGGCCACTTTCAGACGTCCTCAGTAGCCCAATGTAGTCATACTCTGAAAATGCTGGTTAGAAAGCACAGAGTGAACAGTATGCCTGCCTGACATTTCTTCTTTCTCCTCCCACCCCAACTTCGTGTTCTCCTCCGGACATCCTCGACCTCCTGTGCCCTGCAGAGCATACCTGGATGTCCAGGCAAGACTGGGCGAAGTTTCTGAGTGGCCCTTTGTTTAGGTGATGTCATCAGACCTGTTCCCCCACCAGCCTCACTCCCCATCCCAACCAGAGATGGCTCACTTCGGATCGAGGGTTGACTACATCTCATCATCTCACGAATCTGCTGTAATATAAGACAACAGCTTTTAAATGTGTATATATCCCATGATTTTGGTTTTGTTTTGCTTTTGTTTTTCTTGATGGTTTCCCTCCCTCTTCTCTCTTCCCTCTTCTCCTTTTAAATCTCTTTGAATCACATTTGGTAGTGATTTTGACTTAGTCCAGTAGTCATATAGCTTTAATATCTAGTTAAAAGCTAACCATAGTATAATTGTTATATTAAGGTATTATTTTTTTCTTAAAACAATTTTTTTTTTGCTTGTTTAATTCTGTTCTCACTTTTCGAGGATGCTGAGATGGTAATATTACTCTGAATATTTTGGTATCAATTCTGAGACTGTATGAATTTTCAGGCAGAATTTGAGCACACACAGAGAAGCGAGGTTGTGAAGTGCCGAGCGGGAGGTGGGCATCAACTTTCTACTCTGCATTGTATAAAAAGTGAGATGTAGTAGGCTAATGAACAGACTCTATAGCGGTTCTTTTTTTTGTGGCGTCTCTTTGTTAACCTAAGTATATCTATTTTCGGCAATAAGGTAAGGACGACAATGTTTTGCGTGTCCTCCTTTTCTATAAGTGCTTTTTTTCTGTTGAAAGAGGTGATATTATAAGGTTTTTTGCAATTGTGAATTCTAAAAAAGAAATGTTGTAAATACAATTCCATTAACTACATAGAAACTATTAAGAAAGAGAGAATCAAAAATATTTTTGTGAGGGAGTCGGCCCCAGGCAGTTTGATGCTCTGTGGGTGGAGGAGGGGAGGAAGGGTAACCGAGTCAGTGACTGGATGAACACCCAGCTGCCAGGCCGACCCCAGGACAGGTTAGAACACTGTTAGCTCCTCTTGTCTGTGTGATAGACCTAAGAACTGTATTAGTGTCATACCAGCATATTAACCTCTTGTCTGTGCACAGCTTCCAACGTTACTGTCTAGTTAGATTTTTATTTAAAATATGAAAAACTGCTTTTCCCAAGACGTTTTTTAAAAACAAAGCTACAATTTTAATATTTAACATATTTAATGTTTCAAAGCACACCTGGTTTGGCTTGGGTGGGGAGGGGTGGGGGGACATTCTTTTTCAGTCTTAATTTTTAAATATTTGATCATTTTCTATTGTCCAATCATTTCAGCACCTCCAAAGGTCCCTAGGACACTTTGCCTCTCTTCTCCCCCTGTCCCCCCAGCCGCCCCCCAGCTCCGGGGACCCATGGGCCAGGAGTGGATAAGCCTGCATTAATGAAATCTTTTCTCCATTCACTTTCTATTTACCAATTAGGAAAGCAACCTTTTGGTTTATATATTTTTTTTTAATACCTCAGTGCTTCAAGTATCACCAGAGAGGCTATGAAAGAATTTTTTTTTTAATTTATTGTAGATGTAAACAGAATTTTAAAAAGTAAAAAGTATAAACATCGCTGCACTGTGACTGGTGGGAAAAGCTGACCGTTTCCTGTTTGCACATGTTTAACATTTGGCTGTTATAATATATGGTCCTCGGTTGGGGAAAGATACTTATGATGAAGGATATTTTTTAATTTAACTTTTTTTTAATATTGGTAATAGGTCGGCAACAGCAACTATAGAAGTACAACTCAATAGATGGCATTAAAACATATTGTAGTGTGGATATATATTTTTTTCTTTTTTAAAATGTGATATTGACGTTTTATTAATATTTTTTAAATTGTTACGTTTATAAATTTGGTACTTAAGGCACAGCCAGTATGAGACACTGAATGCGACATTTATTATAAAGAGCTGCTGCACTCCTATTTTTATAAATTTTACTAACAAAGTAGACTAATGTAGACATTCACAGACATGGTAGGGTAAAAGCATCTTCAAGCAAAAGGCTCCAAAATGCTAACTCAGAAAGACAAAAAGCCTTTTTCAATTCTAATTAAACAGCAACATCTTTTTTTTTTTTTTTAATCATGTTCTTTGTTTTTTTCCAATAAAATGTTAGGTTGTTTGGTGAAGGTTTTTTCGTTTGTTTTTCTTTCTTTCTTTTTTTATTTCCAAACAACCAGGTTAAGTAAAATGCTGGGCGCTTTTAAAATATCAAAACTTGTTCAAGTAATAAAATAACAGAATAGAAGTTTTATTTTAAAAAAGAAAAAAAAAAGAGACAATAAATTCCCAGAAATTCAGTGTCTAGACTAGGGAATTTAATTCCTATTTTGTCCATGTTGGTGATGTACTGTACTAGCCTCCCTTTCTCTGCATCCCCCATCACCTCATAGAAGACTCTTTGTTGACCATCGTCTGTTAATACTGTATAAAGTGGCTATCTTGTAAGCGTGCTCTCCTGGTACTAGCATAGACTTTTTTTCTCCTCTTTCTTCTAGTACATATTGATAGGTATAACGTAATTAAGGTTTAAAAAAATTAGACGTAGTTATTCAGATTTAGGACCAGTAAGGATAGAACTTTCTCTTATTTATGAAAAAAAAAAAAAGCTAATAATTTTGGGGCAGTTTTTTCCTTTCATTTTTTTTTTTTTCAATTTCAAGTTTTCATTTTATTTTTGCTGATCTGATGTGGTTTCAACTAACCCAAGGTCTCACGATGTTCAGATGCCGGTAGACTCTGCGGCGTTTTGTAGATTCCCACCCCTCCCCTCCCCCCCCAGCTGTGAAGGGGTGTGCCATACTACCTTAAATGCTAATGCTAGATATGCAAAACTGGATTTTTTTAATTTATTTTTTAAAAGAGGGAGGCATGGTATATTAAAATGATTTTACTAAGAGAAAAAAATATTTTTTTAAGAATGCTCAGAAGAAATTGATAATCTGTGTGAATATGTTTTAGATGTTTATAATACCTTTTGAAGAGACCCAGTAGCCCATAGCACAAATCTCGTGGAAATCTGATATGTTTTAATGTGGCTACCTAGGTTAAGGTTCACATTAGTCCCCCACTCATCTAGAAGTCCATTTTGAAAGATTTTTGTAAATTATTTTAGCACTGATGTTCAGCCTTGTCTTTGTGTCAGTTAAGCTCAGTGGCGAACATGGGAACCACCTTCCGCCTTCCCTGGGGGAGAAACCCTCTTGGCTGATGGCTTTTCCCCGGAATCATAAAGCAGCCACCGGGTGACTTGCTGGCTTCTCGATCCATCTGCCTGGGGCCCCCAGACTCCTCTCCTCCCACTCGGAGGAGAGTGGGCACAGAAGCTCCTGGACCGATTCCTAGTTCTTCCTGGACGTGGAGCTGACAGGGATGACCGAGTTCTGGGTCTCCTCTCCAGGAGCTTGCACACCTGGTCTGTGGCCTTCCTCACACCCACTGGGAAAACCAGACAGCCTCACTCTATCCCAGTCGCTCACGGGCTTGATTCAGACGAAGTCCCAACAGGCCTTTGCGTTTCTCTCCTTCATAACCTTCATCTTAATTTGAACTCGTAGCTTGGACTTTAAGGTAGCATGGCTCTATTGCTGTCAATTTAATGTTTCACTGCACAGCAATTCACAGCCAGTGAATGTTACACACATCTTGCTAGACTAGTGTAAAAATCATTGGGTAATTGTTGGTTCTAATGACCTGAAAGGTGTTCAGTTTTTTTTTTCAATTTTGTTTTGGTTTTGTTTCTTGGTTTTATCTTTTTTTTTTTTTTTTGGTTCTTTTTCATTTGGGGATTTTGGAAAAAAAAATTTTTTTTTTTTTTTGGTTCCAAATAGAAAAACAAAACCTGTTTTGATCTTTAGTGCAAACGAGGGCTAGGGACTTAGCCACCACCACCCACCCACACTGCTTCATTCTGCCATTCACTCACTGCAGCATAATCAAGAATAAAGCAATATAGTTTACTACATTTTTTAAATTGAAGGTCAGCCATGCTTTCTGTATTATATTGCATATGAAATTGTTTACAAAAGAAACACTAACTCATACTTCTCTCTATTGGTTGGGAGTGGCTCACAGGGACAGAGGGAGGCTGGGGAGTAGGGTGGGGAGGGAAGAATGTTTTTCTTTCTTGAATGTGCTTCACAAGCCAGGCTATCTTCCAAGGAAGGCTGAAGCAGGGTAGGGGGTTGAGGGCAGGGGCAGAGGGACAGATGCAGGCAAGCACATGGAAGAGAGACACTGGCAGGCTCCCCCCACCCCTCTCCACCCAGCCCCCCACTCCAAACAAAAAGAAGCAGAAGTCAGCTCAGCCCCGTCCTGAGCATAGACACTACCCAAGGAGACGCTGTACGTTAAGCAATACTTTAATACTGTAATGTTTGTTTTCTTTCTTTTTTTTTTTTAACCAAAAAAAAAAAAAGTAAGTAAACTAAAACAAAAATATAGACATAAAAACCCACCCCTCTGGGGAAGCAACCTGAATCCAAACACTTGGCTGTCAAATAATCAGAATGTATTGTCTCGGATAGGAGTTTGTTTCTAGGAGGCAGGGGCACGTGGGGGGCGGGGGATGGAGACTGAGAGACGAAAGTTTCCAGAGCCTTCCAGAAGGCTCTCTGCTACTGTATTCTGTACATACTGTACCATCCTGTGTGGAATCTGTGAGTGTCCTTTGAGTAGCGTGGGCTAGCCAATCTGCCTTTCATGGTGTGTTGTAAACTCGGAATTCCATATGTAATAGGATGCAAGTCTAAGCGTTTCATGTGGACATCAATGTATCTAAATAAAACTTTCCCTAGCACTGTGGCTGACCTCACCCTTACTTTTATACTTTAGTATGAAACTGATGACAACTTTGGTAGTGAGTATTTTTTTTATATATATACATATATATGTATCTATATATATATATATCTCAAGCATCTTTCAGGTCTTCGTGTGTGGCTTTCTTAAAGCCCTGTTGTAAAAAATTACTATGTGGATGGCAGTCTCTCACATCACAGATGTGGAAAGTATAATTTTATATTTGTATTTTCAAATAAATAAGTTTGTGAAAGGTTTCCATCCTCTACTGTGGTCCAGAAATCAATGTGTTTGTCTGACAAAAATAAAATAAAATAAACTGTTTTGAACAGAGTTGTTTGATGTTCTTTCACATATGGATGGGAAGATCCTCTGGAGTGAGAAATGGCAACCCATGCCAGTATTCTTGCCTGGAAAATTCCATAGACCGGGGAGCCTGGTGGGCTCCAGTCCATGGGGCCACAAAGAGTCGGACACTGTTGAGTAACTGAACAATACGCGTGTGGGGGAGGGCTCAGTGGGGGAGGGGAGCTGTTGATTGGGGAGGGAGGGTGTCACTGGTCACACCTGCCTCCTGTCACCCTGATCTTGGGTGGCCTCAGCCTGCAAATGCTTGAAGCAAGGCCCAGCGAGAGACTGAGGCCAGGTCATGGTGGTGAAAACTGCAGACCCTATCCACTAGACCCAGTGGTCAGGGACAAGGGCCCTGGCCCTTGGGCTTTGCAGAAAAGAATTTCCGCAAAGATGGGAGGTAGTGTAGCAAGTACAGTATTTATTAAGAGGGGAAACAGCACAGTACGTTTGGGTAGACACACGCGCAGACTCCGGGAGAGTGAGTCTCTGAGTCGCATCCTCATGGCAGTTTGAATTACTGTTGTTGCAGGAAGGGGGACCCCTTCAGGGCCCGAAACTGGGTTCTTATCTAGCACTCGGAAATGAATTGTTCGAGGAGACACATGTGCTGACAAAGCAAGAGATTTTATTGGGAAAGGGCCCCCGGGTGGAGAGCAGTAGGGTAAAGGAACCCAGGAGAACAGCTCTCCCACGTGGCTCACAGTCTCGGGTTTTATGGTGATGGGATTAGTTTCTGGGTTGTCCTTAGCCAATCATTCTGACTCAGAGTCCTGCCTGGTGGCGCAGCCTTGTTCAGCCAAGATGGATGCCAGAGAGAAGGATTCTGGGAGGTGGGCGGACAGATGGTGTCTCCTTTTGACCTTTCCCAGACTCTTCCAGTTGGTGGAGGCTTATTAGTTCCATGTTCCTTACCAGGACCTCCTGTCGTAAAACAATTCATGCAGATGGTTACTATGGTGCCTGGCCAGGGAGGGCGGTGTCAGTCAAGGTGCTTCCCCTGACACTATTATGGGGTATTTCTTCTGGTTTCCTCCAGCCAGTCATTCTAATCTGCCTGGATCACAGTCCATATTTGGTATATCTCAGGATCCTCCCACATGTGTTTACACATCTCTCAGCTAAGATGGGTCCTACCACGGAGGCATCTGGGTAGAGCATCCTTTTACACGGCTCCCCTTCTGGCCTGCAAGGAGCCTTTTCTGTGCATATGCAGTGGTGGCAACAGGGGGAGGGGCGGTCCTCCTGACTTTGGCAATGAGAGGTACGTGGCCTGGGAAGGGCCCAGACTTTTCCCTTAGTTGTCCTGCTATTCTCGTCGTGGAGTTTGGGTCAATAGAGAATGAATCTCCAATTGCTTTACCCTGAGGGGGCCCATCTGCCTCCTACCTCAACCCCTCAGCATGGTCACAGGGCCTCCAGCATAGAAGAAGCCCTCTCCCTGTCCCCAGGGAGCTTGTGGAACTTGCGTATGTGTATGTGTGGTGATTATTTTATTGACGCATAGTTGATTTACAATGTTGTGTTACTTTCTGCTGTACATACTCATATATATATATAAGTATATATGTATCTTTTCCATTGTGCAACTATTTTATGAAGCGATAAGAAAGCCTTGCAGTGGAAGAGCAGGTGGAGGGCACCGCAGAACCCATGGATGAGCAAGAAATAAGCACCACGGTCCTGTGACATTGCAGGACCAGACGAGGTGGCTCACTCACACAGTTGGGAGCAGTTGAGGTGGCCCATTCTCACAGTTGAGGTAGCTGGCCTCAAAGAGTTCTCAACTGCCTGCAGGAGACGGCAGTGAACCAACTTCTGTGATGCTTGAGTAGGGACTGAAGGAACCTTGCATTTGCCCTCGAGGAGTTCAGAGTTTTGCCTAATGAAATGAATGTTGTAGAATCAGAAAGTTAGAGACGTAGAAATAGATACTTCTCATGGCTGAGAGAAAACAGAATTAAGATGTAGTTTGTGGAGGGCAAGTCTCAAGACCTGGTGGGAGCAATCAAGGCATGGTCTAAACCAGATCTGAGCCAGAGGGATTTCTTGGCTTTTAAGGTGATTTGTAAGCAATGAAGTATAGCTTTGCAGATGCTTCCTCAAGACCTTGAGTATAAGCTGTAGTCCCCAGGGCATGTCTTCTGTGGGTCCCTGTTCCAATTTCCTGTCTCCTGTTTATTCCAGCTTTAGCATATGGACATTTCTGCTACACCAAATGCTGAGATAAGATGGTAGAAGGTTCCCCTCTGTATTTCAGCCTGGAGACAGGAGAGTTTGGTGTCTAGCCCACCTCTTGTGTGTCCAAAGGCAGAGCCTCAGCATTCTGCAGTGTTTTGTTGTACTGAGGGCAGGAGAGAAGGAAAGTATAATATAAACCCTGCTGTCCCACAGAAATGGAAGACCTATAAGAGCGTATTTGAGAAATGGCTTCCTAGCATTCTGAGAGGAATGGGCCAAAGACATGGAAAAGATCATTTTCTCAGATCATTTTTGATTGCTCAGCCCAAACGTAGTCCAGAAGCCTAAGGAGCGAGTGGCGAGCAGGAGCACCAGCTGCCCGCGTCTTCCTGTTCAAGGCAGAGGCGGGGGTGATTTAGGGAGGGTCCTACTACTGCTGAGTGGCAGAACTGAGAACCCAGGCTCAAGCCTGGCAGCAAAGCTCAGTTATCAGTGTTGAGCACACCTGGTTGCCTGAGCCCATGAACTGTACCCCAAAAGGGGCAGAAAAATATCAATCACAGAGAAGACCAAACTTCAGGGAGGAATAGAAAAATACATAGAATAGAAAGCTAAGCGAAAACTTGGAAAAATAAGAAATACCACTGTTAAGATAAATACGAGTATAATAAGCAAAGTAAAGAATTTGGTCAAGGGAATCCATCATTATCTAATAAATGAGAATGGATTGAATTTGCTACCATTACGAAACAGAGGGATGCATTTAGAAAAGCACAACCCGGCAATGTGCCATCATGGAAACTCACTTAAATGACAAAGAAAGATGAAAACAAAGGGGCAGCAAAGGGGAAATAAGCAAGTGCAAACAAAAAAGGGCACGAATTGAAATGCCAGTATTAGACGACGGTGGTATTTAACTTTGAAAGCACTCAACAGAATATTCTGTAGTGATAAAAGACTCTGAAGAATTGGGGAATTCCCCGGCAATTTTGTGGTTAGGACTCTGAGCTTTCACTGCCAAGGAGATTCTAATACTCCTTTCTCAGAACTAGACATTTTCAATAGACGAAGACATGGAGGAATAATGCAATTAGCAAAAGATCACATGACCTATATAGCATCTTTTCTAAAAATGTACATTTTTATTGTATATCCGTATGTACAACTATCAATACTTGGCCAAAATAATAAGTATTGTTATTTTTAATTAATTGTGAATAATAATTACTAATATTAATTAACTAAAAAGTAGCAATTTTGTAGTCTACATTCCTTTATCATAATCCAATAAAATTAGAAACAAAGTATGGCTATAACCATTATAGTTCCACAGTTCCATACATCCCATCCTTGGATCAAAGAGGAAAATTAAAGAAAACATAACCTGTCTAGAAAGCAGCAAAAAGCACACATTATACATGAGCCTATAACACACAGCAAAAGCTGTACTCAGGGGAAAATGCATAGCTTTAAAATGCCATTAAATGGAAAAATTGTATATTGTTATTCATCTTAACCTAGCAAAAAGCAGCTAAAAAAACTAGAATGATGCAACTGATAGAAGCTGAAAGCTATAAAATAGAAAACAACAAAGGCTTAGAACGGATAAATAACTCCAAAAGTTGGATATTTCCAAACACCAATAAAACAGACGAATCATCCTAAATAAGAGAGAAAAGAGCAAAAATAAACAACATAAGGAACAAGAAAGGAAACAACCACAGGTAACCGCAAAGCATACTTATTGACAACAAACCTAACACTTTTGATGAATTTGAAAATTTCCTATCTGCTATATAAATTACTGAAACTGGTGAGATGTAGAAAGTCAAAATAAATTTATTACTGAGAAGATATCAAAAAAGGAATTAAAGATATAATATTGAAATATGGACTAGGTACAAATGGGTTTACAAATGAGTTTCATCTAACTAATAATTCCAATGTTTTTGAACTATTTAAGAAGATTTTAAAAATATGAAAAGCTCTTCTATCTGTTTTATAAAGCTAACAGCTTTGATATCAAAACCCAATATAGATATAAGACCAAAAATACATCTGCAGACTTAGGAGCTCAGATGCAAAAATTCTAAATACAGTGTTCCCAAGGGAAATCCAGCAATATACCGTGAGTGTACTATACTGTGACTAAGTACAACTTATTTCAAGGTTGCAAGATATTTCAATATCGAGAAAGCTATCAGCATAATCTGTTACACTGGCAAGATAAAAGAGAAAAAATAGGATTAACAGTATGCTCACAAAGTATTTAAAAATATAATGGTTATTCCTAATAAAATCTTGGAAAGTTGAAACAGAGAGGAATTACATACTATTTAAGACTATCTACCCAACCCAACAATTACCCTCAATTATCCTCAGCAGTGAAACACCAAACCTATTTCAATGAAAATAAGAGGTGCTGCTATCACTATAACTATTTAATATTATCTTCGAGGATCCAGAGAAAACAATAAGAGAGTCATATAAACATTAGGAGGAAAAGATAAAGATATGACTGTATTCATAGAAATTTCAAGTTTTTAGAAAATACATAAAAATTGCTACTGAGATTGGTGTAAAACTTTGGTAAGGCGACTGGCTATAAGATAAATATACAAAAATCAGTTGACCTATCCAGTAATAAGTACCTGAAAATAAAAATATATATTTAGGGATAAATTATAAAAGAATATAACGTATAATAAGCAAATTATAAAATACTATTAAAGGCCATAAGACAAGATCTGAAAAAATGGAAAGATCACATTCTTGAATGGAGAGATATAAAACATTAGTGCTCCCCAATTTTATATATACTGTATTGAAAACACTATTATAAAAACCATTACAGAATTTTTAACTGTTTAAATAAATCTTCAAGTTACAAAAAAGAGTCAAAAAAAAAAAAGAATAAATGACCCTCAAATAGCAAGAAAAGTATTTAAAAGGATAATAAATGTTACCTGTATTACTGGATGTCAAGATTACCTCAGTCACTTTACTCTCATCGGTGTGGCAAAAGTACAGAAAAAGTCAAATAGATTAGTGAGACAGAATTTTTAACCCAGAAATAGATCTTGTATCTAGAAGAATTTAATAGCATATGATATACGTAATGGGTAGTTCAATTTTGTTGAAAAAGGGTGGGTTACACAATATAGAATACAAACACAACTGGCTTTCCAATGAGAGAAAAATAGAAGTTGACTTCCAACCTACATTATTCATAAAAATAAATTCCAGGTGGATTAAGGATTTCAATGTAAAACTTGAAAAAAGATTCTTGCAAGAAAATCTGCATCATTCATTCATAAAAGCCATGGAAGAAAATATAAAAACCTTTAACAACAAAAAAACCCTAAACTTTCTTTACACATGATCAAGAAACTTGGATTTAAAATAGACCAATGGCAGATTTGGGAACAAAGCACTTTTTCCTAATGTAGAGGACAAAGATTAGTATACATAGAGTTCATATGAATTGATAAGACGAAGGCAACCCATGGGGGAAAGACAGGAATAGGTGATTTGTGGAAGAGTCAGTCCAAATGGCTCAACCTACGAAGCACGTGAAAACATGCTCAAAATCACAAAAAAAGTGGGTAGTAAAATAAGTTACACTCATTAGTCCAACAGAAAATGCAAGGAGCTATAGTACTTGGGAAAGACTCTGATGCTGGGAAAGACTGAGGGCAGGAGGAGAAGGGGACGACAGAGGATGAGATGGTTGGATGGCATCACCGACTTGATGGACATGAGTCTGAGCAAACTCTGGGAGATAGTGAAGGGCAGGGCATGCTGTAGTTCATGGGGTTGCAAAGAGTCGGACACAATTTAGTGACTGAACCACAGCAATATAGTTCCTACTGCTATAAAATAAGGGCTTCCCCTTGTGGCTCAGACGGTTAAGAATCTGCATGCAATGTGGGAGACCTGGGTTCAGTCCCTGGGTTGGGAAGACCCCCTGGAGAAGGAACAGCTACCCACTCCAGTATCCTGGCCTAGAGAATCCCATGTACTATACAGTTCATGGGGTCACAAAGAGTCGGACATGACTGTGACTTTCACTTGGGGTGCTAAAAAGCTGCTGCTTCTTTGTTGCTGCTTTATACAGCTGCTAAAAATGTTGTGTTTAGTCTTTTTTGGGAAACTTGTACAGCCATCACAGGGATCTTGAGGATTATTTCCCATGTCTTCCTCAAGAGGATCATGGAGACTGCCCAACCAGAAGTGCATTTTCAATAGCTCCCTCAGCTTCTCTGGGCTTCCCTGTGGCTCAGTGGTAAAGAATTCACCTTCAGTGCAGGAGACCGCCTGCAATGTGGGAGACGGAAGCGTGGGTTCGGTCCCTAGGTCAGGAGGATGCCTTGGAGAAGGAAATGGCAACCCACTCCAGTATCCTTGCCTGGGAAATCCTGGAACACCCAACTTCTCTCCTCATCTTCCCTTTCAAAATCTTGTAATGTGGAGAAATGACTATATATTATTTCTGGATGTTTTATATTCTGCCTCCCCTTAAGAAGAAAGTTAAAACTTCCCCATTTCTGCTCTTATATTATATATCTCTGCTCTTACTATATTATAAAGACACTTTCACCAAGATTCTCTTTTTTTATTTTAGTTAATTAGTTTGTTTATTTTTGGCTGTGCTGGGTCTGTTTCTTAGTTGCTGCTCAGCCTTTTCTCTAGTCGTGGAGAGCGAGGGCCACTCTCTAATTATGGCGTGCAGGCTTCTTATTGCGGTGGCTTCTCTTGTGAAGCACAGACTCTTAAGTGCTCGGGCGTCAGTAGTTGGGCCACGTGGGCTCAGTAGCTGTCCCCCCAAACCCCCGCCCCGGGGCTCTAGGGCACACACTCAATAGGTGTGGCTCACAGGCTCAGCTGTCCCTCAGCACGTGGGATCTTCCTGCACTGGGGATCAAACTTGCATCTCCTGCACTGGCAGGCGAATTTTTTTCCCACTGAGCCACCAGGGAAGCCCTCTCGAAGATCCTTATCACTTCCAATCAATTTTTCTTTGATGGTCAGAACTGATTACCTAATAGCTAGACGACTCATCACCTCCTCTACATCCTGAAAGAAAGTGAAAGTGAAGTCGCTTCAGTCGTGTCCAACTCTTTGCCACCCCATGGACTGCAGCCTACCAGGCTCCTCTGTCCATGGAATTTTCCAGGCGAGAGTACTGGAGTGGGCTGCCATTGCCTTCTCCAGGGGATCTTCCCTACCCAGGGATTGAACCCGGGTCTCCCGCACTGCGGGCAGACGCTTTACCATCTGAGCCACCAGGGAAGCAAAATTTAAACTGTCGGGCAAGTCATAAGCAACAGTCAGAATAGATGCCTCTTTGAGGGAGTCTCTCATCTGCCAATACCCTCCAGCAACTCTCCGAAGGTGGCTGGGGGTCAGAGCGCCCCCGCTGGGGAAAGGGAGATGCTTGGGGTTGCACCAAGCCGCCAGGCTCTCGGGCTGCCCAGACCATCTCTCCCGCCGGTCTCTGGTTAATTGCTGTGACATGTCAGCAGGCACTCTCTGAGGAAAGAGCAGGCGAGCCAGCCCACAGCATCCCAGCTTAGCAATCATTGCTGATTAAAAACTAGTTACAGAGCAATGAAGATGGAATCCTGCATTAACCAAATGACCCTGTCCTCAGCCAAGCCCAGATAGATGGCAGTGATTATTAGAGCATCACTTACAAACGTTAACGGCTGTTTGAGTTTCCGGGAGATTTACGGGGTGGTGACAGCATTTGGCTGGTTGGGGCTGCAGCTCTGTCTCCTGCCCAGACCTTCCTGTGTGTTTATGGGTTCCTGTGGCCTCATGGCTTAGAGTGGCCTAGCTCTGCTGAGCTTTTACACAGGCTGAACACTCTGGCTTGTGTAAAGTTGCAATTTATCATATTGCCAATTTTCAGAGAATCTGAATTAGTTCAGCTACACTTCATGCTGAAACTATCCTGAATGTAATTTAATCTTTCTTTAATGATTCAAAAGGCACTTTGACGTCTTGCGCTAATCAGAGTCATGGCTATGAATATCAGAACTTGATATTGAAGAGGTGTAAAAATGCCCACGAGAGAATTAGGTGAAGGGGGTCATGGAAAGCAGCTTGTGTGGCTCTTTCTGTGAGAGCATAGGAAGGATGGTGTGTGTCCAGGGTCTGCGGAAGCGTGGTGTCATAGGAAGTCTAACCGGACAGGGGTCGACATCACCACGGTCAATGAATGACCGTATAAAAAGCTGGCCCTTCTCCTGAGTGCCTGCCTGTTCCCACACCCTCCAAGAAGCATGGCATCTTTGCCAGTCTGGGTCTCAGCTGTGCAGATTTGGGGTGAGGGGAGAACTGTCCTCCCCAAGACAGGAGCCCCCGTAAAGGCCAAAAGAGAAATGAATTGATGTGAGAAGGGAGGGGTGGGGAGAAAGACAAGAGCCCGCAAGAGCTGGGATTAGAAGGAGAAAGGAGAGCTGTAATAGTGAAGTGCGCACGCGCGGGTGTGTGTGTGTGTAGTGTGTCTGTATCTGTGTGTGTGAGTAAGAAAGGGAAAAACAACACCTCCCTCGTTAGGTTGCTCTAAGATCTACGCAGCCTTCCAAGCCTGCTCTCTCTCTCAAGAAAATTTAAATAGAATCGTCATTTGGAATTGTTTGAAACACCTCAGGAAAGATTTTAGTTGTCTTTCCGTAAGTTTTGACTGTAGGTATTTCCTTGAACACACCCACAAGGGGAAACGGGCGAGAAGTGAGAAGCGAGCAGGCCTGGTTTGTAAGGGCTGTAAAGCCAGGCCCCTTGGGGCTGGAGGCTGTCCTCGCCGTGCCCGCAGAGGTGGGGCCCGGCTGGGTCAGCCAGGCGGGGCAGGGCCAGCCTGGGAATTCAGCCTGAGAGCTCCTTGAGCCGTCCCCTCTGCCCGCTGTCCTTGTACTCCAGGCCCGGGAAGACACAGAGGTGCCACGTGTAGGGGCAGGATGGTGGGGCCGCGGCAGTGCCCTCAGGACGGAGCCATGAATGAACTGCTGCCGCTCGGAGTCCTAGGGGCAGCTGCACCTACCTCTGTCTGGCATCCTTTTCTTCTCCACTGGGAAGTGAGGCTGTGTGTCCACGCTGGGGCTTCGGCAGTCAGGCAGCTGGTGTGGGGCTCTGGGGGCAGCTGATGGTTCAGGGCTCCGATACCAGGTCCCAGCTCTGGGGAACTGCAGGCCAGAGTGAATCTCTTTCTTTGCCAGAGCCCGACTCCTACCCCTGCTCCAGCCGGGCCTGCCCCCTCCCACACGGATCAGTGGTCTGCGGGCCCGAAGGCTTCCCAGCCCACAGGGTGTGCCAGGCTCTGCTGTGCCCCGGAGTCCTGCCCCAATGCCCTTCCCCTACTGACCTCTCGCGTGCACCTCTGCCAGAGCCTCCAGTGACGTCTCCCTGCCCACCCCTCAACAGCTGCCTGTGGGCACGCAGTGCTATAAGCCTGACCATGTCCCTGCTCCTCAAACATATTACTGCCCTTTCTGATGCCCTCCAAGAGGTTGTCACGTGGGTATTTGGGAAATCTGTGGGCCATCCTGGTGGTCACAGGGCACCACTGCCCCTTAGCAAACAGGGCCTGAGCTGTGGATGCCGTGATGTGTAGGACAGTCCCTCGTAAGGATGACTCGACCTGCGTCCCACCCAATGTGGGTGCGGCCTCGAAGCGTCCCTCAGGATATCCGTGTAGATGAGAAACCAATCTGTAGTTATCTGGGACTTTGGCCTACTTTTATTTTACAATCCGCTCCAAGTATGTTTTGCAGAATTTCAATTCACAGCTTTGGCAGGAAGGTAACGACCGTGCAACAGAGAGGAGAGCATGCTTTGCTTCGTTCAGAAGTTTGCCGAGTGCTTCACCAGTTCAGAGAAGCGAGCCATCGAAGGCCAGTCGCCGACCGGCCAGTCCGCATTTACAGCGTCAGCTGGATGGCGACTACGCGTGATAGGGCACCTGACCGCTTGGTTCCGTCCTCTGCCGTAGTCATTCCCAAACTCTTATATATAAGGTTACATCATTGTATTATAAATCACTTACCTTACAGTTCTCTTTTATAAATTGAGCATTTTATTGAAGGTTTTTGAAAGCACATATGTACACAATTGTATGATCTGAAGTGTTTTTTTTTCAGGCTAAAGGAGGCAATTTTTTATACAAGGGGACGGGGAGTCTAGGTGCGGGACAGCTTTCACCAAGAATTGCAGTAAAGATCATATCTAAAAGAAGCAAAGGATGTGTATGAATGGGTAAGTTTGATGAATTTGTCGTTCGAAGAGGTGGTTATGGGGCGTGTTGCTGTGAGGATAACTGTCCGGCCTCCGGTGTTCCTGAAGCGCTGGCAGAGGAGGAAATCAAGATCTCTCTTGAGGGTAGCTCAGTAGTAAAGAATCCGCCTGCCAGTGCAGGAGACACAAGAGATGCAGGTTCGATCCCTGGGTCGGGAGGATCCCCTGGAGTAGGAAATGGCAACCCACTCCAGTATTCTTGCCTGGAGAATCCCATGGACAGAGGAACCTGGTGGGCTACAGTCCAAGGAGGTCACAAAGAGTCAGACAGGACTGAGCATACACACACAGTTAGCAAACGTTGATGTCCTATTCACATTGATCAATCCTCCACCCAAAGGTCTGTAGTACGTCACCATCAGCTTATCCCACTGCTTAAAGTTCCTCCACCTTTTGCCTCGAGGGTGTTGAATCCAATCTCCCTCCTCTGTTGCAATAGTCTTGACTCAATTTCAATAGTCTTGAATAAAATCTTCCTGGCTCCAAAAAAAAAAAAAAAATCTTTCTGGAGGAGTTACACTAGAAATGACAGCTAGGCAGAGAGATGCATCATTTAGTCATGAAAGCAGAGACCCAAGGAGAGTCTCCGAGCCACAGCCCATCTCATGGGGAAAGGAAGTCTCACACAGCAAGCTTGAAGTGTTGCAGCCACGGGCAGGGCCTTTGTAAGGTGCCAGCGGATGCAGAGCTCTGCACCCAGGCGTTTCTAGATTCTCATCCTGCAGAGGGGAGTGTGCCATACTTTCTTAGCTGTCACGGGTAAACGTCAGCTCCGACCAGCCCCACTTGCTCTGACTGATCAAGTGCCAGGCAACCTTCTGACTATAATCTGCCCCCCAGGTAGTCCTGGATGATGTCCGTGAGCTGGCCCTCTGCAACTGTGCCTCCATTTGAGTGCTCGGTGAGGGAGCAGAGAGGGTCCATTTGGGGTGCTGGGGACCCCAGGTATGCAGCTCTGAGAGCCTGGGACGGGGGTGAATTCCCTGAGGCAACACCCAACTCACTGTGAAGCCTGCCTGCTCCCACCCCCAGAGCCCCAGCTCTCACACATCCTCTCACTGAGGGCCGTGCTGGCTTCGACCTCTGTGTGTGGGTTACACGTCCATTTCTGTCCCTGCCTCTGGGCAAGTGCCATGACTTATCTGAGTTTTCCAGTCCCAGCAACTGGAAACCTACCAGTCCAGCTGTGAAAAGTTCTGGACGCATGCTGGACCCAACGTGAAATCTGGGGACTGGATGGATCAACGGACCACCTGGCCATTTAGCCCACTCATGGACACGGAGCTCTGAAGCATTTCCTGCCGCCTTCAGGGCCTGCTGATGGCTTCCATGCCTGCAGCCCTCTCTTGGTTCGGCTCAGTTGGGAGGATCTTTGAGGCTGTCCAGTGCTGTGTATATACATCCTATACCACGCAGGCTTCAGAACCAGCCATTCTTGCGTCTCCAAAGCCCGCTTTGTGACCTTGGGCAAGCTACTGAACCTCCCAGCACCCCCTCTGCTGCTCCTTCTGTGAAACAGAAATCATGCCACCAACTGTATCAGAGATGGAGTGGGTGTTTCTATAGCTCACAGGCTTTAGTATAAATACTTTCCAGAATCTTCCACTGAATGGTCCCCAGCTACAAACCCCTCCTGCCCCACTGCCTCCTCAGCTCCATCCTGCCCCCTCACCTGGGACCCCTACAGCTATGCTCCTGTGAAGAAGCAAAGGGCTCCTTTATTCGCCTCTCTCCTCCCCCTCTCCCCTCCCAGGAGCCTCCAGGATGAACCAACTCCGCCTTCAGTTCAAGAAGGTGGCAGGGCTGGGCTGGGGGGGCGGTGCGCCTAGACCTCCATCTGGAGCATAAAGGAGACCCCTTCATGTGTGTGAGCTTTGCGCAAAGGAGACCCCTCTCTGCAGCCTGCTCCCCACCCCGCCCGCTTCCACCCTCACGGCAGCTGGCTTCCAGGAGAATCAAGTGACAGCCGGACTCCAGGGAACTGAGCGGGCGAGACCAGTTCTGCAGGGTGATCCAGGGGGACAGAGAAGCCCCACGGCCTGTGAGCCCAGCGAGGGGGCCAGGTAACCCACGGAGGGACAGACAGTCCAGGGGACAGCAGTCTGCCCCTCTACTAAAACAGGCCCTGATGACTGTCTCCTGGGTCCCGGCTCCCGTTAGCCTTCTGGAAGCTGCGGATGCCCTGTTTCTTGGTCATTCTGCACCCTGGGAGTCTGCCCGCTCGGGGCCTCCTATTACCTTGGCCCCTAGTGGCTCCATGCTGCCCACCTGCCCACCTGCCCTCCCCGCCCCCCGCCCCCCCACCTGACTCCTTGCGGTTTCCCAAGTACGCCGTGCAGGGCCTGCTCTGTGTCCTGTGGCTCAGGTTGCCTGCTCTGCCTGCCGCACCCTCTCTCTGCAGTGCCCTCTGCCGCCTGACTCACCTCCTCATCCCTCTCTGCGCTGCTCTAAGTTGGGGCCTCCAGGAAACCTACTAGAAGGAACGGGCAAGTGCCCCCGTCCCGGGCTCCCACAGCCCCTGTGTTCCCTTCTGTGATGGCGGTGAGCCAGCAGCCCTGAAACGGCTGCCCTGTCTGAGCTCCTGGACGGCATCACGACATGCGTCTTCCTCTTTTGTTTTTTGGCTGCGCTCGGTCTTCCTTGTGACCTGCAGGCTTTCGCTAGTCACGGTGCCTGGACTTAGCTGCCCTGCAGCATGTGGAATCTTAATTCCCTGACCAGGTATCGAGTTTGCATCCTTGGCACTGGAAGGCAGATTCTTAACCACTTGACCACCAGGGAAGTCCCACGTGTCTTCTGAGTCTCAAACTTTAGCACAAAGCCTGGCCACTTGCTACCTTTTTAAGATTCTGCTTTGAAATTCCCTGGTGGTCCCGTGGTTAAGACTCCCCAGGTTCCACTGCAAGGGGCACAGGTTCGATCTCTGGTCAGGGAACTAAGATCCCACAGGCCACACAGTGTGACCAAATAAGTAAATACATTCTTAAGTAAATACAAACCAAAACCTCTGCTGTTCAGTAGGTACACCACACATACATGCTGAATTGAACCAAATTTGGTAGACCCTTCATGGTTTTTCCCAAACAAATCTTACCAGACTGAGATTATACTGGAATTTATATATTGGTGAATCATGCCTATGCAGTTTGATTTTTTTCTTTTGGGGGATAACAGTTTTGTTGATATATAATTCATATGCCATCCAATTCACCCATTTAATTTAAAGTGTATAATTCAATAGTTTTTAGTGTCTTCACAGAGTTATGCAATGATTACCATAACCAATCTTAGAACACTTTTCATTACCCCAAAAAGAGACTGCATACCCATTAGCAGTCACTCCCATTGACCCCGTCGCTCCACCCCCTGGCTACCACTAAGCTAGTTTCTGTCTCTGTATATTCATCTGTTCCAGAAGCTTCTTATAAATGGCATACAACGCGTGCTCTTCCGGCTGGCTTCCTCCACTGAGCACAGTGGTTTCCAGGTTCTTTCCTGTCGTGATCCGTGTCGGTACTTCATTCCTTTTGATTACCAAATTATACTCCATTGTGTGGATGCACCAAATTTTATTCATCTGTTCGTCTGCTGATGGACATCGGGGTTGTTTTCCCTTTTGAGAGCTATTATAAACAGCTTGCTTTTTTTGAACACTAAAGATATTTTTTTAATCTTAAAATAACGTCAGATTCACAAAAACAGTTTTGCAAGAATAGTGCAAAGAACGTTTCTGGGACTTCCCTGGTGGCTCAGTGGGTTAGAATCCACCTGCCAGAGTAGGTAACACGGGTTCCACCGCAGGTCTGGGAAGATTCCGCGTACCCAGAGCAACTAAGCGCATGCCTCACGACTCCTGAGCCTGCGCTCTAGAGCCCTCGGACCGCAAATGCTGAGCCTGCGTGCTGAAACTGCTGAAGCCCGGGCACCGGGAGCCTGTGCTCAGCAGCAAGAGAGGCCAATGCGAGAAGCCCGCGCCCCACTACTAGGGAGCTGCTCCTGTTCTGCACAGCTTGAGAAAGCCCATGCAAATCAGTTAAGACCCGGTACAGCCAAAACTAAATAACTTAACCAATTAAAGAAGAACCTTTTTAGAGAAACCACTGCAATGAGAAGGTCGCATGCCACAAAGAGAGTAGCCTCTGCTCACTGCAACCAGAGAAAACCTGCACACAGTAATAAAGACCCAGCACGGCCAAAAACAATTAATAAAATAAAACTTATATAAAATAAAACATTTAAAAACGTTGCTACTAGAAAAGTTAAAATTGCATATATGACTCATCAAAAGAATAAAATAAATAACTGTTTTCCTTTCACCGTATGAGAATGAATGGCTAACATGTCCTATCACTACTAGCAGCCCCCTGTGCATACACGCAAACACACAATCCTTTAGCACAAATTCCCCACAACAGTGGCACTCCCCTAGGTAATCGTAAAACAACCATTAAGTTAGGGTATTAACGCTGACTTATTTCTACCAGACAATCCAAGCTTCACCAGTGATCCCAGGTGATGTCCTGTGTTGCAAAAGATATTGAGTCTAGGACCCTGCTTTGCATGTATCATGCTTCATCGGTCTCCCTCCTGACCTCGACACTGTGGACAATTATGGGCAAGTTGTTTTGCAGAGTCCCTCAGTTTGGGTTTTCTGATGCTTCATGATTCATTTCAGGCAATACCTTTTAAGAAGAATTTCACAGTAAGTAATGCTATGTTTTCTAACGTATCTTATCAAGTGACACAAAGTTTCGAATCATCTTGTAACCATGGTGGTTGTTCAGCCACTCAGTCTGACTCTTTGCAACCCCATGGGCTGACTGCAGCGCACCAGGCTTCCCTGCCCTTCATTATGTCCCACATTTTGCTCAGCTTCGTGGCCATTGGGTTTGTGATGCTATCTAACCATCTCATCCTCTGCTGCCCTCTTCTCCTCCTGCCTTCAGTCTTTCCCTGCATCAGGGCCTTTTCCAATGAGTCAGCTCTCTACATCAGGTGGCCAAAGTATTGGAGCTTCAGCATCAGTTCTTCCAATGAATATTCAGAGTTGATTTCCTTTAGGATTGACTGGTTCGATCTCCTTGCAGTCCAAAGGACCCTCAAAAGTGTTCTCCAGATCCACAGTTCAAAAGCGTCAATTCTTTAGCGCTCAGCCTTCTTGATGGTTCAACTCTCACATCTCTACATGACTAGTGGAAAAACCAAAGCCTTGGCTATATGGACCTTTGTCTCCAAAGTGATGTCTCTGCTTTTTAATACATGCTGTCTAGGCTTCTCATAGCTTTCTTTTCAAGAAGCAAATGTCTTTTAATTTCATGGCTGCAGTCACTGTCCACAGTGATTTTGGAGCCCAAGAAGATAAAGTGTGTTACTGTTTCCATTTTTACCCATCTATTTGCCATAAAGTGATGGGACTGAGTGCCATGATCTTAGTTTTTTGAATGTTGAGTTTTAAGCCAACTTTATCACTCTCCTCTTTCACCTTCATCAAGAGGCTCTTTAGTAGGAACTTAAGAGTTTTCTCTTAAGTTTTTAAGAAGAGTTTTAGAAAAGACAGAGGAACCAGAGATCAAATTGCCAACATCCACTGGATCATCGAAAAAGCAAGAAAATTCCAGAAAAACATCTATTTCTGCTTTATTGATTATGCCAAAGCCTTTAACTGTGTGGATCACAATAAACTGTGGAAAATTCTGAAAGAGATTGGAATACCAGACCACCTGACCTGCCTCTTGAGAAACCTGTATGCAGGTCAGGAAGCAACAGTTAGAACTGGACATGGAACAACAGACTGGTTCCAAATAGGAAAAGGAGTACGTCAAGGCTGTATATTGTCACCCTGCTTATTTAACTTCTATGCAGAGTACATCATGAGAAACGCTGAGCTGGATGAAGCACAAGCTGGAATCAGGATTGCCGGGAAAAATATCAATAACCTCGGATATGCAGATGACACCACCCTTATGGCAGAAAGTGAAGAAGAACTAAAGAAAATCTTGATGAAAGTGAAAGAGGAGAGTGAAAAAGTTGGCTCAACAGTCAGAAAACTAAGATCATGGCATCTGGTCCCATCACTTCATGGCAAATAGATGGGGAAACACTGTCAGACTTTATTTTTCTGGGCTCCAAAATCACTGCAGATAGTAACTGCAGCCATGAAATTAAAAGAGGCTTACACCTTAGTTTTTCCAGTAGTCAGGCATGGATGTGAGAGCTGGACTGTGAAGAAAGCTGAGCAACGACGAATTGATGCTTTTGAACTGTGGTGTTGGAGAAGACTCTTGAGAGTCCCTTGGACTGCAAGGAGATCCAACCAGTCCATCCTAAAGGAAATCAGTCCTGGGTGTTCATTGGAAGGACTGATGCTGAAGCTGAAACTCCAATATTTTGGCCACCTGATGCAAAGAGCTGACTCATTTGAAAAGACCCTGATCCCAGGAAAGATTGAGAGCAGGAGGAGAAGGGGATGACAGAGGATGAGATGGTTGGATGGCATCACCGACTCGATGAACATGGGTTTGGGTGGACTCTGGGAGTTGGTGATGGACAGGGAGGCCTGGCGTGCTGCAGTTCATGGGGTTGCAAAGAGTTGGACACGACTGAGTGACTGAACTGAATTGAACTGAACTAAGAATTTTCTGCTCTTTCTTTGCTTTCTGCCATTAGAGTGGTATCATCTGCATATTTGAGATTGTTGATATTTCTCCTGGCAATCTTGATTCCAGCTTATAGTTGATACAGCCTGGCATTTTGCGTGATGTACTCTGCATATAAGTTAAATAAGCAGGGTGACAATATTCAGCCTTGACATACTCCTTTCCCAATTTTGAACCAGTTCATTATTTTATGGATTAGTTTTTAAATTTTTATAATTGTAAAAAATATTTACAAGGTTGCAAAGTCACGTTCACAAAGCAAGTTATCCTAAAAGAAATCTTTGAATATCAATCTATTACAATTTGAGCAGCTCCTAAACACACTCAGAGTAGTGTAAGCACAAGAATATTCAAGTTCTGTGATATCAAGACTCTGGGCCAATTCTTGGTTATTCATATGAAAGTGTTCTATAATTAGAATAGAGGCTTGATGCTATACCAAAGACCCTAAAATAGCAATAACATAGACTTCACACTTAATATTCCAGTGAGCTCTCTGGGGCTGATGTGTTGGCTCTAGGGTGCCCCTTTCACCTTTCTGCTGCGGAACCCTCGACACTGACTCCTATCTTGGGATCTGGACAGCTGCCCAGAGCCTGTCTCGTGGCGGCCAGCAAGAAGAGGAGAGAGGAAGCCACTTCTCATCAAGGGCAGGACCTGGAAGTTGCACACACTACTTATATTTATATCCTGACCAATTAGCTTCATGGAACACTGAGAAATGTAATATTTTGCTATAAAATTTCAGAGTTTCATTACTAAGGAAAGAAGCACAGAGTGAAGTCTTGAGGGGCCTGTCCCTGCGACACCCTCCAAATAATAAGCCATCATATAACCCAAGCGTCTCTGCTGGCAAGTCTTTCACCCTGAAAATGGTTTTTAAAGTTTGGGATGAAATTAATTGGCTGACCAGGAATATAGGCAGACACAATATGGGAAAAGAACCTACACTTAGCTTATGGGGAAAAAAAATCTGAATTTTTACATAATTGAATCTTTTATAAATGCTGCTTTTGGTTCTACATTTGAGATATGTTTTCATCTTTTTTTTTTTTCCTGTAGTTCTCTACATTATTTGGGTTTGTTGTTGTTTTTTTTTTTTCTTTTACATCTACAGTTTTTTGTTGAGTAGTATCAGGGAGCTCTGGCTATTTTTTTCCCCCAAAATTGTCAATCATTACGGTCAGACACAGGACGAATGGCACTGCATAGAGTGCCCACTGGACCCAGAATATCCAGAACAATGCCAATTCTTTGCCAGCGTTGTTGAGTACTGGCTACCAACTGGGCCTCTGCCAGGCTCACAGGATGTGAAGATAAAGAGACCCAGCGCTTGCTTTTAAGGAGCAATCAAATAACAGAGACAAGTCATAAGCAGATCAGCACCATTCATTGCAGTCAGCGCTACTGGGTTGTGGAGAGAGGAGCATGCAAGGGAGATTCACTAAGAAGGCGAAAAGTGAATTGAATCAGGAGAGACTTGTGCATATTTCCCAAGAGTGAAGTGGGAGAAGGGCATTTCAGGGGAAGTGGCTTAAACTCTCTGAGTCCTGGTGTCTTTCTTCTTCTTTATTTGGCTGCACTGGGTCTTAGATGGGGCATGTAGGATCTAGTTACCTGTCCAGGGATCAAACCCAGGCCCCTGCATTGGGAGCATGGAGTCTTAGCCACCGGACCACTAAGGAAGTCCCTCTGAGCCCCGGTGTCTTTCTTCAGGAAAACACCCAAGGGTGGGGCCTCCTTCATGGGCTTATTGGGATTCAGGGATGGGACCTCAGGGCTGGGTTTGTTGTGTTCAGCTGAGGATCAACATAAGGAGCACTCTTTCCCTTCCCTGGCAGGAGATGCCAGCATCCCTGGTTACATGCCGCCTATATCCTTCTTTCCTGAACCTGGGGAGGTGGGATTCCCAAGCAGGGAAGGGAAGAAGAGGTCACATACTTGAGTAAAAGTGAGGGGTCAGAGTGTCCCCGGAACGGATTTGGTCACCTTCGCAGTTTCCACCAGAAGCGGCCCCGTCCCTTGCTGCAAAACTGATTCTGGAGTGGAGATCTAGGGGGCAGAGCTATAGAGGCCATGTGGTTAATTCTCTGACTTTGGGCAAATCATTTCCCCTCATTTGAGAACTGACTCTTCTAAGCCCTGGGATATCCAGAGCATTCCCTCGGGCCCTGAGCCAGTCCAAGGGTGAAGACAGGGCAAGGAAGATGTCCACCCAGAGCCCGTCCCCCTCTCCAAACAAGTTTGCAAGCCAGCTGTCCCACCGCCCGCTCCTCGGCCAACAGTTGCCTCTGTGTGTGGACCCAGAAGGCGTGTTGCTATAATAAGATGTGTTTATTTGAATACGAAGGTCAGGGAGTTAAGTAGTTGGTATTCCAGTCATATAGAGTCGTTTGCACAGTGTCACTACTAATAAAAGGGGGTTTTGACTAATCTAGTTGCTCTTCCTAAATATACTCTGCTCAAGAAACTCATCAAAGCAGCAAAGTAATCTTTGAGGTTATTAATCTCCTCTGCTTCACAGCTGGGGCAAATTTATTTGCTTGAATTAGCATGTAATAAACTTATAATAAAGCTGCCGGAGCCCTGCTTGGTGGAGAGTGGCTCCGTGTAATGGGTAGTTACACGGAAGAAATGAGACTCTGGTCCCAAGGCCACCCCTGCAGGTCTGGGGAGGCTTGAGGGCTGTCTCCAGGGGCCCTCTGCAAAGAGGGAACCACTGGGCATGGGAACCCCAAGAGTGGAGGGGAGCGTTGTGGATTGATGGGGCCACCCCCCTCATCTCCCCCCCTCCCCATTTGCAAAGTGAGGAAACTGAGGCTTGGAGAAAAGAAGGATGTGTCCAAAGTCGTGGAGCTGCTGAACCCAGGTGAGGATCCCCGCGGGAGCTGTGACTTCAGTCCACCAGCCGTGGTCGGCCAGCCTCATGGTCAGGGGTTTCCCACCCGTGTTCTGACAAGCCTGTCTGTGTCCCCCCTCCCCTTTCATCTGTCCCCCTTCCTGCCTCCTCCCTACACCATAGCCCCACCAAGACCTGTTGCCCTTCCCTACTTCTTCATTTTCCCAGGAAATGCTGCCCCTCTGTCCCATTTGGGAGCCATCCGGACTGACAGACACAGCCAGGAAGAACGCAGTCTTGCTCATCAGCCATCTACAAACACACTGAGAGTCCGTGGGAGGCTCTGGCGGTCTGTGTCCCGAGCCCTGGGGCCTGCAAGGGGAGCCTCATGTAGGGGACTGAGAGTCTGTTCCTTCTTACTTCCCTCTGCCTTCCCCTAGGAAACCAGCTCCATGTGGGCTTTGCTCCTTGAGGCTGAAGCTGAGGAGATGTTCTCCTAAATCCCATGGGAGTGGGGAAGGCGGGGGGACCCTCACGTTCTTAGAGGGGAGCAGCTGCTACAAGACAACCACCTTTCTTGGCCAGCACTGACCACCTTGCATAGCATTACTTTGATGAGTTGCACCAAAAGTAACCTACCCCATGCGTGAGGGCAGGAAAAGAGGAGGGGGGTAAAGACGGCAGGCCACAGCCTTCCACCACGTCAGTGGCCGAGGTGCTCATCCTCACCTCATCCCCATCCCTTCATCCTCTCATGCCCCCACCCCACATCCCCTCCTCCCCACTCCCCATTCCCCCAACCCTCACCCCTCATCCCCATCCCCCCCACTGTCATCCCTCACGCCCATCCCCCATTTCCCCATCCCCCCACCCCCTGGCTTGCTGCAGTCCATGGGGTCGTAAAGAGTCAGACATGACTGAGCGACTGAACAACGACGACGACCATTCCTCATCCTTTTTTCTTACCGTCTTTATTGGAGAATGGGGAGAAGCAGGAAAAGAGAGGCTTTCTAGAATTCCCTCAGAGCCAGGACCTGAATCTTCCCTTCAGATACTGCCAGAAGGTTGACATCTTGACAGCCCTGCACGAAGCCCACACCTACAACACCCGCAAAGTCACAGTCGTTTATTCTCGAGCGATGAATAATAGAGCTACAAGGAGTGATCGCTGGAAGTCTTGACCCTCTGAGAGACTGAGAGCCACAGTCAAGGCCTGGTCCCTCTTTCTGTGGCTTGCCTCGGGTCACACAGCTGCTGAGCTCAGAGCCCACGCTAAAGCCGGGATGTTTCGGCTCCTTCTCCAGGAACTCTTCCTACCATGCCTAACTGCCTTCTCTTCCTTGCTAACGTGTTCATTGACATGTCCTGAGACCTGGATGACTCCCAGTTTTGCAAATCACTGACTCAAGCCACCTTGAAATCCTTCTTCCCAGGACTTCCCTTGTGGTGCAGTGGATAAGAATCCGCCTGCCAATGCAGGGGACACAGGTTTGATCCCTGGTCCAGGAAGACTCCACGTGCTGAGCAGCCACTAAGTCCGTGCGCCACTACTAAGCCCATGCTCTAGGGCCCACGTGTTGCAACTACTGAACCCACACGCCCTAGATCGAGTGCTCCACAACAAGAGAAGTCAGCACAATGAGAAGCCCGCAAGCCGCAACAAAGAATAGCTCCCACCCTGACCGATCAGAGAAAGCCCACACATACAACTGCGAAGACCCGGCACAACCTAAAAGAAAAAAAACCACCCTTCTTCCCATCCAGTCTCCCCCTCTCCACTCCTCACAGGTGGCAGCATAGGACATGTCTTGTCTTAGAACTTCTGAGCCTGGCACAGCTAAGAGAAGCAGAGCTCAGACGCTTGGGAAGGGAACACCAGACCTGACCTGTACAGGGATCTGGTGCAGGAGGGACGAACCCCGCTGTAGGTGTCACTGGAGGAAAAACAGCCTGGCTGCTGGAACCCAAAAGCTGGCCGAGGATAACCCAGCCAGTGTCCCGGTGGTGATCAGCACCGGGGTAACCCAGTTTGTTTGGAACAGGTTGTCCCGGCCCGTAGAGAGAAGGCTTTCTCTGCACCAGCCCACACACCCCAGCTGGGCTGCGTCTTCCCCATCACCAAGGCGGTCTGGGTCAGCTCCACCGGGAAGGCCCTACCCACCACTCTTTGATTCTACCCAAAAGCCGAAGAGGAAATAATTCCAACCCTTTCTTTTTTCCCCAGCTTTATTGAGATATAGTTGACACATAACACTGTGTGATTCTAACGTTCGTCACTCGTATATGGCAGTACAGTGACCACTGCAGTGCTGGCTAACACCTCCATCACATCGCAAAATTAAGCTTACTCTTTTGTGGAGAGATTTCCTCTCTTATTAAGAGCAGCTTCCAAACATATACCATAATCATCATGCTGTACATTAGACCCCTAGAACTTCATCTTCTAACAGAAAGTTTCTACTCTTTGACCAGTATCTCCCCACTTCCACCAACACCTGATAAAAATGTTAGCTGTATATATATATGTATATACATAGAGAGAGAGAGGTGTGTACCTGCATGTGTGCTAAGTTGCCCTGACTCTTTGCGACTTCATGGACTGTAGCCTGCCAGACTCCTCTGTCCATGGGGTTCTCCAGGCAAGGATACTGGAGTGAGCTGCCATGCCCTTTTCCAGGGGATCCTCCTGACCCAGGGAGCGAACCCACGTCTCTTATCTCTCCTGCACTGGCAGGCGAATTCTTTACCACCAGCGCCCCCTGGGAAGCCCATGTGGAGATACATATAGATGTAACTAGTGGAGGTGATGGCATTCCAGTTGAGCTATTTCAAATCCTGAAAGATGATGCTGTGAAAGTGCTGCACTCAATATGCCAGCAAATTTGGAAAACTCAGCAGTGGCCACAGGACTGGAAAAGGTCAGTTTTCATTCCAATCCCAAAGAAAGGCAATGCCAAAGAATGCTCAAACTACCACACAATTGCACTCATCTCACATGCTAGTAAAGTAATGCTCAAAATTCTCCAAGCCAGGCTTCAGCAATATGTGAACCGTGAACTTCCTATTGTTCAAGCTGGTTTTAGAAAAGGCAGAGGAACCAGAGATCAAATTGCCAACATCCACTGGATCATCGAAAAAGCAAGAAAATTCCAGAAAAACATCTATTTCTGCTTTATTGACTATGCCAAAGCCTTTGACTGTGTGGATCACAATAAACTGTGGAAAATTCTGAAACAGATGGGAATACCAGACCACCTGACCTGCCTCTTGAGAAACCTGTATGCAGGCCAGGAAGCAATAGTTAGAACTGGACATGGAACAACAGACTGGTTCCAAATAGGAAAAGGAGTACGTCAAGGCTGTATATTGTCACCCTGCTTATTTAACTTCTATGCAGAGTACCTCATGAGAAACGCTGGGCTGGAAGAAACACAAGCTGGAATCAAGATTGCCAGCAGAAATATCAATAACCTCAGATATGCAGATGACACCACCCTTATGGCAGAAAGTGAAGAGGAGCTAAAAAGCCTCTTGATGAAAGTGAAAGAGGAGAGCGAAAATGTTGGCTTAAAGCTCAACATTCAGAAAACGAAAATCATGGCACCCGGTCCCATCACTCCATGGGAAATAGATGGGGAAACAGTGGAAACAGTGTCAGACTTTATTTTGGGGGGCTCCAAAATCACTGCAGATGGTGATTGCAGCCATGAAATTAAAAGACGCTTACTCCTTGGAAGGAAAGTTATGACCAACCTAGATAATATATTCAAAAGCAGAGACATTACTTTGCCGACTAAGGTCCGTCTAGTCAAGCCTATGGTTTTTCCAGTAGTCATGTATGGATGTGAGAGTTGGACTGTAGAGAAGGCTGAGCGCCAAAGAATTGATGCTTTTGAACTGTGGTGTTGGAGAAGACACTTGAGAGTCCCTTGGACTGCAAGGAGATCCAACCAGTCCATTCTGAAGGAGATCAGCCCTGGGATTTCTTTGGAAAGAATGATGCTAAAGCTGAAACTCCAGTACTTTGTCCACCTCATGTGAAGAGTTGACTCATTGGAAAAGACCCTGATGCTGGGAGGGATTGGGGGCAGGAGGAGAAGGGGACGACCGAGGATGAGATGGCTGGATGGCATCACGGACTCGATGGATGTGAGTCTGAGTGAACTCCAGGAGATGGTGATGGACTAGGAAGGCCTGGCGTGCTGCGATTCATGGGGTCACAAAGAGTCACACACGACTGAGTGACTGAACTGAAGAAAGAAGGAAATCCTGCCATTCGTGACAACAGGGAGGAATCCTGAAGGCATTATGATGAGTGAAGTGAGTCAGAGAAAGACAAATATGGTATGACATCACACACACAGAAGCTGAAAAAGCCAGGCTGGTAGCAACAGAGAGTAGATTTCAGCCCTTTCTTGGTTGAGTTGCCAAGGGCGGGGCCCAGCCGAGCTGTCAGAGGTGTCCAGTCTCAAAGGAGCTGGAATCACAGGAAGGCATACATCTACCCTCAGGTGATAAAGTCCAGAGCTAGAGAGCCCTCCAATCATTTTTCGTCTCCCCAAGCCTTCTCTGGAAACATGTGAGATTTTTTGTTAATCTTTGAAAATTTCATTTGAAATTCCTCCAGCAAAAGAATTTTGGCAATGAACAGGAAAGGATGGAGTCTGCTTTCATACGACTGATTTAATATTTAAACAGGTCTTCGTAGAGGGTAAAATCAGCGAAGGGACTGGTTGATAAGGAGAAAGAGAACATCAGAACTTTCTATTTTGCTCCTATCGTAAAGGAGGGTATTCAGACACAAAAGTTCTGACAAACACAGTTAAGGGAGAAATGGTTTAAAAAAAAAAAAACTCTGCAACTAAGACCTGGTGCAGCCAAATCCGTAAACTAAATTAAAACAAATGTTAAAAGAGAGAGAGAGAGAGAATTGATCCGTTCCTAGAATTCTGTGCAAAGGAAACAGTCAGAAATGGGGAAAAGTGGGTGCACACAAAGATTTCAGCAACGTTTGATGAAAAACTGAAAGCAGGTTGAAGGAGGACCCGGGAGGGTACTTAAGCAGGTAGCGAGCATTCAACCTACGGACTCTTACAGAGTCATCAAAACCCTCCAGATTTGTAAAAGCCCGGGAAAACGCAAGCTGACGCATGTTAAGTGAAAAAGAGACAACAGGACTCAAACCTGCTCACAGTTTACGTTTTCTCTTCTGCACGTGTTCTTCTTTGTCACGTATTGCCTTTACACTAGAAAAACTGTGGCATATAATATTTCAGAATATTTATAAGATCTATTTCAACTATATTATCATTTGTTTACAACTGTCTAAAACAGACTATGCCTAGAAGATGGGAGCAGAGTATACTAAGTTGTCGACTGGGAATGACTTGGAGGTGGGTATTTTCCTAATGTTCCTTCCCTCATGGAAGGAAGGGAGGAGGGAAGAAAGGAGAAAGAAAGACGAAAAGAGGAGAAAGAAAGAAAAAAGACGAGAAAGAAAGGGGGGGGAGGAAGGAGAGGGAGGAAGGAAACAGGACCCAACCTGTATAAAGCCAGACTGGCTCTGCTCTCAGGGAGCTCATATCTCCAGACGCATGGTTCCTTGACAAGGACCTCAGGTGCAAGTACAGAACCCCAGCAGAGGGACTGTAGAGTGAAAAAATTCCAGACTATTGACAGTCAGCCCATGTCCTGACTTTCAGAACAGAAGTGAAAGTGAAAGTGAGTCGCTCAGTTGAATCCAACTCTTTGCGACCCCATCCATGGAATTCTCCAGGCCAGAATACTGGAGTGGGTAGCCTTGCCCTTCTCCAGGGGGTCTTCCCAACCCAGGGATCGAACCCAGGTCTCCCGAATTGCAGGCAGATTCAAATGGCAACCCACTCCAGTATTCTTGCCTAGAGAATCCCATGTATGGAGAGGCTTGGTGGGCTACAGTCCATGGGTTGCAAAGAGTCGGACACAACTGTGCAACTTCATTTTCACTTTCACTTTCTTTACCTGCTGAGCCGCAAGGGAAGCCTTGTGAACAACAACAAAAAAAAAAAATTAGAAAAACTTCACTTCAGTTCAGTTCAGTCGCTCAGTCATGTCTGACTCTTTGCGACCCCATGAATCCCAGCACGGCAGACCTCCCTGTCCATCACCAACTCCCAGGGTCCAACCAAATTCATGTCCATCGAATCGGTGATGCCATCCAACCGTCTCATCCTCTGTCATCCCTTTCTCCTCCTGCCCTCAATCTTTCCCAGGATCAGGATCTTTTCAAATAAGTCAGCTCTTTGCATCAGGTGGCCAAAGTATTGGAGTTTCAGCTTCAGGGTCAGTCCTACTAATGAACACCCAGGACTGATCTCCTTCAGAATGGACTGGTTGGATCTCCTTGCAGTCCGAGGGACTCTCGAGTCTTCTCCAACACCACAGTTCAAAAGCATCAATTCGTCGTTGCTCAGCTTTCTTCACAGTCCATCTCTCACATCCATACATGACCACAGGAGAAACCATAGCCTTGACTAGACAGACCTTAGTCGGCAAAGTAATGTCTCTGCTTTTTGATATGCTATCTAGGTTGGTCATAACTTTCCTTCCAAGGAGTAAGCGTCTTTTAATTTCATGGCTGCAATCCCACCTGCAGTGATTTTGGAGCCCCCCAAAATAAAGTCTGACACTGTTTCCACTGTTTCCCCATCTATTTCCCATGAAGTGATGGGACCCGATGCCAGGATCTTCACTTTCTGAATGTTGAGCTTTAAGCCAACTTTTTCACTCTCCTCTTTCACTTTCATCAAGAGGCTTTTTAGTTCCTCTTCACTTTCTGCCATAAGGGTGGTCTCATCTGCATATCTGAGGTTATTGATATTTCTCCTGGCAATCTTGATTCCAGCTTGTGTTTCTTCCAGTCCAGCATTTCTCATGATGTACTCTGCATATAAGTTAAATAAGCAGGGTGACAATATACAGCCTTGATGTACTCCTTTTCCTATTTGGAACCAGTCTGTTGTTCCATGTCCAGTTCTAACTGTTGCTTCCTGACCTGCATATAGGTTTCTCAAGAAGCAGGTCAGGTGGTCTGGTATTCCCATCTCTCTCAGAATTTTCCACAGTATATTGTGATCCACACAGTCAAAGGCTTTGGCATAATCAATAAGGCAGAAATAGATGTTTTTCTGGAACTCTCTTGCTTTTTCCATGATCCAGCGGATGTTGGCAATTGGATCTTTGGTTCCTCTGCCTTTTCTAAAACCAGCTTGAACAATAGGAAGTTCACGGTTCACATATTGCTGAAGCCTGGCTTGGAGAATTTTGAGCATTACTTTACTAGCATGTGAGATGAGTGCAATTGTGTGGTAGTTTGAGCATTCTTTGGCATTGCCTTTCTTTGGGATTGGAATGAAAACTGACCTTTTCCAGTCCTGTGGCCACTGCTGAGTTTTCCAAATTTGCTGGCATATTGAGTGCAGCACTTTCACAGCATCATCTTTCAGGATTTGAAATAGCTCAACTGGAATTCCATCACCTCCACCAGCTTTGTTCACATAAAACTTAGAACAAAGCAAAACATTTAAGTCCCGGTAACAACAGGCTGGTAAGTTTGGTGACAATCCCTGGCAAATTCCTAAGTGTGAAGATGCATTGAAAAGGCAGCAAGAACCCCTAGGAGCTGCCTGAGTTCAGCAAGGATGAGCCATGTTCGACTGAATTCCTGTCCTGGAGGGACAAGGACTGGGAGCGGGGAGGGGGGCTGGGGGGTGCGCCTCTGGCAATGGGAGTGTTGTGGTAACTCAAGGAAGATGTCGCGCAGAGCCTCTGAGATCCCCAACGGCGGGGGCGCTACACAAACAGCAGCAGGGCTCCGGTGCCAGTCAGCCGGCATCGCCAGCAACACCCCGAGGCTCAGCCCTCGACCTTGTCCGCCTCAGCAGCCTGGATAAAGCAGAACAGAAGACACACTTATCAAATCTGCAGTTGACACAAAGCCAGGGGGATTGTTAATAGAAAGGATGGCAGAATCGGGATTCAAAAATATCTTGACAGGCTGAAATAATGGGCTGAAAACATGTAAAAGGGATAAATGTAAATTCCGACATTCAGGTTTTGGTTTTTTTTAAAATAAAGGTTTCATAAACATCAGATGTCAGAAACAGGGCTTAAGAGCAGAAAAGACAGCTGGGTAGGGTCTGCGTGGCATGGTTACTGGTCAGGTCAAGAGAAGGAGAAAGAAAAGAAAATAGCCTTTATGGGAGTACCAAGAATTGTACTAAATGTGTAAACGGTGGCCAGGATGTTTTTTTTATGGGGCAGGCACTATCCCTGAGCCCAATTTACACATGAGGGAACTGAAGATCAGCAATACTACCGAGTGACTGAAGGATTTGTCTCAAGCTATTAGGTGATTTGTATTAATCTGCTGGAAATAAGCTACAAAGTCATGAAGAGAGAATTCAAATTCAGGTCTTCCTATCTGCAGAGCTAATGCTTTATCCTTCCCCTGATCCAGGGAGTAAATCTTGATTAATTTAAGCTAGTCATAGATTCCTTCACGCTTACCAAGTCAACAAGCTGTTGTTTTTCAGTCACTCGGTCATATCCAACTCTGCGACCCCAGCACGCTAGGCTCCTCTGTTCTCCACTCTCTCCTGGAGTTTGCTCAAATTCATGTCCATTGAGTCAGTAATGGTATCTAACCATCTCATCCTCTGCCTCCCCCTCCTCCTTTTGCCTTCGATTTTTCCCAGCATCAAGGCCTTTTTCAACGAGTCGTCTCTTCACATCAGGTGGCCAAAGTACTGGAGCTTCAGCTTCAGCAACAGTCCTTCCAATAAATATCAGAATTGATTTCCTTTGGGGTAGACTGGTTTGAGCTCCTTGCAGTCCAAGGAACTCTCAAGAGTCCCTGATCAATGAGACACAGGGGGAAAATACACTGGGGTTATTTTTGGCAAAGTTCTCCTCTGTTTTCAAAAGAATCCCTAGAAATAGAGGTTCCTCTTCTGCCTCTTACAGTTGCTAGCGTGTGAGGTCTGGAACTGTAGCAGCCCCCTGGGCACCTTGAGGAATGTCATTAGCAGCCCCCTGGGCACCTTGAGGAATGTCATTAGCAGCCCCCTGGGCACCTTGAGGAATGTCATTAGACCAGAGACATGGAAGATGTGAGTTGGAGAAAGGGAAATGCCTGGGGTCATCAATGACTGGTGAAGCACTTCCCCGGGGAAAATAACCCATTTTCCTAATTGTTCAAGCCCCTTCTATTTGGTTTTCCTGTTGTGTCCCACCTGTAAGTATCCTGATGAATGCGTGAAGTCAGGTAAGTCCCCTCTATGGACCCTGGCAAGATCACATTTGAAGTGTGACATGAACTGACCAGGGGCTTCCCTGATAGCTCAGTTGATAAAGAATCCACGTGCAATGCAGGAGATCCCAGTTTGATTCCTGGGTTGGGAAGACACCCTGGAGAAGGAAAAGGCTGCCCACTCCAGTATTCTGGGCTGGATATACAGTCCATGGGGTCGCAGAGTCAAACATGACGGAGTGACTTTCACTTTCATGAACTGGCCAAGATGATGAAGAGCCTAGCATCGCTGCTTCACCCTGTCCCTCACTTACCAGCCACCACCAAGTGACGATGGCTCTGGGAGTTTCCCTGCAGAGAAGACATGGGAGGAGAGTAACAGAATATTCTTCAAACATTTGAAAGCCGACAATTTAGAAGAGCAAATTCATTTTTCTCTGAGATCCTCTAAGAGGCAGAGCCAGAACTAGGAGGCAGATACCAGTTTGATAGTATCAGAGGTGTCCTCCACAGTTCACGTGTCTGGCAAAGGAGACAGCTCCCCAAGGTGGAGGTGCCCAAACAGTGTTGAAGTAGCCATCAGACAGAGAGGTCAGGGAGAGAGATCCCCACTGGGTGGCAGGTCAGACCAGCTGACCGGGGTTCCTTCCAAATCCAAAATTTGGGGACTCTCCATTATGCACATTGGGGTAGTGCTAGAACCTTCCTGGGAAATAAACACGGGAAAGACCAAGTGTCTGCCATCTTCTCTCTCCAGTTGGAATGACACCCTGACAGACAGCTGGTGACTAATCCTGGGCAGGGTGTTCCAAGCGCCCAGCAGGCAAAAATGGCCAGTGTTCTGTGGAAGGTCAGAAGTGGAGGAGCGCCTTCCAGGGAGGAAGGTCAGATAGGGCAGCTTGGAGAAAGGAGATGTGATCGGGGTTGGTGAAAGCCAGGATCTGTTTTCAGCCAGTCCATACCCGGCCTTCCCACCCACCCCCCCCACCCCCCCCCACATTCAGCCAAGCCGATCGGTTCCTCCAGCCCTGCAGGCTCAGCCCGCTCTCTGCTCCCAGGACCAACCAATCCTAATTGGAAGCAGCAGAGAGCTAGGCAACTCCAGCTCCAGGTTCTAGGACGCGGTAATGTCACCCGTGCTGCTGACAGGAAGCTGACCTTGTCTGTCAGCTTCACAGAGCTTGTCCGCTTGTTTCTGACACTTCCTCCCTCTGTCGGCGCCCCAGCCCTGCAGGCAGGTCTCTGCCTCACTTGCCGGGGCCTGGCTACCTGCTGATGGACATCTGTCTTGCCCCCAGCTTGCTTGCCTCAACCCCTTTCCTTTGGTAACAGACCCCACCCACAGGTGGGATGACCATGTGACCCAGGCCTGGCCAATCAGAACACCCCAGCCCTTTGCTACGGGATTGGCTCAGGGACGAGCACTGGCAATCTGACCAATCAGAGTCCTTCCCCAGGACTCTTCTAATACTGTCTGTGCAGAAAGACTTGGATGACAAAACAGGAAGGCTGGAGTCTAAGACTGGTGGGAGCTCTGCCACGTGAAGCAAAGCTGCCTGCCAAAGGAGAGAAAGAGGCAGGTAGCCTTGAGAGCAGAGGAAAAGGGAGTCACGGCCTCCTCTACTGTGGATTTGCCCTGCATCCTGCATTTTCTCCAGACCTGAAAACTGCCCTCTGCTTCCTCCCCGAGAAAGTCCATTTTCCTAACCTCAGCTGTAACTCAGAGTCCTGAATAATACCCCAGCCTTTTCCATCACGCCATGCCTGCCCTAGCCCTGGAAACTTCCCCGGCAGTCACATCTGAAGGATGTCCCTGGGATCTGTCTGCCTTGGCTCTGTGTGGGAAGTGGCTTGAAGGGGATGCTGCCAGCCTGCCCTTCTGCTTCAGCTTGCTGAAAGGTCCCCAGGTGGTGCTGTGTCCAGGCCTGAGAGTGTCAGCAGCACAAAGGACAGGGGGACCATGCGGGGGTGAGCTCACTCATTAATTAATCCCTCATTCACTCATTTATTCAACAGCTCTGTGTTGAGCATCTGCTATGTTCCCAGTGCTAGAGCCAATGACAGGTATCCGAAAACTCTTTCTAAGAAGGGCCAGAAGTAAACATTTTCAGCTTGACAGGCTATAAGGTTGATGTTGCAACTGCTCAGCTCTGGCTTGTAGAGAGAAGGCAGCCGCAAACAAGATGCAAACCAACGGGTGTGGCTGTCTTCCAACAAGTTATTTACAAAAGCAGGAGGTGGGCCTGATTTGGCTGGCTGCCCATGGTTTACCGACTCCTTTCTTAGAACATGCCGTTGGAGAAGGTGATGGGAGATAGATTCAGTAAGGTCTTGAATACCAGTCAGAGAAACATGAGGGTTACTGAGTGTCTGTCGGGACTCTTGGAGGATGTTCATGCTGCAGAATGGTGAGGTCAAGGTGGAGTGACGGAGGGAATGTTCTGCCTCAGCCTCCTTGCCAGGCACTTGCGATTCCTTCACTTATTCAGTGAGTGTTTACTGGATGTCTGCTGGGTCAAGGCACTGTTCTAGTTGCAGGGGAACCAGTGGTGAGCAGGGCAGACAAGATGCTCACCTTTGTGGAGCTTCTACTCCGCCAAGTTTGTCAGGCTCTTCGTCGTCAAGCCCTCAGCTGTCCCCTACCTCCCCTGTCTCCTTCGCTCCACACCGATCACACCACCTGTGTCCCCTGTCCTCTCCCACGCCTATGACTTTGCAGTCAGCGCTTCCTGAATGTGTTTGCTCACCCGTCCCCTGTCAGAAGTCCTTCGAGTCCAGCTGAACTGCCCTCCCAGCGACCCCTTTGCTCTCCACCTAGCCGGGAGAGTCAGTCATGCCTCCTTCTGGGTTTCCCAGCGTGTTGCACTTGCCCGACCTCAAGTGCTTCTCGTGTGGCTTTGAAATTCTTCACTTATAAGCCTTTCCCTTTTCCAAGACTATTCCCAGCATCTGGCAGGGTCCTGGCACTCAGAAGGCTCAGTGAATGTTTGCTCAATGAATGAATGAAAAGACCGTTGGGAAAGGAGAGGAGAGTTGTGCCAAAACAGAAATGAGAGACACTCAACCCTGAGAGGAAGGCCAGCCACTACCTTAGGGATCCAAAGGCTTGAAGGATACAAGGGACCTTATTTGCAGGCTTAAAACTCCTGTCCAGAATTATTTGTCGAGTGTGAACAATAATACAGTCTCCCTCTCTGAAACACCGTGGTGAGGGCTCCTTTGTCTGATTAAGGCCTGTCAGGGGTGACTGATGGGCTCCCGCCAGACAGCAGAAACCTCTCTCCTCCTGACAGCGTGAGTGATAGCCGCGAGGAAACTGACCCCAGCTGACACACTCATCTTAAAATATCTCTGTTTCCCTCCGGCCCAGATAAAAGAGCTGTCACACCAAAAGTAAGGACTCCACTTGGGGAGATGCTGGCTTCTCCAAGGATTGGTGATGGAGGAGTCTGGGATGTCGGGGTTCAGCTGAAGTCCAAGTCAAAAGGACCCTAAAAAACCAGCCCTGGATGAATCGTCATCTGGGGAGCAGCCCCGTGTTCAGCCTCTCACCGCTCGGCCAGATGCATGAGATACATCATCAACATCGTGAATAAACATCATTTATTCAGCATGTATTGGCACGTGGTACTAGGTTCTGCTCAGATCAAAGAGAACAATCTAGACCCAATCCTGTCCCAACTGTACCTTACAACATGCTCAAAATAATGATGATCTCTGTCAGTGCTGTGGTCCTTTCTGGTTTACAAAGAGCCTTCAGCAACTCAGTGAATTAGGTAGAGCAGGTATGAAAATTATTCCCATTTTAGAGGTGAAGTGACCTCAGAGAGGTGAAGTGTCTTGCCCAAGGTCACACATAAGCTCATAAGGGTCAAAGATCCATTTCAGACCAGGAATCACACACTTAATGGGGGTAATGAAGAAGGTTCAAAGGATTCTTTAAAGAGCTAGGGGCAGGGCTAAGGAAACTGACCGTGGAATAGGAAGCAGGCTGAGTGTTTGGGGCTGAACTGGGTCCCTCAGAGAAGGTAAGTGGAAGCCCTAGCCTCCCAGACCTCAGAATGTGAACTGACTTGAAAATAGATTTCATTACAGTTATCATTAGCAAATATGAGGTTATCCTGGAGAAGAGGGGACTTAATCCGATGTGACTGGTGTCCTTCTATGAAGAAGAGAGACACCAAGACACAGAAGGATAACGCCCTGTGGCCAGGGAGGCAGAGAGGTGCCAGGATTGCCGACCAGCTGCCAGAACCTGGGAGGAGGGAAGAATGGCCTTGCCTCATGGATCAGAGGGAGCTCTGCCTTGACTGGACTTCTGGCCTCCAGAACTGTGAGAGAGTACATTGCTATTGTTGTAAGACATCCGGTCTGTGCTGTTTTGTAACGACAGCCCCAGGAAACATACACCCCTCGGCCGTGGGCGCCCCTAGTTTTCTAGGGACCTGTGTTGTTGGAGTCTCGGGAGAGCGGCTCCACAGAGCAGGGGCTGCTGGCACCATGACCAGCTGCGGCACCCACTGCCCCTCACGGGGGCAGCTGGGTGATAAGTGCCCTGAGTCCTGCTTCTGAGTGTCCCCAGGGTGCCCAGGGAGGACACTGCAAGTCAGAGAGCGAGGGTGAGACCATTTGCAGCTGTTAGCGCCTAGGACAGAGGGCAGGTGGGGTGGGCGTTGAGCACCCCGCAGCGCTGGCCACTGCAACCCCGACTCCAGGCCGCGTTCGATATGTGTCTCCTACCAGGGTGCTGAGTCAGGAAGGGACCCTGAAGAAATGGAAGGAACCGTTTCTGCCCTTTGGGGACCCACAAATGCATTTTTAAAAAGCACAGGAGAGGGACTTCCTTGGTGGTCCAGTGGCTAAGAATCTGCCTGCCGAGGCAGGGGACATAGGAAGATCCCACATGCCACGGAGCAACTCAGCTCGTGTGCCACAGCTACGGAGCCTGAGCCCCTACAGTCCACGCGCCTCGACCAGGGAAGCCACCGAACTGAGGAGCCGGAGCGTGGCATCTAGAGGGTAGCCCCCGTTCACCACGGTTAGAGGAGGCCTGTGCAGCAACCAAGACCCAGTGCAGCCATAATGAACAAAAACTGAAATTTTATAAAAATTTTTTTTTTAAAAAAGGCACAAGACAGCATGTGCAACAAATAAATAAATGTGCAGGAGAAGAATATGCTTGGGATTTGCCCAGAGCTCGGAGGCCAGGGCCACCTCCACCCTGCTCCTCGCTGGATACCCCAGGCCCTTGGCATAAGATAGAACTAGTTTCCTTGCGAAGGAACAGCCAGAGAAACCGTGGCTAGAAGAAACAGGCCAGCGGTCAGGATGGCCTGGGGAGGGGAGCATGGATGGGTCATGACCCGTTTGTCTCAACAGTCTGGCCCAGGCTGGTGAGGGAGAAGAAAATGCCCTCCGTGGGGTGGAGGTGGGGTTCCGTGGGTGGGACCTGGAGCTGGAAGCATGTCTACAGAGCCCCACGCCTGCGTGCAGGGAGGTGGCTACCCTCCCCGACACCCAACGGGCTCAGGGCAATCGGGACTCCTGTAGGGCTTCTGGGTGGGCCCTGAGCCGCCCTTCCCATCTGCTGATAGCTGTCTCCCCTCCAGAAGCCATGGAAACCTCTGTCTCGTTCACTCAGTATTTCAGGGGCATAATAATTCAGGTCCCAAATAATATAGCTTGAACAAATGAAAGACCAGGAGTCCAGAGGGTCAGAAAAACACTGCCGGGGGGAGGCGCCTGGAGAAGAAGAAGTCTCGGGCCGGATGCACCTGGGGGCAGGCAGGGGCGGTGGGACAGGCGCCCTGGCTGTCAGAGGCCGCTGGGAGGAGCAGGACCCTCTGGCTAGCGGCACCCGCAGCGTGAACAGGCGTGGGCTGCAGGCAGCGGGGACCTGCAGCAAGCAATCCTGCCCCCGCTGCTGACTGCCCCCTGGGACCTCCACACCAAGGCCTCCTCCTCCGCAGGCCTGCAGCCCAGGTCCGCAGCTCCGCAGGCTTCTCAGGGCACCAGGCAGAGGGGCCGATGACCCCGAGAACACCGGGAAATCCTGCCAGGTCAGCAAAGGTCACAGGGATGGGGTGGTTTGCTCCAGCAGACGGACAGAGTGACCGGGGGGCAGGCTGCAAAGACGCACAGACAGAAAGGTCATTTCTCACCACGGACTTGACTAAACCACTGCCCTTCTCCCTTCGGACTGACGCCGAGGCTTTAATTATAGCTTGTCACTCACACGCCTTCCCCAGGAGACGGCTGGGCCGGACAACGATGGAAATGAAACTCTTGCTTCAGATGGCTCGTTCTGTCTATCAGGAAATTTCAGGCTCACCAAACAACAGAATATCTTGAACTGTGGCCTTGCAGCGCCTCCTGAGGTCTCAGCCTGTTCCCCAGGCCCCTCCAGGACCAGCCAGTGAGCTGACTCCTGCAACGGGGTAGAAAAGCCGTCTCACAGATGGAGACGCTCGTCCCAGCAAGGCGACGTGACTGGCTCAAGGTCACTGGCAGACGGTCGGTGGGACAGGGGCACCCATGAGCTTTGCTGTGTTGGGCTCTTCTCTGGCCCTTTGAGGAGGTCCCAGAAAGAAGACTCCCAGCCCTAGTAACATGGATACCTGTGTGCCACCTCTTGGTGCCAAGACCTAAGGCCCTCTTTGATCACCGTAGCGGTCCCATGAATAACAATCCATCATTACTATCCTGACTCTTCACAAGGAAGCACCAAGGCTAGAGAGCTTGTTCCAGTTCATGCAGCTGGAATAGGACCTGAATCCAGACCGCCCAGCAGCAGGCCCGTGCTCCTAACCCCACGCTCTCTCCTTCCTCTCATCCCCAGATACGAAGACGGAAGATCTGGAGTTCTTTCCTCTTGCCTCTGCCAGGAAACTCAGTGTTTCTGGAAGCATTCAAAAAAGGACATCCCCCACATCGTGGAGGAAAGCTGTCCTGAGCCCTGGGGGGTCAGCTGTGGACTCAGATTTGGGAGGAGGGGGGTCCTTGCACCAGTCCCACCAGGTTCCCCTGATGAGGTGCTGACACCCAGGGGGGCTGTGGGTTCAGGTCTGGCTCCTGGCAGCTGGGTTGAGTCCCTGTGTTCTCATGGAGCATCTCCACGTCCCTCAGCCCCTGGGTCTCAACCTGGACATTGAGAATGCAGTAGGGCTCGGCCCTTACAGCTCCCTGAAGCCGTTGGGACCCAGAGGAGCGGAGCACGTGACCTGCCATCAGATCTCTCCCCAGCCGTCCAATTGAACTCGAAAGTGAGAGTCGCTCAGTCATGTCCGACTCTGAGACCCCATGGACTGTAGCCTGCCAGGCTCCTCTGTCCGTGGAATTCTCCAGGTAGGAATACTGGAGTGGGCAGCCGTTCCCTTCTCCAGGGGATCTTCCCAAACCAGGGATCGAACCAAGCCCCCTAGATTCCCCACAGCAGGATTTGCGCCACACAGGTACAAGCTGCTTTGGATTACCTGTGTGGCCAAAGTATCCAGCCGGTTTGGGAAGAGAGCAGAATTTCAAATGAAGATGCTCCAGGGCGAGGAGAAGCCCCAGGGCCTTGTTTGTCTGTGGTCCAGGGGCGGGAAGACTGGATCTAACGCCTGCCTCCCCTCTTGACCTTGGTAGGCCCCCTAGCCCTGTGAGCCTCACGCGTACCGGAACAAGCCCTGCTCGAGGATGGTAGGGGAGACCGAGCTTTCGTCTGCCCTTGAGTGGCATGGCGGTCAGGTGTGGGGGAGGGGATGCGTTCTGTGGCCGCTGTCTTTCAGGGAGCCTGTGCCTCTGGGCTGTGACCTTCACAAGCATTCCTCGGTCATTTTTCACCCCCTTAAGTGGGACAGGAAGGCTAAAGGGGGCTGTTCCTCCCTGCGTGCTAAGTCGCCTCAGTCGTGTCTGGCTCTTGTAGCCCGCCAGGCTCCTCTGTCCATGGGATTCTCCAGGCAAGAATACTGGAGTGGGTTGCCATTTCTTCCTGCAGGGATCTTCCTGACCCAGGGATCAAACCCCCATTTCCTGCGTCTCCTGCATTGGCAGGTGGGTTCTTTACTGCTAGCGCCACCTGGAAAGCCCTTAAAGGGGGCTAGAGTTGGGTTTCTCCTTCTCACAGGTGGGACAGGCTCTGATAAAACCCCCGGGTTAGGCTCTGGTTGACTCATTTCTCTAGAGGGCAGGATTTGTTAAGAATAGAGTACTCCAAAGAGTCTCAAAATGGTTCTCCACCACCCCTTGGCGCCCCCCGACCCGAGGTCCTTCATTGCAGGAAGCAAGGAAGGACCTTTCTCCACTGTTTATTGTAGGAACTTGGTAGAGTTCCTGCAGGGAAACTCACAGAAGAGTGGGTTCCTATGACCTCTGCCTCTGGAGTTCTTATCTCTCCGACATGTCCACACTGAGCCCCCAGCAATTCGCTGACTACGGTTCAATTTTCCTACCCCAGCACCAGCTCCAGCAGTGGTTTCTGCTGCTAAGTTGTGATTCTCTGTGTCCACCTGTCTGTTTCCAATTCAGGGGCAGCAGTTTGCCCAGGGACCTCAGTTCTGCACTGACTCTAAGAAGAGCTGCTGATTTCCGGTTTGTTCAGCCAGTTGCCTGCTGTGGGGACAGAGGGACAGCTTCCCACCTCCCCCATCCGCACGCTGTGTTGGCCCCATTTCATGAAATGCCCTCTCTGTGCCCGGCATTGACTCGGGTTTCATGTTCTTCGTCTTGGGGACCCCTCAGAGTTCAGAAGGGAGGGTGTCACAGACTCCATTTTACAGACCAGGAAACAAGACGAGAGGTTGGGTCACACGGCTGCTGGAAGTGAAAGTTTGCCAAAGCCCACGTGTTCCCACCATGACCACATGCTGCCACCCCTCATTCTGACCGCCCACACCCCCACAACCCTCTGGTAGGTGGACATGCACAGCCGCCCCGGAGCCCCCCCCAGGAGGCTGTGTAAAAACTCCATCTGCACCTGGGGTGAGGGGTTAAGCCGCCGCCCCTAAGGAGAGGGAAGGGCCGGGCAGCCTCCTTTCTGCAGGATGCATTTACTAGAAAATATGCTCAAATGGGGTATCATGGTTTTATGAACCCAGCTCCTTCTGCTGTCCCAATTGAAGTGCAGAATGCCTGGGGCAGGCTGCCCTCCCCCACAGACCCATTAGTCATGGGCATCGATTAAGGGGGGGAAAAAGAGTCTTTATTGCATCTGTTTAGGCAGGAGTGGGCTGCCGCCTGCCTTAGCGTCCTCGGCGTGGCCGGACGGAAGGACCTTCTGCCTCTTTGTCCCCATAGTAAAGCAGAGCTGCGGGGGATGCTGGGAGGGGCTGGCTGCTGGGAAAGGAGTGTCCTGAACGTCTCGAGCCTGGGGCCTGAGGGCAGCAGCCTGATCTGTCCTGTGCAGCCAACAGCCTCCAGGGAGGAGACCCAGCAGGAGATTCCGATTGGATCCAACTCTCCAGGGGCTGCAGACTAGGCTTCTTCACCCTCAGGGTCAGGGGCAGCCTTGTCCACCCTCCCATCCATCCCACATGGCTGTGGAGGCAACCCCAGGAAACAGAGGGTACTGTGAGAGACAAGGGCCTGTAGGGGTTCACCTGTCCCCTCCATCCAAGACTCTCCCAGTGTGGGACTGAAGTGCGGCCCCCCTGCTCCTCTGCCATGTGGCTCCCCTCCGGGGAGGAGCTCAGACCCTGAGCAAGGCAGCCAGATACCCGCCGTGGAGAGGAGGGGGTATACTTGTCCCAGTTCCTGGGGGAGTCCCAGCATCTCAGACCACTGGGTCCCACCACCGCCTTTGACACAGGAGAAGGGACTTGCCCTGCACACTCGAGGACAGTGGCAGAGCCAAGACCTAACCCATCTCTTGACCCCCACGTGAGGTGGCAGGAGGCAGTGGTAAGTACCAGCCACCATCCAGGCCACCAGACGGTGAGACAAAGGACTCTGTCACCTGCCGGGGCGAGCAGCTGGGTCAACCTTGGCCTTCAGCAGAGCGGCTGAGGCCTCTGACATCGGTCCTCCAGTCCCCCTTGCATCCAGCCGGGTTTCAGGTTCTCATATCTCCACACCCCGGCCACTGCTGCTTCGGGGATGAGGGGTACTTCGGGGAAGCGGGGAGCGGGAGGGGGTAGATGGAGGGCAGCCGGATGGGAGAGAAGGCTAGTCCACACCCTGCTCAGCTGGGTAGCAATCTGTGCTCTGTGTGAGCTGGAAGAATAGATGCACTGAGATGCCGTGTTGCTTTCCTGGGCACCCCGAGGGTTGCAGAGTTGGAAAGACTAAATAGAGCTGGACCACTCCTCTACCTTGGGCAGAAGGCAGGAGGCCCCGTGGTGCCCAGGGACCCCGACATCTGCAGCCCCCAGGCTGCTCCTGAGACTCTGTCCTGGAGTGTGTGCAAGCCCAGGAAGCAGAGGGGGAACCGCTTTGGGAAAAACACAAATGCATCCATCCCAAGACAGGGGCTTTCCCAGGCAGCGCTAGTGGTGAAGAACCTGCCTGCCAGTGCAGGAAACATAAGAGACGCGCGTTCCATCCCTGGGTCGGGAAGATCCGCTGGAGGAGGGCATGGAAACCCACTCCAGTGTTCTTGCCTGGAGAATCCCATCGACAGAGGAGCCTGGCGGGCTATAGTCCATAGGGTTGCAAAGAGTTGGACATGCTGAAATGACCTAGTAGGCAGAGAGGCAGACATTCCAAGGTAGGTGGCTTGCTTGCCTGTCCACAGGTTTAGCTGAGTGCCTAGAAGTGTCTGATCCAGAGATTCCAAGTCCTAAGTATAACCCAGAAACTTCTTCCAAAGGGCTTATCATCTGATGAGAGCACCACAGTGTTTAAAAGGCCAAGATGCAGGTGAGCAGAGGTGTTACGGAAGCACCGGGGCTAGGAGCCAAGGAAGAGACCTGGTCCAGGAGGGCTTCCTGCAAGGCTGAGCCTGAGAAGATGGAGGACCCATCAGACCTGGAGGCTGAGATCTACCCAGAGGCAGAGGGCAACAGCCAGCCTGCACGAAAGACTGAGGGACTTCAGCGTTGTTCAGCTTCGTGGGCGAGGCCAGCAGGGGCAGCAGGGTGAGGCCGAGGCTGAGGAGTGGGTGAACTTCCAAGATGACGGGCAGCGTGGTGAGCAAGACCCATGATACCCGCTGGGTCCATCGTCTGCGGTCCTTTCCTGCCCCACGCCTCCAGCTGTCGTGTACCTGCTCAAGGTCCCCCTCGGGTCCAAGAGCCCAAGTCCATGCAATGCCACTCCCACACACTGCCCCTCGGCCAGTCCAACTGCAGAGTCCCCCCACATTTAAGGACACGGTGCTCCCAGGGACAAGATCAGTCTGTAACCAGAGTCTGCTCCATGGACCCCGTAGATCAGGGGAGGGATACACAGGCAGGACTGTCAAAAGTGAGGCCAGAATAAACATGGAGAATGCCCACCAGGGCTTGACCACCTTAGGTCAATATGGAGCTTTAAGCCACACTGGGAGCTCTCAAGCCTAACTGCACATTATAACCTTCAGGTTGCTCTCCCGAATACCGATACCCGGGCCCTCCCAGCCCCTCTCTCTTGGGGAGGAGCCTGGGCCTCAGTATTTTAAAAGGTCCTCGCCGTTCCAGCAGAAGCTGAGGCTGAGAGTCAGCACTCCACACTCACCAAATCAGTTCCGTTTTTTCGTGCCTCCTGCCTCTCCTTCAACTCATAACTTGTGCTTTCCCCCCCCTTCTCCTTCCCACCTGTTCCTTCTCTCCATCTCCAAGTCTGACTCCTCCACTAAGCTTTGGGTCTCATCCTCTCCCATCACATGGGGGGACCAAACACACACACACGCACCAAAAATGATAATAATACCGCGAATGAGGGACTTCCCTGGTGGTTAAGGCTTCACCTTCCAATGCCAGGACGCAGGTTTGATCCTCGGTCAGGGAGTTAAGATCCCACATGCCTTAGGGCCGAAAAACCAAAACATAGAGTGATATCGTAACAAATTCAATAAAGACTTTGAGAACGGTCTATGTAAAAAAAAAAGTCTTTAAAAATTACTCAAGAGTGATAACAGCAGCTGAAATTCATGGAGTGATTAATAATTACCAAGTGTGTGGGTCATCCCATTTAGATTTGGTCCTCAGAACAGCTTTGCCTCTAGCTACTACTATTGCTCCTCTCTTCAGATGAGGAAACTAAGGCCCAGGGAGGTTAAGCAAAAGCCCAAATCCCCAGCACCACTGAGCGGCAGGGCCAGGACTCACACCGAGGCCCCTCTGCCGTCAAAGCCTCAGCTGGCGTGGAGGTCACGTCGCCATCACTACCTAGCTCCACCCATGGACTGGCACTTACCTAGCAGGCTGACCTGTCTGCTCTCGGTCATTACATCCCACCTCCCAAGCTAGTGTTCAGGTCATTCTGTGTCTGGGTCTCCACAAGATCTGCCCAAATAGATGCTGCTGCTAAGTCACGTCAGTCGTGTCCGACTCTGTGTGACCCCATAGACAGCAGCCCACCAGGCTCCCCCGTCCCTGGGATTCTCCAGGCAAGAACACTGGAGTAGGTTGCCATTTCCTTCTCCAATGCATGAAAGGGAAAAGTGAAAGGGAAGTCGCTGAGTCGTGTCCAAAGTCTTCAGGACCCCACAGACTGCAGCCCACCAGGCTCCTCCATCCATGAGATTTTCCAGGCAAGAGCTCTGGAGTGGGGTGCCATCGCCTTCTCCGAGGTAGATGCTAGTGGCTGGCAAGCCCTGGGCCCCAGAGTTCTGAAAAGGCTCCATCTTAACCGGCTTACTGTCAGCCTCCTGACCGCACAGTGACTCCCTCCAAGGCAGCTCCTTTTCAGGGAGGAGAGGATCATCTAACTGCAAGCTTCACAAAATCCACCTGCTCATAAAATGTGCCATCGTAACCAGATGCCTGTTTGGTGCCCGAAGCATGCAGCTGCTCACCTGCCTTCACTCCAGCCCCCACTTTGCCTGCTGGGGCACCTGCCACGGAGAGCATCACAGAGATGCCTGGCAGGTTCTGCGCTGGTTAGAACGAGAAGAAAAATGTGCCATCGTAACCAGATGCCTGTTTGGTGCCCGAAGCATGCAGCTGCTCACCTGCCTTCACTCCAACCGCCACTTTGCCTGCTGGGGCACCTGCCACGGAGAGCATCACAGAGATGCCTGGCAGGTTCTGCGCTGGTTAGAACGAGAAGAAGAGTGGTGGGCGTGCGGGGATAGAGCAGACGGCGTGTGCGGCAAGCAGGGAGAGGCGGGAGGGGCTGGTGTGGGGCTCTGGGCGGGAGGGGTGTGAGGTGCGTGCTTGGGGCGGGATGTGTGCCGGGGTGTGATGGGAGGGTCCCATGGGTGGCACCTGGGCGGGGCTGTCTGTGTGCAGGGTGATGAAGTGTGGTGTACTGGGGTGTGATGGGAGGGTCTCATGGGTGGCACCTCTGTGGGGCTGTCTGTGGGCAGTGTGATGAAGTGCGGTGTATTGGGTTGTGATGGGTGGGTCTCATAGGTGGCACCTGTGTGGCTGTTTGTGTGCAGGGTGATGAAGTGCGGTATATTGGGGTGTGAAGGGTGTGTCTTGTAGGTGGCACCTGTGTGGGGCTGTAGGTGTGCAGGGTGATGAAGTGCAGTGTATTGGGGTGGTGGTGGGTGTGTCTCATTGGTGGCACCTGAGTGGGGCTGTTTGTGTGCAGGTTGATGAAGTGCAGTGTATTGGGGTGGTGGTGGGTGGGTCTCATAGGTGGCACCTGTGTGGCTGTTTGTGTGCAGGGTGATGAAGTGCAGTGTATTGGGGCGGTGGTAGGTGTGTCTCATTGGTGGCACCTGAGTGGGGCTGTAGGTGTGCAGGGTGATGAAGTGCAGTGCATTAGGGTGTGATCGGTGTGTCTCGTAGCTGGCACTGGTGTGGGGCTCTAGGTGTACAGAGTGATGAAGTCTGGTGTACTGGGCTGTGATGGGTGTGTCTCATGGTGGCACCTGTGTGGGGCTGTTTGTGTGCAGGGTGATGAAATGTGGTGGATTGGGGTGTGAAGGGTGTGTCTCATGGGTGGCACCAGTTTGGGGCTGTTTGTTCACAGGGTGATGAAGTGCACTGTATTGATGGTGTGATGGGTGTGTCTCATAGGTGGCACCTGTGTGGGGCTGTTTGTGCGCAGGGTGATGAAGTGCGGTGGTTTGGGATGTGATCGGTGTGTCTCATAGGTGGCAACTGCGGGGATGTTTGTGCGCAGGGTGATGAAGTGCGGTGGATTGAGGAGTAATGGGTGTATCCCTTAGGTGGCACCTGTGTGGGGCTGTTTGTGCGCAGGGTGATGAAGTGCGGTGTATTGGGGTGTTTTGGGAGTGTCTCATAGGTGACACCTGTGTGGGGCAGTAGGTGTGCAGGGAGATGAAGTGTGGTGTATTGGGGTGTGATGGGTGTGTCTCATGGGTGGCACCTGTGTGGGGCTGTAGGTGTCCAGGGTGAGAAGTGTTGTGTGTTGGGGCTGTGATGAGTGTGTCTCATAGGTGGCACCTGTGTGGGGCTATTTGTGTGCAGTGTGACGAAATGTGGTGTATTGGGTTGTGATGGATGTGTTTCATAGGTGGCACCTGTGTGGGCTGTAGGTGTGCAAGGTTATAAAGTGCGGTGTATTGGGGTGTGATGTGTGTGTCTCATGGGTGGCACCTGTGTCGGGCTGTTTGTTCACAGGGTGATGAAGTGTGATGTATTGAGGTGTGAATAGTGTGTCTCATAGGTGGCACCTGTGTGGGGCTGTTTGTGCACAGGGTGATGAAATGTGGTGTATTGGGATGTGATCGGTGTGTCTGATGGGGGGCACTTGTTTGGGGCTGTTTGTTCTCAGGGTGATGAAGTGCTGTGTATTGGTGGTGTGATGGGTGCATCTCGTACGTGGCACCTGTTTGGGGCTGTAGGTGAGCAGGGTGATGAAGTGTGGTGTATAGAGGCTATGATGGGTGTGTCTCACAGATGGCACCTGTGTGAGGCTGTTTGTGTGCAGGGTGATGAACTGCGGTGTATTGAGGTGTGATGGGTGTGTCACGTAGGTGGCACCTGTGTGGGGCTGTTTGTGTGCAGGGTGATGGAGTGTGGTGTATTGGTGTGATGGGTGTGTCTCATAGGTGGCACCTGTGTGGGGCTGTAGGCGTGCAGGGTGATGAAGTGTGGTGTATTGGGTGTGATGGGTGTGTCTCATAAGTGGCACCTGTGTGGGGCTGTAGGTAAACAGGGTGATGAAGTGTGGTGTATTGGGGTGTGATGGCTGTGTCTCATGGGTGGCACCTGTGTGGGGCTGTTTTTGTGCAGGGTGATGAAGTACGGTGTATTGGGTTGTGATGGGTGTGTCTCATAGGTGGCACCTCTGTGGGGCTTAGGTGTGCAGGTTGATGAGGTGTGGTATACTGGGTTGTGATGAGTGTGTCTTATGGGTGGCACCTGTGTGGGGCTGTTTGTGTGCAGGGTGATGAAGTGTGTTGTATTGGGCTGATGGGTGTGTCTCTTAGGTGGCACCTGTGTTGGCCTGTTGTGTGCAGGGTGATGAAATGTGGTGTATTGGGCTCTGATTGTGTGTCTCATGGTGGCACCTGTGTGGGGCTGTTTGTTCGCAGGCTGATGAAGTGCGGTATATTGGGGTGTGATGGGTGTGTCTCATGGGTGGCACCTGTTTGGGGCTGTTTGTTCGCAGGGTGATGAAGTGCAGTGTATTGGTGGTGTGATGGGTGTGTCTCGTAGGTGGCACCTGTGTGGGGCTGTTTGTGTGCAGGGTGATAACGTGTGGTGTATTGGGGTGTGATGGGTGTGTCTCGTGTGTGGCACCCGTGTGGGGCTGTAGGTGTGCAGGGTGATGAATTGTGGTGTGTTGTGATGTGATGTGTGTGTCTTGTAGGTGACACCTGTGTGGGGCTGTTTGTGTGCAGGGTGATGAAGTGTGGTGTATTGGGCTGATGGGTGTGTGTCTTAGGTGGCACCTGTGTGGGGGCTGTTGTGTGCAGGGTGATGAAATGTGGTGTGTTGTGATGTGATGTGTGTGTCTCGTAGGTGACACCTGTGTGGGGCTGTTTGTGCACCAGGTGATGAAGTGCGGTGTATTGGGCTGTGATGTGTGTTTCCCATGTGTGACGCCTGTGTGGGGCTGCTTGTGTGCTTGGTGATTAAGTGTGTGTGTGTCGTCTCTGTGGTTTGCGGGTGATAGGATTCATATTTGAGACACACTGCGCAGTGCGTCTGTATAGACTGTGCTTTGATGTGTGTATGACTGGTGGTTCATGTGGGGTCCACAGTATGTGTGTATCTTGTACTGTGAGAGGTGGACTGACCTGTGTATGTGGCCTAGTGTGAGATTTAAGGGAGGGATCGTGTGATACTCGGCACCAGGTGAGGATAGGTAACATGATGGCGAGGAAAGAGAAAGCCCTTTCCATGCCCGCCTCTCTGCTCAGCCGGGGTTCTGCGTGACCTTCCACCGTGGGGCTGAGATGCAGAGGCTGAGACACTGAAGTCCCATCCTCCGAGTGACCCAGCAGCCATCGCAAGAGGGGATCACAGGGCTCGGTCCTCCCCATCCAGCTCAAAGCAGGTTCACCCCCTTCTCTCAACTGCCAAGAGCCCTGTGTCCTCGGACCGGGATCCCAGCGAGGAGAGCACAGACGATCTCGTGGACGGGCAGGGCCCCAGCAGCTGTAAGAGGCAGTGGGAGGGCAGTCCTCATATTCTTTTTTTTTTTAATTGTGCGTTGACTTTTTTTTTAATTAGAGGCTAATTACGTCACAATATTGTAGTGGTTTTTGCCATACAATCACATGAATCAGCCATGGGTGTACATGTGTCCCCATCCTGAACCCCCCCTCCCACCACCCTCCCCATCCCATCCCTCAGGGTCATCCCAGTGCACCAGCCCTGGGCACCCTGCCTCATGCATCGAAACTGGTCCTCATATTCTTAAGCCCCTTTCCAAACCGTGGTGGCCAGGAAGACGGCTGGAACATGAACTGGGAGACGGAATTCCCATTTTTCACCTCCAGTTCACAATAGGCTGGGCTCCAAGCTGGGTGTGACCCCTGGGAAAGCTTGGATTCATGTGGCTCGATCTCAGAGCAGTCCCTGACCGGCAGCACGGGCGGTGCCATTCCTGGACTCGCTAGAGAAGACCATCCGTGGACCCCGACAGCCTCTCCCCGCATCCCATTTGTTCTCCTCTCTGCTTCCTTCTTCCCCTGTAGCTCGGATGTGATACTCCTCGACCCCCTCAGGAAGCTCTGCCTTCACCCCCAGTCCGTGCCACCCTCCTCCTCCCCTCGCTTCCCCTTGCACTTGACTCTGCAGATCAACATGGCCAGTCTTCCTGAAGAAGGAACCCTTTCTCCAGGGGGTGAGAGGAAACAGAGAGTTGCATCATTTTCTTGGTCAGAGAGGGATGTCAGGGAATAGCACCACATTAGTAAACTGGATCTTGACCCAGGAAACTGTGTGGCCCATGTGAGTTGCGCGTGCTTCCTGGGACCCTGTTCCCACAGCTGGTCAGGCAGGCATCATCCAACAACTCACGGCTTCGCAAAATTAAAATCTCCTAAAAAGCCAAGGGGATGGCTGGGCAATGCTTTAGGCGAGAAGAGGAGCACATGAACGTTATCTTTCTTGCTCTTCTGCCTGCACGGCAGTGCCCAGAGCCACGCAGAGCAGGACAGCAGCCTTGCAGAAATGGATCAAGGGCTGCAGAGAGGCCCCCTGAAACACACACTGGAGACCAGGCCAGCATTTCAATACCTTCCCGTGATACTGGGGTTGGGGTTTGGAGGAAGGCTGGGAGGGTTTGTGTGTGATGTTCCTTCATTCCAAGGACATGCCAAGGACAGGGAAGAGTGACTCTCACCCCCGCCCCAGGTGATACTGTGGTTCCCACTCTCCTGACGCCCACCCCCAACCCTTCCAAGTCTCACTCTCTGCACTTCTAAAATACAGATGATGGCAGAGTGGAGCAGAGACTTTGAACCAGTTCCACTCTTCTCACTAGATGTGAGGTCTCAGGCAAGTCCTACCCCCTCTCTGTAGCAGTTAGCTCTCACTGTAAAACGTCAAACTTGGTGGCTTAGAACAACAAGCCGTTATCGTTTCTCAGGAATCTACAAGTGGCCTGGGCGGTTTCACCGCTGTGAGCCAGGCTTGGCTGACCTTGGCTGGGGTTGCCGGTGCGTCTGCAGGTCACTGGCAGGTGGGCTGGGGGCTGCTGGGGCGGGGGGATGGGGGCCTCGAGCCGCAGTAACTTGGCTCGGCTCTGCAGGGCCCCTCGGCCTCCGGGAGGCTAGTGCCGGGTTCGTGTCTTGGGGCTGCGATCCGGGAGGGCAGAGTGGAGAAGCATGTGGGCTTCCCAAGCCTCTCTCTCCAGGAAGTTTGCCGCTCTCGCATCAGCCAAAGAATCGTTTGGCTGAGCCCAGAGTCGGAATGCAAGGGGCCTGTCGAGTCAGCGCGCGTATGGCATGGACACAGGGAGGAGGGCAGTTAGGACTGCCAGTGTGATACAACTAACTCTCCCTTTAAGCTCAGTTTCCCATTTTATAAGTTGAAGTGACATTCACATGATATAAAATTCACCATTTTAAGGAGAACGATTCAGTGGCACTTAGTACCTCCACAGTGTTGGGCCACCATCACCTCTATTCAGTTACAAAAATCTTAATTACACACCCCCAAACCCATGTTCATTGAGTTGCTCCCCTTTCACCCAAGCCTCTGGCCCCCGACAACCGCCATACTGCTTTCCGTCTCTGTGGATTTCCCTGTTCTGGACATTCCATAGAGTGGAATCTGTGGCCTTCCGTGTCTGGTTTCTCTGATTTATAATGTTTCCAAGCTTCAGTCACGTTGCAGCATGTGCCAGCACTTTGTTACTTTTTACAGCTCAATAATATTCCATTGTGTGGCTAGACCGCAGTGTGTGTGTGCTTTCGTCTGCAGATGGGCGTGCGAGATGTTTCCATCTTTTGGTTATTGTGAAGAGTGCTGCTGTGGTACTCATGTGGAAGTATTTATTTGTTCACCTGTTTTCGATTCCTTTTGGTATCTACCCAAAAAGGAGTAGAATTTCTGGGTCATATGACAATTCTTTTTGAAGAACCCTCTTTCCTTTATTTTAAAAATGCAGAAAATGAAATTACTTTGCAAGGATGCTGGGAGGCTTAGAGAAAGGGCATGTAAAGTGTCTTGCACAGAGTCCAACCTCAATAAATGGTTTGTATAACTACTCTCTTGTTCTTTAATTCAATAACCACTTATTGAGCCCAGGATCAGGAATTATGTGAGGTGCTGGATAGGTATACGAAAACATAAGATATAAAATATCTATAAAACACATGTCTGTGTTTTTATAGACATATAAATATATCCCCAGGGTCCCTTCCAGCTCAGACTCACAATGGTTCCATCCATGCTTCTTGCCTGGTGTGTCCTTCACAAACAGAGACAAAAGGCTCCCTCTCCCTCCCTCCCTTAACCAATTCCCCAGGAGGCTGCTGGCTTCATCGCTCCCCACCTGAATCAGTTCAGAACACCTATTTCAGATCTGTCGGCTCTTATAAATGTAGCCACACACCCGCAAAGTGAGATAAAATGGCAATGTGATTAGTGTGTGTGTGTGAGTGCGAATGCTTATGTGTCCCTGTCTCATCCCTTTTGTAAAGATTAATACATCAGAGCAAGCGCTTACGAAAGGAAGAATAAAAAAAAAAAAAACAGCCGGGTCCAATTCTCCAGACATTCAATAACCAAATGTCACCCACATGGTAAGCAATAAAATAAAAATATATGCTTAGCAGAGGCAATATAAATATGATGTATATTTTGAAGTTGGATAACAGAACAGTGGCGTAAAAATAATACCCAGTGGCAAATTCAGGGAAAGCAACCTTTTACAAACGCGGCATTTCTTGGGGCTGCCATTCCTGAAACATCGCAGCATCTCAGGCAGTAAAGCAGAGGTGAGTTTAAATCTGACAGGAGCGCCTGGTGGAATGAGGGCACGGAAAATCCTGCCCCAGTTCCGAAGCCAAGGCTGGGGCTCCTTCCTCCCGCACCCTCCCCCTCCCCCAAATCCTGAGACCCTTACCTCCACCTGCCAGCTCCATCCCCTTGGCCTGTCACAACAGTCCCTTACTTTTCAAGCATTCGTCCCAGACATTATTCCTTTTGACCTTTACAATCTGCCTCTGAAGTGGAGAGGACAGGTGTCATTATTACCATTTTATGAATGAGGAAACGGAGACCACAAACCTCGTGTTAAACCCTGAGCGGCAAAACCGCCTCCCTGCCCCTCCATCCTGGGGGAAAGAATATTTCTTTCCTGTCTTAGAAACCAGAGTTTCCTGCCCACAGGTATATACTGAAAAATCATTAAAAAGGTTTTCAGACACCTCTCTGCGGCCTACCACAAAGCTAGATCCCCAGTTCCTATTTGTTTAGGCCATGCCAACCAAGTTTTGCATCAGCCAAACGAAATATTATTAGAAAGATAAACCTGAGGGTATCTAGGTAAACATCGAGATATGTCAGCAACAGATGCTGCACTTTTTTCTTAAAACAAACACCTTTACCAAGTCTGAGGTTCTTATAGGAAAATGGAGGTCCAAACATTTGAGTAATTTGCCCAAGCCTTCAGGATGTAGACCAACGAGCCACCAGCTGTGCGTCCTTACACAAAGTCACTTTGACTCTCTGAGTTCTCATTTCCCGGTGATGGAATGAGTAGAGAGAGGGCATCTTTAAGCTGTTTTCTAGCTCTCGTGTGCTCACTCACTCAGTTGTACCCAACTCTTTGCCACCCCACGGACGGTAGCCCCCAGGGCTCTTCTGTCCATGGAGTTTTCCAGACAAGAATACCGGTTGTCATTTCCTTCTCTGGGTGATCTTCCCACCCAGGGATCGAACCCGTGTCTCTTCCACCTCCTGCATTGGCAGGTGGATTCTTTACCACGGCACCACCTGGGAACCCCATTTTTCAGCCCTGAAACTCTAGAATGTTATCTCTGAAACCAACTATTCAATGATGGTTGAAAGCCATCATGGAGAAAGCCCCATGTTGCTCACAGAAAGTCAATAAATGGATCCTGCATGAAACCCCAACTTCTAAAGCTTTCATGTGGGAGAGGGAAGTCTGTTTGGGGCCCTGGTCCTGGATCAGTCACTAACTCAGTGTGTAACTTTGCACTTCCCTTCTGCTAAATGAGGAATGTGAACTAGAGGAAGATGGAAAATTCATTCCACACCAGGGGCACACTGACTAAGAGATGGTGGCTGCCCGGAGTGCAGTATTGAGGAGAGGAAGATGAGTCTGCATCTAACTCAAGAAGAAAGAGGCCTGGGATTGATTAGTGATGTCTGCGCTGGTGAGGGTGGAGGCGGCTGTCCAGGGACTTAGCGGCCGGGGAGTGGATGCCCTCACAGGAGCAGGTCTCTTCCAATTTTCCACTAATCCTCTGTGAGTTGCACACAGAAAGCTGGGGGATTCAGAGCCACTGATGCACAAGATGCTGAACTCGACTTGTTCAACTGTTTTTATATTAACCATAGCTTGAGTCTGAATAATCTGTCCCCTGATACCACTGTATTTCAGAAATTGCTACCTAAGGCAAATTCACCACTTTTAAACTCATTTCCTGAGTCGCTCTTTTTAAACCCCACATTAAATATTGATCTGCCCTGGAGAGATCTCATTTATTTAGTAGAGACAGGTTTGACTCCACCAGAACTGTCAAACCTGGAAATGGGAAGGTGCCCCTTCTGGAGCGGTAACCATACAGGATGGTGACCGACATCTGGACACTGGAACCAGCGTCTTTCCTTTCTCCGAGCCTCAGGGACGTGGGCTTTCTTCCCCATCACCGCAGGTCATCAGAGCATCTTTGAGAACCTTCTCTACGAGGATGGCTGTCCCAGGGTCAAGGCGCCCCCTCTGTCCCAGCAGGACTCCCCACTCAGCGGGCTCTTGAGAGTAAACTACAGAGAATCTTCTGACTCCCAGGAGGCTCTGTTTCTGGGGCTATTGCTACCAAACTCTGACCTGCAGACTCTGCAACTTCTCCCCCTCCCCAAGCCCTGGTTCTTTCCAGGAAGGTGGCATTTCCACTTGGACCTTGGTTTTAAACCGCTAAGTTTGGGGTGGGGGTGCATGCTGGGTCTTCCTGCCTGCGTGGGCTTTTCTCTAGTTACACCAGGAAGGGGCTACCCTCCAGGTGTGTTGTGGGCTTCTCACTGTGGTGGCTTCTCTTGTTGCGGAGCACGGCTTGAGGGTGCACCAGCTTCAGTAGCTGTGGCCCATGGGCTCCATAGTTGCGCTCCCTTGGCTCTAGAGCCCGGGCTCAATAGCTGGGGCACATGGGCTTAGTTGCTCTGAGCCACGTGGGCTCTTCCCAGATCAGGGATGGACCGGGGGTCCCCTGCCTTGACAAGTGGATTCTTTACCACTGAGCCACCAGGGAAGCCCTGGATCTTGGTTTTAGACCTCAGCCCCAGTGAGCTTTGGCTTGACCTCTTTTCTGAATGACAACATGCTGGCTGTCTCCTAAAAGCACCCCCACTTGTGCTTATCAGTGTGACCACGACGAGAACAGAGAGAGACTCAGCTGGCTGCAACCAGAGGACTGAGACCCCGTGCTCCTCTGATGCTGAGGTAGACCAGCAGGCCTGGGTCCTGATCTGACTTTACCCTTGGAGCTGGCTTCTACTGCCGTCCACACTCAGAATCCCATCTCCTTGCACTCCGGGTTGATACAGTGCAGTTTCTTGCCATGGTGTACACTTCCAAGCCCAAAATGCCGAGCCCTTTTGGGCTTCTGGCAACATCTGTTTGGGGCCCCACAAACAGGACTCCCTGAGGCAGGGAACACAGCCTGAATGTGGGGTGGGGGGTCAAATTATAATTGCAGTCTCAGTCAGTTATCATGCCATACTTGCGTTTCCTCTGTTAACTCACCCAGCGATCCCACTAGAAGATAGGTAGCATCAGTATCACGTTGGACAATGCGGGGAAACTGAGGCTTTGAGGCTGTAGCCGCTGGCCACATATAGCTGATTAAAATTAAATAAAATTTAAAATCCAGTTCGTAAATCTTGGGCTTCCCTGATAACCCAGATGGTAAAGAATCTGCCTGCAAGAGACAGGGTTAGATCCCTGAGTGGGGAAGATCCCCTGGAGAAGGAAATGGCAACTCAATCCAGTATTCTTGCCAGGAGAATCCCATGGACAGAGGGGGCTGGCAGGCTGCAGTCCACGGGGTCACAAAGAGTCAGATATGACTGAGAAACTAGCTTGTTTTTTTCCCTAACTCTTACCAGCCACACGTGGCTGATGGCATCAATGCTGACAGCACAGAATTATAAAGCATTCCCATTATCACAGTAAGTTTGATTGGGCAGCACTCCAAGAGGCCTCAGAGGAACCTCCTATGCCATACAGAACTGAGGGCTAGTTTGTTTGCAGAGCCTGCGTGCCGATCCCCTACCCTCTCCTGCCGTGGCAAGGAACTCAGAAGGAAAGAGGTGAGGTGAGCAAAAAGTCAACCAAGAAATCTCGCCAGAGTAAAGCTTCTTGAGGGCAGGCCAGAGACAAGACATGTGAAGAGCTTAAGACCTCTTTACCACCCCTGTCATGTGACAGGTCACACGGCAAGTCACGTGACAGCCGTTAACAGCCCCTTGGGCAACTGAGCCTGATGCTGCTCTTTACCCCATCAGAGATACCTTCCAGGTCAGGGGGAGGTGTGGGGCTTGGTCTCGCTCTAGCAGCTGCATCTCCTCTGCAACTGGAGAAGGGAGTCAAGCACACAGCTGGGCACAAAAGAGCATCTTACATCTGCTGCCACGCTCCTGAGGCTTCTTAGATGGTGGAGGTCACCACATTGATTTGCAACATTTTGGGGCCTTACTTGCTGTTTTAATTATCATCTGTGATACCTCTGTTATGTACCTGTCTCTGAATCGGGCACCTTTTACATGAATAACCCAAATAAACTTGGGAGCCCGTGTGGCTCTAGAACATCCACGCTAAAACAATTTACAATAATTGCAGTCTTGCTTTGTATCTCTCAATATTAAAGGGGATTTGAATGATAAATTGTAGTATTACTTCTTTTTTACCCCACTGTGTGTTTGAACTTACACTTTATATTTTTAAGATCTTTTTATATGGAGTATTTTGAAGGCTTCATTGAATTTGTTACAATATTGCTTCTGCGTTATGGGTTTTTTTGTTTGGTTTGGTTTTCCGGCCATGAGGCGTGTGGGATCCTAGTTCCTTAACCAGGGATCAAACGCCCTGCATTGGAAGGCAAAGGCTTAACCACTGGACCACCAGAAAAGTTCCTACACATTATTTTTTAAACAACTTTATTGACATATAGTTCACATCCCATGCAACTCACCTATTTAAAGGGCACTATAGGTTTAGAGTGCTTTAGTCACTTCAACAAGAAACTTCATTCCCATTAGAAGTCACTCTCCCCGTTCCTCCAACCCTATAGCCCCAGGCTCCCACTAATCTGCTTGCTGTCTCTATAGATTTGTCTCTTTTGGATATTCATATGAATGGTATCGTGTGGTCTTTTGTGACTGGCTTCTCTCACTAAGCATAATATTGTATCATGATTTGTATTTCATTCCTGGTTTTTTTTAATTACCAAACAACATTGCGTTACATAGATAGACCACATTTTATTTATTCTTTCATCAGTTGATAGAGCTTTGAGTTCCTCTTTGGAGCCATTATAAGGCCACTTTGGGGCCTTCCTGGTAGCTCAGCTGGTAAAGAATCCTCCTGCAATGCAGGAGACCCCAGTTCAATTCCTGGGTTAGGAAGATCCCCCAGAGAAGGGATGGGCTACTCATTTCAGTATTCTTGGGCTTCCCTGGTGGTTCAGCTGGTAAAGAATCCACCTGCAGGCTGTTTTGAAAGTTCTCAGCCGCTTTACCATGTCTGGGCATGGCAAGGGCAGGAAGGGCCTTGGAAAAGGTGGCCACAGGACTGGAAAATGTCGGTTTTCATTCCAATCCCAGAGAAAGGCAATGCCAGAGAATGCTCAAACTACCGCACGATTGCACTCATCTCACACGCTAGTAAAGTAATGCTCAAAACTCTCCAAGCCAGGCTTCAGCAATACATGAACCGTGAACTTCCTGATGTTCAAGCTGGTTTTAGAAAAGGCAGAGGAACCAGAGATCAAATTGCCAACATCCGTTGGATCATGGAAAAAAGCAAGAGAGTTCCAGAAAAACATCTATTTCTGCTTTATTGACTATGCCAAAGCCTTTGACTGTGTGGATGACAATAAACTGTGGAAAATTCTGAAAGAGATGGGAATACCAGACCACCTGACCTGCCTCTTGAGAAATCTGTATGCAGGTCAGGAAGCAACAGGTAGAACTGGACATGGAACAACAGACTGGTTCCAAACAGGAAAAGGAGTACGTCAAGGCTGTATATTGTCACCCTGCTTATTTAACTTATATGCAGAATACATCATGAGAAACGCTGGATGAAGAAACACAAGCTGGAATCCAGATTGCCAGGAGAAATATCAATAACCTCAGATATGCAGATGAGACCACCCTTATGGCAGAAAGTGAAGAGGAACTAAAAAGCCTCTTGATGAGAGTGAAAGAGGAGAGTGAAAAAGTTGGCTTAAAGGTCAACATTCAGAAAACGAAGATCATGGCATCCGGTCCCATCACTCCATGGGAAATAGATGGAGAAACAGTGGAAACAGTGTCAGACTTTATTTTTGGGGGCTCCAAAATCACTGCAGATGGTGACTGTAGCCATGAAATTAAAAGAAGCTTACTTCTTGGAAGAAAAGTTATGACCAACCTAGATAGCATATTCAAAAGCAGAGACATTACTTTGCCGACTAAGGTCCATCTAGTCAAGGCTATGGTTTTTCCAGTGGTCATGTATGGATGTGAGAGTTGGACTGTGAAGAAGGCTGAGCGCCAAAGAATTAATGCTTTTGAACTGTGGTGTGGGAGAAGACTCTTGAGAGTCCCTTGGACTGCAAGGAGATCCAACCAGTCCATTCTGAAGGATATCAGCCCTGGGATTTCTTTGGAAGGAATGATGCTAAAGCTGAAACTCCAGTACTTTGGCCACCTCATGGGAAGAGCTGACTCATTGGAAAAGACTTTGATGCTGGGAGGGATTGGGGGCAGGAGGAGAAGGGGATGACCGAGGATGAGATGGCTGGATGGCATCACTGACTCGATGGACGTGAGTCTGAGTGAACTCCGGGAGTTGGTGATGGACAGGGAGGCCTGGCGTGCTGCAATTCATGGGGTTGCAAATAGTCGGACACGACTGAGTGACTGAACTGAACTGAAGCGTCACTGCAAGGTTCTTCGCGATAATCCAGGGCATCACCAAGCTCACCATCCATCGTCTGGCCCAGTGTGGAGGAGTTAAGCGCACTTCTGGCCTCATCTATGAGGAGACCCACGGGGTGCTGAAGATATTTCTAGAGAACATGATTCAGAATGCCGTTGCCTACACCAGAAATTTTTTTTTTTTAAAGAGTCCACCTGCAGTGTAGGAGACCTGCATTTGATCCCTGTGTTGGGAAGATCCCTGGAGAAGGGAAAGGCTACTGACTCCAGTATTCTGGCCTGGAGAATTCTAGGGACTATATAGTCCATGGGGTCACAGGGTCAGACATGGCTGAGCAAATTTCACTTTCACTTGGGGCCATTATGAATGGTACTATGAACGTTCATGTACAGGTTTTGTGTGGACATATGTTTTCATTTCTATTGGATCTATCCCTAGGAGTGGAATGTCTGGGTCAATGCTAACTCAACATGGAAACACTACTAAACTGGTTTTTTCAGGAAAAAAACAAGGAAAGGTCAAAACCTGGTGAATGTCAGAGAGGTTTCCACAGCTTGCAGCTCTCCACACTCCCATGGAAATACCACGTGGACTGGCTCAGATCAGGAGGCAACGTTCAACATGTAGTGTGAAGCCAATTCCCAAACCCAAACTCTTGCTTCCCACCCACACCGCCTGACTCTGCCCAGTCACATTGTCCCTCGGAGCTCTCTTCTGGGGTCAGGTAAACAGAAAAGACAAGACTGAAGTTGGCAGCTGAGGTTGGTAACCTCTCCGAGCCAAACGCTCCGTGTTTGGCTTTCCCACATCTCTGCTGTCTTGCTGCTCACCCAAGCATCCCAGCTTGCAGCAGACACGGGATTCAGGGGCCCGGGGAGGACGTTCCGCCTGCCACAGGTTCTTCCTAAGATGCAGCCACGAGTCTGATATCTCAGCAGCCCTCTGACGGCTGGGAGTGCTTGAGAAGAGCAAGCGGAGCGTTGCAGCTTGTAGGGAACCTTTGAGAACTACAGCTACCGGCAGGGAGAAAGCCATCTGTTATTTTGTCTTCTATTTGTTTTAGAATTTCCAAGAAAGTGAGCAGTTGGGCTGCTCGACTTTATTGTTCACGGTCGGGAGGAGAAGAGTCGGAGTGAGGAGCTCCATTTTCCAAAACTGCAAAGAGCTGTCTCTTCTTGGTGACTCTCACAGACCACAGGCTCTTGATTCTACCATGAAGTCCTCTGTCCTCCAGGACTAGGGTCTCAGCTGGGAGGTGCGCCCTTATTGAGTATCCCAATTGTCTACACAAGGATCACAAAAGCTCTTCCGAAAAGACCTTGCTCTCAGATCTCCTTGCCAGCTGGAGGGGGTAGGCAGGGACCCGAGAGCCAGAAGGAGAACTGAAGTCAAGGATAAGCTCCTCCTGCTGCCTCTGGTTAAAAATGGGAGCAAAGATGCACTCACCTGGCAGAGACGATCAGGGCTTTTTCCTGCCCTGGCCTGCTGTGACTCACCCCACCCACAGCCTCACCTGGATCACCCCAAGGTGGCTTAGGTCTAATGCCAGGTGACAAACCCATCCCTGTTAGCCCAGAAGCTGAGAGGGCTCCTGGCATATGGGACTCTCAGTTCTCTAATGGAGACAGGCCCAGTTAAACCAGGACTAGTCAGTCACCCTAGGTGTCCCAGCGGTCTCACTCACCTGGCCTATCTGCACTTGAGCTCTCCCAGACAGGAAACCCGCCAACTTCCTGTCTCTTCCTCTGGCACCTCCTCCTGCTCATTACTCCAGGATGACTCGCCTCCTTAGAACCAGAAGACTATGGGCCCCCCCCCCCACAGGACCTTCCAGTCCTTCCCTCCAATCTCTGGACCCTTGGGGGAGCGGGGTGGTCAGGAGAGGGAATGGGGCATCTTGCTGCGTCCTCCTAGGAAAGTTACTTCACTTCTCCACGCCTCTGTTCACAGGGCATGTGAGAACATCACAGGGATAAGAGGGCCTAGCTCTCTTATCCTCACAAGGTTATTGTGAGGATAATACGGATGAAATGTCAAGTGCATCTGACACGGCAGCATAGGTTCCCAAGACTGTCCTAAGCTTTGGTGAGCCACTAGAACTACTCACAGGCTAAGAAAAGCTGTTTTGCACACGACTGTGGTTTATTACGGGCTTCCCTGCTGGCTCAGTGGTAAAGAATCTTCCTGCAATGCAGGAGACCCAGGCTGGGAAGATCCCCTGGAGGAGGGCATGGCAACCCACTCCAGTACTCTTGCCTGGAGAATCCCATGGACAGAGCAGCCTGGCGGGCTGCAGTCCATGGTGTCGCAGAGTGAGACACGACTGAAGCGACTCAGCAGCAGCAGCAGCAGCAGCATGGTTTATTAGACCTGAAGGATGCAGATTAAGATCAGCAAAGGTCAAAGGAGCACAGGGGAGAGTCCAGAAGAGATCAGGCACAAGCTTCCAGTTATCCTCTTCCTGTGGAGTTGTACAGACAGTAGTTAACTTCCCCAGCAGTGATGTGTGATGACAGGCATGAAGTACTGTCAACCAGGGACGCTCACCTGAGTCTCGTGGTCCAGGGTTTTATGGGTGTTTATCTCTAGGCATGGAGAACTCCTCCATGGCTGACCTTAGTTACTTAGTTTCTAGCCTCTTCAGAGGTCAGACTGATACAGCTTGGCCCAGGGTCCCCAACATAAATCATATTGTTAGCATAAACGATCTGATGTGACCCAAGGGCCCAGGTAAACAAAGACATTTTTATCAGGCAGAGTATTACAAGGGCTTAGAGGTTATCTCCCAGGAACCAATCAGGGGGCCAGATCGTGCTTTGAAACATGCAAGGTTTGAACATCTCATACCTGCTGGGTCAGCTCTTTACTGCATGGACACATAGGAAGCACTCGATGTTATTATATTTTTAATATAGATTTATTTCCTTTACTGGTCTTAGTTGCAGCACAGGGGATCTTCAGTCCTCATCACAACATGTGGGATCTAATTCCCTGACAGGGATGGAACCCAGTCCCCCCGCACTGGGAGTGTAGAGTCTTAGCCACGGGACCGCCAGGGAAGCCCCCACCCGGTGTTATCCACCTGCTGTCTCTGGTGCTAGCCTATGGAACTATATGGCTTCAGGCTACCCCTCTTGCTGCTAGGAGGGGCTCGCGTATTTCCCACTCCTCTTTTGCTACGGAGGGAGGTCCCCGCCAGCAGTGTTCTTGGCTCTCTTCCCTTCACCCACACCTCTCCCAGGACCGCGAAGTAATGTTCCGAGTTGGAGGGTTTGGGAGAAAGGTCAGCTCCAGCACAGCTCTCCTCTTCCTCTCTTGAGTCAGTCCTCCATAGAGAAGCCACACTGTCCGGTTTATAGCAATAGGAAGATGTCCACAGCTGCATACACCTGTGCCTGGAGACCGCATCAGGTTCAGGGCTAAGGTCTCAGCCAGCTCACCTGGCTCACAGGGTCTAAACCGCGTTCTTTTTTTAAAAAAAATTGATTAATTTATTTTAACTGGAGGCTAATTACTTTACAGTATTGTAGTGGTTTTTGCCATACCTTGACATGAATCAGCCATGGGTGTACATGTGTCCCCCATCCTGAGCCCCTCTCCCACCTTATCCCTCAGTGTCGCCCCAGTGCACCGGCCCTGATCGCCCTGCCTCATGCATCGAACCTGGACTGGCGATCTATTTCACATATGTAAACCACCTTCTTGAACAGCCTTATCAGCAATAAAAGTGATCTCCATTTGCCTGGCTCCTGGGTCTACCCGTCAACTGGTTCCTAATGGAGGCAGAGACAGAGGTGACATTTCACAGACCCTCAAGCCCAGATACAGTCAGGCCTTCCTGTGTTTGGAAGGGCGTGACCAGGTGTCCCCGAGAACCTCGTCAGCCAAGGTCCCCAGGTCCTTCGGTCACGCCCACTCCTCAGGATCTCGCAAGGGGGCACTCCAGGCTGTCAGAGACCCTCTGGAACACTGGGCCAGAACTAAGCACAGACCCTTCCAGGTGTGGTCTGGTGGGCACCAGTCATGAGCAGCACCTCGCCACGTCTTAGGATTCCCGTGATCACCGTCATTTCTGAGCAGGCTGATTACAAGCTGCACGTGCGGAAGCCTCAGACCCTTTTCCACAGGAGTTACATTAGATCCACTTTCCTCTGCACAGGGCAGCTGATTGTTAACTCTCTTCTTATGGTTTTCCAGTCAAGCTCTCCTTCTCAAATACATTTGTAAACACACACACGCACACACCTGCATCCCCTACAAGGCTGAAGGGCACAGGAACCCCCCACGCCCCACTGCCAAAAACTTTCAATCCTTCTCGCCTCACCAGTTTCAGTACACTCATATTTTATCCATTCAAGAAGCATTTAGCCTCCAAAAATAATACACAGTGGTGAAAAGCACAGCCTCCGGCATTAGACATTCCTCGGTTCAAATTTTAATTCTATCAATCATCAGCTGTGTGACCTTGAGCAAGTTACTGAGCCTCTCTGAGCTTTGGTTTTCTCAAAATCCTAAGGTGAAGGTTATACGAGTACCCACCTTCAGAGGGACAAGCCTGGCACCCTGACTATGTCATATTCTCGGTAACTACAAATTAGCAGTACATGCAGTAATCTTACTGGTTTTAACATTATTGTTACCACTTCAGGGACACCTCCCAAAGTAGAAACTAAAGTTAGAGAAAGGGTTACAGCCCTTCAGAAGGGTCCATGGTTGATAGGTGATGTCACCATGAAGAATGGATCAGGCCTGGCGTCCTTTCCTGAAGACCAGCCTGGGGGTTGCAGGCCTTCCAACCTTGTTGGGAGAGATTCTATGGAAGAAGGGCGGGAGGAGGGAGCTGAGCTGGGCTGTCAGTGGGCACGGCCCGGGCTGCAGGTTTTGAGCTGGGAGGACAGGCCCACTCTGCTCAAGGGCTGACCCGGCTGTCAGGCACTCCCTCCGCTCTTTAGGGGAGAATCCCTCCACATGGCCGAGTTTGGGGGGACCAGAGAGAAAATAGGGCTGAATGAAACAGCCTTATTGAAAATAAAAGTCACAGTGACACGAAGAGCACCGACGTGACAGTCTCAGCCCTCCAGAAGAACAAGTCCATGATGCCTGATCCGATTCCCTGGGCGGGGGGAGGGTGCAGCAGGACAGCAGATGAGCCCAGGTGACCTTGAACTTTCAAGGCCGGAGCCCTTGGGGGAAGGACTTACCTTCCTGGGGTCAGCTTCCCACCCTGCACAATTAGGGCCACAGCACTTGCTTCTAACGGGGCCTACAGGAGTATGTACTTCCCTGTTGCTCAGATGGGAAAGAATCTGCCTACAATGTGAGACACCCAGATTCAGTCCCTGGGTCGGGAAGACTCTCTGGAGAAGGGAATAGCAACCCACTCCAGCACTCTTGCCTGGAGAATCCCACAGACAGAGGAGTTCAGTGGGCTACAGTGCATGGGGTCGCAAAGAGTCGGACACGACTGAGCAGCTAGCACCTCCACTGCTATCAGAGCAAGTGGGATGCTGTGTTTCAGGGTATATCACCTGAAGAACAGCGGGGCTTCGTAGCAACGCCAGCTCCATGGGTCAGACGTGAAACTCAGCTTCAGGGCTTTCTGGCCCCGCCTTCTAGGTGTTGCCTCATCCACGTGCTAAGCTCATCTGACTCCAGCTTGCTGTTAAGCTGCCAAGTCACTTCAGTCGTGTCCGCCTCTTTGCGACCCCATAGACGGCAGCCCACCAGGCTCCTCCATCCATGGGATTTTCCAGGCAAGAGTACTAATTCCCTTTGTGGATCCTGCAGGCCCAGCTGCAGACCAAACGGAGAGGAAGCAGAGGTGGGCGAAGGCAGCAAAGGGACACAGGACAGTCTGACTGTGAAAGCAGGTGGGAAAGCCGGCTGGGCGAGGATAAGAACGGCAGGAGCAGCCTGAGGCCACTTAGTGCTCGGGCGGACGCCTGACCCCTCTCGGCAGACCATGCATGAAGTAACAGGCCATGGAGCCTGCAGTCATTAAAAGAAGCTACATCTGTTCGACACAATCAGTTTAAGAAGGTCAAAAAAACATGTTATACATTTGAGCAATAGCACCATTACAAAGAGGAAAACAGTCAAGGCGGGGAAGTTACAGGTGTCTTCCAAAGACTTAGGGTTGGGGCGCCTCATTCTTGGGTGCTGCTGGATAGACAGAGCTTCACCGAAAGAACATAACGGGTCTTTTCGCCTCTCAGCAAGGTGTTATTCAGGCAGAGGGAATGCCGCAGAGAGGGGGGAGGGGAGGGGAGCAAACGGACCAGGACTCAGGATGCGTCCTTCTAGCTAAACGCCTCTTCCACCGGGCTGCTCGGCGGCTCGTCACGGACGAGCCTCAGTTGGCCTGGATCTTCCTGGGGATGCTCGGGGGGTCGCGGCCCCGGCCCAGCAGCAGGAACTCCAGCCGCTTGCAGTGCTCCCGGAGCTGCTTCTCCCGGGGCAGCAGGAAGGTGAGGACCTTGTTCCGCACGACGCCACGGTCCTCCTCCTCCCGCAGCCGCTGCTTCACGCGGGCCGCCTGCTCCTCCTGCTGCACCAGGGCCCCGTTCATCTCGCAGAAGGCGTCTTCCAGGTAGCGGATGGCCCTGAGCGCCTCCTTCTTGAAGTCCTCCAGCTCTCGCTGCATCCCGGCCACCTTCTGCTGCAGGATCTCTAGGTCGGCCGGCGGCAGGAGGCTGGAGGACCACGATGAGGGCAGCGAGAAGTCCCCAGACTGGAGGCCGCTCTCCACCATCTTCTTCCCTTGTAAAGTGTTCACCTTCATAAGAATGGAACCTGACTGATAGAGGGGCTCCATAGTGCCGCCTCCGTCCGGACAAAGAGAGGGAGCTAGGGTCTAGCCAAGTCAGTGAATTTTTTTTTTTTCTGTTTTTTTTGGCAGGAGACACAATCCTTTGGAATGGAGATACCCCACCTATTGTGACATCAGGACCCCTCTAGCCAATCAGGGGGAATGCCGCAATCCACTCATTTGCATACTGTAGCTTCCTGGCTTGGTTACCCTGGGCTTTGCTCATCTGCCCAAGAAGTATTTAGTGTGCCCCCGGAGATACTGATTCTCATCGACTCATTGCCCTTCCGGAACTGGAGCTCCATCTCTCCCTTGTCTTGTCCTGGGACACGCGGAGGCCCGGGGCAGTAAAGTAAGCTGACTGGAGCAAGGCCAGGCGGAGTAGTCTCCTACACAGCAAGGGACCTGGGTGGTCTCATAAGGGTCTCTGGGCTTCACTAGGGAAGCAAGGACATTGTAAGAGATGATACTTAATCTCACTTCTAGCCCTAAAATGCTAAAATTTTTAAAAAAAGTAATTTTCTTAATTGAAGTACAATTATTTTATATGATGTTAGTTTCAGGTGTGCAGCAAAGTGATTCAGCTATCCATATTCGTTTCAGATTCTTTTCCGTTATAGGTTGTTATGAGATCTTGACTATGGTTCCTTGTGCTCTACAGTAGGTCCTTATTGTTTTCCTAGGTTATATATTCAGAGAAGGCAGTGGCACCCCACTCCAGTACTCTTGCCTGGAAAATCCCATGGATGGAGGAGCCTGGTGGGCTGCAGTCCCTGGGGTCGCAAAGTCGGGCACGACTATATTATAGTGTATATGTGTATATGTATAGTGTATATGTGTTAATCCCAAGTTCTTAATTTATCTCCTCTCTCCCCACCGTCGCCTGCGCTGACCATAAGTTTGTTTTCTATGTCTGTGATTCTATTCAGTTCAGTTCAGTCGCTCAGTCGTGTCCAACTCTTTGCGACCCCATGAATCGCAGCACACCAGGCCTCCCTGTCCATCACCAACTCCCGGAGTTCACTCAGACTCACGTCCATCGAGTCGATGATGCCATCCAGCCATCTCATCCTCTGTCGTCCCCTTCTTCTCCCAGCATCAGAGTCTTTTCCAATGAGTCAACTCTTTGCATGAGGTGGCCAAAGTACTGGAGTCTCAGCTTTAGCATCATTCCTTCCAAAGAAATCCCAGGGCTGATCTCCTTTAGGAGGGACTGGTTGAATCTCCTTGCAGTCCAAGGGACTCTCAAGAGTCTTCTCCAACACCACAGTTCAAAAGCATCAATTCTTCAGCACTCAGCTTTCTTCACAGTCCAACTCTCATATCCATACATGATCACTGGGAAACCCATAGCCTTGACTAGACGGACCTTAGTCGGCAAAGTAATGTCTCTGCTTTTGAATATGCTGTCTAGGTTGGTCCTAACTTTCCTTACTGTTCTGTAAATAAGGTCATTTGTATCCTTTTTCAGATTCCACTTGTGTGTGTGTTAGTCACTCAGTCGTGTCCCACTCTTTGTGACCTCATGGGCTGTAAGCCGCCAGGCTCCTCTGTCCATAGAATTCTCCAGGCAAGAATACTGGAGTGGGTTGCCATTCCCTTCTCCAGGGGATCTTCCCAACCCAGGGATCAAATCTGAGTCTCCTGCATTGCAGGTAGATTCTTTACCGTCTGAGGGAAGTCCTTAAATTCCACATAGAAGCGATGTCATATGATACCTGTCCTCCGATCTACTTCACTTAATATGATCATCTCTAGAAAAATATTTTCTGATTCCAAATCCACACTCCTATAATGATGCCAGAATTCTCGATAATCTTAGGGGTATACTCAGGCCTTGATGGGTGGTCCTCAGCAGAGCTGATTCAGGATAAAATTGGTCTCTCTTTCATTCATTCAGCAAGTCCCTTGTGTGCTCACGGTGCGCGTGGGCCAGGGAATGCTTGGGGGCCAGGGTGCGTGGTCCCTCTCTCCCTGCCCTGCCAGATCCTGCCTGAATGCAGACAGAGATGAGGAGGAACATACAGACGGGTGAACCTCCCACTTCTGACCTGTCGGCTGTGAGAAGGAAACTGGTTTGATCAAGAAGAGCCCGCCGCCTTGCAGACCTCAGTCTCTCGCCCAGACTTCTCATCTGGCCTCTCCTTTCCAACAGCCTGCTTCAAATTCAACCCGCCCAAAGGTGGACTAAGATAGTTTCACCAAAATCGTTCCTGTTCCAGTGATGCCATCAGGTTGATGAGACCAGCTCAGGGCAGCCCCCTCATCAGTGCCCGCTTGAGAAACCCGCACCCCTCCACGTCCAGGTGACTCTGAGCCCTATTGGCGCTACCATCTCTGCATGCTCCAGCATCATACTGGGTTGGGGGTCTCAGCTCCGCCACCCACAGTAAGCTGCATATCTTTGTGCATTGCCTCATCTCCCTGGGCCTCAGTTTCCTCATCTATAAAGTGGGGATACTAATTCAGTGGTGTGCAGGTGAGGATGGGGGGGGGGTGCGGTGCTCTCTGGGAGGAAAAAAACAAAACAAAAAACTCTAATTTATAGCTGTTGCTGATTTCTAATTTATAGCTGTTGCTGACGAGACTGGTTCAAGCTACCAGCATGATGTCTCTTGAGAGAGATGCGCGCAGGGATCCCTCATGAGTGTGTGTGAGTGAGACAACTCCTGTACCACAGGACCTGTGAGGAGGGCATGGGCCTTCTCCAGGAGGAAGATGGATCCATCGAGAGAGTCTGGCAGTAGATATCGGAGGCAGCATTTGGTAGGGAGGTTCATGGCTAACCGAAGGTGGAATTTTGAGTCTCAAGATCGGGCAGCACCAGTTACTAATACACAATGTATAGAAGAAAGAGCCCTGCTCTAGGAGCCAGGTGATCTGGAGTCTGGAATTGCTGTGTGACCATAGGTCAGGCAGCCCTCCTCTCTGAACCTATTCCCTCTGATGTAATGTGAATTCTCTACTGCGCTAAGATCCACACGGTCCTTCCTTTAAACTTTCCCAGCCTGTTACAGACTCCCCCCTCATTCTGTGACCTTGTCCCTCCAGACCCCTGATGGAGCAGTAAATCCCAGGAGGACAGAGGCTGTACATTTCTCACCCTGTGTGCCCTGCCTGGTGCAGCTGCACGCAGTGGCACTCAGAAATGGGATGAAACAGGATTTCTGCTCAGAGGTCCAGCAAATCCTGCAGCTCTCCTCATTTTTCCTCTGACATGATGACACCTACTGGCCTGAGCGGAAACAGCACCTCTCTTATTTGCTACCTAAGACCCAGAGACATTACTGAAAAGCAGAGACACTACTTTGTCTACAAAGGTCTGTCTAGTCAAAGCTATGGTTTTCCAGTAGTCATGTATGTATGTGAAAGCTGGACAATAAAAAAGGCTGAGCACCGAAGAACTGATGCCTTCAGACTGTGGTGCTGGTTGCTCAGTCGTTCTCTGACTCTGTGCCCCCGTGGACTGCAGCACGCCAGGCCGACTCTGTACCCCCATGGACTGCAGCACGCCAGGCCGACTCTGTGCCCCCATGGACTGCAGCACGCCAGGCCGACTCTGTGCCCCCGTGGACTGCAGCACGCCAGGCCTCCCTGTCCATCACCAACTGCCGGAGTTTACCCAAACTCATGTCCAGTGAGTCGGTGATGCCATCCAACCGTCTCACCCTCGGTCACCCTCTTCTCCTCCCACCTTCAATCTTTCCCAGCATAAGGGTGTTTTCTAATGAGTCGGCTGTTTGCATCAGGTGGCCAAAATACTGGAGCTTCAGCTTCAGCATCAGTTCTTCCAACGAAATTCAGGGTTGATTTCCTTTAGGAGGGACTGGTTTCATCTCCAGCTGGAGAAGACTGTTGAGAATCCCTTGGACTGCAAGGAGATCCAACCAGTCCATCCTAAAGGAAATCAACCCTGAAGGACTGATGCTGAAGCTGAAGTACTTTGGCCACCTGATGCGAGGAGTGGTGCTGGGAAAGATTGAAGGCAGGAGGAGAAGGGGACGACAGAGGGTGAGATGGCTGGCTGGCATCACCGACTCAATGGACATGAGTTTGAGCAAGCTCCAGGAGAGAGTGAAGGACAGGGAAACCTGGCGTGCTGCTGTGCGTGGGGTCACAGAGTCAAGCAACTGAACAACAAGACCCAGATGGGGGCCTGGGGAGACGACGCAGCAGCCTGTGGTCTCCTGGTGCATTGATTAGGGGGGGTGTGTGCAGGTCAGGCACACGGCACGTTCTCAATAAATGTTTCTTGACTCAGTGACAGGAAATATGTGTCTGTCTTCTGGCTTGAGGGTTCTTCTGTTTGTCTGTCTCTCTCTCTGACTTTGATGCTCCGCCTCTTTGTCTCCCACAGTGGATGGTAGAAGTCATAACCAGTGCTGTGAAAGAAAAGTCGTAATGGTTAAGAAAGGACAGCAGTTGTTCAACATCCCTGGTGCTTTTTCATGAGGTCTCAGTTCATCTCTCGGCACACAGAGCTGGTGGGGAGGCCTGTGTTTCCACGTGAGCCTCAGCGGAGGTCGGGAGCAAATGCTCACTCTGTCAGCAGAAGACCCCAGGCCCGGGAGCCCCTGAACCTTCGGGGAGCCCTCAGCAGGGCCGACTCAATGTCACATGCTCTGAGTGCTCTCCTCCTAGAAGCTTTCCAGTACAGACCTGTGCTTGCTTCAGAACTTCTTTCCATAAACCCCTGGAAAGTAAGAGGGCAAATCTATTGGTCCCCTTCACAGCATCAAGAGGAAGGGACTCTGACATCTCCTGGCAAGGCCTCCCTGGGCCAGCGTTGGGTTTCCCTGCTCCTGGTCTATTTCGGCAGCATCTCAGAAAAATGGGAGGACAAAGCGGGGTATTAACCCTGCGAGATACAGGCCCCAGCCCTGAGGATCAGATGTGACCGGTGTGGCAGGGGCTCTGGAGCAGCATGTGTTAGGGTTTCCAGGGGTGGGGACCGCTGGGCCTGGGCACAGTCCTACAGGGCCCCAGCCATGGGCAGACATGGGAAGGTGTCCCCAGGGCCCTGGGAGGCTGTCAAGGGCTCCTCTAGCTGTGCGTGACTGCTACCTTGCGGCTGGTATTCCAGTCTGGGCAATGGGGACAAGGCTGGGATGGGGATGGGACCAAGATCAGGAACCAGACTCAGTGCTGCTCACCATGATTAATTAACCCAGAGCTAGAGCCCCAAGGCGCAGTGCTAAAAATACCTGCTCCTCTCTGAGAGGCGGCAGCTGCCACCCAGCAACTTTTACCCGTCGCCATTTGTCATAATTTGATACTGATAAGGAGTGTGTCCACGGGGCTGTGTGCAAGGATCCGCCCGCCACAGCCCACCAGCCAGCTGGTCCGCGATAGCTGTCCCCAGTGCTTTCCTCCCCAGACTCTCCCCCAATCCCCGAGCCTTGCCCTGGCCACCCCTGGGTGCGCCGGCCACCTGCCCACTGCCTGCTGAGTTCACCTCCCCTCTTGGAACCCGAGGGGCGCCGCCCCCAGGGGTGGGAGCCAAACCAGAGCACGTGCTGGACTCCGTGTCTCACGCCACTGCCGCCCTGCTGCTCGGACTAGAGCCAGCCGTCAGAGGCCCTGCCAGCCCGGGGCGGCACTTTAATTAAAATATGGAAAACATCCTGGTGGGCGTGGACCTGAAGACACAGCAGCGCCGGCGGTCCCGCGGGTAGGGCTGGCCCCTCTCCAGCCCCTCTCCAGCCCCGGAGGCTAGCACCCGCCAGGCGGGCCCTCCCAGGCGGACCAGGTGTCGCGCTGTCTGCCTAGAACCATCCACCCCTCCGCGTGCTCAGAATTTAGCTGGGGCTGAACACGTAGGAGAAAGAGAAAGTTACAGAGTTCCTGGGGCCAAGACGGCAACCCCAAGAGCATCACTCTGCTTGAAATAGTCTATCCCTGTTCTCAGCATTCATCTTCTTAAAGGACCCATCTTCTTGAAGCTGGGACCTAGACAGTTAGATAAAAACTCTTTAGCAAAGCCCGTTTCCATTTCTCAGACTAATGAGCTCCTCGGGTCTGTTCACACTGCCTTCTGTGTTGACAGGAAGCATGGTGTGTGCTATTTAGGGCAGGGATGAGTGAAACTTTTTTTCCCCCGCACAAAGATCAAATCAGAAAAAATTAGAGGCCCCAAATTTTGAATCCCAATCTGTTTTTAAAGTCGGAAAATGCTATTATTTTAAGCATGCCCTTCTCCCCAGCCCCACCCCCATTGCTGAAGGAATTTGTGATATTTACCAAAATGTCAGAATCTGCACAAATATGGTGGCTGCAGCCTGGCTCCGGGGTTCAGGCCTGAGGCACGTTTTCTGTACAGTGACATAGACTGTAGGGAGTGTGGATGGGTTTGGAGAGGCAAGTGGGACCCTGAGTCCAAGCAGAGACCGGGAACCCCAAGAGCCCCGGTGGGAGCCTTTTTCTGGGGGCAGGGGCAGGGACGCCGTCTGGAGGTGAGTCTCAGGTGAGCAGACCGGGCTGCTGGAAGGGCGGCAGCTGCTCCTCCTCCTCCCACACTCAGTCCTCCCCAGGGGAGCAGGGTGAGGAGGGAGCCCACTGCTTCAAATCAACTTGCGAAGGCCGCCCTCCCCTCACCGCACCTTTCAACCAGGGACGCTCCCGCAGTGCACAGAACCGCTGCCTCCGTGTCGGGGTGTCAGGCTGAATTATGTGAGCTTAAAAAACCTAATCCCCTCCTTCCTGGGTTACTTAACCGTCTGCCTGGCGAGGCCAGGGGATTACTGGTGACAGACACCAGGGCCTGCGCGCCTGCTCCAGACAGAGAAGCTTTGATCACCTGGAAAACTCCAGACACCAGGACTCCTGATGATGAGTAATGAGCTCAAACCACCGGAAAGGCACCAGCGCCCTGCGTGGTGGGTACGCACTCTGCTCCCTGTGGCAGCCTGGCCTAGCAAGGCGGGGAGCTGTCACCCAGAAGAGTCGGCCCCGCTCTCACGTCCACCCGGGGCCCTGGCCTCTCAGTGCTGCGGTGAAGAGGTCTCTAGGCTCCGGGCGCTGGGCTGTCTGAAGGGTTGTCTTTTCTGGCATAGGGGCCAGAGTTCATGATTCAGGAGTGCAGTCTCCCCTTTCAATGGTTCATTTGTTCATCCATTTATCAGACGATTTAAAATGAGCCCTTATGGTGCCAGATGCCCAGGACAGAAGAAGGCTAAGATGCAGTTTGTGTCCTGAGAACTTGGGATTCGCATGTGGACACAGCCTAGCCAATCCAGCCCAAAAGAGGTGACAGGGTTCAAGTCCACACAGAGCAGGGGCCTCTAAGTGAGATGGTCCCTTCTTGTGGTGGGAACAGGAGCGCGCTGGGGGTGGAATGTGAAGATCCCAGGCCCCTGGCTTGAGGTTCAGTCTGCTCCTGTAAAGGTTCCCAGTCTCAAGGCACACGCACATCCCTTCATCTGGATCTACTCCTGCTCGGAGATTACCTGGGAATTATGCCAACCTTGAGTCCCCCGTTTGGGTTTCATAGAAACCAGTGACTCTCAAACTTCGGCAAATATAATAATTATCCTGGGAGAGTGCTAAAAATCATTTTTGAAGTCTGAATTGCACCCTCAAGAGATTCTAATTCAGTTCTTGGAAACTGAGCTTTCAAGGAGGGTGACCAATCCTCTTGATTTGCCCTGAAATGTGAGACTTTGGTTTTGAAATAGGATGATCCCAGGAAACCTGTGAGAAGTCACCCTAGCTGGGGCTGGTGCTGTTAGTCTCTGCCCAAGAACATTCTTTTTTTCCTTTTGATCAGGCAGTAACATGCTCAAGGAAGGTAAGCCACCACCAGAGAACAGCCCCAGGTAAGGGGGCTGTTCCATTTCCTGTTAGAAATGCTTTACTTCAGGTGGATCTGTGACCCACTGTATACCAATGAGTTGTAAAAGAAAGAGTTATGGAAAGAGACATCTAAAAGAGACAAACAGGGATTGGGGGAGACAGCGGCCCCGTCATGTATGAGGACATGATGTCTGGAACTGTGGCAGCCATTCAGCAATCATGAGGCCACAAACCTCAGGATGAAAATTCAGCAGTTACATAAGAGGAACTTCCATGTCTTGTAACATCACTGAATCACATCGCCAGACTCAAATTTGAGTTTTGCATCTGACTCCAAAGTCAGTACCTGACTTTGAGTACCTGACTCCAGTCTAATTGGTATGTTATTAAATGTTTTTCTTGCTCAAACAACTGTTGTTTGGTATTCTATGAACTGCAGCCAAACATATTATGACTGTTACAAAGGGCCTAGAAATTGGTGTTTTTAACGAGAGCTCCCAAATCATTCTGATGCTTTTCCACCAAGCTAGCTCATCCATGGTTCTCAAAGTGTGGTCTTCAGATGGGCAGAAATGAGAATCCTGGGGCACTGGTTAGAAATGCAGATTCTCAGGCCACACCCAGATCTTCTGACTCAGACTCCCTGGGAGGTGGGGCCCAGCAGTCTGGGTTTAAACAAGCCCTCCAGAAGATCCTGACGACTATTGAAGTTTAAGAGCTAACCTGAGACTCCCTGATACCAGACCCTTAGAAACTTCTGGATAAGAATTTGAAACTTAACCTGTATCGCTGCTGCTTCCTTTTATTGCTTGAAAAACAAAACAATCTTCTTCCTTTCTGTGATATTTCTCCTTTTTCTTTCATCTTGCTTTAGTGGAATGCTTTGGTCAGACTTACTGGCCTGTGTTTAATTAAACAGCCAAGTGGTGCTGTGATTCATGGGGTCGCAAAGAGTCGAACACGACTGAGTGACTGAACTGAAGTGGTGACGGGGGAGGGAGGGAGTCCTTGATGGTCAGGACTGGCCCGGGCAGGAGTCAGCTTGGTAGGCTGGGCAGTTAAGGAGGGAGAGTGAAGGTCAACATTGCTGACCCTGTAACTCCGGGTCAGCGTTTGTACCCTCCACGAATGGGCACACGTCAGACATCACATTGCACGGCGGCTGGCCCAGGAGGAGAGAAGAGGGGAGGCCCAGGCACCCCCAACCCCTCCTCCTTCCCCGGGGAAGCTCTGCTTCAGCTGGCCTTTTATATTCCAGGTAGCCCCCGCCTTCTTGACAATGAATTACTCAAAACCCCGGTGAGAGCCCAACAGGCAAAAACTGAACACTAGTCTACATAGTATGTGGGAGATCCTTTCTCAGCTAAAAAAGAAATTATAAAATTTCTAATTACACTTTCTCCTAAGAGTACTTTTTTTTTTTTTCCTGAATTCTTCTTGGCAGCAGAACACAGTGTCAAATGATTATCCTGGAAGCAGTGCATTTTTAATAATAATTGACAAATAAAATAGTGATTCCCATCATTAATGTAGTTCTTCTTTGTGGCAGGCCCAGGGGCCCTGCAAACACAATCTCTTTCAGGCTGAACAGCCACAGCCCAGAGGTGCCAACCAAGGCTCACCTTTGAGCCGGTTGAATTAGGTGGATAAATCCCGTAGCAGAAGCTTCCTTCTGTCCATCTCCCACTCACATTTGCCAAATAAAGCCCAAATGCCATACAGTATTCAAACATGGGCATTACTTCTGCGGTGTGGCCAATGTTAGCCAGGCTGACACTGACCCACTGGCCAGCCACCCGCTGACCCGACCCTCCCCTGGATGGCTGAGAACTCCGTTCATCAGCTGAGGTTCTAAAAGCTAAGTCCAGCACACGGAAGGCCTCCAGGGCCCTTGGAGCGTGTTGTCAGAGGGTAAAAGCTGTGCTGAGGTCCTGCCTTGCCTGTCTCCAGTCAGGGGTCCCAGTGTGTCTGGCTCCCAATCCCAATGGTCTCAGGGTGTTCCTCTCTCCAACCAACCCCTCTTTGCAGGCTACCAACAGCGAGAGCTGCCTCCCAGGAAGAGCCAGCTTTTGTCGGTTTTGAGGTCCCACTAGCACCTCCAGGCAGACACACACCGTCGCTGAGAGGTCACTGATCCAGCACTCCCTCGACTGACCTCATGGTCGACACGTCTCTCGGCTGTTTGATTACCACCGAGGCCTAGACACCAAATGGGCTCCCTTGGTAGGACCATGCCGCGGGCTTGCTGCTAAGGACTTGGCAGCCAGCATAGCAGTGAAGCCAGCAAGGGCCAACAGCCAGAAGGAACCGTTTCAGGCTCTCCTGTGGCCATGCTGTCAAGGGGAAAGTGAGCCCAGAGGGCTAAGCAGAGAAGACCCACTGCCGCAGTCAAGCCGTCAGAGCCAAGCGGGACGTCCCCTCCCAGGCCCTGGGGGCCAGGTGGGCGGCCACCTCCCACGGCACCCCATCCTTCTGGCTCCTGTCGTGGGGAATCTCAGCTGCTCCCTGCCGGTTAGACTTTCTCGCTATCAGCCCGGCCACTGTCAGCTCACTAAGCCAATCTGTGTCCATCGGGGGCACAGAAGGTAGAGTAGAAAGCCTGAGGAAGGCTCGCAGGTCCTGCTTTAAAACCTCCTTGGACTTTCCCTGGTGGTCCAGTGGCTAAGACTCTGAGCTCCCAAGGCAGAGGGCCCGGGTCCAATAACCTGATCCCACATGCTGCAGCTAAGAGTTTGCACGCGGCAACTAGAACCCAGAGCAATGAAATAAATAAAATTTTAAAATAAGTATTCTTTTTAAAAATAGCGCAGAAATTAAAACCAAAAACCCTCCTTGGTTTGATTCATGGCACCTGGGTCGGGGACGGGTCGAAATGACCTCATGGGTTAGGGATGACAGGTCAGTGGGGGTCGGCCAAGGCTTCGCGGGGAATTGCTTGTGAGACGCAGTGTTATAGGGGCAGTGAAAAGTCTCGGCCACGGGAGAGATGATCAGTGTGAAAGCTGCTAGGCTAGGGTGCCTGCCGGAGCCCAGGAACAGGGAGCAAGGGTGTCCAGGCCACCCCCGCACCCCCTTCTCCCCCTCAGAGTCAAAGCCTCCAGGAATCAATCAGGCTCGGCAGGACCCCTCTCCTGTCTGAGCAGCTCCGTTTTCTCCCTCTGTTCTTGCCGGGGGAGGTCAGAGTTCGCGTCAAATGTCATTAATCACCTTCCTGGGGGCTGGGGAGGTATTGGACAGTGCTATTAATCAGAGGCCTATCACATTCGCAGCCCGGCTGGGTCACCATCGTCCTCTTCCTCACCTATCATAGAAAGATTAGATTATCAGTGACAGCTGAGACACCCTTTGAGTCACTGGGAAGCCAGAGAATGGGGTTGCTTTTATTTTTTTATTTATCCTCCCGATTTGAGGATGAGCTCTTTCTTGTCTTGTCACACGACATCCTTTTCTTCAAAGAATCGGCTTTAAGAATCCAATTTGTCAAAGCAGACAATCATTGGCAAATCCGTAAGAGAAAAGAAAGGCCGAATCTCAGTGACTTTATCAGAAAAGGTAAAATAAAGCAGAAGGTTTAAAATGGAGCCCAAAAGGATTAGAGAATAAGTTGCATCTGACAACAATCAATCTCTGAAAAGCAAGGACTTTGTCAAAAGGAACAGGCAGAGATGTGTCCAAAAGGAATTCTGGAAATCCACACCAGGGTCCATCCATCCCCGGGGCTTCTGTCCTCTTTCACAGGAGGGTCAAGGCTGAGAACTGGTGCTGAAAAAGAATGTCTTGCAAGCTGTCTCCAAACTTCCTGCCTACCAGTAGCAGCAGAAGCAACACCAGACAGAACACCCAGGGCACACAACACAAAGCACCAGCCCCCGTCTTCTCACGATTCCATGTCCAGCTCAGCCACTCAGTACTGCAGAGCCCAGCCACAGCGGCCGCTGTAGGGGGTCATAATGCAAGGGGGTGCTTTCCAGCCCTTTCAAAGTGTGGCGGACAGGTGAGCGAGGAAACACTTGCATCAGGCCAGATGGGTGGGGGCTTTGCTGACATGGAACCCACCCAGAGGGGCCAAGAAAAGATGCGAACCAGGGGAGCGAGCTGAATGTGAGCCCTCGTGGGCGGCAAAAGCTCGCCCAAGGGCATCAAGGCCCCAGCCCTTGCTCACGTTGCCCTGTAGGAAGGGAAGTCCAAATCTATCAGATCCTCCAGGTTTTCACATGATTCTGGAAACCTGGGTTTTTACCTGAACACTCCCTATTTTAAGTTTTGGCAACGTATTCAAATAGAAAGCCAGTGCACACACTCAACAAAAACCTGTCAGTAGGTCCAGTTTGGGCCCCACGCCTGGGATTTGTGAACTGGTTGAATCTTCTTGCCTCTGTGCAAATAAGGACTGAAAGGCCAGGGAGGCTGGTACCTGCCAAGGTCACACCGTTGGTTAAAGGCAGAGCTGGAGTTCTTCAGACTTCCAGACCAGTGCTCTCCACTTCAGATTTGAATATGTGAACACATTTGGGACCGATTCGAAGGTGCATTCACTCACGGTCAGTACAAGGGATTGGAATTAAGAAGAGAGCCTAGATTTCACAACTTCACCTTGAACTCAGAGGGGGGACTGTACTTATAAGCCCCCAAGTGACCGCTGTTTTGCCCTCGATACCATATCATTTAGTTTTTCTACCTGAAAAAAATAAAGAGCTCTGAGGAATTCTGCATAGGTACTGAAGAAGTGTGGGACCAGGGAAGGCTGTGAGCCGTGTGGATGTCTCATCTACTTGACCACAGCAGCAAAAAAAAAACAAAAACAAAAACAGGAGCTTGGGAGCCAAAATGGATGGTTCAAATTCTGCTTCTGCCACGTATTCCCTGTGTGACATCCGGCAAGTTACTCAACTTCTCTGGGCCTCAGTGTCTTCATGTTCAAAAATAAGAATGGTACATTGCTGGAGGCCCAAACAGACATTTTTCCAAAGAAGACATACAGGTGGCCAAGAGACACATGAAAAATATGTTCACCATCACTAATGAAGAAATTCAAATTAAAACTACAATGAGGTATCACCTCACACCGGTCAGAATAACTACCATCTAAAAATCTACAAATCATATTAATAAATGTTGAAGAGAGGGTGGAGAAAAAGGAGCCCTCCTCCAAGGTGACAGGCACAGCCCCTGTGGAGAACAGTGTGCAGCTTTCTTAAAAAATTAAAAATAGAGCTGCCGTGGGATCCTACAATCCCACTCCTGGGGATATATCTGGAGAAAACTCTGAATTCAAAATATGCATGCACCCGATATTCATAGCGGCACTGTTTACGATAGCCAAGACTTGGAAGCAACCTAAATGTCCGCTGACAGACGAGTGGACAAAGATGTGGCGTACACACACACACCCACACACACACTGGAATGTCAGCCATAGAGAATGAAGAAAACGCCATTTGCAGCAACATGGATGGGCCTGGAGAGTATCATATTAAGTAAAGTAAGTCAGACAGGGAAAGATAAATATCCTATGATATCACTTATTTGTGGAATCTAAAAAAATGATAGAGGGACTTGCCTGTTGGTCTAGGGGTTAGGATTTGGTACTTGCACGGCTGCAACTCAGGCTCCATCCCTGGTCGGGGAACTGAGATCCCATAAGCCTCGAGGTGCAGCCCCAAAAGAAAAAAGATACAAATGAACTTATTTACAAAACAGAAAGAGACTCACAGACATAGAAAACAAACTTGTGTAAACCAAAGCGGATAGTGAAGGGAGGTGGGGGGGCCAAGGGGAAGGAGGGGGGAGGGGAAAGGGATAAATTAGGAGCTGGGGATTAGCAGATTAAGATACACACACTACTATACATAGAGTAGATAACCAACAGGGACCTACTGCATAGCACAGGGAACTATACTCAACATCTTATAATAACCTAGGGGAAAAAAGAAACCAAAAAAGCATATATATGTGCATAATCGAATCATTTGCTATACACTTAAAACTAACACAACATTGTAAATTAGCTAGACTTCAGTAAAAGAAAACAAACAAACAGAAAAATGAAGTAAAGAGAAAAGAATGCCAACTGTATCTACCTCGGGATATTGTTGTGAAGATTAAAAGTAGCATACAACTTGGCAAGTGCTCAAAAAATTGTCATTGTTATATGTCAGTTAGTTCAGTTCAGTTCAGTCGCTCAGTCGTGTCCGACTCTTTGCGACCCCATGAATCGCAGCACGCCAGGCCTCCCTGTCCATCACCAACTCCCCGAGTTCACCCTGACTCACGTCCATTGAGTCCATGATGCCATCCAGCCATCTCATCCTCGGTCATCCCCTTCTCCTCCTGCCCCCAATCCCTCCCAGCATCAGAGTCTTTTCCAATGAGTCAACTCTTCGCATGAGGTGGACAAATTACTGGAGCTTCAGCTTTAGCATCATTCCTTCCAAAGAAATCCCAGGGCTGATCTTCAGAATGGACTGGTTGGATCTCCTTGCAATCCAAGGGACTCTCAAAGTCTTCTCCAACACCACAGTTCAAATGCATCAATTCTTCGGCGCTCAGCCTTCTTCACAGTCCAACTCTCACATCCATACATGACCACACGAAAAACCATAGCCTTGACTAGGCGGACCTTAGTCGGCAAAGTAATGTCTCTGCTTTTGAATATACTATCCAGGTTGGTCATAACTTTTCTTCCAAGGAGTAAGCGTCTTTTAATTTCATGGCTGCAATCACCATCTGCAGTGATTTTGGAGCCCCAAAAGATAAAGTCTGACACTGTTTCTACTGTTTCCCCATCTATTTCCCACGAAGTGATGGGACCGGATGCCATGATCTTCGTTTTCTGAATGTTGAGCTTTGAGCCAACTTTTTCGCTCTCCTCTTTCACTTTCATCAAGAGGCTTTTTAGTTCCTCTTCACTTTCTGCCATAAGGGTGGTGTCATCTGCATATCTGAGGTTATTGATATTTCTCCCGGCGATCTTGATTCCAGCTTGTGTTATATGTCATCATATTTTATTTTCTGCTCAAAGGTGCCTAGCGTTGAGACACAACCTTACAAGACATTGAATCTAGAAGAAACCTTAGGAACCATTCTAGTTTTTTGTTATAGAAAAAAACACTGAGGTGTGCAGATGAAGAAGAATTTATTTCCCGCAGGGGGGCTGTGGGAAAACCCATGTATTCCCATAGGCACAGCTCAGTTTTCCCACCTGCCTAGGCCTGGGCCAACCATTTTGTTTTTCCACTGCAGCCTCATTGGAAACAAAAGTTTCTTCTATGTACCGGTGTAAAGCCAAGCCCTCCAAGCCTTCACACTCCCGGATCCTTCACCAACATCAACGCCATCCACCGCGAGAGCAACCCTGGCCTGCACTCATCACAGAGACTGTGAGACAACGCAGGCCCTATGTGCCCCCTGCAACTTCGCAACCAGCTTTGCTTTTAAGAAGGTTTGCTCCCCAGGGCAGTCTGTGATTATGAGTGAGAGGGTGGGTCTCAAAGTAGTTTTGGTATTTTGGGAAAGATGCTGAGCGATGTGGTCAGGCCGGTTGATCATTTGTGAAAATTGAACACTTGGACGTGTTAACTGTTGACAGGACTTGACAGGTATCATGCCTGCCTTTATTAGGTGATTAATTAAAGGCTGCCAGAGGCACCAAGGTGGCATGGAACCCGCATTTGGAGTGAGAGACAGAGGTTTGGGGACAGAGCTTCACTCCTCTAAGACTGTGAGCTAGTTTCTATAACCCTCTGAATCTCTAGTTATTCGTGAGAGCAAAAAAACAACTTCATAGCACTGGTGAGAGTTAAACAGAATACGCAGGCACTGGGGGCCGTGCACTCCCACCCATTCCACTGTGTTCCCTTCAGAAGCGGCCGCTGCTTGGGTAACCCCATTCCCCACCCCCTGAGGACAGCCCCTCCCTGAGCTGCTCGTGTGCAAACCCTTGTAAGTGCTGGATGAATCAGCTCACAGCCAGGTTCAGGTTCATGTCCAACAAGCAGAGAGAACAGTGAACACATTCACGGTTTACGCTTCTGTCCCAGCTTCTGATCCAAAGGCCAGTGGTAGACGTGTTTAAATAAGAGTCTCCACCCTGCTCGGAGCTGACCTGGGATCCGAAGTTGGAGATCTGGCTGGGAGTCTGTCCAGGCACGCTGTTTCTGATTTACTGAGCTTTCTGAAACCTTCCACCATCCAGAAGCAATCTGCAGAGGGGAGGGGATTGAGGTACCTCCCTAAGCAGCCCACCAGGCGTGAAGGACTGGGCCTCGGAGGACATCCCTGAGGGGACATGTCCTGCAGCCCGGTGGGCCTTGGGCCCATTTTCTGGGGAAAAGGTCCCACAAGGGACCATTCACCCAAGGAGTGCAAAGATGATTGACTCCGCCGCCAAGCAGGAATCGAGAGAGGACAGGCCTGGAGTCTGAAGCCTGAACTTCAGGTCAGCCAGTGGGGCTTTTGTTTGTTTGCTTTTTCTTTTCTTTTTTTTCAAGTAGTTAATTTTATGTATTTATTTTATTTACTAATTTATTTATTTTGGACAATGTCATTAATCACTTTTTATTTTTCTTATTTTTCAAAATTAACATGCAATGAAATTGACACTTCTGTATATAACTGGATGAATTTTGACGTATGGGTAGATCTGTGTAGCCACCACCACAATCAGGATACACAGCAGCCCAAAACCGTGCAGCGTTGCCCCTCGGCAGTCACACCCTTCCCCAAACCTACGCCTAGAAACCAGTGATCTGCTCTCCATTGCTCTAGCTTTGTCTTTTCAAGAATGTCACATGAAAAGGATCACACAGTACCTACCCCTCTAAGACAGAGGACAGCCAATGTGGACAGCTAAGCACGACACTGAAAGCTCTCACCAGCATCTTACCCAGCCTTTTTTGCATCAGCCCCACGAGGTATTAAATGGTAGCGACCATCATCAGAGCTGAGAACACGGAGAAGTTAGGCCTGGTGCCCAGGGTCTCATGGCTCCCATGGAACAGAGCCCAGATATGAGAGCGTGACACCCAGCTCTTACCTGCCAGCCTCACGGCCTCCCCAGACACATCTGATTCCTTCGAGGCTCTGACAGGTGCATCCTGGCAGGCATGCCTGTGACCCATCCCACATGAGGGCAAACCCTTCCTTCTGCCAGGCAGACTCTCAAAAGCAGAGGCCTCTGCAGCCCATTCGGGGCCCTTCTCCACACACTGGGATGCTGGAGGTCACCCGGGTCTGGGTTCTAACCCTGTGCGATCAGCACACAGGTCCTAGAGTGCGGATGTCATTCCTGAGGCCCGGCCCTGCCTAGGCTGGGGCTGTGGCCAGTTTTTCTTCTCACCCCTACCCACTACCCCAGCAGATGCAGTTCTGCCCCCTTGCTAGGCTGCTAGAAGCCAGGAGAAAGTGGGCTTCCATGCTGGGTCCTTGGCTTCCTGTCCTTACAAATGCTCTTCCCTAACGTGCTATTTAGGTTTGGGGCCAAGAAGAAAGAAGAGGAATAGCTGAGGCCTAAAATAAGTGTATTAGTGATGAGGGGAGAAACTCCCGGCTGGGAGAAGCAAATGAAGAATCTCTAAGCTTTTAGCCTACTGAAATTGTGGCGCTTTCCCTGCATGCTTAATGCAAGCTGACAGCCCACATTGTTCCGGCCAAGACAAGGTAGCGGAGCCCAGGGACTCAGGCACTGGGGCTGAGGAGGGGGTGGAGGCAGGGGGTGAAAAATAAAGAGAGGGAGCCAGCGGGGGGTGACTCTTAATCGGTGGCGGTGGGTGGGGGGGTCCTGGCAGGAGAGCCTGGGAACCGAGGCCCACTGACAGTGGAGACCAGGAGCTCCAGATGGCTTTTTGTCTAGATGCAATAAAAAATGTAATCTGACAGGCCCTGGGATGGGACTCAGGAAACAAAAGTCTGCAGGGCGGGGAAGCGGGAGCTGGAGTGGGCCGGGTTAAAAGGATCAGAGTCTGAGAAAGACAAAAAGAAGTGACTGTCTCTTCAAGCAATTATGGCCTTTGCAAATGACATTTAATTCCAGGGGTGTGCGGTAGGGACAAAGCCAGTTGTTTTCTGGCCTTGGCAAGGGGAGAGGAGGGAAAATGTACTGGACTTTTGGCCTCTGGAGAAAGGTGATCACTTTGCCAATTAACCATGATGTGAGCTCTTTGTATCCACCCCCTCCCCCCAAGTCATTAGGGGGTGATATAAAGATACAGGGCGTCCTGGGGCAGTTTAATTGCTCATAGACGGAGAAGTGATGAGCCCATTGGAGACATCCTGTAGGAGGCCAGCTGCCGTATTAATGGGGCTTCTCAGAGGGGGACACACCCCCACCTGCTTCACTGGGAACATAGACGCCCAGGGAAACAGTGGCACCTCTGTGGCCTCGGATGGGGCTGTCGCTTTTTATTAAGTAATCTCTGCCTTTCAAATCACTGCATGTTTTCTTCCCGAAGGTCTGGGCTGCTGTGTGGGCCCAGCACACAGCGGGCTGCCAATAAATATTAAACAGTGGCTGCTGGCGACCTTGCCAGATGTCATCTTGGGGGAAAACTTGTCACCCAGACCCCACTCTAGGACTATGGCATGGTCACCACGATTGGAAAACAGGAAATTTAAGGTCTGATGTTTTTAGGGGTCTGTGGCAGGAAAATGAGGCAGGAAGGATAATAAATATTATCAAGAACCCTATTAGAGGGATGAAAATGCTAATGTTGGAAGGTGTACAGTTCTTATGAAGATATGAGGAAACGGACATTCTCATGAGGAGGCAGGGGGAATAAAGGCTTCTTCAAAAACAATGTATCACTATTGATCAAAATGCTGGCTCCCACACCCAGCAATGATGCCTGGAATCCCCCTACAGCAATGCGACAGATGTATGCGAGGTGGTAGGCACAGGGTGTTTGTGGCAACACTGTTCAAAATAAAGCCTTACATTTCTTCATTAGAAAAATCACTGATACATCCACACAATGGAACACTGCAGTTATTTCAAAATAATGAAGGGACTCTACACCTACCAACGTGGAAAGACCTTTGCAACATTATTTGTTGGGAACTACCTAGCAGTCCAAAGCTTCCACTGCCGGGGGCACAGATTTGATCCCTGGTTGGGGAACTAAGATCCTGCATGCCACAAAGCATGGCCAAAAAAAAAAAAAAAAAAAAAAACCAGAGAGACATTGTTAAAAGAAAAAGAAAAGCTGGTCAGAAACAGTACATAAACGTGATAGCATATATGCTTAAAAAATAAAACAAAACCCTAAGTTTTATTTCCCCCTTGGAAAGTTGGTAAATTCAATGCTCAAGTAAATTAACCCTTCTCAATCAACTAATCACTGGCTTCTCTGGTGGCTCAGAGGGTAGAGCGTCTGCCTGCAAGGTGGGAGACTTTGGTTCGATCCCTGGGTCGGGAAGATCCCCTGGAGAAGGAAATGGCAACCCACTCCGCTACTCTTGCCTGGAGAATCCCGTGGATGGAGTAGCCTGGTCGGCTACAGCCCACGGGGTTGCAAAGAGTCAGACATGACTGAGTGATTTCACTTCACTTCACAATCAACTAATAAACATTTTTGTACTTTCTTAAAAAACAAAACAAAACTCTAAATGCCGAAATATGGGTGCATGAGCAAATACTATGTGTGTAAACCCAGGTGGCAGTTGCTCTGGGAGGTTTTAAGCAAAAGAAATGGTGGGGGAAGGATTGCAAAGGAGATCTTCAGCATTCTATTTTTTAATTTTTATAATGAAAATATCTGCATTACTTACATAGTTCAAAAATTAAAATATAGATTTGACAAGCATCAATGTTTTTAAAGCGTATTTAGAGTCCCGCAAGGCCTCTCTCTGTTTTTGAACTTCAGGCAAAGTACCCCACTTCTCCCCTGGGGACTGGGGCTGGTAACAGCACCTATCCCTCAGGGCTGTTGAAAGATACGTGAAATATACACAGAGCTCTGCATCTGATGCGTGCTCAGTTCTCCACGGAGAATGGCAGTTAGTGCCCTTGGCCAGGGGTTTCTCAGGAGTGCTGATGGGAGAGAGCGACAGAGGAGCCCCAGTTGTTTCTCAAGCAAAGTCTCAAAAGTCTCTGGGAGCGGGGGACGTTGTCAAGCTGAGCAAAAAGACTTCACTGACTTCCTCTTTGTCTCCTGGCCGAACAGGTCTGGGTGATTCTCTTCAGCACCCCCTTCCCCAACGTCTTCCAAACTCAAGTGGCATAGCAGGAATGAAAGGCTGGGCCCCCAGGCCAGTGTTAGTGAGGGGTCCCGTTGGCCTTTGGCAGTGATGAAGCCGGTGACGCCCAGGATGCCTCCCTTTCCAAGGCCTCTTAGGGCAACATAGGTCCACAGCCCTCAAGGGGCTTCCTGTACCCAAAAGAATATTATCTTGGAAAAGCCACTGCCAGAGCCATCAGCTGAGCAGACAGAAGGAGTCGATGCTCTTAGTTCGTGCTCATTAAAAATATGTCAAAGGACTGAGCAGAAAATAGAAAGAGCTAAGATTCACTCCGAAGAGAGCAGGTTCTGTGCACAGCAGGCCCCTCCAGAGCGGCCAGGGAAGAAAGAGGCAGACCGTCGCTGGGAGTGCCGCTGTATTCAGAGGCGTTCATCCAGAAAAGGCAGCGGTTCTTCTAGAGAACTCGTGACTCTGAGTCTCTAGACCAGCACGGTTCAAGAGAAGAGCAGTGAAAGCCGCACAGGTGATTTACACGTCATTCAGTGGTGATAAAAGAAACTTTCCCGTACTGAGACACAGGGAAGTCATTCTGGCTTATGTGTGAGTTAACGTGAATTTTATGGTAACTGAAATAGCTTGCTTGTGGCCTATCAAACATACTTTGTACATCTGCTTTAATTCCTAAAGAAAAGGGCACACTGACCGGGAGTAATGAATGACCATGTTAAAAATACGGGTTAAACGCCCCTCTTCCTGGGACGCCCATGTTCGGCCCCCTTCGATGGTAGGACTCTCTTCCCAGGCACCAAGGCCATACTGACTCACTGCATACGTGCTGTTCTGCTCTTTTGAAACCTTGAAGAAATCAATGTTCCCTTGACTTGTTTAATGTTCTTTGTTCTGACGAGATAGAAAACTGCTGAAAACCATGCTTCTCTGGAACAGTTTCTCAGACTAATCTGAGAAGTTGCCTTCAGGGCTGCGGTTCTCAGTTTGGCTCAGATAAAAGTCTTTTCTAGTTCTGTCACTGATTGTTAATTGATTATTTTCATTGATGGTTCAGTTCAGTTCAGTTCCGTCGCTCAGTCGTGTCCAACTCTTTGCGACCCCCATGAACTGCAGCACGCCAGGCCTCCCTGTCCATCACCAACTCCCGGAGCTTGCTCAAACTCATGTCCATTGAGTCGGTGATGCCATCCAGCCTTCTCATCCTCTGTCATCCCCTTCTCCTCCTGCCCCCAATCCCTCCCAGCATCAGGGTCTTTTCCAATGAGTTAACTCTTCACGAGGTGGCCAAAGTATTAGAGTTTCAGCTTTAGCATCAGTCCTTCCAATGAACACCCAGGACTGATCTCCCTTAGAATGGACTGGTTGGATCTCCTTGTAGTCCAAGGGACTCTCTAGAGTCTTCTCCCACACCGCAGTTCAAAAGCATCAATTTTTTGGCGCTCAGCTTTCTTCACAATCCAACTCTCACATCCATACATGACTATTGGAAAAACCATAGCCTTGACTAGATGGACCTTTGTTGGCAAAGTAATGTCTCTGCTTTTCAATATGCTATCTAGGTTGGTCATAACTTTTCTTCCAAGGAGTAAGCGTCTTTTAATTTTATGGCTGCAGTCACCATCTGCAGTGATTTTGGAGCCCCCCACAAAATAAAGTCTGACACTGTTTCCACTGTTTCCCCATCTATTTCCCATGAAGTGATGGGACTGGATGCCATGATCTTTGTTTTCTGAATGTTGAGCTTTAAGCCAACTTTTTCACTCTCCTCTTTCACTTTCATCAAGAGGCTTTTTAGTTCCTCTTCACTTTCTGCCATAAGGGTGGTGTCATCTGCATATGTGAGGTTATTGATATTTCTCCTGGCAATCTTGATTCCAGCTTGTGTTTCATCCAGCCCAGCTTTTCTCATGATGTACTCTGCACAGAAGTTAAATAAGCAGGGTGACAATATACAGCCTTGACGTACGCCTTTTCCTATTTGGAACCAGTCTGTTGTTCCATGTCCAGTTCTACCTGTTGCTTCCTGACCTGCATACAGATTTCTCAAGAGGCAGGTCAGGTGGTCTGGTATTCCCATCTCTCTCAGAATTTTCCACAGTGTATTGTGATCCACACAGTCAAAGGCTTTGGCATAGTCAATAACGCAGAAATAGATGTTTTTCTGGAACTCTCTTGCTTTTTCCATGATCCAGCAGATGTTGGCAATTTGATCTCTGGTTCCTCTGCCTTTTCTAAAACCAGTTTCGACAGCTGGAAATTCATGGTACATGTACTGCTGAAGCCTGGCTTGCAGAATTTTAAGCATTATTTTACTAGCATGTGAGATGAGTGCAATTGTGCAGTAGTTTGAGCATTCTTTGGCATTGCCTTTCTTTGAGATTGGAATGAAAACTGACCTTTTCCAGTCCTGTGGCCACTGCTGAGTTTTCCAAATTTGCTGGCATATTGAGTGCAGCACTTTCACAGCATCATCTTTCAGGGTTTGAAATAGATCAACTGGAATTCCATCACCTCCACTAGCTTTGTTCGTAGTGATGCTTTCTAAGGCCCACTTGACTTCACATTCCAGGATGTCTGGCTCTAGGTCAGTGATCACACCATCATGATTACCTGGGTTGTGAAGCTCTTTTTGTACAGTTCTTCTGTGTACTCTTGCCACCTCTTCTAAATATCTTCTGCTTCTGTTAGGTCCATACCATTTCTGTCCTTTATTGAGCCCATCTTTGTATGAAATGTTCCCTTGGTATCTCTAATTTTCATCGATGGTAGCCATACTAAAAACAGAAGAGGCAGGTGAAACTAACTTTGCTAATGTATCTTATTTAGCCCAACATGCACGATTTCATTAGGGCTTCCCAGGTGGTGCTAGTGGTAAAGAATCTGCCTGCCAGTGCAGGAGACGTAAATGACTCGGGTTCGATCCCTGGGTTGGGAAGATCCCCTGGAGGAGGGCATGGCAACCCACTCCAGTAGTCTTGCCTGGAGAATCCAATGGACAGAGGAGCCTGGTGGGCTACAGTCCACAGGGTCGCAAGGATTCAGACCCGACTAGCAGAGCATTATCCCACTGTATAATCTATAGATAATGACTGCTGTTAACAATACTGTATTGCATATTTGAAAGTTCCTAACAGAGTAGACCTTAAAAGTTCTCATCACATGAAAAAATTGTGTCACTATGTGTGGTGAGGGATGTTAGCTTGACTTATTGCAGTGATCATTTCCCCGGATGAAATTATTATGTTGTATACCTGAGACTAATACAATGTATTTTTTTTTACTTTTATAAATATTTTTCTTAAAGGTTTTTGATGTGGGCTATTTTTAAAGTCTTTATTGAATTTGTTAAAATACAGCATTTGCTTTATGTTTTGGTTTTCTGGCTGTGAGACATATGGGATCTTAGTTCCCTGACCAGGGATTGAATCCACATGCCCCCACCTGCTCTGGAAGGCACAGTCTTAACCACTAGACTACCAGGTAAGTCCCTACAATGCTAATGTCAACTATAACTGGAGGAGGACAATTTTTTAGTTAAAAAAAGATTGAGATGTTTTATATTCTTCTTTTTCATACTAAGTCTTCAAATATCTGCTGTGTACTTCCTTCTTACAGCACATCTCAGCTAGGACTAGGCACTTTTCAAACTCTCAGTAACTAATGGCTGGTGGCTGCCACGCTGCACCACAGAGACCCCAGGCCCATTCAGCTCCACGCAAGGGTCTGGCTGCACTCCCAGCGTGCGTGCATGTTGAGGCAGTGGTGAGGGTGTGGACCAGTAAGCTCCGAAAAGAAATCCGCGTGATTTGATGGGTGAAAGGGCACTGGCCTAAGGGCAACCAGCTGCAGAAGGCCGGCCCAGGGCTGGGTGTGGCCACAGCTTTAGAAGCTGATGCAAATGAGTCACCATGAGCTGCAGCCACACCAGGGGACAGAGAGAGTTGGAAAGGCAGAGAAAACCAACCCAAGGGGCTTGAGGCTGTGTCAGCCTTAAATAAGGCCTGGCCAGCTCGCTGGGCAAAAACAACTTCCAAATGCCAACCAGGGGCTTCTCCTTGAGTTAGAGGACTCCGCCCTGCAAGTCCTTGAGCTTTGCCAGGGAAGGACACTCCTGGGTTTGCGGCTTTTCCTGAATCTAGACCACCAGCGAGAGCATGAGCCCAAGCAAACACTGCAAGCTTGAGACAGCAAAGTAAAGGGAAGCAGCACTGAAGAGAGGCCACCTCAGGAAGCCTGGTACAAATCCCTGCCCTGCCCCTTCCTAGCATCTGACTCAAGGAAAGCTACTCTCGGAGCCCCCAGTCATAAGGTGGAGGCTAGTGGTGCCAACTCTATTGCCAACCTCGAAGGGAAGTCATTGCATTGCAGTAAGTGGTGTGTATCAAGCCCTCCACAAAGTGCCTGGCACATAGGAAATCCTCCCCCCACGGCTGCTGCATGCCGGCCATCTGGAATTGCCAGCATTATCCACTTGCCCTTGAAGCTGCAGGCGGTCCACTGGCTGAGAAACAGGAAGAGGAGAGGCCTACTGACGTGCCCGCGTTCCCACAGCTGGCACCTGGCTTCCCCTCTCCCACCCAGCACACCTTCCCTGACTAGCTAAGGACATCTCCGTGAAGCGTATAAGGTGGGGTTCTTCTTGCTTTCGTTTTAGTTTCCCAGTCTTGATTGTTGCTGTTTGATCTGGCTTCTAACCAAGAGTCAAGGCAGGGCTTTCAGAAGCTGATATCTCCCCATCTCTTCTGTCAGTCAAGATCGCTCTCAGAGGGACCCAGACTGCACAGGGGGGCCTGAAGGGACCCAGGGTGCTGGCTGAGAAGCTCAGAAGCCAAGACTGTACAGAGTGCAGCCTCCACAGGGGTGTGGAGTGAGGCCTCAGTCAACAGAAAGGCGGGAAGCGGTGCCACGGTGGGGGGTTTACAGGATGCTGGGCCGGGCTGGGCTCCTCAGCACCTTGGTCTAGGAGGCCTTGTGGGCCACGGCTTGTTTTGGGGATTCTGTGAGATTACAGAACCCCTCCTAACACCCTGTCCAGAGGAGGGCAGGGGCCTCACTTGCAGGGACAGGGAGCAGGCAGGCCGCAGGCAGTGAGGCCACTAGAGCAGAGCCTGAGGGGCCTGGACGAAGGTATCTTCCCCGTGAATCTGTGTCTGGGAAGCAGCCCGGGAAGCCATTTGGTCCAGACACATTGCTTTGTAGGAGATAAAAGCAGGGCAGAAAGAGGATGAGAAATATGTTCAAAGTCACACCACCAGAGAGCAGCTATTAAAGAAGGTGGTGGGCGAAAGTACAGAAGGAAGGGGCCAGTCTTGAGGGCCGGGCCGGGGGGTGGGGGGTGGGAGCTGGGGCCTGCCTGTGCCACCCGCCCGGGGCAGCAGCCCAAGCCTTTGTCCAGCTCATTCAGTGGGATTGTCATCAGGATGGACATCTGACTGGAGATGATTCTAGGGTATCTTACACGGACCGGGAGGCAAGATCCCACCAGGCAGATTCCAGAAGTCCATCTTCGGTAAAGATAATTCAGTGATTACTAGTTACATCACAGTTAACTTTGAGGAAACAATAGTCTCAAGTGTTCATACAACCCCCTTCCTTGGAGGAGGACTCACATCAGCTGGGGAGGATGGGTTTAGGCACACCCTGGAGGGACTTGCCTGATGGGTCAGTGGTGAAGAATCTGCCTGCCATGCAGGAGACCCAGCTTTGCTCCCCGCGTCAGGGAGATCCCCTGGAGAAGGGCATGGCTCCTCACTCCAGTATTCTTGCCTAAAGAATTCCATGGACAGAGGAGCCTGGTGGGCTGCTGTCCATGGGGTGTCCAAAGAGTCACACAAGACTGAGCAACTAACTAACTGGAGGGACTTGCCTAGAACAGGAGACAGTCTCAGATGTCACAGCTGAGGTGCCCAGGGGCCCAAAGAATCAACAGTGTGTTCCTCCAGGGCTTCAAGAGAAGGAAATGGCAACCTACTCCAGTATTCTTTGCCTAGAGAATCCTGTGGACGGAGGAGCCTGGTGGGCTGCTGTCCATGAGGTCACAGAGAGTCGGACACGACTGAAGCGACCTAGCAGCAGCAGCAGCCAGGACTTCAAGGACAGGAGAGGCAGCGGTCTTGAGAGGGTCTGAAGGCTGCAGAGCTTGAGTGGCTCTGCGGCCTCTTAGGGTTTCTCCTTCCTGCAGAATGCTTGTCGAATGGCTGACTGATACAGTTACTAGAAGACAATCTCTAACCCATTCTTCTCATCCAAGACTCACAGAACCGAGGCCAGGGACTGCCACCGGGCCGGCAGTTGCTGTCCAACTTGGAGCTTGCCTGGCACTGGGAGCAGGGAAGTGAGGGGAGCAGTGGGACTCCACAGCCTCCCCCCTCGGTCTGTTCTCTCCACCTGAAGGGAGCGGCAGGCGGAGGAGGGGAGCGGGGATGACTCTGAGCACCCCTCACAGCCGTGCAGTGAGAGGGCTAATTAATGCAGCTCACATGCTCAGAGATCCCTAGATGAGGGCACTAGCCCAGGGCCACCATGATTAGAGTGATGAGGGCTATCAGTATTTACACTATTGTTATTATATTTGCTCTCTCAACCCTTAAATCACACTCCATCTCGCGATCGCTTGCATTTTATGTAATTATAGTTTATATAGGTAACAAATGGATATTTCTGCTAGCCTGGGAGAGAGCCTTCTGCATACATTAATTTGCTTGATTAGTTCCCTATTTGGTAGGCTTTGTTCCCCCAACCCACCCCCGCCGCCGCCTTTCCTGCTTCAGGAAAAATTAATGAGTTTTAACACCTTGCAAAAGTGGGCTGCGCCATGGGAATAGTTCCAGTGTACTCTGGGTTTTAAATCCACACATTCAGAGGCTTCCTAAAGGTTAGGCAAAGGTTAACAAACAATTAATATGTTGAATCAGTGTGCTAAATCTGTTTACCCAATCTTTGCAATCTAAAGGCCATTCGCCATCAGCCTCAACTTTTAGATTGATCTCTCTCTTTCCCAACCTACCCCCATCCTGTCCCCTGGATGATCTGGCTGAAAAGAAGAAAAAGAAAAGCAATCTGATTGAGAGCGCTAAATATCTCCAGAAAGTTAGAGTTGTGTTGCTACCTCAGGTTCAAAGCTTTGGGTGTCCTGATAGAATTGATTGAATGAGCCGACATTTTTGAGAAGTCTGCAAGTAGGAGGCGCTTCTGCCTTTTTGACAAAGAGCAGAATGTGAGTTAGTCTTATAAACAGGCCATGTTGAGTTCACGTGTGGCTCTCCTCGTTTACAGAAAGAAGGAGACAAGGGAGAGCGCCCACATGGGGAGACTAATAGGAAAGTGTCCTCCTGGCTTTCTGTCCTCTAAGCAGAAAAAACTGCAGAGTAGTTGGAGTCCAGAATTTCCTTTCCTTAGGAAGCAAGAGGAAGGGGATAAGAAACAGCCTAATTTCACAAAGAAACTCATTGCTCTCACGTTTGGGAAGCTGTTGGGTTTTTTTTTTTTAAGTTGGTGTTTTTTTTTTTTTTTTTTTGACCTGTACCATTTTTAAAGTCTTGATTGAATTTGTTACAGTATTACTTCTGTTTTACGCTTTTGGGCCACGAGGCACATGGGATCTTAGTTGCCAAAGAGGGATTGAATCTGCATCTCCTGCGTTGGGAGACGAAGTCTTAACCACTGGACCACCAGGTAAGTCCCTAGGATACTATTGTTGATGATAATGATATCCATGACGTCAGTGAAGATAATGACCTTAATCAACAAGATTTATCACTAGAATCCAGGGTCCATGAGGAAAGCCACATATTGTCTATCCCAGCCTGGCCCCTTGAAAACAAATTGCTCTGCCCACACAGAGCAACTACCTCCAGCCGCGGCTCAACAGAAACACTCTCACGTTGACCTAGACCCCCTCGCTTTTGCCTGTTCCCAGCTTCTCTGCTTGCCAATCACCTTGTCCCGCTATCCAAGTCCCCCTTTTTTGGATGATCACTCCTGCGCACAGACTACCTGAGTTGCTTTCTTAGACGTGACTTGACATTTGCTCTGGGAATCTAGTCTCCGGGGAGCTGGTATTGCCAAGGGACCCCAAAGAGAAACATCCAGAGGACGCCAAGTACAGCTCTCCCTGTCAACCACCACCTAGCCGGTCCCTTGATCCCCTCCTCCACCCTTCTTCCACCCTGCCTTCCAGGGAGGCAGAGGCAGCCCACCAAGCCAGGGAGCAGAAGAGCAGAGAGAAACAGAAAGGGGCTGGTCCCACTCTGCACCCTCCACCCGAGCTTAGGGTGGGGAGAAGTCACCAAACGGACGAGAGTTTGCTATGGGCCTGGACTTGACATTTGACCATGTGAAGAAGTGAGACTCTTTGCTCATGCCTAGGAGGAGCCAAAAAGCAAGAGAAAGGGGAAGGGAATTCACAAAGTCAACGCAAGGGCGGTGGGGGGAGAAGCAAGTTGCTCCCTGCTTGCACCCCACCATACCCAGCTCGTTCCATCACCTGGTGACTCTATTTTTTTCCATTTTTTATATTGAACTAGCCTGGCTTATATAGCAAGTGAAAAATAAACTCTGTGCTTTAAAAAGAAAAGAGCTGTGCCTCTAAATTTCAAAGTGTTAAGATTGATGAGAATGTGTCCAAGAGGAGCCTGGATGAACCGGGAGAGGAAGATGAGGTGTGCTCTTGGGACTGGGGAATTAAGTTTCCCCAAGGTCTTGTGTCTTGATAAGACAACAGAATTCAGCAAAAACAAGGCAACTGGCAAGCTCTGGGTGTATGCTAGCCACCCTGAACCACAGGATCCAGGTGTGTGTGATCAGAATAGCCAGTATTTTAGAATATTAAAATATTCTTCCAGCCTAAACACAGGTTTCTGGCAAATTCCTTAGAAATGCATGCTCAGCCTGCTCCCAGCTTCCTTGGGAGAGAGCTCTCAAGGACAGAACTCCCAGAAAGACTTCTTCATGGATCCCAAAACACTCGGGTCTTCTGACTGTGAGTCAAAGTCTCCAAGGCCACGTTTCACGTCCAAAGAAAGAAAACAGTTTCATTGTTTAAAGAAATGCCAGGCTGATAATAAGGAGGGAAAGAAAAAAAAAGAAGATGAGCTATTCCATGCCCTCTATGTCATTCAAGTGTTTTATGCATCGATTTTATCCTTAAAACTAGAGGAGGGAATTAGGTTATGTTTGGGGGAAACCACTGAAACCATCAGATCTGGCTTGCCCAGCGGCCGGCCCCCGATGAAGTGTGTGTATTGATCGACGAGGCGGCAGATGGAGGAAAAAGTACTGTGAACACTGATCAAGGCCACCGGGTCTGCAGAGGTTGCCCGTGGCTCTCAGCACACATGTACCCCAGGACCGTTCGCGCAGCCGTGGTCCTTGGGAAGAGCAGGCTGGCTCCAAGCCACTGGGGCCTGGTGGATGGAACCCACTCAGCCCCACTCCTGCCCGTGAAACAGACATCTCCATGAGCTTGATTGCGGGGGCAGGGTGGGGGTGCACACCGTGGACCTCTCCCCCACTTCTCAGCTGGAAAGTCCAATTCAGGAGACAGTCCTCCTTGTTCAACTTGACCTCCTTCCATCCTAGATGCTCCTCTCTGCCTGGGAGGAGAAGAGAGGGAGAGTTTCTGCAAAGACGAAGCTTCCCACTCTTAAGCAGAAACAAGCATTTCAGCCTCCAGCAGCCCCAGCTGGTACGCGGACGAGGGTGGGGAGATCACCTGCAAGGAGATGGGGAAAGAGCCACCACCCCTAAGCCAAGAACCACTGGTCTGCCTCCAGACCTTGCCTGTCCTGAGAGAGGCACAGGCTCAGCTTGCCCACTGCAGCTTCCCCGGCAGAAGGGAGGTGTCCAGGCCCCTGTCGGATGGGACCGCACTCACCGCTGTCCACCAGCATCCAGCCACTCTTCAGGGGCACACTCCCAAGCCTGAACCGGGGGGTGCTGGTGTGTCTTTACTACACTCTCCTTCCCTCTCCCTGGGGCTGGAACCAGGGCAGCCAGCCTCAAGCCTGTAGCCAGCACCGTGGCCTGATGGCAGGAACCCGGGTCCCTCTGACTCTGTGGGAGGCTCACCTCCAACTGTGGCATCGCAGGAAACTCCTGTCTTTTTTGAGCACTCAGTTACCACTGGGTCTACTGGTCAGAGCAGCCAAGCCTCGCTGCTCACTGATACACCCCTCAAGTCGACCACCCAAGCCTGCTGCAGCTCTTGCCGCCTCCATAAATCCTGGGAGGACAGGCAAGAGAAAGGGCTCCAGGAGGCAAAAACCACAGCACAGGGGAGCGTTCTCTCTGAGATGCAACCTAAGCGAGACCAGGGGCGAAGGCTCAAACTCTAAACCCCTCTTCTTTCCGCTCAGTTCTTAATTATAACCCCATTTGTGAGCCGAGCCCTGTCATCCCATCTCCCTTAATGGCTGGTGTCTATTCTGGGCCTCCCTCCACCCTACTGTCTTTTGCAATATTCAGGAGCTCGGGCGATGAAGGGGCCCGGCCGCTCCCTCACTGCCCGCCTTCTCCATCTTTTTAAATATTTCAGCTGTTCCCCATCCTTATTTTTGCATTTCGATTTCCTGCGGTACAGGACATTTATCTTGGTCACTCAATCAAGTTTTGCCCGACTTCCCTCCCTTATCTTTCCTGCTCCAGGCTCACTGAAAATACCTACATTATCTTTGTAGCCGAGGTGCCAACTGGAGGGAAATCTGCAGACGGTCTTGATAGAGATGTCTGGGGAACCTGTCAGAGGACAAGGACACAGTGACCTCTGCAGGGACTTGGTCTCAAGGTCAACCACCCAGCTCAGGCCTCTCACAGAGGCATGGGAGAGGACCACCCCCTCCTCTGTGGTCTGGTTCAGACCAACCTCCCACTGGGGCTTTGTCCTCCCCGGGAGTGGGTTCACAGATGCCCTCACCCCCCTCCTCTGGCCCCTGATGGCCTTGACCACTGAGTTCCTGAGCCCCAGACGCCCAACAGATGACACCAAGCCACCATTTTTCACATTAATAGGATACGAGCAGATCTCTCCCGATGGGACCCTAAAACCAAGATTTGAGAGAGCAGGTCCGTCTCTGCCGTCTGGAATCCTGAGGTTTTTGAACTGAAGACTCTCTGCTATGATGAGGCCGGTGCCCCCCAGGGAGACCAGAGCATGGAGACAACGGCAGATGAGGATCTGTTATCTTAAAGGTCCCACACCACACCTCTGCGGGGCAGGCCATACTGAACCACCCTAAGACCCCACAGCTCTGGTGACGGATGGACTCTGGGTGTTGCTAGTATGACGGGAAAGTGCAGGCATGTGCCTCAGGCCGAATCAGCTCAGACGTAACCTCCACCAAATGGTACCCTCTCCTGTGCACGCTGGACGGTGGGAGGGAGAGAGGGTGTGGGCCATTGTCAAGCAGTCTTATTGATGGTTGATCAACCCACGTGAATCCAGAACACATAAACAATGGTCCTCTGTTTCAACAAGAGCAGCTCTGGTTCCTTCTCTGAGGCTTTAACACCTAGGAACTGCATTTATCTTCCTGTAAGACCTGATCAATGTGGCCTAAACAAGATAGAGATTTATATTTCTCTCATGTCGTAAAAAAATAAAAATAAAAAACGAGGTAGGCCAGAGCTGATCTGGTAGATTCCGGCTCCTTCTAGGCTTCTGTTCCACCACCCTCAGCACGTGGCTTCCCAAGGCAGCTTCACTGCGGCTGCCACAGCTCCAGGCATCCTGCTGGCATTCCGGGCAGCAGGAAAGAGAAAGAGCCAAAGAGGCTCCACTTACATCTCATTGACGACACGTAGCTGTGAGGGAGACTAGAAACTTGTTCATCAGCTGGACACATTGTCCAGGACCCTGACCGCTAAGAAAAAGCAGAATGGACAGAGAGGAGGCAGTCTCCCACAGCAGTGACCAGAGCTGCGGTCAGCAGAGAAGAGGCTGGAATCAGATGCTACAGGCTCAGACGCTGCAACAGCCTCAGCAAGTTACCTCACCTCTCTGTCTTTCTCTGTCCTCATGTATGGGGCTTCCCAGGCGGTTCAGAGGTAAAAAATCCATCTGTCAACGCAGCAGACGCAGGAGACACAGGTTCCATCCTTGGGTTGGGAAGATCCCCTGGAAAAGCAAACGGCAACCCTCTCCGGTATTCCTGCCTGGAATATCCCATGGACAGAGGAGCCTGGGGGAGCTACAGTCTCTGGGGTCCTCATGTACATAATACTATGGGAGTTTCATATACATGCATACCCAATATATTAACTACATACATACTATTATATACATATATGTACATATGTATATACGTATATACACATTATATACATAGTATTGCATACATACATACTATGGGAGCAACCATAGTATGTTAGCAATGCTATTACTATTTCTTCCTGGGAATCCACAGTGTTCTGGTGCGTGGGAAGTGCCGGTCATTACTATTCCCCGGCCTGTAGTTATCCTACTGACTCCGGCTGTTACCTTGCCCGGTATGAACCTTGCCTGTCCGACCGCAGAGAAGGATCTGTGCTTGGGGGCTGCTGAGAGGGAGGGGGTAGAGGGGGTAGGGCATCTCTTCAGCTTCTCACTCCCAGGGCAGAAGGAACTCAAGGCACCTTGGGACGTCCCTTCTCCTGCCTCGCCCTCTCCCCACCAGCAGAGCAGGGAACATAGGAAGTCAGACAGAAGGATCTCTCCTGTTCTACCCACCTCAAGCCTCTCACACAGTCAGAGTCAAGCCCCTAGTCGTGCACAAGCCCATTCTGAGGGCTTGGGGCATCCCCCGACCCTTGCTCCAGGGAATTTACAGTCTAGAACAGGGTTCAGCAAACTAGAGCCTGTTAGCCAATCTAGTCTGAAAGCTGAGGCTTTTTTTTTTTTAATTTTTAACATTTTTTTTTAATGTGGACCATTTTAAAAGTCTTTATTGAATTTGCTCCAATACTGCTTCTGATGTTTATGTTTGTTCTGATTTTTCAGCCATGAGGCACGTGGGATCTGAGCTCCCAACCAGGAATCAAACCTGCACCCTGCCCTGGAAGGTGAAGTCTTAACCACTGGACCACCGTGGAGGTCCCCGGACAGCTGTTTTGATAAATAAAGCTTTATTGGCACACAGCCGACATTGCACTCATCTTTCATATCATCTGTGGCTGCTTCTGCATTACGACAGCAGAGCTGAGTAGCTGCGACAGACACACGCAGCCCACAAGTCTAAAGCTCTTACTATCTGACCCCTTCCAGAAAAAGCTTTCCAATCTCTCTCCTACAAGGAGGAAAGAAACATATTTGTAAAGATACCATCAGGTGTATGTAATCAAATATACACTGAATCAATGTTTGTAAAGATACAGAAATGGGCCTGGAAAACTCAAAGCCGACAGCTAGAACTCAGCACCGACATGCAGATGAGGGTAAGAGCAGATTGCGGATATGGTCCAAAACAAAGTTGGTCTGATCTGTAACATTTTGTTTTAGGAAGAAAATAGATTTCAGCAGTTAAAAAAGAGTACATTGATTGCTGGAAAGGCTGTGCCATGTTTAATACTCAGAGACTCCTAATAAAGTATAAATTAATATAACATTTTTGGAAAGCAATTTGGCAAAATATATCAAGAGCCTTAAACACGCTTGTGCTCTTGGCCTCATAATTTCACTTCTGGGAATCCATCCTAAGGCTGTAAATTAAAATGTCGAAACTCTTTATGCACAAATATGTCCATTGTGAGATGACTTACAGTAAGTAGCAAAAGGCTAGAACCAGTTAGACAGTCCATCATATCACAGTTAAATAAATTATGATGCCGTCATTTGATAGAATATTGTGTAGTAATTAAATGATGTTCACAAAGAGTTTATAAGTAACTTGGCGAAATGTGAAGGGAATGAACAGGACACAAACTTAAGTATAGTTTCATCACTGCTGCTGCTGCTGCTGCTAAGTCTCTTCAGTCGTGTCCGACTCTGTGCGACCCCACAGACGGCAGCCCACCAGGCTCCCCCGTCCCTGGGATTCTCCAGGCAAGAACACTGGAGTGGGGTGCCATTGCCTTCTCCAAAGCCTGAAAGTGAAAAGTGAAAGTGAAGTCTCTCAGTCGTGTCCAACTCCTAGCAACCCCATGGACTGCAGCCTACCAGGCTCCTCCATCATGGTATTTTCCAGGCAAGAGTACTGGAGTGGGGTGCCATTGCCTTCTCCAAGTTTTATCACAGCTATATTTTTAAAAATTGCCATTGCCACCTGGGCAGCCCCAAATGTCAGAGATGTTATCTTTGGAGGGGGTGGATAATTCATGTCTCTTGTCTTTATGCTCACATATGTATCTTTTTTCTTACACCATGTTGAGTTTTGATTTCATAACAGGGAACATATATACCACCTTAAAGTACTGGGGCTTTTGAAAGGTTCCTTGTGAGCCAAGCAGATCAGAGAGAGATTCCAGGGGAACAAGAGGAAGTGGTGGGAGTTAGCCGCCTCATGTCTGTGGAGTCAGAGAGCAGAGGAAAGGAAGAGATTTACACTCCACTCTGCAAACGGACAGGTCAGAAGCATGGTCTGTGGACACAGCTCAACCCGATGCCAGCTTCCCCTCTGCAGAGGACCGGGGTGGGGGGCTTGGAAGGTTGAAGGGTTGGCCTCTTCCCACTCTAGGAACTGGAGTCAAGCTCATCACAAGGCCTCCCTGGGTACCAGCAGAGAGGGAGGCGAAGGATGGACAGGAAGCCTGGGGTAGGGGTGGGGAAGGTCCATTCATTTTCCCTCGAGGGGCATCTGAGGCACAGAGATCCCTGCCTTCTGGATGTTTTTCTCTGACTCAGACCTTCTACCCAGTTCTGAGACCTGGCCCTCCAGCAAGGCACCCTCCTCCTGGAGTTCTGTTTTCTCTTAATGTAACTACATATGTTTAGGCCTCTCTGTCCTCACTCTAAAAAAAAAGACAGGAAAACAATACCAAAGCTGAGTCCTCAGTCTATGCAGGCTTTCAGGAGGGCTCCAAGGGACCAGGCCTTGAAGGCAGGAAATTAGGCACCCATACAGGAAACCCCCCAGAAAACATCTAAACCTGGGTCCCTCCAGCAAATTACAATCCTCCCACCTTGTAGTCAGGCAGAACAGGCCCCCAATCTTGGCTTTCCCTAATTCAGCTTCATGACCTTGGGCAAGAGAGCTACCCCCTCTGGGCCCCCACTGCTTCGCCTGTAGATTAGGGAGGGAATGAGGTTCCAACAACACAGTTTTTTAAGGTGCTCCTGGCAGTGGTTGGCGTATCGTGAGTGCTCATGAAAGATCACTCGTTTTAATTTTTTAATGTATGTATGTGTCTTTGGCTGCGCTGGATCTCCACTGCCGTGCGGGCTTTCTCTGGCTGGGGCAAGTGGGGCCTACTCTACAGTTGCTGTTGGAGGGCTCTCGTTGTGGTGACCTCTTGTTTTGAGCACGGGTTCTAGGGCAAGCAGGCTTCAGTAGCAGCGGACTCTGGGCTCCAGAGCACAGGCTCAGTTGTTATGGTCACAGGCTTAGTTGCTCCACGGCATGTGATATCTTCCCAGATCAGGGATCAGACCCCTGTCTCCCGCACTGGCAGCGGGTTCTTTACCATTGAATCACTAGGGAAGCCCAAAAGATCATTCTTAATTAGCAAGTTACATTTTCTGGGCACTCTGAAGATATAAGAGGGCAGTGTCCTGAACTTGGGTACTAACCTATCGTAAAAGGATGGTTCAGTCAGTTCAGTTCAGTCGCTCAGTCATGTCCAACTCTTTGCGACCCCATGAATCGCAGCACGCCAGGCCTCCCTGTCCATCACCAACTCCTGGAGTTCACTCAGACTCACGTCCATCGAGTCCGTGATTCCATCCAGCCATCTCATCCTTTGTCGTCCCCTTCTCCTCCTGCCCCCAATCCCTCCCAGCATCACAGTCTTTTCCAATGAGTCAACTCTCCGCATGAGGTGGCCAAAGTACTGGAGTTTCAGCTTCAGCATCATTCCCTCCAAAGAAATCCCAGGGCTGATCTCCTTCAGAATGGACTGGTTGGATCTCCTTGCAGTCCAAGGAACTCTCAGGAATCTTCTCCAACACCACAGTTCAAAAGGATGGTTAGCCCTGCACTTTTTCCAAAGCAAAAAATAATAAATTTGCTTAATTCCCTTGTAGTTCAGGTGGTAAAGAATCTGCCTGCAATGCGGGAGACCTCGGTTCAATCCCTGGGTTGGGAAGATCCCCTGGAGAATGGAATTGCAACCCTCTCCAGTATTCTTGCCTAGAGAATTCCACGGACACACCATGGGGTCGCAAAGAGTTGGACACTACTGAGCAACTAACACACACCTATCCAACGTACTCAGCCTTCAAGAAGCAAACTCAAATAGTTACAGGCCTCCACCCCATCTCCCACCTCCTCCCAGAACACGACCCCCCACCCCCACCTCTGCCCCAACACAGCGCTTCCTGGGCACAAAGGAATGAAGCGCCCTCTCTCCCCTGCACCAGGAGAGCAATTACCGTCAGAGCCTTTCATCCGGTAATTAATCACAGAGGGACCCGTGACATCTCTGCCGCTGTGCTGGAAGTGCTGCTCACCACGTTCCCTGGCCCTGCACCTCCCCTAGGTCGGTATCTCCTCTCTTCGAATAGACTACAAGCCCCTCGAGGACGAGGCTGCTTCCTCTACTTCTTTCTGTTTCTCTCTTCCGTCATCAATTGACACTTACCTGTCGCACGCTGGATTTTCATGTTTCTCTAGGTCCTGCCCACAGAAAGCGCAGCTCTACTTGGCTGGTGCAGGGTAGAACATTTGTAGCTCAAAACACATCAGGGCAGCTCTGTGACGGGCTGCTTCCACAGGGGAAATGCAAGCAATCTGCATTCTCAGATTCTGAACAGAAGGCGAGGGTGAGGGCATGGGGGGTACAAAGCCAGTGCTGCTAAATCGAGGGTTCGATGCGTGTCTGGGGTGATGCCAGGACATGGGTTGCTTCTTGCACCCACAGCTGCTTCTGGGGTCCTATGTCCCAGGGAAGCTGGACTTAATCAGTAAGGGTGGGGGCAAAGGGGCCATGCAGTCAAGCCAAATCTGGAGTCATTCAGAAAAGGGACCGTCAGGACCCTGTTCCTCCTCCCTCTCATCTCTGCTTCCTGGCCTGGGCTTGTGGGTCCCGGAGGGCGCCAAGGCGTGCACCCCCAGCAGGAGCAGCTGTGTCCCCGCCTCCCTCCGCGGCTGGGGCACCTCTGGTGAGGGCAGGAGCTGTCACATGCAGCTGACGATGCAGGGGCACCAGAGCTCAGGCGCCCACCACGTGGCCTCCTTTCTGATCCGGGCCCTCCCCTGGGCTGGCATCCCCCCACCACCAGAGCAGCAAATGGTCAGCAGGGTCCTCGGAGAAGGAGCAGAAGGGGGCAGGGAAGAGCTAACAGCACCTGCTCCCTGATCACCCTCCTTCCCTTCTTCAAAGTCACAGGAGGGTGCCTCCCTTCCTTTGTTGCATTCCTGCAAATAGAATTCAGACTTGAGCCATGCTGGTTGTTGGGAACTCGGAAAGGAACTTGGGAAAGAAAGCAGTTGAGTGCCAGCCAGGCACCACTGGAACCCCACCCCAGGGCGAGCTAAACACCCACTAGCTGGACCCCAGGGCAGAGCTGAGGGCCTCTGTGTGCTGGATCCCTCCCCTCCGCCCCAGTATTTTAACCTCCACACCGCCCAGCCAAGGGCCAGCATCTCCCACCTTCATCCCACCGCTGCCCCTTCACCGGGCAGAAGTTTTCCCTCAAACCTCCACAAAGAGGTTCTTCCTGGTCCTGTGACATGGCTAATAGCTGCGGCCGTGAGCTCTGACGGGGGAAGGAGCCGCGGAGGAGGAAAGCCGGCTGGCGGGGGACGGCGGGTGAGGGAGACCTCTTTCCCTCTCCAGCAGCATCTCTGGCCGCCTGGACCAGTGGTCCAGACTCTCGTGACGGGAGAGCGCCCCCTGCTGCCCGAGCCCGGCTGGTGTCGCACAGCCCGGACACCTGCAGCGCATCATCTGGGAGCCGGTCATCCAGGGAACCCTAGGGCGGGACCGACTGGCAGGAGGCGGCGGATGCCGGCTCTCTGTCCCGACGTCCGCCTGGAGTGGCCAAGGACCGGACCAGCCCCATCTGGGCGGCGGTTCTCTAGCACAGCGTGGTTAAGAGCATGGGATCTGATTCAGAACACAACTCGCTGCTTGCCGACCGCGGACACGCGGTTTAACCTCTAAAGTCCCAGTTTCTTCATGAGAAACTGGAAGAAGACCCAGTTCTTCTGGATGAAGATCCGTATTTCTTCTGAGATCGTGAATAGTATGTATATCACAGAGATGCTGTAAGGAGATAATTAATGTAAAACACAGAGTGAGCTTTCAATAACGGTAACTATTATTATCGATTCCGCTGACACCTCTGCAACTATGTGATAAGAGACGAACTGACAAGATCCCATGGACAAAAGCCGGGGGATCTGATTTTTTTTTTCAAAGCATTTTCATCATTAAATGGATCTGATCTAGCTCCATGGGCATATCTGAGGGAAACAACTTTGCCTAAAGGGGAAATAAATGCCAGAGACATTCACAGAAACATCCACCACAAACAATTACTAAACACATTGATCAACGCTCCAAGCTGTGCAATAAAGAAAAAGGGAAAAAGTCATGTCTGGGGAGACTCTGGCCTGCATTGTCAATTACTTCCACTTGGCTAGATTATATCCACCAACTACAAATGTGTTGAAACATCTCCCATAGAGGGAGAAAAAAAAACAACAAAAAAAAACCTGACTCCACATCCCCCCAGGCTAGCTCCCTCCCCAGCTTTTTCTTTCTTACAGACTTACATATTTTACTGACTCTGCTCCCTCTCCTCTGTTAGCTCTTGAACCCACTCAGCCAGGCGTTGTGCCCGCCAGTCACTTCCCTTTACCTGCCCTTGTCCTGGGACCAGTGACCCTCATGCAGCGCACCCAGTGGTGGTCCAGCGTCAGGCCTCGTCACTCTGCCCATTAGCAACATTCGCATGGTGGATGGGCCACCCCTTCCCGCTTGAAACGCTTCCTTCCTTCCACCACCCCCGGTTCTCCTCCTGCCTCCCTGCACAGTTCTCAGCCATCCTTAGCCAGACGCCCATCTTCTCAGCCTCTAAACGTCAGAAGGCCCTGGGCTCAGTGTTTTTATCTACGCTGACTCTCTAGGGGACCACCACCAGCCCCGTGCTTTCACTCCTCCCCTCCGGTGATGCCCCCATTCATGTCCCCTCTCCCTGAACGCCACACACCAGCAACCTCTTCACTGTCTCCACCTGGTGATCCTATCGTCACCTAATAGAACTCCTGAGCCTCTCTCCTCTCTCTTTCCCTCTCGTCCCCTTTCCATCTGAAGAAATGGCAACTTCACATTTCTAGATGCTCGAGAGAAACACCGTGACCACTCTTATTGCCTCTGTTTCTTCCATTCCCTACATCAGTCCATCAGCAAATCCAATCTGCTCTACCTCCAAAATGTATCAAAGTCTGACTGCTTCTTGAATTCTCCGCTGCTACCTCTGGTCCAAGCCACGGTGATTTCCTGCCTGGCCTTCCAGTTTCCACTCCAAATCTTTCCACATAGCAGCGGACAGAGTCTGATAGCAGAAGTGAAGTCATGTCAGTCCTTTGCTGAAAATTCTCCCAAGGTCTCCCTCCTCACCAAGAATAGAATTCAGTGGTCTCCAGGGCCACAACCATGCCCCTGGCTTCTCATCTGAGTCCATCTCCTACCCGTAGTTCACTGCGCCTGGGCCACACTGGCCTCCTGGTCATTGCGGGAGTGTAATGAGCACGGCTCTGCCTCAGGGCCTTTGCACTTACTATTCTCGCTCCCTGGTTCTGACCCCAGACCACTCCTGCTTTCAATCTCCGCTCATCTTAGCAGAGAGGCCTTCCCTGATGACTCTAAGTAAGACAGAAACCCCACCAACTTCCTCCTCCTTACTGTGACGTATTTTCATTGCATTTATAACCACTTCACTTATGAATTCGATAGTTATATATTCTATTTCCTCCAAGCAGATGCTTGCTCCAAGGAGTAAGGACTTTCTTTTGTTCACTGCTATAGCTCCACTTCCTAACACACTGGCCAGCACAGAATCTCTGCTCAGTAAATACCTGTTGACTGCAGAAATGAACTCATCCACATGAGCCTCCTCTCCCTGTGATCAAGAAGCAAAAGACCCAAAGTTAACCTCAGCTCTGATTCCAGAGATGGGTTCACAGCCCTGGGTTTGCCTTTAACCAGTAACCTACTAGACAGGCCTTTATCTTGAACAGGAGCAATAAGGCCTCAGTGTTCTCAGTCTCAAAAGTATTGATTGGATGAAGCACAAGCTGGAATCAAGATTGCCAGGAGAAATATCAATAACCTCAGATATGCAGATGACACCACCCTTATGGCAGAAAGCAAAGAAGGTGAAAGTGAAAGAGGAGAGTGAAAAAGTTGGCTTAAAACTCAGCATTCAGAAAACTAAGACCATAGCATCCGGTCCCATCACTTTATGGCAAATTAATGAGGAAACAATGGAAACAGTGACAGACTTTATTTTTCTGGGCTCCAAAATCACTGCAGATGGTGATTGCAGCCACGAAATTAAAAAATGCTTGCTCCTTGGAAGAAAAACTATGATCAACCTAGAGAGCATATTAAAAAGCAGAGACATTATTTACCAACAAAGCTCCATCTAGTCAAAGCTATGGTTTTTCCAGTAGTCATGTATGGATGTGAGAGTTGGACTATAAAGAAAGCTGAGCGCTGAAGAATTGCTGCTTTTGAACTGTGGTGTTGGAGAAGACTCTTGAGAGTCCCTTGGACTGCAAGGAGATCCAACCAGTCCATCCTAAAGAAAATGAGTCCTGAATATTCATTGGAAGGACTGATGCTGAAGCTGAAACTCTAATACTTTGGCCACCTGATGGGAAGAACTGACTCACTGGAAAAGACCCTGATGCTGGGAAAGATTGAAGGTGGGAGGAGAAGGGGACGACAGAGGATGCAATGGTTGGCTGTTGTCACCCACTCAATGGACATGAGTTTGAGCAAGCTCTGGGAGTTGATGATGGACAGGGAAGTCGGGCGTGCTGCAGTCCATGGGGTTGCAAAGAGTTGGACACGACTGAGCGACTGAACTGAAAATTCTAAGACAATAAGTACTTTTTCATTTCTGGGTTGGCCAGTTAGACTTCTTTTTTTTTCCATTACAAGAACAGAGACAAACTTGTGAAATAATCCACCTCAGATTTTCTTCTGCTATATCACACCTTCAGTCTGTATCATTCACTGTTCCAACAATAGAGTCAAAGAAACGAACATTTTGGGTAACACCAACTGGCTCACCTTCTTTGGCTTCAAATGTAAGCTCTTCTCCTTGGCTTTGATCATATTCTTTCATTCAAGAAACATTTGGCCATATAGACAACTGCATAAAAGATAATTTCCACTAATGGGAAACATCAATATAGGTTTCCTTTCCTTCCTTACAAGGTACAAGAAAGATGACTGGAGCGATATAGTAATAAAAGGGGGATCAGGGCACTTCCCTGTGGTCCAGTTTCTAACACTCCATGCTCCCAGGACAGGGGGCCTGGGCCAGTCCCTGGTCGGGGGACCCGCTCTCACATGCTGTGACCAGAGACCCCTCATGCTGCAACTAAGATCTGGCGCAGGCAAAGAAATAAATAAAAATAAGAAAAAAAGAGAAAAACTCATTGAAACACATTTTGAAAGGTAGATTTGGGTGGAGTGGGTACTGAAGGCAGCTCATCAATTGGGGAATTAATGCAATAGTCCAGGCAAGACCCAGGCAGAGCCGTGGCAGCAGCGGGGCTGCTGCTGGGGGGTGGGCTGGACAGAAGGGAGACCCCAGGGGTGATGGGAGGGGGGCAGAGGCACGGGTCCAGAGAGGCTCTCAGATTGGGGGGTGGGATGACTGCACACCCGGGAAGATCATTTCCCAGCCCTTCCTCCTCTTCCTCCTACACCTTCTGGCTGTATTTAATTGTCTTCAGTGTGTGCCCAGACCAACGGACCAGCCTCATCTCACACCCGTTCTGTGCCTCAGCTTCCTCATCCGTCAGTGAGGGCAACAACAGTCATCTCCAGGTAAGATTTTAGTGATGAATAAACAACTGATTTGCATAAAGGGCTTTGGAGAGGACCTGGGGCACAATGAGCACTCAGAGAGAGTGAGCACCGCTCACACCATTCCTTATCATCGCCATCGTCACCGCCAGCAGCAGCAGCATGACCATCACCCACTTACTCCCCAGCCTCCTACCCTGAGTCCCTGTGTTCTCGCCTATCCCAAGGAGCCGTCACTGCGTTCTGGGGGGCCTCCTCGAGACCAGTGCACAGCCTCCCATCTTTTTCCGGCTTCATTTTTCTGGTATTTTCAAGACACCCAAATATCTGCCCTGGAGGAAACTTTTGCGACAAGACGCTCTCTCATTCTCAAAGTGAGCTGATTGAAAACCGAGGCTCGCTCCCTCGGCCCGAGGCCTTCCCTCCCTCTGCAGCCAGGGCCCCTCTCTCCTTCTCCCTCGGGCAGAAGCTTCATCCGCCAGGCAGGCGGGCGCTGCCTACCGCCTGACGGCTCTGGGGGGAGCCTGCCTGTTCCTCCTTCCGTTCTCTAAATGCTCACAGATGTCCGTCTGCTTTCTTCTGTTGTGTGCCTTCCAAAAGCCGGGGGAAGATCAGACACTTGTAAATATTTTAGTCCCGCTTTTTCTTTCTCTCTTACTATCAAAAGAAGTAGGAGGTGGTGAGGGGATGTTTTTCTCCTTCCGGGTGGAGTTGAAGTTGGCAAAACCTGAAAACAACTTCATTTCCTCTCCTTGGAGAATAGGATTGGTGTATTAGCTGACCAGGGAATTACAGTGAACTCTTAACCCCTGTTCCTGCTCCATAGACTCTTGACAAGCATTAAAAGAAACTTAAACTAGAGAGTCACCAGCATGGACGCAGACTGAAGTGAGGTCGGGGCAGGGTCCAGCGTGGGCAGTCGGCCTCTGGATTGTTGCAGCAACCTTGGATAAGGGAATCGCCCCCCAGGAGGAAAGGACAGAATGATCGCTGGCAGCCTAAGATGAGACTGGGAGAAGGCTAAGGACAGGTTACAAGCATGCATGTTAAATACCACAATAGCATTTTTCAGAAAGAACCAGAAGGCTTAAAATAGGCAGGAATATTGTCACAGGTGTCAGAACCTTCAAAGTTTATATCTGAGCAGTAAAATATTTATTCTAGAAGGTGTGGTATATGGGACAAAGTCACTCCAAATTGAAAGACTCAAATCAGGACTCCTGTGGGAGTGTAAATTCATGCAAAATCTTTGAAAAGCAAATTGGCTAAATGAGTCAAGAGCCATAAAAATACCCATCATCTTTGACTCAGAAATCCCGTTTCTGGGGTTGGATCCTAAGGCAATTGCTCCAAAAACAGAGAAAAAAAACAAGATGTTTGCTATGGTGTTATTTATAATAGCAAAAACAAAACAGCAAAAATGGAAGCAGCCCATCTGCCCATTTATAGGGAAAGAGAAAAATCTTCTGGGGGAGCCATCTGGCAGCATGCCTCTTATGAAGAGCATGTGACCACACGGAGGCATTTTATCACAAGGTTGGAAATGACAGTTACATAGAAAACTGTGTAGACTAGACTTCCAATCATCATCACAAAATGATGGGGACTGTGGACTTAAAAAAAAAAAACTACTGAAATAAAATAGACAAAAATACATATTTATGCTTGTGACTGGGTGATGGTGCTAGATTTTTTTCCCTCTATATTTCAGTCTTTTTTTTTTCTCCCAAGAGTTTTTAAAGGAGTGTTTCACTTTTAAAATGGAAAATATCATTATTAGCCTTCTAGTTAGGAAGCCCATCAAGAGTTGTTGCGTTAATGTCTAGATGAAAAGTTTTACAGGGAGGCCATCTTCCCAGAATTCTTTTCATTCCGTTGTTAGTGGTGTTAAAATTCTGCTATTCTGAGCATAGTATTGCATCTCTACTCCCTCAAAATGCCCACATTCCCTTAGCTTCCACCCCAAGCAGAGAAGATATTGGGTAGGACAGAAGCAATTATGGTGTATACAGTGAAGTATAGACTTGGTTACACAGGAAGACCCACAGGAAGTTAAGATACAATCTTCCACGGGGTGACCTGATTTGCCTGCAACACTGCGTTCTCCTGGTCAGATCTCCTAGACGATCTGACCTTCCAGCCTTCTGTGTTTGGGGCCAGCATCTTGCAGAATGCAGATAAGGGGGGGACAGCAGAAATGGAGAAGCAGGAGGGTCTGAGTATGAGAAATCCTTCTCCCCAGGCCTGCAGAAACAGTCTGAGACCTATAGGCTGGGAGCGTCAGGAGCTTGGGCTGGGTCCCCAACACCCAGAAGTCCCCTCCCCGCAGCTGCTGCAGAAAAGAGAAAAACAGGCAGGTAGGAAAGTCTGGGACTCACCACCTTGGATCCTAAAGACCCCAAGCTGCTGGCAGGGAATCCCTTGGCGGGTATGAGACAGGGAGCCCCAGCGTGCTGCATGAGGCCCTGCTCGAGTTCCTGTTTCGAAGGGCCGAAGCCCTTGGTCAAAGGATCATCCCGAGTGAGTGAACTCCAGGGGCAGGGGATTGTGGCTTAAAGGATATATTTTTGCCTCCTACTTGAGATAAACTGCAAGACTTGCCTCTTAATTATGACTGTCCTATTTATGAAAGTGAAAGGGACCTGTTAATAAACGCATAAGGTAACAAACGAAAAGGGTGCCATCCTCAAAAGGCCCTCACCTTGTCAGAGCCAGCCCTCATCTGCAGCTTCCACGTGACTTGAACGGTTCTGGGTCTTTGAACTCTCTGACTTTCTCCTCATCCATACCCCTCTCAACCTGAACACCCATCCCACCTCCGTTCACATACCTTTATTTACTTATTTATTTTATTTTTGCCTGCACTGTGCGCAGGCTTCCTTTAGTTGTGGCAAGCAGGGGTACTCTCTATTTGCGGTGCATGGGCTTCTCACTGTGGGGGCTGCTTCTGCTGCGGAGCACTGGTTCTAGGGCGCACCGGCTCCAGTAGTTGCGGCCCGAGGGCTCTAGAGCAAGGGCTCAATAGTTGTGGCGCACAGGCTTGGTTATTCCGCGGCACGTGGAATCTTCCTGGACCAGGTATCAAACCCGTGTCCCTCGCATTGGCAGGTGGATTCTTAACCGCTGGACCACCAGGAAAGTCCCTGTGCATGTACCCTTTGTTCAGCCAAAGAACTGGAATTAAATAAGTAAGTAAAAAGCAGACTTACAGAGAAACATTTCAGAGTATAATCAATCCTATGTACCTTTTCCCCAGGTTTAATAATTATCAACTCATGGCCAAACTTACTTCATCTGCACTCCCACCATTTCCTCCTTCTCCACCAATCATTTTGAAGCAAATCTCAAATGCGACATTATTTCATCCATAAAGAGTTCATATGTAAAAAATAAAGTCTTTTTCAGAACCATTGTCCCTACGCCATGCTCACCCTAAAGGAGTTAACAATAATTCTTCAAGATCATGTATCCAGGCAATGTTTAATTTTTCCTGATTATTTCATACTTTTTTTCTGTCTTTTTGAGTCAATGTCCAAATACGGTGCCTGTAATTTTAATTGATTGTCATATCTCAAGACAAAAGCTGGATTCCAAATTCTGAAATTACCAAATCCAAATTTAAGACAGGTATCAAAATGAGGGTGTAAATAGGTGCCAGTCATCAAAACCAAGCATTCATTCATTAACTCATCCAACAGATATTTATCAAGGACCTTGGATGTACCAGGCCTGTGCACTCCGCTAGTACATAATGGTGGATGTAATTGCTTCTAAAAACTGTACCACAGAGGGAGTCTGATGAAGAAGGCAGACGTTAATCAAATGTTTGTAAATATTGCAAGTAAATGTGGTATTTAAAAGATTGAAAAGTGCTGTGAGGAAAGTTCCTACAGGTACCATAACAAAGAGTCTATATAACTCTAAAGGACAGAATTAAGATCAATAGATTAAGTATTGGGGAACCAGATTTGGGCACAGTAGTGGAAAAAATTAAAAATCACTGAGCATCAAAAGAAGCAAGAATATATGATCCATCAGGAAGAGAAAAATCAACTGCCAGAAACAGATCCAGAGGTGACAAAGATGGTAGAATTAATAGAAAGGGAGCTAAAATAGCTAACACTCAATATGTCCAAGAAGGTAGAGGAAAGCAACCATGGTAAGAATGGACATGGAAAGTATATTTTTTTAAAGGCCCCAATAAAATTTTGCCAACATTAAGCAAAAGAAAGCAAGAGTTGCAAAATATCAAAGTGTATTTCAGAACAAGAATATTTGCAGGGTTAAGGGTCATTTTATAATAATAAAGAAGTAAATTCATCAAAAGGACATAATAATCATAAATATTTATACACCAAAACAGAGAGCTTCAAAATACATGAAGCATAATGTTATTCACAGGCAACATAACTGTGTACATGGCAATCCAAAAAGATACAGAAAAGAATTAAATTAATAAGCAATTTATCAAAGTGACTAGATAAAGGATCAATATACAATCTTTTCCATTTTAGCCACTCTGGTGGGTGTACAGTAGTATCACATTGTAGTTTTAATTTGCATTACCAGGGTGAAATTTTAATACGTTTATTGACTATTCAAGAAATTTCCTGTACAAGTGCTTTGCCCGTTTTCCTATTGGGTTGTCTCTTTTTTCTTTATTGACTTGTAGGAGTTGTTTATATATTCCGTATACGGGTCCTTTGATAGACATACGCACGGCAAGTATTTTCTTCCACTCTCTGTGGTTTGCCTTTGCACTTTTGACCCAGTTGTAAATTCACTACATTTTTTGTTTTGCTTTGTGATTCTGGAACTGAACTCTGAAGATATTTCTCCTTTGACAGCTGGCTTGAAGACATGCTTTGCCAGTAGCAGAGACTGGAGGCTGGTTGCAAGGCTGGAAGCAGAGGCACCTTATGCCCTCTGCTGTTCTAGTTTTGCATGGAGCAGGGAACGGGCAGTGTACCGGGGCCCCTGTAGTTAACCACAGCAGTGGACTGCCTTTGTAGTTCGGGGGCAAGTACTCTTCAGCCGTGTGCTTTTCTGCGGCCAGAGCAGACAGGGAGTTCCACGGCAGTCGGCAGTCACGCCGCCTTCTCAGAGGGGAGGATCTCAGCCTCACGGGGCTCCCTTTCTAAGTTTTAGCTTGTTTATTTTTCCCTCTGGCTGGGGTAGCAGCTCTTTCCAGTAGTTAACTACTTTTTTATTATACCTTAGCATTCTCTTTACCTTTTAAAATAATGAACCCTCCTTTTCCTTTCCTTTATATTATATTTTTATATTAAATTTCCCTGTTCATAGTGTTCCATAATTTGTCCCCTGACTGGATTCCGACTTCACTTTCATGATAGCAGCATTTGGTGAATAAAATCTTAATGTGCTTTGACAGCTTTCTCGACAATCAATTGGTCCAACATGTGTTGGTCTAGTTCTGGGCTTTCTCATTATGTTCTATTGATCTGTGTAGTTGTCTTTATACCAATACCACCCTCTTGATGATGGAGGCTATATAATAAATTCTCAAAATCAGATAGTATTAGTTTTCCGACTTTATTATTTTTCAAGTTTGTTTTGGCTATTTTCAGCTTTTTGAATTTTCAGGAAATTTTAGAAACAGCTTGTCAGTTTCTATAAAAAATGTCTTCTGGGACTTTAACTGGGATCTGTTGAATCTATCGATCACTCCGGGTTGAATTAACATCTTCACAAAATTGAATCTTCTGATTCATGAACTCAGGCTCCCATAACAACGCACCATCAACTGGGTAGCTTAAACAACAGAAATTTATAGGGACTTCTCTGGTAGTACAGTGGATTAGAATCTGCCTGACACCGGGGGACACAGGTTGGATCCCTGGTCCGGGAGGATGTCACATGCCGCAGAGCAACTAAGCCCGTGTGTCACAACTACTGAGCCTGCGCTCTAGAGCCCGAGTGCCCTGGAGCCCGTCCTCTGCAACAAGGGGAGCCAGTGCAGTCAGAAGCCCACCCTCCACAACTAAACAGTAGCCCCACTCCCTGCAGTTATTAATAGAGGAAGTGACAAAGACCCAGCACGGCCAAATATAAATCAATAAAATAAAAAGAATAAACCCAAAGAGGACTTAATTATTAAAAAAAAAAAAAACAGTAACAGAAATTTATCTCTCACAGTTCTGGAGGCTGGGAAGCCCAAGATCAAGGTGGTAGGCAGGAAGGTTTCATTCTGAGGCCTCTTCTCTTCTCTCAGCTTATAGATAGCTGCCATCTGGCTGTGTGCTTACATAATTTCTCCCTGCATACACCAGAAAGAGAGAAAGAGAGGGCTCTCTGGTGTTGCTTCTCATATGGACACTAATCCTATCAGATCAGGACTGTCTAACCTTACAACTTCATTTAATCTTGACTATTTCCTAGGAGGTTCCACCTGCAAATACAGTCGCATGGTTGGTGAGGGGGTTAGAGCTTCAGTATACGGATTTGGGGGATGGGGGGAAGAACACAGTTTAGTCCATAGCAAACATCATATTGGAGAAGGAAATGGCAACCCGCTTCAGTATTCTCGCCTGCAAAATCGCATGACAAAGGAGCCTAATGGCTGACCTAGACTGGCCTTGGCTTGTTCCAGGCCGTCTTTTTTTTTTAATTGAAGTATAGTTGATTTACAATGCTGTGTTTGTTTCAGGTCTACAACAAAGTGATTGACTTCTATCTATATATAAACTGTGTGGGTATTCTTTCTTCAGAGTAATTTCCATTATAGGTTATTATAAAATATTGAATATAGTTCCTTCCCTATGCAGTAGTTCCTTGCTGTTTATTTATTTTATATAGTGAGTGTGTATTTGTTAATTTGTTAATTTATTCCTCCCCTCATCTACAGTTTCTTAAGAGTTCAGTTCAGTTCAGTTACTCAGTCGTGTCCAACTCTTTGCGACCCCATGAATCGCAGCACGCCAGGCCTCCCTGTCCATCACCAACTCCCAGAGTTCACTCAGACTCACGTCCATCCAGTCAGTGATGCCATCCAGCCATCTCATCCTCTGTCATCCCCTTCTCCTCCTGCCCCCAATCCCTCCCAGCATCAGGGTCTTTTCCAATGAGTCAACTCTTCACATGAGGTGGCCAAAGTACTGGAGCTTCAGCTTTAGCATCATTCCTTCCAAAGAAATCCCAGGGCTGATCTCCTTCAGAATGGACTGGTTGGATCTTGCAGTCCAAGGGACTCTCAAGAGTCTTCTCCAACACCACAGTTCAAAAGCATCAATTTTTTGGCACTCAGCTTTCTTCACAGTCCAACTCTCACATCCATACATAACCAATGGAAAAACCATAGCCTTGACTAGATGGACCTTTGTTGGCAAAGTAATGTCTCTGCTTTTGAATATGCTATCTAGGTTGATCATAACTTTCCTTCCAAAGAGTAAGCGTCTTTTAATTTCATGGCTGCAATCACCATCTGCAGTGATTTTGGAGCCCCCCAAAATAAAGTCTGACACTGTTTTCACTGTTTCCCCATCTATCTGCCACGAAGTGATGGGACCAGATGCCATGATCTTCGTTTTCTGAATGTTGAGCTTTAAGCCACCTTTTTCACTCTCCTCTTTCACTTTCATCAAGAGGCTCTTTAGTTCCTCTTCATTTTCTGCCATAAGGGTGGTGTCATCTGCATATCTGAGGTTATTGATATTTCTCCCGGAAATCTGGATTCCAGCTTGTGCCTTTTCCAGCCCAGCGTTTCTCATTATGTACTCTGCATAGAAGTTAAATAAGCAGGGTGACAATATACAGCCTTGACGTACTCCTTTTCCCATTTGGAACCAGTCTGTTGTTCCATGTCCAGTTCTAACTGTTGCTTCCTGACCTGCATATAGGTTAGGACAGAAATGGTATGGACCTAACAGAAGCAGAAGATATTTAGAAGAGGTGGCAAGAATACACAGAAAAATTGTACAAATAAGATCTTCACGACCAAGATAATCACGATGGTGTGATCACTCACCTAGAGCCAGACATCCTGGAATGTGAAGTCAAGTGGGCCTTAGAAAGCATCACTATGAACAAAGCTAGCGGAGGTGATGGAACTCCAGTTGAGCTATTTCAAATCCTGAAAGATGATGCTGTGAAAGTGTTGCACTCAATGTACCAGCAAATTTGGAAAACTCAGCAGTGGCCACAGGACTGGAAAAGGTCAGTTTTCATTCCAATCCCAAAGAAAGGCAATGCCAAAGAATGCTCAAACTACCACCTAATTGCACTCATCTCACACGCTAGTAAAGTAATGCTCAAAATTCTTAAGAGTAACTATCATAAATGGGGAAATTTTGTCAAAAGCATTTTTCTATTGGAATGATTATATAGTTTTTCCCCTTTACTCTGTTAATAAGGTTAATTACCTTGTGGTGGTTTAGTTACTAAGTCGTGTCTGACTCTTGTGACCCCATGGACTGTAGCCCGTCACACTCCTCTGTCCATGGGATTTTCCAGGCAAGAATACTAAAGTGGTTTGCCATTTCCTTCTCCAGGGTAAATAGCTTGATTGATTTTTAAAATACTAAACCAACCATGAGTCCCTGAGACAAACCCTAAAGAATGAACTATTATCTTTTTTTTATATTTCCGGATTTGATTTCTTAATGTTTTGTTAAGAATTTTTGCATCAGCATTCATGAGGGATACTGTTCTATAGTTTTCTCTCCTTGTATTGTTTTTTATTTCAGTATCAGGTATTATCTTCATGAGTTATGAAGTCTTCTCTATTTTGGGAAAAAATTGTATAAGACTGGTATTATTTCTTCCTTACTGTTTGATATAAGTCACCAATTAAGCCATGTGGGCCTTGCATTTTCTTTATAGAAAGGTTCTCAAATTATAACTTTAACTTCTTTAATAGAAATAAGATTACTTGAATTTTTTAGTTCTTTTTTGAGTCAGTTTTGGTAATTTGTATCTTTGAAGAAGTTTGTAAATCTCTCTTTAGTTGTTAAATTTCTTGGTGAAAATCTATTCATATTATTTCCATTTACCTTTTATTGTCTCTAGGCTACAGAGTGATGTCCTGTCTTTCCTTCTTGGTATCAGTAATTTGTGTCTTCTCATTTTTCTCTTGATCCTTCTAGCTAGAGGTTTATCACTTTCATTCATTATTTTATGAAATAGCTTTTATTTCCATTTATTGTCTCTATCATTAGATTTTTATTGCATTTATTTCAGCACTCAGCTGTATAATTTCTTCCTTTGACTTACTTGAGTTTATTTTGTTTTCCTTTTTCTTCCTCTTAAAACGTAGACCTGTCATTTATTTTAAACCTTTCTTCTTTGCCAATATAAGCATTTAAAACTCTAAATTTTTCTGTTATAGTTGCATTCCAGATAGTCTTATGTTGATTTCATTGTCATTCACTTCAAAATATATGTGATTTCTTCTTTGACCTAAAGACTATCCAAATATTGTTTAATTATCAAATATTGTAGTGATATTTTAGATATCTCTTTGTTATTAAGATCTATTTTAATTCCACTGTGGTCAGAGAACATATTCTACATCATGTCAGTCCCTTTAAGGTTACTGATTCTTTTTTATTATCTAGTATGTGGTCTATCTTGGTGAAGATCCCTGTGCACTTAAAAGGGTGATTTATTCTGCCATTGTTCAGGACAGTGTTCTATAAGTATCAATTGACAATGACTGACAGTGTTCTTCAAGTTTCTAGAGCCTTGATGATGTTCTATTCTTTCTGTCAACTACTGATCATTGCCAATTATTAGTTCTCACTGTAAGTTTTTGGTTCTTATATTTTGAAACTATTAATAGATGACTTCAGATTTTGATTTGTTAATGTCTTCTGTTTATAAACTATGTTTTCCCCACCCAATTAGGGCAAAAAACAAAAGGCGATAACCAAAACTACTTGCCTACATTTTTTCATAAATTCTAGTTTGTAAATAAATAGCCATAGAATTGAGTTAAAACAGAGAAGAATAAAAACTCAAACATAACTCCATCTCTAGAACATAGCCATTCTTAAACAACTTTCAATACATTTTCCAGGAATATGGTAATGTCTTCTTACAACCAAATAAACGTGAGTATTTTTTGTATCATTATTATTCAACATTATTTTTAGCAGCCATATAATATTCCATATGGATGACCTACAATGAAATTAACTTCACATTCACACTAATCTCGTTAATCTTATAGCTACCCACTCATTGGAATCTTCTTTCCAACTTTTTTTTCCCTTTATTCTATTGCCTTTCCTTTCAGTTTACGGTAATCCACAGATTTACTTGAATGAGCTCTCCACCTGCCTTTAAGATGTGGATATTAATGTTTCACAGCACAGGGCCCAGGTGGAGCCCTGTGGTCTGCCCCTAGAGCTGGTCCTCCAGCTAACAGCCCTTTATTCCATACGCTTCTGAAATGTTTGTTCAACCAACTCTGCATCCATCCAAGTGTATTATCATTTTGCTCCTTCACACCATTCTAAATACCTTGTTGTAGGAAGCTCATTCACTTCACTGATTTTTTTTGTTAAGGTTGAGACCTTAAAGGGCCGTTTGTGCGGCATACTAGGCATCCGTAATGGACTCCACCGAAGCCCTTCCCCTTTCCTTTCAGATTCCTTTCACCAGCTCCACGTCCCTGGCTCCCCTCCCCCAGGTACTTTGCTATTTGCTAACAGCTTGCACTGATGATTTGCTGAGCGTTGACCTTGGGCACTGAAGCTGCTTCACTCTGGGAATTTTACACTTTCCCCTGGGCAGACTCTAGCCATGACTAACTGGCTTGAGAACATAAAAGCCCCGTTCTTTCGATTCAACGTGGTAAATTCTGAGTTCTCCAAGGGATCAGACTGAGTCTGGGGCCTGAAATCCAACCTTCATTTGGTTTCTCCCCTTCCTTATCCTGCTTCTCCTATTCTCTATGGATTTCTTCTGAGAGCAGCCCCTTTAAAAATCCTTGTGCCCAAATAAATCTGTGGCTCAGGGTTTTCTTTCAGCAGATCCCAAACTAAGACAGCATCCAAATGCCGCCCAAAGTATTACACAAAGTAGGTCCTCCTAACTCTCACCCACTCTACTAACCTCTCCTTTACCAACTCCTAAAAACTGGTGTGCCAGATTTTAAGACAATTTGACATGTGAATATCTATGTTTGTACTAAAAGAATCACAGGGGATTTTATTCCCCTGTAGAAGAATTCACAACGGAGTTCTAAATATAGAGAATTCCACTTGTGTGTTTAAAATAAAACTACAAAATTTTACCCACCCACCCCCAAAATTGACCTAGAGCAACTTTTCCAGAAATAATGTATCCTATATAAAGCAGTGCCTCATATAGCAACCCAGTAGCTGAGACTTTGAAATCCCTCTTTGTGAAAGTGGCTTTCTCCTGGGGCCCCCTGGTAAGTTTCTGATTCTTTCCCTCAATCCCCTCCCTGTACCCTGAAGGGAGTTGCCATGGTGACCGTGGGCCAGTGACCTCTGGAGTAGCTCTGACTCAGAAGAAAAGGGCTTCTGCTCGCTCACTTGGCTAAGAAGCAGGGAGCTGAGATGCAAATGGCATTCTCCTCGGTCAGTGGGGCAGATACTTAACTAGTTTAGCCTCGGAGGCAGGAGGAAAGCGTTCAAACAACTTCAGATGCACCTGATCTGACACTGGGCTCTCCCTTCTGCCCAGGAGTGGAAGCATTAACCATGTACCTCAGAGCCGAGTTCAGACAGAGGCGTGCGCTCCAAGGAGGGCCATCCTCTGGGAGGCGGGTTGGGACTGAATGGCTCTAATTAATTTATTATTGGAGTTCACTAGTACAAAGAGAGGGTCACTACATATGTAAATGAAGCTGTTTTTATCCCAGGATCTAAATGCACTTAACCAAAGAAATGAAAGCTATCTCACGTTTGTTTAATTAGCTCATTTGAATAGAAGAGAAGCCTAGGAGAGACAAATAGGCCTGAACTCAGAAATCGGCTTGCCTGAATCATGCCTCACCCCATTAAGAGAGATCCTGCTGAACTCTTTCTTCGGTACTTTTTAAAAAAATGTTATTAATATTTGCAATTACAAAAAGAGTATGTGCTCAATTATAAGGGGTCTTTCATACCTTTCATGGTGATGATTTCAACAAACACAGTCATTCCCAATAGTCTCCCCCACTCCCCCACAGGCTATGACACCGCTTCTGCTGCTTAGCCTCATATCATGGGAATTCCTCCAGGTCAACATATATAGAACTGATCTTTCTTCAATACCCCCATAATAGTCTGAAAGTGAAAGTGAAAGTCACTCAGTCATGTCAGGCTCTTTGCGACCCCATGGACTGACTATACAGTCCATGGAATTCTCCAGGCCAGAATACTGGAGTGGGTAGCCATTCCTTTCTCCAGGGGATCTTCCCAACCCAGGGATCAAACCCAGGTCTCCCACATTGCAAGCAGATTCTTTACCAGCTGAGCCACCAGGGAAGCCCCCATAATAGTCTATTAATATACTATTCTGTCCTACAATTTTCTGTGATACTATAATTTATTCAGAGCTTCCCTGGTGGCTCAGCAGTAAAGAATCCACCTGTCCAGGAGACCTGGATTTAATCCCTGAGTGGAGAAGATCCCCTGGAGAAGGGAATAGCTACCCACTCCAGTATTCTTGCCTGGGAAATCCCATGGGCAGAGGAGCCTGGTGGGCTTCAGTCCATGGGTTCCCAAGAGTCAGACACAACTTAGCGACTAAACCACAACCACCGTAATTTATTCAACATTTATCTACTGATGGACAATTCTTATTTTATCAGCTTTTGTTTCTATAAATATAGTAATACTCTTGTATATAGAGATATATCTATCTGTAGATATATATGCATCTTACTGTATGTATACAATATTATATATCTTAACATATATAGATATATATACACTTACTGATGTTTTTGTTTCAACAGGATACATTCTCAAAATTGGAATCAAAGGATGTGTTCATTTTCACTTCTAACAGTCACCTTGAGATTGCTTTCCCAAAGGGCTTTAGCAATTCACATACCCATTAGCAATGTATGAGAGTCCCTGTTTACCCATGTACTTGACAACATGGGATGTTATCAATCTTTAATTTTTGCCAATCTGATGGGTGAATATGGTATTAATTGTTGCTTTAGTTTGCATTTCCCCAACTATAAGTGAAGTGTCTTTTCAAACGTTTATCAGGAATTTGAGTTCTCTCATCTGTAAAACGCTTGCTCCTGTCTTGCATCCATTTTTTTTTAAGCTTTGTGTTTTCCTTATCGGGTGGTGTACTAAGCATATTATATGTTGTCTGTCATAGATGTTATTGTGGGCCTTTAGCCTCAGTGATATTTGGTTATTTCCGCCCTCTCCTTGTCAGCGTCACTTGTGAATGTCGGCTTTCACCGTTTTTCCCAAGCTGACGGGCAAAGTGTGGGAATGGGGAAGAGCGGGTTGTGAATATAGACCAGGGAGGAGACCCAAGTGACCGGAGGAGTGAGCCTGTGCTGAGAGGCTGGGGAAACCAAGCTGGACGCAGTAAGCATCGGTAGTATTCATATCTGCTAGACAGATGAGCAGCTTTTCCAGAATTCAGTCAATTTCTGTTTTGCTTTAAATGTTCTTCCTTCTCTTAGAGTAAGATCCTTCCCAGGTGGTGCTAGTGGTAAAGAACCCATCTGCCAATGCAGCAGGCATGCGATGCGGGTTCGATCCCTGGGTCAGGAAGATCCCCTGGAGAAGGGCATGGCAACCCACTCCGGTATTCTTGCCTGGAGAATCCCACAGACAGAGGCGCCTGGAGGGCTATAGTCCATAGGCTTGTAGAGTCGGACACGACTGAAGCAACTTATCAGGCACACCCATATTCCTTTATCTGGCCCACTCTTACTCATCCTCCAAAACTCCACCCAGCATCACCTCCTCTGAAAAGCCTTCCTTAATCCACCCACAAGCTGATGCAGAATTCCGTCCTATGTGTGGTTCTCTTCTAGCTCTTGTTGGACCATATCACAACCCATCTCCCTCACCCAGGACTCCTTTTGGAACTCTTGTCCACCCTCAGGGTCTGGTACCATTGTGAGAGCCCCATTTGTTCAAAGAATGGCTTGAACGAATTTAGCAAACTTTTCTTCAGTACCCCTGATCCAGGTGCTATGGGAGTGACAGAGGAATTATTACACGATCCCTGATCTTAGAGTGACTGAAATCTAACTAGAACCTAGATGTCAAAGAACTAGAAAGCTGACACAACAGCACGTGAAAGTACCTACTCGTGCTTAGGTAGGACATTATGTAACTGAGACCATACATGTTATAGGAGCTCTGACTTGGGGCGGGGGTGCAGGAAACAGGGAGGACTTGGGCTTGATTTGGATTTTGATGGGTCAGTGAGATTGGGGTAGGGAGTAAGAAAAAACAAGGCAGTCTGATACAGCAATGGGCTAAGGTGCAGTGTGGGGAAGGGGGAGTGCACGTGGTGGTTGTGAAACAGTGGGAACATTAAAGTGACCAGGACAGAGAGTCTGTGCTGGGAGGAGGACGAAGACAAGCAGGAGAGCATCTAGCTTCCCGGAAATGAATTTCTGGAGTGTTATGAATTGGCATGCTGCCTCCCCCAGTCTTGATGGATGATTCTGACTCTACCATGTACTCTAAAAATGTGTTCACATGTCTCTCTCACTAAATTGAAACTTCCTAGTTTGGACTGTGGACACCAAAAGATGTCCATGTCCTAGACTTCAGACCTACGAATAAGGTGCATTACCTGGCAAAGGGGAATTGAGGCGGCAGGTGGAATTAAGGTTAGGGTTGCTAATCAGCTGATCTTAAAACAGGGAGAATAATCTGAATTATTCAGGTGAGCCCAATGTAATCATATGTGTCCTTAAGGGAGGACTTCCCTGGTGGTCCAGCAGCTAACACTCCACACTCCCAACGCAGGGGAGCCCAGGTCCCATCCCTGGTCAGAAAGATTACACATGTCTCAGCGCAACTGAGCCCATGCGCCACAACTACTGAAGCCCGCATGCTCTAGAACGCACGCTCTGCAACAAGAGAAGCCACTGCAAGGAGGAGCCTGCACACTGCAACTAGAGAAAGCGCATGCACAGCAACAGAATCCCAGACAGCCAAAATAACTTAAAGTGTTAGAGGGAGGCAGAAGAGAAGCGTCAGAAGAGCTGGCACTATGGAAGATGGGCAGCATGATAGGAGACGTACTTGGCTCCCTGTTGCTGGCTTTGAAGATGGGGGAAGGAGGCAACAAGCCAAGGAGTATGGACAAGCTCCCTGAAACTAGAAAAGGAAAAGAAACCAACTCTCTCTAGTGCTTCTGGAAAGAAACACAATCCTGCCGACCTCGATTTTACCCAGTGAGGCCCCTTCCAGTCTTCCAGCTCTAGAACTGTAAGACGATGAATGTGTTTTGCTTAAGTCACTAAGTTGGAGAGGACCTGCTGCAGCAGCAATAGGAAACTGCCTCGAGAGGAACCACGTCTTGTCTGTATTTTCACGTACACATAACCTGGCTCTTGTTTCCTGTGGTGCCCCCAAAATGCTTCCTTAATGCACCTGCATAAAGAATTCCTCCTGACTCAGCATCCCTCCGAAAACAACACAAAGCAAACTGGATCAACACCCCTGGGCTCAAAACCACGTGCTCTGAGTCTGTTTGCAGCTCAGCATGGATTTTGTTTTTGCTATGATAACTAACACCAGAGCAAACATCTTCCTTCTGTTTTGAAACCATTTGCTTATCCTAAGCAAAATTCCTAGGTCAGATGATGGACTTTTTTTGGTGGTGTTGTTATTTTGACTGCTCCAGGTCTTAGCTGCAGCATGTGGGGTCTAGCTCTCTGACCAGGGATTGAACCCAGGTCCCTCGCATTGGGAGCTCAGAGACTTAGCCACTGGACTACCAGGGAAGTCCCTGATGGATGTTTTTTACGGCTCTTGACCCATTTAGTCATCTTATGTTCCAGAGAGTTAGAGCTAATTTACACATCCACTTGTAACTGAGCACCACCCTCTGCCACAGCTGGACCCAGCAGGGCCCTCATGCACAGCCTCCTCTCTGCACATAAACTTGACCCTGCTCTGATACCAACTGTTTAAGTCCTGGCCCCTGAGGCTCATGGGGCCTCCCACACTGGGCAGAGATCCTGGGCATTTTGCTATGGCAGCAAGAGAGACTTCTCTGTGCAGCCATGAGAGGCATTCCTTAGGGACGATGCTGGCCCAGGAGGGAGGAACTTGACACATCTCCCTAGCTTATTTTTAGTCAGCAATTAAAACAAGAGGTTTTTTCCAAGGGTTACAAGAAATGATCTGCCTGTGTTCGGGAAGCTGGTAATTTTCCAACATCTCCAAGTAGGTGGCCTGGGAATCGTAGTTGACTGATCCAGAGGCTGAAGCTGGGGGAGTTCAAGGTCTGGTTCTTTTTTTCCCCTTTGCAACCTACTGGGCGCTGTGTTTGGGGCCTGGTTTTGTTGGTGGTGGTGCTACTAGGAGTATCGAGAAAACAGGATCCGTCATTTTTCCACCTGTTCCAGCCAACAGGACAGAGACGGGTCTGCAGGCTGAATCTGCCCTTAGGAGTGACTACCTCCTGGCTCTAGGGAAGACAGAATCCTGTGAGCCAAACTTTAAAAAATTTTATCTATTTTTGGTGGCACTGGGTTTTCGTTGCTGCACACAGGCTACTCTCTACTCACAGTCCATGGGCTTCTCACTGAGGGGGCTTCTCTTGTTGCAGAGCACGGGCTTCAGGGCGTGCAGGCTCAAGATCTGGGGCTCTCGGGCTTCGTTGCTCCAAGGCACGTGGAGTCTTCCAGGACCAGCCGTCCAACCTGTGTCCCCTGCGTTGGCAGGCAGATTCTTAACCACTGAACCACCAGGGAGGTCCGAACCAAACTTGGCTTGCCTCTGCTTCCTCACTCTAAAGGCTTCATGGGCTTGGGTGTGGGGATGGTGTTTAAGCCTGGAGAGGCCACCAGGAAGGGGTGGGGCCGCCAGGGCCTCCCGTGAAGTGTGCAATCAGGCGCTTCTGGGAAGCGCACCTCTGTCTCGGGCTGTCTGATGAGGGCAGGCCGCCCAGTGGCTCTCTCCTCCCTTCGCTGTTTGCTCTTTGCCCCCAGTCTGGCCTGTCCATGTGAAATAGGGCCTAGGACAAAGCCTAACCTAGGACGGCAGAGGACGGTCCAAAGTTACCTTGGTTTGACCCGAATGTGCCTGGTGCAAAGGATAGAGCTTTCCAGACCTTTGGAATCTGGATATCTCCATTTTAGTCCTGGCCTCTGGTCAGACCTCCCACATGACCTGGGGCCTCAGGTTGCCGCTCTGTGAAATGGCCAAACAGTCCTCCTTCCTGGGGAGCAAGCACATGCCCGGGGAAAAAACATCAACAGATGTTTATAACTCCATCACTGATGTCGCAGCTGAAACAGCTGACAAAGCAAAGCTGGAAGGGGTTCCAGATACACCCCCTTGGGGCCTCTTCCTCCCGCTGCCCACCGCCTGTTCTGCACCCCAACTGAGCGGGCCAACCTCCAGCCTCAGGGCAGGCCCCAGGCCTCTTCCCAGGCGGTGAATTTCCTCTGGCGCTCTGAGGCTCCCCCAGGAGGATGCATGAGACCGCAGCAGGAAATGAGGAACATATTTTTAAATCAGAAGGGGAAGCGATGTCTTTGTGTCAGATAAGTGGCCTGGATCCAGGGCTGAGACAGTGGCCCCTTTCCCCTCGCAGACAGCAGGTGCTCTTCTCGATGTGGTTATGGCAACAAAATAAATGACGGATAATTGCTTTTGTGACAACTTGCCAATTAAATTAGACTCAGCAGAATAACATAATGACAATTTGTTATGCTCCGGTGGGCACTAACATACCAATCATAATTAAATGCTATGACTGAAATAGAATACCGCTCGACACAGGAATATATAACCCCAATTCCCTCTCTGTGAAACATTATACGTTGAGGCTTGATTTTAATTTCGGGAAGATAATGGCATTAGTGCGTATCCAAGTGGGTTTGTGGAGAGGCTTGCGGTGAGGGGAGATAGGCCTGGCTGGGAAGACTGGACCTGTGAGGAGATGCCTTGGGGGCTGCACTCCAAGGTCAAGGGGAAGAACGGAGGGGCCCCTGGTTCTGCAAACAGTGCTTTGTGGTCTGGGGCCATACCTGGTCGCATCAGCCCAGCTGGCGAGGCCCCAGTGATGACTCTGCTGCAACAGAAACTAAGCTGCAGCACCTCCAAACCCCACTCTAGAATGTTCCAGGGGCAGATCCTTGAAAGAGAAGCTGAAGCTCACATTTCGTGATTAAGGGGCACTGAAGGTGTGCCCGGCCTGGATCCAGTACTCTTCACTCATAAGGCATTTTCTCCTGCACAACCCTTAACTAACATGAGGAGCCAGCCTCAGAGAAGAGGGATTTACTGACAATCACAGTTTGTCCTTCCAAACCCAGATTGTCTGCCTTCAAAGCCTCCTCCCCCGTGCTTCCACCGAACTGTCCTCTCCACGCACTTGCAGGCCACACAAGGAAAGTCAGCTCAACAGCCTGAGGGAAGGAAACTCAGGGGAGAAAGGTCAAAGCTGACCGAGGCGAGGTGGACTATCTGCCCCGCCCACCCAGGCTGTCATGTACAGCCCCTCCCTCCTGGTCACAGCTGATTGGGCCCGGAGTGGCAGCTGATTCAGCCAATCACATTCTCCCTCGGGGACCTTCAAAACGGAGCTACTTCAGGGCCATGAAACGGTCATACACGCACACATCTATCTCATTCACTCTGAGCACTGTAACAAAATATAAACCGGTGGTTTATGAACAACAAAAACCTATTTCTCACAGTTCTGGAGGCTGGGAAGTCCAAGATCAAGGTGCCAGTAGATTTGGAGTCTGGTGAGACCCACTTCCTGGTTCATTGCTATCTTCTGCCTCATGGGGCAGAAGGGGCAAAGGCACGCTCTGGGGTCTCTTTTATGAGGGCACTAATCCCATCCACGGTGGCCCCACCCTCATGACCTAGTCACCTCTCAAAGTTCCTGACTCCAAATAGCATCACTTTGGGGGTTAGGATTCCAACAGATGACTTCTGGGGGACACAAATTTTCAGTCTATACAACACTGATTTTAATAAGAGCTTATTTATATTATAATATACATACAGTACATGCAGCACTTAAAGGTTACAGTTCAGCTCAGTTCAGTCACTCAGTCCTGTCCAACTCCGCGATCCCATGAATCCGCAGCACACCAGGCCTCCCTGTCCATCACCAACTCCCGGAGTTCACTCAGACTCACGTCCATCCAGTCAGTGATGCCATCCAGCCATCTCATCCTCTGTCGTCCCCTTCTTCTCCTGCCCCCAATCCCTCCCAGCATCAGAGTCTTTTCCAATGAGTCAACTCTTCACATGAGGTGTACAAAGTACTGGAGTTTCAGCTTCAGCATCATTCCCTCCAAAGAAACCCCAGGGCTGATCTCCTCCAGAATGGACTGGTTGGATCTCCTTGCAGTCCAAGGGACCCTCAATAGTCTTTTCCAACACCACAGTTCAAAAGCATCAATTCTTCGGCGCTCAGCCTTCTTCACAGTCCAACTCTCACATCCATACATGACCACAGGAAAAACCATAGCCTTGACTAGACAGACCTTAGTTGGCAAAGTAATGTCTCTGCTTTTGAATATACTATCTAGGTTGGTCATAACTTTTCTTCCAAGGAGTGTCTTTTAATTTCATGGCTGCAATCACCATCTGCAGTGATTTTGGAGCCCCCAAAAATGAAGTCTGACACTGTTTCCACTGTTTCCCCATCTATTTCCCATGAAGTGATGGGACCGGATGCCATTATCTTCGTTTTCTGAAAGTTGAGCTTTAAGCCAGCTCTTTCACTCTCCTCTTTCACTTTCATCAAGGTTACAAGTCAACTGTCAAATATTTGATCTACACTGGATGTTCTGATAGTAATAAGTATTAATTATGTATTCTAATTTTAATATCCTTATTGCTTTATTAACCCCAAACCATTCTGTAAAAGATTGGAGGTGGCTTTTTAAAACCAAATAACAATGATTTTATTTACTTTTTTAAAGGCTGTAAGGGAGTCTTCTAGAGATAAAAAGAGGGTTGCGGTTTCTCCCTTACTTTCTCAAAAATCTTTACTGAGCTTTCTTTTACCACAATCATGTAAAAACAAATTATACAATACTGAAAGGCGAAAAATAAAAGTCCACCCCAGTTAAGCCACTCTTCAAGGATGACCACTGACGTCAAGTCAGTGTGAATCCTTTCTTCCCTGGCTGCACTGTCCTTTGAATGTGAGCGTGCACCTGATGCAGACTACTTACAGATACGGTGATAAGATATTTGGAATTTTCTTCAAATAACCCATGGGTTGAGGAGGCAAGTGAATGGAATGGAAAAAGAGAGAGAAAGAATAATCAAGAGTTGAAAACTGTTGCAAAAGTATTTGCGGACTAGAGGGGTTCAGTTTTTTTGTGTGCTTGAAAATTTTTACAATAATAGCTTAAATTTGAAACTATTCTTCTACTTTCTAACTAGTTAAAAAATAGACTCATACTTTATGTAATAATTTTCAGTTTGCTTTTTCCTGTAACTAACAGCTTGGTGTGGACATTCTCCAAATCTGCACAACATAGATCAGCCCTGTTCTTTCTAGTAGTTTTGCAGTGTATGGATATTCCACAATTTATCTGACTTCTCTTACTGTGAAGGTTTTTTTGCAGTGTTTTTCTATAACAAAGCTAAGTGAACCTACTTAGGCATAATCTTGTCTCTCTTGAAGGAAGATTTCTGTATGATAAATTTTTAAAAGTATCATTTCTGATTCAAAGGGCAAATGTATTTAAATTTAACTGATACTGCCAAATGCTTCTTTAAAAATGTTACATCAGCAAAAATCAACAGGTAATACTACATCAAATAGTATTGCACATTTATCTTGTAGAGATAAAAAGATGGTTGAGGTTTGATTTTTATTTTTCGCCTAAGAGCATATGTGCATCAAAAGAAATGACCAGCAAAGAAAAAAGGCAACCTACAGAATGGGGGGAATATTTTACCAGCCAAGTATCAAATAAGGGGCTAATATCCAAAATCTGTAAAGAATTCATAAAATTCAGCAAAACAAAATACAAGTCAAAGCTACAATATCACCTCACATCTGTAAGAATGGCAACATCAAGAAGACCAAAAAATAAAAATAAAAAATTGTTGACAAGATGTAGGGAAAAGGGAACCCTCGTACAGTGTTGGTAGGCATGTGAATTCATTTAGCCACCATGGAAAACAATATAGAGGTTCCTCAAAAAATCAAAAATAGAACTAACATAAGATCTGGCAATCCCACCTCTGAGTACTTATCCAAAAGAAATGAACATAAGTTATTGAAGACACATAGCACTGCCATGTTTACTGTGGGAGGGGCTGAGTTTTAGCAAGTTTCCGTTTCAACTATGCATGTGTTTTTATCTTGTCCTATATTGCTAACACAGAGTACTAGCGATCTGGTTAGCTTGTGCCAATTCTGACAGGGCAAATAGACCTCATTTTGCTTTATGATGCCTTCATTGTTGCTGAGGTTGCTCATTTTTATGTGCCATACGATGTCGTCTTCTGTGAATTGCCAGTTTGCAGAGCTTGCTCATTTGTCCACAATATTTCTCTTTCTTACTGATTCGTAGCAGCTCTTTGTATATGGTAGATGTGAACCATTTGTCTAGCACATGTTTTGAAAACATTTTTTCCATTCTTTAGCTTTTGTTTGTGGTATTTTTCGCCTTACGGAAGTTGTTAGTCTTCTGTGTAGTCAGAACGGTTGCTCTTTCCCTTTTGTCTGCTGTATTTCATGACATGTTCAAAAAGGCCCTATATTTTCGTTTCTTCTAGCACTTTAACAGTTTTAAGTTTTATTTTTAGAGTTTTAATTTATGTGGAATTTATTTGGGTTGTGGTACCAGATGGAGAAATAAATTTAAGTTTTCTCTGAAATTCACAACCTACTCCCAACACTATTTAATAATCCATCTTTTTCTCATTGATGTACAATGCTATCTTTGTCATTTAGTTAATAATGATACAAACACAAGTTGTTTTTCTGAATTCTGTTGTACTTCCCTGGTCTAATTGCCTATTTATACCTGTATCATGCTGTTTTAATTATTGTTGCCTTATAATACATGTGATAGCTAGAAGATATCTCACATTCTGATATTTTAAATTTTATTGACTACCTTCATGCATTTATTCTTCCTGATGAACTTTATTTTCAAGTTGTTAAGAATAAAAACGACTATTTGATCTGATTAGTTGCCTCAACTCTGTCGTTGGGAAGGGTGGTCCAAGACACTTGGGGTAAAAGAGAAAAGCAAAACTTATCAGTGGATGCCCACACATTCCCAGGATGCCAGGGCTGAAATCCAGCTCAGTATCAGTACAAAGAATGATCCTGCCCCACACCCATGTCCTTCTCCACTCAGCCTGCTCTGTATCCAACTCTGGCTCTTTTCTATTGGGCTTCAACTCTGATTTCTACTTGCATATGAATTGTGTGTTTCTCTGGCCTTCCAACCAGCTCTTGTTCTGTTGGCATGTTGTGGTCATTCTATAACCTGCTCCCTCTTGCAGGTGAGTGGTCCCACCTACTGAAGCGGGCCTGCGGGTCAGAACTGGACAATGTCTTCAGTACCGTAATTACAGACGGAAACAGGAACATTCTATTCTTCCCTGCTTTGACTTCATTTCCATAATGCAGAAATCACAGGGTCATGACACTGGGCTTAGACAAAGCCATAGAATGATTGGCACATTGAAAAGGTGCTTTGAAATTTTTTAGCATTAATTACAAGTAACATTTTCTCCTTGTGTTCAGCCTTCCTATCCTGTGCTGAGAATTAGAAAGGAAATATTCTAGAATTATGTTGTCCAAGGTTCCACCATTGGTTCCAGCCTCAGAAAGAGGCTGACTTCAGGGGGCAGTTTATTCTAATGAACTAGAAATCTTCACCACATATTAGATTTTCAAGAATGTCGGATAGTCTATGACTAGTGCCAAATCTGCGCTTGTATGACCTTGAGAGTGAGTAATTCCTTAAATATGGGTCCTCTGTACCTCACTTTCCTCACCCTAGTTTCCTCCCTGGAAGATCCCTGTAGTGGATACTGTAGTCCATTGCCCAGACCCCCTCAGCACATATCCCTGTGGCGGGGGCTATCAGCTGATAAGGGCTCAAAGCTGGCTCCCTCGCTGGGAATTTCTCTGGCCACAGGAAACTGCCTTGCTCAAAATTACATCCCTTCCAGGGCCAAGGACTGGCAGGGCTGTGAAGCCCCAGGTCCTTGTCCCTGAAGCACAGACCCAGCACCAGAGCCTCCATTCCCACCACCAATCAAGAAGCAGATGTTTGGTAGATTCTGGTGGTACCACAGCCCGTGCTTTCACGGAAGTCTGCCAGCTTGGAGTGAGAACCAGGGCAGGAAGCGGCTTCAATCAGGTGCAGGCAACTCTGCCTCTTGTTCTTTTGTGACCCAGCAAGTTCCCTGGAACTGGAGGAGCTGTGGTAGGAAAAGATGCCACATGGAGTTTCTGGCAAGCCCCAGGAAGAGAATAATATTATAGACCCCTTTGGTTCTGAAGCAAGACAGGCCATCTGCAAGAAGAACTACAGGCCAACATAAAAGCAGCTCCCAGATGCTACAGAACCTGGGAGATTAAGTTCTGACCAAGAGACACCAAGTGATCAGACAGGCAACCAGAGCTACCCCTCAAGAGCTTGGTTTCGTCAGATCCACCCAGTCACAGGAGCAGGCAGGCCCAATAGTGATCCATCGTAAGATAAAAGTGGTACATTCAGGATCAGCACGAGTGAGCTGCAGGAAGAGGCAACTCAGATCCCATATTACACACCAGTGTTGCCCCAGCCCCAAACCTATGCCTGCGCAGGGGTCCTGCACGGCCAGCTGACAAAGAAGGAAAAAAACCGAGCCAAGTTCGCACAAAAATCAGCTCAGTTTCCGTTAGTGTGAACCACAGCTGCTGGTTCTCAGCAAAGGTGGAGAAGAATACACTTGACACCCAGATGTTCCACTGGGGCATTGCTTGGTGTTATCATACTCAGGTTTAACAATAAATGGCCAAGTACAGCAGTCAAGGCATGAAAACAGCAGGGTAACCAAAACGGCTCAGAATCCCCGGGAATGAGAGTCTGGGTCATCACCCCAAACAAGCCACTTAGACCAGCAAAGATGCCAGCCAAGGGTAAGAAGGTTGTAGTACAGGTGGTGGAGAGTGGGCTATTTGCCTATCAGAGTCTGGAGCTCAAATGCAGTAGCAGGGGCTGCCCTTCATTCCACTAGCCCTTTTCTTGTCTGTTTCCCTTAGAAACAATCTGCAATCCTACAGAAACCATCGGAGATGGGTCAGACTTTCTATGAGAAGCAAGTGAGTCTGAGCAGCTCAAAGGTTAATCTGTCATGGATACTGCCCACCACTATTCAGGGCCACCCACCCATTCCCAGCTACCGTATGGACTGCTTGTGGCTCAGAGCTTCATCCCTCAATGGAAATTTCTTTACCCAAAGTACATGCTCTCCCTGGAATGGCTCTGGCCAGTGACTGGTTGAGGGAGGAGACCAAAGGCCCAGCTTCCTTGCCCCGGAACAACACTGAAGAGCCATCTCATTCACAGAGCTCCCCAGACAATTAGCTGAGACTCCGAGGCAACCACACTGGTGGGCAGTCCAGCCTTCCTTGCCCCCTTACAGGTATATCTCCTGAAAGTGCTCCTAACTAAAATTTTGCTTGCAGCTCTCCATCTCAGAGTCTGCTTCCAGGACACCCAACCTAAGACATCCCCCAAGTTCTGGCTGAGATATTGGGAAACTGAAATGATGCTGACTTGGTTCTTTGACACAAGGAACTCCGATAGTTTCACAGCAACCTACTGATCAATAGTTAATCCTTGGATCAATTTTCATGTTAGTTGCTGGCATCCTGTCCCCTTTCACTGGGATTCACTGGGATTTCAGGAAATTATCCAGAAAAGGAGAGTGCAGCCTAAGCCATACTTCATTGGTGACTTCCACTCTTGTGTCTTTCCTCCTTATTTAAAATCATATGATTCAGGAAAAATTTAATGAGTAGTAGTAAAACCTTCATTAAGACAAGGTCAAATCCGGGGACCTCTGTTAAGGAGCACAACTAAGCTTGTCCTTCAAAAGGGAAGGGAAGGGAGATTAGCATTTAAGATGTCTGCAGGGGACTCTGCCATACAGGAATATTTTTAGTAAATGACAAAGAAAAAGGTAGAATACAGGCTGATTGACTGACTGACAACTCAATTTTTAATCTAGACATCTTTAATAAATTTCTGCAATGCAGGATTATCAACCTTATCTCACCTGGATTTCTACCCTTCACAAGGAGATGGCCTTGATTTTAGAGGCCAGAATAAGTAGCTTCTTTATCAAAAGGTTCTCTGTAAACAGCCAAGTCTGAGCAGCCCTTAGATGGGCCCCAGGAGCTAAGTCTCATCAACTTTTCATGGTAAGAGAGTTTTTCTGACTAGCAACACATAAAGCCTTCTTGGATTTAAATGCAAGCAAAATGCAAACGCCAGCTTCACCTGGATAGGTAATGCTATTCTAGGAAGTTAAAATCACATTGGCAAGTTTCCTGGGTCAGCAGAGTGCAAAGCTGTTTCCACCCAGGATCTCTTTTGACTCTTTCAACCCTTTGAAGCAGATACAGTGCTGCTATTATTCCCATTTTTCAGATGAGCACATTGAGGCTCTGGGAAATAAAGTAACTTGCCCACAATTACAAAATGTTGTGTTGGAGCTGAAATCCCAATGCAGTCTGTCCAAGGTAGAGCCATCTTTTTAACTATGATGCAATACTCTGATATCCTATGGGTTTTTAGCAATGACATATAAATGTCATAGCATCATAACCACTTACGTTTTTTAACACTTACATATCAAATATAACAGTATATTTTCTATGACAATTTAAAAATGTGAAGCGGTATAACCCTTTTATTTGCAGGACAGGGGTGTGGTATATGGTCGGTTATCTATTTTCCAGATTTTTCAGTCAACTTGTCTATAAGTATTTTTACTTCCAAATTAATGAAAATTCAAATTATATTTTTTAAGTCACAAATAAGAGCCAAAGGGAAGTTCTACGTTTGACATTCATTTTTGAAGACAAACTTACTGAGAATAGATCAATGTCTTTTCTAGGTTTTCTGATACCAAGCTAAGTGAGATTTCCATATTGAATTCTGCTGCCCAGAATTTCTTCTTTTTGGGGGGCAACATGGGTTGAGGGTGGAATGGGATAGGAGAACAGTGGATAGACAGCTGGCATATTTGTCCTATAACAACTTCTCTTTTTTCTGCACAAAGAGTTTTTTGCAGCCAAGAAATTAAAAAACGCTTACTCCTTGGAAGGAAAGTTATGACCAACCTAGATAGCATATTCAAAAGCAGAGACATTACTTTGCCAACAAAGGTCCGTCTAGTCAAGGCTATGGTTTTTCCAGTGGTCATGTATGGATGTGAGAGTTGGACTGTGAAGAAAGCTGAGCGCCGAAGAATTGATGCTTTTGAAGTGTGGTGTTGGAGAAGACTCTTGAGAGTTCCTTGGACTGCAAGGAGATCCAACCAGTCCATCCTAAAGGAGATCAGTCCGGGGTGTTCATTGGAAGGAATGATGCATGAACTGAACTGAACTGAACTGAATTCAGGCAAAATTATTTAAGTCAATAAATCTTTAAGAATTTCACATGTTCTGATTCTTTGAACTGCCAGTCACCTTAGTTCCTCCAAAGTCATAATCTTCAGAAAAAGAAGAACTTCTTTTAGAAAGAAGTTCTGCTCAGCCCACAGCTGTCTTGTCAATCAGTTCACAGGTCTTTTAGTTGAGCTTCTTTGCTTTCCAGTGGGATACAGCACACTTCAAAATCCCCCACCTGGAATCTCCAGCATCCAAGCTCCTCAAGCAGTTTACTTTATCAGGAGATAGATCCGCCTGGTTCTGAATTTGACGCCCTCTAGAAATGCGTGTGTGTGCACTCAGCTGCCCAGTCGTGTCTAACTCTTTGCGACCCCTGCTAGGCTCCTCTGTCCATGGAATTTTCCAAGCAAGAAGACTAGAGTGGGTTGCCATTTCCTGCTCCAGAGCCTCTTCCTGACCCAGGAATGCAGCCCACGTCTGTTGTGTCTCCTGCTTTGACAGGCAGACTCTTTACCACTGAGCCACTTGCGAAGCCCCTAAAAATGTATTAAGTTCAAATCACATTCACTCCTAAGCCGTCACGCCCTAGAACAGTACTGATCATTGGGTTGTGCCAATACCTAAGATAAAGACGTCGCAACCCACTCCAGTGTTCTTGCCTGGAGAATCCCAGGGACGGGGGAGCCTGGTGGGCTGCCGTCTATGGGGTCGCACAGAGTCGGACACGACCGAAGCGACTTAGCAGCAGCAGCAGCAAGATAAAGAAAGTTGCACTGTTAGGTTTTTCATAGTTTACTTGGCAGCTCTGTCTTCTTGTTCTTTCCCATGGATCTAACAGGTAGTTCTATGAATAAAGGGGCTCACACAGTTACTCTATGAGGCGTTTCCAATGACGTAGGTTTATAGAACAACTTCTATTTCATCGTTGTCTGTACTCTGAAGGTATCTTAAAGCTTATCTTTTATTTACTTAAATGTAACAAGGAAGAAAATTCATTTATTTTCAGTAGTCTGATGGTTTCAAGATCCAAGATCTTTATAGATCTGTTTCTGCTGCCTGTTTTTGCTGGTTCTCACTCATGGAGTTGGGTTTCCTTGTGTCCCTGGTTCTCATCAACCACAGTCGAGTATTTTTAAAATGATTTATAGGAATAATATGTGGCCCCGTGTCCAGAGATCTGCTTCTGTAATGTGGAGCCATTCCAGTCTGGACTCACCTTAAGCACATTCGAGGCTGCGATTTCCTGGACCTGGACAATCTGGGTAATTGGAACCTGGGTTGTAAATCTGCCTGAAGGCTGCTCCACCCTGAGATCACCTCTCCCGAGCAGGTAGCCCTGGGGGTCCCCACCTGCCGCAGAGAGGGCTGCCTTCTGGCTTCCATCGCTCTCTCTCCCGGGAGCTACAGGAGTGTAAGCATCAGGAACCCTCAGGGCCAAGCTGTCTCTGCTTATTCACCTCTCCTGTTCCTGGTCTACCAATGACCTCTCTGGTTCTTATTCTTCCATCTCTGTTGACCTAGTCATTCTTAGTCTCCTGTCAGGCATTTAATTCTATTTAAGAAAATTTCAAGCAATGTTTTAGGCAGTATTTTGGGGCTTCACTGAGTCTTCGTTGCAGTGCAAGGGCTATCTCTGTGTGGCACGGGCTCCAGAACGCGCAGGCTCAGTGGCCGTGGCACACGGGCTCAGTTGCCCCAGGCGCGTGGGATCTTAGTTCCCACACCAGGGATCGAACCCACACCCCCCGCATGGAAGGCAGAGTCTTAACCACTGGACCGTGAGGGAAGTCCTATGCAGCGTTTATGGTTTCTCCAGTGGGAGAATTGAGCCAAATAGTTTCACCCACCATTGCTAGGGAGTCTCTCCACCTACGAGCTTTTCAAGAAATAACAAACTTGAACCAAATTTGAGGCCTTACTAATACCAGACATTTGATTTATGTGTCTTAAAACTTTCTTTTTCAGCAAACACATCTTGAATTGCGCTCACTGAGGTCTGCTGTCCACAGAGCGCTGGTGTAGGGTCCTCAAAGGAAGGGGGGCAGTGGGTCTGGAGGTGGGAGGGAAGTTGGTTAGAGCCGCCTACAGCATCAGGCCCTGCCAGCGAGCAGCTGTGTAACCTTGGCTGGTTTCCTCATCTGGAAAATGAGAAGAAGAATGCCCGTCTCACAATGTTGTCATAGGGATTAAATGAGATTAAATAATACATGCAAAGCCTTTGGCACAGTGTTAAGTGTCCGATAAACATGATTATTATTATTATCCCTGAGATGCTAATGTGCTCAGACACATGCACACACATGCTCACCAGACTGCCTGCTTTTCTCCACACGTGCCCACAGACTGAGTTGAGAACCACTGCCTTGGTTAAGGATGATTTGAATAAATCAGTCAATTCCAATGGTCTGGTCGCTAAGGACATCATTCCGAAGGCCTTAAAGGCAGGCTGCTTGGATTTTATCTCCCCTTAACTCATTCTGCGGCCCACAAATCAAAAGTATGACCATAACTCAGATGGAGAAAGGACCTGGGGATCTCCCCCCAAGAAAAAGTACCCACCCCCCCCACCCCCATAGCCATGTGGCAAGTTGTGCTGTTGTGATAAAGCTGTTTGGAAATAATCAAAAATTCTCTCAGGAAGCCCAATTATACTTTTACATCAAGAATCAAAACGCTGGTGCTGCAGACTTCAGCCCATCATTCACAAACCTTTTATCCTGTAATTAAGCCAGACTTGCTGCTGGGCTAATTCTTCCCTGAATGCCACCACCCTTTGAGCCAGCCCGTATGTCGGCAGAAGACTTCACTCTGATGATCTATTATACCAATACATCACCGCGGTGAGCTGCCTCCTTAATGACTTATCCATAACACATCATCGGAGTGAGACACACTCGTAATATACTGCTCAATAAGTCTGCACTAACCAAGGTGGGGAGCCGCCAACCGCGGCTGAGTTCGTGCCCTTACATGGCCGGCATCAGCACATGGGGCCCACGCTGGGCTCTGCTCTCCTAAACAAATGTGTATACAGGTGGGAGGGCTTCCAGGCCAACAGGCTTTTAGAACCTGAAGCACCAAGACCCTAAGAAATTCCTATAAATCCAGACCAGAAAAGCCTCTCAGTGGGTAGTGGTGCCTACCCTCCTAAGCCTATCAGATAGGACGGAAGCATTTTCCTTAAGCTCTTACTTAGTAGAAGGCCAGGGCTATGGCACTGGACACCTCCAGGGGGCGCTGTTCACACAGCAGTCTGTGCAAATTGTGCCTGAGTCACCCCACGTGGGCAGCCCCCTCAGTGGCCTTGATTAAGAGCAGAGACTCCGGCATCACTGCCTCCTTCGAATCAAGGTTCTCTGGCTCTAAGGTCTTATACCATGGGGTTGCTGTGAGATTGAACAAGATAACGTGCACCTGTGACCTCGTGAGCACTCGGTGCTCATATCAACCGTAACTGATGGCAACCTTTCCAAACACCCAGAGCCAGGACGCCTGCAGGTCCAGGGTGGGGGTAGCTGGCAGCCCTGTATTGTGACCTCCCTTCTGTGAGGCCCTGTCTAGTTCTTATGCATTTAGATCCTGCTTCATTCAAAAGAGAAAAGGAGGGTGAAGGGACAAAAGAACGCTTATAGAAATGGGCATGAGGATAAAAATGAGTCGATGGGGACATTTGGACAAAGAGAAAGAAAGATCAAGCAAAGTGTAAGCGAAAGTAGTACACAGAACCCCGTTAGGAGAGGCCCAGGGTGAGAGCGATGGACGCACTCAGCCGCTCAGCGCAACAATGTGGCACCGCCCAGAGAGTGAAAGACGGGCACGCCCTGCAGCCCAGCAATCCCACTCCCGGGTGTGTACTCAGCTCAGAGGAACTCTTTCTTGCACAAAGAAACATTTACAATACTGTTCCCTACGTCCATCGACAGATGGGTGGATAAAGAAGATGCACATATATGCACAATGGAATATTACTCAGCCATTAAATGAAGTTGGGTCATTTGCAGAGATGTGGATGGACCTAGAGACTGGAGAAAAACAAACATCATATAGTAAAGCACACATGTGGAATCTAGAAAAATGTTCCTGATGAACCTATTTCAGGACAAAAACATGTGGACACGGGGAGGGGGGACGCAAGGGTTGGGTGAATTGGGAGATTGGGACAGACATATGTACATACCTACCGGGCTCCTCCGTCCATGGGATTCTCCAGGCAAGAGTACTGGAGTGGGTTGCCATTCCCTTCTCCAGCAGATCTTCCCAACCCAGGAATCAAACGAGGGCATCCCGCATTGCAGGCAGACACTTTACTGTCTGAGCCACCTTAGATTCCGTATATACACGACCACGTGTAAAATAGGCATTAATAGCTAGTGGGAAGCTGCTACATGGCGCAGGAAGCGCAGCTCGGTGCTCTGTGGTGACTGAGAGAGGTGCAATGGGGCAGAGGGTGGGTACGGGATGGGAGGTAGGTCCAAGCGGGAGAGAATTTACTGTACGTGTGGCTGATTCACTTCATTGTACAGAAGAAGCTAACACAATATTGTAAAGCAACTACATCCCAATTTAAACAAATAATGTTCCCTGCCACATCCTGGAGACAAAACAAAACACTAGAAACAGCTTAAAAGCCCACCAGCAGGTGAATAAATGTATAGCTGCCAGCTCTTAAAGAGCACACCCCACGGATCAGGCATATTTCAGACACTTCACATCTACAACCTTATTTCAAATCTTTACATCAGCTCATCCTTGGCCCCATTTTATAGCTGAAGAAACTGAGGCCCAGAGAATTTAATTTGCCCAAGGTCACAGATCTAGAAAGTGACAGAGCTGGGATTTGAAGCCTGGCATTCTGGCTCCAGAGCCATGCTCTTAAACACTACAGCATAATTTCTCTAGTCTTAGAATAGAATGCTGATTTGAGTCGTAGCTGACTGACCTAGTGGTTTTCCCCTCTTTCTTTAGGTTAAGCTTGAATTTTGCTATGAGGAGCTGAGAGGTCAAACCAGTCAATCTCAAAGGAAATCTACCCTGAATACTCATTGGAAGGACTGATACTGGAGCTGAAGCTCCAATACTTTAGCCACCTGATACAGAGAGCTGACTCACTGGAAAATTTTTCCCTGATGCTGGGAAAAATTGAAGGCAGGAAGAGAAGGGGATGACAGAGATGGTTGAATGGCATCACCAATTCAATGGACACGAATCTGGGCAAACTCCAGGGGATGGCGAGGGACAGGGGAGTCTGGTGTCCTGCAGTCCATGGGGTCGCAAAGAGTCAGACAGGACTTGGCAACTGAGCAACAACCACAATAGAATACTACACAGCAGTGAATGTGGAATTAATTTCGTGTGTCAACACAGGTCTCAAAATAAGATTGAGTAAAAAGAACAAATTATAGGACAGGTTGGGCTTCCCAGGTGGTACTAGCGGTAAAGAACTAACTCGCCTGTCGATGCAGGAGATGTAAGAGACTCAGGTTCAATCCCTGAGTCGGGAAGATTCCCTGGAGGAGGGCATGGCAACCCTCCAGTATTCTTGCTTGGAGAATCCCATGGACCGAGGACCTTGGCTGGTTGCAGTCCATAGGGTCGAGAAGAGTCAGACACAACTGAAGCAACTTAGCAGGCACACACGCACATATATGGTCTACGTGTAGTGTGAATCCACTAATATAATGTTTTAAGACATGCAAAAAAATAGTGTGTTTGTTACAGATGCATACATTGGGAAAAAAATTTTCTAATTTATTATTTTTTAAGTGGGAAGCATAAATACCTAGTCCAGGAAGCTACTTATCACAGGGTAAGGAGTCAGGCCTGAGTACACAGGGGGCTTCATTTGCGTGCTTATTTTGCTTCTGAAACCGGGGGGTGGGTATGTGAATGCTTGTTGTATAGTCTCTGTAATTTTAGCATGCATGAAATATTCCCTAACTATCAAGCAATTTCCATTGTAAGCCCCTACACCAGAGTTCCACATGACTGATACTTTAACTCTGAATTTCCTTGCAGCCAGAACTAAGGGGAACTAAGATACCAGATTTTCCAAGACCACAAAAGTAAGCCATCCGAATTGTACAGTAAAAGGCACAGATTTTCTTTGAATCAAGATGTGAAAGAAACTTCTCTCATGGATTTCCAGAGTGGAAAAGATGGTGAATAACATTTCTACAGAATAAAAAGGGAGCATCACTCAATCATCTGCTAGCATCTCCCAATGCACACTGGTGCTTCATGTCAAAACCAGACTCAGAGGAAGCTGCTCTGTGAGGACCCATCTCCACAGCCTGCATCCAGAAACTTTCCAGAAGAGCAGGTCTCTGAGAAGCGAAAGGGAAGCAGGTGGGGGCTGGTGCCTAGAGGCACGTGAGATAACGTCAACTCTGGGCAGGGCTCCCCTTCAGCTCCTGCTCCACCACTGGGACCCCCTACAGCCTTCAAGCTGGAGCAGCTGACCCTAGCTTGGAAGAATGTGCCCTTTGCCTGGGGCAGCTCATGATCCCTCTGACTTCTCAGACCCTGGGTCCATTCAGCTGCCTGCTGAAACCTTTGGTTCTTATTCTCATCTTACAAAATATACAGTCAAGGTAGCTGATGGAACAAGAAATAGAGTTGTATGCATCTTATGTAATTGTGATGTCGTGATTTGTAATTAGGTAAATACATCGGTCTCTATCCCTAGCTCCTGACACAGCGCTCCCGAAACCTTTGTAATTTCCAGTGGACTAGGAGTGTCTTTTGTTCTAAAGCAGTGGGCTCTTGGATGGTTCCTGGTTGAGGTGCTGGTCACCGGAAAGACTAAGCTACAATCAGAAGCTTGGAATTTTTAGCCCCGACCCCCCATTCTCTTCAGGAGGGAGAAGGGCTGAAAATGGAGTTAATGATTGATCGTACCTACATGGTGAAGCTTCCATAAAATCTCAAAAGTGTGGGGTCCAAAATGCATCCAGGTTCGTAAACACGTAGCTGTACCGGGAGGGAGAATCCCTGCAGAGGGCTTGTCCTGAGCATCTCTTCCATCCAGCCGTTAATCTGTGTCCTTTATCACATGTAAACTGGGAAATGTAAGTAAGGGTTTCTCTGAGTTCTGTGAGTTGCTGTAGCAAATTAATCATACCCAAGAAGCAGGTGGTTGGAAGCTCTCATCTACAGCTGGGTGGTGTGAAGTACAGACGATAACCTGGATTTGTGACTGGCATCTGAGGTATGTGCAGGGGAGATGGGGTGGGCAGTCTTAAAAGACTGGGCTCTCAACCTGGGGACCTGATATGCTATCTCTGGGCGGACAGGGTCAGAACTGTATTAAATGGTAGGATACTCAGCTGATGTTTCAGAGAATTGTTTGTTTTAGGGGGAAACCACCACACGCTTGCTGACCCGACATGTTATATGTGAGCAGTAAAGGCAACTCACAGGAAGAAATACCCAGGAGGGAAGAACTGGGTTTCTCCCTACATTGTTGTTTTTAGTCATAAGTTGTGTCCAACTCTTTTGTGGCCCCATGGACTGCAGCCAGCCAGGCTCTTCTGTCCATGTGATTCTCCAGGCAAGAGTCCTGGAGTGGGTTGCCGTGCCCTCCTCCAGGGGATCTTCCTGACCCAGGGATCAAACTTGCGTCTCTTATGCCTCCTGCATTGGCAGGCGGGTTCTTTACCACTAGCGCCACTGGGAAGGCCCTGTACTGGTTTCCTGGAGCTGCCGTAACAAACCACCACAAATGGAGCAGCCTGAAACAAGAAGAATTTATCCTTTCACAACTCTGGGGGCCTGCGGGGCCATGCTGTCCCGGAGGGGCTTAAGGGGTACCCTTCCTTGCCTCTCCCAGCTTCTGCTGGTTGCAGGCAACCCTCAGCACTCTGGTTTTTGCTCACGTCTCTCCAGTCTCTGCCTTTGTCTTTACGTAGCCGTATTCCCTCTTTGTGTGTGTCTGTTTCCAAATATCTCTCTCCCAAGGATGCCAGCCATTAGATTTGGGGCTCGCTCTAATGCAATATGACCGTGCATTCGTTTGTTTACATCTGCAAAGACCTGATTGTCAAATAAGGTGACATTCACAGACACCAGAAATTAGGACTTCAGCATATCTTTGGGGGACGACACAACTCAACCCGAAGTAGAACCTCAGTCAGTGTTACCGTTAGGGGAACCACTGACTGGAACTGCCTGCCCTGGCCAGGCAAGATAGTAGCCACCTGCCTGTGTTATCTTACAATAGGGGGTCCTGGTAAGGAACAAAGAACTAATAAGTTATCACCAACCTGAAGAATTCAGGAAAAGAATCCAGAAGAATTCACGAAAGGCCAAACAGAGAGAGGAGACACCAGTCCATATGTCCTACCAACCTCCCAGAGTCCTTCTCACTGGAATCCATCTTCACTGAGTGATGCGTGTCCATAGGAAAGACCCCGAGTCAGAGCAATGGGCCAAAGAAAACCCAGAAACCAATTCCATCGCCATAAACCCTGAGGCTGCCAGCCGCGTGGCAGAGCGGGCCTCCTGGGTTCCCTCCCCCTGCTGCTCTCCACCCGGGCGCCATAAAGCTTCTTGCTTTGTCAGCATGCGTCTCCTTGGACACATTTCCAAGAGTTAGACAAAGGCCCACTCTCGGGCCCTGGAAGGGGACCCCCTTCCTGCAACATTACTATTCAGAGGAACCAGGTGGAAATATACCACAGCGGAAGCAAGAGAGACTCTAAGTTAGCTGAGCCTTCATCCATCATAGCAGGAAGCTCAGACACTGTGACTGCAGATGGTAAAAAAGAATTGGTGGTATCAACTATGATTTCTGGAAAGGGAATCACCAGGGGCACTAAAACTAGACGTGGTTAACAGTGGTTGACCCCAGGGACTGACATGGGGTAGGAGAAGGCTAGGAGCCTGTCCAGCGAACTATGGTGAAATGTGAACATGGGCTGGGGATTGCATGCATGCAAGGCAATGTGGGATCTTTGTTCCCTGACCAGGGATCAAATCCACGCCTTCTCCAAGTCTTAACCATTGGACTACCAAAGAAGTCCCTAAATTACTTTTAATTACCATCTTCTCAGGCCTAATGATGGTATTGTCAAGGTCTTGTTTTTCAAAGAAGTAGACTGTCAGTTCAGTTCAGTTCAGTTGCTCAGTCGTGTCCGACTCTTTGCGACCCCATGGACTGCAGCACGCCAGGCCTCCCTGTCCATCACCAACTCCCAGAGTTCATTCAAACTCATGTCCACTGAGTCAGTGATGCTGTCCAACCATCTCATCTTTTGTCATCTCCTTCTCTTCCTGCCCTCAATCTTTTCTAGCATCAGGGTCTTTTAAAATGAGTCAGCTCTTCGCACCAGGTGGCCAAAGTATTGGAGTTTCAGCTTCCGCATCAGTCCTTCCAATGAACACTCAGGACTGATCTCCTTTAGGATTGACTGGTTGGATCTCCTTGCAGTCCAAGGGACTCTCAAGAGTCTTCTCCAACACCACAGTTCAATAGCATCAATTCTTCAGTGCTCAGCCTTCTTTATGGTCCAACTCTCACATCCATACATGACTACTGGAAAAACCATAGCTTTGACTAGACAGACCTTTGTTGGTAAAGTAATGTCTCTGCTTTTTAATATGCTGTCTAGGTTGGTCATAACTTGTCTTCCAAAAAGCAAGCGTCTTTTAATTTCATGGCTGCAGTCACCATCTGCAGTGATTTTGGAGCCCCCCAAAATAAAGTCTGTCACTGTTTCCATTGTTTCCCCATCTATTTGCCATGAAGTGATGGGACCAGATGCCATGATCTTCGTTTTCTGAATGTTGAGCTTTAAGCCAACTTTTTCACTCTCCTTTTTCACTTTCATCAAGAGGCTCTTTAGTTCTTCGTTGCTTTCTGCCATAAGGGTGGTGTCATCTGCATATCTGAGGTTATTGATATTTCTCCTGGCAATCTTGATTTCAGCTTGTGCTTCATCCAGCCCAGCGTTTCTCATGATGTACTCTGCATATAAGTTAAACAAGAAGGGTAACAATATAGAACCTTGACGTACTCCTTTCCTGATTTGGAACCAGTCTGTTGTTCCATGTCCAGTTCTAACTGTTGCTTCTTGACCTGCATGCAGATTTCTCAGGAGGCAGGTCAGGCGGTCTGGTATTCCCATCTCTTGAAGAATTCTCCACTGTTTGTTGTGATCCGCACAGTCAAAGGCTTTTGCATAGTCAATAAAGTAGAAGTAGATGTTTTTCTGGAACTCTCTTGCTCTGCCCTTGGACGTGGGGAATCTCCTCACAGTCACTCCAGCACCACGTAGAAGCAGACTGTAGCCTTGGGTAAAAATGTAAGTTGTTCAGCCCTGTCTGACTCTTTGTGACCCCATAGACTCTAACTTGCCAGGCTCCTCTGTCCGTGGGATTCTCCAGGCAAGAATACTGGAGTGGGCTGCCATGTCTTTCTCCAAGGGATCTTCCTGATCCAGAGAGTGAACCCAGGTCTCCTACTTTATAGGCAGACTCTTTACCAGCTGAGCCGCGAGGAAAGACTGAAGCCTTGGGTGACAGACGCCATGTCTGGACTTACTTTAAAACTATGTCAGCGGTTTCTGGGTGGCGCGTGAGGTTGGAGGCTGAGAGCTTCCCCTGCCGCCACCAACATGGAGAGTTTGAACCGAGTCCCGTTCTTAGTGCTCGAATGCCCAAACCTGAAGCTGAAGAAGCCGCCCTGGGTGCACACGCCATCGGCCGCAATGGGAGGTACACTCTGGTGGTGGTGTCTTACCTCCTAATTACTGGAGGAATGCTTTATGATGTTGCTGTTGAACCTCCAAGTGTTGGTTCAGTGACTGATGAACACGGGCATCAGAGACCAGTCACTTCTTGGCCTAAATGGATAGTGTATCATGGAAGGACTTGCATCCAGCTTCCTGTATGAGTTTTTTCATAGCTAGCGTCTTCATGAGAATGAAGCTGCTGGGGTATCTAATGGGTTAGTGTCTTTTGAGAAGAAATCAGCAGGTACTGAATTTTCTCCTGTTAATGAAATTTTAAAAGCTGTACCAGTCCTCGGATATGAAATACGGAGAAGGATAAAAAGTAGCAGAAAAGAAACATCTAGTGAAAAAATATGAACCGTATTGAAGCTTGCACTAGAATGTCTTTTTGGTGTCAGAAACAAGCTTATCAGTATTTTTTCCTGCTGGCCTTTACTGACGTACCAATGGTGTTAAGTGGCATTTTCTTTATTTTTAAAATTTCTTAAAGAAAATGTACTTCATTTCTACAGCTATAATATTGAATAAAGTGATTATTTTTTACAACCCCCTTGACATTTTTTGGAGGTGACTTTTCTGACCTTCAGAAATTAATGTAAAACCAGAAAGTGAGATCCCATAAGCTGAGAACTCTGGACAGCTGATCAGCTTAATCAATGGTGCTTTGCCTTTAAACAGAGTATGTGACGGTACATCGTTTCAGATATGTATGGAAGACTGTGTCTGGAACAATAAGATATAAGAAAAAAGTAGAAATAAATAATTTTTCTAATTAAAAAAAATTTCCCGAAAAAATACAGACGAGCAGATATGGCAAAATATTAATGAGTTAAGTCTACACGACGAATACATGGAGGATTGTTGCACTCTTTTCTCTACCTTTGTGAGTGTTTCCATAATCAACATCTAAAAACTGAAAAGATCTTGAGTACGTATTTAGTAAGTCTTGGAGCATGCTTTCTCGCCCCAGCTTTGTGGTTCTTCTCGGACCCGCAGACCCAAAGATTCTGCCTTCTGAAGTCTTGCAGCTCAGCCCTCTATTTTACAAATGGCTGAAAAGGTTAACGACTTCCCAAAGTCACAGCCAATTAGGGGATGAGCTGAGTCTAGGCAGGGATCTCCAGGAGCCTGAGCCGCCACCTACTGTCTCCCGTCATCTCCTGCCTCGGTTTGGGGCTTAAAGGAGCTATGTTTAAATGCCAGTAAGCAATGGCGGCACGCTCAGTTCTTTTGTACCGCGTTGTGTTGTTAAGGCAGACATTGCCTGTGGGTCACTGAGTTCTCATACATACGAAATTTTGATTATGCCCTGAAAGTTCTATCCTCTTCAACGTGACAGTAAAGTACATTCAAGTCCTTTAGATCTTAAAGTAACCCCTATGGGCTTTGGCAGCGCGTATGTCAGTTGAGCAATAAGCATCTGTCGTCTGTCTTCCATTAATATTAATTATAAGTGGCCTACAGCTCAGGGGAACAAAGTCCTGTAGATGAGACTTTCCTAAATTGGACCTTCTTGACTTCATAGTTATTCAAAGTGGTTCTTTTCAGAGGTTCGTCTGAATTTGATTTTGGTTACTTCAGTAATCAAAAGGGAAGGAATAAACATGTCCAGTCTTGAGAACATGCTGGATTGGCACTTAAGTTGCCCAGGCCAGGAGACACCGCTGGAAAGCTGTAGGACTGTGGAAAATTCTCGTGCATTTTATCTGCCTGGAACTCAGGTTACCAGATGCTCCTACTCAGCTGGCCTGTCTCCCACAGCCCCTTCCTTTTTTCTCACATCCAAAAGTGGGAAAGTGAGAGAGGGGGCGAGGTTGCCTTCTTAGGATTTAATTTGTTGTTTTTCTGAGGTTAAGCCTCTTGTTCTAACTTCAGGGGCCCCCACGAGCGTGGCAGGAGCCAGGTGCGGTGAGATCAGCCAGGCACGGGGCCTGGACCCTCCCTCTGCCAGGTCTGAACTGGAGACCCTGCCTTGCCGTGTACCCTCGGGGGGCTGGAAGCCTCGAGGGGCCGAAGCGACACATGCGCCAGGGCAGGGGGTTGGAGTCCGGCGGGAAGCCGGCCGAGAAGGTGACGAGCTGCAGGAGGGTGCAGAGGCAGGCACCCGCCGAGAGCTGGAGCAGGGCTGCCTCGCCGCACTTGGCAGAGGCCAGGGAACCGGTGAGAGAGCTCAGGACCCCCTCTCCCCACGTCTAGCGTGCGTGCGGTAGGTGATCCTGAGCGTGTCTGCAGTGGGTTGTGCAGCGCGGGGCTCCTCCGCGAGAGACCGCCGGCCCCCTCGCCGCTGCTCTGGGCCCCTCCAGAGTCCCCGCCTCTGCTCTCCTGGGGGAAGCCTGGCTCTGCGGCTCCAGCGCCATTTCCATCTCCCCGCACCACTATTTCCTGTCACTGTAGGAGGCTTGAGCGTTTTCACCATTCTGTCACATCCGTATCTTGTGTGGGTTCTGCCCCCAAAGCAGACACGGTGCTGGTACGAGTCTCCCCACGGTACGGGTGGGGAAACGTTTCTTTGCCCATTCGTTCACTCAACAAACACACTTTCAAGGACCTAGTAGGCTCTCCGATTCAATTCCTGGGTCAGGAAGATCCCCTGGAGAAGGGAGAGGCTACCCACTCCAGAATTCTTGGGCTCCCCTTGTGGCTCAGCTGGTGAAGAATCCACCTGTAATGCAGGAGACCGGGGTTCGATCCCTGGGTTGGGAAGATCCCCTGGAGAAGGGAAAGGCTACCCCCTCCAGTATTCTGGCCTGGAGAATTCCATGGACTGTTCAGTCCATGGGGTCACAAAGAGTTGGACATGACTGAGCGCTTTCACTTCACTTCACTTCACTGGAACTGAATACTTTGAAAGATTAAGTGACCTGCTCAAAGCCACAGTCACACAGGGAAGCAAGCGCCAGGACTCGAGCACAATTCCTTTGACTGAGACCTCGGGAGGAAAGAGGCCAGAGCTCTTCCTCCAGCCTCTAGGTCATGACCCCCTGGCTTCCCCCTACAGTCTAGGGTGCAGAGGAGAGAAAGAAAGGAGAAAAGGTTGCCACAAGGAAGGCAGGGGAGCAACAATGACAAAGGGCAAAAGGGACGGAAGGAATGCCATTTAGACACCAGTTTACACACACACACACACACACACAATCTGGTTAAGAAATAACTAAAGAAAAGCAAGTTTTTCAGTGAAACCTACCAGCATTGGGTAAGTTCCAATAATGGGCAAGTTCCCAGGATGGTCTTTGGTTTCCTCCTTTGTGTGTTTTGGTTGATTGATTGGCTGCTAGGAGGCTGGAGGAAGATAAAGGAGATGGGGACTACTGGGGGAGAGGGTTGAGAAAAGATAAATGATCAGACAAGCATCTGGTGAAAAGGTATATGACACCAACGTTTTGTTTCTTCTGCATTTTGGTCTAAAGCATGTTCATTTCCACCCAGCGGGAATCAACAGTTGCTGAAGCTTTCCAAGCAGGGAGAGCGAAGACAGATCCGGTTTGTGGCCGCTTGTTTGCTGAGTATCACACCTCCAAAAGGTAGCTGTGGGTTTTCCTGTCCTGCAGATAAGGAAACTGAGGCACAAGCTAGTTAGTTGCTCACTCCCCTCATGTCACAAGACAAAGCAATCGATCAGGGTTTCAATCTCAGGCCTGGGTGTTTTCCACGGCTCCGCACTGTCCCCTCTGCCTGCACCGTTCTCCCGCTCCATCCTCCGAAGCGAATTTGCAGACATGTCACTGACTGGACAAGGTCAGAGAACAGAGACTCCAGGGGCTCAGCACTGGTTGGGTCCTTCCCCTTCTGCTCCTGTTAGGGTGCAGACCGAGGGGGTCGACCCACCCCTACTCGGCAGGTCTTGGCATGTGTCCTGTGGCCCTTCCACTCCCATCTCTACTGTGCCCCCAGGCACTCCCAGGACCTCAGCTTCCTAAATCTCAGCCAGAACATCATTTTCCAAGGACACTCGCCAACCTTGAAAGGCAAGGTATCCCGAGGCAAAGAAACGAACGGATCGTGGCCCATCAGCGTGAGAGGGCAGCGCCATCTAGCGGTGCTGGGGCCAAGGTCCCAGGCGGTGACATTTTCAAACAATCAATATCTCATTATTAACCATGATCACAACCTGATGTTTGCTTTTGGAGAAATGTTCAGCAGCAAGGGATACACATGCACTTTTCCGCATGTTTCAAGAGGTCTGAGATGCCAAATACCACAGTGACTGTTAAACAGTGTCCTGCCTGTGAGCAAACAGGAGGGAGTGGAGATAGATGGTGTATCTTTTTCATCTAAGCTGCTCACCCAAAACAAAGCATCCGTGGAAGCCACTGACCTTTCACTAACTGCTGGAAGGAAAACGCTTGATAAATAATAAATGGACCACTACTGGATTTTGCTTAGAACCATCTTTTAATTAAAAGAACTAAGCGACTAGAAGGTCAGGTTACTGACATTTCAGTTCCAGTTCAGAAAAAGCATCAGTCGAGGGTAAAACTATACCCCAAATGTAATTTCATTGTCAGCTAGCATTTAAGGAAGATCCCTTCTCTGTAATCTGCACCGATGGGCGGGGGGCTGGGCGGGGGGGGGGGGCGGGGGGACCACGGCAGCGGCATTGGTAGGAGACTGAGCGCTTAACTTCCTGCCTCCCTTGCCTTCCCCTAGCAACCTTTTAATTTTCATGCTGCAGCAATAAACACTTGTCTGGTTCAACCTCTCCACAGAAACTGCTCCAGTGCTGGGCTCATCCAATCAGAGACCCGCTTGCCACACTGAGCGCCACCCTGGGAGTGACAGGAAAGCCATTTCCTGTCTTTTCCACAGGAGGGCAAGTGCCCTTCCTCCATCAGCCAAGGTGACCTCCACCAAGTTGTTCACTGAACCTGCTCAGGCATCTGTCTCGTCGAGCCCCATCAAAAGCTCAGAATGCATGATTAACCCAGCCAGTCAGTCTCCCACCTTTTGGCAGCTCTGGGATAGAGCTCAGGAGCAACATCCAACCCCACAGACACAGACACACACGCACACACACCCGACTCACATTTCCTTGTTCCCAGCTCCGCAGGGCCAGCTTGCTTGCACTCTGAGCCTCCTGTCGCATGCCGCAGCTCCCAGGTAGTCAGGGAAAGGGACGGCCCAGTTCTGAGCCTAGAAGGACAAACGAGGCTGCACAACACGAGTGAGCCTCGTCTGGGTGCCCAAGAACAGAGGCGGGCATCAGGGCTGGCCTCAGAGAAAGCCTTATCCTCCTACTTGAATCGGATGATAAGGTTCTCATCCCACTCTGAAAAGAAAGAAGCCGGCGAGTGTCTTCAAGTCATTCAGCCGTCATTTATTTTTGTTTATTTGACTGTGTCGGTCTTAGTGGCCGGTGGCACGTGGGATCTTGTCTTCGATGCGGTGATCTTCGTTGCCGCATTGGAGGTCTTTACTTGCTGCCATGCAAGATCTTTAGTTGCAGCATGTGGGATCCAGTTCCCTGACCAGGGATCGAACCCAGGGCCCCTGCACTGGGAGCGTGGAGTCTTAGCCACTAGACCACCAGGGATGTCCCCAGCCATTATTTAGGGAGAGGGTATCCTAAGAAAACCAAGAATTCTTCGGAGGCACAGTCTTGCCTGTAATACCAGTTTCACTATCAGAGAACAGGATATTGAGTATTAAACAAATGGTCCCCAATCTTACAACAGCTTGCTTACAATTTTTCAACTTTACAATGGTGTGAAAAATCTGCATGCCGTAGAAACTGTGCTTTGATTTTGGAACCTTGATCTTCTCCTAACCTAGCGATACGTACATGATACTCTCTTGTGATGCTGTCGGCCAGGCAAGCGCAAGGGTAAACAACCGATACTCTGACGACCATCCTGTTTCTCACTTTCAGTACAGTATTCAACAAACTGCATGAGATATTCAACACTTTATTATAAAATAAGCTTTGTCTTAGAGGATTCTGCCCAACTGTAGGATAATGGAAGTGTTCTGAGCATGTTTAAGGTAGGCTGGCCTAAATTCTGATGTAGAGGGGAGGTAGGTGTATTAAATGCAATTTAAACTTATGATATTTTCAGCTTATGATTTGTTTGTGGGAACTTCACCCCATCATAAGTTAAGGAAGACTACACAAAATTACAAAAAGAGTTGGGCTTGCCTTTTAAGGATACACGGTCAAGGATCAGTTCTACCCGCAGGACTTCTCCGGTGGTGCAGTTGTTAAGACGTCCCCTTCCAATGCAGGGGCTGGGAGTTTAATCCCTGGTCAGGGAGCTAAGGCACTAAATCCCACATGCCTCACAAATAAATAAATAAATAAAATAAAAGCAATATTGTGACAAGTTCAATACAGGCTTTAAAAATGGTCCACATTTTTTAAAAAACCTTTAAAAGAAAAGTACCCAACAAAAGCAAACAAAGAACTGTATAAAACCTGGTAAATGCAGGACCACTGCAACAAGCCTCACTATTTAGACGCAGGAATACGCCAGACCTGTTTCCTTTGCTAACATTCTTACTCCCCAGTCCTAAGCACTCACCTGGTTCAGCTCCCACATCCTGCGTCTCCCTCCTCTTCCCTTGAAAGCTCATTCGTTCTCCTGGCTCCAGCCCTTCCCTGTGCTAAGGTTTCCTCCCCATCTCCCAGACCTCCATCCCGTAACTCTGTCTGCCTCTTGAATGCTGTCCTCTAACTCAGCTCTCTTCCCCGCCTTGACCTCTGTTAGTGATGTCACTATTCTTCCGGTACTTAGGTTGGCAAGCTTAGAGTCTCTGCCTCCAGGTGGGATGGCTGCAGAGACCGAAGTCTTTCTGACATGTTTCTTCCTCCCTCCCTCACTGCCCACCCCCCACCCCATTCTGTCTGTCACATCTGGCCGAATCTTCCTTTGACCTGACACTGTCTTCACTATGTTATTTCTCTGCTCCAATCTTCTTACACCCACTCAACTCCTCTGTGTAGTTAGGGAGGCCACGGTGATCTGATCCCATCCTATCTGTTCAAACCTGTTTTCCACTGCTCCTCAAGAGAGTAATAAAGGTACCCATCACACATATTACAAGTGAGTTTTGTGTTCATTCTCTCAAGTAATTCTCATAGTATTAACACTAACTGGAAGCCAAAAAGGCAAACACCATCCCTATTTCATAGTCAGACAGACCATGATGGGCTCAAGGTCACACCAGTAAAAGCTGGAAAAACCGGAACTAGAACCCAGACCTGCAGACGCATCTTGGGCAGATTTCACTGTTCCTTGGCGGCAGCTCAGCAATCCCCCATGGAGGGCCCACTGCTGATTAACTGCTTCAGTGTGTACACATAGGATTTCTGCCCTTGTTCCCGCTCTGAGTGGGAAGAGGAGCGCTACCCTGGCATGGAAGACTGGGGCCAACCAGAGTACAAACAGAGGACCTGGGACTGCAGTGAGCACAGCCTGGAAGGGGCTCAGTGGGGGCTTGAGACCTGACGTGAATGTTAGTAAAGCTTTTGAGCACAGATACCATGTGAGAAGGCCAACGAATGGTTTTCAAAGACCGTGGTGGCAGGTAGGTGTTCTTGGCAGAAAAAGCAGCAGGCACACTTTCACATTCCTCCCACCCCCTCTTCAAGGCTCTCCAGGTCCTAGACTAGTCCAGGGCTGATCCCTCTTCCTGTCTCTCTACACTTCACTAATTCAAAAGGATTCCTGTTCATCTTGCTTTGAAAGTCACGTGATCTTCCCAACAACAAGAAGTTTCTTTAAGTTAAGAAAGAGGTCATAGGACTTCCCTCCTAGTCCACTGGTTGAGAATCCACCTTGCTATGCAGGGGACATGGTCAGGGAACTAAGGTATCACGTGCTGCGGACCAACTAAGCCTGCAGGCTGCAACTAGGCTCAGTGCACCGCAATGAAAGATACGGCATGACGCAGCGGAGACTCCCCCCCACCCCCAGCCGCGACTCAGACCTGACGCAGCCAGATAAATGAGCACATTTCTAAAGAGAATGAGACCACTCTTCCACTCTCCAAACACTATAGGGACATGGTGACGACTTTTGTTCAGTGACCATGCGAAGAGTTCTGAATGCCTCAAGGAAGCCTCACACCTTTGACCTTTTTTCCTTTTCTTTATTGGCATGCCACTCGGCTTGTGGGATTCCCCGACCAGAGATTGCATCCAGGCCCTTGGCAGTGACAGCAGAGTCCTAACCACTGAATCACCAGGGAATTTCCTTGCTTTTTCTTTTTAAAGATTTTCCACCCTGGCTTCCTTGGAAGCCTACTTTTGGTCACCCACCCCCTCATCCAGGGACTGCCAGTGGGAAGGGAGCAGATGTTCAAGGATCCTTTTAGGGGGTTCCGTTCAGGGCAGTGGAGCTCCTAGGTTCTCTCTCCAGCTCCAGGTGGGTGGGTGGGGGTGCCGAGCACACTTCCAACTTAGCCCAGCAGCTCACGGACCTCCCCTCAAATCGTGGGACCCAACCTGGCTCTGCGTGAACTGATGCTTGGCACCACCACCCAGCTGCTCACAATGGCATCCCCTTTGACGGTTTTGATCACTGGGATTCAACCTGAAGGCTTACTATGCATCCAGAGGGCCTGAGACGTGAAGCGGAGAACCAGGTATAGAGCACTACGCAGGATGTCCCCTTGTTCACACGCAAACATATTTCTGGAAACAGGTGATAGTGGTGGCCTTACGGAAGGAAAAAGGGGAGGGTCAGGGGACACAGCGGGGAGGATGCTGGCTTTTCACCATGGGCATAATTTTTAACCATGCAACCCATAAATTGTTAAGACGTTTTCACTATTACGACAAAGAAACTTTGTTGTAAATCCTAGAAGGTTTAGAAAGGTAACAAGTCGGCCCCGATTGTTCCTCTGAGAACAGAACAGTCTCTTCCAGCTGTTGAAATTCTTCTCCCAAGGCCTGGCCTGGTATTTGGCATCCAGTGTTGAATGGCCATAATCTACTTCCCCATCTAAATGCAAAGCATTCCCTAAACAAGAGGAACAAAGACAAAGGTAGGGGGTAGGGGAAGTAATATGGCTGAGAATGGCTTTTGCCTCGTATACTCCTTGACCTTCCATGACCTGAGTACTGCTTGCAAGGTGTCTGGATGGTGGGATGTGGGCCCTGCCCCTAACCTACCAGGAGACAGAAGACACTGTGCACAAAGAATAGGGGAAGAAAGCTACATGGGTTTGAAAGGAAGAAGTTTCTGAAGAAGCTCATTAATAATGGCTGAGGAGTATTTATTCAGCAAAAGATAAGAAAATGAATGAAGCAGGAGAGCTTGATACCAGGGAGGCAGGTGGATGGGGGTGGGGAGCGTCATCCCTCTCGGAAGCTCAGGTACCTACAGAGACATCATCTGAATTCATTTTTCAGCTAGATGTGATCAGTCATTCATTCAAGAAATCTTTCCTGAGCAGCCTACTATGTGCAGGTCTGCGCTGTCTCCAGCACTCAATTCATGAGATTGTAGTTCTGACCTTACTTCATCATCAGTGATAGGTCCTTGCTCTTACTGCAAAGCGCAAGTCAGCCTGGCCTCTCAAGCAAACAGTACAAAGATTATTCACAGACAGAAACAGCTGGCCAGGGAACCACATGTGATATGGGAGCGACAGTCGGATGGCCTCGAGAAAAGGAACGGACCAGAGAATCACATGTGAACACAAGGCTCCAAGCAAGCCAACTCAGAGTGAATCTCGTTCAAACAATGCTTATAAAGGTTTTCTCATGCTATTGACAATTTTTGAGTAAATTTACTTTATAAGCACCGAGGAATTCTTTATTTAATACCACCATAACATAAAACTTCACATAACTGCTTCTCCAAACCATAATACAGAGCTTTATGACAACCCAGAAGTGGGAACCCAAAGAAGGCAAACACGATGCCTCAGCGATCAGGAAACATTTACAAAGTTCGACTGTTAAAACCAGTTCAACATTCCAGTAGTGAATCCAGTCTGGATGTCAGTATACACGGTATACACGTTCTTCAGGGAGGTGAGAGGCCTTTCGACTCTTCTCCAGGTGCCTCCAGATGCTGGGCCTGTGGAACTTCTTTCAAAGGCGGGTTCTCCTCCAACGCAGTTTGGGATTCGACACCCATGGATTCAGATTTCTGGGAAACTTGACTACCTTCCTGTTGCTTAAAACACCAGATATAAGTACATCACTCAAATGTTATCAGTCAATTGGCTGAAAGTATTAATATATGACTAGGCACATTCTATCACTGAGTCAAAAATTTAGCATTACCATCTCAGGTCAAACTCAATTACACACAATAAACATGAAAACGCTCTACAGAATCACAATTTTAAAAGCCCTCACGACAATTCACTTGTTCCATGCAGCAATCCTTACCACAACATTCTAGTTTACTCAGTCTAACAGGATTTGATCCGGAACCATGGATGGAGAAAGAAAACCAAGCCTTCCTTTAACCTCCGACAGACAATCAATCCTAGTAATAGCTGTGATAATAAAATACTCACAGTCCTCGCTTTTTCTACTCGTCTTAAAATGACACCTTCTGCCAACAAAGCCTTCCCTGCTTCCACAAATAACTTCTCTTCATCTGTTTCTCCAAGTTTCTGTAGCTCAATGTACTTCTCCACGAACCTAGAATTCCAAGCAGTCACATCTTTGGTCTGTATACTGAGAGCTGTCAAATCCTGCTGTTACACAGTACCAAGTATTCCCTTAAGAGATCTTCCCACAGGAACATCTTTTTCCTCAAGTGGAATTCAACAAGCCTCCTCAAACTGACAACTAAACTCTAAAACAAGGGAAGGTAACCCAAGACTTGTAGACTGACTTACCGTTGGCAGGTAGACTTGAAGTTTGGGTTGAACAGATCAAAAGCTTTTGGACCAGATCCATAGGCTGAATAAAATTTCCTTGAAAATACAAAACAACACAATGTAAATCTCCAATTATAGATCATGGCCAAGAATGGAGTAAAGAATAATTGCTGGACCCTGAGAAATTGAGGATAACATGACTTACAGACCCTGAGCCAAACAGCTTTTGTCTTCATTAAGCAATGTGTGTGTATGGTAAATACATGAAATGTTACAGAAAGGTATCCAGAGAAAAGCAGCACTCCCCCTCACCCCTGTACCCCAATCTCCCAGTTCCCCTCCCTGTAAGCAACACTAACCAGTTTCCTGTGTATCCACCCAGGAATGTTCTATCAATATGAGCACACACATATCTATCATACCCTGTGCTCAGCCACACTGTTTAACCCCCAGGACAGTAAACACATCTCGCCTTTCTACTTAGTATTTCTCAGAGATCATGTCAACTCACTGCATGTAGACTGCTTTTAGTCCTTGGCTATTTCAGTGCTGCAGTGATTACCTTTATCTACATCTCTTGGTGTACTATGGAGTCACTTCATAAAAATGGATTACTGGGGCTTTCCTGGTGGCTCAGTGGTGAAGAACCCGCCTGCCAATGCAAGAGACACGGGCTGGATCCCTGGTCAGGAAACTCCCACATGCCACGGAGCCACTAAGTCCATGCACAACTACTGAGCCTGAGCTCTAGAACCCAGGAGCTGCAACTACTGAGCCCACTTGCCACAAATGGCACCCCACTCCAGTATCCTTGCCTGGAGAATCCCACGGACAGAGGAGCCTGGTAGGCTACAGTCCACAGGGGCGCAAAGAGTCGGACACAACTGAGCGACTTCATCCACTCACTGAAGCCCGCACACCTTAGAGCCCATGCTTCCCGAGAGAAGCCACTGCACTGAGAAGCCTGGGCACCGCGAGGGTGCAGCCCCCACTCTCCGCAACTAGAGAAAAGCCTTCGGAGCAATGAAGACCCAGCACAGCCAAAAATAAATAAATTAAAAAATTAGTTTTTAAAAATACTACTGTTGGGTCAAGATACCTTAATTTGTAATTTGACCTTCCAAACTGCCAAAATGCTTTCCAAAGGGAGGAGCTGTATCCATTTATACCCAGACAAGGGTATCAATAGGCAGATAGGAGACTGCCTATTCCCCAAACCCTGACCAAATTGTATTTCCCAACTTTTTGATCTTTATCAGTCTGACAGGTCACATACTGTACTTCCCTGTAGTTTTACTTATCAGACTCAATATCTTTTCATGTTTAAAAGCAAAAAGGAATTCCCTTTTCTGTGACCTATCTATGTTCTTTGCCCATTTTTTCCTTTTAGTTTTTTATAGACTTACAAGCAAACTTGACAGCAACATAAACAGGAAACTAGCCCTTTGTCATACACGTTGCCAAAGTTCTTCCCAGTATGTCAGCTGATTTTTCATTTTGCTTACGGTAGTTTTTATGTGCAGAAAAGTTTAATGCTTTCATTTATGGCTTCTAGATTTGGTGGGTTTTTTTTTTTAACTTAAATGTTTATTTAAATAGTTATTTGGCTATGCCAGGAATTAGTTATGGCACAAGAATCTTTAGTTACAGCATGTGAACTCTCAGTTGCGACAGGTGGGACCTAGTTCCCTGACTAGGGATTGAACCTGGTCCCCTGTATCGAGAACAAAGAGTCTTAGCCACTGAACCATCAGGAAAGCCCTGGCTTCTGGGTTTTCATGTCACATGTAGGCAGGCTTTTATCAATATCACTGGGATTATTTTTCAATTATCCCAGGTTTTCTTCTATTACTTTCATGATTTCGCTTTTTCCATTAAGGTTTTGGCTTCCTAGATGGCTCAGTGGTAAAGAATCCACCTGCCAGTGCTGGAGACAAAGGAGACTCAGGTTCTATCCCTGGGTCAGGAAAATCCCCTGGAGGAGGACATGGCAACCCACTTCAGTATTCTTGCCTGGAGAATCCCACGGACAGAGGAGCCTGGCGGGCTACTGTCCATGGGATCGCAGAGTCAGACGCAACTGGGCAAGCACACATTCCCTTTGATACACCTGAAATTTATTTTGTTGTTGTAAGTCCTTAAAATATCAAAAACAGCAAAACAAACCAAAAAAGCCAAAAAGGATAAAGGTTCAAAAAACTATTTAAGTCCACAGTGTTATAATCTGGGCATTACGAGTAACAAAAGAGAACGCAGTAAAATATTCCATTCTTCAATGACCACCACCCAGTTCCACTGCCACGTACACAGCAGAAGCACAAACGATGTTAACATACAAATAACCCTGAGAGCATCCCAACCAAGTGAATGGAATGGGCCTGAGCAGAAAGTACTGGAAAAACATTTAATGTCCTAAAGATCTCTGAAAATTTCCAAATAGAGCCAGAACATACTTGTTCTCCTACCTCAGAGGTGTGTTGGGCAAGGGGGGCAGTATGGTGTTCCTCGAGTGAAAGGTGGGTGCCTGGACCTCAATAAAGAATATGATGACTTTCTAAGTTTTTTTCTTATTCAGGAATTGGGGCAAGAATAAGGGATATGTATTCATTTCAATTAGACAGTCTCTGATCCTAACATTCCAGATGTTAAAAACTGACATCAGTATTTAAGGGAAAGAGATTTGTCCTGTGAATTCCCAGTCAAGTTGACCTCCTTGAGCCTCATAGTTCTCATGACTAAAACGGAGAGGATACCTATCTTGCAGGGTTAGAGTAAGACCTAAACTTTCACATTACATTCAGTAATGTTTGAAGTAATGTTTGTTAGGGGCTTAACACAGTGCCAGCGACCAAACAGATGCCCAGAAACAGGTAACTAGAACTGCAATGGCTGGTCAGCTGCTGGGCACCAGGTTCTACTCCGAACTTCTGCTTCTCTGTCCTGGGGGAGGGGCACTGATTCCCTAATCTGGCCAGATGGACAAGACCACCTACACAGGGCAAGCCCTTACTCAATTCCTATTTAAGTGGCCAGTCTGCTGGCTAAACCTTTTCTTCTGAAGTTGGGCCGCCTCTGGCCCACCGCATGGGCTCCACACTCACGCTCTAATCTGATCCTCGTGGTAAAAGATGTCCTGGGTAGGAGATTTAGCTTTGCCATATCGCAAGCGAGGCCTTCGGAAGACTGGCTCCCGCAGTGGAGGGAAGGCGTTATATATGTCAAACCAAAGGGGTTTCTCCTTCAGCACCCCAGCCCGAATCAGGTCTCGCGTCCTAAGGAAGGGTAAAGAACAAAGGTCAGTAAGTGACAACAGCCTGTCTGAGCGCCTGATGCAGCCTGAGACACTGGCAGGGTCGCGGAGTCCAGAAGACAACCGGAAGGAGGGCAGGTAGGGGGTCCTCTACCCGCTAAATGGTAGAATGTTTCCAAGCTCCAAACCAACCGAACAGTGCTCAGGGTTAATCCACCTTCTCATGTGCGTTCCACTCCCCTCGCCTCACCCACGTCCCATCAAGGACAATGCAAAGACTGTTCTGGCCAGGCCCAACAGCCCCATCCTCCCTTACTTCTCCCAGAGACCTACACTTGGAGCTCGGCTGGTAAAGAATCCGCCTGCAAGGCAGGAGACCCCGGTTCAATTCGTGGGTCGGGAACATCCCCTAGAGAAGGGATAGGCTACTCATTCCAGTATTCTTGGGTTTCCCTGGTGGTTCCGATGGTAAAGAATCGCCTGCAATGCGGGAGACCCAGGTTTGATCCCTGGGTTGGGAAGACCCCCTGCAGAAGGGAAAGGCTACGCAACGCACTCCAGTATTCTGGCCTGGAGAATTCCATGGACTGTGTAGTCCAAGGGGTCGCAGAGTCGGACACGACTGAGCGACTTTCACTTCATTTTCCACTTGGAGAGCGGAAAGGTGCGATCTTGAACGTGCGAGCTAAGAAATTCGAGGGGTGACGCAGCCAAGCACAATTTTTCAGAAGCAGGACAAAGCACGAGAGGGGCCTGGCCAGGATCAGACCCACCCAAGAAAGGGCGTAAAAGGGGGAGACGCCCTCGCGCCGTCGGCACACCCCCGGCTCCGAGCACGCACCGCGTGAAAACGCTCCCCACGGTTTCCAGCCTGCTCCCCGCCATGCCCGGGGCCTTGGATCCCGCGCTGTCCCTGTACCGGAACCGGAAGCGCCTGCGGCAGGTAAAGTGGGAGAAAGTCGCGGGCCGAGCCACCGATCGCAGTGCCCGGGTTGCGGCTTCAACGGGAGGGCGGGGCCAGGCAGAAGCAAAGGATGGCCGAATCCCCGCACCCTCGGCTACTCGCCAGGCTCAGACAGGAGCACTCGATAGCCGAGCCGCCAGGGCGGGAGAGAGCCACAGCCGGGCAAAAGCAATACATGACCGATCCAGGGGAGGGGTTAATTGTCGCTTTACCCTTTCTGGCCACCGCTGCCTTCAAGGAACGAGGGAAGATGATGGGGAGGGAGTAGGGAGAGGCAGCCTAGGTCCTGAGGGAGCCAACAAGGCCAGGAATTCATAAGGCAGAGATCAGAGATCACCAGCTCTAGGCTCCGTCTGCGACTCATTTTGGTTGGAGTCACATGTGGTGACCCAAGGACGGAAGAGCAGATAACCAAGGAGGGTCTTGGAACGCAGGAACGGAAAAACCAGACCCTCATCGTCCTCCCCTCGCCCACGGTGTAACTATTAATGGAACAGTATAACCTGTCTCGCCTCCTGCCCCGTAGGGGGGAGGCATTTGCCCTACTCTTTCCCCCATCCAGTATAGGAGCCTCATCCAATCAGCAAATGCCCCGCAAGACCCCTATCGCACTCCTTGTACCCTGGCTATAAAAGTGGACTAAGGACCCCCCTGAACTGAACTGAAGGACCCCCCTCCCCATTCAAGGTCGGTTCTCCCTTGAATTGGCTCGCCGTTCTAACAGCATCTCCCACTCTAATAAGCTTTATTCTTCTTTCATTCTGTCTAATGTCTGGAAATTCTTTTCCAACCCGCGCCACGATATCACGGTCTACGCAGAAGGAAACCGAGCCCCGTGGAGGGACGTCACCAGACCAGGGTCACTCTGGAGCCCAAGCCTCCTTCCTGCATCTCCTGCCCTTAAGCGCTCCCCACTAAACCCTTAGGCCCTGAAGCGCCACCTGCATCCGGTCGCTGCAGACAGCTAGTGTCTTCTCCCCTGGAGGCGTCGCTAGCTAGCTGCTCCTTGGAGCTTGAAAAGTGAAAGTGTCCGGAACAAACAAATTCCGAGAAGGAAACTCAAAAATCTGGGGGAAATACACTCTCAGGATAACCTTTTAGCCCAATAATCATACTTCGCGTAAAGTATCCTGTAGAAATTAAAGCACAGTTTCACAAGGATATTTGTGCAAGGACCGTCGCTGCAGCATTGTTTGTAATGCACCCTCCCATCCATCGAATGGGAAATGGCTGGAAAACTATGCTTCATATAATCTGTGGAGTCTTATGCAGCTATTAACACCAACGAGCTAGACCCACATGTATTGCCGTAGACGAATGCCCGTGACTTACTGTAAAATGAAAAAGGAACTCGCAGAGAAGCATCTTTAACCTGCTACAAGGAGAACGTTTTCCAGTGTTTGTGTTTGCATGGAGATAGAAACTATGTGGAAAGGCGCCCATGGGCTGTGAAAGTTGATGATCTCCAGTGAGATTGCAGGAGGGGAAGAGAGACTTTTTTTCTTTATGTGTCCTTCAGAGTTTGACCTGTGAAGAGTCTATATTCATGGGTGTTTTTTTTTAAGACAGAGGTCTTCTGGGGCGGTGGGGGCAGCTGTGCTGGGTCCCCATTGGTGTGTGGCTTTCTCTGGTTGCAGCTGAGTAGGGGCTGCTCTGGTTGTGCCGTGAGGGCTTCTCATTCTGCAGCTCCTCTTGTCGTGGGACACAGGCTCTAGGGCGTTCAGGCCGCAGTCATTGCAGCTCCCTGGCTCCAGAGCGCCGGCTCAGCGGTTGTGGCACACGGGCTTGGTTGCTCCCACGCCTGTGGGATCTTCCCAGGCCAGGGATCAAACCCGTTTCTCCTGCACTGCAGTGGATTCTTTACCACGGAGCTGCCAGGGAAGCCCCTGCATTCACTTCTGAACTTTTGAATCTAAGGGAAAAGCTCTTGGGAAAGACTCTGATGTGGGGAAAGATTGAAGGCAAAAGAAGAGGGCGGCAAAGGATGAGACAATTGGATAGCATCACCGATTCAGTAAACATGAACTTAGGCAAACTCCAGAAGATAGTGAGGGGCAGGGAGGACTGGCGTGCTGCAGTCCATGGGGTCGCAAAGAGTCAGACATGACTTAGTCAACAGAACAACAACAAATCCAAGGAAATGTTTTGAATCACGTACATACAAGCTCTCTCTCAGGAGTCCAGTATCTTTATCAGCAAGAAAAAGTGTCAAGCCATCCCAGAGTCCTCTTCTAGGAGGCTGGTGAGGTGCAGGAGGGGATTGTCTCATAAGCTGTTACTGTGTCTTTGTGTTATCTCACTGAATCCACACACCTATCCACAAGCGGCTGTTGTTATCCTCATTATAGATGAGAATGTGAGGCCACAGGGGGTTAAGTTACTTGTCTGATAAGTAACAGTCAAAGCTAGGCCTCCAGCCCCGCCTGGGTACTTTCTGGGACTCCACAATGCCCCTTACCGGTGCCTCCAGCTGGAGACTGGTGGGCTGAGGAAGACAGGCAAAACAGGCCCCAGGGGCCGGGGACAGGCTGATCTGAGGCCAGGGGCTGAGAGCGGGGTTTCACGGCTGCCTTGGGACCCTCTGGAACAGGGAAGAGACAGCATAGGCCTGGCCGCTGGGCCGAGCATGAAGTCCTAGGCAGGTCTGTAAGACCTTGCTCTAGGAAGCGTAAACACGCTCCCAGCTAAATATAGTCTTTCCAGGCTTCAAAACAAGCTTCTAATTCTGTCCAAGTCAGAGCCAGCTGCCAACCCCGACCACAGACACACTTCCCTTCTCCCACTCAGGCCTGCCCCGCGGGCCACCGCCATCACCCAGTTACTGCTGCTAAAGAATGAGAAGGGCTCATTCCAAGTTCAGGGAGGGGAGCCAAAGACCCAAACCGTCTGTGGGGGAGGGATTGCAAGGGGGCAGTTTTCTCTTGAGATCTTCTTCGGGAAGTCCCTTCCTCTTCTGAGCCTTCAAAGTTTCCCCTCCAGCATCCTATTTCATGCTTCTGTAACTGAGAACAGAATATTAATGGGTAGAGTAAGGGTGGGCTTTCCAGGTGGGGCTACTGGGAAAGAAGCCGCTTGCCAATGCAGGAGACATAAGAGATTCCGGTTCAAGCTGATCTCTGGGTCGGGAAGATCCCCTGGAGGAGAAAAATGGCAACTCACTCCAGTGTTCTTGCCTGGAGAATCCCATGGACAGAGGATCCTGGCGGGTTACGGTCCATGGCGTCACAAAGAGTCAGACACGACTGAAGTGACTTAGCACACACACATGCACACACACACACACACACACACACCCCAAGATGGATTGGGAAGCCTCTGAGCCTGCAAGGGGAAGTGTGCACTCCCGTGAGCATTCGCTCTTCACGCAGGAGAAGCTAGGGGCAAGCAGAATGGACAGTAAGGGTTTTCTGTCTCCTTACCCAGGCCTCTCAAGGCTGCAAAAGCTGATGCACCCACGCCAGGCACCACTCTAGAGACCTGGATTGTCTCCTCCCATTGTTCAACTCCCTGAGGCCATCGGTCAGGTCCTGACTGTCGTACAGATGAGAGACTAGAGCTTGTAAACTCCAAAAGGCCATGCTTGCTGCGCGCTCAGTCACTTCAGTTGTGTCCGACTCTTTGCGCCCCCATGGACCGTAACCCGCCAGGCCCCTCTGCCCATGGGATTCTCCAGTCAAGAGCAGTGGAGTGGGTCGCCATGCCCTCCTCCAGCCAAAAGGCCATATTCCTTCCATGACACCACTCAGCCCCATTTTGTCCCACCGTATCACACGGTAGATGTGCCCACTAATCCTAGCATCTTGGGGACTCAGGTAACTTTTCAAGACTCTTTCCCCAGCTGACATCTGTCAGCTATCTAAGTGGCCTGTTGCCAGATTAAAAGCGACCGTTCGTGTAAAGCACGAATCACAGTGCCTGGCACACGGCGGGGGCTGGTGAGTAACAAACAAGCCTAGTGGCTGTCACGGCCTCACTCTTGCGGTCATGTCCTGTAATCCACTGATTGCCACCTGAGACTTTAGCCTTTTGATACTGTTTCATAGATCACCTTAATGTTTTCTTCTCTTGTTAAATGATCCATTTGTCCCAGAAACATTTCGGCACCTACCTGACCCGGTGCTGAGTCCTGGAGAAACTGGCTGTCTGGAGAGGAAGACAAGAGAGGGAAATCCATAATTGATGTCATACGCTGAATAATTTATTGACACTGTTGACTGGCTCGGGCTGCCATAACAAAAGACGACAGGACAAATGCCTTGAACAACAGAAATCTATTGTCTCACGGTTCTGGAGGCTGGAAGTCAAGAGATCAAGGTGTTGGCAGGGTTAGTTTCTGCAGAGGTCTCCCTCCCGGGTTTGGAGACAGCTGTCATCTCCCCCGAGCTTCACACGGTCTTCCCTTTGTGTGAGTCTGTGTCCTCTGCTATGACCTCACCACACTGGATTCTGGCCCAAACTAATGACTTCATTTTAACTTAAATGCCTCTTTAAAGAGGCTATCTCCAAACACAGTCACATCCTGAGGTACTGGGACCTCCGCGAATGAATTTTGGAGGAACACAATTCAGCCCACACCCCTGAGCAGCAAGTACTTGTACTGAATATTTCCATTTTCCCTCCCAGGGCCACACCCTCTCTGTGTCCTTCTCACCCTGCTCTGTACGCCCGGAGGCTGACTTCTAGGACTGCATCCTCCAGCCCCTTGCCCTCTGCTCCCAGTCGGGTTCCAGTTATCACCAATGGGTGGCATTGGCCTGGGACAGGGAAGAAGAAGGAGATAGAAGTTGCTCCCCACCCCTGCCATCGCCCCCTCCCTGTACAGTCCAGGACCATAAAGTCTGCAGGGCAGCCTCTTCATGCCCAGCTCTCCCCAGCTTCCAGCCTTTGTCACCTCCCTTCCCTTTAGGCCTTGACACGGCCAACTGTGCCCGTCTGTGCCAGCTGTAGGGGCCAGGCCACCCTGGTGACTTCCCTACACTCTGCCCACATCTTTGTAATTAGTGCCCAGGAGTTTGTCTGTCTGAAAGAAAGAGCTTTTCCAGTGGCAGAACAGCTTTGGCAAGTCGATGAAATCCTGATCACTGCTGCTCGCCTTTGGTGGGGGGCCAGGGTCAGGGAGCAGCTAGCTGTTGCTTTGAGAGAGGAGGCAAGCAAGGACATACATTCAGTCCACAGGACAGGGCCCAGGAAGGTGAAGCGCATGGAGGCGGGCGGGTCCTCAAGGAAGCAGCAGGAGGGTCCCCTCTCACCTCCTGGCCCAAACCCTCCCTGATTTGAGGCCCACGCCTCCACTTCCTCTCACAGTCAGCCGGGAAGGTGTGTCAGGCCAGCACACACTCCACCGGACTGCTGTGTCCCCGGGGCCTGTTCACTCCCTCAGCTTATCGCTCCCATATGGCCTGCCTGGTGTTGTAACACTGCTTGTCTGAGTCTGGGCCTCTTTGAAGCAGCAACCAGGATGCTTATCTCTGCCTCCTGACACCCAGCCTGGTGCTGAGCCTAGAGCTGACTCTTTGAAAGAATTTCCTCCTTGAACAGCACCGAGAAATAAAACCAAGATAGGGCAAATGAGGATGCGGTGATCTCAGCGCTCCTCACTGGAGGCCTTCCCTGGGTACACCCAGCGCTCCTCGCTGGAGGCCTTCCCTGGGTACACCCATGGGGAGAAAGCTGTGGTTCAGTGGAAGCAGTCCTCCACCCCATCATGCCCTGGCTCACTTCCAGTCCCGGCTGTCTTCTGTGCCTCACTGACAGATCCCTTTTACAAACCTCTGGGCCTCAGCTTTGTCATCTGTGAAATGGGCAACATCATAGCACCCACCACATAGCCTTGTTGTAAGGAGTCAGGGCACTCCCTTTAAGCACTGCAAAGTGCTTAAAACCATGCCCGGTATATAGTAATTGCTCAACAAATAGGAGTAATGATGATAATGACTTCTGACCATTCCATGCCTAAGAGCAATAAATCACAACTTATTCAGTCGTGTGTGTGTTAGTTGCTAAGTTGCGTCTGACTCTGTGACTGCATGGACTGCAGTCCACGAGGCTCCTCTGTCCACGGGATTCTCCAGGCAAGAATACGAGTGGGTCGCCATGCCCTCCTGCAGGGGATCTCCCCAACCCTGGGTCTCCCGCAATGCTGGCAGATTCTTTACCATCTGAGCCACCACGGAGCACACCTAACAGTTTTCAAGGCATTTTCACATGGCTGCCCATTCAATGCTTCAGCAAACAGCAGCTTTATCCCCAAGAATAATCCAGTTCAGGCAAAGGAGAGAGAAGCACTTTATGCCTACCTGCCCTGGGAGGTCTCACAGTATCACCGTGGCTCCTCTGGTAGCCAAGGAAATAGGAGCCAGTTAGTCCTGACCTCTGGTTATCAAAATTAAAGGGCAGTTGGAATCACCCTATGGGGTTTTCTCAGCAGATGAGACCCTTGAAAGCACACATTTCAGGGCTGGTGTGGGCCCTTCTTTTCTTGGGGAAAGCAGAGCCCTCCATCTTTAATGTGCCCTTGAAGCTTCTAGAATTCTTAGAAAATGCAGATTCTGACTCAGTAGGTCTGGAGTGATGCCTGAAACTCTGCATTTCTAACAGACTTCCAGGCTGACACCAAGGCTGCTGGTCTGCAGATAAGAGCCATAAACTTGTCCAAGCTTGCCCCAGACTTTCCTGGTTTAGCACTGAAAGTTTTACATCGGAGGAAACCACTCATTCCTGGAAAACCAGAACAGTTGGTCACTGTATCCACAGACCACACTTTGAATGGCAAGGTCAGAGCAAGGCAGGCTTGTGCTGAGTTTGTATTGAGCTCCACCAGTACTTCTTGCAGAGTCCCTGGAATAATCCTCCTGGATTGGTTTTTTTAAAAAAAATTGTGACTCTATAGAAATGACAGGCAGCGTAGATGCTAGTTTTGTGGGGCCTGAAGCTTATATAATCTTAGTGACCCTCTTAAGAAAAAAAAAGTACAAAAATACCTTTGCAAATTTTACCAAACATAAGACCATGTGAACAGAGTAAACATCCTCTGTCTGTTTGGCTTGAGGAAAAAACAGGTGCTGAGGTCTCCCTTCTGGGATGGCGGTGGTCTGGCCTTGCAGTGACCAGCAACCGCCACTTCTGAGAGACAGCCACCAGGTGGCAGTAGACCCACACAGCCCCCTCAACACCCCACCTCCCCACTACCAGCTCCAGAAACATCTACACCTTCCTCCAGCTGGCCCAGCGAGCCAGGTCAACAAGTATCAGTCTAAGGCTGTGATACTGGACAAAGCGGTGCAGCGCTTCTCCCTCAGCAGCACATCTGCCGTTTGACGGAAATGCTGAGACCGTTTCTGTTACTAAAACCAGACAAAGGATGCTAATAGCTGACTTTTGGGCATGCTGTTGGAAAGGCTTTGAAGCAGGTGGACCTTTCTGGGCTCTACAGACTGCATTTATGCAAGGGTTCTAAGTCTTACCACCTGTTCCCCCACCCGAGTGTATCACCTAGTGTTCAGGCACCAGCTCAGAGTTCCACTGAAAGTGAAATTCACTCAGTTGTGTCTGACTTCTTGTGACCCCATCGACTATACAGTCCATGGAATTCTCCAGGCCAGAATACTGAAATGCGTAGCTGTTCCCTTCTCCAGGGGATCTTCCCAACCCAGGGATCGAACTCAGGTCTCCGGCATTGCGGGCAGATTCTTTACCAGCTGGGCCCCCAGGGAAGCTGCCTGGGTTCAGATTCTGGTAGTACCACTTACTGAATAAGGACCTGATCTTCTCTGTGCTCCAGCTTCCTGATCTAGGAAATGGAAGTATTAATACTGACTTCATAGCATAGTTGCGTGGCAAAATAATGTGAACAAAGCACCCCCCAAAAGTGACTGACATACAGTAAGCAGCTCTCAGTATCTTCATTTCATATCATGCCTGCCTTCTTCAAACCAAGTTCTCTTGTGTTTCGTGCAGCCTCAACCCTCTAGCCGGTGCCTCAGGACACTAGAGAGGGGCTTCCCTGGCAGCTCAGTGGTAAAGAATCCACCTGCCGATGCAGGAGACGTGGATTCAATCCCTGGTCTGAGAAGATCCCACGTGCCTTGGAGCAACTAAGTCTGGGAGCCACTCTACTGCGCTTTAGAGCCTGGGAGCCGCGACTCCTGAGCCCAGCGTGCCACAACTGCTGAGGCCCATGCACCCTAGAGCTCACGCTCTGCAATGAGCAGCTCACGCACCACAACTAGAGTGGCTCCCGCTCATGGAAACTAGGGAAAACCCTGCACAACAGCGGAGACCCAGCGCAGCCAGAAATAAACACGTGAGCCCAGCGGGAGGCTGAGACCCCCCTGTGGTCATCAACAGCCTAGTTCCTCTGGACACAGCACTCCCTAGTCCTATGAGCTCCTCTCAAGCTGGGACTGAGCCCCGAGGACAGCAAAGCATAAAAAGTGGGAGGGGCTCTGGTTGGACCAAAGTCCAGATAGTCGGGCTCATTTTTGCAGACGATAAATCTTCAGGTATCACCTTGTGGACCCCAAGAGCCCAGAACCCACAGATGAGCAGAATGGGAAGGTAGATGGCTGGGGCAGTCACCTGGCCCAGCCGGACGCCTTCCTGGGTGCTCTAGATACTGTTCAGCCAGGAGGAACTCGTGGAGCAGGGGCTTCCTCTTCTGCACCCCTGCAGGGCCTGGTAAGCTTTCTTTGCCTTTGTTGGCAAAGTGATGTCTCTGCTCTCTAATATGCTGTCTAGATTTGTCATAACTTTCCTTCCACAGGGCAAGTGTCTTTTAGTTTCCTCTTGGTTTGCCGAGGCCCAGATTCAACTTCCCAGGTGACAGTGGTCAAGAATCCCTCTGCCAATGCAGGAGATGCAAGAGACGAGGGTTTGACCCCTTGGGTCAAGAAGATCCCCTGGAGCAGGAAATGGCAACCCGCTCTAGTACTCTTGCCTGGAAAATTCCATGGACAGAGGAGCCTGGCAGGCTACAGTCCACAGAATCACAGAGTAGGATGCAGCTGAGCACACAAACTCCAGGTCTGTCTGGGGCATCAGCGGGTATGTCCATCTAGGAGACCAACTTCATCTACCTGGGCTGGGGGTAGGGCAGGGGTCCGAGCAGAATGTTTTCTTAGGGGAGGCAGGAGGGAACCGCATTATTGTTTATCCAGAAGAAAGGCCACTGTACTCCAATACAGCATTGGAAGAGACTTGGCCCGGGTGACTTCGAGCCCAGAATCGAGATATGTGTGGTTGAAGCCACAAGGAGGCCCACCGCTCAATACCAGGAAGAACTTTTTAACCTTGAGAACTGCCCTGTCTGAAAAGGGCATCAGCTCCCTCCTTGGGCAGTGAGCTCCCTGGCCCGGAAGGCAGTAGGGAGAAAGCCAGAGAGATTTGAACTGGAAGATCTCTGTGGGCCCTTTGAAGTCTGAGACTGCACATTCCCACAGCCCCAGGCGGCTGATACTCTGGCAGCTTTCTGTTTATTTAGGGAGGTGATCGGCTGGAGCTTCTGCAACAGACTGTCGGCAAGCGGTTTACCTTCCCAGGCAGACAGGAAAGCGGGCCGCCCAGCAGGCGGGCGAGGCTGTGGTGCAACACGGGTGTCACTGGGCCTCTGAGAGGCCACACCCCGGGCCTGCGTTAGCTGTGGGTGCGCCAGGCCGGCGGCCCTGGGGCGTGGGGTGCCCGAGGATGCGGGGTGCAGAGAGGAGAAGAGGGTCAGCTCAGGCGCCGTCAAGTCAGAGCACCAAGAGAACACCAAGTCTTTATTACACCAATTCCTACGAAACAGCTCCAGGAAGAAACCCACAGGAGGACAGGCAGAACTAACAGGGTCACACGCATGGACTGGGGCTCCCCTCTATCGTGCGGGGCTGCGGGGAATCAGTGGGGAGCCGAAGGGCAACTGCACTTCCGCGCAACGGGGAGGCGGCCAGGGTCCCCCCAGCCCCGGGCACCGTGTGGGGCACGCCAGGCCCTCTTTATCTCAGGGTGACTTGCGGTCACCCAGCCCTAGCGGGCCTGCCGTCTCCTCTTAACGCCCCAACGCTGTGCAGCTGGGCGGACTCCCCGCTCCAGCTGGAGCCTCTTACCCACCCAGGCTTCCCCCAGGTCAGCACACCCCCATCTCCAGGCGGGGGGCCACAGAGGCGGGGCTGGCCGCCCCCCAGCCCTCCCGCTGGCAGTGGCTGGTGCTGGCTCAGGTCCATAGGTCCCTTGTTCACCTGGCCATTCACCCTGTTGCTCTTGGCAAGGGGCACCCAGGACGCCCTTGTGGCCCGGGGCTGCAGGCCGGCTGGCAGCCTCCTCTTCGTGCCCCCCAATCCCACACCTTCCCGGGGTTACCAAGAAACTGATCGCTGCCCACCCGGAGGCAGCAGAACGTCTAGTCCAGGTGGGAGCTCAGCGTCGCTGGACAGGGGCTACAGGATCCCATCCAGAACCAGCTTTTTGTCTTCTGCCAAACTGAAGACCCCCCCGCCCGCCCGACCCTGCCCCCGCTGGAATCCTCCAGCTCCAGGGTGGCCTGTCTCCGGATCCCTCTGAGGACCCTTGCCAGCCCCCAACAGAGGCAGCAAGGAGCTCATGCGGAACAGGCGGCCCGTCACCCCTCAGACAGGGCTCCAGGGACGGCCCAGGGCTCTGTGCAGCGGAGGGCCACTGAAAGGCAGGTGGCCACAGGGAGGAAGGGCCCCAGGTGCCCAGAGGGAGCGGGGGTGAGGGCGGGGGGGTCAGGCCATGTCTGTGGTCTCTCCTGCAGGACAGGAGGGAGGCAGGAGCTCCACCCTCAGGCCAAGAAGGCTCTGGTAGGATCATCCTCCCCTTTTGGGTATTCCCACCTTGCCTGCTTTCTGTTTTGTTGGGTTTTCTTTTTCCAACAGAAGAGGGGTTAGCTCCTGCATCTCCATCCATTCCCCCTAGAACAGCCTGGTTACAGAGGCGCTGTGGTTGGCTGCTGCCTCCACCCTCCTCCCTTCCTGCAATCACAGCGGGCAACTTGGAAGTTCTGAGTCCCTTGGAAAGTGGCAGTGGCTGGGCTGGACTGTGGCCAGAGAATCACCAGGCCTCAGAACTGAAGCACCATCTGTCCGACGGCAGCTGGGATGCCTCTGCCAGTCGGATCGCCCCCGGCAAGGAGGAACTGCTGGTATCTGGAAGGAGAGAGGATGGGAGAGGTCTTTTTCAACAGAGCCCCGTGGTCTTCCCTCATCACTAGCTCCTGGAGAGAGAGTCCAGGGCACAAGCTTCTAAAGACAGGGGCCCTCTCCTTCCCCCAGGGACTCTGTGTCAGCCTTGGAACTTGGGCTAGGGTCACACACGCCAATCCAAGGTCTAGAAACATCCCAACGTGCAAACCAGGGGGGCCTCCGGCTGCTAGAGGTGGAGTGGGGGTCTGGAACTCCTGGTGGATGTGAAGCTTCTGTCCGTAGAGGGCTGAGAACTGTGCCGGCTGCCTGACCTCTTCTGTGACCAGACGCAGCGGGAACTCAGCAGAACTACACGAACTATACCCAGGGCGCTTGTAGGGGCAGAAAAGCAAAATGGGGCCGGAACTTGGTGGGACCCCGCACCAAGCCAAAGAGCCTTTATGTAGAAGACCCGTTCAGAGAGCGAGGGAGAAGCGGGACTCAAGAGGCGTCCTGGTGATGGCTGAGAGGGCAGGGGCAGGGAAGAGCCCACAGCAGTGAGCCAGGTGGCGAGAGTCCGCAGGGTGGTGATGAGAGGGATAAAGAAGAGAAGTGAAGGGGGGGGTGCTTCGGGAGGAGGGGACTCTCTGGCTTCAGTGAGCGGACAGCTGGGGCGAGGAAGACCGTGGTGCGCACAGTGGGGGCTGTGGGACAGATCTGGAGAACCACCACGGAGAGTCAGGCTTTGGAGCCAACCACACACGAGGGTTGCCGTCAGAGAGGCTGGTGGCACGGCTGGGAGAGTGGGGCGAAGGGAGACTTTGAGGGGGGTCAAGACCAGAGCTGCCAGGAGCGCTGGGGGCCCAAAGGCACACAGAGAAGCAACAGCAGACAGAAAGGGGGCCCAGGATTGCTGGGGCCACAGGAGGCTGCGGGGAGACAATGGGCACAGCGGGCAGAAGACAGCACCGGGGGCGGATCGGTCAAAGGCCCCCGAGCAGGCAGGTGACCGTGAGTCAGTCTGGGAGTAGGGGGCAGCCAACCCAGCGTGGGCGAAGGAGGGTGCGGCTTCTCTGCAGGTTGGGTGGCTCAAAGCATATTGAGGACTCGTGGCTTTTAAGATGGGAAGCGGGGGTATGTAGGCTTGAGGACGGAGCTAGAAAGGGAAAAGGTGGGCCGTTCAGGAGAGAAATAAGTGACGAGCAAGCTCCTGACGAGGTGGCTCTGGGCCAGCGGGAAGGATGTGGCAGTAACATTGTGTGGGAGGGGGTCCTTCCCCTGGCTGGGTTTGTTTTTTTTCCAGCATTCCAGATGACAGGGACGCAAGGCTGCAGTCACAGGAGTGAGGAAAGCCTCGGAGCACAGTATGGTGTGAAGGTGCCTGATGGGGGTGTCATGGCGAGCCAACTGGACCTGAGGGCCAGAGGCCCAGGCTGAGGACGGAAGGCCCCTTACTGTCCCTGGCTGCGTCCTCCATACTCTGAGACCAGCAGAGCAACCGGGGCAGGGTCGGGGCAGGGGGAGGGGCTGGAGGCGGGACCGGGTCCTCCAGCCCTGGGGGAGGTGTCAACATCCCCTGGTCCTCCCCCCGGGGTGGTCCTGGGGGAGGTGTCAACATCCCTTAGTCCTCCCCAGGGGGTGGTCCTGGGGGAGGCGTCAACATCCCTTAGTCCTCCCCCGGGGGTGGTCCTGGGGGAGGCGTCAGCATCCCCTGGTCCACGAAGCCCAAGCCGGCTGCGGTGGGGCGGAGCGAGGGACGGTGTGGCTCCAGCCGGGGTGAAGCCATCTCGGCTTTTCTCACGCTGTTCTTAGTGTGCTCTGTGCGTCCTGGACTTTATTCTCAACCGTGCTGTCAACTATTCAAGGTCAAAGCTGGCTTTTCTTTTCCTGTTGCTAGCATCTGGCACAGGCAGCTGTGATTATCTTTTGTCAAATGAATAAATAATGGAGAAAATGCCAACCACGAGCTCCCCTGTCACAACGCCTAGGGGAAGAAGCCGGGCCCTTGCAGCATCTAGTTGCCTGAGCCTGCCGCCCCCACCCTGGGGAGATGGCCGGGGCGTGCAGCCCGCAGTCTTGGGCAGAGTGGCCCTGGGCCTTACCTCCTACTGCCCTTCCTTGAGCGCCTCCTCCACCGTGGGCACCTCCTGTCGCCTTCCCCGGAAGTCTTCATCTGAAAAGCAGAGGAAAGGACCTCAGCCTCCCCACTGCACAGCCTCACTCAGACACATCCCCCAGGCTGGGGAAGATGGCTGACCCATTCTCTGCACTGCAGTGGCTGAAGTCCATGCTGACCCCTGGGGAGAGGCTACAGACGTGGGGTCAGGACCCCTGCCTGCTGCTCTGTCTCCATCTCTGAGCTCGGAGAACTCAAGTTCTTCTCTCAGATTCCTCACCTATAAAATGAGATGGGAAACGCGGGACTGTCCCGATGACCTCCGAGGCCCTCCTAGCCCTTGTTTAGGATGTCTCCTGACCACCGAAGGGCCCTCCTACTCTGGGGCACCAGAACCAGGGCTCAGCTGTGGGCCCAAGGAGGTCTGAGGCAGTGTCTTCTGGCCCACGTGCCACTGGGAGGGACTGAATGGAGGCAGAAAGGCCTCTGGGCTCCAACACCGAGACTGCCCAGAGCATGGTTCTCAAGGTACAGTCCTTCCATGCATCTGGGCTTGTCTGTCCCCTCACGCCCAAGAGAATATTCCCCAGAAGCGTCACTCGGCTCTTTGTGCTCCAGGTAAAGATCTAGGTGGAGACGTGGCTGGGCCCCCTTTACGAAGTGAAAGGAAAGGAAAGGCAATGTGGACCAGGTTCAGTTCCGTCGCTAAGTCGTGTCCGACTCTGCAACCCCACGGACTGCAGCACTCCAGGCCTCCCTGTCCATCACCAACTCCCGGAGCTTGCTCAAACTCATGTCCATCGAGTTGGTGATGCCATCCAACCATCTCATCCTCTGTCACCCCCTTCTTCGCCTGCCTTCAATCTTTCCCAGCATCAGGGTCTTTTCAAATGAGTCAGTTCTTCACATCAGGTGGCCAAAGTATTGGAGTTTCAGCTTCAGCATCAGTCCTTCCAAGGAATATTCAGGACTGATTTCCTTTGGGCTGTACTGGTTTGATCTCCTTGTAGTCCAAGGGACTCTCAAGAGTCTTCTCCAACACCACAGTTCAAAAGCATCAATTCTTCTGTGCTCAGCTTTCTTCACAGTCCAACTCTCACATCCATAAATGACTACCACAGCTTTGACTAGATAGATCTTTGTTGGCAAAGTAATGTCTCTGCTTTTTAATATGCTGTCTAGGTTGGTTACAGCTTTTCTTCCAAGGAGCAAGTGTCTTTTAATTTCATGGCTGCAGTCACCATCTGCAGTGATTTGGAGCCCCCAAAATAGTCTGTCACTGTTTCCACTGTTTCCCCATCTATTTCCCATGAAGTGATGGGACCAGATGCCATGATCTTCGTTTTCTGAATGTTGAGCTTTAAGCCAACTTTTTCACTCTCCTCTTTCACTTTCATCAGGAGGCTCTTTAGTTCTTCTTCGCTTTCTGCCATAAGGGTGGTGTCATCTACATATCTAAGGTTATTGATATTTCTCCCGGCAATCTTGATTCCAGCTTGTGTTTCTTCCAGTCCAGCATTTCTCATGATGTACTCTGCATATAAGTTAAATAAGCAGGGTGACAATATACAACCTTAATGTACTCCTTTTTTCTATTTGGAACCATTCTGTTGTTCCATGTCCAGTTCTAACTGTTGCTTCTTGACCTGCAAAGAGGTTTCTTAGGAGGCAGGTCAGGTGGTCTGGTATTCCCATCTCTTGAAGAATTTTCCAGTTTGTTGTGATCCACACAGTCAAAGGCTTTGGCGTAGTTGATAAAGTGGGACCAAGTTGGGGGGACCGATTTCTTTGGGTCACCTGCCCACCAACCCTGATATGTGTCCCGTAGTTGGGAGTCGCCACCCTGACTGGTTGGGTTCACCTGTGAAACACCCAGGCCCTACTCTTGGAGGACTACCCATTCTGGCAACTCAAAGCTCCAGCCTCCCTGCCCTCTCCACCTTACCACAAGCATGGCCCTCCACGTCATCCAGGAGATTGGCCGTTGATGCCGCAGCCCCCAGCCTGCCGGGCCGTTCAGGAAAACTGTCCCAGGAGTTGGTAGGCATTGCCTCGGGGCTCCCAGGCCTCCCCACACTCTGGCCCTGGCCTTCTACCTCCCAGCCAGAGCTCAGGTGGCCTCCCTCACACCAGCCTTATCCCCTGACAACATCCCAGTACCTCCCACAGGCTCCTTTTCTGGGGGTCTACTGAGTAGCCAGGACCTGCCTCTCTCACCCGGCTCCCATGTCTGGGGACAACTTTCTTTCTGTTCACTTTTGGCTGCTGTGGTGGCTCAGAGGGTAAAGAGTCTGCCTGCAATACGGGAGACGCGGGTTTGACCCCTGGGTTGGGAAGATTCCCTGGAAAAGGAAATGGCAACCCACTCCAGTGTTCTTGGGCTTCCCTATTGGCTCAGCTGGTAAAGCATCCGCCTGCAATGCAGGAGACCTGGGTTCAATCCCTGGGTTGGGAAGATCCCCAGAGAAGGGAAAGGCTACCCACCCCAGTATTCTCGCCTGGGAAATCCCATGGACGGAGGAGCCTGGCGGGTTACAGTCCATGGGGTCGCAAAGAGTCGCACATGACTGAGCGGCTTCACTTCTTCACTTCACTTGGCCGCTCAGCATCTAATATCTTGGGCCCTGTCTGATGAGTATGGGTGGGAATCTGGGTAAAATTGTGGAAGGCCGTATTTCTACTGGAGGAACTAAGAGTGAGAAGGCAGGACCAACATCTGAAATGAGGAGGTGGGAAGGTCTGTGGAGCAATTCAACTTAAGAAATCAGGGAAAGGTTTGCTGATTTCGATGGAAGAACCAAGCTTTCTCCCAAGATGACCCCAGAGAAGTTGTTAAAAAGTGGTAGGACAACTTCTGAGCCCAAAGCGGGTTGACACTGGCCTGCTCCCCATGCCAGGGGTGGGGGTGTCAAGAAATGGCACCCAGAGATAAGGCTCCCCGTGGAGACGGCAGGGGCGAGGGAGGGCCCATCCCACTCCTGGGGAGGGCGTAGCCCAAGGGAGCACAGCGCAGGATTCAGTGCCCTTGGCATCCACCGGCACCGCCACCCAGTGCCAGGCTGGACAAGGATACGACTGATGCTTCAGCAAGTGTTTCCTCTTTGACTTCCTCATCTTGGTCTTCTCTGAGAAGGCCCTGGCCAGCTCAAACAGCTTCCTCCGGGTGGCTGGGGACAAAGAGACCTGTGAGCCGGCAGCCCCCAGGACTGGGGCAGGCTGGTGGGGGTTACTGCAGGGGCAGCTCGGGCCACCGAGCGCACGAGCAGGACCTGCCGCCCACAGCGGAGATCCGGGTGCTCCTCCTGGCCCCGCTGGGACAGACGGCCACGCAGCTGGGCTTCCTCTCCGGCCCAGAGGGAGACCTCCCCGTCTCCCCCCATCCACCTCCAGAGCTGGCTCTGGGATGTCCATGACGAATCCGAGACTCTCAAATGGGGTCTGAGAGCATGGCAGCCTCGTTCACGCGTGGCTGTGTGTCTGTGGGGACGGAGGGGTATGGGAAGGCATGCCCAGGCTGGCAGGACTCCACAGGAAGAGGCCACTGACCTGGCGGGCCTCCCACCCACACAAAGTGGACCGAGCTTGGCCTCCCCACTCGGTTGGCCCCGGCCAAGCAGTAGCCTCAAAGCACAGAGAATGTGAACTCTTAAGGGAGGTGGGGTGGGGTGGGGGGGTGGTCCCAGTACAATATTATTTTCTGCAGACAGCTGGCTCAAGAGGATTTAAAACTTAATTTGTATCCAGACTCAGCTGCACAGGGAAGTGAGGCAGGGAAGCGGAGGGAGCCAGTCAGTGATTAAAATGTCACTTTGGTTCACCAAGAATCAGTGGGCATTAACAATGCCAGGTGGCTCCCTCCCCTCCCAGGAAGCCACAGGCCTGTTTGGGAACAGCTGGGGAGGGGGCGTGGGCCGGACTCACATTTTCCCATGTGTTTCAACTTGTCCCTGAATAAGGCATCTTCAGACACAGCGGGGTTGGCGTCGCTGTTTCCTGGAAAGGGGAAGACATCGCTGAGGGCCAGCTGGAGAGGGGACAGTGCCCTGGTCGAGGCCTGAGGCAGCGGGTCAGGACTGTCTCCCCAGCAGAGGGCCTCGGCCCCACCCTTCCAGGTGAGGAAGGGAGCACAGGCTTCCTCCCTAACCCGGAGGGAGCTTCAGGCAGGGAGTCACACTAGGCTTCAAAGAGCATTTGCTTCCTTCCTCATCCAAGTCTCACTTGGCCCTTTTCTGAAGATTCTGTGTGGAGGGCCGGCTCCCAATTCTGCTCCTCTGACCACTTCGTGTCCCGTGAAGGCTCCTTGGGAGCTTGAAATCAGCTGTGACTGGAGTGTTCACACCATGGAAGCTACCAGATGCTAGGCCCCGGGGCTCCCCCGCACCCCTGCAGGCTGTTGAAAGTTCACCCACGTGTGGCCGGCTGGCCTGCGTCCTGACGCAGTGTGAGAATCAACACGGCAGTGGACGGAGGCTCAGGGTGCACAGCAGGCCCCCGCCATGGGGATGCCCTTCTCCCCTGGCCAGGGTCCACCTCTCCATGACTCCCCCAGACACGGGTTTCTGACTCGTTAGACCATAAGCAGGAATGAGAGTGGGGCGAGTCCCTAAGTCAGAACCCAGCTGGCCGGCCGGAGTCTCCCGGATCACTCAGCACCCACCTGGGTCCCTCACTGCCTTCCTGAGGTCCCCACGCTAATCCCGAGTCACCTTGTCCACTAAGTCCCTGTGAGTCATTCTGATCCATCTCAGCCATCCCGGTGTCTATGGTTAATTCGGGATCAAGGACACGTGGCTGCCGTTAAACCCCCCGCTGCACATCTGGTGGGGCCTAAGCTCCCAGCCTGTTGCTTATGTATCAGTTCCATGGGATTTTCTCTCTCCAGGCTGGGATCAACTGAGTCCCCCTCCTTCTGCCCCCCTCCCCCACTCCACCACTCAATGCAAGATCTGTTTGGGGCAAAAGCTGCACATTCTTCCTCTGAGGCAGGAGGCCCGTGTGTGCGTGGCGGGTACTGACCAGGGCCACTGTACACACACACACACAGTCTAGATGTTGAGAGTGGAACCGGGGCTCTCGAGGGGTCCCCAGCTCCAGCTCCACCCCCATCCATGCAGCCTAGTAGCCTGCCGTCCACCCCGGGCCCTCCTTCAGCCGCTTGGGCAATTCCTGCTTCTCCCCGTCTTGTATATAAAACTTTCAAAATTCTCTTCTTCCAATACTAAGGCTGGGCCTGGCCTGGGGGAGACAGTCCCCAGCTACCGAATGAATGAATGAACCTTCCCCAGATGGACCCTCCCTGTCCCCCAGCATGTGCTTGCTATAATTAAGAAGCGTCCTCAGCTTTGCTGGTTCGGGCTCCCTGTTTCTTGGAGGCATCTCCTGCACTCCCCACAAGACCATAAGCTCCCCTGGGGCAGTGCCTGGGTCTCTGAGTCCCTTGCCAGCCCCAGCACCCTATGGGACATTATGTGGTGTGCTGTGTCCCCTTCTTGCCCAGGCTCCAAGTGCCTCTAAGGAGTGGAGCGAGTCTGCAGGCCTGCCCCAGGTGAGGGCTTCATCAGCCGCTGGGTTGGCAGGAACCAGGGCTGCCGAGGGGAGGGCCCGTCTCACCCCTCTCGGGCATATGCTGATAGGGCAAAACCATCCTCTGCAGCCTGTTCCCCACCCTCTCTCCAAACTCCAAATATGCAGACACCCCTGGGCTGTGAGCCCCCCACACCCTCCAGGCCCCTCTCTCTCTCTCTCTCTCTCTCTCTCTCTCTCGAAGGCAAGGTTACCTGGGACAGGAGAGGGGAAGTCAAAGTCATTTCCCACGGCCACGCTGCTGGATGATTTCTGGGACTCGTATTTCAGTCGATCTGGAAAAGGCCCACAGTCTGGTCAGGGAAGCTAGCTCACACCCAGGGCCGCCTGAGCTGAGAGGTGGTTGGAGGCCAAACCCTGAGAAACACACACACACACACACACACACACACGTGCACACGTGACACCTATGGGCTCTCAAAGAACCAGAACTCTCAAAGACACAGAAAGCACTGCCTGGAAGGTGAGAATGTCAAAATTAACAGGCCCCTGAGAAACTGGAATGTCCAGCCCTTCATCTAAAAGGAAAGGCCTGGAGACTCCCACCAGCATCTTTACTGCAGAGCTGGGACCAGCCTTCGGCTCCTCTGTCTCAGGCCAGACTTTCCTCTGCACACCATGTTCCTGACCAAAACACACTGCCAGTCACACACACGTGTACACACAACACCTCTCTCCCACAGGCCCCTCACTGTGCGCCACCCCAAACCTTCCCACTCTAAAGGGGGAAGGCAGCCAGGCTCGGAGGAGTAGGATCCTTGGCCCAGAAACAACCCCAACACCCCCAAACCCTCCAGAGGCCCTGCTCTAACGTCCTCGGCTCAGGGAGGAACGCACCCTGGCACCCAGCCACACAGTCCCTCTACTGCTGGAGCTCCCGTCGCACAGGGCAGCCGCCAGCGCCTGGCACAGAGCAGAAGTGCGGGGGCGCAAGGAGGGGCAGAGCCCAGAGGGCGCCCCGCACTCCCGCTAAGTCCCGATGACTCAGGTCCCTGTGAGCAGAACTCTGCTTCCCAGGCGGCGCTAGGCGTAAAGAACCTGCCTGCCAGTGCAGGAGACATGAGAGACGTGGGTTCCATCCCTGGGTGGGGAAGATCTCCTGGAGGAGGGCAGGGCAACTCCAGTACTCTTGCCTGGAGAATCCCATGGACAGAGGAGCCTGGTGGGCTACAGTCCATGCGGTCGCAAAGAGCGACATGACTGAGCGACTCACGCTTTCATACTTTCTCCTGGACAACTCAGACCTCCGGCTCGGAGCCCCAGGCTACGGCCGACACCCCTCGCCCCGGCCCGGCTGCCCTGGCCCAGGGCACCACCTCTCTCCAGGGCGAGCAGGAAGTCCCGGTTGCGCTGCAGCTCCTTCATGAACTCCTCGTTCTGCAGGAAGAGCGCGATCCTCTCGTCCTCCAGGTACTGCTTCCAGCGGCTCTCCTGGTCCCGGGGCTCAGGCCCCGCCACGGGCGGCAGGCTTCCCTCCGTGCTTGCGAGCTTGGAGCCCCTGGAGGTGGCCTGAGGAGGGAGCAAGCACACGGACCCCCTACTCACAAGGGCGCATGCTGCACCAACACCCATGCGCACGGGGGGTACAAGCGTCCTTCCCGGGATGCTGCGGCCACACCCTGAGGCCAGGACCTCCTCCACCCAGAGCGAGCTGTTAGCCAAGACTCAACGTAACAGACCAGAGCCCTCTGTGCTGAGGAAGCATCAGGGGCTTAGGAACTACTCTCCACCTCCCCAGCTTGACACCTTGGACCTTCCCCCCAGCATGCCCTTCGTCAAAACCTGAATAGTCCTGAAGAGTGATCTTCAAATGGCTCAGAGTCCCCATACTCATACTTTCCTTGTCCTGGCCATCTCAGAGGAGACTGCTTGCAAGGGCCAGCCTCTGGGGAGAAGCATCCTGGCCCTTTCCCCGGGGAAGGAAGGAAGGAAGCTGCTCTGCCTTTCTGTCACTGAGTGACCCCCCACCCTGCCCCTGCCCAACTCCTGCCACCCTAGGGTGATGCCATTCACCAGAGAGTATCCTCAGGGCGGTCCCCTTCCTAAGTGGAAGGGGAAACCTTACAGGCCCCGATGGGGAAGGAGGCTTTTGGTTCAGCCTTCTTTCCGTACCACCCCAGGGCAGCTTAGCCTGGGCTTAAACGTCAGGGAGGGTCAGTGACTGGCGCGAACATAGAGACGCTGCACAGGCTGGGGGCGGGGGGACCCCCATTACCTGTATGCTGTCCAACTGCTGGGGCAGGATGCGGAGAAAGTCTTCGGGGAGGTTGCCCAACAGTGGGGGGTTCCAGTTGCGGTAGCGCCTCTGGCTGGAAGGGGGCACGGAGCCCAGCACGTCGATGCTGGAGGGCGACAGGTGAGGATGAGGAGGGAACAGTCAGGCCCACACACAGGTGTCCTGGCCCACCACCCTGGGATCCTGCTCAGAATGGCACCCACGTGCCCAAGCTTCCAGCCGCCTCCAGCACGGAGGCCCAGCCCCCTAGCTCCCCTTTCAGCCAGGCCTTGGCTGAGCCCTCACCTCTGGGCCTGGACGCCTACTGCGCCAGACACTCACTGCTTCCAGCCACCTGGTGTCTGCAAAGTCTCTGGGCGTAGGGGCTTCCCTGGCAGTCCAGGGGCCATGACTTCACCTTCCAACGCACGGGGTGCAGATTCAATCCCGAGTCAGGGAGGTGAGACGCCATGCGTGTCTTGGCCAAACAAACAAAAGGTCTCTGGCCTGCGTTGGCAGAGCTCATGTTGGGTGCTGTGGATGTGGACACAGATGCAGGGGTCACAGCCCTTCAGCCTTCTGTCTCTAGCATCCAGGATAACACGAGCTCCTGGGTGCTGAGTGATAGGTGTGCTCCCAGGGAAGAGACACCCAGAGTGGCTGACAGCCCAGCCTTCCCCAGTGTTGGTTTGCTGGAATCAGGGGACACGGGGACACCAGGGTCTCTAGAGGGCAAGCAGACCCAGGCTCCAGACCTGGTGGGTGGTCCCAGGGGAGACCTATCCCCTGTGGGGCTTTCCCCTCATCTGCAAACCACTGCCGCCCTGCTCTGGTGTGTGGGAGCCCCTCACGAAGCTGCCTTGACTGGCAGCTGGAAGGTCACACTGAGGATGGGACTGGCAGGGGCTGCTCTCCTGGCCTCAGGCAGAGGCCACAGCGGGAGGGGGGCTAGGAAGGGGGCCGTGGGCACGTGCCCGCCCTGACCCCCCCGGCCTCCTGCCCCGCCGTCCCGGCCCGAGGGCAGCCTGGGGCCGGGCCAGGAGCTCCCCACAGCTCCCCGGCGGCCTGCAGCGTGGCAACCGCAGAACACGTGTTCTGCTGAATCAGGGAAATGACACACAGCGAAGGCAGGCCAGGGCCGGGGGCGGTGGGGGCCGCTCTCGCGGGGCCGGCTTTGATTTGGTCTCCAGCTCCAGGAATCCCGCCCGCCCACTCACTGGAGGGGAGCTTTTCCGGGCTGCCACTGACGATGGAAATAACTTCCTTTCCTTTTCTATTTTGGGCGGGTGGCCTGGCGGCCCAGGGGGAAGGGCGGGGGCGGCAGCAGACAGGATAACAAGCTGCTAAGTGCGTGGTGGGAGCGCAGCTCCAGACGGCAGCCAGGGAACCCCGGGCCCCTCTCGCTGTTCCAGAGGGCGGGGGGAGGGGGTGCCCGGCATCACAGCCGGGACTCCGAATCCCGGGCATATTTTCTGCTCCATCACTCCTCTGCCTCTGAGCTGGCAACTTCATTTTGCTCCAAGGGCCAGACCATCTCCCACCCCCCACTCCACGACACCCTGGAGAAATCGCCTCCAGCCTCACCACCCTTCCTGTGGTTTCAGGGTCCTCACTGGGCCATGGGTGCCCACCCCACCTCAACCACACCCAGAGTTACCCAGGAAAGCCCTGGAGAGTGCCCCAGAGTTGCAGCCAGCCCCCTGTAGACATTTGTTACTGAGCACCCAAGTCAGGAGGGGGACAAGGAGCTGGAGGCTGAGGGTCCTTGGATGCTGGGCCCACGGTCCTGGAGCGGGGGGTGGGCCCATCCCCCTGCCCTGGCTCGGGCTGAGATGAGGTCAGCCCACAGCTGCAAGAGCCAGGGGCGACCCTGAGCACAGGCTGGGCCAGGCAACTCCATTGTGGTCGGAAAGGAATGTCAGAAATGAGCTGAGAGGCAAACGAAAACTTCCAAGGCTGTAATTTCAACAGAAGAACAGCAGGTGGCCTGTAAGGAGGGGTGCTGGGGCTTCAGAGTAGTCTTTCATTCAGGAGAAAGAGGCAAGGACAGGCTGCGGGAAGGAAAGGAGAGGGAAGGCTGGGAAGGCTCTTCTGGCCTAGAGTTTCTGACTGCACCCAGAACTAGAATTCCAAGTGCCAACAGACTCAGACCCCTAGGCTTACCCAAAGAATATCAGAGCCCAGAAGGATTTCAGTGACAAGCCTTCCAAGCAAGATTTCTGGTAAAGGCAAGGAAGTCCAGATGGGTCAGGCCTGTCACCGGGCACACAGATCATCCTGGTGAAACCTGGGCCTAGGGATCCCAGCATTCCAGGCAGGCTCCCTGCCTCTCTGCACCCCAGCAGCTCCCAAACCCGGCTCCACCTTTGGTCTCAAAGGCAGTCCAGTGCCTGGAGGTGGCAGAAAGCAGCCAGGCCATTCCTGCCCCCTCCTCCTCCCCCAACTCACCTCTTACTGCCCCCAGCATCCAGGAGATGCTTAAAACACTAACATGATCCCGCCACCCTCCTGCTTGAACCCCTGGGTGCAGCATAAGGTCAGAGCTCCTCGGAGGACCCACGAGGGCTTCCACTGTCTGCCAGCCTCAGTCCCACCAGGCATTTTCACACTTCCTGGAGTTCTCTCGGATGGGCCCCGTCTCCTGCCTCCAGGCCTTTTTGCATGTACTGTTGCCTTTGCCTGGAATGCCCTCCTGTCCTCCGCTTCGGCAGACTACAGCTTGGACCTCAGCTCCTCTAGGCTGCCTTCCCTGTACCCTGCCCTGTGTCTATACCTGCCCCCAGACTCCGAACTCCTTGGGAGGTCAGGGTAGCAGGGTCCTCTTCTCTGTATCACACACGGTTCAGCACCTGTCCGCTTCAGATGGCTCCTAAATGCTAGGAATGCACGTCCCGGATGGAGAGACTGCATGAGGCCCTGGGGGCGGTCGTGGGGGTGGGAATCTGGGCCATCTGGGCCTAGCAGGGCCAGCCCAGAGCAAAGCGGCAGGTGTTCAGAGGTGAGGCCTGCCTCTTTTGAACACCAGCCTCTGGGAACAGCCTTAACTCTGGTCTCGGTGTTCACCATCAGAGCTGACTTCAGAGGCCCGCTGTGCAGCCGGGGTGGGACGTCTGCTGACACGTCTGGTTCACACCTGGGCCCGTGCTAAGTGCCCCGCACATAGCATCTCATTCAACCCTCACCAGAGTGCTGAGATGGGGATGAGTGTTCCCATTTCACAGATGAGGCAAATGGAGCCCAGAGAGGGTAAGCAGTGAGCCAAAGGCACCTCAAGAATCAGAAGTTAGACGGCTGAGGGATGGGGGAGGTGGGGGGAAACACGGCCTCTGTCTGACTCCACAACTCACAGGCTCTCTTCCCTGGATCCACCCCCAGCCCAGCAAAGCCTTCCTTCCCAGGTCAGGCTCCTGAACCTCAGGCAAGGGCAGTAGCTCGTCCAAAGTCACGGGGTGTGAGTGAGGCTTCTGGAGCCTTGGTCAGGTCCAGAGGTCGCTTAGTGCCCACTGGGGCTCCTGTCACTAGGCTGCATGGCCTCTGCCCTCCTCCAGCCACGATGCCGGGGGAGGGGGAGAAGGATGCAGCTGGGATATCCGTGCCCGGTTTACAGTGGGATGCTGTCTCTGATGGGCTAAGTTTTCCCTTTGGAAAAATAGGCAGAACTATTCTGCCTAATAGAAACTGAACTTTTTTTTTTTTTAACCATCTTGGAATATTAAGAAAATGTCAAAGGAAAATCATTTAGCCCTGGGCATCGTGACCCATCCTGGGCTGCAAGTCCTATGAAGATTTCGCCCAGAATATCTACTTATGCCTCCCTCATTACAGCCTCAGCTCCGCTTCTGTCCCTGACTTCAAACAACGCTCCTCACCCCAACAACGTCACAGGCCACTGTCTGCTCCCTGAGCTACAATCACAGAAGTTTTTCTCATTAGGGGATGACGGGACACACCAGGGGATGGCGTTTATTGGCTCTGGAGTCAGAATGACCTGGGTTCAGGTTCGAGCTCTGTGGTCTTAGGGAAGTTATGAAACCTCTTTGGGGCTCAGTTTCTTCATCTATAAAATGGGGATGACACCAGCGCCTACCTCACAGCTGTTAGATGGTTTGAATGCCAGCGTATAGGTAAAGAATCTTGCCATTTTCTGGCGTTTGAAGGGTGCTTAATAACAGCAGTTGTTATTCTTAGCTATGCCTGGATGATCACAAAGTTTTCCACTACTACTGCCTAGGACTCCCAGGATCCCGAGAAGGCAAGATCAGGCCCCAAGGACTGTCCCATCAGTCCCCCCACCCCTCCCCATCCCAGGCCTCAGTCATTCTCAGGACGAGCAGCTCCAGGACAAAGAGAAACCTGGGCTCCCAACAGCCGCCTCAGACGCTTGTTGTTGCTGCTTAGTTGTTAAGTCATATCCAACCCTGCAATCCCATGACCTGCAGCCGCCAGGCTCCTCTGTCCATGGGGTTTTCCCGACAAGAATACGGCAGTGCGTTGCCATCTCCTTCTCCAGGGGATCTTCCCGACCCAGGGATTGAACCCGGGTCTCCTGCATTGGCAGGCGGATTCTTTACCACCTGAGCCACCAGGCAAAGTGTGTTAGTCGGTCAGTCGTGTCTGACTCTTTGTGACCCCGTAGACTATAGGCTGCCAGGCTCCTCTGTCCGTGGGATTTCCCAGGCAAGGATACTGGAAGCCCCACCTCAAATGCAGAGCCCAGAAAAACAAGCACTTCAGAGACCAGCTTCATTTTAAACTTCTAAATTACAGAGTTCCTGACCTGGAAAAAGTCTCCGGGCAGCCAGCAGTCTACTGTTCTGCTTCTGATTATCAAATGGCCCTAGAAAAAGAGACTTACTTGCTCATCCCCACAATCTCCCTAGAACCCCAAATATCCACGTCATTGATTATTGATGACTGTCTGGCAGTGAGCGCTGTGTTGCGGAGGATTCTGAGGTTCCGGCTTACCTGAGCCGGCAAGAGCACGGCGATCAGGTAGTGATGTCTGCCGTGGGCACAGGAGGGGAAGCGTCCGTACACCTCCTGTCATCCCCACTCTGGGTCTCCCTCGAATACAGACTCCCAGAAAGTGAAGGCTGAGCCTTGTTTAACTCTGTGTCCTGCCGGGTGTTCAGCACAGTCCTAGCCCAGAGTAGGAATTCAGTGGCTGTCTGTTCTCAGAATGCTTAGGGCTTGAAAATTCTCCCTGGGCTCTAGCTAAAGTGCGCTTTGCTGCAGTAGAAGCCTGTTCCGGGTGGGATACAGAGGGAGCCAGCCAAGGTGCCCTCTGGGCTTGTTGTACTCATCCCGACCCCGATCCTCCTGCCCCTCGCCCTGCACTGTGGGGGAGATGCTTACCGGGGAGGTGGAGTTGGGGGAGCCAGGGGGTAAGGCCTGTCCAACACGTGCATGTGGTAGGCAGGTGGGGAGTACACAGGTGGGGGCTCCTCGTCAGAGCTATCGGGTTCCAAGGTCCTCTCCAAAATCTGCATCAGAGACAACAAAGGAAGAAATATTAACAACCCTTCCTTGAACTGAAATAACATGTCGACAAAAAATCAAGCGTGGGCGAGCATGTGTAGTCAGGGAACTCCAGTACTGCCGGTGGGAGTGGAAAGGGGTACAGCCGCCGCTCTGCAAAGCTGTCTGGGTTCCTGCACTGGCACTCAGCACATGGGCTACCTCTGAGCCTACTATTCCAGCACACACAGCAGACGTGGATGCACACGTCCCCGGAGGAATGCTCAGAGCCAGGCAAAACAACTTCACACAGATCACAGGTGGAGCAGTGTGACCTCTGGGGATGGGGAGGCTGAGAAGGGGCGTAAGGGGGATTCCAGGCTCTGCAGGTGCTTCTTGACCCGGGTGCTGATGAACCTTCACTGAGCTACCCACTTGTGCCTTGTGAACGCTTCTGTTCACGTGTTACTTTTGGTAAATAGCTTTCACATCATTCCTATCCTTTCAAAGAATTTCCACATCAATTAACTCACCTTAAGCTCAAACAACTTGGCAAAGTAGGTTTGGATCATCACCCCCATTTTACAGATGAGGAAACTGAGGCACAGGCTGACTGATGAACACGGCAAAAGCTACGCACTGTTTTTAGAACTGAGTCTCTAACTTGGATGTGGTGTCTACAGCAGGAATCTCTCCTTCGCACACAATGCCGGCATGCCCAGGTTGGATTCTCAGGGCAGAGAACAGCAAAATGAGGGACCAGGCCCTTCCTCATGGACTCCTCTCCTCGTCCAGGAGCCAGAGAAAGGGGGCAAGAGAGGCCAGAGGCTGGGCAAAGGCCAGGCTCCCTGCTGTATGGGCTGATCTGCACCCTTGCCCAGCGCAGTCTGGAGCAGCAGGAAGCCACCAACCTGGAGAGCCCAGGTCACACAGTCCCCACCCGAGCCCTTCCCCAGCTCTGTGTCTATCTCACCTCTGAGACCAAAGGACACATGAAGGGCTCGGAGGCTATCAACTGGCCCGAAATCTGAATCCCAAGTGAGTCTGCAGAAGTCACCACTAAGACGCCTCTGCACGTCCCTGCCCACGCCCAGCCACTCTTGGGCACCCAGTCTCAACAGGGACACCACAGCGGGTGGGAGGGTGGGTGAGCAAGCATGCACGCACACATACACACACTGCCTCGTGTTTCAGAAGGCATCTGTGCTCACCACCGTACCACCATTGCACGCACACTGCCATGCTTTGTACACACCCAGCCAGTCTGACCCAAGGAGGCCTCCTGCTCTGGAATGCACTAGCGTTCTTTCCTTTGAGGCGGAAAGTATTTAAACAGATGCTTTTGCATTAAAAAAAAAAAAAAAAAAAAGACAGTAGCTGCCTTTCGGCCCACTGCTCTCCTTAGCCCGAATTTCCATACGAAAAGGAGAGCAAGCGAGAGCACCGTAAGATCCAGTCCTGGTCCCTGGCACACCCTGACTCTAAGGGACCGAGCTCCAAGCTGGGCCCGCAGGCCAAGCCCATGGCCGCCCCTCGGCGGCCAGCCTGGCCCCACTGAAGCCGCTCTGAGTCAGACGAGTGAGGAGGGGCGAGTTCCGAAAGAGCTGTTCCCAGAGGGAAGCTGCTGGGGGTCCCTCTGACTGAGGCCCGTAGCAGTTGCCCTTCAGGCCTCTGCAGCCCGCCGCATAGGAGGGGGCAGTGAGGTCTTTCTCCTCAGCCGCTCCTGCCCCTTAGTGCGGCCTCCAGGGGCTCCGAGAACCAGACGCCCATCAGAGGCTCTTGGAGCAGGATGAAGCAAGAAGGCAGACAGCAGGCCAGGCACACTCCGGAAAAGGCTGAGCCCCAGCCTTCGGGGAGAAGTAACCCCCATCATGTTTCTGGCCTCCCCTTTCCTCCGCAGCTCCACGAGAGCCACAGCAAGGCTGTCCTTCTGGCTCTAAAGGTGCTGAAGTTTCTCGTTCCATGGCCTCCCAGCTTATCCCCGTGTGGGTGATGGATGCCTGCCAGGTGCTCTGGGGGCCAAGGTCCAGGCCATTTATCTGACGGGAGACATTTCTCTGTGGCGAGGATACCCCTAGGCCAGCCCACCATTCATCAGCCCCCAGAGAGGGGGCTTTTTCCAGTCAGCAGTTATTGTCAGCCCAGCTGCTGCTCATAAATTTTCCGCAGCACTTTCCGCTGGCTCAGGAACTGCCTGCCGACGGGCCCACGCAGAGCTCCAAAGATGAGGGCTGGGGAAACAGCCAAGGGGGCTGCTGAGAAGGGGCTCCATCTGGAAAGCCAGATACTTAGAAAAACAGAAGCATACACAGCACAGGCCTGTCGAGGGCATCAGGGGACTTTTACAGAGGGTCACGGGGCTGTGGGTGCCATGAGTGAGGGAGGAGACACAATCCTACCTGCCAGACAGTCAGGACAAATGAGACTGTGGAAGGGGTCAGTGTTTGCAGAGAACTTTCCTTCCAGCTCACAATTAAAGGTGGCATCTGCCAAGGCACACACACACCTCCTCCTCGCAAAGAGGAACCACTGGCTGATCCAAGCAGAGCCAAGGCGTGCTCTCCCAGGAAAAGAGACCAAAGAAAGCTGTGCAAACACAGCAGCAACACTGAGTCATTCAATAAACTCCCCAAGCGCCTGCTACGTACGGTGACCGTCCTGGGTGCTGCGGGTGACAGGGGGATGAGCCAGATGTCACTGGCCACAGAGCTTCTCCTCCCCCCAGGCAGCAGCCCGATAGGAGGAAGAGCGAGGAGGCTTTGCCCGGCAGGATGACTCTGATTAACGGAGAATGGCCACATGGAGGGCTGTGTTCAGAAGGCCCCTGAGGCCACACCAGGGTCTAGGTTTCTCACTGTAAACGGGGTAATAACCATGCAACCTCACAAAGTGTGTGAAGACTCGAAGCGATGATATACCTAAAGCATATAGCATGGTGCCTGGCCCAGGCTGGGACTCAGCGAAGAGCAGAGCTGAATCCAATCAGCTGGGTCGCTCCATCTTGGAACGGAATGTTCTTGGAACTATGGCTATATGTGCCAGGTGACTCTGCAGGCAGTGACCCTCTGCAGAAAGGCTCCGGATGCCCCTTCTGGGCCCAGGACTGCAGGTCCTACCAAGGGTGGAAGGCCAGATGTGAACTCTTGGAGGGGTCACGGAGGCCTGGCCACACCCAGCAGGTGGGCCAAGGTGGTGGGTGGGTCCCTTCTCCCCCAGCCACACTCCTGGAGAAAGGAAACAACTGCCTGAACATCCCGCATGCCTCCGTCAAAGGAACTGAACTCTCGAGTCTGACGTGTCACCTGTCTCCCGTGGTTCCCGCTGCTCTAGAACATTCTCCCTTCTCTCTCGGCCACAAGGCCTCCTGCTCTCTGCTCAGTCAAGGAGCCTGACAGAGGTCCCGCTGCCAGCTCCTAAGGACTCCTGCTCTACTCCGCCTCTGCACCAGCTGTTCCTTCCGCACGCCTTTCCCTCTTCTTTACCCTTCCTCTGGGCAGCCGTTTCTTCCTCTGCTGCTTCCGCTCTCCCCATCTGAGCCCTCACTCCTGTGGCCTGCCACTGCCGCACCCCAGCCTCCAGTCCCCCTGGGACTGTGAACTCTGATGAGGGCAGAAACTGCGCTGGCCTAAGTGGATGCCCCAAGACTCCAACATGCAGACCAGACAGTGCCAGCCTGGAGAGGGGGTTCGGTCTCTTGGGGTGGGACTCACGTGTCTACATTTTGAACAAGCTCCTCGACTCTGATGACCCCTGACCCAGGGGCTAGCAAGTGCCTGGCACAGCCCTGAGAAGGTGCTCAGTGTTTGCTCAGCGACTGCCTGATTTTTGCCCGGAAACCAAGGCCACTGGGCTGACTTGGGTACCAGTTTCCCCAGGTGGAACCCAGACAGGAGTATAACTCAAGTCCTCTAAGAGGTTCAAACTAGTTGCTTCAGCTCCTGCTGAAGGATCGATGGGGGCCGCGCCCCTACCTCTGGGGGTATGCTGTCCTCCGAGTCGGAGCTGTCCTCGTAGACGCCGCCCCCGCCCGCCTCCAGGTTCATCTGCAGCAGCTGGTCGATGGTGGCGTCCACGGCGCCGCTGTTGGCCCGCAGCACGCACTCGATGATGTCGTAGTCCATGTTGGGGAACATGGTCGTGAAGTCGTCCATGGCCTGGTTGAACTCGAGGCGGCGCACCTGGCGGGCTGGCCGGCTGTTGTTGAGCTCCTGCGAGGCGGCCGCGCCGGACCCAGCCCCGCGCGCGCCCGCCGCGCCCCCGCCGCCGCTGCTCCGGCGGAACAGGCTGGTCATCTTGCCGAGTCGCTGGGGGAGAATGTTTCCCGCCGGCGCCGAGCCCCTTCCCCCGGGTCCCTGCGCCGTGGCTGCTCGGAAGCTCAGGCCCGCGCCGGGCGGGATCCCCGGGTCAGAAGACTGGGGCGCGGCATCCGTAGGGGGCTGGCGGCTCGGTCATCCACAGCCGGGGAGCATCCTGGGGCTGGTTCCACGGACCATCCCACCTGAAACGGAGGGACACAGAGTCAGCGGGAATGCAACCCACTCCAGCTCAGGGTGGTAAACAAGGCGGTTAGGGCGATTCCCCACCCCAGGGCCACGCCCTCCGGAGAACTGCTGCTTTCTACTTTCTCTCCACCTATGGTAGATAGGCAGCTATAGCTCTCTCCGAATTAACAAGAGCTTACATCCTACAGATTTCCCTGCTGGTTAACTCATGACACCACTATGAGGTGGGTGCTTGGATCCCCCTTATGCAGATGGGAAACCTGAGGCACAGACCTGAGCAAGTGGAGGAGGTGGGGATTTGAAGCCAGGACTGTGGCCCCGAGGGCCTTCCCTGGTGGTTCAGATGGTAAACAATCTGCCTCCAATGCCAGAGATGGGGGTTCAGTCCCTGGATTGGGAAGATCCCCTAGAGAAGGGAATGGCAACCCACTCCAGTATCCTTGCCTGGAGAATCCCATGGACAGAGGAGCCTGGCGGACTACAGTCCATGGGGTCGCAAAGAGTCGGACACGACTGAGCGACTCACACGTTCACTTTTACTTCTTTCTGTGGCCCCTCAGCCGCTGGTCTCAACTGTCACACACACTGCCCAGCACTCGCGGGGCCATGATTGGGGCACGTGGCTTTTGCACACCCGCTCTGGTCTCCAGCCCCATCCAGTCTCTGCTTGCCTCACCTCCCACCCTCAGCGCCCCACCATCCTGCCTCCCATTCTACACAGACCTCTGCAAAACCACAGAGAATACTGTGCAGCCCACTCAGAACCAGAGTGTCAATCACTACCAAGGTCACATTTGTGTTACTGCCGTCAACTGAGTGTTCAATGTGTCTAAAACCATCAAGTTCTGACTTTTCTCAGGCTTATCCCAGGATGTACAGTAATTTTGCTAATTGTAGAAAAGTGCCAGCTTTATTTTAAGGGACTGTTGCATCAAAGGATATTCCTAAGACTTCCCTAATGTTAGGTCATGGTCCTAACAGCTGATAGATAAACGCCAGTGTGAGCAAAACAGTGCGAGGTTCTTCCTTGCCGTGATCTCGACAGTTAACTGGTGAGGGACAGAAAACTAGACCAGAGGGTGTGGAAGGGGCGGTGGAAGTGCCCTCCCTCACCCCAAGGTCAGAAGACCCATCCTGGCCACTGGCTCCTTCCGTCCCTATAGGTCAGTCCTCTCACAGGTAAAATGGGACTTCATACTGCCCCCCCTAGCCCTTCCAGTGCCACCGTGCTGAGATTTTTATGTCCTTCAGATCGCCACCTCCTCCAAGGGACGTGGAAATTGTCTCAGTCTCCTGTTCTGGGACTTGCTGGGTGGTGTCTGCCTAGTCCCAGGGAGGCGGCCTGTTTTCAAATCTAGAAGCACATGGGCCCCAAGCAGCCTCCGGACACTGTGTTACAGAACTATCATTGCCTCCCACCCGCAGAGGAAACCAGTTAATACCCTATATTTGGGCTTCCCTGGTGGCTCAGCGGTAAAGAATGTGGGTTTGATCCCTGGGTTGGGAAGATCCCCTGGAGGAGGGCATGGCAACCCACTCCCGTGTTTTTGCCTGGAAAACCCTGTGGACAGAGGAGCCAGGTGGGCTACAGTCCATGGACCGAAGAGTCGGACACGACTGAAGCCACTGAGAACAGCATATCACATACCTACATCTAGATACTTTTTTCTATGCATATACTGCCATATGCATGAATTCATTTTACTCAAATGTGATCAAACCATAAATTCTACTATGCAGCTTGTTTTTTTCCACTTAATAATTGATTGTAGCCATCTTATGTCAGAACACAGAGATCTACTTCATGATTTTTAATGCCTGAGTAGGATTCTGATGACTGGGTTAAGTATGATTTATTATCCAGCCTCCTCCACCCCATCTCTTGCCTAGATGAGTGAGTCACAGCTCAGAGAGGCCAAAGCTATCTCACAAGGAAGCGCAGAGGAGTGACCTCAAATGGCCAGTCCAAGAAATCAGTTGTGAGAATGAACACAGGAAGGAAGGCCTCCCACGGCCAGCTCCGGACACCCCAGTGCCCGCAGCCATGCCTCCCATCACCCCTGACACACCGGAAGGTCAGGGGATGCTGCCAAAATGTCCTCCACAGTGGGGCCCCACCCTGGTGGCTGTCCTTGTCCTGGGTTCTGGAAACGTGCCCTGAGGCCTCCAACTAGGACCTGAGGGCCAGGAGGCCCCGGAAGCCAGGGCCCTGGGGGCCCGGGTGGCAGACCAGGACTGCCAGGCTGCTGCCATCAGACTTAGGGGCCGGTGCCTGGGGCTGCGGCCTCTGGGGCAAAGCCACCTTCAGCCTCCCCCTCGAGTAATCTGCAGGAGACTGAGGGACCCAGTTTTCACATTGCCAAAAGGCAGTACCTTGGAGAAAGAGGCCAGGACCTGATGCACCCCGAGAGAGGAAGAAGGGAGATGATGGGGACCACGTTTTCCCCATTAGCAGCCCTCTTGACAGGTCCCTTGGCCTCTGGGCCTCAGTGTCGCGAAGCCCGCACGAGGCATTCTCGCCCTCCTACCATTTACGCAAGTCCGCCTATTCAGCCCCTGGCTGCACCCCTCCTCTCTGCCACTCCAGCTGCAGGACCTCGTCCATGTACCCTCTCCTCTCTGTGTCCAGGACCTCACCTATATGAACGGGGCTTCAGTGAGAATTAACAGGATAATCCTGAGCACGCTGCCTGAAACGTGGTTAGCTGCATCACTGTCGCTGCTACTGCCCTAGAAGGTTGGCGCAGAGCCAGGGGCGGTTGGCATCCCAGCCAGATCCCAGAGCTGATGGGGTAGGGGCTTTTAGGGGAGGCTTCCCCTGCATCTGCATATCAACCCCGAGAATTCTGTCAGCCCTCAGGAAGGCGATCCCGATCCTCGCAGCCCTGGGGGAGGCTGGCTTCCCTGGGCAGCTGGAGACCCCACAGCCCCAGTGGCCACTTCCATTTATCCCCGGTGCAAAGCCTTGAAAAGGAACATTTCTGTGTGTCTGCCATGACATGTAAACAAGCCGACAACTCAGCCAGCCCCATAGGCTGCTCCACATTACAGAAGAAGAGATGACACCTAAGACCAGAGGAGGTGCCCAAGACACAGTGCAAGCAGTGGCAAGGCCTCAACTTTTCCATGAAAGGGTGTTTCCGTGGATGAGGAGAAGGTGGCTCCGAAACATAATGGAAAACACAGGGAAACAGGATGTGATGTGCAGAAATACCATTTTCACAGGACTCTGCAAGGACCCACGGACTCCCCAAACCAGGATGCCTTTAATTAACACAGGTGAGGATGTGAGAGCTCCCGCTTCTCAGGGCACCACCCCCACCCCCCACCCCTCACTGAGGTCAAATGCAGAAGCTGAGGTCAGGACTGAGGCTTGGCCAGCGTGGCTGGCAGCAAGGAGGACTGTCCTCGGGTCAGAGTCATCCATGCCAGGCTGCCGTCTGCAACCAGCACAGCTGAAATGGAAAGCCGCTTAAAACACACGGAAAAATTAAGGCAGGAGACAGGGTCACGCGCTCCTGCCAGCGCCTTCACGTGTAATCTTTTACAACTCCAGAGACAGATCTGATCGTCCCCATCTCACAGCTACGGAGACCAATTCAGAGAAGTCAGGTAACTTGCACAAAGTCACACAGCCAGCAAGCAAAGAGGCCAAAATCAGGCACCCACTTCCTAAGAGCCCAAAACGCCAAGTCAGGCTTGCAAGTCTAGGAGCCCTGGAGCCTCAAAAAGGCTCAGGAGACTGGGCCCAGCCAGGCTGCCATTCCACAGAGGAAAGGGGATCCAGACAGCTCTGGAGTGGGTGGTGGGTGGGCAGGGAGGGGGTCTGCTGGCCCCACCTCAGAACCAGCTCCGTGACCTTGAGGAAAGCACTCCCCCACCTCTCTGAATCCTGGCTACGGGGCACTGGCAGGGAAACAGAGGGAAATAACCTCTGACTGCTGAAAAAGGAAGTGAGTGAAACCTGCCAAGCCCGTTAGACACCTTGGAGGCCGGCTCAAAAGCTCGCCTGAACTCACAGCTTGTGAGCAACCTGGGGACTGGGAGGCAGAACCCCACACCTGTCCTCCCCCAGGCCCTGGGGAGCCAGGCCGTCCAGCATCCCCGGAGAGGAACCCAGGCCTGGCAAGGGCGGCAGACAGCCAAGCTTCCCTCCAAGCCTGTGCAGACAGCCAAGGCCTGAGTCACTCCAGGCCTGGCCCAGGGAGGTGGGCCAGCTGCCCAAGAGTCATTCTCCTGACTTCGCCCAAGGTCATCCCAGTGAGTCTCCTGCAGGGCCAGGTAGGGCCCACATCGGGGAGGGGAGAGTCCAGGAGCCAGAATCCTGGTCCTAGTTCTGCCTGGTCCTGGAAAGGCTGTGTGACTTCGAGAAATCACTTCACTTCTCTAAACCTCAGCTTCCTCGTGTGTCAAAGTTGAGCTAACACCTACATGGAAGTGGTGTTATGATAAAATTTACACGGGTAACTGAGCATACGAAGCACCTGACAAGATAAGATGCTGTGACCTCTGGCCCAGGTCATGGCCCTTTTCCAGAGCTGCACTTACACCCTGAGTGATCTTATCTAGTCCCACATCATTAAATACTATCTACATGCCAAACTGGAAAAGTCCCCAATGCTGGGAAAGATTGAGGGCAGAAGAAGAGGGCGTCAGAGGATGAGATGGCCGGATGGCATCACCAATGCAATGGACATGAACCTGGGCAAACTCTGAGAGATGGCGGGGGACAGGGAGGCCTGGCCTGCTGCAGTCCCTGGGGTCGCAGAGTCGGACACGACTGAGCGACTGAACCACATGCCGAATGTCGCCTCCCAAATTTCTCTTGCCGTGAAGTCTCCCAGGAACACACCCTTCAACCCCACACCTGCATGGCCGACCTGCTGCCCCCACACGGATGTCCAACAGCATCTCCAGCATAACTTATCAGGTGGACAGTAAGGACGGGAAGGAAAGAAGCTGGGAGCGCAGCAACTGGGGTTCTCCTCCCATCTTCCTCCCCCCGCTCATCGCAACGGTGGGGGGCGGGGTGCTTCATTTCCAAAGCCTGTTCTCTTCCACGTTTTCATTTAGTGCTCACAGCAAACCCATCACTTACACAGGGTGTGCGGTACTGCCCCACCCCACGGACGAAGCGACCAAGGCCAGGGCAGCCCCGAGACACAGTTCAGGTACCTGCGCCCCTACCACTTGGCCTGAGGGCCTCCTCCCTGGCACACCAGGCAGATGGCACGCTGGTCTTCTTTCCAAGCCAACGACAGCTCTGGAGGGCAGGAGATCGACCCCTCTCCAAGAGCTGAATTGAAATTCTGCTGCCTCCTGGGCGGGCCAGGACTCAACCCCAAAAGGCGGCGGTTAGCACAGGAGGTGCGGGGCTGGGACACCAGAGGCCCCCGTGGCAAGCATTGTTCTGCATCACCCCCCAGCCCCCACCGATTCTTCTGTCATTCTGGAGCGACTACCCGAGGCCAGCCGTGTCCCTGCACGCCCCCAGCTCTCTTCTCTGAAAACCCCCAGGGCCGAGGGACAGGCCAGATCTTGTGATCTGTCTGAGCTGCTGTGATCGCAGCCATCAGAGGGACGCGCTGTCCCTTCTTGCCTAATAAGATCTGGGCCCAGCCCAATGGCCCCGCCGTGCCAGGCCACTAGGTGGTGTCCAAGGGCTCAGGCCACAGCTGCTCCCAGCAAAGGAAACGCTGAGCGGCTTCTCCCCAGGGACCAGAGGATCAGCTCCACCCCCACTCCCTCATGATTAAAGGGGATGGGAGCCCCCCACCGCCCCAGGGGTCTCAGAATACAAGACGGGGAGGATTTCAGGCCAATTTATTCTCAAGGTGGGAAACACAAGGTACACATGCCGCTCACTTCTCCCTGGCATCCGGGGCAGACATCACTGATCCATCGAGACACTGTCCTCTGCAACCCACACGGCCTCAGGAGCCTGTTCATCCCGGCGCTCTGGACAAGCCGCCACCGAGTGATTAGAACTGGCATGCAAGGTACACCCTCCTTACTAGCCATTCCATTTCCCGTATGAGAAGACCAGGCCCAGGCTTATTTTGTCTCATTAGGAATCCAGGCTGCAAAGGCCAGCAGGGCCGGAATGAGGTCATATGACCCCTGGGGTGCTTGTGTAACCGTGGCTAAGTCCTGGGGAAACCTCAAGTGGGAGACGGCTGTGTTCACAGAGGGACCGCTGGGCCCAGGGCATCTGTGCAATGGCCACCTCGGACGTGGTAGGGGCAGGGTGCAGGGAAGTCTGCCCGAGCTTCTTGGCTTCTGAGCTGGAGAGGCCCCAAAGGGGGAGAAAGGAAAGGTGGGGACAAGAGACAGAGAGAGGCTGTCAGGGGCTGTGTGTGTGTGTGCGTGTTCGAGTGTGTATGTGTGTGTGAGTGTCCGGCGCAGGGCGGGGGTGGGGGCAGGGGGTGGGGTGGCAGCCCCAACAGAGGCTCCTTGTCCTCCGGCCGCGTACAGGCTTGTTTTCTTCCCAAGCTATTAATGTCATTGCAGCTTCAAAAGCCGGGTGACCTTTAAATGCCGAGCGTTCTGCTCCCGCCCAAGGCGCAGAAACAGCTTAATGGAAACTCAAACGGCCCCAGCTGCTGGGCCCGCAACAAAGCCAGCCTCTTTCCCGAGGCTCGAGGAGCTGCTGGGGAGCCACACCTGTGCCCACTCCCAGGGGAGGGGTTGTCAGGAAAGGGCAGGGGGGACCCTCGGGCACAGCCATCGGGAAACGGAGGCCCGGCTGGACCTGAGTGGAAGAGGTGGGGGAAGAAGGGGAAAGACAGACTCAGTTCTGCCACGCCTGGCTGTGTGACCTCGGGTTAGCCACTTACCTCTCTGGGCCATCCTCCACCATTCAGTCCAATCTAAGGCTGGGGCAGAAAAACTATATATATATCTGCCTCCCCCCCAAAATATCTTTAAAAAATCTATAGGAGGGGCTTCCCTGGTGGTCCAGTGGTTAAGAGTCTGCCTTGAAATGCAGGGGACACTGGTTCCATCCCTGGTCTGGGAAGATCCTACATGCCAAGGGGCCACTAAGCCCGTGGCTACAACTACTCAAACGTGCAGCGCACCTAGAGCCTGTGTCCGAAAGCAAGGAAGTAACGAGAGGCCCGAGCACCGCCGTGAGGAGCGGCCGGACGGCCGCAGCTAGAGAAAGCCCGTGCGCAGCAGCGATGACCCAGAACAGCCAAAAACAACGGACCAAATAAATAAAACTTTAAAGAAACCTCTGCAAGAAAAAAATGAGGGTGAGACGTTTCAAAGGACTTGAATAAAATCCCTCCCCTATGAAAGGACTGGCCCCAGAGCCTCAGCTCTAAGGACACCATTGTTCATGTTTGTTTCTGAGGCCCAAAGATTGGGCTTGGCCACTGCCAAAGGGCCAAGAAGTCAACTCTGCCTTCCAGTTGAAAAGACTCAAGACGAAGCGCCCCCGGGCATGAGTGACCTGTCATTTGCTTGGCTCGTCTAGGTAGAATGGTGGTAATAACAGCAACAATAACATAGCACTTACCACTTGCTTCTTTATGCACCAACCACTACTCCAAGGGCCTAATGCAAGCTAATGACTTTTCATCCCCTCTACAGCCCTAGAAGGTACATGTTACCAATGCTATTTCTACTTTACAGAGAGAAAAGTGAGGCACAGAGGAGCTTGCTTAAGGTCACACAGCCGAGTGGCCAAAATGACGTGTGAACCCAGATCTGATTCCAGACCTGACAGTCTCGTACTGTCAGGCCTGACCGCCCTCTGCATTCCCAGAGCTGTGCAGGGGGGCCAGGCCCCCCCGGCAAACACTCAGCAAGTGTGAACTGAGTGGAGTCGTCATGGGGCAGAGTTGCCCCTGGCGCTCCTGTCCAGGGGAGAAGGGAGAGGAAGGAGTCTGCAGGCAAAGCTTACCAGAGAGAGAACCACGGCAACTTCCTTACATAAACCTTTGTCCCACTCTGCCAAGGTTGTCTGTTGCCTGGGCAACCAAATGCTTTCCATCTCCACCTGACCTGGCCAGGACTATTTCCATAACAGTCCCTCTCTCCATCAACGCCATCAGCTCAGCCAAGACACTCAACCCAGGTGCCGAGGAGGAGAGGAGATCAGCCCTCAGTGGACAGAGGGGAGGCTGCTCCCCAGGGGCCCGCCCAGGGGTTGCAGCCTTGGGGAGCCACTGTGGGCTGGCAGGAACGTGTCTGTGCCTGGGACCAACTGCAGCAGCCCAAGCTGGGAGAAAGGGGCACTGGCAGCCAGCTCAGGTGCAAGGCGGTGAGGCTGGGCTGGCTCCAAGCGTGAGCTCACACTGGCCCAGGGCCAGTTCCTCGGGAAAGAGCTCCCCTTCAGGCAGGAGAAGGCCCCTCCGCAGGCTGGGCCTGCACCCCGAGGCCTGGGCAGGAACGAGAGATGCCTCTGGGCCCCTGGGACAGGTGATCGGTCAGTGATGCCACACAATTCAGGGTCTGCACGTGCCAAGGAGCCCATATCAGGGAGGGGCGCTCAGAGCAGCGGAGTGCCCTCCTTCCCACACTAACACACACTTCGCGTCCCTCCCCCACTGATCCATGAATTCCATTTCTCTGGGAGTCGCATAACATATTTAATGGAACACCATAAGGCTTCCCTCATAGCTCAGTCAGTAAAGAATCTGCCTGCAGTGCAGGAGACCCGGGTGCAGGAGATTCCTGGGTCAGGAAGATCCCCTGGAGAAGGAAATGGCAACCCACTCCAGTATTCTTGCCTAGAGAATTCCCCTGGACAGAGGAGCCCAGCAGGCTACAGTCCATGGAATTGTGAGAGTCAGACACAGCTTATCGACTAAAGCACCACCACCACCATACGATGGTGAACAAAAATGCGGTACCTCTGTGCCCAGTGCTTAGGGGAACAAGGCAAGGCACAGGACAGTGAGTGTATTCTCTGTCCTCTACGGCCTTATGGTATGTGTATGTCTACACGTGCGCTTCCCAGGTGGCACTGGTGGCTCAGTCATGTCTGAATCTTTGTGACCCCAAGGACTGTAGCCCACCAGGCTCTGCTGTCCATGGGATTCTCCAGGCAAGAATACTGCAGCAGGGTCCCATTTCCTTCTCCAGGGGATCTTCCTAACTTAGGGATAGAACTCAGGTCTCCTGCACTGCAGGCAGACTCTTTACCATCTGAGCCACTCCGCCTGCAATGCAGGAGACCCAGGTTTGATCCCCACTATTCTTACCTGGAGAACCCCATGGACAGAGGAGCCTGGAGGGCTACAGTGTCGCGAAGAGTCCGACGCGACTGAAGCGATTAGCACGCACGCACGTCTGTACATATGGAGAGGGTGAGGGAGTGGGCTCCAAAAGAAATTCTTAAGAAATCGATAACATGGGTTTTCACTGGGGAGACTTAGGTCACGAGAGACAGATCAAGGAAACTTTTCTCTGTAAATCCTTTTGCATCTTTCAAATTTTTATTCATGCTCATTGATTTAAAAGTGAAATAGGCAGAGGGGCTTCCCTGGTGCCTCTGTATTGAAGAGTCCCCGACGCGGGGGCCACAAGTTTGATCCCTGGTCCGTCCAAAAGGATCCCACATCCAAGGGACAGCTAGGCGCCTGCTTCGGAACTACTGAGCCAGTGCTCTTAAAGCCCCAGAGCTGCAACTACCGAGCCCACGCACCGCAGTTACTAAACCCTGTTTGCCTAGAGCCCGCGCTCTGCAGCGAGAGAAGCCACTGCAAGAAGCCGGTGCATTGCAACCGAGAGCCGCCCCACTCGCCACAACTGGAGAAAGCCTGCACGCAGAAACGAAGGCCCAGCACAGCCCTGAACAACAGGTAAGTGAGATGAGCAAATGCAGAGCAGCAGAGTGACGGCACTGCGGTGATTTTCTCTGTTCCTTTTCATATACGTATCGCTGCAATGGACATGACTTACTTTTTAATAACAGCTATAGTGAATATCTGTGGATACTTACTACTGCCGCTTTCTAAGCACGTGGCATGCGTGATCTTATCAAAGTCCCACAGTTAAGCCATTATTATACTCATTGTACAGATAAGCTGAGACTGTGTGCTGTGCTAAGTCATTTCAGTCATGTCTGACTCTGCAGCCCCATGAACTGTAGCCCACCAGGCTCCTCTGTCCATGGGATTCTCCAGGCAAGAATCTGGAGGGGGTGGCCATGCCCTCCTCCAGGGCATCTTCCCAACCCAGGGACCGAATTGCCATCCTTTACATCTCCTGTGCTGGCAGGCAGCGTCTTTACCACTAACGCTACCTGGGAAGCCCGAATGAAGACCAGGAGAGTTTAAGTAACTTACGTGGCGTCAGAGTCAGTGACAGAGCCAAAATGTGAGTCCAAACAATCTGTCCCCAGAGTCCGCGCTCTCCCGAGCCCCCGCCTTACACTGTTCTCTGACTTTAAAAAACTAAACCAAACAAACACTGAATGAAGATAGGGAAAACATCTTAAGAAAAAAGCAAACCACAGAGCCTCCAGGGCTTTAAAACTTTTGTAATCCTTCACATCCCAACCCAGTCCTCCCTGCCTGGACTTTCTGGGCAAGCCCCCCCAGCCCTGCCTCGGTGGGAACCAGGCTGCTCCCACACGCTCCCCTGAGCCCCGCTTCCAGGTAAGGGCGCCGCCCACCTCCTGGCAGAGCTGCAAGGAGCAAAACGCTTCCCTCCGGGGCAAGGTGATGGCTGATGCTGCGGTCGCTTCAGAGGTCAGACCGGTGTGGGCCCCCTTCCCGAGGGCAGCGCAAGGTGGGGTCTAGCCAGAAAGCTCCTCACGGAGGGAACACCACGCTCTGGTTTTTACTGGCGCTGAGTCTGGGGTAAGAGCGCAGCAGTTCAGGGTAAGCTTCACCTTGGGGCCGAGCCCGGCTTCCACCCTGGTCCCTGCTGCCTGGGTGAGCGGCACTGCTCTGAGCACGTGTCTTCGCGGGTGGACTGGGGACACCTGTATCCCCTGATCCTGTGGGACATCACGTGCACTCAGTCTCAGGGTGCATAAGAGGGTCTGTTTCCAGAGCCTGGCCTAGAAGTCAGACCCGGGGTCGTGATCCTGAATCCGGTCTGGATTGTGGGGGCGAGGGGAGCGTGCAGCAGAACGCGGCACTCAGGGTTAGGATGCTCCGGGAGCCCTGTGCGGAGCCTCCTGCTGCTGCTGGGGGCACGGTGGGTCTGACGGGGCCTGCCCCCCGCAGAGGGCCTGGGCTGGGCAGCGGGGGCCCTTCTCAGAAGTGCGCCTGGGCGGCCAAGGAATGCAGGCCGAGGGCAGGGGAACAGAGGCCTGGGGAGGGCCCGGCTTCAAAAGAGCAGGCAGCAGCTGCAGGGGGAGGGCCACGGCCCCCTCAGCAGGCGGCGGACACCGTCAGAAATTCCAGCGGCCTGGCGGCAGATGGGATTGTTTAGAGCCATTACCAGACCAGCTCCTCTCCCAGCCGCGGGCGGCCCCCTCCCCTCGCTCCCACCCCCCTCGGCGGGGCGCCCAGAGGCCAGCTGCTGGCCGTCCCTGACCCACGCTGCTCCGTGCCATGTACCCGCGGGCCCGCACATGCCCTCCAGAGATGCCAGGGTTAGGAAGGCAGGGAGAAAGGCCATGCTCTCCCTGCCAGATGGTGCACGTGTGTTTGTGTTGCCCAAGGTCTGAGCTCAGCGGCCACAGAGCTGGGATCTGTGTGTGTGTGTTGATGGGGGGGGGGGGGTGTATGTGTGTGTTGACGGGGGCTGTGTGCATGTGTGTCTCTGTCTGTGTGTGTGTGTGTGTGTCTGTGTCCATGTTCTCCCTGCCAGACAGGGTGTGTATGTGTTGCCCAGGTCCAAGCTCAGAGGCCACAGAGCTGGGATCTCTGTGTGTGTGTGTTGACGGGGGGGTGTGTGTGTTGCCCAGGTCTGAGCTCAGCGGCCACAGAGCTGGGACCTGAACTCAGATCGTGGCCTCCTGGGTCAGCACTCTCTCCCTGTGTGTGTGTGCACCCAGCACACCAACACACAGCTCACACGCCTGAGTGTGCTGCACACACCAGCTCCAGCAGCGCATTCACTGCTGAGAGGGTGCCACAACTGTGGGGCCACACTCCTTTAGATTTTCCCAAACTCTCCCCGCAGCCCAGGCATGCCGTCCACTCCCTCTTCGCCCAACTCGGAAGCTGTGTTTTTTCCAGCCATGCTGTCCTACACACACAATAACGTGCCCTGAGCGCACGCACCCTCAGCCTTCCCATGGTCCCATGCTGCAACCCCCTCCCTTCCCCAGGCTGACAGCGGGGCCAGATGAGGCCCTCCTCTCTTCCCCAGCCATGCCCACCACGGTTTGCACAGCATCAGGTGCACCGATGGTGAGGGGAGAGGTCGGGCTGACCTGCTCTGCAGCCAATCTGGTCAGAATAGAACAGGAAAGTGGCACACCCTGACCGAGGCAGCGGCTTACTGGTTCCCTGCAGGACCGGCTCCTGGAAGGGAGTCAAGACATGGACCTCAGCCCGCTGGGGCTGGGAGCTCTGGCCCTCGCCCAGGCAGGGGCGGGGTCATAGAACCAGCCTTCTTTGCCTCAGAGAGCCTCAGTCTCCAGCTCCAGAAAATGGAGAGAAGCAGTCCCTATTCAGTCTGACCTCACCCATCACTGAAACTTCCCAGAGATGCAAGGACATGAGTGGGAGTGGGGGGCGGGAGAGGGGTGCCAGAGAAAGGCACCCCTATGCTAGGTACCACTATGATGGCTGCTCTGCAGAAGCGGGTGGCTGCATCCTGGGGACCCTGGGGCTGGAAGGACCTGTCCCCTTTCTGAAGCTGCAGAATTAGAATGCCTGTCCTCAGAGGAAGTCCCCAGCAGAAGCCCATTCTATGAAGACATTAGGCAGAGGCCTGCCCTGCCTCCCTCCCCCAGCAATTAGTGATGAGGGAACCTGCCATTTACCAAGTGCTGGGCTGGGTTTCCGTGCCTCTTGCTAATCCTCACAGTAATCTAATCCTGCAGATCATTACCTTCTACCATGATCAGACAGTTTGCAGACAAGGACAAGGAGGCGCGTATGACCTAAAGGCTGTCCAGGGCCGCACCATATCCAGATGGCATGGCCTTCCAGGAGAGAGAGCATGAGCCTGTCACATCTTCTGACACACCAGTGGCTTGCTACCAGCTTTCAAGACTGGGTTTACCCAGAGCTGTGTGTATCTCCACTTGTTCCCTGCACTGCTGCTGACCTGCTCACATGGCTCTGGGAAGCGCAAAGGTACTTCTCTACCAGTCTAAGAAGCAAATGCCCTTTGCTTCAGAGCAACGTATCTCAGGATGGCGGAGACCACCTTCACCAGAGTCTTCTGAGAGGTGTGCGAAGATCACATCTTCTCCACCTCACTGGTAAATCAGAATTTCTGGGGAGACACCCTGGGAATCTGCATATTCACAAGATCCCCAGATCATTCTAATGACCAGGAAAGTGTGAGGACCACTCCCTTACAGTCTGGAGCCCTGGATTCTGATCTCAGCCCCATCACGAACCAGCCAAGTGACCTTGCTTTCAGATTCCCGTCTGAAAAATGGGCATGGATCTCCAAGCCCCCTTTCATTCTTGGCATCCTCCGTGTCTGCCCTGAGTCTCCAGATGGTCCACAGCTGTTTGAGCGGAGTTTCATGGACTGTTCAGTCCCTGGAGCCACCAATGTACACTGCAGGAATACATTAAAAAGAATTCCTGTCTGGCTGACTTAGGGAGATCTGCAAAAATACCTTACTTATCTCTGGCTCCAAGCCCTAAACAAATGGCTTTTGGATTATCCAGTGCCACCTCCCTACTCCCCTGAATATCCATTTTCTTCATTCCAGCCTGAGTCAACCAGGATTCTGTAAACATTAGGTCCGCACACCTGGGCTTGATCAACAGTCGTCAAACAAAGGCTCTGCCAAATCATCCCACAAGCCCAAACTTGCAGCCGCTCTGTCCCTCCTGAGGAGCCGACAGCCAGAGGTGCGTGGACCCTTTCTCCCAGCAGAGGATGGGTGAGAGGGCTGGAGGGGAGAGAGGGTGTAGCCAGAATGGCCCCAATCTACAGGTGGGTTGCGTGTCAGCCAGACTTTAAAGGGTGCGAGGTGACGGTGGGGCAAGTCCAGCAATCGCTGGGACCTTTCAAAAGCAGCTGGACATCCCCTAGTCCCACGGCTCCTCAATGCGCACTGTGGAAACACCGCGAGGTATTCAGCCAGTGCTCAAGCACTGCTGGCTGGTGGCAAACACAACTGAGTCATCCTTCGAGGTTTATGAGTCCTTGACAGAGGAGCCATGGGGCTTATCAGACCTGCAGTCCACAGACACGGGATGATTTCAGATTCAAGCGACCTCTGTGTAGGTGGGGGGACCCGTGTGCGTGTGCAAACCAGAGAGGAAAGATTGGCAGGCAAGGCAAGAGTGAAAACCCGGCTTCCCCAGCGGCAAACACCTGTGGCTTGAAGCCCACAACTGCTGATCCCAGCCCTTAAGAACAGATCATTCTCTCACCCTGAATGCGCTGACTGCCCCCAAACGATGGTGCTTTCCATGTGCGTGGCACTTGGCGGTTTCCAGGGCTGGGGGAGCCCTCTCCATCCGGCCGGGCTCTAGGCTGGGCCTGTGCCCGAGAGCAGGGGCTCACCTGGCACCGTGCTGGGCACTCCACCTCCACCACATCCTCACCACAACCTCACCAGGTAGGAGGTGTTACCCTGTGGACAACCTGCCCGAGCCCCACAGCCAGGAAGTGGTGGAGTGAGGATGCTACCCCACAACCCAGGTTCCCAAGCACTCACCACACCGTCAGCCTACTTGTAACGGGGAGCCTTGCACGGGGATAAGGGGGAAACGGGCTCCAGAAGGGCTAGGAACGTGGCGTTACCCCGGAGCAAGAGAGAAGCGCTAGGTGCAGTGGCGGGGAGCAGGGAGACAGAAAACAAGTGGGGGCCCCGCAGCACCGAGCTGAGCAGGCACGGCCTGCCTGCCACAGGCGCCCCCGCCTGCAGGGGCGGAGGACCGGCGGGGACCCTGCCCTGCTCCGGCTCCCACACCCAGCAAGGCCCCCCTGTCTGGCTCTGGGCTCTTCAAGTTGGGTTTCCACCCCAACCACCCTGGGCAGTGTGAGTGAATCAAGCCCGGGAGGAGGAAGTGGCCGCGCTCGAAAATCGTTAACATGCAGGGCTGAGCTCTGGGCCTTTGTTCTTGAGCAAGGACTGTAGCATTTCACTTTCAGGAAGGAGCGGGGAGGGTGGGGCAGGCTCAGAATTGCACAACCAGAAGCACAGGCTCAGACACACAGAGGTCCCACGTGGAAAGTCTGCTGAGACGGCCCCGGCCCCTGTGGAAAACTACAAGCTGACCCACGGCCCTCAGACACGGCAGGTCCACACAGAGAGCACAGGCTCACTCATTCCCTCGGCGTTTTCAATCAGAGAGGCCTTCCAGCGGGGGTTAAAGTGTTAGTGGCTCAGTCGTGTCTGACTCTTTGTGGCCCCGTGGACTGCAGCCCGCCAGGCTCCTCCGTCCATGGGATCCTCCAGGCAAGAGTACTGGAGTGGGTTGCTATGCCCTCCTCCAGGGGATCTTCCCGACCCAGGGATTGAATCCTGGTCTCCTGCACTGCAGCCAGGTTCTTTACCGTCTGAGCCCCAGGGAAGCCCTCCATCCAGCAGGGGTACATCGGGGCTTCTAAGGCCGGGAGGACGCAGACATGCAGCAGAGGGGGAGGTGGGGATCTCGGGCCTCTGGTCCCAGCACAGCAGGAACCCCAGGTGGGAGGGGCACAATGCCCTCCACATCTGGCTTGGAGGGACAGCCCCAGTTGAGGGAGACTACCTCCCTATTTGCCCCTCTTCCAAAATACACCATCCCTCCTCCAACCACACGAGCGTCTCCCAGAATCCAGGAAAGCACAGCAAACAGCCCTCCAGGGTGCCCCCCACCGTGAGTATCCAGGTAAATGTTTCGAAGGGGCAGCTCTTCCCTGCAAGAGTCACATCTCTGCCACCAGCAGAGTGGGAAAGGCGGCAAAGCGAATTAGTTAACCCTGGAACAGGGAGGATGAAGGTTGGGGAGGAGAGAGGAAGAGAGGACAGTTAGTCAACAGGGAGAAATCTGACTTTAAAAAGGTAACACAACACAAGGAACTCCCCGGTGGTCCAGTGGTTAGGATCCTATGCTTTCACTGCTGAGGGCGTGGGTTCAATCCCTGGCTGGGGAACCAAGATCCCTCAAGCTGAGTGGCCCGCCCCCCAAAAATGTAATACAAATAAGAATAAAATGGCTTCCAGTGAGCCTCGGCGTCCCTGGAAAAGTACCATTCATCCCTAGATCCTGAGGAACAGACCCCTGCTCCCCTCCCCACCTTGCAGGGGTCAGTCAGAGGCTAAGGGTTTACCCTGCACCCTTCTTGCACCTCATTAGAACTTAACCTCCAGGCCCTCAAGGAAATTGGCAGAAATGAGACCCTTGTCCTTTGTCAATTAGAAAGAAAACAGCCCTCTGGGGAGATGGCCCTCCTCTGGGGGGCCCTCTCGGGCTCTTAGACAACCCCTGTTCCCTTGGGGGTGGCAGCGAGAAGTGGAAAGGAGCCGGCTTGTTTAGGGAAGCCGCCTGCTCCCTCACGTCTGGCAGGGGCAGGCCACCCACCAGGTCCAGCTCACCCCCCTCAAAGCCCGTCTGTTTGGAAAGGGCTTTCGGGGACAGGAAGCAATAAACAGAGTCAAGCGGCCAAGATGCAGGGGCTGATTATGCAGTTTATGGATTTTCCAGGCCTCTTTGTACTCTCCCACCAGCTGCCTGGGGCTCTGCAGAAAAAGGTGCTGGCAAAAGGCAGGCTGGCCGTTGGCTTGAAAGGTGGCCTTTTGTCAAGCCTCGGCTGGGTCTTGCCAAGTGTATGAGGGGACTGCGTGCTCCTCCTCGGAGCCCCAAAGAGAAACCCTGCCCACCCCATGTTCCTAGAGCCTGGACACACATACGCAACTCACTTCCACGCAGCTCACTTCTCTGCCCAGTTCTAAGTTACTTCCTCATTTCAGAGGAGGCTGACTCCTGGAATTCCCAGAGGGGACGATGTGCCTGGCCAGGCTGCAGCTTGAGAAGGGCAGGTGGGTGGCCCTCCTTCAGCAAGCAGCTTGCAGCTCAGCTCTTTTAGCTCCCTCGAGTGTAGAGCAACTGAGGAAAAGCCAAGACTGATGAGGAAAGAAGGTGATTTGGGGTTGCACGGCCTTCCCAGTGCCAAGGTCAGCTTGCATCTCCCATCTGGTGAGACGGTTGCCCATGTGTGCAAAGCTGTGCGTGCAGAGGGTTTGTGGAAATTTCTCAATACCCAGGAACCAAACACGACACAAGGTGCCTCAGAAGAAAGGAGAGGCAGGCAGCAGAGACCTCCAGCACCAGATGACATGAAAAAACCAAGCGGAAGGGCCAGGTGTCCCCTACAGTATTTTTGTCGAAATGTCAGAGTGTATGCTTGTATATTTGAAATGCACGGGGAGGCCACCAAGTGAATACACACCCAGCACTAAGCAGCAGTTGTCTAAGAGGTAGGGCTGCATGAGGGGTTTGCTGACTACTTCATGCATCTTTGCATCCGTTGAAGTTGCTTTTTTTTTTTTTTTAACAAACATGCATGTTTTTATAGCTAAAAATTAAGAATTTTTTTGTTTCTTTTTTTTAAAAAACCATTCATTTATTTCTTTTCAGCGGTGCTGGGTCTTCACTGCTGCCCTCGGGGCTTCTCCAGCTGCAGCTCGCAGGGGCTACTCTCGAGAGGCAGCGCCTGGGTTTCTCACAGTGGTGGCGTCTCTTACCGCAGAGAACGGCCCCTAGGGGCATGGCCTGAGTAGCTGTGGCTCATGGGCATGTGGGATCTTCCTGGGCCAGGGGTCGAACCCATGTTCCCTGCACTGGCAGGTAGACTCTCAAGCACGGGACCACCGGGGAAGTCCCCCACATTAAGACTTTTTTTAAAAGATGCATTGCAACATAGAATGTGAAGCTGCTGCAGAAAACGGTTTGGTAGCTCCTCGAAAAGTTAAACCCAGAATTGTCATATGATCCAGCGGTTCGGCTCCTAGGTCTTCTCGCCAAAGAACCGAAAGCAGAGATTCAGGTATCTGAACATCAGTGTTGACGCCAACAGCATTCACAACAGCCCAAAGGCAGAAACAACCCCGGCGTCCGTCACCAGGTGAATGGATGAACAAAATTAGACTACACATATGGAACCACGGAACTCAGCCACAAAAAAAGGCATGAAATTCTGATACATGCTATAACGTGGATGAACCCTGAAAACACGATAAGTAATATAAGCCAGACACAAAAGGACAGACGCTTTATGATTCACTTTATGAGGTACCTAGAGCAGGCAGATTCCTGGAGACAGAAACCGGAAGAGTTTCCCATGAGCTGAGCAAACAGGAGAATGGAGAGATACCGTTTAACGGGCACAGAGTTTCTGTTTGGGGTGATGATCAAGTTCTACACATGGACAACGGTGAGGACTACACAATACTGTCCGAATACTGAGTGCCACCGGACTGCCGCGTAAAGACAGCTAAGATGGTAGATTTTATGTCATGTGGGTTTTACTGCAATGACAATAAACAAAGATGCAAGTCAGGCAGAACAAGGCACCGGGTTGCAGGAGAGATTGCGAGTCACCAGGCAGAAGGGGGCACTCCTCGGGCTGTGCAGAGATAGAGCCACCAGCCCAGGGAATCCTGCCGGCACAGAGGGGCTCTGTCCACATCTGCACGGGGTGGGCCGGGGGACAATGACAGCCCTGTTGATGGGGACTGTTCACATGATCTCCAGAGTCACACATGCCACAGGGCTGGGGGTGGTGGAGAGGTGGCCACACAGGGATGCTCCGTGGGACATTTGGAATAGTCAAGTTATGATACACTGCTGCTGCTGCTAAGTCGCTTCAGTCGTGTCCGACTCTGTGCGACCCCACAGACGGCAGCCCACCAGGCTCCCCCGTCCCTGGGATTCTCCAGGCAAGAACACTGGAGTGGGTTGCCATTGCTTTCTCCAATGCATGAAAGCAAAAAGTGAAAGTGAAGTCGCTCAGTCGTGTCCAACTCTTTGCGACCCCATGGACTGCAGCCCACCAGGCTCCTCCGTCCATGGGATTTTCCAGGCAAGAGTACTGGAGTGGGGTGCCATCGTCTTCTCCTATGATACACTAGGAAACAGCTATTAGAAAAGGTCAGTGTGCCAGCACATGCCTTGGGTAGAAGGAGCAGGGCGGGGGACGGGGAGGACGGAGCGGGGTGGAGAGAGCTGGCTGACCTGCACTGCAGCAGGGGGAGAGAAGACGAGCAGAAGTCTGTCCTGAGGGTGCTCTGGCCGGCAGCAACCACTCCATTCATTCACTCCACAGACATCACAGGGCACGCTAGGCGGTGGGAAACTGGGGGCAAAGTGGGGATAAGGGGACCAGATCAGCTGGTTTAGCCCCTGATGCAGCTTCACCCCTCACTCAAAAAATATACCCACATATAAAGCTCCAGAGAGATGGTGACAGACAGGGAAGCCTGGCACGCTGTGGTCCATGGGGTCACAGAGTCGGACACAACTTAGCGACTGAACAGCAACCAAACAAGAAATTAAAAGCTGTTCCTCATCCCCACCTTCTGAAGAAAGACAAAGATCCCTCTTACTTGAGCTGTTCAGAACAGGAAATAAGATCAAAACTGCCCACGTGGGCTGCCACCTCCACCTTGCCCCCGCCACCGGTGGCTCACAAGAGAGCTGTCTACCAGCTGCCAGGCATCCACCCATACCGAGTTCTTTCTTCCCAAAAGGGAGGGGCAGAGGGGAGCAGGGGCAGCCGGGGTGGGAGACCAGGGTCTGCGGCCTCTGACCACTGAATCCAGACCCAAGTGCCTGGTTCCTGAGGTCTCACCCCCCCTTACCTCCAGGTGTACAAGGACAGAGAGAAGTCACATGTGGGGCACAGTCATGGTTAATGGCAGCTCTGCCTCACTTGAGATAAGACTATTTAACCAGCAGACTTTGCTATAAAAAGATACTGCCTTCAGGGCCTTCCTGAAATGTGTCCTGTGTGCATACGTGTGCAGAGACGAAAGGGGAGCCAGAGGTTCTGAAACACCTTGGCCTGGCCACTTAGAGCCTTCTCAGACACCCCCTCCTTTCAGAACTGTACTGCCCAAGAAGGTAGCCACTAGTCACCGTGTGGCAAGATAAATTTACATTATTTAAAATTAAGTAAGGGACTTCCCTGGTGGTCCGGTGGCTAAGACTCCACGTTCCCAATGCGGGGGGCCCAGGTTTGATCCCTGATCAGGGAACCGCAGCCCACAATGTTGCAGCTAAGATGCAAGTAAGTCAGGATTTGCACGGCGCAAGTAAAAAGATCCCACATGCCACACTAAGACCCAATGTGGCCACATAAATAAGTAAATAATAAGTAAATCAATTAATTAGAAATTCAGTTCCTCAATCACACTACCACGTTTCAAGTGCTGAAAGGCCATCACAAGGCCCAGCACACACATTAGAACATTCCTCACATCACAGAAGTTCTATCAGACAGTGCTGTTCCAGAACCTAAGAGGAGCAGGAAGCCCTGGTGTCCTGCATTGTTAGAATTATCTGGGGAGACCAAGGCCGGTGAACAATTGATTCCCCAATGGAAAAGCCCTTCCACATCCTCCTGGGAAGGGCAGCTAAGTACAAAGACCCCTTCTCCTGGGCAGGCAGAGCTAGGGTGAGCACTAGTCCCTCTCCCTGCTGGTGGTCATGGCCTCATCCAAGATCAGAACCTTGGCCTGGTTCCCATGGTGAGATCTGACGCCCAGGCAGGGAAGCAGGAGTCCGGCGAGGAGCCCAAGTCTAGAGTCAGCACCTGCAGGACCCTGGGCTCTCCAGGACGAAGGGGGCGCTTGGCTTTGGCAGGGCTCACCCACTGGCCCCTCTCCTGGGTGTGCCCTAGGGTGGCCCTGGCACTGCCTCTTTGGGCTTCTTCAGAGCAATGAGAAGGAATCAGAGGTAGAGGGTAGCTGAGGCAGGGGGTATGGATGTGAGAGTTGGACTGTGAAGAAAGCTGAGCGCAGAAGACTTGATGCTTTTGAACTGTGGTGTTGGAGAAGACTCTTGAGAGTGCCTTGGACTGCAAGGAGATCCAACCAGTCCATCCTAAAGGAAATCAGTCCTGGGTGTTCATTGGAAGGACTGATGCTGAAGCTGAAACTCCAAAACTGTGGCCACCTCGTGCAAAGAGTTGACTCATTGGAAAAGACCCTGATGCTGGGAAAGATTGAAGGCAGGAGGAGAAGGGGGTGACAGAAGATGAGATGGTTGGATGGCATCACCGACTCAATGGACATGGGTTTGAGCAAGCTCCGGGAGTTGGTGATGGACAGGGAGGCCTGGCGTGCTGCGGTCCATGGGGTCACAAAGAGTCGGACACGACTGAGCGACTGAACTGAACTGAGGCAGGGGGTATGTGTGTGGCAAGGGGAGAGGGAGGGATGGTGCTCATTAAAAGGAAAAACCATCCTTTCCAGGAACCCAAAGGGCGAGGCCAAGGAAATGAACAGAAAGGGATTCTGAAAACACAGAACCTGGGGGCTAGAGCCTGTCTCTCTGCACTAACGAGAGAGAGAGAAAGAGGTCCAGGCATCTCCCACCCTTGCACATGGCGATGGAAAACGGCTGAGATGTCTTCACTTCTGACTAACCAATCTCCTCAAAAATGTCCCCATTTGAGTCAAAGGGGAATCACCGTTCTTTCCCAAGGCTATTTCAGCTTTGGCCCCGGAAGTCAAACAAAATGAGCTGTGAATCTGCAGGTTTTCCTGCAAGCTGCAGACGGGGGGCTGGGGCTGGGAGGGGGTAAGAAGGCAGCCCCCGCAGGGTGGGAGCAGCGGGACATGCGGCCCAAGGGAGGACCTGTGAACAGGGGTTCTGGAACGAGCTCTGCCACACGGATTCTTGAGCAAGTTCCTCTTTCCTTTCAACCTTTAAGAAAATATAGAACGATAAAACAGAGGACTTTCCTGGTGGTCCGGTGGTTAGAAGTCTGTCTGCCCATGCAGGGGACATGGGCTCAACCCCTGGTCAGGCAGGATCCCACACGCTGCAGGGCAGCTTAAGCCCTGTGCCACAGCTACTGAAGCCTGCGTGGCCTCGAGCCCCTGCTCAGTGATGAGCCAAGCCACCATGACCAGAAGTCGCACACCGCGGCCAAGAGCAGCCCCTGCTCACCGCAGCTAGAGGAAGCCCGTGCAGCGCTGGAGACCCAGCACAGCCGAAAAAAACAATCAGATACAGAGAACTGAACGGAATGCATGTCAGTCTGATGAAGTAGCACAAGACAAACACCTTACAACCACTCATGTCAAGAAACGAAACTCTGCCAGCCGCTCCAACGCCCTCTCTGCGGACTACAAGCTGCTTGTGTGGTAATCGCCCTTTTGCATTTCTTGACCCTCAAAAGCACATGCCTGGACACTATACTTAAGTCCTGCTCGTCGTCTTTAATGTCTATTTTAATCTACAGGTTTCCCCTTCATCCCTGTAATTTATGAGTTGACGAACCCAGGCTGCATAACTGCAGACTTCCCCACTATCTGAAGTTCATGGAGCAAGCTTCCTTTTCTCCCTGAGCCAGAGTTACTGCTTCCTTACCAGCACCGCCCTGCTCATCTTCTGGCCCTCCTCTCACAATAAAGAGAGACAGCCTCAGAGAACGTCAGGAAACGCTGATGATATTTTGTTAAACAAAGGATGCAGGATGCAAGCTGATACACAGGGTACGCTTTCAGCTACGTAAAGGCAAGATGTGTAGGAAAAAGGAGCAGAGGAAATATGCCCATGTATCAATAGTCGTCCTGGGTGGTAGTGGAATTCTGTGCACCCCAATTCTTTCTTCAGTTCAGTTTAGTCCAGTTGCTCAGTCGTGTCCGACTCTTTGTGACCCCATGGACCACAGCACCCCAGGCCTCCCTGTCCATCACCAACTCCCGGAGTTCACCCAAACTCGTGACTCGAGTCGGTGATGCCATCCAGCCATCTCATCCTCTGTCATCCCCTTCTCCTCCCGCCTTCAATCTTTCCCAGCATCAGGGTCTTTTCCGATGAGTCAGTTCTTCGCATCAGGTGGCCAAAGTATTGGAGTTTCAGCTTCAACATCAGTCCTTCCAAAGAACACCCAGGACTGATCTCCTTTAGGAAGGACTGGTTGATCTCCTTACAGTCCAAGGGACTCTCAAGAGTCTTCTCCAACACTACAGTTCGAAAGCATCAATTCGTCAGTGCTCAGCCTTCTTTATGGGCCAACTCTCACATCCATACATGACCCCTGGAAAAACCATAGCTTTGACTAGATGGACCTTAGTCGGCAAAGTAATGTCTCTGTTTCTTTCTTACATTTCCATAATTAGCATATAACAACGTGCTAGGACACAGACCACCTTGAAACATCTTAAAGAAAAGAGTGCTCTGAAAGTGTGGCATGCGATCAACTGTGTCACTCTCCCTTCACAGGACCACCTGGCTCTGCTCTCTGCGCCCACAGCCACCATCAACCCAGCTGGGACCCTGAGCATCCCAAGTCTGCCTCCCTTGATGCCTCCTGGCTTCCCTGCCCATCTCCTTTCTGTCCTCTCTCTGTGCCGCCTACAGAATAACTCATCTAAAACACGCCAGGTCACCTCCCAGCTCCTCGGTCTCTCTTTTTTCCTGCATCAGCTGTCACCACACTCGGTGAGCATCGGGGTCACTTGCAGGGCTTGTCAGCACACACTGGGTTTCACCCCCAACACGACTGCCTCAGGGACCGCAGAGCAGCCATCTGCACCTCTCCTCTGTCCTCACAGACAAGGCCTGTCCAGCTTTCAAGACCCGGCTCAGGGTCCTCTTTGCCAGGAGGCGGTCTCTGGAAACTTCAGCCGATACTGATCCCTCCCTGCTCTTCCAGGTCAGCCCTAGCGCTCAGAGCCCTCTGGAAGAGGAGAGAGCACCAAGTGGCTGTAACGACGGGCAAGGTGGCACTTCATCACTTGCTGTCTCCCTCCATCAGACCAGCTCCTCCGGGCAGACTCGGGGAGGGACGTCCCAGGGTCCTGTGCCGCCCGGAGGGCGTTCTGCATGTGCCAGGGGAACGGGGTCTGTTTCATCACAGGCACCCCAGTGACCTTCGCGCACAGGCTGCTAATTATCCCCTCATTCATTCACTGTCAGGCAAAACAGACCAAGTGAGGACCTACTGTACACCAGGATACACGAGATTTTTTTAAAAAAATAGCTTTTCTTCACAAAGGCCAAGAATTACAACAGTGTGAGTTAGAACAGAAAGAGCTCTGTGAGGAGCCTTTCCAACTGCAGCCCCGGAGACCGCTGCGCAGACCACCTCGGCCGGAGAGGCAGGTGTTGCTGCTGCCAGGAAACACACAGTTGAGGATGCGCCCTTGTGCAGCCATGGGGCAGGCTTGGCCGCCCGTCACAGGCTCCGTTGTCCCCCGGCTAAGCCGCCCTGGAGTCAGGGCGAGGATTTATGGCAGATATTGTTAGGAGAACAGATGTCCAGGCAGGCAGGCAGAGCAACTGGGAACAACGGCCGTGACTGTGCCAGCCTGAGCCCCTCTGGAGGGAGGCAAGAACACCCTGCAGCGTCTGAGGCAGTAAGTGCCTGAGGAGCAGGCCCCCAGCCTGTTGCTGCAAACACCTGGGCACTGTGCCCTGAGGCCCTCTACCCAGGGGGACACATGCAGGCTAAAGACACCGTGGACTGTAGGGCAGGCTCTGGCTTCTCCATAACCTTGGACAACGTTTCCTTCTTTGTGCCCCAGTTTCACTAACTAATAACACCTTTTTAACCAGAGGGGCCGGGTTTGATCCCTGGTCAGGGAACTAGGTCTTACATGCTGCAACTAAAGACCCTGCATGCCACAACTAAGATCGAGCACAGCCAAGTAACTAAGTAAATATTTTAATTAAGTAAAGAAATTAAATAACCTTAAGAAAAAAAAATTGTTTTGAGTCTTCTCTGTAGCTCCAGTACTCTTGCCTGGAAAATCCCATGGACGGAGGAGCCTGGTGGGCTACAGTCCATGGGCTCGCAAAGAGTTGGACACGACTGAGCGACTTCACTTTCACTTTTCACATTCATGCATTGGAGAAGGCAATGGCAACCCTCTCCAGTGTTCTTGCCTGGAGAATCCCAGGGACGGGGGAGCCTGGTGGGCTGCTGTCTATGGGGTTGCACAGAGTCGGACACGACTGAAGTGACTTAGCAGTAGCAGAGCTGTAGCTCAAACGGTAAAGAATCTGCCGGCTGCACAGGAGACCCAGGGGAGAAGGGAATGGCAACCCGCTCCAGTCTTCTTGCCTGAAGAATCCCCATGGACAGAAGAGTCTGGCAGGCTACAGTCCATGGGATCACAAAGAGTCGGACATGACTGAGCGACTAACACTACTACTATCAAGACGATTTTTTTAAGTAGCAAAGCCAAAAAACAAGATGCTAGACATCCCTGTCGGAAAAATAAAAGGAGAGATGAAAACAAACAATAACAATGCCAGTCTGTAAAAGCAAGAGGATGTGCAAGGAGGTCGGGCAGGGACGACCCATCATGGATGCCTTGGGGCAGGGAGCCCCGGATGCACTCAGGCGTCCACGGCGCTGGATTCTCAGGTGGAGGGTGCAGCAGAATCTCGGGGAGCTTCTCAAAGGCAGAGGTCTCGGGAGCTCTACTGACTAGCGGCACACAATCCTCGTCCACCAAACCCCCAGCAAGTCAGAGAGGCCTGAGGTATTCTGAACCACTCATAGTTAGGAGACATGAGCTCAGAGGTGGGGATAAATCGTTCTCTAAAAGAGGAGGAGGGGAGGGGCCTCGGCCCCAGAGCAAACCCCAAGGGAGCCCGGAGCCCAGCGGGCACCAAGAAGGACCGTCACAAGTGAAGCGCCCTTCCTTTCTGCTCCCCACTCTAGAGGTCTGCTTCTGGAGAGCAGACAACCCCCTCCTTCTGCAGGCTGACCGGCCCTTAGGCACCTGCTGTTTCAGCCGAGTGCTGGGGTGACCCTTCATCCGGCCACCACACTGTCCCAGCACACTTCCCTAGTCCCACGCACTTAACGCCTCGGCCCTAACAGACCCACCCTGCTCAAGTGCAATTTCAGGATTCAGAACACAGACCTCCTTCTCCAGGAAGCCTTCCCGGATGCACTCCTTGGCTCACTCCCACATGGCCTGGGCCAGTTAGGTTCTCACTGCACCATTAAGACGGCAGCACTAGTTACACATCACAGTCACCAATGTGCGCACTAGGGCCTTGGTGATTCAGATGGTAAAGCATCTTTCTGCAATGCACGAGACCCGGCTTTGATCCCTGGGTTGGGAAGATCCCCTGGAGAAAGGAATGGCAAGCCACTCCAGTATTCTTGCCTGGACAGAGGAGCCTGGCGGGATATAGTCCATGGGGTTGCAGAGAGTCAGACACGACTGAGTGACTAACCTTTCACTTTCACTTTCACCGTGCCATTGGTGGCCATACCAGAGCAGGCTTCTCTTGGTCTTACTCAGCTCTCTGCCCCCAATACCTAGTTCAGTGCGCAGCATAAAACAGGCAGCAATGTGCACAGGCAACCCTCACTGCACTGCCCTTCACTTTTTCACTTCACAGATACTGAGGTTTTTTTTTGTTTGTTTTGTTTTTTTTTACAAATTAAAGGTTGTGGCAACCCTACAATGAGCAATCTATTAGCACCATTTCTCCAACAGCATTTGTTCATTTTGTGTCTCTGTGTCACATTTTGGTAATTCTCACCATATTTCAAGCTTCTCCATTATTATTGTATTCGTGATGGTGATCAGTGACTTTTGATGTTACTATTCTGGCTGAATGCTCACATGACGGTTAGCATTTTTTTCTGCACTAAAATACTTTTTAATTAAGGCATACACATTGTTTTTTTTTAAAGACATCATGCTATTATGCACTTAATAGACCACAGTGTAATGTAAACATAATTTTTATATGTATTGGGAAACCAAAACACGTGTGTGGCTCACTCTGCCGCAATATGCACTTTACCGTGGCGGTCTGGAAGTGAACCTACATCTCTGAGGTCTGCCTGTATATTTATGCAGATTGGGAGAAACGGAGGGGAGGAAATTCAAAGTCAAACAATGGAAAATTTTTCAAAGCACTCGGCAAATTAAAGCAAATATTTTCTTAAGCACTGCCTATTGCCACGGAGAAACCTAAGACACAGGGAGGAAGGGTGCCCACAGTGGCAGAGTTGGGTCAGAACCCAGGCAGTATGGCTCCTCCTCTCAACCCTCTGCCACGATACCGATGGTTCAAAGGAAAGATGGAGTAAAATCCGGAAAAAAAAAATAAAAGCTCCCTCTGCAGTCCTTGCTCCTGGGTGTAGGGGTTCACGGCAACTCCACACGTCACCGTTTGGACAAAGCACAGTTGAGGCTGCCGTCCAAGGAAGCAGAGGCAGTTCATGTGGAAGGTCTCTCAGTGAGGTGCCGGGGACCCTTCTGCAGCCTCTGGGAGAGTCTGGGAGTCAGCGTTCCCAGCTGGGAGCTCTAGGAGGCCCAGACCAGGAACAAGGCCAATGCCACCCAGGGCCTCTGTGTACCTGCCCCACCTGGCCCCTCTAGGCCCAGAGACAGGCTAGTTGGGAAGATGGCTCAGCGGCCCAGGGGGCTTCACTCAGGGGAAGCTGTGGAGAAGAGCAGGAACTCCGGGGGGCTTCAAAGTGGGCAGGAAAGGACTTCCCTGGCGGTCCAGCAGTTAAGGCTGCTTCAACTGCCGGGGGCTCAGGTTCAACCCCTGGTCAAGAAACTAAGATCCACCCACATGCTTCGGGCACAGCACCCCCGCCGCCCCAAATAAGGTAGGCAGGAAAGAAAATGTATTAGAATCAACCAGAGTGACTGAAAATGAACCGTACGCCAGGCACCTGCAGAGGTGGGTCCCCGCAGGATTTAATTTTCACATCCACCCAGTGAGGCGGTTGTCATTCTCCTTGTCTAACCAACAGGACACTCAGGCCCTGTTCTGCCGGAACGCGTGAGAGCGAGGAGGCAACCCTGCCAGATTGGGGTGTTTGGCCGAGGCTGAGTGGGAACGTAAGGGTCTCTGGGCAAAGCGGCAAGGATACTTGGTCTTTGTTCTCTTTCTTCAAGACAGAACAAATAAAATGGGACTTAGACTCCAGAAGAAACTTGCTTGACTGTAAAGAGGGGTCAGAGAGAACACTTCCTGGGAGGGACCCCTGAATGGTGTTTCGCTCCAGCAAGCGCCTTTCTGCAGGCAGGAGACCGGACCGCCTGGTCTCCGTCACCATGAGGCCACTGACATACTCGGAGGTCTCCTCAGACAACTTGGCTCTAGCTTCAGTCTCAAGGGAGGCTCTTGGACAACGTAAATCTGAGGTTAAACTCATCCTTTGTGGGACTTCCCTGGTGACCCAGTGGTGGAGACTCCAGGCTCCCAATGCAAGGGCTCAGGGTTTGATCCCTGGTCAGAGAATTAGACCCCACGTGCTACACACAACGAAGAGCTCGCATGCCGCAACTAGGACTCGGCACAGCCAAATAATTAAACACTTTCTTCAAAAAACCCTTTGCCAAATTTGACAAACAGATGGGGTAGAGAGTCCTGATACTGAAATGAAGTGTGGAGTCGGCGGTTTTAGTCAGTGACTATAAAGTTGGCACGAGTGTGGTACTGACTGATAGAAGCCTCCTGTTTCGCCTGATGAATAACATAGTTGGTCAAGCCAGCAGTGACCGAGACGACCAAGGGAGAGTGGTAGGCAACCCGCCCAGGAAGCCCCGTCCTGTGTGGGCACGCCCACCAGGAGGTCTCCGAGGACACAGGGCCGATCTGTTGTTCCCTGGTTGCTCAGGCCAACGCTTTTGCCTTGGCCTGGAACAGAAGTCTCCTCTAGTAGGTCATGATCAGTCCGGGAACGCAGGACACTCTGGTGGGGGGCGGGGGGGCCTGGATCACACACGGGATGTTCAGTCTAGTCTAGAGAGGTTCCTGATTCTGAAGTTTCATGTCAAACTACACAACTTACTGGTTCGAATCAAACACAGAATTTACTATTCGCCATCGAACAATCATATGACAGTGATTTTGCAGTTTACCCAGATGTGGGGCTTCCTTAAGGGGTCCCAGGACCAAAGGGGTTCAAAACCTCTCCACCCTCTTGCGAGAAACCCAGCCCTGGAAAGGTTAAAGGCCTCGCCCAAAGTTCCTGCCAGCAGGAGCGGCTTTCCCACCAGCCTCCTGTTCCCAGTGGCCAGTAGCCACCTCTGAGTCGAGGGGGACCGGGGGGTGGGGGTGCTGAGTGTCCATGAACCGCAGCGCACGTGCTCCACCCGGGACCTCATGACACTCGAGGCACAGCACCCCCACACAGGTCGGGCCAGGCAGGGGTCCCCGACCGGAGGACTGACCCCATGGTCCCTGGGGGAGGAGCCCCCCACTCCAGGAGCTCCAGGCCTCGGCAGGTCCTCCTGCCTGGCCCCCACCTTTCCCTTTGATCCCAAAGAAGGTGGAGAGCAAAGAAAAATCCCCAGTTGGCATCGATTTGCCCAAAGCAAAAGGAACACAAAGGCTGCGCCTGTTTCCATGGAGACGAGATCAGTGAAGCAAAGGAACAAAACAGAGCAAGAAACACAAACCGCCACCACCTTCCGGGCCTGCGTGATCGATGTCGGTGGGCCAGAGCCCTGACAGGAAGACACTGGAAGAAAGAAGGGTGATCAGAAGATCAGCAGCCAAACCGAGCGCGCTTTCAGCTGCTGCGAGGGACGCGGTGGCCTGCCGCCACCCCACTCCGCCCGCCCCCAAGCCTACAAATTAGCCTGGCCCCCACTCTTGAGAAAGACCCTGAACAACAACAAAAAAAATCCCAACCGGAGTCCAAAGGGAGTCATTATTCACTTTACAAAAGGATTCTTTGCTTGACAAAGAGATTCCTTGCAAGGGGCAGATCCCAAGGTGCACAGGAGCACTGCTTTGTTTCTTTATTTACTCCTCTGGGGCGGAGGAGGAGAGACTGAGCTCCAGCTGAAAGTCGGTTTAGACAAGATGACAAAATTCCTGCGGGGAAGGCACAGGGGATGGAGTCGACTCTGCTTCTAAAACATTTGCTGGGAGAGGCCCTCGGGAAATCCAACCAAGGCAGCTTTCAGACAGAAGGCTTGAGAGCCTGCAGCCCATCCCCCAGAAAGGGCCCAGTCGGGGAGACCAGGCAGCAAGGCTTCCAACAGGTTCCCACAGGGTGGACCCCAGGGCCCTCAGGCTGCAGGGAAAGCAGCAAGCAATCAGGGGTGGCCTTTTCCTCTAGGGGAGCAAGAAGGCAGGAGGCCAGCAGGGAGCTCAGCAGATGGCAGGGCCCGCTCTGCCCTTTATCAGGTGACACCCGCGAAGCACCTCTGTGCGTGTGGTGCCATCCCAGGGAGGGGCGCCCTGCCCTCGGAGAGTCTCAACCAGGCCTTCATGCCACCCCGTCTTTTGGTTAATTCCTACAAGGAACAAGTATAACCACGGCAAGACTATTTCCTGAGTGTGCCCACTAGCCATCGTCTCCTGTATCCCCTCAACCAGCCCATGAGAGAGACACTGTCATTGCCCATTTACCCACGTGGAGACAGGCACACAGAAGCATGTAACTTGGTCACACAGCTACTAAGTGACAAAGCCAGGATTCAAAACAAAGGTCTGCCCAACTTCAAGGTCTCTGAAGGCTAAATGCCTGCCGCATCAGCCCGTTTCACAGACAAAGATGCCGAGGAGGAGAGAATGCAAGTGAGTTGCCCTGAGGCAGGGGACGAGCTCAGAGGACCAGTTCTGACACACCCAAGGCTGGTTTGCTTTGTGATCACCCCCCTGGGATGGCACCCAGCTTTTCTGGTGGGGTATGTGGACTGCTCTGGGGCCATGAAGCCACTCAGCAGGCCCAGGCTTCAGTGTACCGCTCTGCTGCTCACTACTGTAGCCTCGGTGCCCCTGCTAGCTAACTGCAAGGACCTGGGAAGAAACACCGAACAAGGGCCAGGGTTGTCACCAGGGAGACCCTGGGAGGTTCGGGCTCAAGATTCCCAAAGAGCCACAGGCTTTGAAGTGAGCAATGTAATGTTCACAGAGCCACAACCCAGGGCAGCCTCTCCAGAAGGCATCTGGTCAATGGTCTGCCCACCAAGGTGCATCTGGGAAATTTAACTCCCTGACATGGCAGGCCTTCAGGGAATCAGTTTCCAGAACCTCCACATCCCCGTGGTATCCTTTGGTATCGATGTACTGGGAACCATCTGAGCCCACCAGTTCTCCTTCAAGGTGGCCCTCCTCAAGACTTCCCAAAAGAAAGGCCATGCCGGCTTTGCCCTGGCACTTTGACCAGACAGAGGGACAACTCAAGAATGCAGCGCTCCTGGAAGGAGTCTCCTGAGGATGGACACTGAGAAGGGAGCTGGCCTCATCTTACCAAGACCGACTCTCCCATGCATACCCATCTGGGTATTCCAGGATTAGAATTAGGAAGCAAGGAAGCCGACACAGGGGTGCTTGCTTAACACATTCGTTTGAATCAAACAATGGAGTCAGACTTTTTCTAACACAAAGCATGATTTGGCTCATCGTCTAACGGCAAGATCTGGCCTTGCAAATTAAGAGCTACAGCAGACATTTTCCACAACCGTGTGAACTGAATTTGCCATTCTAGGCTTTCATGAACATATATTTGAAGAATATGACATACAATAAGCCAGGAAATACTCTCTACTTACACTTATGAGAAAAAAATGCTTATGTGAATTTTTAAGTGTATGGGGCTTCCCAGGGGGCACAGCGGCCTGACAATGCAGGAAACGTAAGAGACTCGGGTTCGATCCCTGGGTTGGGAAGATCCCCTAAAGTAGGAAATGACAACCCACTCCAGGACTCTTACCTGGAGAATTCCACGGACAGAGGGGCGTGGCAGGCTACCGTCCATGGAGTCACAAAGAGTTGGACATGACTGAACAACTGAACACACCCACACATAAGGGGATACAGTTTTTTGTTGTTGCTGTTGTTTTTATTCTTTTGACAGCTGTGAGAGCAAAAACAGTTTTAAGACTGTGTCTTTCCTTCCCTGGAGCTATACTCAGGGGCTATAACCTCCACACCACCCACTGGGCCATGAGTGTAATAGATTCTCAGAAGGCAGCTGCAAGGGACATGGCAAGCGTTACACCTAACACCTGGGTGTGAGTTTATTTCTGCTACTTCTTAGCTGTGTGGATCTGGTAAACTTACACACACTCGCCGAGATAAAGTTACCCATAAGCTCATGGGAATAATACCATAAGAGACATATTAAAAATCCTGATATGGTGATGATGATAATATTAAATGAGTAACGGAGAAGTGCACTACAGAAATAGCCCCAAATAGTAGCCAACCAGCAAGTGCTTTCTGTTTGGCTTGGAAAACTTTATGGTCTTTTGTCTCCAGACGATGCTGATCACTGATACTTACTGAGCATCCACTGTATGCCAGGCACTGGACTAGGTGTTTCGCAGGCCTCGTTCACTTTGTTTGCACATCTGTCTTATGGGTGGAGCGTCCTCATCCTCCCAGTTTACAAGCACAGAAACCTTACATACTTGCCAAGCATTTAGGGTCCAACGTGTGTGCGTGCTAAGTCGCTTCAGTTGTGTCTGACTCCTTGTGAACCTATGGATTGTAGCCTGCCAGGCTCCTCTGTCCATGGGATTCTTCAGGCAAGAATACTGGAGGGGGTTGCCACGTCTCTTTCCTGTGACCCCTGCATTGCAAGTGGATTCTTTACCGCTGAGCCACCAGGAAAGCCCTTAAGGCCCAATGAAAGTGAAAGTGTTAGTCGCTCAGTTGTGTCTGACCCTTTGCGACTCCATGGACTCTAGCCTGCCAGGCTTCTCTGTCCAGATAATTCTTTAGGCAATACTGGAGTGGGTAGACATGCCCTTCTCCAGGGGATATTCCCAACCAAGGGATCAAAGCTGAGTCTCCTGTACTGCAGGCAGACTCTATCACCTGAGCCGCCAGGGAAGCCACAAGGATCGGTGGGTTTGTTCAATTCTAGAGCATTTGCTGTCAACTCACTCTGCTCAAAGAGTGGTCTCCAACTGGCAGCATCTGCACCGAGAGCCTCTAAGAAATTCAGGATCCCAGCGCCTACTCCATAACCTATGGAATCAGAATCTGCGTTCTAGCAAAATCGATGCATGATTCCTACACCACGCACATCCAAGCTAGAGACACATTGCTCTAAACCACCAGCCCAGCTGATTTACATCCTGGTTTTATCTTGCTGAAGGTAATGTTAGAATATTTGCTTTCTCCCCACGCACACACACACAGCTGGCAATTAAAGCAAGCAAGATAGTTAGAGATTACAATAATCCATCAGTAACACATGCCGAAGAATTGATGCCTTTGAACTGAGCTGTTGGAGAAGACTCTTGAGAGTTCCTTGGACAGCAAGGAGATCCAACCAGTCCATCATAAAGGAAATCAGTCCTGAATATTCACTGGAAGGACTGATGCTGAAGCTGAAACTCCAATACTATGGCCACCTGATGCGAAAAGCTGACTCATTGGAAAAGACACTGATGCTGGGAAAGATTAAAGGCGGGAGGAGAAGGGGACGATAGAGGATGAGATGGTTGGATGGCATCACAGACTCAATGGACATGAGTTTGAATAAATTCCAGGAGTTGGTGATGGACAGGGAGGCCTGGCGTGCTACAGTCCATGGGGCTGCAAAGAGTCGAACACAACTGAGCAACTGAACTGAACTGAACATATGAAAAATCCATGTTTTAAAAAGGGCTAGGAGGACTCATATCAAAGTGTCATCAGCAGCTACCTCTGAGGAGTGGTGTGAGACAGGGAGAAGAGGTGGTCAAAGGGGGACCATTTGAATTATTTGAAATTTTTAATGAAAGGAATGGAGTTGTATATTGGTTATATAACTTTCTTAGAAGCATGTTTTAAAACACACTCCGGAGGACTTCCCTGGCAGCCTGGTGGTTAAGCCTTCACCTTCCAATAGGTTCTAACTCTGGCTGGGGAGCTGGGATCCCACATGCCTTGTAGCCAAAAAAATGAAGAAATATAACAAAAAACCACTCCAGATCACTGGAAATTGATGGTATTTCATGAGCTATGTCTACAGGAGGCAACTGATGGTCCCCTGGAAGGCCAGGAAGGGGGACCCTAGGGAAGTGCAATGGAGGAAAAGGAGTGTAGGCTTGGAATCAAAAGATCCAGATTCAAGGCCAGACTGTGCCCTGCATTTGCCTCAGGACCTCAGGGCCCTCACTTGGCATCTCTGGGCCCGCTATTTCCCTGCATAAATGGGGGTCCCCCCCCACACCCTTCTAGGCTCCCAGAGTGGCTGCAGGGACCAATCGTGCATCAACAAGCGCCAGAGGCCCATGTGAAGGGCAGGGTGCTGTGTTTCTTGAAAGGAAAAGCCAGGAAAGAAAGCAGTGAAACCTTCCCCCTCACTCATTCCATTCCCCAAACACAGACAGTCCATGACTTTATAAGGAAGACACACACAGTAACCTGGATTTAGCGTCCGTGGGAGCCCCAGGCTGATTTTCAAATCCTTATTCGAACTTAAAAGTTAGGTTTGGATGAGGTTCAAAACACAAAAAGGGCTGTTTCTCATTCTCTCTGCTCCTCGCCAGGTTTCTCTGCAGGCTCAGGACTGGTGAGGCGGTGTCAGGGTTCTTCCTGGGTCGTGGATGCTCCACTCTGCTGGGCTCTCCATGCCTTCCCAGCACGGCTCCAGCACTGGCCCCCAGCTGCTCAAGGGCCCAGAGTTTGGTTCTGTCTGGCCGATGCCTTAGTTTCCCCACTTTTATCTTAGAACTCAGCTTTGCAGAACTGGAAAGAGCAGCGAGTCCCCCCTGGGGGAGGAAGGGTGGAGTTTGGGTCCACAGGGATAAAGGGACTTACCCCAACCCGCATGGCTAGCTTAAAATAAATAAGGGGGGTCAGGTTCTCTATGACCTTTGGCAATATGTCCTTTTCCTTAAGATTTTCCCATCATTCCTTTGCAACATGTCTGTCCTTGACCTCACCCCCAAACCCTTTCTCTAAGAGACTCATAATTCTGAAGACTAAAAGCTGGTGTGCTTTTTCTCAAACTGGACGATCCTGAAACCACACAGTCTGAAGGTCTCATTGAGACTGAGGAAGAAAAGAATCCCCGGGCAGATTTTCCAAGAACCATGCCCTTCGAAACCATTATGAACTTCAGTTACAGTGAAGTCACTGCAAAAGAAGCCTCCAGGCAGACAGTTCCAGCCACAATACTTACATGGCCTAAGGCACCTAACGTCACCTCTCTGACCCTCAGTCCTCAAAGCTTCAGGTTTGGAAGAAGATTCCAGATAAGAATAAAGCCTTTCATGTGGAGTAGGAGCTCAGTACATAGCAACTCTTAGTGTTACTATCATGATCGTCTCATTCAGGACCATTCATTCCAAAGACAAGGATCTGGCTATATCAGTTCTCCACTCCAACTGCACATCAGAATCACCTAGGAAGTTTTGGGGTTTGTTTGTTTTTTAAATGCCAATGCCTAGATCTTATCCTCAGTGATTCTGATTCAGTGGTCTGGACTAGGACCTAGGAAAGCAGATCCTTTTTTACAGCTCTCCAGGTGATTCCAGCGGAGAAGGCAATGGCACCCCACTCCAGTACTCTTGCCTGGAAAATCCCAGGGACGGAGGAACCTGGTAGGCTGCAGTCCATGGGGTCGCTAAGAGTCAGACACGACTGAGTGACTTCACTTTCACTTTTCACTTTCTTGCATTGGAGAAGGCAATGGCAACCCACTCCAGTGCTCTTGCCTGGAGAATCCCAGGGACGGGGGAGGCTGGTGGGCTGCCGTCTCTGGGGTCGCACAGCGTCGGACACGACTGAAGCGACTCAGCAGCAGCAGCAGCAGGTGATTCCAGTGCGCACCTGTGGTTGGCAAGTGTGCTCTAGTCTGTGCTTCTCAGCCTTTAACATGCACACGAACCTCCTAAGGGTCTTGCTAAAATGCAAGCTCCAGCTCAGTAGAGGTTTGGTCCGAGGCCTGAAGATTCTGTATTGCCATCTAGCCCCCTGGTGACGCCACTGGTCCGTGGCCTCAGGAGGAATGGCACTCAAAACTCAAGGTCTTGGGCAGATGGCTGAAAAGTTTATAAGATTCTTCTCTGGAAGTCTCAAAGGCAAGCTCTGTCTAGCCAGGCTAGAGCTCACGGCTTCCTGAAAGCAGACAGCCAACTAAATGGCCTCAGACTGGGGCACAAGGACTCAGAACTAGAGGCTGTCCCCAAATGACTCTTTGGCTTCATGCTGTTTTTTTTGGCGGTGGGAGGTGGGGCAGAGTGGGGATGATCTACCAAGAGCCTGCAGACAAGTGTGGCCACAAAGACACTGAATCGTGACCCCACACCCTGTATTCACTTGGAGTTGCCTTCTCAACACCGTCCAGGGGGAAAGGCAGGAGGAAAGGGTCCTAAGTTACCTTCACTCAGACTAGCGGGGTGAAGCGGGGCAGGGCGACTCGGCAGGACGTTCCATCCAGAAGCAGCTGAAAACAATCACAGCTCTGCTGGGCCAGCCTCCTCTGATCAGCCAAGCAGGAAAGCTTCCTGCCTGGAGCTGGCGAGGTAAGTGCACGGTTGAAGGGACTCCAGGGAAACTTGAGCAGGGTAGGGACCGGGCAGACAAGTCCCCCTGGCTTTGAGGTTGGCATATTTTGTGACCCTGAACAACATCGTCAAAATGACACTGACTGGTCACCAACTACATGCCAGAGAGTTTTACAGAAATACTCCTATTTGATCCTCCCATCAACTCGGCAAGTCAGGCATCATTGCTGCCATTGTGCAGATGAGGAAACAGAGGCTCGGTGGATACGTGACAATGGAACTTACCGAGGACAGAGCCAGGACTGGAAGCCAAGCTCAGAACTCTTAAATCTCTCAATGTCTCAACTTAACCCATTCACGACAAAGGGGAAAGGGTATAAATCAACAGAACTGAAAGGATGATGCTTATTAGCATTATAGTTATTACTTGTCATTATCCTCATCAGAAGTATAGTTAAGAGGTACTGGGAGAAAAGGCTGGTGTCTGTCCTGCCATTCAGGCAGCTGAGCCCAGGCCCCTGCAGTCTCCAGGCCCTCCTGGGCAGGGTGCATGGCCCCTGACAGACCTTCAGAAGAAGGCCCTGGCTATGGGATAGCAGTCCCAAAAAGCCAACAGCTCAAGGAAGGAGACTGAGCTGGGTCACAGCTACCTGCTCCTGGCACCTGGGCCACCAGGCCAGGCCCAAGGCTGGAAATGAAACCCGACTGATGGGCCTTGAGAGCCAGCCTGCACCTGTACCCCAGCCTCACCTCTGTATAAACCACAGAAGGCTCCTGAGACAGACACAGCCTGTTCGAATGAGTGCCCCACACTTCAAGGGCTCTGGCACTGAAGGCTGAAGGGGCCATGCTGGGAGCCTCCATCCTATGGGGCCCCAGGCCTCCCCTCCCAGCACCCAGGCAACTCTGGATTCATATTACGCCCATGCAAATCCAACAATGGCTCCTGATCGTCATGCTCCACAAAGTCCTGAGGCTTCCAGAGGAGCTGGGAGTGGGGGTGGTCAACAGTAGGGAATACACAAGGAACTAATGGTACAGTCACTGAAAATATTTTAAAACCACACCTTGTCATTCAAAATGCTCATTCTACAGTGTTACATGAAAAAACTACATACAAAGCTTTTCAAGTATGTAATCGGTAAGATTACAATTAATTTTAAGAAGCTATACAAATTTAAAAAATAAAAAGAACAGAGGGAAATATAATCAAATGTTATCGGTGTGTGTGCCAAGTCGCTTCAGTCGTGTCTGACTCTTTGAGACCCCAGGGACTGTCGCCCGCCAAGCTCCTCTGTCCCTGGGGATTCTCTAGGCAAAAATACTGGAGCAGGTTGCCCTGACCACCTCCAGGGGCTCTTCCCCACCCAGGGGCTGAACACGCATCCCATATGTCTCCTGCGTTGGCAGGTACGTTCTCTGCCAGTGGCGCCACTGGGAAGCCCAAATTGGTGGCAATATTTAAATTACCAGAACAATCTCTGTAGTAAATTAAGCATTTCCCCCCTCCCTTTGTTTTTTAATGAGAATACAAACTACACAGGGGTAAGCAGAGCACTTTTTTTTTAAGTTGAAGAACAGTTGATTTACGAGAGGAGTGCATTCTGACTGAAGTCCATGTGTCTGATGGGTCAGGATGAAGCTTTTCTGGGATGGCGCAGCCCCAGCGCGGGCAGCCCACAGCAATGAGACCACACGGGTGTGGCTGCAGTCCAAGGCCCCCGGGCATCGGTGCTCATGCGTGGGCCAGCAGGCCAGCAGGGGACCCTTCCCAGGGGGCTTAATTCTCCAGTGTGCATATGTGTGTGTTAGTCAGTCGTGCCCGACTGCTCATGACCCCATGGACTGTAGCCCACCAGGCTCCTCTGTCCATGGGATTCTCCAGGCAAGAATACTGGAGTGGGTTTCTATTTCCTTTCCCAGGGGATCTTCCCCACCCGGGGATTGAACCTGGGTCTCCTGCATGGCGGGCAGATTCTTTACCATCCGAGCCATCGGAGAAGCCAGGGAACGTAACAAAAAGCCCATTTGCCCTCAAAGTGCTCTAAAGGATTCTGGTGAAAGATGCCTACTGAAACAGTCCAGACAGGTGCCCTGCCCCAGGCGAGGGGGCAGAAGACAGTTGCCACCGAGGGCTCCAGGGTCCCTTGGAGACCCCTGGCTGACGAGGATTCCTGCCTGTGCCACAAAGCCTGCCAGCGCGAGGATGTAAGAGGGACGCGCTTTACCATATGGGGCTCAGGAGCCTCCTGGGAAGGCTGGCGGAGGCAGAACGGCAGGTCCCTGAGCCCCGCGAAAATGTGAAAGAGGAAAGGCGTTTAAAGTGAAGGGAGGCACCAGCTGTCGTCAAAACAACACCAATTACGGGGGCTGCACCGCCTGCAGCAGGCTGGGCTCTGCGAGCAAGGCTCCTCTCCAGGGGGCCAGGCGGTCACCCAGCCGCCCGGGCTCGGGGCCCAGCCTGAGGCTGGGGCTGTAGGCCGGTCACCAGCTGGGCAGGGCAGCCCCAGTCCAGAAAGCAGCCCACACAGGTCCTGCTGACCAAGAAGTCTCCAGGGTTACACAGTCGGGTACTTGTGCTGGGGGCCAGGACTGGGGGCCACCGGAATGGGGACAGGACTAGGGAAGCACCTTCCCTGGAGACTTTAAAGGACTAAGCACCTGGAATAACTGCAACAGTAAAACAGGAGAAAAGTGACGTCCCTGTCCCTTGAAGCTGGGGAGGAGAGAGAGTAAGAAGAGAGATCAGAAATGCTGCTTCCTTCCTCACAGCTCACAGCAAGGAGCTCGAGTTCACTATCGCTGACGGGGCCCCCTGGATGTCCTCTGCTGACGGCATCTGGGCCCGAAGACCCTGGGGTGGAGTGAAAAAGGCCTACCCTCAGGAAGCCAAGGAGGCAGGAAGGCCTTGAGTGTCAGACCAGGGTTTTGTCCCTGTTCTGTGACTTCCTAGCCGTGGGGCTGGTGACATGCCCCTTCCCTCCCCTAAATTAGGTGAAAGTGCTTCCCAGCCTTGCTGTTGCATCAAAATGTGTGTGGATTCATGAAAAACATTTCTGTGATGATACTCCTAAAACTATCATATTCTAAACCAACAGAAGATATCGTATGACTAGTGGAGCATCATTATAAAGTGCGGGCATTACGGGGGCTTCCCTGGTGGTCCAGCGGCCAAGACGGTGCTCCCAATGCAGGGGAATTCGACCCCTGGTCAGGGAACTGGATCCCATATACCACAGCGACAAGATCCCGTGTGCTGCAATTAAGACCCAGCACAGCTAAATAAGTAAATAAAATATTATAAAAACTAAATAATAAAGTGGGGGCATTTTGCTCCCCTCTCACGACAACATGCAAATGAGAAGCAAAAACAGACGCATTAACCTTTTTTTTCAAACCCTTCACCCACACAGTCTAAAATCAGGACTGGATAGGAACACAGGAGGGGGCTCCTGAACCAGAGGGGAGTGAAAGGGATACACAAAACCAGCGAGACCAGGAAGAAGGAAGAAGGTTAGAAAGCACAGGCCGGTCTCCCGGGAATGAGCCCCGCGTCCCTGGGAAAGACGCTGAGATGAAAGGGAGGAGCAGCTGGGGGAAAACAGGCCGTGAGAACACGACGCGATTGTTCTTGGGGACAGGCAGGGCGGCCACCCCTGCTTTGTGCGTTAATGCAATTAAGGCCCGGTGGGCGGGGGGGCCCTTGGTTTGGAATCCCTTAGCTCCAGCCCATCTCGGGACGGGGACAGCCGAGCCTGAGTGTGGGGCTGGAGCTGGAGGCGGCTCAGCTCAGCTCAAAGGGGGCAGCGGCCGGACAGCCAGAGGTGAAGCCCTCATTCCAGGAGACGGGCACTTCCCTCCTCCCCCGGCACCGTCCTGGGAGTTCCCTGAAGCCCAGCCTCGGCCCTGACCCCAGTTAACACTCCCACTAATTGCTGGGGCTGCAGACAGACTGAAAGCCCAGGGAGCAAAAGAGTCAGAGTTAATTAAGGAGGGAGAAAAAGTCTGCGTCTTCATTCTTCCTTCCCCCTCCCTGCTCCTATGGGTCTGGCGTCTAGTTTCAAGGAAGCTCCTGAGGCAGGGCTCTTGAGCCCGGAGCCAAAACCAACAACGGCACATGGAAATTATTGAACAGGAGCAGCTGGGCCAAGAGGGCTTCTAGGAGCCTCACTCCAAAGCTGTCCAGCTCTCCAAATTTCCCAGTGGTGTGTCGAGGAGCCACTCCCCACCCATCCCAAGGAAAACCTCACGGTCTCTCTGTCTGCTCTCAAACAAGGATGGCACAAGTTCTCGCCACCAAGGGGGGATTCCTCCAGGGGGCAGTGGGCCATTCTGTAGGCCAAACACTAATTACACAACACAGACATCTGCCAAACGCTGCCTCACCTAGTTTCACAACTACCCAGTGAGGTAAGGACTGTTCTTGTCCCGGCTTCACAGATAGGGAAACTGAGGCTTGGAGGAGATAATGAACTTACCCAAGCTCAACAAGGCAGCAAGCAGCAGAGGAATCATTCAGACTCCTGCACTCCGACTCCAAAACTTGCCACTGGGAAACCCTAGTTCATGAGAAACGAGCCTTGTGGAGCTGCTTAGTCAAGAATCCTTGAGGTTTCCAGGAGGTCCATGAATCCCCCCTACCCCCACCCCACCCCAAAGGACAGAAAATGCACAGTTTAATGTGTTTGGGTGTGAATGCACTTTTCAGGGTAAAGGTGGGTGTCAAAGTTCTCTTTAGATTATAAAAGGGGTCTGGAACCCAAAAAGAGGTTAACAAATGTGGGCCAATGAGGTGATACCCCAATCAATGATTTGCTGAGTTGACCCCAGGACACAGATCTTTTAACTTGAGTCCTCTGCTTTTTCACTTCACTTCCTTACATGCTAATGAAACAGCCAAGAGGAAAGCTGAATTTCTCCAGAAGTAGAGGATGTGCTGGCAGTTTAGCATTAGGCAACTTCGCACTGAAAATCCCCTTGGCCTGCTTGGCAGAGAGTATCCAAGAGACACATTGTAGGGGAGGAGAAAGGCGAACAGACCAGCCCTGAGGATCAAAGGGATCTCCTACCTAGCATTTTTTTTTTTTTTACTTCTTTCAGCCACTGAAAAACAAGTTCCAGCACTGTCCCAATTCTTGCTTGAATTCACATAGCGGAAAATACTTTACCAGCAGTCCCAGACTATCAGAAATTCATAGGGGGGAAGAAAGTTTCTGTTCCAAATGAATTTGCTACATATGCAAAGACCACTGTCTATCTATTCATAAAAACAATGGTGTCCAAGGACTTTCCTGGTGGTCCAGTGGCTAAGACTCCACACTCCCGATGCAGGGGGCCCAGGTTCCATCCTTGGGCTGGGAACTAGATCTCACATGCCCCAACTAAAAAGATCCTGCATACCATAACTAACAGCCCAGCACAGCCAAATAAAATAAATAAATAAATATTTTTAAAACTAATGGTACCCCTTAACTGGGGCCACTGTCCTCATTTTCAGATGCTCCAAGACAGCAACCAATAACAATGGTGCTGTTGCCCACATTTGACAGCCAATATCAAGCATGAGCTCCCCTGGTAGCTCAGCTGGTAAAGAAACCGCCTGCAATGCAGGAGACCTCGGTTCAATTCCTAGGTCAGAAAGATCCCCTGGAGAAAGGATAGGCTACCCACTCCAGTATTCTCGGGCTTCCCTGGTGGCTCGAATGGTAAAGAATCTGCCTGCAATGCGGGAGACCTGGGTTCAATATCTGGTTTGGGAACATTCCCTTGAGGAAGAGATGGCAACCCACTCCAATATTCTTGCCTGGAGAATCCCCAATGAACAGAGGAGCCTGGTGGGCTACAGTCCACGGGGTCACAAAGAGTCAGACACGACTGAGCGACGAAGCACAGCGCAGCACATTACCAGGTATGCACTCCAGGCTTCACCCACGCTTCCTCATTTATCCCTAACTCCAACCCTGTGAGGCATGGGCACTATTATCTCTGACTTACAGATGACAAAATTAAGACTCAGAGAGGTTAAACAGCTGCCCAAGAACACACAGCGAGGAAGTAACAGAACCAGGATTCAAGTCTGTCCGACCCTGCAGATGGGACCCGAGAACAAGATCACTTAAAGCAGGTCTGCAGACCAAACTGTTAGTTGTAGGTCCTTGGGGAGATAAGTACAGGAAGAGAGAGTAAAGAAGGCTTTAGAGAAGTCCCAGAAACTTGATAGTTACACACTCGAGCGTGTGACGGCAGACTTGTCTCTCGGAATAGAGAAAGCGTACAGACCAGCCCTGACATGTCAGACTTGTGATGGTCGTGCTCACTGGGGCACATACCCGTCCCCAGATGAATGAAATAAACCACTGGTCCTTCACCTCAGAGTTTGAGAAACACTGTCCTAAAGCCCTCTACAAACACAGCACCTATGCTGCTCAAAAGAGGCCACTCTCCCAGGTGCCTCCTCCAGAACAGGCTTCTAGCAGGCACTCCTCAAGCTTTTACATGCCCACACATCACCTGGGCATCTTGTTAAAATGCAGGCTGATGCGGGCAGTTCAAGCGGGGCCCAAGACTCTCCACTTCTAACCAGGAGGCATGGGTACTGCTGGTCTGGGGAACTGACATCAAGGAGCAAGGTTCTAACTGCACATCACTCAGGAGCAGATAAGGTGGAACCGGGAGCTCCACTGGACAAAGCCAGCCAGAACCCAGCAACTGGCCCAAGAACAGGCACAGCCCCTGGGCTGTGAGAGGGCGGGATGCCTGCATGGGACCGGGCTCCTATCATAGGCAACCTCAGAAACACACCTTCCCCACCCTAGCCCAAGCCTGGGACACCAGGCCCCTTTTCTCCTGAGTTGCAGAAACAAGGCCTCAAAGGCAGAGAAAAGCAGCTCTGAAGCATTTGCTACCTATAACCAGACCAGAGAAAAGGAGGTATTCTGATTAAACTGTGCTTCCTGCGGCTTCCCTGGTGGCTTGGTGGTAAAGAATCCTCATGCTGATGTAGGAGACATGCATTCAATCCCTGGACCAGGAAGATCCCTCATTCCGAGGAGCGACTAAGCCCGTGGGCCACAACTACTGAGCCTGTGCTCTGGGGCCTGGAAACGGCAACTCCTGAGCCTGACTGCTGCAATTACTGAAGCCCGCACGCCGCAGAGCCAGGGCTCCACAGCAAGCGAAGCCACCGCAGTGAGAAGCCCTTGTACAGCCACCAGAGCAAAGCCTACACAGCAACTAAGACCTAGCACAGCCCATAAACAAACACATAAATTCATAGATTCTGAAAAAGAGCATTTCAGGCTTTTTCAGAGAAGTCTATTTCTCTTTGAGGTGCTCTTCCTGTCTTAAAAAAAAAAAAAAAGAAATTGTGGATTCTTAATTCAATGGAAGACGACTAGTCAGCAATAAAAGAGAACACATACACGCACTTTATACATACAGCAACATGGATGAATTTCAAGAATACCACGTTAAGCAAAAGAGGCTCACACACACACATACACACAGAGACAACTGTGCTTCCTGCCTTGGCTCTGCTTGTCCCAACCTGTGGCTGGATCTTGGACAGTGGCGTCCTGGGAGGATCACCACACATGCACTTTTGGGTCACCCTCAGAGGGCAGAAATGGCTCCTCAGTGGCCACTCCAGAGGGAAATGGGAAGTTTCCACTTGCTTCAGGTTACCTGTCCAATTCCCTGGAAATTCTTGACTGTAGGGACTGTCCTTCTTATTACCACTCTGTCTCTCCTAATTTAACTTATGGCCCAAGGCGTACTTATTAACGGGGCAATTCACAATAAAAGGTTCGGATCTCCCACTCATTAGGGATTCACTCTTTCATTCAAAAATATATTTGGACCAACTGCCACGAGCCTGGTCCCACGATGGGCCTGATCGACAAGGGCTACTTACTCACCCTTTTCTAAGAGGCAGGGAATAAATGACTAATGGGGCCATGACTCCATCAACTCAGGCAAAGGGCCTGTTCCTGGAGCCAGGAGGAAGCCGAGCTTCTGCACAGCAGCTTTCCCTCATGCATGGACTCGGGGAAAGGCAGTCCCCAGGGTGGGGCTGGGCCCTTGAGGCTGATGGTACTTGACACCAGCTCCTTTATCTCCCTCATAACAGGGCCTGAGGGTTACTGACACACACAGCAAACACAGCCAGTGGGGCTTGATGTCTGAACCAAAAGTGCCTGGACAAGACACAACCCACACTGCGGAGAATCAGGCTGAAAAACCAACTCCGGATCTCAGCTGACTCTCTTGAAACCACGAACCGCTTTCTTCTTTGCAAACCCAAACCACATTCTCCTACCTCCAAACCCTGCTGTGTGCTACTTCCCTACAAGATGCCCTCACTCCTGTCAGTACTTGTGACAGCCGAAAACATCTCCAGACACTGCCAATGTCTCCCAGGGGGACAAAACCATCCCTGTTTGTCAACACTGCACTGGAGGATGGCCTGAAACCCTGGCTGTGCGTAAGAAACACCTGGGGAGCTTCTGACTCACCCGCGCCTGGGCCCACCTCACACACATTCTAATTCTGGTCTAAGATTCTACAAGTAAACAAGAATGTCTATCACTTTACAGGCCCTTTATGTTCCTTTAATGTGCTGGTTGGTTCATCCACTAGATGGAATTTCTGCAGAAGCATGAACTGCATTCCCCCCGCGCCCCCCCATGCCCAGCAGCCCAAAGTGGAAATGCATTCGTCACTCACAAGCTGCTTAGAGAGCAAACATGCCATCCTTCCCAATCTTTATACTTGGGCTTCCCTGGTAGCTCATTCGGGAACTCTAGACAATGCTCCATGCAGCACCTATTTCATGCTAATCAGAAGAGTCTGCAAAGTTCTTGAGCCCTCTCCACCCCCGCCAGATGAAGAAGCCACTGCAGGTAGCACCATCTCCTCCAGACTCAACTGCATATGACAAGAATAATCTACTAACACCATCTTCCAAGCTTCACCAGGAGGAGGGGACAGAGGCGGGGGCCAGTGAGAGTCCAGCCGCCTGACTTTGGTTTCAGTGCCCAGCCTCTGAAGGAGCCCCCCTCCGTGCTGTCGCTTGGGTGTGAGGACCCTTTGCTAAATGGCCAGGGTGCCCGCCTACGTGTACTCAAGATTATTGACCCCTCTCCACCTTTCTTGGCCAGAATGGAAGGTATGAGGCCAAGGCACGGCCACAATGGTAGAAAATCCAGTCTTTCTGACAGTGCTGTTTCCCTCGGGCTGATCATGACTCAGAATTAAACTCAGGCCCAGAACTAGCCTTTTTCTGAGACCCAAAGGCAAGAATCTTTCCCCACACCTTGCTTCAAGGGTTCTCCAGGAGGATCTGGAGAACTGATTGACAGTGGCCTGGCCAGTGTTGACGGGATGCAGTCAAGTTCATGTCCTGCCGCCCAAACTCCCCACACCTGAGGCTACCCCTGCAGGCCACCTCTTCTGAGAAAGCCAAACAGCGATAAGGTGTCAAGGAAGAAGATCTGGCTCCTAACCCCTAGCAGCCCAAAGTGGAAATGCATTCGTCACTCACAAGCTGCTCAGAGAGCAAACATGCCATCCTTCCCAATTTTTATACTTGGGCTTCCCTGGTGGCTCAGTCGGTAAGGAATCTGCCGGCAATGCAGGAGACTAGGATTCCATCCCTGGGTGGGGAAGATGCCCTGGAGAAGGGAATGGCAAGCCATCCAGTATTCTTGCCTGCGGAATTCCATGGACAGAAGAGCCTGGCGGGCTACAGTCCAAGGGGTCACAAAGAGTCCTATACAGCTAAGGGACTAACACTTTCACTTTCAACACTGAAGACTAAACAAAGGGTGGGAAATCCCAGGGGCCAAGCTTCCCCCCAAAACAGCAAAGGCTATTCAAGCTCTCAAGACCAGAGTTCTCACCAAAATTCACTAGCTAATACATAAGGATGTAAATTGCCATGTGGTTAGGTTACATCTAATGAGTGACTTGGTATTTTCTCTGATATTTTCTCCTTTGATATTCATTGCCAAAAGGGTGAGTGAGTCTTAAAGAGCTGCCTCCGGTGGCACTGGCTAGCTTGCTAAACTCTGTCTAAGGCACCAGACTCTTCCATTCTACGAGGCCAGCAAGATAGTGATTTTTTCCCCCCAAGCTTTCTTACTTCCTCTCAGTTACACCCAGAAACACACACCCAGAAACACACACACCCAGAAACACACACACATACACACACACACATTCTCTGTCGCCTGAACACATCCTCCTGCTGAGGTTTCTCTTCATTCTCCAGGAGCTCTGGAAACCCGGGCCTGCAGGAAACGAGCGGGCAGGGAGGCGGCCGCGGATCGGCACTTCCTCCGCCGCAGGCCGGGCCTCCGCGCGGCCCCTCCCTGCCCGGGCCTGGAGGGCCCCCGCCGGGAACAAGGCCGCCTTTGAGAGCCCGCGCCGCCGCGGCCGGCCGGGTTGCCATGGCCACGGCCCCCCGGCGGGGAGGCGGCGCGGCGCCGGACACCCGCCCAGGCCCTCCCCGCGGCCCTGCCCGGCCCCTGCGCCCCTCAGCCGTCAGAAGGCGCCGCCCCAGGGCCCGAACGCGGCGACGGCTCGCCCTGCCGCCCCGGCCCTGCCTCCTCGCCCTGGCTCGGGCCGCGTGTCCCTCGCAGTCGCCGCGCCGGGCCCCGCGTCCCGAGGAGCCAGCCGGGCGTCTGAATAATTCAGCCCTCAATCCGTCCTGTGGTCTGGGGGGGTTTCATTTATTTTTGGAAGAGATCTTCAAAATTGTTTGAAGAGGTGAAACTGCCGTTTCACCACGGGAAGCAGTTTAATCCTAAACCTGGCTCTGGTTTGAGACCCAGGACCTCCCAAGACTGCAGGGAAGGGGCCGCTGAACTTCCTGAACCCAGCCGACCGCCAGCCCCGAAGCGGCTGCGAGGGCCGGGGGCGGCACAGTCTCCAGGGAGGCACTGCATTATTGGAAAGCCGCGAGCGCCAGCCCGGAGCCTGCCTCTAGTGGCGGGTCCCCAGGCCCCTCCAGCGCCCCACCCACGCCCTGAAGGCCTCGTGTTCGCTCTGACTCACGAGTACTGAGCACACAGTGTTACCGCACTGGCCACGGGTCCCTGGCAGCTGGCAGCTTTGGCTCCCCTTAACCACACTAGCTGACATTTTACCGAGCCTTCATCTCTTGTAGCTGGCACAATAACCTTATGAGGTAGGTACTATGAATATCCGCCTGTCACAAGTGAGGACACAGACTGGAGGAGGTTAGGAGATGGCCCCAGGTCATACAGCTAGCAAGTGAATGGTGAGGATGCAGACCCAACCGTCTCTTTCCAGACTTCGTGCCTTAATCCCCACGTTACATGGACATCTTCAAAGAGTGGAACCAACTCAGCCCAGGGAAAGTGACATGACTTGCTCATAGCCCACTGGGACCATGTCAGACAAGGACGGCTGCTGCTAAGTCGCTTCAGTCGTGTCCGACTCTGTGTGACCCCATAGATGGCAGCCCATCAGGCTCCCCCGTCCCTGGGATTCTCCAGGCAAGAACACTGGAGTGGGCTGCCATTTCCTTCTCCAATGCGTGAAAGTGAAGTCGCTCAGTAGTGTCCGACTCTTATCAACCCCATCAGGTTCCTCCGTCCATGGGATTTTCCAGGCAAGAATACTGGAGTGGCGTGCCACTGCCTTCTCAGACAAGGACTAAAGAGCCATAATCTGGACTAACATCATTTCCACAATCACAGTTTCAACTACAGAGGTGAAAACACACTCAGAGTACTCCTTTTACAACGTTATGGTCTAATGGCCTATAAACATAGCGCGACCCAGGCAATGTACCATGCTAGTCCGTCCACTTCCTTCAGTCTCTGCTCCATGACTTTCCAACAAACAGCTCCCCTGCCTCCAACAAAACTTAAATTCCCTCTCACGGCAATATAATCTCTCCCACCCCTCTTCAGGGCAGTGCAATCTCCAAGATTCCTCACACACCACCCTGCCAGCTCATATTTATGCAGCACTTTATATTAATAGTTCTCAAAGCTCTCTTACAGTCATCCAGTCAGCTCAACAACTCTTGAACCAGGTAAGCATCAGCACCTTTTCTGAGGACTGCCCCCACCCACATTCACAGGGGAAAGGGCCCAAGCCAGGTGGTACTATATGACCATGCGCTCCTGGCCATCCCTGATTGGACCAGCAGGAGACAACCGACAGTAAGGGACCAATCAGATTCTTCTCTCGAATCTGAATCAAAGGTCTGAAATGCAATCCAGTCTGATGTTTCTAGAAGGAAAATGGGTATATCTGGGGGCTGAGGACCCATGACATCTAGCATACATCCACAGAAGCAGTGGCATCCTGCAGTTCCAGGCACTAGGGAGGCCGACGGTATTTCCTGCCCTTGATTCTTGCATTCTCCTTGGCTTCAAATAGCTCAAGTTGGTTTCTGTTACTTGCAGTCAGTAGAGTCTGAACTAACAGATGGGTTGGATAATTATCCTCCTTTTGCAGATGAGGAAAGAGGCTCACACAGGTGGAGTGACTAAATGATTATCACAAGATTAAATGTAATAAAAGTGAAAGTGAAAGTGAGGTCGTGTCCGACTCTTTGCAACCCCGTGGACTGTAGCCCACCAGGATCCTGCGTCCATGGGATTCTCCAGGCAAGAATACTGGAGTAGGTTGCCATTTCCTTCTCCGGGATCTTCCCGACCCAGGGATTGAACCCAGGTCTCCTGCATTACAGGCAGATGCTTTAACCTCTGAGCCACCAGGGAATCCCCAAAAATGTAATAACGGAGAGGTTAAAATTCCTGCCGTGTGACTCCCCTTCGGCCATTTCTTGCCTTCTTCCCTGGATTAAAGAAAGTGGCAGGTGTTCCCTTCTTGTTAGTGTTTTTAAAAAAATATGACAACTGACGATAATTGATGAGGCTGTAGGCACTCTAATGGATTAAAACCAGAGATAAGAAATACAGGCAGCACGCGCCCTCTGTGATGGCCCACACTCTATCTGTGGAGTGTGCTCCTCTCCAAATCCGAATAAATTCCCTTCTTACCTATCAAAAACAAAGCAACATCCTCTCCTTTGAAACCACGAAGACAACCCTTTGCCCCTCTCCACTTCCCAGCCTCCTTTACAGTTAGGTTGGAGCCATGTGAGAAGTTCTGACCAATTAAATGTGCATAGAAGTAATAGGTGTCAGTTCCTTGGTAAGGCAGTTAAAAGCCAGAGGCTGGGGAACTGTGACGGCCCCATATTCCAGATGATGTGACTACAGATGGGGGGAGGACTGCCTAACCCATGTGAGACTTCCTATGAGCACATATGGAACGTAGTTGTGTCAAGCCGCCGCAATGTCAGAGTTTGGTTATTACTGCAGAATAGTGCGGCTACTCTCCCAACTGAAACACATAAGACACTCAACCAGGGCTCTTCCGCACATTTCTCTGGTCTGCAGGATGCTTGAATTGCCTAACATTCATTTGTTTAACAAATATTCCTAGCGCCCCTAGACTAGGCGCTGTAACAGGTACAGCCAAGAGCACAGTTCAGTTCAGTCGCTCAGTCGTGTCCGACTCTTTGCGACCCCATGAATCGCAGCACGCCAGGCCTCCCTGTCCATCACCAACTCCCGGAGTTCACTCAGACTCACGTCCATCGAGTCCGTGATGCCATCCAGCCATCTCATCCTCTGTCGTCCCCTTCTCCTCCTGCCCCCAATCCCTCCCAGCATCAGAGTCTTTTCCAATGAGTCAACTCTTCACAAGAGCACAGTAAAAAAAAAAAAAAAAAAGACCCAATTTCTCTCTTCAAGACGGCCCCTATCTGGTGACCCACAGACCGGACTTTGGGACTAAAAGGAGCAGTTCTGCAGGCGTGAAGGCAGGACCTCCCCTTGGGCCACTGGCTCAACTGCACCCCAAGAAAAGGTAAGCTGCCAGAAGGCAAAGACAGCTTGTCCCAGCGACTCCAGGAGGGCGGCAGCCAAGACTGAGTCCACACCAAGTTTTCATACCCTGGGCTCTACCAGCTGCCCCCCTGCCAGCCACGTGGACACATACAAGTGCCTCCCTTGCCCTGGGCACAGAACAGAAGGGAGAAGGCATCAGGGAAGAGCCATCAAAGAGAGCAGAAAAACAGGAGCAATAAAAGACACAGCTCATTCACCCTCACCCTCCTCTGCAGCCAGAGTATCTCCTCTGGAATTACCCCCCTGCTTAATTTATTCTAGCCCCAGAAGTCCCCAACACCTGAGCTTTCTTCCCCCATCCCTTATAATTGAGGGCCAACCAGAGAAATCACTCTGGACTCTTCGTGTCAAAAGCTAAATGAGAAGAGAAGTGAGGCAGGCAGAGCCATCACATACAGTTATGTGGGCTGTTCACTACACAGAGGGTCCACCCGTAGGGTCAGATGGGGTGAATCCGCCTATGCTCAGCTCACTAAGTTGTGAACCCTGGAGAAAGGCTCCTTTCTTCGAATTCACACAAAGGTATCTGCTGTACGCTGCACCCCCAGAAGCACCAGAGTGGGGGCTTCTCCACAAAGAGTGAAAAAGTTTGGTAATGGGTCCATGGGAAAGTATTGTACTAGCGTCTCTAAATCTGGGTGTACTTGAAACTTTTTATCATAAACTGTAAAACAAAGAAAAAAAAATCCCACACAGTAAGTAGCTATTACTTGGACAAGTTACTTAGCCCTCAGCCTCAGTTCCCCCATCTAAAAAGACAATAATCCCTGGCGTATATGTTTGGTACAGGACCAAATTAAATAACTGAAGTGAAATGTTTGACATGAGTAAATCCTCTTATACACAGGAGCAGTGTAAGAACAGTAAGCACTGGGACTTCTGCCTTGTAATGCAGGGGACGTGGGTTTGATCCCTGGTCCGGGAAGGTTCCACATGTCTCGGAGGAACTGAGCCCATGCCCCATAACTAGAGAGTCAGTGCACTGCAAGGAAAGGTCCCACAAGCCACAAGCAGGGCCCAACACAGCCAAATACCTATTTCCTTTTTTAAAAAAGTGTCTGCTGCTGCTAGCTGGGGAAGGAAGGAAAATGAGGCAAAACAGTGGCCGTGGGGCCTTGTGGAGAAACACAACCACTCTGGGTAAACTGTGCCATGAGGTCAAAGGAAGTCTGAAAACACAACCACCCTGTTACCATCCCTAAACTGGGTGGCTGGTCTGAGGGAGTCTTCCTGCAATCCCTCCCTCCCAAGTGGACTTCACCTTCCTCTGGGGACCCCAGACTCAGCTCATGATCCAAAAGAGAGTCCGCAGAAAGGTCACAGAGAGTAGGTCAGAGAAGGATGTGCCCTGCAGCTTCCTCACAAACTCAGAGACAAACAGGGTGACTCCAGGACCTGGAAGCTTCCTTTTTTAGTTCTAGAAGAAGACAAGAGGTCCCCCAAAATGTACCAGGGGAACCAGGTACTAACTAACACAGGGAGGGCCCCGCCCCACCCCCTTCAAGGGGTGGAGTCAGAGTAGCCATTCACATCCCTAAAGATCAAAAATTATGTTTGTGTTGTCCAGTTGTATGGGATGAATTTTTACATTAATATCCTCAAAGTTATCACTGCTATGTATGAATTTCACCAGTGGTTTGCCATTTAAAAATGCGTGAGTGTACACTCAGTCACAACTGACTCTTTGCGACCGCATGGACTGTAGCCCCCCAGGCTCCTCTGTCCATGGAATTCTCCAGGCAAGAATACTGGAGTGGGTAGCCATCTCCTCCTCCGGGGATCTTCCCGACCCAGGGATCGAACCCTCCTACACTGGCAGGTGGATTCTTTATTATTCAGCCACCTGGGAAGCCCCATTGAAAACTGATGCATACCCAACCCCCAATCCATTTCTCTCATAGGGCCTATTCCTTCCCCAGAGCCTCTCAGGGCTAGAGAGGGCTGGAGGCAGCAGTGCCACAAAGCCAGCAGCCCTTCCCAAAGCCCCCGGGGCCCCCCACCCTCGGCTCGAGCCACCGAGGCCCTTCTGTCGGCCCAGCTCTGCCCTGGGACGACACACACGGAAGGCCTCTGGTTTCCGTCAAATACCATCGCACCCACTCGCACCCGCTCTCTTTTCCAAGATGAAAGCTACTAGGATGATCCATTCTCTTATTAAGACAACTCCTGAGAAGAAAGTCACCCAAGTTCTCAATTCTCTCTCCTTTGAGCACAAGCCACTCCATGGCTCACCCCCACAGAGGTTCACAGAAATACAAAAACAAAGAATTTCCACTAACAAGCCCATCCTTCACCTTCCCTTTCACGGCTCAAGAATTTGCTATCCGTATCTATGGCAGTTTTCTAAGTTTCTGAAGCTGTCACAGCTGAGGGCTGGAACGGAAAGACAGGCTTCCCAATAAAATGTGATAGGAGAGCAAAGAGACACATGGCCCTTAAATCCACAGAACAGCCCCTCACAGCAGAGAGCAAAAAGCCACCGAGAAAATGTCCTTCTCTGTCTCTGCCGGTGCTCTTCGGCTTTGTCCCAAACTTAGAAACAGCTGTTTCCCTATAACTCCAAAAAAAGCTCTCATATGCTCCGTCTCCTCATTCTTTCCAACACTGTGATCTGTACACTTAATCTACCACCAGGCTCAGCTTATCCCTCCCTCAGCTCGTCAAACAACAAGAGGAACAGTGGAAGAGCAAGAAGTACTGCACGGCAACACAGCCGTCTTAGAAACACCATCTACAGAGTCAGCAGCCTGGCCTTCAGGGTTCAGACCCCAGTTCCTCCTTACCTGACTGTGTGCCTTTGGGCATGTTGACTTAGCCCTCTGAGTCTCCATCCCCTCATCTGGAAAGTGGTAAATACTACTGTACACATAATGGGCTGAGTAAATAAATATATCCTCTTAAAATGCACAGAGAGGTGACTGGCATGCAATAAGTAGGTAACCAAACTGTAATTCTTGTTAGACCATCACAGCCAACTAATGCAATGCATGCATGCATGCTAAGTTGCTTCAGTCATTCCAACTCTATGCAACCCTATGGACTGTAGCCCACCAGGCTCCTCTGTCCGTGGGGATTCACCAGGCAAGAATACTGGAGAGGGCTGCCATGCCCTTTTCCAGGGGATCTTCCCAACCCAGGGATCGAACCCGTGTCTCTTACGTCTCCTGTATTGGCAAGCGGGTTCTTTCCCACTAGCGCCACCTGGGAAGCCCCATCTAGTGCAATAGCGACTCTTATTACCAGCTCTGGTTAACAGATGTGTTCAAAATCCATTTGTTGTTGCGGGTACAATAACAGATTAAACTCAAGAAAAGTACAAACCAAGAAATAAAGTGATCTGCTCAGAATGACAGTCCACACACAATAGAGCTCAGACTGGATCTCTCATCTTAGACTCTGAATCACACGCTCACAAATTTCACACTCTAACAAGCTCTCTCCCTCAGGCACGGAAATTTGAGAAGTCCCATGGATCAGCATCAAAAACAGATTTCAATTCTGTAAGCCCCAGAGAGTGGCAATATCACAAGGGAATGTTGCAGGATTTGCCAAACAAAATTAATTTCCATTTGTTTTCATATTCCAAGAAAATATACCAAAGCAGCCTTATGCCACCCCATCAAAAGTGTCAAAAGACCCCTCAAGGCCAAGGATGACACCCCCCTCAACAATATTTCAGCCTCCCTTGGGAGGCTCCCAGGCTGTCAGCAATTTGCAAAAAAGGTCAGTGCAAATCATTTGGGAAGGCATTTGTGCTGGCCTGGCCTAAGACCTGAGGACGGACTTCTGCCAAGCCCATAGTTTTTAAAAGCATGCACTGTCTTCACCCTTGATAAGCAGCAGCCAGGCTGCAGAAATATTTCCATTACACCCAAAAGCCTGCTTGCCATCACAACTCATTGAAATGGATGTTTCCAATTTGAGGAGAGTTCAACAAAAACATCGAAGAACTCCCCAACCTTTCCAGCAGAGGTAACCATTCTGGCATTTAGGAAACCTCTAAACACTATAAAGGGTGTCTGTGGACACAGATTATTTGTTAAATACATGCCCTCATGCCCACAGTCTAACTATATCTAATACATGGATTGAGCCCATTTCTTCCAGCTCTTTTATGAATGTTTATGCATTAGATTTCTACACAAGTACTTTCACCAATGCTCTTTGTGTGTTTCAAGACTGTGATTAAATCACTGCATGGCCATGCTGGAGAAAACTAGTATTATAAAGAGTTTAGCACTATAGCCCTGGCTCTAACAGCAATTAGCCACTGATGATGATATGATTTCATGAAATGAGGATAATAACAAATGACAGCAGTAGCTAACATTTATTGAGAACTTAAAGATTTGCCAAGCACTGTGCTAATGCTTAACGAGTATTTGATCCTCACTAGCAACAATTAGCAGAGAAGGCACTGGCACCCCACTCCAGTACTCTTGCCTGGAAAATCCCATGGACGGAAGAGCCTGGTAGGCTGCAGTCCATGGGGTCGTGAAGAGTCGGACAGGACTGAGCGACTTCACTTTCACGCATTGGAGAAGGAAATGGCAACCTACTCCAGTGTTCTTGCCTAGAGAATCCCAGGGACGGGGGAGCCTGATGGGCCTCCATCTATGGGGTCACACAGAGTTGGACATGACCAAAGTGACTTAGCAGCAGCAACAATTAGGGGATATTATCACTCCCATTGAATGGTTCAGGAAACTAAGACTCAGAAATTGACTTAACTTGCCCCAAGAACACAGCAGCAACTAGCAAAGATGGATACAAACACAGGCAGTCTGACTCAAGAGTTTTTAACTACATTCTATAGTTCTTTTTCAAGGTGCTTAATGACCCAGGACCACAAATTCCTCTAGGAGCAGTCTGGATGATCTTCAAAATCCTTCCTGGCTTTAAAATTCAATGCTTCTCTCTTTCAGCAATAAAATGAATGTATGACTTGGAGAAATAAAATGCAATGGTGCTGTAACACTGCTCGGGTGGGATGAAACATCTGTGTCTGCCGCACCCAGAGCCAGTCAGGGGAGGGAAGGCACTGATTTTCTGAGATAATGACCGCCCTGTGAAACCACCAGACTGGCCGCAAACCGTCTCAAGGAGAAACGACAGCTTGAAGGCAGCATCTTAAAGGATGCGCCAACTCGCAAAAGTCTGCAGGTTCTCAACTATCAGCTCTAAAACCTTCATTTGTCTTTATTTTTTTTTAAGGGGAAACTCAAATGCAAGAGAACGCAAGTTGTAAGGATACGGGTATAAGAAGGGGGCGGGGTGGTTTGTGGCACACTGACACCCGGCTTTCCTCCGAGCTTGGCACCTGCTCATGCAAAACCCACTCCATCCAGGTAGTCTGTGTTTTACAGCTTCCGTAAGACCTCGCAGCCCCGGCTCAGAACTCCTGTAACTGTGCCGGCTTTTGCCCTCCACACAGCTGCTGACACCATCATAGGCTGCTGTCCGGTCCACAGACACAGAGATGCTCAATGGCTGCCTCCCGTGACTGTATCTCTGATTCATCTTCCTCCTCTCCCTGCTCAGCGCAGGAGTTCCCTGCCCGCCCACCTTGCCACTCGTGGCAGCCAATGGTGAGGCTCTCCCAGCAGCCTCCTCCTCCTCTCCCTCGCTCTAGCTCAGGCTCGCTCTCTCAGCTCCTGGTACAGCCTGAAACCGAAACTAATCTCAGACCTGAACAAAGTGAAATCATTTCCTAAGCCTGATCACCCTACATGACCGCAGAGGATCTTCTCATCAGAGCTCCAGATTTAGCGCGCTGGTTGCGGGAGGTAAGGGCGGGAAATAAACCCTTGTGCAGGTGCCTCCTAGAACTCAGTGCTCCCTTAATGAATAGCTAAGAAGCAAGAGACCCGCCATAGGGTTTTCGGCTGCTGCTTTTCTTTAATTTGCACAAGTCCACTGAAATTCACCCCAGGAAGTAAACTTCACCACTCAGTATTCTAAATTCATTGTCTAGCACTGGCTCCCGTTTGGCTCCTCCTTAATCAGATTCTCTTCTGAGAGCAAGCCTTGTTTCTTTGGTGATCTCTGTAGCCATCTTGCTGAATGCATCCTAGATAACTAGACCACACACTTTTCCTAAATTTGAAAAATGCAGCCTTTTTACTTTCAGGCTGGGAACAACAAACTACAACAAACAAAAAAAGGCAAGTCATCATCAATGAACATAATGTCCGCCCTTGATATGGTTTCAAAAGAATTAGACACATTGAGAAAAATCCCAAACTGTTCTGTCCGTCATGCTTGCCCCCAGCACACTTTTGGGTGCCTCTCTCTGTTGCTGGGGGCATCGTGTAATGATTCAGTTGCTGGCTTAAGCAACACAGAGCTGAAAAGGGAAACGCACTGGCCAACAAGTGTTTGGTAAAAGAGAAATAACTTTTGGGTGGTCTGCTATTTACTCTTCATTCAACCAGGTTTACTGAAGGCCCTCGAGGGGCCTTCTAGGTGCTGGGCCAGGAGGGTGAGCAGCGTGAGTGACAGTCACTCAGCCATGTCCAAGTCTGTTCGAGTCCACAGTGTGCAGCCCACCAGGCTCCTCTGTCCATGGACTTCTCCAGGCAAGAATGCTGGAGTGAATGAGACGACTGCTAGCTCCCACTGGGCCACTTTCAGAACAGTTTGTGAGGAGGAGCTGAAGCTCTTCTCTAGTGCCGGCAACCAGACAGCCAACTCCTTGCGGGTTCCTGCAGCCCTCTTCACAAGGCATGGACTCCACCCGGTAGGGCTGTGGGGTGCCCCCAGAGTGCACCCCCTCTGACAGGGATCAACGCAGGGCAGCACCCAGCTGTGGGCAGATGTGGTTTGTATCTTGGCTCATTAATGAATGACCCACTTAAGGAGGCAGACATTCTTCAGTCACTTTAACAGGAAAATGAGGGGTTAGGCCAGATTCGAGCGACATTCTAGCTCAAAAATTCCAGCTTGTTTTCCCCTCCCTGTGCTGAGCTGACACAGATCTCGAGGGGCCTCTACTTCATCTTCCTGTCTCCAGATGAAACCTCTTAAACCACAAAGACAAATGGAACTTGCTCCCATTACTAAAGACCTTCGGGGATGGCCATTCCCCTCTGCTCCTGAGTCACTTGTCCTCACATCCCGTCTGGAATGTTGTCCTCAGATCTTACTTAAGTCCTTTCTCTGCAGTTTACATTCATTCGCTGCTGGTCCTGCTTCTAAGTATGGAGAGACAGGAGTGAATCACTGTGTGCTGAGCGATAACGCTGACAAGATTTTTATTTTTTCTTCAGCACGTTCGCTCCGGCAATAGAGGAGGTGACTATTAAAAACCACAAAGGTACCAAGGGAGCCAACTAAGGCAAGGGTGCTGTGGGATCCAGAAAACTCAACTCTACTGAGGAGTTCACAGAGTGGAACAGCGATACATACTCTGACCAGATCAAAAGGCTGGGGGCAACAGCCCCTTTAACCTTCACTCAGCTCAAGTGCCCTCTCCAGCAGGAAGCCCTCCCTGCCCAGTTCCTCCTCTGGCTGCCAAAGCATCTGTCTCTTCAGCACTCATTTCAGTGCAGCATTCGCCATGGCAACTGAAGTTCTAGGCTGACATATTTGTTCCCCCCACCTAGACTGCAGGCATCTCTAAGGCAGGGGCACGTCTCAGTGACCTCTGTGCTCAGGCTCAGGCTCCAGGAGGGAGTCTGGCCCTCAGCCAGTGGTTCTCAGTAAACGGTGCTAGGCTGAGCCCTCAGCACATCCCAGCGATGCCTGAGTGTTGCACTGTCAGCCTTCACTAGGAGCCCGTCACTCCTCCAGCCCCACCACCGCACCATCCCCGCCTCTCAGCCCTCAGCTCAGTAGGGGTCTCGCTCAGACTTTCTCTAAAATGTGAGCTCTGTAACCAAGCCTTTTGGGTTCAAATCCTGGCTCTGCTACTCTCCAACCATGCAATCTTGGACGTGGTACTTAACCTCCATCTGTCTCCGTTTCTTCACTGAAACATAGATTTAACCTTTCATAGGATCTTGTGAGGATTAAATGAACTGATGCATGAGAAGCACTTGGAAAAGGGTCTGACCCACAGTGAGTGTTGAGCGAGGCTGGAATTATGGCTTCATAGAAACCCCGACCTGCCTCTACTCTGGGCTGTCATTGAGCCTACCCACCCCCACACTAGGCCCCCTTCCTTCAGAATCAATTGTTAACAGTAATCTAAAAAGCCAGCCAACCCTCTTTACTAATTATGATCCTCACCCCCTCACCCCACCGTCACCAGTTTAGAAGGGAAATTTTCCAAAGAAAAGGGAGGAGAGTTAGTTCCACAGCAGGGTTATGAGTGCTGAGTCATTCTGCCCCCAGTGATACTTCTCTGTCATCACCCTTGACACTTCAGGCTCATCTCCCCACTGTGTGTTCCCCTCTGCTCAAAATTTAAGCCTCACCCCACTCCATCCCACATCTCCAAAAGCCAGCCTCAGCCTCTACAGTTTTTACCAAAGATCTTATTTAATCATAAGATGCCTCGGAACGTTAGCGCCCAAGTGCAGAAATAAGAAAGAAGAATGATAATAATAGTTTCCACTCTAAAAGAAGACTTGCTCTTTGTCTGGCATATTATCTCCTTTCACTTGTTTCCAAAGCTGAGAAACTGAAGGACCTACAAAGTCATAGAGTAAGATGGAGAGCTGGGAGTGCAACGGGGAGAATGTATGTAACTTCAGATGCTACACGCTAAACCCCAAAGCCATTCTAGAAATGGACACGGAGTGGCAGATGTCTCCTAGGGGTGGCAGTTAGAGGGATTTGGAGCCTTTTTATCCCACCAGTCACTCCTCAGTGCATTTCACAGTTTATGAAAAGGGAGTTTGTGTGGACAGGCATTGTTACTGTATCTGTCATTTATGACCTGTTTTAAAGAAGAGAGCAATAGCTGGATTATTCGGAATCTATTACATTGTTAGACACATCAGAGAGGCCTACTGGGAGGCTGAAAGCAGAGGCCATCAGGGAACTGAGCGAGCCAGCACAACCAGCATGCTCGCCAACCCGTGGCGGCCGCGGTGGCGGCAGGCAGACTGGTCCTGGAACCTCTCGTCACCGCCGCAGGACCCTTACAGCCCGCCCACAAAATAACTGTCAAGTCCCAAGTTAGGGACCCCCCGCTCGACCAGAGCACCCCCAGGTCCATTAAGGTTCTCACTTCCTGAAAGCATAAAAGCCAAAACAAACAGAGGCTTCACCTCCTTCCAGGGCACCTTGCATAGTCGAAGCGGATTCTTGCTCCCAAGGCTCTAGAACACTCTGGCCTATCCTGCTCATTGCCAGATCAGGGGAAATCTATCAAGGCAAAGTACAGATAAGAAACCCTGAAGGAAGAAACAAGTCTAAGTGCTTCTATCTGCTCAACACTGTGTCTGTTAGTCAAAGAAAAACCTCCATGAACTACCATTGTCTGGGTCCACTGGTACCTAAGAAAGGCTTCTCAATACCAAGCAGAGAAGCCACAGATGGCAGACCCTGCTAAAGGCTCTTCCAGATCCCCAACAAGGGTGATGCCACCAAGGCTTGGGCAGCAGCCCAGGACCCAGAGAGCTCTGGTTAAGAAAGAAAAGGCAGGCCTGGTCTCCTTGCGGACACACTGGGGATGGTGACAGCCATTCCTTCTGGCTTGCTCCCCCTTCCCTCGTCCATAAGCATCTAAGGAACCTGACGTGAGTTTGAGCAAACTCTGGGAGATAGCGAAGGACAGGGAAGCCTGGCATGCTGCAGTCCATGGGGTCTCAGAGTTGGACCTGACTTAGTGACTGAACAACAAGGAACCTACAGTACCTCAATCCTGGCCTTGAACAACTCTGCACAAAGACCTCCTCAAAAGGAGGAGTGTCCTGGGCCTTCCCTGGCGGTCCAATGGTTAAGACACCATGGGGCGTGGGGTGGATCCTGGTCAGGGAACTAGGATCCCATGTGCTGAGCTACTCAACCAAAAAGTGAAAAAAAAAAAAAAGAAGAAGAAGAAGAAGTGTCTTTCACACTTACACTCTCCACTGAAGCACATTCCACCACTTCAACCCTGCTCCCCCAAGAATGAGATGGGCCTCTTACAGCGTCTGACTCCTATTTTATTGGGACAGCATCCCTCACCCTAATCCCTTTGTGCTGTGCTTAGTCGCTCAGTTGTGTCTGACTCTGTGATTGCATGGACTGTAGCCTGCCAGGCTTCTCCATCCAGGGGATTCTCCAAGCAAGAGTACTGGAGTGGGTTGCCATTTCCTCCTCCAAGGGATCTTCCCGACCCAGGGATCAAACCCAGATCTCCTGCATTGCAGGCAGACTCTTTACCATCTGAGCCACCAGGGAACTCAGAGTGAAAATTGCTCAGTTGTGTCCAACTTTTTGCAATCCCATGGACTATATAGTCCATGGAATTCTCCAGGCCAGAATCCTGGAGGGGGTTGCTGATCCCTTCTCTAAGGGATCTTCCCAGCCCAGGGATCGAACTCAGGTCTCCCACATTGCAGGCAGATTCTTTACCAGTTGAGCCACCAAGGAAGCCCCTAATCCCTATATTTACCTCTAATTCAGCAGTTCTGTGGCGTTGGCCTAGTTAGCACCCAGAGCCTTCTCACCACAAAAGCAACAAAATCAGCCCCTGGAGAACGGCCACCCCACTGGCCCCCATTCTCTGGCTCACTGTCAGGAGTTGGGATCCAGTTCAGAGTTTCCAGGTCTCCATGGCCACAAGCCCAAAGTTGCATCAGAAGGTCATGAGAAAAGCCCTCTTGAGAGATCTGCTCTTCACACCCTGGAACTATTCACTGACTCAACACAAAAGAGGGAACTGTTCTGAACCACCTAGGCTGAACCACAGATTTGAGATCTTAACAGGGGTCCCAGTTGCAAGGGGCACAGTGACCCTCTGACGCTGCATACAAAATGTGTCCCTGCACACCTGCCTGTGCCAGAGGGAGGGAGAGGGGAGTTAGAGCTTTCACCAGATACTCAGAGAGGCCCATGACCCCTACCTCTGGCCCCAATCTCCACCCCCCCACCCCACCCCACCCCCACCCCCGCGTATTATCATCCCTGGGTCATGCGAGTTGCCCAAGGCCTTTCTCCTGTCTAAGGATGTGTCCAGGCCTGAGGCCCCACTCCTGGTCCCTTGCCTCCTGCTCCTTCTAGCTGCAGAAGGTGGACTGGGGCAGGAGTGGGAGTGAGTTCAAAGCCAACCCTCCCACACACACCTTCCAGCTTCCTGGTGACCTGAGCCAGGTTTCTCTCTCCATCCCAGAGATGCTATCCTTCATGCCAACAGAGGTCCCAAAGACCTCATCAGCCAACAGCAGAGAGGGCCCCATTTCACACTTAATTCCTTGCCGCCAAATCTCATGGTGAGACGACTCCCTCTCAGAGAACTCCTGGCGTCCCTCACCTCCTTCAGGCACACCTGGCCAGCTCCACCCAGGCTGGCAAGGTGAGCATGCGTGGCAAGGAAAAGGAACGAGTGGCTCAGGCACCTCCCTGAGTCCTTTCTCCTGAACCGGGTGGCTCAGGGTTTTCAGGAAGCCCAGCCAACCGGAGGGCTTACTCCCGGTGCTCAGCAAGCCCCTGCCTGAGCGGTAGGAGGGGAGGGAGGTGGTCCTGTCTCCTAGGTCACCCCTAGGATAACTGAAAAATTCCCAGTCGTTCCGCCTCACCCTCCACTCTCACCGAAAGGAAGAAAATCTAAAAGCTTCCTCTGCTGACATCAGATTCCTCTCCAGGAATTTCCTTTCAGTGTAAATTTCTTGGAACGAAAACTTCTTTCAAGGGGAAAAGAAACGGACAAGCCCGTGCTAGGTGTAAAATGAACAATGCATGCCGCAAACGGAGAGGAAAGGATGAATTAGCGCCAACACCACCCCCCTGGAGCTTAGAGCCCGGGGCACCGAGAGCCGGAGGGGCGGGGGCCGAGGGGCGGGGACGGCGCCCGGTGAACTTTCCCTGGCCGAGCCGCGGGAGATGCAGCTCCCGAGGGACCGGGTGGGACCAGAGAAAGCGAAGCCGACCCCGGCGGGGGCAGGAAGCGCACCTCCCCTTTTCCTAAAAGGAGCTCAGGCCCCGGCAGGCGCCCCCCGCCACCGCCCCGCCGCCCCCTGCCAGCCGTCGCCAAGCAGCTGGCTCCCCCCGGCCCGGGCCGAGCGGGGAGGGGCGCCCACACAAAAGGGGCAGCGACCGGGGAAGGGGCTCCGGGCGGCGCCAGCTCGCCGAGGCCTGGCCCGCCTTGCCCGCGCCGCCCGCCCGCCGGCGACCACCCGCCTCCCCGCGCGCTCCCCTCCCGGCCCCCCGGGTCCCCGCGCTCCCGGCGCGCCCGCGGCCCGGGAGGCGGTGGCGGCGGCCCGGAAAGGACGCGGAGCCGGACCCGCCGCGCGAGGCTGGGGCGGCGCGGGCTCCGGGCGGCCGCCCCGGGAATCAAACTCGCGCCCGCCCGACCCTCGCGGCGGCGCCTCGGCGAGCGGGCCTGGAAGGTGGGGCCGATGCGCGCGCGGGCCGGGCGGCGCCGGCGGGGGCGAAGGGGGTCTTACCGAGCAGCCGCGCGCGTCCGCTCCCCGCGGGCCGGAGGGGCCGGGGGCTGGGGGCGGGGCGCGGCCCCGCGGCGGCGGCGGCGGCGGCGGCGGCGGGCCCGGCGCGGCGGCGCGGCCGGGGCGCGGGAGGCGGGGAAAGCGAGGCGCGGCCGGCTTCCTAGCGGCGGGCGGCGCGAAATGCAGCTGTCCCTGCGCGGCCGCCGCGAGGCCACAAGTGGGGCCGCGCGGGGAGGAGCGGGCCTGCGGGCGGGGCGCGGGCCGGGCCGCGGCCCCCAGACCCTCTCCGCGGCCGGCCCCTCGGAGAAGGGAGGGTAGCGGGGTCGGGGGCCTCCAGCGACGCCAATCGCAGGGGCTGGGGGTGGGGGGTTGGAGGGTGGGGGCCTGGAAAAGACGAGGCGGATCCCCGGGGACCGACCCCCGCGGCAGCCACGGGGACTCCCGGCTGGAGGGCCGGAGGACGCGATCGGGGAGCCTCGGTCCCCCGGGCCGCGCGGGGAGTCTTGCGCCTCCCTGCTCCAGGAGCGGCGCCGGGAGGGCGCACCCGGGAGAAGGTGGGGCGGGGGACCCGAGACCTCAGCTGGGGGTGGGGGGACCTAAAAGCAGGGCTGCCCAGAGGGTGTGGCCGCGCCTCTGGGGCCTGGGACAGCTGAAGTGGAGAGGAGGGCGGCCCCCGGGGTATTAGCATTCAGGAGAGGAAACAAAAGGTTGAGATCAGAGGAGATCAAGAAATCAAAGTTATTACCCATTCACACCATTGGATACCACTTGTCATCTCCCCATCTCCTCCCCAGCATACCAGGTCACCTCAGGGACGTCTGAACTTTTTGAAAAGATCTCCCGGGGAAGAACTTGTTTCATAAACGGGAAATCAGCTTTGGCTCTTCCTTTTCCACGTGTTTTAGTTTCACATCCTAATTGGGGGATGGGGGTAGGGCGGGTCAGGTGCCAAACATCCTGCTGCGAAGAGGCGCTACCTAAGGAAGGGATCTGAAACCCATGAAGGGCAGTTCCAGTCCTGCCCCCGGGGCAGCTTGCCAAGGACCCGCACCCTCCTCCTGGACAACCTGCCTTAGAGACCCACTTGCCCATCTGGGTACAGATCTTAGAGAACAGCACCCCCACTCCCACCAACCAGGGCTTGCAGTCCCCTAGCCTGCTGAGACAAGGCTAGAGGACTCTGTGCTAGCTACAGAGACATCCGAAGGTAAAAACCACAAACCAGAGTGCACCAGACACCCATGTGTCTCCATCATTTGCTTGTCGAGGGTGTTTCTTCAGCAGGTTGGGAACCTGGGAAGGGGAGCAACCTCAGAACCTTCTGGGGAGGCCCGTTGTTGACTAGCCTGTCGAGTTGAGCTCCAGGGCCAGGTTCCCAGACTCCTCTGAGGACCTCCTCTCTCCCACCCACCTCTCCCCAGGCCCCTTCACGCCGTGGTATATTCAGTTTGGGGGGCCCTTCAAACTCCTAGAGGTGGTCCCTAGACCCCAGGTTAAAGATCCTTAATCTAGATGGACTGACCCATGCCTCCGTGATGACTCCTGTCTCCTTTCCCAAATCCTCTCCGCTAGATTATGTTACACTTGCCCAGGGTGCAGTTCATCTGCCACTTCTCTGCTTACTGGTGAGATCCTGCTGCAGTTCCTTTCCCTGTCACCTTGGCATTTTGGAGCTGGGAAAATGCATCTGCAAACTGGAAGTTTTGGCTGTTAGGCAAGTGCTCACGGAATCTTTTCATATATTATTCACATAGTCATCAGATGAAACTGATCACTGTGATGGTGGCTCCTCCTTGAAGAATGCTTCCTAGGCATTGGTAACATACGCTTCCTTTCCGGGCTCTCTTCCAGGAGGCTTTCTCTCAGACTGCTTCCCTGCCTCTCACCCGCACTGGGTAACCTCCCTTGCTCCCGCCACTGCCTGTGAGCTGAATGTTTCCCAGGATACCAGGCCAAACCACCCTCCTGGGCTCTAGCCCCACACACCCAGCTGCCTATGGAGGCTCCTCACCTGTGGGACCCTTGGACACCCCAAATGCAAGGAGGCAAGAGGCCCAGAGCATTTCCTTCCCTCCCTGTTCCATCTGGCTTCACAGCTGGAAACCTCAGTGCGCGGTGTCCTTGCCCTGTGATCTACTGGTTATCAAGTCCTGCTCCTTCCTCCTCACTCTCCTGAGCTGTGCTGTGCTCTGTCGTTTCTGTTGTCCGACTTTGCGACGCTATGGACTGTAGCCCACCAGGCTCTGTCCATGGGATCCTCCAGGCAAGAATACTGGAGGGGGTTGCCATGCCCTCCTCCAGGGGATCTTCCTGACCAAGGGATTGAACCTGAGTCTCCTGCATCGCATGCAGAGTCTTTAACGCTGAGCCCACAGGGAAGCCACCGCCCTCTTCTACTCCCTTAGTTTCCCTGCTCGGCCCTGGTTCAGGCCCCCGCATCTCTGCGCATCACAGTGCAGGAGAGCTCCCTTGGCTTTCAAGCCCTTGCCCTGCTGCCTGCCTTAGGAGACCTACCGGTCCTTTCCTTCTCTCTCTCTTTACTTCATACCTACAAACGCTACAGAATGTGCCCTGGTAAGAAACCCTTACCCCAACCTGCCCTTAGACCATTGCCCTATTTCTCTCTTGCCCATTTATCAGTTAACTTCCTCTGAGAAAAAACCAACCTTGCATCCCCTCTCTGCTTCCTCAGTCCCTTTACAACCCTCAGAATCCAGCTTAGTTCCCCATCATTCCAGAGTCACCTTTTTCCAGGAGGCACCAGCCAGCTTGCAGTCATTTCAACCCATGGGCCTCCTCCCCACCCTTCTCTTGCCACCGAGGTGCTCTGACCACCTTCTTGAGGAAACTCTTACCCAAGGCCTCCGTGGTTTTTCTGCCAATTCATTCCTTCAGTTCTTCAGCTCTGCCTGCCCCAGGGACATTTCTAGGGCATGGTCCTCTCCACTTTTCCGTAAATCTCACCATGCTCTCATGGACACCAATCCCTGATCACCCCACCTGTTGCTGCATGACTCTGGGTTGCTTAACTCCCTCTGTGCCTCGGTCTCCTGATGGGTATTTGGGGCTTACAACAGTGCCTACCTCAAAAGACTGTGGGGAAGATAATACAAATTCACACACGTGACGTGCCCAGAACATTGCCTGACACCTTAAATGTTCAACGAGCGCTGGTGTCAGTACCCATAAAGAGTGTGTTGGATTTTGCTGGCAGTCCAGTGGTTAAAACTCCGAGCTTCCACTGCAAGGGGGGCAGATTCCATCCCTGGTCAGGAAACTAAGATCCCACCAGCCCTGTGGCACGGCCCCAAAAATAAATCTAAAAATTTTTAAATTAAATATAATGTTAGGGAAAAAAAAGAGTGTGTTGAATGTCCGTTCCTGGGCCTGCTGCCTCTTGTGAACTCCTGGTTGGACAGCCTGCCCCACAGCCACCTCCCCTTCAGCATGGCAGCTCTGGGATCCTTCATCTCTGCCTCTCATGTGGCAGAGTCTCTGCCCAGAAGAGCGCACCTCCCATTCATCCCAGTTACCACTTCACCCACCACCTTCCTGCTCCCCCACCTGCACACCCCCAGGTGCCTCTGGCACTTCCCTTGAACCCTCTTGCCCTGCATAACAGTTTGCCCCCACGGACTCCTGTCCCGCCTGCCGGCCTCTATAGAGCGTATGGTATTGTGGCTGAGCTCAACGAATGAGCTCCTGGGAGGTCAGTCGTGTCTTCTGTCTCAGAGCCCACACCTTCCAGCCCAAGGCCTGGCTGCTCCCATGAGTGTGTAAATATTTGCCAAAGGACTGACTTGCGACGGGTCGTGAGACCTGCCTGGTATGCCCTTAATAAAACCAGGTCTTCTCTTCGCTGGTAAATGTTTGTAAGGTCCCAGGAGCCCTGCCTTCCTGTACGGAGATTGTCAGCTTCTCCTCTACAAGGTGATGGGGTGGAGATTTTTCTTGTTTAGTCCCTCAGCGATGTCCAACTCTTTTGTGACCCCATAGACTTCAGCCTGCCAGGCTCCTCTGTCCATGGGATTCTCCAGGCAAGGATACTGGAGTCGGTTGCCATGTCCTTCTCCAGGGGATCTTCCTGACTCGGGGATCAAATCCCCACTCCCTGCACTGGCACGACAGGCTCTTTACCATTCAGCCACCCGGGAAGCCCCAGGTGTGGAGATTAGGTGTAGATAAATGGAATTCTGTGCAACCATTAAAATGATTTTTAAAGACTATTAGATGTGGGGTTGGGAGGTGGGAGAGAGGTTCAAGAGGGAGGGGACCTACGCACACCTAGGTTGCTTCATGTTGATGCACGGCAGAAACCAACACAATATTGTAAAGCGATTATCCTCTGATTAAACTTTTTTTTAAAGGAGAATAAAAGAATATTACATGTCTAGGAAACTATTCAAAATATTTTATGGGAAAGGTAGGCTACAAAACAGTATATTTGGAATCTGAGGCAGTTCAGTGGTTAAGATGCCATGCTTCCACTGCTGGGGGTACAGGTTCAATCCCTGGTCAGGGAAGTTCCACATGCCTTGCGGTGCAGCCAAAAAAAAGGAAAAAACAGTATATGCAATATGAGGCTATTTGGTTTATTTAGTTATAGGTCTAACTATTTGACTGTGTGGATCACAATAAACTGTGGAAAATTCTGAAAGAGATGGTAATACCAGACCACCTGACCTGCCTCTTGAGAAACCTATATGCAGGTCAGGAAGCAACAGTTAGAACTGGACGTGGAACAACAGACTGGTTCCAAATAGGAAAAGGAGTACATCAAGGCTGTATATTGTGACCCTGCTTATGTAACTTCTGTGCAGAGTACATCATGAGAAACGCTGGGCTGGAAGAAACACAAGCTGGAATCAGATTGCCAGGAGAAATATCAGTAACCTCCGATATGCAGATGATACCATCCTTATGGCAGAAAGGGAAGAGGAACTAAAAAGCCTCTTGATGAAAGTGAGAGAGGAGAGTGAAAAAGTTGGCTTAAAGCTCAACATTCAGAAAACGAAGATCATGGCATCTGGTCCCATCACTTCATGGCAAATAGATGGGGAAACAGTGGAAACAGTGTCAGACTTTATTTTTTTGGGCTCCAAAATCACTGCAGATGGTGACTGAAGCCATGAAATTAAAAGACACTTACTCCTTGGAAGGAAAGTTATGACCAACCTATATAGCATATTGAAAAACAGAGACATTACTTGCCAACAAAGGTCCATCTAGTCAAGACAATGGTTTTTCCAGTGGTGATGTATGGATGTGAGAGTTGGACTGTGAAGACTGCTGAGTGCCGAAGAATTGATGCTTTTGAACTGCGGTGTTGGAGAAGACTCTTGAGAGTCCCTTGGACTGCAAGGAGATCCAACCAGTCCATTCTGAAGGAGATCAGTCCTGGGTGTTTTTTGGAAGGACTGATGCTAAAGCTAAAACTCCAATACTTTGGCCACCTCATGAGACGAGTTGACTCATTGGAAAAGACCCTGATGCTGGGAGGGATTGGGGGCAGGAGGTGAAGGAGACGACAGAGGATGAGATGGCTGGATGGAATCACCGACTCGATGCACATGAGTTTGAGTGAACTCCGGGAGTTGGTGATGGACAGGGAGGCCTGGCGTGCTGCGATTAATGGAATCGGACACAACTGAGCGACTGAACTGAACTGATATGACAACATGTTAACCAATTATTGGATGAGGGTTTATAGATAACTTTTACTGCATTATGAATATTTTCCCGGATTTTCCAAACTTCCTACCTTGAACATACATTCCTTTATAATCATATATATATGTAGCCTTCTAGATCATTATGTGTGGGGATTTCCCTGGTGATCCAGTGGTTAAGACTCTGTGCTTCCATTCCTGGGGGCATGGGTTTGATCCCTGGTGGACTGTAGCCAGGGAACTTCAATCCTACATGCCAAGAGGTGCAGACCCTCCCCTGCAAATCATTAGGTATGATTGGAAAGAGGAAAGTGAATATAAGTAGCTTTCCTTCATAATTTTGTCTAACTTAGGCTATTTCAATCCAGTTCCATGACCATTTTTGTTGACTTCCCATATGCCCATACTGAGATCCCAAAGATGAACAATATGTAGCCCCTCTTCACTCCCTCAAATCAAAGGGCAAGGTGGATTTGAAGCAACTAGCAAAATAATACAAGGCAGAGGGTGACACTAAATTTAAGGTGTAAGTAGAGGACTCTGAGGCTACCCAGGAAAGCAAATGGTTCATTCTCATGGAGGGCCCGTCAGAGAAGGCCGCTTTGAAGAGCTGACTTTCGTGCTGTACCTTGGGAGATGAAAAAGGTTTTAACTGAGGATAAGGGTGCTCCTATCTGAGGGGCAGAGCATAAGAAGAGACACAGAGGTGAGGACATTGAAGCATATTTGGATGTGGGTGAATGTCCACGATGGCCGGAGTGTGGGGTGGGTGACGGATAATGTAGCCAGATGAAGCTGGAAAGGTGAGACTGTGCAGTGGAAGGCCTGGCACACCACACCAAGGAATCTACAGAGAGGGCACAAGCTCGAATCTAAAAACAGAATATCAACCTTCATTTTTATTTTCTTGACAATTCCAAGAGTTGAGACGGTGAAGTCCACCTCCACCGGTCCTGCACCAAATCAGCTGCTGGGAAAAGCCAGCTTGGAGTTAAGCATTTGCTACAAAACATTCACAGAGGTTAGAGGTTCAATCCCAGCTTGAAGTAGCAGATTCCTTCTTCCTCCTGATCGCCCTCTAAACCCTTAGGTACAGTGTAGCGGCTAAGTGCCCAGACCTTCGTGCCAGTCAGACCAGGGTACTAATAAGTTCCTGCTGTATCTCTTTACAAGCTGGGTGACCTTGGGTGAATTACTTAACCTCTCTGATTCCCTCATCTCTAAAATATCACCTTTCTCCTCACTAGATAAAAATAATAATAAATTTTCTTGAACATTTACAATGTCTGGTCCTGTTTTAAGTACTTTTGCACATTTTAGCTCATTTAGTCTTCAGAAAAACCCCAAGGGGCAGGTGTTATTACCCTATCTATTTTACAGATGTGGAAACTGAGACAAAGCGAGCTCAGAAGTGTTCCCAGGATCCAACAATAAGTAGACCAACAGTCAGCCAAGACATGGCCCCAGCCTGTGTCTCTGGAGCCCATGCACTTCACTGTACTCCTGGAGATAATTACAAAAACTAGGGACTTTCCTGGTGGTCCAGTGGTTAGGAATCTGCCTTCCAATGCTCGAGACCCTGTTTACACTCTAGGAAACCGAGAGGCAAAGAGATTAAGTAACTTGCCCAAGTTTCTTCACAGAGCCAGGAGAGGAGCTCAGGGGGTCTGGCTGCAAAGTCTGTTCTTTGTCGCTCGGATACACTTCATGAATGATGACAATTTAACTTATTGTCATGCTTTTCATTTCAAGGGGGCTTCCCTGGTAGCTCAGCTGGTAAAGAATCTGCCTGCAGTGCAGAAGACCTGGGTTCAATTCCTGGGTCAGGAAGATCCACCGGAGAAGGTAAAGGCTACCCACTCCAGTTTTCTGGCCTGGAGAATTCCGTGGACTGTAGCCCACGGGGTCCCAAAGAATTGGACACAACTGGGCGACTTTCACTTTCATTTCAAGGAGGCCTGCCTGCAATCAATTTCATCCTGATGTTCAGATCTGATTCTCTCCAGGGATGGAGATCCATGGAGGATGTTGGGGATGGGACAGGAGGCATATGCCTGGGGGGCTTGGGCAGCAGGGCAACGGGCGGAGGAGCCTTTGGGCCTTGCTGTCCTGGGGAGGGCTCCTTTGTGCTTTGGGGAAGGGACCCTTTGGAGCACCAGTAAATGGCCAGGAAAAGGAAGGAGAGGAAGCGGACACTACCTCTTTAGCCCCTGAGCCGGGCTCTGGGCACTAGGGGAAATGGCAAAAATGTCTTATTCTTCACTGGAAGAACCTCCCTGGGTGGAGCTGTACATACCACAGCTAGTTCCAGGGTGGTGGGTGGAGGACCCTAAGGGGCTGAGTGATGTCTTTGAAGGAGATTTCACTCACCAGGTGTCTCTTTGAAAAGGAATACAGAAACCCCTCCCTGAAGCAGGGCTGAGCCCCTCGGGGCACGAGGACCCTGGGGCTATGGCAAGATGGGGTCCTAGGGTCCAGACCTTCAGCTCAGGTCCTGCACTTGAGGCTGTAAGGCCTGCTCCCCTTCGGGGGGAGGGAGTAGAGCCTGGGCTCAGTTCAGCTCTGTTCCCCAGGGAACTGTCACACGGTGGTGGCTAGTCAGAGGACCAGCACAGCTGGCGAGAGGGGCACAGCTGCCACTGCAGGACCGCTTCACCAGAAAGTGAAACTGAGAGTTCAAGGAGCAGCAGGAGGCACTAATTTGTTTACTTATGCAGTCATGGATCCTTCCCTTTTTCAAGAGCCTATAGATACGTATACATATGGGCTTCCTGTGGGGCGCTGGTGGTAAAGAACCCACCTGCCAACGCAGGAGACACAAGAGATGCAGGTTCAGTCCCTGGTTTGGAAGATCCCCTGGAGGAGGGCATGGCAACCCACTCCAGTGTTCTTGCCTGAAGAATCCCATGGACAGAGGAGCCTGGCAGGCTACAGTCCACAGGGTCACAAAGAATCGCACACAACTGAAGTGACTTAGCACGCAGGCACATGTACATATATAAATATATAGATATATTTATACATTATAGGTACATGTATTTTGGGCCCCAATGCATGGCTTGTGGGATCTTAGTTTCTTGACCAGGGATTGAACCCCAGCCACAGCAGTGAGCGTGCTGAGTCCTAACCACTGGACTGCCAGGGAATTCTCAACAGCTTGTAATTTATTATTATTGTTACTAATATTTATTTTGATGCATAGATTGCTCTGAATTTGGCCATTTGCTGACTCCTGTGTTCTTTTTAAAAATATATTTGAAAGTGAAAGTCGCTCAGTCACGTCTGATTCTTTGTGACCCCATGGACTATAGTCCATGAAATTCTCCAGGCCAGAATCAGTTCAGTTCAGTTCACTCATTCGTGTCCGACTCTCTGCTACCCCATGAATTGCAGCACGCCAGGCCTCCCTGTCCATCACCAACCCCCAGAGTTTACTCAGACTCATGTCCATCGAGTGGGTGATGTCATCCAGCCATCTCATCCTCTGTCGTCCCCTTCTCCTCCTGCCTCCAATCCCTCCCAGCATCAGTGTCTTTTCCAAAGAGTCAACTCTTTGCATGAGGTGGCCAAAATATTGGCGTAGGACTGATCTCCTTTAGAATGGACTGGTTGGATCTCCTTGCAGTTTAGAATAGTGGGTAGCCTATCCCTTCTCCAGGGTGTCTTCCCAACCCAGAATTCAGGATCTGCATTGCAGGCAGATTCTTTACCAACTGAGCTATGAGGGAAGCCCCCCCCCCCCCCCAGTCTATTAACTTATATATTTGGATATACTAGGTTTTAGTTGTGGCAGGTGGGATCTTCAGTCTTAGTTTCCACTTGTAGGATCTAGTTCCCTAACCAGGGGTCTAACCTGGGCCCCCTGCATTGGGAACATGAGGTCTTAGCCACTGGACCACCGGGCACGTCCCTCCTGTGTTCTTCTGATACATCCCATCTTTGATACATTCCCATCCTGACTTTCTTGCACAGAGATGTTTTCACCATCACTGCAAAGGCTGCATCAGACCTCCATCGGTCCTAAATCTAGGGGGATGTGTTGATGAGGAGGATATTTGAATGGTCTTAAAGTGTTTCTCCACAGACTTCCTATTAGTTGCAAGAGGGAAAACAATAATTATACAAGGGAGAAACTAAGCAATGCCTTGACTGAGCGGTCGTCACCTTGAAGGGACAGAGGCTGTCATGTGCCTGCAGATATGATATCCCAAGGACACGCTGCCTCGGCAGGATTCCAGCTGAGAATGCATAATATCAATGTAATCATGGGGAACATCAGACAAACACAAAATAAAGAATTTCTTTTTTTTTTTTAAAAAAAAAAGCAAGGGTCTGTAATTAAAAAAAAAAAAAAGCCAGCTATAAAAATGGCCTAGGTTTAAGGAGATTAAAAAGACAGGGCAACTAAATGCAACACCTGACCCTAAACTGGACCTTGTCCTAGGATGAAGATGCTTGCTGTCAAGGACATAATCAGATCATAACTGAAATATGGGCTGTAGATTAAATAAACGTATTATATAAGTGTAAATGTATAAAACTTCACAGAAGTACTCGGGGGTAAGGTTCATGATGTAGGAAACCATGGAATGGTTCAGAAAAAAAAATTTAGAGGGAGCACACATGTGAATAAGCAAGGGATAAAATGTTAGCAATACGTGAATCTGGTTAAAGAGTGTACAGGTGTCTCGTACTATTTGCACCTTTGCAGCTTTTGTAAGTTTGAAATTATTTCCAAATAAAAGTTTTTCAAAACAGTTGCAGGTTCACTTTGTGGTTTTTGCTGCCCGAGCCCTAAAATCAACTTTTTCTCCAGTAGAGCTTGGGGATCAAGAATATTTAAGCACATTTTTAAATTTTTTTATATTTTTTTTAATTCTTATTTTTTGGCTGCACCACACAGCATGTGGGATCCTAGTCCCTGGAACAGGGATCGAACCTGTGAGCCCTGCATTGGAAGCACAGAGTCTTAACCACTGGACCACCGTGGAAGTCCCTAAGAACATTTTTTTAAAAAGTAAGCCATATATTGGGAGAAAATATTTGCAAATAATATGACTGATAAGGGATTAGCCTTCAAAATTTACAGTTTATGACACATAACAGCATCAAAACAAACAGCCCACTCAAAAAATGGGCAGAAGACCTGAATAGACATTTCTCCAAATGGCCACACATGAAAAGATGTTCACCATGGCTAGTTATTAGAGAAAGGCAAATGAAAACTGCGATGAGATATCATCTCACACTGGTCAGAATGGCCATCATCAAAAAATTCACAAACATCCAGTTCTGGAGAGGATGTGGAGAGAAGGGAGCCTTGTTGCACCGTTGGTGGGAATGCAAATTGGTACAGCTACTATGGAGGCTCCTTAAAAAACTAAAGATAGAGCTGTCATATGACTCTGCAGTCCCACTCCTGGGCATATATCTGGAGGAAAAACATGATCTGAAAGGCTGCAAGCACTCCAGTGTTCACTGCAGTACTGTTTGCAACCGCCAAGACATGCTGCTGCTGCTGCTAAGTCGCTTCTGTCGTGTCCAACTCTTTGGGACCCCAGAGACGGCAGCTACCTAAATGTCCATCGACAGAGGGATGAATAAAGAGGCTGTGGAACATACATACAATGGAATATTACTTAGCCATTAAAAGAACGAAATCATACCATTTGCAGCAACACGGTTGGACTAAGAGACTGTCATACTGAGTGAAGTAAGTCAATCAGAGGAGAAATATTGTATGACACCCTTTATGCGTGGAATCTAAAAAGAAATTATACGAACGAACTTACAAAACAGAGAGAAGGACACAGACTTAAAAAAGGAATTTATGGTTGGGGGAGGGGAGGAATACTTAGGGAGTTTGGGAAGGTCATGTACACTTATGTATTCAAAATGGATAACCAATAAGGACCTATTGTATAGCATATGGAACTCTACTCAATGTTTTGTGCCAGTCTGGATGGGAGGGATGTTTGGGGAACATGTATCGCTGAGTCCCTTCGCGTTTCACCTGAAACCATCAAGACATTGTGAAAGGGCTAGGTGTGCCTGCGAGCTCCACCGTTTCAGTCGTGCCCTACTGTGTCTTTAAGTCGTGCTGCGACTCTTAAGTACTGTAGTCCACCAGTCTCCTCTGTCCATGGGATTCTTCAGGCAAGAATACTGGAGTGGGTTGCCATGCCCTCCTCCAAGGGATCTTCCCAACCTAGGATCCAACCCGCATCTCCTGGGTCATCCTGCCTTGCAGGCGGTTTCTTCACCACTGAGCCACCGGGAAAGCCCGTTAATCAGCTATACTCAAATACAAAATAAGAACTTGAAAAAAAATCAACAACAACAACAAAAATAAATGAGAAGGAAAAGCACCCCTACCATGTGGAACAGCACAACAGAAGGCAGGGAAATGTGAAGTGTCAGTCCAGTCGCTCAGTCGTGTCCGACTCTTTGTGACCCCATGAATCGCAGCACGCCAGGCCTCCCTGTCCATCACCCTCTCCCGGAGTTCACTCAGACTCACTTCCATTGAGTCAGTGATGCCATCCAGCCATCTCATCTTCTGTCGTCCCCTTCTCCTCCTGCCCCCAATCCCTCCCAGCATCAGAGTCCTCTCCAATGAGTCAACTCTTCATATGAGGTGGCCAAAGTATTGGAGTTTCAGCTTTAGCATCATTCCCTCCAAAGAAATCCCAGGGCGGATCTTCAGAATGGACTGGTTGGATCTCCTTGCAGTCCAAGGGACTCTCAAGAGTCTTCTCCAACACCACAGTTCAAAAGCATCAATTCTTCGGTGCTCAGCTTTCTTCACAGTCCAACTCTCACATCCATACATGACCACAGGAAAAACCATAGCCTTGACTAGATAGACCTTTGTTGGCACAGTAATGTCTCTGCTTTTCAATATGCTATCTAGGTTGGTCATAACTTTTCTTCCAAGGAGGAAGCATCTTTTAATTTCATGGCTGCAGTCACCATTTGCAGTGATTTTGGAGCCCAAAAAAATAAAGTCTGACACTGTTTCCACTGTTTCCTCATCTATTTCCCATGAAGTGATGGGACCAGATGCCATGATCTTCGTTTTCTGAATGTTGAGCTTTAAGCCAACTTTTTCACTCTCCTCTTTCACTTTCATCAAGAGGCTTTTTAGTTCCTCTTCCCTTTCTGCCATAAGGGTGGTGTCATCTGCATATCTGAGGTTATTGATATTTCTCCCAGCAATCTTGATTCCAGCTTGTGCTTCTTCCAGCCCAGCGTTTCTCATGATGTACTCTGCATAGAAATTAAATAAGCAGGGTGACAACATACAGCCTTGACGTACTCCTTTTCCTATTTGGAACCGGTCTGTTGTTCCATGTCCAGTTCTAACTGTTGCTTCCTGACCTGCACACAGGTTTCTCAAGAGGCAGGATAAGTGTAGATGATAGAAAGGGGAAATGGGTCTTCTGAAAAGCTAACCCAACAAATGGCCCCCAGGTAAGCCATAGGCTCCCCCGGGGGAGACAAACCGCAGCCCCCAGCATCTTCCCGCAAGCCTCTCCCCAATCACCCTCACGTGTGTGATTTAGAAATAGGATACAGCAAGCTGACAGATTCGGCCATCCTTCAAGGGGCCAACGTTATATTGGGAGGCACATCATAGACCTTGATTTTATGTGTTTACATAGAAGGGGGTACAACTTTTGTGCCGAGTGCAGAAAGCGAAGCAGCGTTGGAAACGTCCAGCGCGAGTGGAGCAGCGCTCCCTGTGAATGAGCACCCTCCCCCGACCAACCAGAAAACAGGCGACATCAGCCAATCCCGACTCGGCAGTGCCCTGGTCGGGGCGGGGCTGACACGCCCAGAGTTGTTTGTTTGCCTCGGCTTCCCACCCGCCCGGCTCTAACCCTAGTCTACCCTCGGGAGGAAATCGCAGAGACGAGGCTGGCAAAGTAGATTTGGCCAACCTGTGGAGGGCATCGGACTTTGGGCACTTTGGGTACTGCAGTAGGTGGACAGACCCAGCCCTGCAAAAGCCACATTTTCTGCGAGCTATGCAGGATGCCTCTCAGAGCGCTGAGTCCAGGATGCCTTCAGGAGAGCAGGTGGAGCCGATGAGGGTAGGTTCAGGGGAGAGCTAGCAGGTCTGCGAAGGATGTCAGGTTTCTCCCCCACATCCTGCCTGGGTAGGTGGTGGCCCTCCTTTTCCTCTTGGGAAGGAAGGAGGTCAGGCCCGTGCCAGGCTCGCAGCAAGCTATAAGAAGAACTAACTCTTTGTTAGGATGGTTCGGTTGCCTAGGGAAACTGTACAGCCAGTTTCTCTGGATATAGTGAGTGCTGGTAAATGCAGTGAGAAGGAACTTCTCTGAAGCACGATGCACCATCCCAGAGAGGCACACATCCTGACATTTTTTACAGGTCTCCCAGCCTGGATATTTCCTCGGTGTAACTGGAGCCCTCCCTTCCACAGATCCGGCAGGGTTCAGTTAGCTACGGTTTAGATGTGTCTCCCATCTAACTTTCTCATTCCCTGAGATGAGACTCCAGTTCCCATGCTGGATGCCAGCCCTCAGAATCTCAGCGTCTGAGATGGGGAAGTCATGCAGGAAGGCAGTCAGCTCCTTTGCTCTTTGGGTGGACACAGTTGGTGCCTCTGAGTGAGCTGATGGTGCTGCTACTACATAGGATATAGGACACCCAGGTGCAGGTGGGGGATATTGAATTTGAGGCTCTTTCCTGTCTATCAGGAGAAGGCAATGGCACCCCACTCCAGTACTCTTGCCTGGAAAATCCCATGGACGGAGGAGCCTGGTAGGCTGCAGTCCATGGGGTCCCTAAGAGTCAGACACAACTGAGCAACTTCACTTTCACTTTTCACTTTCATGCACTGGAGAAGGAAATGGCAACCCACTCCAGTGTTCTTGCCTGGAGAATCCCAGGGACGAGGGACCCTGGTGGGCTGCTGTCTATGGGGTCACACAGAGTCGGACACGACTGAAGCGACTTAGCAGCAGCAGCAGCAGCCTCTCTATCAGGCTTTGTACAAAGCACTTTACACGAATTAGATCTTCAAAATCTTTACTATATTGCAACTGCTATCCTCTTTCCTTCACAGCTGAGGAAACTGGGGCCACAGAGATTACATCTCTTGCCCAAGGTCACACATTTCCAACTGGCATAGCCTGGATTTATACCCCAGGCCTGCCAGATTCCAAGCCCCTGCTCTCAACTGCAACCCTGAATTACAGCACCTCCCAAGCTGTCCCTTATGCCAGGCCTCACCCTGCTCTGAATCTTCTGGGGCCTCTCTTACCTGTGGCTGCTGTTTCCAGCCTTGGTGTTCGGAGCCTTGTGTTTCAGGCTTCCTGAACACTGGGACTCACTGATACACAAGGGCAAGTCGGCAGCAGGGTGCCATGGTCCCACAGATTTGGAACCAGAGGTTTAGGGGGTGTGGCAAAATTTCTGGAATATATAGTCCAATTTTAGAACTAGCCTCCCTTCTGTGGAGCTCTGGACCACCTCCACTTTATTTGGATAACTCCCAACTCCTCCTGTTATACCAAGGAAGAATGAACCAAGTGTCTAAATAAAAGTTACAGGGAAGGTTTCGCAGGGAGAAATATTAGATTTGCAGAATATCCAGGGGTTCACGACAGAGCACATGCGTTGGCGGCTGCTTGTGGGAGGACATTCTAGGGCTAAGGGACAGAATATACAAAGATTCTCCTCCTTCCTCTTTCCACAGCGCCGCCCTCTCCCCAGTTTTCTTCCTCAGACGTCCTTGACAGCCACCAAGTTTCTGGTGTTGACAAAGTGGCAGGACTTCCCTTGCATGGGGCAGGCCACCCTGGAATCAAGGCCTGCGCTTCTGGGATGGAGCTCTGGGATTCTAGAAAGGGGGCTCCCTACCTCCTCAGCTGGAAGTGGCTCCTGGGTGCCCACCACAGGAGGAATTCCCTACAGATCATCTGAATCTTGCCTCTCTTTTCAGCTACTGGTTTTGTCCTTTTTCTGACCAAGAAGAGCATGTCTTCTTTTCTGCCCCTTGACTGGAGCTGAGATCAACACAGCCGGCTTAGCCTCACAGCCTGTCTCGGGCCCTCTGAGGAATCACGTCCAGCCCAAGGCAGATGCATGGAGAGGGGAGGAAGGGCGGGGTGGCGGGGGTATACCGCAGGAAGCACAAGGACGTTTTCTCCCAAATATCTCTCTCTCCCTTCCCTAGGCCTCATTCTAACCTCCAAGTTCCCAGTTTTCCTTCTCTCCCTCACCTCACAAGCAAAGCTGATTTCCCTCTGGCTCTGTTCCCACCACTAACAAAGCTAGGAATTTCTTGGCTCGTGAGCAAAGGCCTTGAGGATCCAGGCTCATTGCAGCCTGATCTCTAGTGGATCTAGGCTGACTCTGTAAGAACTGTGGTGGCTTTGGTGGCCCCCAAGGTTGACCAACACTTAGCTTCCCGTCCCAGTCTCCGAGGCTGGCTCTCCTCTGCACAAGCAGTCTCTGGAACTGGCATGTCTGCTCCCAGCCTGGGACCCGGGCACTGACTGCCAGACAGAGCCGCTGCACAGTCCCCAGAAGGACATGAGTTCCTTCCCTTCCCCTTGGTCCTCCCATCCTCTCCAGCAGCTGTGCCAAGTTGCTCCCTGGCAGAAGAGAATGGCGTCCTCAAATGTCTATCACTAGCCTACTAATTCTTACCCAGGCTCTTTACAAATGTGCTGAGGGGAAAAATGACATTTAGGTGGAAAGCCAAATGCAGGTGGACCTCACTTTGAGAAAATTCCATAAACAATGTAAACTTAGAGACTCCACACAATTCACACAATTCTTCCTGCATGGTGGGCAGAAAGGATTCACTCCAGCAAGTGACTTCAAGTTCTTCTTTGTAGTCTTCAAAGAGGTATTTAAGGGTTGGGAAGGAGGTGGGATATCAAGTTAAAGATCATCGGGGATGAAGAAAATTCCTGAAGTTCTGATGCAAGTCAGAGGTGACACAGAACCTGAAGTGTGAAAATCCATCCCTTACCATGATAGGCAAGGTTTTGTAAAGGAAGAGTACTTGACCCTCAGGGGCCAGGGCCAAGATATGGGTCAAGTGCCTGTCTTGGGAAGGTGAGAGCTGACTGGCCACCCCTTGGTGGAGTGGTCGCAGCAGAGTGCTAACCACACAGAGACCCGAAGCAGAGCCCTAACCCTCCCTCCGTTCCTTTCTTGGGAACTACGTGGACCTTCGATTGCCTGAAAGTGAGCAGCCAAGAGAAGCTGTAGTCCAGATCAGTGCACAAGCTCAGTCAGTATTCAGCCCTGAACCGTAACACACTGAGGTCTGGCTCCCCTTTTTAACAGGTCAGGAGGGTGGAGTGGGGGTTGGGAAGGAGATTATCCAGTAATCTGCCAGGGTCAGATCAGCTGTGGGGGAGATTTATAGGCCCAGATGGGGACAAATCGCCTTCTTTCAGGCTACAGGACTCTTTAAGGAGGAAATGGAAAGAGTGCAGGGCTGAAGGCCAGATTTTATTAGGGCTGGGAGGGGAAAGTTCAATGGTAATTCATGAACATATTGGACTGTCCTTTAGTCCAATGTTACTTGAGGATACTATAGGGAAAACCTCCTGAATCCAAGTCTTTTCAGAGAGGACCAAACTGCAGGGCTCCCTGAGAAGAGCAGAAACACCTGGACAGCAAGCACTGTTAACTAGCAACTCAGTGAAATGACACTTCCCATTCCAAACAAAAGCAATGTAAGAAATTCTTCCTCCAGCTGTTTTCACTGGGTCAATAAAGAGACTAAAGTCAATTATCAGAGGAAGTTTGGAAAGCCTCGGTTATATACAAAACAGATGTAGGTATCCAAAGCTTTTTATTAACTGGTGTCAGATGCATCTTGATTTGCTGTCTGCTGATACTGTCACTTGGGAACGTGGCGTTCTCTCTCTTAACAGCCTTCTTGGAGGCAGCCACCAGTTTTTCATCTTTGTATTATGCCCTTTACTGCCTAACAGTGCCTGGCACATTGTTCGCACTCAGTAGACATCTGATGAACCTTGTGGAACACAAATGATTAGGCAACCCAATCGAAAACCCCTTTCAGGTAAAGCAGCTGGGTTTAGAGCATAAGAAAAAAAAAGTTTAAAAAACCATCTCTGGGAATACTTCAGCTGACTGGTGGGGAGTAGTTTTCCTGCAGCCAGCCTGGCGCAGCCCCACCCTCTCGGCCCAGGGGTCACTAGTCCTTCCCTCTCTCTGCCACCCAGTATCAAGATGTGTACACCTGGAGAAGCAGCTCTTCAAAAATTTCTCTATCATCATGGTGAGCTGGTGAAGCTTCTGAGGTATTAAGCAATCCATCATAACATTTGTGACTGGTTAACTTTAATTTGTCAAAATAAATCTGCAGTTTTTGCATGTTAATAATACAGTGCTGGTATTGACAGGAAAAATCATCCATCTGCTTACATAGAAACCTTTGTTTAGGAGCACACCTTAGGAGGGAAATGGATACAATAAAAGGCAAAATGCAGGCCAAGAAGCGAGCCCTAGAGCGTAACAGGCTGGATGTCAGATTTGAGGATTATCTAATACAACTCTTTAGCTGCCAATCTGATAAAGGGGACGCTCTTAACCAGGTTACAACCAGAAGAGAAAAACAAACTCTGCTTTTTTGTGAGCGATGGCCGTCGTGCCTTCAACACTTGGTTGAATCAGTTCATCAGCATCAAAACTCAATTCCAGTTCCAAGACAGGAGAATTTCACCACAACCTACTCTGGTGCCCCCTCACCCCCACGCCCGCCATTTCAGCGGCCCACTGCCACCTCCATCCTGCCAACTCTCTCCCTCCCAAAGAAGACACGACGTGGCTTTATTATTGCAGACGAGCTTGAGGGAATAAAGGATGCATACAAAATAGCATTTTAACCGAAGTCATACAATGAAGTCTCACTCCTGTTTATTATACAGTGAATTGATAAAGCAATCATTTCTAGTATATATCTTTTTTTTTTTAAAGAACTAGTACTCTCAGGGTTCCGACGACCACACTCTAGCCTGGGGGTAGGGGCCACACCTGCCCCCACTGAGGACTGCTCCTCGGGCCACTGTGGAGGAAGCTGGGCTGTGTCCATCCTGGAGGACTGGACTGCCTGCTGTCAGAGACGACACGGCCCATTGAGCAGAGCCGGAACCCCATACTGGGCCTGCGTGCCAGGAAACATGGGCTTCCTCCAAATGTGGCCACTATCTGCCCAGTCCAGGCCTCAGCAGGGCCACGCGTGGGCCTTCCCTACACGAGTCCTTCCAGTAGTCCACACATAATGCTCTACATATTAAAACAAACCATCTTGGTACTGTGGATAGGAACAGTTGTAACAAAGTCATAGCTACATATTTTTCTCTACATTTTGTTTATTGAGACAAACTAATTAAAAGGCACAAACATAGGGCATGTTTACATGGACATTATAACAAACATATACATTAAAAGTGTAGGAATGTGTTGCCTTCCTGCTAAACAGAAAGTTCCTAAGCTTTTATATATACAAAAGTTGTACAATTTAATGTCCTAAAGTACAAAAGATCATTTATAAAATTATTTTACACTAAGTACTATTTATTTTATTTTTTACTACGTAGTTCAACCCCCTCGAACTGCTTTGTATAATGACACACAGATACCTGTCCCTGATGTAGGAAGTCTGCCTCAGATGCAAGGTATTTTGATGCTTGAACTGACACAGTGGGGCATAAATGGAAGTCATCCAGTTTGATAGTCCTGCAAACATTTTGCAAGATTAACACAACTAATGTCCACTTCTCTTAACTGCAAGATTAAAAAAGGAAAAAACCCAAAAACATATTGCAACTTAAAAAAAAAAAAAAATCACAGCGTCTTGGTTTTAGTAACTTTTTAAAAAAACACAATGCTTTAAAAACATCAATGTCTGGCATGATGGTGGAGAATATCTGTTTCCCTAGCTTTTGGTTTCTACTTTATGTACAGAGATAAAAACATCCTGCTAAGAAATAAAAAGCACATGTCTTAACGTGCACAATCATTGCTGGGTTTCTACAGGGAGTGCAGACAGCTGTCTCCCTGAAAACCCCACAAAGCTGATACAAGTGTTTTCTCAAAGGAAAAAAAGTGATGTCTGTATTTACAAAGTTGAACAAATCTGCACAATACTTGATTAAGAAATGGAAGGAGAAATTAAAAAAAAAAAGATAGACTCTGCTTGTTCTGAAGGGGCATACTACCTAGTTAGTGGTTAGAATAAAAACTGTATACAATTTAATATAAGACATAAACTCTAGTGAGCAACTAACACATCTTTCCCTGTTGAAACATCAACAGGCTCTGATTGGGAGAGAGAGGGGCATATCACATCCCAGTGCCTCCAGCGTCTTCCAATTTAAAGCAAATACATTTTAACTGTTCCGAAGTACTCCGTGACCCCTGAACAGGAGTCCCGCTGGCATCCGTTTGTTAGGAGTCTGCCTGTCCGCACACCTGACTCCTCCTCTGCCAGTTGCGGCCTTTTCTTACCAAAACACAATGTGTATATTGTTTTTTTTTGTTTTTAATTTTTTTAAAAAGTCGACTACAATGCTGTATTTCATCAGGATTAGTATGCTGAGCAATATTTACATCTCCAAATATCAGGTCACAATCCCTATTACATGTTGAAGTTAGAATGATAAATTATCATATGCTTTGCATATCAGAGCTGGTATCACCTTTCCCATAGGGAATGCTGCCTGAAATTAACGTATTCCCAAAGGTAAAATGCATATTCTCTGAAATGCATTTTATTACGACAATGCATGTATTTACTCATGAAAACACACACAGACAATTCTACACTAGCTCTCAATCCGTGGATTTAGAACTTCAGGTTAAAGTCAGCCATCCACCTTGTTCAATTCGGGAGAAGAGCTCTGCTAGTGTTTAGAATAAAATGATTTCTTGGGATTAGAAACAGTAATGCTGTTTTGCAGTGGATTTTGCTTTTTTATGATTGGTTTTAATTCTGGCATTTCATCTTGCCAACTACTATCCTGTTTAAGCAATGCTGTCAGCTAAAAGGAATTTCTGATTAAACTAAAGTGGTCCAATGATAAGTGACATACATACCCTACTTTGAACAATCCCAGCCAAATTGGAGAAAAATGCTACTACACTATTATTAACTAATGAAATTTCCCAATTTCATGGTTTACTCTTTGCTTTAATAAACTAAAAGTAAGTTGCTGGTAAATATTTACTTTATCCCATATTCTGATTTTATAACACTGTTTACCAAGGTGGTGATGTAGGCAAAGCTTGGGGTAAGAAAGGCATGCTCTCTACAGGTCTCATTGCTATATTGAGAGGGGCAGCTAACGTCATAGGCGTGGGCAGGTTCATTGGAGACGTGATCGTGACAGGGTGTGCTATATTCACCGGGGCAGTGACGGGGGTGGGCAGGTTGACGGGGGTCGTGAGTGTTAAAGGAGAGGTCATGGATAATGGGCTGGTTATAGTCACAGGATGCCCTATGTTCATTGGGCTGGTTATGTTAACAGCACTTGAAACATTTACTGGACTTCTCATGCTCATTGCAGCTGCCACTGTGACTGGGTTTGACATAGTCCCAGATGACACAGAGGACGTTATATTGAATGGAGTAGTGAGAGTCACAGGTGTCGTAGCAGCCGTGGAGGTTTGGCACAGGTTAGCAGCTTCTAAAATAAGAAGACAAAAGGGCCTTTAGACTCTGAACACAGTGAACACAATTCAGTTTCTGAATCAACTTAATTAAAAAGGACAAACATTTAATAAGTTAAATTACAGTTTTCTACCCCAGGGTCAACTGGAAGGGAGGCTCCTTCTGAGCACAAAATTGGGGGTCAGGAATCCCAGCGTGAGGGCAGTTCTCTTTTCTGACACTGGGCCTTCCACAAGGACTGAGCAAACTGGCTTAGCCTTGATGCTTTTGGTTTCAAGTTTAGATTTACTTACCTACCTCACAATGATGCTGGCAGATCAGGTAATTTCTACAAGGCACTCTGCGAGGCAGAGATATCGAGTAGGGCTAAGTATTATCACTACGCTTCATGCGGCTCCTCTGAGTTCTACAAACTTTCCAGGGAAGAGCCAAGCGCCCGCAGGCTGGGCTAGAAGAGCTTGCTTACACAGAGCTGGGCTGATGGTTACACAGCAGATAACTGGAAAAACCTTCTTATAAGGCACACTGTAACTAGCAGACAGGGGTGTGTTCTCGATGCTATGGACTCTAAAGCTTTCTCAGAGGTGAAGCCACATTCTGTTAAGGGCTTAAAAATCCATTAGATAGGGATGGAAAAACAAGCTATTTTAATAATCATCTGTTTATTTCAGTCTTAGACAAATCATTTTAAATAACCCTGTTGTTTCTGCTTGCATTTATTAATGATGTTAAGAAAGAACAAGCATCCTACATAAACAAGTAGGTTTGTGTTCTCCTCTCCTCTCATTTTTCTCTCTCTGAAACTAACATAATCACCTACTTTACCCCCAGTGACATTTAACTGTACCTATGACAAACCACCAACCATACCAAAGGGGACTAGCGAGGCTAGCAGACCCTGCAGTGAGCTGCGGGATCGTGGTCCTTCTTATCAGCAAAGCCTGAGCACTTCTTAAGGAAAACTTTCCTCTGGGGTGACACCCCCCTACTCCACCCCTCAACCAAAATTCAGCATCATCTGCTGGTGTGTCAGCAAAGAGCAGTAAGAAGATGGATGGGGGTGCTGTGACTTGGTTGTCGAAATGGAGAAATGCATTTGAGACTAAAGATAGAGGTCTGCCCACATGCCACGTGTTGTCAAATCATCTCAGGTGGACCCTTGTGTCAATGAGCAGCACTTCCTTGATGAGTATGATGTAACCTTGGCACTGCTCCATACTCCTTATCAGGGATTCCCAAACCTGGCTGATGATCAAAATCATTTATCTAAGGAGCACTTAAAAAAAAAAAATTGCTCCCCAAGAAGTTCAATCTTGAGATTTAGATGGAACCTGGGAAATCTGTACATCTAAGAAGCTCCTGAAATGATGATCTGATTGTCATCCACATTTGGAAACTGAATTACCTTATTTAAACCCAATATTTAAAAGTGACGTGCTGATTCAAGTTCAGGTTTTCAGGTCAGGAGTCTCTTCTCCCCCAAATGTGACATTTACTAACATGAACACAGAAGTTTCTAACACCAGTGGCCATTTCCAAAGAGATTCACATTACAAATGGGACTATAATAGCATTCTGTTTCATGGAGATCAGAAGATGATCTAAACAACTGAGTCTTATTGTGCAAGCACACTGAAATACAATACCAAACAGAAGCGTGCAGAAAAAGAGAAAGAATGAGGGAGAGGCCAGCTCATTTCTGAGGCGATGGCAGCACCGCTAAAAGCATTCTCCTCCTGCTGCGGCCTGTGAAGTTTCACTCCCCCGTCCCCCGTCTCCCTACCGTGCTTTCTCTCGAATCTAACCCTGTCCTTCTCTGTAACTTAACCGCTTTTACTTCTTCTGTGAGTAAAACATGCTCCATGTTTTCAACCCACCAAGCGATCACCATGGCACAGACACACAGACACACTTTCCTCCCCTACCCGCCATTCTCCACTCCACCTATCACAAAACCTTTCATCAAAATGACAATGTCCATTTGGAAGACAGAAGTAAGCAGCGCCAAGTGGAAAGCCTATCTGAACTGCTCCCTTCTTTTCCTCCAACGCCAGCGCGTGCTAGGTCGCTCCAGTCGTGTCCGACTCTTTACGATCCTATGGACTGGAGCCCGCTAGGCTCCCCTCTGTCCCCGAGACTCTCCAGGCAAAAATGTCCTCCTCCAGGGGATGTTCCTGACCCAGGGATTGAACTCGTGTCTCCTGTGTCTCCTACACTACAGACAGATTCTTTACCTCTGAGCCACCAGGGAAGCCGTCCAATGCCAGCTGATGCATGAAAAAGAATGCTATTCCTTTTATCTTTATCCAAGTACAGGCTGCTCGGAAGGGATCTGAGAGGAAGGGAATAGCTGCCCTACATGAAAGCAGAGGATGGAAGGAACTACACAGCAAAGGGATTACAGCAGAGCCTACATGCAGGGGATTCCTCAAGAATTTAAAATAAGACATGACAAGGGAGAGGGAAGAAGAAAGGAATTTAGCAATCTGTCCTGTGGCTGATGATACTCTGACAAAATGACTTAACTGAAACGGCTGCACAACCAAAGCTATAGCTACTAAGTTAAAAAGCTGTGTTGAAAACATACTCCACTGCTTCTTTATATATATGAGAGAAAAGCAAACCATTCTCAAAATTTCAGTAACAATTACAGTCAAGTCACTATCAACTGAAGTACACACATGTTAAGCTAATGCCAGCCCCAGTGACAAGACAGAAAGAAATTAAGGGTGAGACTGAGAGAAAAGACACTGGCGTTACAGAGTCTGAAATACATACAAAATAATACGATTCACAAACAACTCTAAAGAGCAGAAAATAGCACCGTTGTATTGTAAGAAAACGAACTTATGCACACAGAAGGATAGTTCATCTACCTCTAAGAGTGAGAATATTTTAGAAAGAAAAAAAAAAAGGAGCCTTTAATGCATGGAGGCTGACATAAAAAGAACATAAAAAGGAACTCTGAGTGTACATAGCAAAGTACCAGACGTGGCTCCAAATTTTAACGAAAAGTAAATCAAAAGAAAGAACATGGTAAGAAGAACTGAGAACTTTTATTTCCTAGGAAAAAGAAAACTTTATCCAGAAGCTTAGAAGCTTTGCTGCTAGTAACTCAACCAGATACTTCCCAGCATAGAGTATCTCCATAAAGTGTTTCCATAAAGCAGGAATCTCTGCGCTGTGGCTATTCTCCTTTGCCACCCGGCATGCACTAGATGCAAACACTCTTCCAGCCATGCTGTGGGCACCGGACGCCTCGTCTTACCTTTCTTTCTCGCTTTGACAGCTTCTTCCCACAGCCTCAATGTCTCCACCTGCTTTCCTGGCCAGCTTGTCACATGCTGCTGTTGCTGCTGCTGCTGCTGCTGCTGCTGCTGCTGCTGCTTCTGGTTGCTGGTCTCTTCACTCATGCATGCTACTCCAAAGACAAACCAGAAACACCATATTTACCCTGAAAAAGTGTGGGCTACTTTTCGAAAATCCAAAACTTAAGATACCTTGACTCCTCACGCCTCTACCATCTTTATCATTTGACCCAATAACTTTTTTACTCCAGTACATCTTTTGTGCGGCTATGTCTCTATTGGTCAAAATAGATAAATTGAAAAAAAAAAAAAAATCCAGAAAGCTAGGGAAAATCAATATAGAAGAATTCTTTGCTACATTAAAAAGCAAGTATCTTTCAAAATTGAACTTGGGTAATATTAGAATGGAATAATTAATGCTCATCAAAATATCTAATATACTTAAGCTATTTGATCACAACAATGTACATTAAAAGTAAATTTCTGTAAAATTAACAAAGTTTGACATGCTAGATAATAAACCCAACATACTTACAAAGACGCAAAAACAAATAACATTAAAACACATTAACATTCTTTCCCATTCACTTTTGGCCAGCTATTTTGAGAATCTGATGTTTCTGCCACATAAAGCACATATATAACAGAATACAGAATTAGGAAAACACTTTCTTCTAGTGGTTAGGGAGATCTTAAAGAAAGGGCCTCGGTAAATTCAAGTACGGAATTTTATCCACAGGTCCGTGGAATATTCTGTCTCCGGCTCTGAATTTAAGGTAAGCAAAGCATTTAAACATTTCAAGGGATATGATAAACCTTTTCTGTATAGATTTGGGTTTGGAAAGTAAAAGTATTTAACATTGCTTTTATCTTTAGGTTATTGAGGACAGGCTATTAATGCAATCAGGAGTTAGGAGGCACTTCTGCCACAATTCTAACAAACTAAAGCCTTCTATTCAAACTCCGGAAGAAGGGACACACTGAAAACCAGCTGCAGGGAAACTGTGCTCCTCTGAGACGGGTATTATTAGCGGACAGTGCAGGAATAAAGGCAGAATTAGTGGCAAGCGTGTCAGTGTTGCCTGCATACACGCATGTTAAGTGTGTTTCCAACACTGACATACACTCTCCACTGACGTGTCCTTGTGTACTTGAGTAACAGGAGGAAACAAGTAAGACGAATATTAATACAGTCCTGAGAACACAAGTGAAAATATCTTCAATACATGATTAAAAAAAAATCTATACTCCCATCAGTCTGAAACACAGCAAGAAACGCGAGCCGAGGTGCTGCCTACTTTTGCTGATGCCCTGTTTGCACGTGTTACAGTTGATGCTTTGGCTCTGCCCGTGCGTCTTCAGGTGGCTGGTGATGTATGCTGCGCTCAGGAGCTTCCCACAGATGTTACAGGACACCTTGCCTTCGTGGCGCACCATGTGCGTCCGCAGCCTGTCTTTGGTGGCAAAGGCAGCAGTGCATGTCTGCATGAGGGAGGAAAACTTTTTTTAAATATAGACTATCCTGTTCTACTCATTTTAAAGTACTTATATTCTAAGGTATTACCCTACCCAAGTAAGCAAGCAGACTGAAATCAGTTGGGTTTTAATTGCATGTCTTACGTAAAACTGTACTCATAACAAAACACCTGGTCAATTTTGGACTCCACATTTCGAGGGAAAGAAAAAAGTATCAAACGAGTAGTGAAAAGATGTGAGCTGTAGAGTACGTCAGCCTTGGATTCAAATCCAGCTTCCTATCTCACTGAACAGTGTAATACTCAGCAAGCTAGCTAACCTATCTGAATTCATTTCATCTGTAAAATGAAGGTAATACCTACCTCACAAAATTACTGGTGGATTAAGAGCCTGCCCACGGCCTCATAGCAGGTACTCACTCAATGACACTAGTCTCCTTCCTCCAATTGGATTTTTCTTAGAACTCAAATCATTTACTTAATAAAATGTTAGTAACAAATTTAACTAAAAGTAGCACAAAAAGACTTTCTGTGTAAAAAACAGAATAACTGACACCTAACACAGTCATTTCATTAAGATTCTTGAACTTTTCATTACCATAATTTATGTCATTAAAAATGCTCCAATGTGGCAATAGTAGACAAAAATCCAGTAAGTGGTTACATTTGGGAAAACATTCCTATTTTCTTCTATTATAGTTCAAACCACCTCAACCATCAGCCCAGAAATTAATTTAAAGCACTTCATTCATTTCAAATACACAGTGACCTTTGCAAGACAATACATTTCTTTTTTCTTATAACTAAACACTGCTGCCCAAGAAAAAGGAAATGTAGCTTAACAAAAACAACATTTATTCACATTTTTAAATGATCTTGCCTCCCAGAAACAGAAGCTGTCATTTATGTTTTATAAAACTAGAATTCAAAAGGACCACATTTACTCAAGTCAGTGATTTTAAGACTACTCAAGAATGGTCAGATTTGATTGGCTCAGACCTTCTGGATAATGTGCATTAAGCGCTACACTAAGGATAAGTCATTTTAACTCTTACTTGGCATTTGAAGGGTCTTTCTGTTGAATGGACATGTTTTACGTGACAGCTTAAGTGGTCAGGCCTGTGAAAGAGAGAGTTTCAACAGAAGATGTAATGGAACACACAGAGAGAAATGCTACTTACTGTGATGTTTACATGCTTGGCAGATACGGGTGGGGGGCATTTTAAAGAAAGCTAGCAGAATTACAACTCCCCCACCCCCAGTGCAAGCCTCCTTACCTCTCTTACCATAAACAAAAGCCTTAGTCCTTTCCTTGTTAATTTTCTCTTCTAGTCAACATCAAATCATTCTAGGGCTTGGCTCTTTACAGTTACAGAATACCCCAAATTTACTACCACTTGCCAGAGACAACTGCTATTAATATTAACTTTAAAAAGCCTTTACAAATGAGAATTAGTGAAATGTTAGTAACCACAGAGAAATGGAAAAACGCGCTCTCTTAAAAGCTTTAAGAGTATCCAAGGTCATCCCAGCTTCCAGGATATGTTTCCTTGATTTGTGCAGTGAACCTCATGACCAGTCACCCAACTGAACTGAAAATTCAGCACTGGTTTTGCAGTGATAAGAGGTATTGATATGCCGAATAAAGGCCTGAGTCCACCAAGGCACTTCTTAAATGAAATAATTAGCTAATCCCTATGCCACACTTGTCAACCACACCTAACTGGAGTTAGCCCTGGAGGTATGATACTTTATCTGTCACCAACCTCCTCTAATACGGCAGGCCTGCACGTATCTAGCCTCACATAAACATTCTAGATCTAGAGATTGTACTGATACCATAATAGGAAAAACACAAAGCAAAGAGCACTACCTGGAGAAGCCTTTCCCACACACACTGCAGGTATAGGGCTTGGTGATGCCGCCTTCGTGAGACCTCACGTGGTACGTCATGCGGTCCTTTCTCTTGAAGCGCTGATTGCAAATAGGACACTCGAAGGGCTTTTCGTCCGAATGGGAGAGCTTGTGCCGGTTGAGGTGGTACACGTCTCGGAAGGCCTTCCCACACATCTCACACGCGTGGTTCTTCTTGACAGGCTTACTGGGTTTCTTGACAGACTGGGTCACGGGCATAGCTGTGCTGCTGGCACTGCTGCTGGGGTTGGTGCCCGAGGAAGATGTAGTGACTGTGGACAAGATGCCTGCGATGGTCGACACCAGCGAAGTTCGGCTGCTGTCCCCAGCGATGGTGGAGATGAGGGGGACCACTGTGGTGGGGGCTTTCTTTGGCCGGGACACCAGCTTGATGCCTGTGTGGCAGGACTCGTGGCGCCTCAGGTGATAGCTGTCCCTGAAAGCTTTACTGCAGTAAGTGCACACAAAGGAAGTTTTGGGCTTTTCTTTCTTAATCCCAATGGCATCCTTTAATGTTTCTGGAGCAGCCTGAGGTTTCTGAGTTATCGGTATTGGAAGCAATGGTTTCTGATCAGGGGGCTCCACAGCAGAGCTCAGAAGGGGCAGCAAACTGTTCTGTGCTGCCTGCTGCTGGTGATGGGAGGCTTCATGGGCCTAAAATCAAACATTCACACTTCAGAAACTCGGCCTCTCACAACGACCCTCCAAATACAACATGCTTCAGACAACAGAGACCAGAAGAAACAATGAGCCTGTAAGCTACTCTCTGCGGCAGAGATCCAGCAACTACCTAGCTACTCTCAGAGCTCCCATTACAAAGCATTTAAAATCACTGCACAGACACAAAACTTTTGCAAATAAGTTGCTGACAGTGATCTTGCTTTCAAACAGCTGACTAAACTACACACCACCCTGGTTCATAAGGGAGATACCAGCTGACGAAATCAGTTTGCCTTAGTCTGTCAGTGCTGAAACCAAGTTTAAATAACTTGTCAAAAAAATTACACTTCAGACTTCAGTGTTTAACAGTACCTTACTGCAGTGATGCACAAGCCACACACTCACACACATACACAGACAGACATATTATCATCTACTTGTTTATTTTATCTAGGAAAAGACAGGCACTAGTTCTCTGACTATATATGCCAGTTGTTAAGTTTACTTTTAAAGTTTTCACTTAATTCTACTAAAAGATTTGGCTGAAATGAAACCTGGAAGGTGTCTGTGAAGGCAGCCCCCAGCAGACACCTGTCAGTTGCTTTTCAGTTCATCTCATCTCATCCTTTACCAACAATAGTTCAAACCCTAAACTCAAACTAGTAAGAGAAAACGAGATATAAATAATTTAAATTCCTTTCGCTTTCATCTACTTCTAGCGGTTCTAAGTCCTGTTAAAGTACTGGACATTCGCTGTTATAAAGTGCTTTCCACTCCTCCAGAACTGGGGGCTGGACACTGTTTGGAAATTTTCTTTAGCTGCACTGAAACCAACATTTCATTGTGGATCAGGTTCCTGGTATTTATGAGTAATTACTTTCTTGGATTTGATTCTTCCAAAATTGTCCATACCTCCATAATGATAAACATTTAGGAAATGATGGGGAAAAAAATTCCTGAAATAGTTCTAATATGTTGTACTTGATCAACATGAATTTTGAAACTCTTGACAGTAACCCTGAGCCTCTATGCTTGAGTTTTGTAATCCTAAAAGGATATATGCACTCAGAGGTAAGAGTTCCAAATATTTTAAGGATACAACATCTTTGGAAGGGTCCATCCCATCATCTTAGAGACTCCAGACACTTATTTACCTTTCGTACTCTATAATTCCAAGTCCTACAGTTCACTCCATTAAGGAGAAAAAACCATGGAGACAGACAAGACTCACTCACTCACACACATACACACACACAGAGACACACAGACACACACACAGACACACACAGACACACCTCTTTTGATGAATAAGAACATCTACCACATAGCCCCATATTTACTTGATAGCAGCACAATAGTTAACTAAGCCTAGAACCAGACTCCCCTAAATCATCAGGAGATATTACTGAGTTACCATTTTCAATTTAATAATTTTGACTGAATCTTCCTTGTGTGCTTACTTATGAGTTCTCTTTCTGGACTTAGTGCTCATACTGAATTACAGTCCACTTTTAATTTAATTTAGGGAGCTCCTATAATTTTCAGAATCTACCCAAGTGACCTCAGTAGACACTTTTACAGATTTTGGACTCTAATCTTACCCCATCTCCAACCTGGTGTAGGATACCCAAGCTTCCATATAGTATATAAAAGGTTAATAGCTGAAGATAGCTCAAGATATACAATTTCAAAGGCTATCAGATCAGATACTAGGAAACGCAAATCTTCTGGACAAAGCTCAGACTTATAGTGTTCAGAGGCATTTCTCAATCTAAACAGCCGTGAGTTCGAGGGAGTACTAAAAGCACTTACTGCCATTTTACCAATTCAGATGTCTGTGGCAGCATAAAGCATTTTTACAGCACTGCTGACGCTCACTCTCACAGGAGGGTCACGCCAGGCCCCTGCTTCTCGGGTGAAATGCTGTAGAATGCCTCGACCACTACGAGAATCACTCTCTGAGGGTTCCTAGGGTCCCCACACTTCTACATGGAGCCTTCTAAGAGGGGAGCTGGGCTTCCCCAACTTGTTCTCTGGGGAAGAGACAGAGTAAAATAACAACCATGGCCTGTCTTCAGTTAGGTGGTTTAAAAAATATACAACTTCTGCGTAGACTTTTATTTGACTAGCATCATCAAACCAAAATTTATCTCCCATCTCTTTCAACAGCAAAGCTTTTTTTCTTTTTTAAAACCCTGCCCAAGCTTTCTTATGGGGCTGGCAAAAACAAAACAGAAATGTTACTTCATCACCCAGGGTGGTAGGATGTGGCACCATGAAATCTCCAGTGCCAGAGGGTAAAAGATTTTGTACTGAAAGAAATTAGCATCAGTGAGTCATATCTTGAATGTCCTGTTAGGAGAATCATCCATCAAACATTTTAACAGCTACGGCTTTCACTTTCCACCAGGTTATTTGGAAAGCAAGCAGGTATTAAAACTGTTTTAAAATATAAATTCAATAAGATGCTCCAGGAAACAACAAGAGAGTCCAACTCTCCATTTCCCCAGTGAAAATTACTTAAAACTGGAACTGAGTAAGTCTATTCATACCTTTCCAGAGAAAAGACTGAAATATTCTCTTTACCCATTCAACTGTCCTCGGCTCTAAATTATCACTGCACACATTGCCAAGCCCAGGATCAAATATTAGCTTTCACACTTCTCCATCAGGTGGAAAAAAAGATTTTAATAGCTGAAAAAAATTAAATAATATAAAATCTAATTAAAAAGTTGATCAATAAATGCTTGGCATTTGCTTTCCCCAGGAAAAGAATAATAAAAGTATTCCAAAAGATTTTTCAACAGTTTTCCAAAAATCAGTAAGGGGGTTTTCTTTTACATAAAGAACTCTCAATTTTTTCCAATCTCCATTGAGAGAGAGCACGTGTAATATGGTAAATCTAAGTCATTCCTCATGTGAAAAATCACTTCAGTGGCCCATTAATCCCATATTTTAAAATGACCATTTGAAAGCTTTTTCTCAAGAGGGCATTTGCCACCTTCACACCAACCTGGATGCAAGCTGGTTATATATCATTTCTTTTCCAATGCATTTTTAAGTTGACTTATCTCATTATCAAGCTCATCAAAGCACGTTAAAACAATACTAGATCAGAATGAGAAAAAGGCCAAGTTAGTGAATTCCACAATTTTGAGTATGCTCAATTTTAAGAAGCCTGAATATAATGCAACAATTACTTAAAAAGCAAATTACATTCCAAAGAATATGTCTTCAAACAATAAACCATCTCTACACAATAGGAAACGTTTGAATTATCCAGTTCCCTATATTAACTCCACTGGGATGGGTCCAGGGGGGTGGGAGGATTATTTTTGAAAATTCTGCATCCGTTCTTGGTTAGTCACAAAAGGTTTCAAGCACCCAAGCTATGCGTTTGGGATTTCGCGAAGTTATTCAAAGAAGGAAAATAACGCAAAGAGGCGGGAAGAACGCACTTAAAGTGACGAGCTTCCTAGCCTCCGGTTCCAAAGTTTCCCGGTGAGCTCATTACTACTGCCCACCAAGTGCTTCGTTTGCAAACAGAAACGGAGCAGGAAAAAAAAAAAAAAAGAAAGAAAAAGTTCTCGGTCTTCTAAATAGGGGTCCCCACCTCAAGTGGGCCGACAAGAGGACTGCCAACATATCGGCTACAGTCACCTTCAAGTTTCTTGCCAAAAATGAAGACCAACACCCCACGAATGACTCATCTGGGGGCTCTGTAAGCGGACTTTGTTTGCTCTCTCCACTTGCCGTCTCCCCCACTTGGCTGGAGGAGACGCTCGAGGTGGGACGAGAGGGAAGCGCGCCCCGGGAGAAGGTGGGGCCTCCCCGCGCCCTGGCCCCCCCGCACCCCCCCCCGGCCGGGGGATTCCCCGGGCTGAATGGGCCGGCGGGAGAGCTGGACAGAGGGAGCGGGTGTCAGCTGCCAAGGCTCGGCGGAGGCTTGCGAGAGAAAACACGTAAAGCCAGTGAAAAAGTTTGGGGAGGGGACACACAGTCACAACACCCCCAACCGGGTAAACACGAGGGGGGCGGCGGGAAGGGGGAGTGGCGGGGAGCCCAGGGATACCCGCTATTCGCGGGGACGGGGAGGGGGGGGTGTCAGAAAGTCAACACACGCACAAAAAGAGAGCGAGGCGGAAAGAACGGAGAGCGAGCGAAAGACAGACCAAGCAGGGGGGGACGGAGTGGGACCCGGGGACCCCCTCACCCCACGGCGTGGGCCCCGGCCCGGCGCGCCGCGGCCAGGCGGACCGCGCGCCCCAGCGGCCCGGCGCCCTCCTTTCTCCGGGCCGCGGGCGGTGACAGCGGCCGGCCTCCTCCCTTCCCCTCCGGGGCGGGAGCGAAGGGTGTGTGCGTGTGCGTGTGTGTGCTGGGGGGGCCCGGGGGTCACCCCGAGGCCTGCTTTCTCCCCCGCGCCCCGCGAGGCTGCCTCCTTTCCCCTCGGCAGCCCCGCTCCGCCGGGGCGGGCGGGCGGAAAAACAAAGGGGGATTAAGGCCGGGCCGGAGAGCGGGGCCGGGAGGGAGGGAGGAGGAGCGCCCGCCCGCCCGCCCGCCAGCCCCGGGCCCGGCCCCCCTGTCCCCCCCGTGCCCCCCCGGGGGGGGCCCCAGTACCTGGAACAGGAACGCGGTCCAGTTGGCCTCCATGGCTGCGGCGGCCGACCCCCCTCCTCCCCACTCCCCCCGCTCGGGGCGCCTCCTCAGCCGGAGGAGGCGACAACAAAGCGGCGGCGGCGGCGGCGGCGGCAGCGGCAGCGGCGGCTCCTCAACATGGCAGCGCCGAGCGCGGCCACTTCCGGTAACCTCCGGGACGCACCACCGCCGCGGCGAGCGCGGGCGGGGGGGGAGCCCCGAGCCGGCCGCCGCCGCCCCCAGCGGCCCCGACCCCTCCCGCGCGGCGCCGCGGCCGGCTCTCGGCCTCGGAGCTCAGCCAGTGCCCGCCGGCGGTGGGGTCCGGGCCCCCGCGGCGGGGCCGGGGTGGGGCCGGGGGCGGGGATGGGGCGCGGCGTCCCCCCCCGCGGGGGTGTGTGGTGCTGCGGTCCGCGGCCCAGGCAGCCGGAGCAGGGGGAGCCCGGGAGGGAACATGGAGGACGCCAGGGTCTGGCGCGGCCTCGCTGGGCACGGCCGCGCCGGCGGCGGCGACGACGCGGGCCCGGCGCCCGGCAGCATCGCGTCCCCGGCAGGCCCTCGGCGGAAGGCGCGGGCTGCGGCGGTCCCGAGGCTCTCCGGTCCCTTTTGCGCAGCACGGCCCCTACCTCCAAGCTGGAGGAAGCCCCTTCGACTTGGAGTGTCTCTCCCGGCTGGTATTTCATCCCAGCGAAACCTCCGCACTCTTGGCGCGACACGCATCTCTGAGTGGCCTTCCAGCTCAAGCAGGGAATCCCACTGGGGTGCAGCCTCAGATCCTCCCTGTGCAGAAGGAAACACTTCCCACGCGCAGAGGTGTCATTACTGGGTTATTCTTGGGTGAAGGGCTGAGCTTCCCCATCCTCCTCCTAACTTCAGATATGATGTGAAATCCTACTTAACACCCCCCTCTCCCACCCCCCGCCAAATTTTTTTTTGAAGAGAAAGTATAGACACGAAATTGTTTTACTTCTTTAGTACAGTCTGCTTCTTCACACTCCCCAACCCCCCGCCCCAAACAAAAATCGAGCTTCTGGTTGGACGGCGTCAGATGCCACTGAGGTGACCCCAGCCTCTGTTTGCAGTTCCAAGTCTTCCGTGTAGGCGTCACTGCTACTGGAGCTTTGCACGATGATGCCCTGAACGCATTCTATCCATTCCTCACATAGAGGTAGCTATTGGGAATAGCAGAGACAGGCTATTATTAAACAATTGCCTCCAGTCCTGTAAGTCTCCTGTGGCGGGAAATGAGGGGGCAGGCTCTGTCAAGTTTTTTTATGAATTCTGGTTTAAAAAAAAAAAAAATCCTCAGTCACATTATTTCGACTTCAACATCTTTCATAACTGACTCTCTTACCCCCCCCCCCCCAATTTATTCCTCTTAAGTCACATTCTAATCAAGGTCACCATCTCCAGTTTCCCCCATACATACACAATAAAAATAATACGGTTGTGGAATTTGACTGGTAAAAGAAACTGAAGAGGCACAGTAATCTGACAGTCTGTGTTTCTTTTCCGTCCACTACACATGTATACCCGCTGCCCACTCTCCTCTCCTCAGTCACCAGAATGAAGGGGCTGGCAAACGTTGGTCTGGTTTCTTTTAGAGCTGATTCCCTACTGGAAGTCTTGGGGACGAATGAGAAGTTCCGCAGTTTCAATCAGTGGCAGAAGCAGGTAACACATCAGGGAACCAGTCAGCCTAGGACAGGAGGGGACAGAAAATGATGAATAGTTTCTGATTACACTCCAGCTAAACTGCTACAGTGGCCCTTTATGTCTGCTAAAAAATGTCCTTTAGTCTCTTTTGCAAAGGGAAATAAATGGTTCAGGAAGCCTAAGCTTATATATACATATAAGATAAGGAAAGAACCAAGATGTAAACCTAAGAAATTAACTAGGTAAGCTAAAACCTTTTGGCTCTGACCTGAGACACTGCACATTCTTTTGTTTTCATTTTGTGAATGCGGGTCTCTTGCTTCTTTCCTATCTTAACACACGGACTTCAAGGTCTCTGTAATACATCTCTCCTCAGTGTTTCTCCTCCCCTGTACAGCCTCTTCTACTTTGCTGCCTTTCAAACTGTGCTGAAAATGAAGCTTCAGGATTCTAAGACTAGCACTGGATGAAGACCATTTTTCTAATGACAATGTTGCTGGACTTTCTTGAACTTCTTCCCCCAGAATCTAGAAAACCCTTGTTAGCAATCCTTCTCAAAAACCTCTGGAAAGGGGGTTCCCCACTACCACAAAGTAGACGTCAAGTGAAAACCGTCTAGTTCTCATTACTGAAGAGCGGGATTCAGAAGTATCACTTTTCCTCACGTAAATGGCTCATTTTTCTATCCATGAGATGAAACCAGAATTCCCAATTGCTCCGATTTTTCTTTCCCCTTAAAAAGAAAAATGAACAATCTTTTAAATTCGGATGAAATGTTAAATCTTAGGCTATTTTCCAAAGAAACTATCCAAAATTTGGAACGAGTACTCAAAAACAATCAGCTCCGAGTGTTTTGAGGAATATAATGAAATCAGGAAGATCAAAGATTCCATCTTTAGGACAAACAGAATCTTTAACTACAAACGAAATGAACCCCTCTCAAGCCTGCTTCCACAGACCATACTGGGGCCCAATCAAAACACAGCAATGTCTAAAGAGAATAAATTCATCTTGATTACTGTAAACAACTTTCAGTGAGTGCATCAGCTGACCTACTCAGTGACCTATTAAGATTAGCAGTGTTACCTCCAGATATGATGAATAACTGAAATGTCTGGTGTCTAAGGCAAAAGGAAAAAACGTGCCTACATCCACCCAAATAAAATTCAGATTCCCTTCCCACCTTGTTCAGGTTCTTTCCCACCTTCCCTGCCCCAGTGTGTATAACCTGTAACTTAATCTTTCAGGGCCTCAATTTCCTCATCTGGAAAGAGAACAAAGTAAATACCTGCCTCACAGACAGGACTGTGGATGGGAGAGAAATGGAGACTGAAGGAGAGCTGTATAAAAAGCTTAGAACACTCCCTGGAATATAACAGGTGCTAAGAAGGTGTTTTTATTGGTGCTATCGAATGGTTCCAGATGAAGTCTAGGGCTGGGGATTCTGCCTAAGAGCCCTGAACCAGTTCTTTCTCTCTCTCAGAGTAACCAGTTTTCCCCTGTGCCCCACCCGCCTCTCCCTCAGAGAGCCCTAAGGTAAACAGCCAAAAGGCTAATGACACATGACAAAGGAAGAGACCTATTAAGATTAGCATTTCCAAAGACAACTTCTAGCAAACATTAGAAAGTAACACCGAATCAAATCCAAAACTTTTCATAGAGACCGTCTACTCAGGAGCAGCTTCAAACTGGCAGTTAAGAACTAATGCTTCAAGTAAGAAAGCTGGAGCTAACAGATCTTCTAGTAAAAATCAAGACTGCAAAATCTAGCTGCAAAAATATCAGCTAGAGAAATGATACCCTTAACAGCCTCAATGCAACTGAAGAGAAAGGACACACACTCTACCTGACCAAACCAAAGGTAACCACCACCCCACTAACGCCTCCCGTCTCCACCCTGCACCTCCCCCGCCGCCCCCCTACACACGAGACACAAAAACGAAAACAACCAAGCTTCTCTGAGAAGAAAGCAGAAGTCAATCTGCCCTTCCCACCTCCCCACACTAAGGGCTTTAAGCCAACTGCCTGTGGCCCATGTGGTCAGAAGTTGGGTTTGTGTTTCAATTCCACCACCTAAAGTGTCATCACTAGTCTTAACTGGTAAGGTGAGGAAGGGGAAACAACACTTTTTTCCCCTGTAAATACCTACTTAAATCCCTTAACAGCTGGAACATAGTCATGGGGAACAAAGGGACAGGGAACAAATCTACCCATTTCCCTAGTAAGACCTACTGGTAGTTGAGGGTCCTGAAATACTCATTTGTTTCTAAGAAGGGCCATATGCCCCAGATACCCAAAACCTACCCAAAGCCATGGTAACACATTTATTACCTTTCACTCTTTCTGAAAGCTGCTGCTACAAACCATGCTTAACCCGTCAGTTCCACCCATAAAACATGTGAGTAGAAACACCTTCCATTTTACAACTCCTGAATGGCTGACAGAGGACATACAACAAATAGCAAGCAAAACAGCATAGACACAAGAAGGAAAGAAACTAAGACAGGTCAAAAATACACCAAGTAAGAAACTTAATACAACTGGAAAACATACTCTCAGGCACCAGCATTTCTCCTTTGGACACCTGTTCCTCCCTGCCCTTAGATGCCCCAATCCCAGGGTGATGGCTGAGCTTGAAAAAAGTTGACAGGTCACGCAAACTTTGTGGGCCTGAACCAATCTAGCAAGCTTAGTGCAGTGACATCATGCTAATAGTCAAAAACATAAATCCTTACACAAGCAGGCACTCTGGTACAAAGGAAAAGCTCTTTCCAGTGGTATAGCCTCCACCCACTACATTCCACTGGTTAGACAGGGATATAACGACACTACACACACAGTGCTAGCAGTCATCTATCTCCATCACCACAAAAATGATCCAGTTGCAAAAAATTAAAAAATCTAAAAATGGTGCTTAATGCCTGTCCAGATGCTCTTGTGAAGACTGGGGCAGAGCAAGAACATACATACTGAGTAAACACTCTTTACCCAAATTCCAGCAGAAACATGTCAATTTCGTCTTCATCTCAGACTCCATAGTTCAGAATTCAAACAGGATTCTGTTTCTCTTAGTCTTCAAAGAGTTACCATGTTAATACATTGCAGATCTTATATTATGACCCCCTCTTTCTGAATGGGTGCTCCTTCCTCTTCCTTTCATTGGCTTAGATTAAAAAAAGCCTCATTGGGTCAATTTGATCTTCAACTGAGGATCCCTCTATTCTTCACAGTGAAAGAAACAGGAAATGACGACACCGGTTTTGAGTATGCTCCCTGAGGGAGGGACATGAGCAGTGGCGGCCTAAGACACTGATGTGGCATCACAAAACAGGCTAAGCTTTAGGTAGGTGCTCCACTCCTGACAGCAATGCCGAGATGGCAACACGAGGCCAGGACAGCGTGAGATCTGGCACAAGCTCCAGGATTTGCTTCTTTAAGGATGTTTCTTGACTCTGAGAGATCTCTGAACTATTACAGAAGCTGCCTAAAGTTCTACAGTCAGTCACCTGGCCCAGTATATAAGCAGGTGCAGGGAACCTGGCAAGCTGGTTTTTAAACTGTACAGAGACAACAGCTGTACTCAGCCTTTAATCCTTAAGTTGTATACTAAAACATAAAGCTCACCTGCTATCTACTCATACTATGTGAAGCATTTCACCCGATTTCCTGAACTGTGGCACAAGCTCTTTGCTAGACCTGAAGAGGACAATTCCTAGAGGGCAGGATAGATTCTGACTTGGCGAACAATTTACTATGATACACAGGGAAAATGGATCAGATTCAGAGAATCTAGATGTTTCCTCTGAAGTAATTTTAGTCTCCAAAACAAAGCACACAAAGCTCTGCTCAACTAGTTGACAGAAGTTAATTAGCCTTTCACCCCTGGGCCTGACCCTGTCCTCTGCAAGCTGTTTACTGACCTTACATTAAGTCCCTCCCCAACTTCCCAGCTCCCAGCTGCTTCCTCTTATTTTTCCAGCTTCCTCACTCCTCACCCACCCCACAACCTCTCATTTCACTTTCTCTCCCCCTTCCTCCCCTTTTATTCAGCAGTGAATGCTGACAGCAGATGGCAAGTACTCAATTCAAGCCAGCGAAAATGTGTCCAAAGCATCAGGTAAAAGGCAGTCCCAGAAATAAGAATCCTGGGGGTTGCAATACACACACACTCTGCCTCTCACTAATTTATTCTTTAGATGGGAAAGGCATATGTTTATTCTTCACATATGGAAGAATTATCCTCAGACAAAATTTATTAAAACTAAATTAGATAACTAGTTTTGCTTAGTTAGGCTTCTCAGGGACAAGGGGATTTTTTTGGTTTGCATTAGAATTGATAAACTTTATCCCTAACTTGTCCAGGACCTACACAGTGCATCTAGCAAAACTCATGAAGCCGTAGGAAGCCCCCACGTATGTTCTATACGCATTCAGTTAGCTAAAGATCAGTGACTCTGATCACTTAAGCAAAGCTTATGGAAGGTTCAAGTTCATACAATCTGTGATTAGCTTTCTCCCCACAGAAGAGCTGAAAAAACTGAAAGGAAACCTCAGTTAGCTAAAGATCAGTTACTCTGATCACTTAAGCAAAGCTTATGGAAGGTTCACGTTCATACAATCTGTGTTTAGCTTTCTCCCCACAGAAGAGCTGAAAAAACTGAAAGGAAACCTCGACTGCTAGAGGGAGGTTTGGGATTTGTTCCACAGTGATCTTAAAACCACAGGAATTTGGGGATGGAAATGTACCTGAGAAAACAGGAAAGGGAGAGGGAAAAGGCACCCCAAGACTACAGCTTCAATCAGTAAAGTTTAAGTCTCCCCCATGGTTTTAAGAAACCTGGTAAACACCTAGTTCTAGAGATACTGCATGGATGCTATCTAATTAGCTCAGCTTCAGCCCAAAATTCAGGCTGTGCTATTTCCAACCTAGAATGATATATTCTAGGTTTTGAAAGGCTAGCCAAGACACCCTAGATACTAACTTTTCAGTTCATAATGGATTGGACAAAACAAAGACCTCCTAATGTGGATTCTCTCCTTAGAAAAATGGCTCATGTGTAGAACTATGCCATAACTATCATCCTTTTTCAGTAAGGAAATATTTATGAAGCATCTATTTAAGGCCAGGAACTGTACTAGTCAGTCACTGGAATATGTTTAAGAATCTCCTCCAATAGAGAAATCAAAACTTGAAATAATTATAGACTAGTTAAATGTTTATACAAAATGATTATAAGAGCACTGGGAAGAAAAGAAAACATTAAAGGGGCTACTTGTCGTGCTAAATGAGACTTCACTTCATTGGTTCTCACATAACTGACAGCTTTGACACTGGGCTGTCATCTAGGGCTGAATATCACAACTAATGCCTAATAGGCTGTACGCTCAGGACCAAGTATAACGCAGACTGTTACTGCAAACCAGAAAGTCATCACACGTTGCTTTCAAAGCTGATAAAGCAACTCAATATGGTTTTGTGTATCAGATCTATCTTGCTAATAAGAATTTAAGTGTACACTTAGCTAACAAAACAAGTGCATGTTTACAGTTATCAATTCTCAGGGTCTTTTTCCTGCTACTATCCTCTGAGACTGTAGCTTGGTAAGAGTAGCTAGCCAGGCTCTGGTCATTGTCTGGTCTGCTTTCTGTGGGGCCAGTGTGACCAGAAGGGGTCAAAAGAGGGCAAGGGCTTCTCTGATGTTGGCTATGCACTGCACACTGGAAAGCCAGGGAGCTAAGTACCCCACTTTGTACTGCTGGGCTCTGGGCGATGGTCACTGTGACAAGATGAACACTTTGAAACAGCCCCATCAACCTGGCTAAGAACATGGATCAAAGGCAGCACCACGGGGCACCCTGGTGGCATCCAGTGGGTATTACAGATAGTGACCACTTGGGTCAAAGCCTTCTTTCCCCTCAACCTCTCCACTGGAAAAAGGCCGGTTTAAAAAAAAAAACAATATAGTAATAAAATAAACAAGAGCTTGTCACTAGAAGACATAGACTCAAGTTCTGTCACTTTAACATCTTTGAGTTCATTTCCTCCAACTCCAAAATAAGGCTAGAAACATTGGAGAATTAGAGTCAAAGCACTCCAAAAAAAAAAAAAAAAAAAACCACAAAAAAACCAGCTACTACTTCCACTAAGTATTTGTCCTATGTCCTTGCATTTCCCCCTCTAACTTCTCCACTAAGAAGGTAGAAAATGGCACAAACTCTTGAAGTCACGACTTTGGGAATAAGCCCAATCTGACTGGAGGACCACACTACATGTAAGATCTAAGCTATGCAGTTCACCTGCTGAGGATTTCATGACCGTATTCATACATAAACAGTAAGGTCAGTGTTGTGCACCAAGCATCTTAGAAAAAGTGTCAGAAAGTTATTAATACAGATTTTGGTCTCTAGGAGTTTACCATGTAGCTGGAGGAAATCAAAACATACATGAAATCAGACAACAGTTTAAGGGCAACATGGAGGTGTACACATTACGTGACACCATGCTGAAGCAAAGCAAAGCAGAAACACAATGCAATTAGTGCTTTAGTCTTTCTTTAGATCATTCTTTAGACTAAGAATGCTTTAGTCTTTAGCAGATCATGAAGGGAAGTTTTCAAAGGCAAAAGTAATGTGAGTGCTCTCAAGATTTGTGAGTTTCCAGAGTCCATGGCTTTGAGAACTGCTTATGCTAGCTGATCCTCTCTCAGCCTAAGGATCAGGGTCAGGGTCCTGGAGTAATGTTAAGATTCCCAAGCCAGTAAATATACTACCCAGTTTCTTCATTCTATCTATAAATCTCTTTATGGATAACTACTAATAAAAAACCAAAATAATTCAACCCTAATGAGAAAACTGTAGAAACTCATTGAGACAGGATTACTAAATTCAGAACTAATTTAAGGCTTCTTCTGTAAGAATTATGCTTAATAATGGAAAATCCAGGAGAAAGCAGGGAGACCTGGATTGGGAAGATCCCCTGGAGAAAGGAAAGGTTACCCAGTCCAGTATTCTGGCCTGGAGAATTCCATGGACTACATAGTCCATGGGGTCGCAAGAGTCAGACACAACTGGCTTTCGCTTTGGGAGAAAGCCAGAGGGAACCCCTCTGCTCCTAAAGGAGACACATCAATTCTAGAGGATCTGCACTGAAGTGTGGCACGTCTTGCAACAAGGCAACTTTTTTACTTTGCAAGACTGATTTGGGGGACAGTACTTGTTTCCACGGTTATACGTGGCTTAAGCTAGCGTTTAAATGAGCTGGCCCTGGAGCACAGGCTGGACCGTGCAGGGCCACTTGTGTGCTTCTTCCTTCCAGTGCTACACAATCTAGGGTTGGTTCAGTCTGCAGATGCATCAACTGCAGATACAGAAGGCTGCCTATAGTCATTTTTACAGTGTGGCAGGTCAGCACCTCTAACATGAATGGTCAACAGTAATTTGCACTTCCTATTTTCACAGCTGAGAAATTATCTGATGCAATGTTAGGATTACCACTTTCTCCAATAATCTACCCAGTCAACCAATAGTTTGTGGACTAGGTTTCTATACAATTTTGCTTTTAAGGAGTACTAAAATTCTGTCAATCAACATTTATTAAACTGTGCCAACTGGAGGTGGAAAACAAATCCAAATAGCGTTTTGAAGAACTCCATCTAGTAAGTAAACATTTGGCTCACTGGGAAATACCAATACAACAAAAATTCTACTGGGTAGAAAAAATTAACATACAAATTTCAACAGTAATAAAATTGTGAGACTAAATGCATCACAGAGAACACAGCTATTTTATGGGTTTCGAAGCTTGGTTTTTATAATTTCAGAAATTAACTATAACTTGACAGTAATAAGGACTTGAAGCAGCAGGGTGACTACTAATAAGGGCAGAAAAGTTTGAAAACATATAAAATATATAGAAGTAAAAACAATCATGATCAGTAAAAAATGTTTCCCAGATCACCCAGAGCAGGGAAAATGTGATTGAAAATGGTGATAAATTGTAGACTACATTCCACTGTTTCATACTAGATGAGCAAGTTCTAGGGAGATCAGGCTGGATGGCCAGGATGGAGGTGGCCAGTTAACTGGTTTTTCATTTCTTCAGTAATGATTTTGGGTGTGCGGACAAAGATGTCAGCATGGCAGATGAAGTTGGGAGACAAATTCAAATAGCATTTTGAAGCACTCTATCTGGGAAGTAAACTAAACCTTATTCTTGCGAAGTGACAGACACAAATGCACTGTAGCTAAAAACTGGTTCTATTAAGACACAGAACTTGATTTTCACCATGCGACACGTTTACTCTGCAGTGTCAGAGAACACAGCAATCAGTTTTTGTAGTGAGCTTGTCAACAAGCACACTTACTGTCGTGCACACTTGTAGTGTACTGTTAACCAACATCTTACATCTCGTCTAAGTTGTGCATGCTCAGGTGCTTCAGTCATGTCCAACCCTCTGTGACCCTGTGGACTGCAGCCCGCCAGGCTCCTCAGTCCGTGGGATTCTCCAGGCAAGAGCACTGGCGTGGGCTGCCATGCCCTCCTCCAGGGGCTCTTACTGACTGGGACTGAACCAGCACCTCCTGCACTACAGGCGGATTCTTCACCGCGGAGCCACCGGGGAAGCCCCTTAACGTTGTGGATGTCACTTATTTTGTAATTCAAGAAACAAAATTCTCCAAAAACTGTTAGAAATATCAGGAGATAGAAGGATGGAAAATGTCTTAATGTTACTTAGCTTCTTCTTTATCAACTGAAGGACTGACTTCCAACTTGCAAACAGAAGAACCTGAGTCTATTTACTGGTTACTTACTCAAGATACTCAGAAAGGGAAGTAAAGTGATTAAAACGTCTACGTTTCTCTTCCTAAGCAACTGGACTGAGAGATCCTTCGAGGATCTGCACAATTCACAACACTGTGCTATGGGAGAGCAGGGAAGGAGGGGGAAACAGGTATGACCCGCTAGAAATTAGGAGAGAGACAATAAACAATTCACAACACTGTGCTATGGGAGAGCAGGGAAGGAGGGGGAACAGGTATGACCCGCTAGAGATTAGGAGAGAGACAATAAACAATTCACAGCACTGTGCTATGGAAGAGCAGGGAAGGAAGGGAAAACAGGTATGACCCGCTAGAAATTAGGAGAGACAATAAACAATTCACTGGCTAGAGGTATACCGGCTTGAGTTTTAAGATACGGCAGAAAAGTGCTATGCAGAACAGTGGGGAAGGATGAGCAGTGCTTTTTCAGTGACTACTATCAGGTGACGGACTGTCTTGGTTCCTTACCAAAAAAACTCACAAATCGGGATGAAGCAGATAAATGGATAGAAGGTAACATATGCCATACCAGATATACATGAAGTCTGTGCCAACGCAGTATGGTAGGTGTTAAGTTCTCAGAGAGATGACTTTTGATACTGGGATGAGGTTATCAACAGCTTTAGATTCAGTCCAAGACTCCAAGTCCCAGTTAAAGGCTGTAGGTTATGTTTTGTCAACTGATGTAGTAGTCCATTCATAAGGATTAAACCTTAATAAACATAACCTGAAAGCTTATCTTAAACTTACAAAGGCTCCCCTAACACCCAGCACTTCAGGGTACAATTCTGCCATGTCATCTGGCACTTAAAACCACCTTCAAGTTTAGCCTTTTTCTTTTATAAAGGGGAATTCCAGATTTTCAGTTGAGCAATTTAGGATTTAGTCTCTTCATAAGTTAAGATGTCAGAGCTAACATTTCTTGAATTAAGGGATAATTTAGTGCACTTTCAGTACTCAATCCAATTTGCAGCAAGGCTATCTCACTAGTTAGCAACTATCTTTGGTAGCCTAACTTGCTACATAAAATGTGAGCTTGGTAGGCAAGGTTATGTGTGTAAATGTGATTCTCTTCTAGAATACCTGTATTTATCCTCTTTTGGTGTCTTATTCTTCAAAGCAGTTTTTAACATTTGTGTCTGAAGACAAGTGCTCCCATATTGACTAAATGGTATCACAAGTGGGCCTAAAAAACTTTTTAGTGACAAAAAAGCTTGTGTCCTTTACATTTTTGTAATGTAAAGTTGAACGGAGGTGGGAATGACAAACGCTGAGGTGTTAGTTCCTAACAGAGAAGTCTGTACTGACACTTTGATTACAGGATACTCTGCCTGTTCTGTAGAACAGAAAAATTCAAGTAGCCAACCTGATGAACAGATAGGGTTGTGAGACACAGTAACAATCACTGAAAAGTCTCAGTAATGTCAAGAAATAAGACTTTTCACTCCAGAAAGTGTTTCACACCATATGACGGTTTCTCAGAGGATACTCGTTTTGTGTAGCACATGACCAATTCCATGGCTGGAGGGGGGAGGAGGGGGAATGGGTGGCACCCCTGTACCTGAGTCCTACACTTCTGGCCTTACTATTACATACTTGGGAGATGTACAAGGCAGGCAGAAAAACAAGCAGCTTCACATCTTCAGCATTTTGTCCTAAGTCCCAGAAGCTAGACAGTTTTGTGATTTATTCAAGCTTGAAAGTTGCTCAGTCGTGTCTGACTCTTTGCAACCCGGTGGACTGTAGCCCACCAGGCTCCTCTGTTCATGGGGTTCTCCAGGCAAGAATACTGGAGTGGGTTGCCATTTCCTTCTCCAGGGGATCTTCCCGACCCAGGGATCCAACTCCGGTCTCCCACATTGCAGGCAGACGCTTTAGCCTCTGTGCCACCAGGGAAGCCCTTATACAAGCTTGGTACTCATTAAGTACTATTCAAAACCTAAAGGAAAAGGCAAAGGATTTTGACCAACAGATGGATGGAGAGGCAAAGGTAGAGCTACAGGAAAAAAAAAAAACACCACCAAAAAATTCCAACTTTGGAGCTGATACAGGATTAAGTTTCCACCTTGCTGTTACCATTCTTTGCCCTAGGGTATTTCCTGGTTAATTTGGCATCATAGCACCCTCTAGCGGCTATGTGATTTTTTTCCTAACATTACTCAAATACGGGGAGTGAAATAAGACCATGGTAAACAAAATAACATCCATCCAGACAACTCATTAGACATCTGGCATACCTTTAAAATTGTTTGCTCAGAGTATATTCGGTGAAGATGAGTTAAGCATTGTATAGCTCTTAATTTCTACTATCTTTACACTGATAATTCTATCAGGAATTATAAAAAGGTAAAATACTTTAACCTTTTTAAGAAATGTCACCCAGGATCTCCTCAACCGTTTCTTCTGTTTTACATACCTACATAAATGGCAATCGCCTTATGTTTTCTCTTTTGCCAGTGAGTGATCTATTTCAAAATGTTTGAGATTTTTTTCTGCCTAAGCAGCACCAAGAACTTTTGTATAAGAAAAAGATCTTTCCTTTCACCCCTACAAATCACATTAAAAGGTTTTCAGGTATAGCTTTCAAAGTTAGAAGCAGCACCCCCCAACCCAATCTCAATCTGAAGTATAATCACATGGATAAGCTGTTTGAAGTATACTGTAAGTTCTTGGATCTACATTTTAAGCAAAGTTTTTGCCAGGATTACTATTTATTCAACAATCAGGAGACAAAATGAACACCTTTCCTTATAACCTCCCTTTACTTCATGCCAATCCCACCCTTTCCTATAGGATCAGATTCTTATTTAAAAAAATAGGTGCTGGGAAAAATTACCCCCAAAGAGAGTATTCCACTGCATGGAATGGCAGAATATTTATTTCCTTCAGTGGAGACAATTACAAGTTCACTAGAACAACAGAATATTAAAAAATGTATCATACCTTTTCTGGTGGCTGCTTCAGCCTAAAGAGATGTGGAGCTAACAGCTTAATAAAGAAATCAGAGTATCCGGGTTTGTTTTCACTCACACGCCCAAACTACACAGAAGCCTTCACTCCGTGTAATCTGTAACGGTTCTACAACCCTTTATCCAAACTCTCTGGGGCAGATGTATTTGAAATCCAGAGTGTTTTGCATTTTATAAAGGTTTCATACATAGATCCTTTACCACATTAACACTCAGCACAACCTGTGACAACTGACATTAGTATTTCTTAGTCACACCAAGTACAAAACAAATGCATTGATTTTGGCCATATTTTACATTCAATTTGCTAAACAGAAGATTTTGGAGTTCTGGGATAAAAGATTGAGAACCTGTTTTCTTTGTATTCTTTATACCCTGACAGAAATAGGTTAAACCAAAGAATGGTTATAACAGAACTTCAGTCTAATAGTTTCTTTCCTTTTAATACTATTTATGGTAAATACAGACATGTAACTTGTGATTTCATTACAACGTCATGTACAAAGGAAGCAAAAAAGCACACAAATAATTCACAGAAACTTGAAAAAAAGAAAAAAAAAGTACCTTAACAAGCAAGATATATTTCAAAGACAAAACTGAGAAAGTTAAAACCTAGAATCATATTCAAGTTAAAGCACTACAATGAGTAGATACATTAACATTCGAAACTATAAAACTTAAGGGGGGAAAAACATTTTAAATGAAGGAAATCTGTTCACATTCCAAACAGCATTTTTTTTAAAAATTACTAAACTTAAATTTTAAACATAAAATTCAGATCCCAAACAATTAGGAACCAGAAAATGGGTTTCTTACCTTTTGTTTCCAGGATGTAGGCTGAACAGCAAGGTTGGTTACTCAATCTGATGTTATGAGAAATAATTCTTAAACTTTTCCTTGATTAGAAAATAAATTATAAGCTCCCTACAACATCTAAGGGCACACAAATACGGAGAAAAGCAGAAAATCCAAGACTGTTTTAATCCCCAAGTATGACTTTCTTCTAAGAGTTGCTAATATAGGTAGAGATTTAAGGTCCATTTCCTAAGACTGTCACATAGTCTGCATCTCCTCTTACATTTTGTCGTCTAGTCTACTCCTACTGAACTGGAAAACCTGGCCCCTTTCATACACAGGTTAAATCTTCTCTAATCTTAAAAAGCCTACATACAGGCAAGTAGTATTTTCCATCTCACTTCAATCTGATTGGGACCACTATCTCTCCTAAAGTAGAGCTCATCTTTCAACTTAGCTTAAACGCACTCAACTTCTGAGGGCAATTTTCATCTTGGTCCTGTTTCCAAAATAATGAATACTAATTAACTCAGGGCCCAGAAAAGTCTAGCTCTTTCCAAAATCATTTAATGTCTTACAAAAAAACTTGAACTTTTTTTGCCAACTCAGATGAAGCCTAGTTTTACATACTGTCTACTCTTGAACACTATATTTTGAATTCCTACATTAAAACTAGTTACTCCCTTAATGGATCGATACAAAATGCTCTAAAAAATGGAATCCTATTCTTGACTTTACTATCCTTTCTCTTCCTCATGACATTCCACAAGGTGCATTTAAATGTACTGGCTGGGTGACTTTATGCAAATCTTTAGGCTGTCTCCACTACCAAGATTTCTAGTGTCTCCTAGGTTTGAAATCACATCACCTGAATAGCAGCCTTAAATCCTGCTTCCAATTACAATTAACACTCCAGGGAAATCTTATGATTTAGCTATCTTTTAGATGCACAAAAAGTGGTCTGATGATTGTGACTAGCTATCAGGAAATCAGAATAAAGATCAGGAATACTAAGTAAAAACCCCCTTCTTCCCCCAACTCTAAGTGAAAATTTAGCACCAAGGGGCTACCAAGTAAAGATACAAAAACTAGTAGATGACAAGATGTCATCACTGCTTTGGTATGTTCTGGATAGTAACTTTATGGTTAAGAAGAGTTCCAAGGCAAAATTCTAAAGAATGCCCAGCTTTTTATTAGCAATGATTCACTCAAACAGTTAAATCTTCCAGTGTGCTATTCAGATTTCAAACAGTAAATGTAATCTGTGTTAAGAATTATAATCTGTGCTGAATTTTAATACTTACCAATTTTTGAGATGAACTATTTTCACTGAGAAACTCAAAGGCTAATAATACCAACATTCACTAGTCATTACCTGATTTTACACAAAACTCTATGCTAATTACCAAAAATAAGCAGTATCCATAAATTTAGTCATTTTTAACCAGAGCTTTGCAGCTTATCCTCCAGAAACTAAATCACCCCTCATTTACGACATTACATACACAACTATCTTATTCTCACTTTTTATCTTCCCCTGAAGACTTTTACAATTAACAGTAAGATAATACCATTTATTAGCAAATTCCTTTCAAGAACCTTTAATTTACTAACACAAACACAAAAAAATCAGAATCTTATCAATTTTAAGTATTAACTGAGACTAGTCACCCAGTAAAAAAAATCTTACAAGAGGAAAAAGGACAACCATGCATAGTTTTTTAAAAAATGTTTATTTTTTTCAAAGAAAAACGGCAACAGCCAATTGGAAACCTACTTATTCTTCAACTCCAATTTTGTTTTCTTTAAATTTAGAAGTGACTTACTGATTTACTATTTTAAACAAACCCCCCCTTTCCCCTTTAAATGTTTACCATCTACTCGTGCTGAATCCTTCCAAGGAGATTGCTCCAGCGTATATCTCCAGGTCCTCGCTTTGCTCCTTTTACCAAAAATGCAAAACACAATTCCATCGTGCATCTTAAGGGCTCCAATCGTCAAAAATAGGAAAAAAAAAATCTTTGGAATAGCCAATTAAGTTGAATAAAAAAAAAAAAAATCCACACGAATGCGGTTTGGTTGGGGCAGGAATCCACTCCTATGTTCCTGGTAATCTGATCCCGCTCCATGAATCCTTGTAATTCATCCTCCCTATCCTATCCACATTATGATTTGAATCCAATGATCCAGCTCCAAGGATTGGGATCCAGTGAGCCCTCTCCAATCCAAACCTTTATAACCAGCAAAACCAAAAAAGAGGAGGCAAAATGTTAGATACTGTAATCAAAAAAGGTTTCTGGGGAATGATGAGTTATGTCTGTCATCAGTTTAACAGATGTACATCAATAACTATCAAATTCCCCAAAACAAGTTTCTGAATGGTGTTCTGATAAATTTTAGAAACTTAATCATCATAGAGACTAATTGGAAGAAGCATTTTATATTTACAGTTCAACTGATAATGCCAACACTTGTTACTGTACAGCGTATTACAGGTTTTGTGGTTGCAAAAAGTTACGTAGTTGAAAAGTTTACTGGTACTGCTACCCCCCTAAGTCTAAACTAAATCTAATGCTCCCATTTGTAATTTAATTTGTAAATTAAAAGTATTTTAAACATGAGTCAATTATGAATACTAGTTTAAAGGGGAAGGTGAGACTTAAAATTATTCCCAACTAGATTATCTACACCAATATGTTGGAATTCTATATTTTGCTTTCATTTTGTCTTTAAAAAATGAAGTAGCAACGCTATATCAGTCACACAGAGGACATGCAGATTTAGCAGTATTGATATTATACTCTATCTGGTTGGAATTAAAGACACCCTGTACCCACATGTACACCAACAGCAGGTCACACATTAACAGTTGTAACTAAGCATTATGACAAATTAGCCAGTTCTTCCCACATTAGTCCCTATTAAAATAAAAAAGGGAAGGGAGCAAAATAGTTACAAAATGGGCAATGTAATTTTGCCACAATTGCCAAGGTTTAAAGAGCAAAGCAATTGTAGCTAAAGGTAACTGCATTAAGATGCTTACAAGTGTTTTATGGTAGATGTACACATAATCAATTTAAACCCTTGCCTTTAGTATAAGGTCAATACTGCCAATTTCATCTGTGACAATAGCACTTGGAGTCATACCATTGCCTCCATTATTGATCTGATCCTCCTCAATCCTCCTTTTGACAATCCTAAAATGATTGAAATGTGCTCCACAATCCTTAATCCAAAGCATTCTTAATCCATCTCTTCAGATATGTCTACAGAAAGACACATGAAAAGCAAGATAAACATAAGAACTTCCCCAGGTAAGATAACCACAAACACCCCCAACACCCCAGTTCACACAAACCAGAGCAGAATAGACATTTACACAATATCACAGTCTGAAGAGCATGGAGAGTTAACTAAATTTAAACAATCCTGGCTATGACATCACTTAAAATACAATTTATCGACATGAGGGGAATGTAGATGTTAGGAGCAAGGGGTATTACACAAGAATGCAATTCAACACTTTAGCCCATTCTGAACAAAACAGTTTGAATTAAAAAATGAAAAGATTGTACTGAATAAAGGAAAACTGTATACAACATGGGTTCTACAAAAAAGTGTCACCAATCATCTTATGTACGAGAGCGAGATCTGCTATGACGGGGAGAATAGCGTGGTGATCCTCTGCTTCTCCTTGGGGAATAACTTCGACTCCTGCTGTTGCTTCTGCTACGGCTTCTGCTACGACTACGGCTTCGAGATCGAGATCTTCCATAACTTGGACTTCTGGGCCCATCAACTTTAACCCGGATGTAGGCAGTTTCTCCCTATTGAATAGACAGAACTTTCGATTGAAAGATCTAAGCTTTCACCTGTCTTCAGGCATGCTGAATGAATACAACGTAATTTAAACCAGAGGCACTTTACTGGGTTTACTTGGACACCCTTGCCTGAATCTTACCTTCAAATTCCACAGTTAAGACCACTGTATCCAATTCTGGCCAATAAAAAGAATAAGTGTATAACCTACCTCATGAGATCTAAACTTAGTGTTATCCAGTTTTCGAACTGCATAGGTCATATCTTCTTTCCGTACAAACTCCACGACACCAGTGCCATCTCGGTAAACATCAGCATAACATACATCACCTGCTTCACGCATGTGATCCTTTAAATCCTGCCAGCTTCCACTTGGAGGCAGTCCTGAAAAAGATTTTTTTTCAACAGTTATCCTAGTATTTCACATTAAAGTTAAAATTTACATTAGAACCAAGACTACTTTAAAATTAATGATTAGTTTTAACATCCTAGGTTAATGATTCAAAATTCTAGAATTAAAAGCCCCAAATTATTTACAAAGTAATGATCTTCATATTCTAGACACTGCAATCTAATTCGTTAAATCTCAAATACAGTAATTCCTGGTTACTAAATTCATCCATGCGACTGAAATAATTTAAAGACCTACCATGAAAGCTAGCATTTGTCAAACTAGGCACGCAAGGAAAACTTTAAAGTGTAGGATCTGTCCAAAAGGGACATCGACCGGCGCGGAACGGTCAACTTACCAGAGACAACCACTCTGTTTTCAGAACGCCTGGATGGGGGGCCATAGCGGCCCCGGGGAGCCCCGCCACCTCCACCCCCGCCGCCGCCTCGGCCTGTACCACGGCCACTTCGAGGAAACTCCACCCGCAGACGATATCCATCGTAATCATAGCCGTCGCGACCGTACACCGCGTCTTCCGCATCCCTGCGTGATTACAGAAAGCCGAAGGGTAAGAAAAAGGGCCGGGAGGGGTGGCCACCTCCGTCCGGGAGCCAGCAGCGCCCCGCACATGCGCACCCGGGGTGGAAGAGCCCACATGCGCCGCATAATAGGGACGGCCCCTCCCCCACCCAGAAGCACGCCAGGCTCCCGACCACTACAGCAGCCCTCAGCGCCTCAGTTTCCCGCTCCGAGCCCGCGAGCCGGCTCTGGAGACGCCCGGGGGGCCCAGTCACCAGGGAAGCCTCACCGACTCGGCTCCTCACTTCACTCGTGCGCGGCCGACTCGTCTTGCTCCCAACCTCAGAGCCCACGTCCCCATTCTCTCTAAGGCCTTGGAGCACTCCCCAACTACTCCAACCTATATCCTCAAGGCCGCAAGTCCCTGGCCGCCTCACCGCGGGTCCTCGAACTCAACGAAGGCGAAGGGCGGTCCTCCGCGGCGATTCTTCAGGTCGATGTCGCGGATAGCACCGTATTTGTAGAACACGTCCTCAATGTCCTTGGTTCGGATGTCTGGAGGTAAGTTCCCTACGTAGATGCGGCAGTCGTTGTTCCCTGCCGGGCCACGAATCACACCACCTCCCGACATGGCGGCGACGAAAAGCGCGGACTCGAGAACAGGCCTTCCCACCAAGCCTAGCGAACGGCAGAGCGAGCCCGCCGCGACACCACGTCTCCCGCGGCCCCTCCAAAATGGCGCCTTTATCAGCTCGGCGCACGGATATGGGGGGGAGGGAAGAAGAGAAGCGGGAGGAAGCAGCTATTCGATCTCACTGCGCACGCGCAAGAGCGTAACGGGTGTGCAGCGAAAGGGACGCTGGCGCACGCGCGACGTCACCCTCCGCGCTAAGGGAAAAAAGTTCCCGCGTTCCCGTGGTGCCGAGAGCTTTGCAAAGGAAGTGACCGGCCCTGTGGTAAAGATTTAGGGCAGAGCCCTTGTAAAAGAGGGTTATTAATCTTGTCGAGTCCTAAAGAATAATCAATTTCCCCAGGAATAAGTCTCTTAAAGCAAAGGCGCTTTGGAAGGATTTAGTGAAACCTAGCCTATAGCTTTATCCCACAATGCTCTGCGGGGTTAACGGCCTTGGGCGGGAAAGATGCCCCCGGGGGCGGAGTCAATGGGGGAGGGACTGGGCGGTTGCTCCGGAAACGGGCGCGTCTTAGGAGACTGCGCCCAGTCTGGGAGTCGGCGTTGTCTGTGATTCTGTGCAGAGGCAAGCCATCACTGTGTTTCCGCCTCGTCTCCTGTGAACCTGTGCGCTGCCTAGACGAGTGTGTAATATAGGGGAGCCGAGCTTAGATTCCTTAAATTCTACATCAAGTACCGTTCTACCTTCGGTTCAGCACCAAGCTTTGTATATATTTAATAACTACATTCAACACTGCTTGTGTTTATTAGTGGCGGCGATTCCTGCTCTGACCAATCGGTGGTACCAACCGGGACCCAGATCTCTCTCTTTTTTCATCGCCTATTACTAGGCCCAACGCAGCGGAAAGGTGCATTGAAGGCTGCAGAATGGTGCCTGTTACTTCTCCATCCTTTTTCAAAGAACGAGAAAAAACACACGCGCCTGCGTGTGTGTATGCAGAATCCTGAAGTTCCTTGTTTTGAACTCATTAGCAGGCCTCTCAAGTAATATAAATGAGCCCAATGAACTTGTGAGAACTACTGTGGCCGCTGGAGACCACAGTTGCTGCTCAAGACTGATCTGCTAGTCAGGTCCAGGGAGATTAGAACTTCTACATTTTTTCCTATAGAGATATCTATTTGAAATCTGGTTTTTTATATGAAATGCTGGAACTTTACATTATTAGTGATGAATTCAAATTAAAACAACAAACCTGCAGTCATAAATATGCTAAAACAGCTCTGCACCCTAAGGGTAAGGATGATTTTCTTCAGTTTATGTATGTATTTGTAATAGTCCCTCTCCTCAGGGCTGTAAGGCAGTTTTATAAAGATACTATAAAACGTTATTAAAACTAGGTGGAGAAATCTAGGTGCCTTTGAAATTAAAAAGAAAAAAGATGACATGCTTTCAGTTCTATAAGTTGATTGAATATATTTTAGTAAATGTTTCTCAGTAATCCCAAAATACAGATTTACTTTGCTCCTCAACAGATCCATGGAGGAGCTTTGGTAGTTCTTAAAATCTCTGTGATAGTTGACAAAATTTTGTGTATGTGTACTTTTTTGTCCTTTAAATCATCCTTCATTGACATATTTTATCTATTGCCTTATTTTTTAAATACTTATCTATTTTTAGTTGGTTGATGATTGGTTTATAATATTGGTTTGATTTCTGTCTTACATCAACATGACTTCAGTTCAGTTCAGTCGCTCAGTCGTGTCTGACTCTTTGCGACCCCATGAATCGCAGGACGCCAGGCCTCCCTGTCCATCACCAACTCCTGGAGTTCACTCAGACTCATGTCCATAGAGTCAGTGATGCCATCCAGCCATCTCATCCTCTGTCGTCCCCTTCTCCTCCTGCCCCCAATCCCTCCCAGCATCAGAGTCTTTTCCGATGAGTCACCTCTTCACATGAGGTGGCCACAGTACTTGGAGTTTCAGCTTCAGCATCATTCCTTCCAAAGAAATCCCAGGGCTGATCTTTAGAATGGATTGGTTGGATCTCCTTGCAGTCCAAGGGAGGTTTAAGAGTCTACTCTAATACCACAGTTCAAAAGCATCAATTCTTTGGCGCTCAGCCTTCTTCACAGTCCAACTCTCAAATCCATACATGACCATGGGAAAAATCATAGTCTTGACTAGACGGACCATAGTCAGCAAAGTAATGTCTCTGCTTTTGAATATGCTATCTAGGTTGGTCATAACTTTTCTTCCAAGGAGCAAGCTTCTTTTAATTTCATGGCTACAGTCACCATCTGCAGTGATTTTGGAGCCCCCCAAAAATAATGTCTGACACTGTTTCCACTGTTTCCCTATCTATTTCCCATGAAGTGACGGGACCGGATTGCACGATCTTCATTTTCTGAATGTTGAGCTTTAAGCCAACTTTTTCACTCTCCTCTTTCACTTTCATCAAGAGGCTTTTTAGTTCCTCTTCACTTTCTGCCATAAGGGTGGTGGTCATCTGCATCTCTGAGGTTATTGATATTTCTCCCAGCAATCTTGATTCCAGCTTATGTTTCTTCCAGCCCAGCATTTCTCATGATGTACGCTGCATAGAAGTTAAATAAGCAGAGTGACATATACAGCCTTGACGTACTCCTTTTCCTATTTGGAACCAGTCTGTTGTTCCATGTCCAGTTCTAACTTGCTTCCTGACCTGCATACAGATTTCTCAAGAGGCAGGTCAGGTGGTCTGGTTTTCCCATCTCTTGAAGAATTTTCCACAGTTTATTGTTATCCACACAGTCAAAGGCTTTGGCATAGGCAATAAAGCAGAAATAGATGTTTTTCTGGAACTCTCGCTTTTTCCATGATCCAATAGATGTTGGCAATTTGATCTCTGGTTCCTCTTCCTTTTCTAAAACCAGCTTGAACATCAGGAAGTTCACGGTTCACGTATTGCTGAAGCCTGGCTTGGAGAATTTTGAGCATTACTTTACTAGCATGTGAGATGAGTGCAATTGTGCAGTAGTTTGAGCATTCTTTGGCATTGCCTTTCTTTGGGATTGGAGTGAAAACTGACCTTTTCCAGTCCTGTGGCCACTGCTGAGTTTTCCAAATTTGTTGGCATATTGAGTGCAGCACTTTCACAGCATCATCATCCAGGATTTGAAACAGCTCAGCTGGAATTCCATCACCTCCACTAGCTTTGTTCGTAGTGATGCTTTCTAAGGCCCACTTGACTTCACATTCCAGGATGTCTGGCTCTAGGTGAGTGATCACACCATCGTGATTAGCTGGGTTGTGAAGATCTTTTTTGTACAATTCTTCTGTGTATTCTTGCCACCTCTTCTTAATATCCTCTGCTTCTGTTAGGTCCACACCATTTCTGTCCTTTATCAAGCCTATCTTTGCATGAAATGTTCCCCTGGTATCTCTGATTTTCTTGAAGAGATCTCTAGTCTTTCCCATTCTGTTCTTTTCCTCTATTTCTTTGCATTGATCGCTGAAGAAGGCTTTCTTATCTCTTCTTGCTATTCTCTGAAACTCTGTATTCAGATGCTTATATCTTTCCTTTTCTCCTTGGCTTTTCGCCTCTCTTCTTTTCACAGTTCTTTGTAAGGCCTCCCCAGATAGCCATTTTGCTTTTTTTGCATTTCTTTTCCATGGGGATGGTCTTGATCCCTGTCTCCTCTAAAATGTCATGAACCTCATTCCATAGTTCATCAGACACTCTATCTATCAGATCTAGGCCCTTAAATCTATTTCTCACTTCCACTGTATAATCATAAGGGATTTGATTTAGGTCATACCTGAATGGTCTAGCGGTTTTCCCTACTTTCGTAAATTTAAGTCTGAATTTGGTAATAAGGAGTTCATGATCTGAGCCACAGTCAGCTCCTGGTCTTATTTTTGTTGACTGTATAGAGCTTCTCCCTCTTTGGCTGCAAAGAATATAATCAGTCTGATTTCGGTGTTGACCATCTGGTGATGTCCATGTGTAGAGTCTTCTCTTGTGTTGTTGGAAGAGGGTGTTTGCTATGACCAGTGCATTTTCTTGGCAAAACTCTATTAGTCTTTGCCCTGCTTCATTCCGCATTCCAAGGCCAAATTTGCCTGTTACTCCAGGTGTTTCTTGACTTCCTACTTTTGCAATCCAGTCCCCCATAATGAAAAGGACATCTTTTTTAGGTGTTAGTTCTAAAAGGTCTTGTAGGTCTTCATAGAACCATTCAACTTCAGCTTCCTCAGTGTTACAGGTTGGGGCATAGGCTTGGATTACCGTGATATTGAATGGTTTGCCTTGGAAACGAACAGAGATCATTCTGTCGTTTTTGAGATTGCATCCAAGTACTGCATTTTGGACTCTTGTTGACCATGATGGCTACTCCATTTCTTCTGAGGGATTCCTGCCCACAGTAGTAGATATAATGGTCATCTGAGTTAAAGTCACCCATTCCAGTCCATTTTAGTTCACTGATTCCTAGAATGTCGATGTTCACTCTTGCCATCTCTTGTTTGACCACTTCCAATTGACCAATTCAATTTGCCTTGATTCATGGACCTGACATTCCAGGTTCCTATGCAATATTGCTCTTTACAGCATCGGACCTTGCTTCTATCACCAGCCACACCCACAGCTGGGTATTGTTTTTGCTTTGGCTTCATCCCTTCGTTCTTTCTGGAGTTATTTCTCCACTGATCTCCAGTAGCATGTTGACTTAACCATAGGTATATATTTGTGTCCTCCCTCTTGAATCTCCCTCCCACCTCCCAGCCAGTCCCACCCTTCTAGGTTATTACAGAGTCCTGGTTTGAGTTCCCTGAGTCTTATAGCAAATTCCCATTGGCTCTCAATTTACATATGTTAGTATATATTCCTCCACGCTACTCTCTCCATTTATTTCACCCTCTCCCTCATCTTCTCACCCTTGTCCATAAGTCTGTTCTCTATGTCTACATCTCCATTGCTGATCTGCAAACAGATTTATCAGTACCATCCTTCTAGATTCCATATATATGTGTTAGTATACAATATTTATTTTTCTCTTTCTTAGTTACTTAACTCTGTATAATAGGTTCTAGGTTCATCCACCTCATTAAAATGACTCAAATGCCTTCACTGACATATTTTTAAACTGGGCTTGTGACTTAGAAAGAGAAGATCCTGGGAATTCCCTGGCAGTCCAGTGGTTAAGACTCCAGCTTCCACCGCAGGGGGCACTGGATTCATCCCAGATTGGGAAATTAAGATCCCACATGCCAAGGTGTGACCAAAAAAGAGACAGAGAAGACCCTGAAATGAGAAGCTAACCAAAAGGGACACTGTTTCAACAGTACTAATGTACTCAATAAGTTATTTACTGAACACAGTTTCTTTCTAACTTTATCCATCCATTTATGATTATACAGGTTGCTCTTCTCTTGATTAATGTTAAATCAGTAATAACTGCAGTGATTTAAACATAGCTGCTTTTAATTTCAAGGTATTTTAATTCCAGGAAATAAGAAAGCCACAGATTTAATTTGATTTGTTCTCATCCAGTTTGGTGGCTCAGATGGTAAAGCTTCTGCCCACAACGCTGGAGACCTGGGTTCAATCCCTGGGTTGGGAAGATCTCCTGGAGAAGGAAATGGCAACCCACTCCAGTAGTCTTGCCTGGAAAATCCCATGGACAGAGGACCCTGGTAGGCTGCAGTCCATGGGGTCACAAAAAGTTGGACATGACTGAGCGACTTCCCTTTCTTTTCTTTCTGTCCAATTTAATGCAGTCATTTCTGATTTTGTTCAGTTTAGGGAAATACAAGGTAGAATTTAATAGAGTGAATAGAACATTCTTGTTTCTTTATTGGCCTATTGTATTTGATTGTAACCAAATTATAGGTTCTGAGGTCTATGACGAAGGTCATGGATGGCTGTTTATCAAGGTCTCCCAGGATGATATTAGCTTGGAGATTATTACATTTAAGAGTGTGATCTTATACTATCAGTGTCTCAGAGTTTTCTGGCATGCTTTAGTCCAGAAGAGTAAAAAACAAGAAAGCGAATAAATCAAACTATGTTCATTTGTTGGTGGCAGAGGGTGAAGCAGATTGATTTTTGATAACGGGGATGGTCAGATTGTACACGCCAAGAAAACTCTTCGTCAGGTCTAGAAAGCAAGTCAGGAAGTTTCATAAGTAAGTGAGGAATCAAAACAAAATGAGGTGGATCATTTTGAGAGATATTTCATTCAGATCCTGGTGAAACCTGATAAATGATGCCTGTCCCACAACCAAGTGTGCCTCTTCAAATACAGGAAAATTCATACCCTCTAGATCTCTGTTTCTGGAATAGTGCTGGGTAAAGACTGGCAATTCTCTTTCTGTAGGCAAACTTTCTTTGAACAGTGTACTAGGCAATCGATTAGAGTTTTACTGACCAAATTATAGCCACTTAATTTTGTCTCCTGAGATTACATCCTCATCTTAATTAGGGGTTTAGAGTGTTTCTAAACTTCTCAGTTACACATTCACAGACAGTTTTAAGGATTGCTCCCATAACCAGCTAATTTATTAAGTGTGGATTTTACCATTTTAATTCTCAGAAGCTGCCCTGTTTTCAACACTGTTGGTGTATATGTAAAGTTACTTCCTTAAAAAGAAACTAAATGCTTTCGATTCAGTCCAGTAGGTATAAAGTAGTGTCAGCACTGTACTGTACCCTGGAAATAATTACTTGGGGTGGGGGGAAGGAAAAGAAATTCAAAGTTAGTTACTGTAAGGGTTGAGATCACAAAACCTAATTTTTCAGTGATTTTCCTAATTCATAATACTATACCTATTATGATAGTTATGTAACTCTGAATATACACCCCAAATCATTGAATTATGGAAGTAAAGTAAGTGAATTTTATGATGTGTGTGTTTGTGTAAGTTGCTCAGTCATGTCAGACTTTTTGCGACCCCGTGGACTGCAGCCTTTCAGACTACTCTGTCCATGGAATTCTCCAGGCAAGAATACTGGAGTGGGTTGGCATTTCCTTCTCCAGGGTATCTTCCTGACCCGGGGATCAAACCTGGGTCTCCTGCATTGCAGGCAGATTCTTTACCATCTGAGCCACCAGGGAATTTTATGGTATATAAATTATAACTCGATAAAAAATTTTTAACTGACTGGAGAAAAAAATATCTCCACAATCAGCAGAATCTCTAGTACCATTGCTCTTAAGGCATTATTAAGGCTTGGAGGAGTTCTGAGGTAATTTGTGTTGAAATATGTCTTCCCTAATCTGGAAGTTCTGTTTTCAGTATTTGTATGTCAATCCCTACTGTCGTTTCTGGGGATATATGTTAATTTTACGAGGTAAGAAAAGACAAAGGTTAGGAATACTTGATGCCGTGAATAGCAGTTGCCTCTAGAAATCGCTCACTTGAATCGTTCTCTGTTCCCTTGCTCTCCTTGATTAATATTCTCTGAAAAAAGAAAAAAATAATAGTATCTCTTTTTATTTCATTTATATTTGTCTCATCTTCTCTAGTAAACTATGTTGAGGAAAAATTTCTGTTATAACTCACTTTATTACCAGTAAATTTGCTGTTAAAATGACTATTATTGACTTTTTACTGACTGTTTTTTGAACAAACTGGGACTTTAGATGAGCAGTATGTTGTTTCTATGGAAACTGTATCGTGTTTCTGTCAGTGGATAGACACAATGGGTACAACAATTGTTTTTCATTTCACAGTGTAGTAATCATGGCCACTTTTCAAGCCCAAATAAACTATCTTAATAATACAGTCCTGGTAATCTTATTTTAGGACTGACCGCCCTCATTCTTTGATTCTTCTTATTTTGTTTTTGGCTAATTCTGCCCATCTTCATTGTCCCATTATGGATAACAATAGTATATGTTTGTGCTGGAAAACAGCTCTTAGAATGATCCGTTACAAAGAGATGTATTTTCACCGTGTCTCCCTTTCCCTATTAATACTGTTGTTATTCCCTCTCCCTCGCTTCCTGCTTAGTTCTTTCTCTTAAAAAATTAAAACTCCAGTTCATCATATTGTATATATCTTAACTGGAATAAATAGTTGTTTAAAGAATTGTAATGACAATATAGCAGATGTGCTTTATTTGCTAAAAATGCTACCTTTTCCAGCTTTATATTAATAGTGTGAGTCCCATATAAGTGTTAGCTATTAGTAGTAGTAATGATGGTGTTATATGTTAATACTGTTGTCAAGTATGTTAGAATAATGTCAATAAAAATTTTATTTGAAGTTTTGAGAATGTGACTTTTTCCCCCTTTATTGGTTTAAAAGATTATCTGAAAATTGTCAGAATTACTTTGCTAAATTTGCTTGCAGAGTTCAGTAGTTGCAGCATAGAATACATGGCCCACAAGCCTAAAATGCCTGGCTCTTTACAGGAAAAGTTCCTTCCGACTTATGGCCAAGAGAGAAAAACCTGCTTTTGTAATGCTTGCTTAAACCTAATTTAAAAATTCAGTTTTGTCATGTTCTCTCTCTCTCGTAGGTGTTTTTAATGGGTAATATCTTACATTGTTAATAGTTGTAAGCATAAGAAATACACTTTTTCAAGTGATATGTTGCTTACACATGCTTCAGCAGCCATTGCTGCTGCTAAGTCACTTCAGTCGTGTCCGACTCTGTGTGACCCCACAGACGGCAGACCACCAGGCTCCCCCGTCCCTGGGATTCTCCAGGCAAGAACACTGAAGTGGGTTGCCATTTCCTTCTCCAGTGTATGAAAGTGAAAAGTGAAAGTGAAGTCACTCAGTCATGTCCGACTCTTAGTGACCCCATGGGCTGTAGCCCACCAGGCTCCTCCATCCATGGGGTTTTCCAGGCAAGAGTACTAGAGTGGGGTGCCATTGCCTTCTCCAGCCATTCAGCAGCCATTACTACAGTTTAATGCTAAGGTGCCCTGTCAGCTTGTCCAGCTGAGAAGAAGAGGCACTGCTCTGCTCGAACTGGGGGCATTTTTTTGTTGTCTCATTGACTAAAAATTGCTTGTTGTAAGAGTGCAGGTAATTGTTCTTGCATTGAAATAATGTTGCATGCAAAGAGTCCATAACAGGTTTTGTTCTAAATAAGTATTAAAGTCTACTCAGTGTTTCATTTGTAGATGAAATTTCCAAAATCTGCAGATTGTATTCCACAGTTCTGGAAACCCAGCAGCTTTCAGGCTGGTGCTAGCACCACCAGTGTGGCCCCAGGGTTCTACTCGATGTGGATACCTGTGTAGTCCGTCCTTGTCTGGTTCCAACCTGCATCCATGCGGTCTGGAGCTCATCAATTGCAATTCCTTCCAAGTCCATTTCTACTCTTTGTAGAATCCAGGTTCCGCGGAGGAAAATTTCTTTCCCTTGATTCAGAATCTCCATTTCCTATCTTGGGATTTACCTTTTATATAAGATGATTGAGAATGAGAATATTTTCTTTTAAAGGGATTTCCTCTGTTTTCTGCAGGAATATTACCTCCCCCTCTGCCTCCAATGTTTATGGGCAAACATTGATGGTATTTTCCAAAGTCTGGATTGTTCAGTTAATAACACACGTAGCATGTTCTCACTGCATAGTCCAGGTTGAACCTCATCAGCCAAACATGGTCCAGTACATTTTTCTTTTTCTAGTTTCCAGTTCTTCTAGTAAGTGATGAAAAACAAGTGTGAATACCTTTATATGGTCTCGTGGATCTCAGTTTCTGATACAGTCAGTGCAAGCCGCAGCTTAAACAAGCATCTACGCATCCCCAAAAAACATCTACATCCATAAAGAGATAAGTATTTTTATCTATATGTTCTTAATTCCCCATAATAATTTTGCAGTGGTAAAGCATATCTTTGCTAAAAACAATGATTTATATGCCCAACTAATATGTTCAGCCTCTCAGTCTAAAATATCTGCAGTCAGGAAAGAGCTTTCTTTATAATTTTTCCCAGGTAAGTGGGTGTTATTTTAAATTTGTGCAACTGGAGAGCCCTGTTAAATACACTTCCTAACACAAAAGAGAAGAAATAGTCCAAAGGATTATTCATATCTTCCACCTTTATAGATATACTAACTGCTTATCACCTTAAAATATGTTTTCCTAGTTCAACTAAATCCAGATTTTTAAAAAAAAATTATAGGCATTTCTGTTAATGTTTTATCAAGTCACATTTCTTGAACTTTTCTTATAAATTCTTGGTTTGTGAGGCTTTGGTGGTGGTCCAGTGGTTAAGAATCTGCCTTGCTGTGCTGGAGATGTGGGTTTGATCCCTGGCCAAGGAACTAAGATTCCATATAACCTGGGGCAATTAAGCCCATGCGCTACCAACTACTGAAACCTGAATGCCCTACAGCTCATACTCTGCAGCGAGAGAAGACACCACAACTAGAGAGAAGCTCCTGCTCACTGCAACTAGAGAAAGCTGAGTGCAGCAACAAAGACCCAATGCAGCCAAAAATGAATGAATGAATGAGTAAATAAAGGCTTCCTTTAGAAAAAAAAAAATTATTGCTTTGCAAGTACACCTGTGAGTATTTGAGGCTCCAGTTACAGTTCCCACCTGACAGTGTACTGTTAAGATTCTCTAATTGCCTTTAAGAGAATATAATTGTCTCTCCCCAGTCAAGGAGACTGTCTTTCCACCTCTCTGACTTTGAAATTCCACACAATTAGCCCCCTTTTGATATGAGCTATAAACAGGGCCAGACCAAGCTAGTTACCACCCCCTAAATAGCTTATAATTTGGTGTCCCTTCAAACGGATGTTCTTAGGTGTTTTTGCACCAATTTGTATGCAACTATTAGAATACCGAAGCCACGCATGCCCTAGCAGACTCATGGTCTTCCCTGCAGAGCTTCAAGCACTTTTGAGGTCTTAAATAAAAGAAAGTACTTGTTTGGGGATGGCATGAAGTAATAGAGGCTCTCACTAAGCATGATTTGCATTGTAACCATGTTATTAAAGTGGTTTTTAAAGCTTACACCACTATATTTAAAAATACCTGTACCAACCAACCTCTGTTAAGTAATGCTCCAATAATAAAATAACCCCCCAGATCTCAGTGGCTTAACAAAATAGCCAAGGATTACTTCCTGCTTATGTTACTTGTTGGCAACCAGGGGTCGGCAGAGGCACTTCTCTGCATATCTTATCCTGGAATCCGGCAATCCAGTGCATTGGAAAGATAAGCTTTGAATAAGATGGATTTTTGTTCAAATCTCCTATACCATTTACTACCTGTGTGGTCTTGCATAACTCCCTTAACCTACTGAAGCCTCTGTTTCTTCATATATAAAATAGGGGGATAATATTTTGGGGGTTGTGAAGATTAAATGAAACAACATGGGAATCAACTAGCAGTAGAGTGCTCTGCCCACAGAGGTATTCAATAATTAACAACTTATTCAGGCTCTAAACGCCTATGAGCTTGGATTTTTCTGGTTCAGCTGTTTGTCTACTTCGCTCCTCTTTGAGAGAAGGAAGAAATGAAACTCAGGTAAGTGTTTTGTGACTAACTTGATATTTTGGATGGATAGCTTAGTAGAAAAGAAGATTGGAAGTCTTGCCTAAATTAGATTTTTGCTTTTGAGAGAGAAGACCTGGTCTATGCAGAAAAGAAGTTGAGAAATCCTCCCCATGGATCATGTAGAGAAACAGAAGTGCCTCCTGGCCATGCAGGATGCAGCCTGTTGTTGCTGTTTAGTCACAAAGTCATGTCTGACTTTTGCGACCCCATGGACTCTTGCACGCCAGGCTCCTCTGTCCTTCACTGTCTCCTGGAGTTTGCTCAAACTCATGTTCACTGAGTCAGTGATGCCGTCCAACTATCTGTTCTTCTCTTGCCCCCTTCTCCTCCTGCCCTCAATCTTCCCCAGCATCAGGGTCTTTTCCAGTGAGTCAGTTCTTCACATCATGTGGCCAAAGTATTGGAGCTTCAGCTTCAGCACCAGTCCTTCCAATGAATATTCAAGACTGATTTCCTTTAGGATGGACTGGGACTTCTCAAGAGTCTTCTCCAGCACCACAGTTCAAAAACATCAATTTTTCAGCGTTCAGCCTTCTTTATGGCCCAACTCTCACATCCATACATAGCTACTGGGAAAACCATACCTTTGACTAGACAGACCTTTGTTGTCAAAGTGATGTCTCTGCTTTTTAATATGCTGTCTAAGTTGTCATAACTTTTCTTTCTAGGAGTAAACATTTTAATTTGTGGCTGCAGTCACCATCCACAGTGATTTTGGAGCCCAAGAAAATAAAATCTGTCACTGTTACTGCTTTTTCTCCATCTATTTGCCATGAAGTGATGGGACCAGATGCCATGATCTTCGTTTTTTGAATGTTATGTTTTAAGCCAGCTTTTTCACTCTCTTCTTTCACCCTCTTCAAGAGGCTCTTTAGTTCTTTGCTTTCTGCCATTACGGTGGTGTCATTTGTATATCTGAGGTTACTGTTATTTCTCTCAGCAATCTTGATTCCAGCTTGTGATTCATCCAGCCCAGCACTTAACATGATGTACTCTGCATATAAGTTATATAAAGCAGGGTGACAATATACAGCCTCAGCATACCCCTTTCCCAATTTTGAACCAGTCAGTTGTTCCATGTCTAGTTCTGTCAATTCTTGACTTGCATACAGGTTTCTCAGGAGACATGTCAGGTGGTCTGGTATTCCCATCACTTAAGAATTTTTCAGTTTGTTGTGATCCACACAGTCAAAGACTTTAGCATAGTCAATGGAGCATAGGTAGATGTTTTTCTGGAATTCCCTTGCTTTTTCTATGATCCAACAGATACTGGCAGTTTGATCTCTGGTTCCTCTGTCTTTTCTAAACCAGCTTGTACCTCTGGAAGTTCTCGGTTCATGTACTGCTGAAGCCATGCTTGAAGAGTTTTGAGTGCTCCCTTGCTAGCACGTGAGATGAGTGCAGCTATACGGTATAGTAGTTTGAACTTTTTTGGCAAATGTAACTAGAGGAAATGTGGTGTAGTTCTTTTGTCTTTCCATGTTTCTGGAGAATGTCTCCCTTGTGGAAAAGCTGACTGGATGATTAAAAACCTCCTGATCAATGTAATGCTTTTCTTTGTTGCTTGGGGCTTATCTATATGTGTGTGGTTTTGTTTTTTAACCACCTAGTTAGAGAAAAATCTCAGGTTCTCCCTTGCTAGTCTGGTGTACTAAGCAGGAGCCTGTTCTTGGAAAAGTACAGACTGTGGATTTAAACAGATCTGAATTTGAATCCTGACACCTCCACTTACTACCTGTATTATCTGGGACATCTAAGTTAATCCTTTATTCATTGATTCATCTATTTGTGTATTCACTCTGGTTCAGAACATTTCTGGAATACCCTCACAATGATGGGGGTGCAAACACAGGAATGTGACTCCTGCCCAGGATAACTTGCCTTTGATCTACCACAGTAGCCCACAAACTTTCCCGACCACTTATACCATCAGTAAAACATTCTTGAGCGGAAAACTTTCATATGTGTACATTTTAATATATTGTGTATGTGACTTCATTGTTACGCACATAAAAAGATATTTGATTTTTAAATGTATTATATCACATACCACCTGGGTGCATATACCCATTTTAGGAGCTGCTGGCCTAGTGGTAAACCTATCTAAACTTCACTTTTCTCGTCATTAAAATTGTGATGATGAACTCTGTTTCATGGTGTTGTTGCTCATTCATTCATTTAATGAATTTCACTGAACACTCTCCAGTGCTGATTCTGTCTGAGGGACTGGAGCGTTAAATGTCAGCTGTGTTTTTTTACTGTCTAAGGGGAAACTTTCATTGGGTGGGGGATACTATTATCCTTACTAATGTTTTAATTGATATTCAATATAGTTGGCCTTCTGTATCTGCAGTTTCCGTATCTGTGCATTCAGTCAACAGCAGATTGAAGATATTTGAAAAAAAATTCACAGAAAGTTTCAAAAAGCAAAACTTGAATTTGCTATGTGTTAGAAACTATTTGCATAACATTTACATTGTAATAGGTATTATAAACAATGGGATAAAATTATTTTAAGGCCAGATAAGAAAAACTAAATATATAATTCTCTCTCTGCCGGTTTGATCCACTGCCTTGCTCCCCTTTAGCATGCATTGTGAGTCTTTGTTATACATTAACTAGATCCTGTTAGAAGACATGGGAATGCCTACTCAGCCAAGAAAAGCAATTTCCTCTTGACGCCAGCAAGGTAACTCCTTAGGAGATAACTCCTTTCTCAATTATTAATTGTTAATTATTATAATCTAATATGTTGTATAAAGGTAAGATCTGTTATTTTTACTTATTCTGTGATTAATATTCAATTAATACCTACGTTTAAAGATTAAATCCTGAAACATTTAGCATATAAGTAGTTTATCAAATTTTATTAAACATTTGAAATACGCTTAAAAAATTTTTTTCATAATGGTATATATTTAATGGTGTTTATGGTTATTATAATGTTTTAAATTAATTTATTTTAATTGGAGGCTAATTACTTTACAATATTGTAGTGTTTTTTGCCATGCATTGACATGAATGAGCCATGGGTGTACATGTGTCCCCCATCCTGAACCCTCCTCCCACCTCCCTCCCCATGAAGTACACTTTTAATAGGGTCACATAGGGTCATGACTGTAGTGACTTAGCACACACACACACATTTAATGTATCTAATCCTCTCAAGCTTTTCAAATTCTTAATGTCATTCTACATCAGTCAGGGTTCAGGACAGGAAACACTGTAGGTGTTTTAAGCAGAAAGGGATTAAATACAGGGGACTAGGTGCTTAACAAAATTGTTGGAAGAAATGAAGGAGTGGGTTCAAGGTGAACCTCTAGGTGTGACACCCGGAACACTGCACAACTGATCTCAAGAATGCTGCTTCCTCAGCCACAGTCAGGAGAGTGGAGCTCTGGAGGCCAGAACCTGAGCTGGTCAGCCAAAAAAAATCTTAGCACACTGCCTAAAACACAGTTCAGAGATCACAGAACTGCAGTAGCCATCGCCACGACTGCCCGCTCACTGACCTCTGCTCTCTGGCTGCCGCTGCTGCAGTTGCTCCTCAGCACCCAAGAAGCTGTGGACTGGACCCTGGCAACTCCAGATTTTACCAGCACTACACACTGCACAGTATTAGGAAGATGGCCTTGCCACACTATCGTCTGACTTATTTGATTGTAGTGGCTCCCGTGCGTAATGTGTTTCCCCTAAGTGAATTGAAACTTTGGTGAGGAAAGGTGCCATAATTTCTTTTTGTTTTTCAGCCTGTAGCACAATCACACAGCATTTGTTCGGTAAGTACACACTGATGCTTGACTATTCAGTAAATTGGTATTTCATGCTGTCATTTTGATGCATTGGTTTTGATTGATTATTCTAGTCTCCCGTCCCCTTCAGCTCAACTTCCAGTGTGCCAGCCATAAGCAACTGAGCACGCACAGTAAATACTGTTGAAGAACTGGATCACTTCCATTGGTAATTGGTCAGAGACATCCATTGTAGACACTTACTATATGATTATAAAACATTTGCTGATAATAGATGTTTAGTAGTATCTGTACACAAAGGAAGGTTTTATACTTCGTTACATTAGGGCATCAATACATCTAACTTCGTTTATACCCAAAGCCCTAACTGCACAAATGTGTTGGGAATGGAACCCATAAATAACACTCATAGCCATCTTGAAAATCTATATAAAAAAAAAATGTCCTGATGTAACACTACTCTCCAATCCAATAATTTAAAAAATTTTATTTAGAAAATTAACCAAATTCTCTTCCATTTGCAGATTAAAATCACAAGTAAGAATCAAAACTTTTCAAACAAATTATGATCCTGGGAGACTTCTGATTTTAAGATGGCAAAATGTAGAGACTGCTGTCCCATTCTCATCTGAAAAAATACAAGAAATGCAAACTCAGTCTTTGATGAAGTTAGAAGACACCTGAGGTCTTAAATCATACAGGAAAGTAGAAAGTCAGAGTAGAAAGTGATGGGTGACTTGGCAGAGTGGCATAGTCAGAGAAAGGCAAAAACTGAGCACCCTAAACAAGCTGAATTCTCTCATAAAACCCATGAATGGCTCAGAAACAGGGGTTCCAGGTACCTGGGTGGGTGAGGCTAACACAGGAGATAAAGTCTCTGGAAAAATTCAATTTGACCAGTAGCAAAGAAGTTATACCCAGCTCTCCCAACAGTGAAGTCCTGCCTATAAATGGTACTTTCAACTAACTTTTTGGTGCCTTACTCATATGCATGAATGGCCAGCCAACAGCTGCCAGACATGTTTTCTTTTAAATTTATTTATTTTTGATTGAAGGATACTTATAATATTGTGTTAGTCTCTGCCATCCATCAACGTGGATAAGCCATAGGTATACATATATCCCCTACCTCTGGAGCCTGTCTCACTGCCCAACATTTAAGGAAAATGTCTAACAAGAGAGAGAGACTGAGCAAATAAATAGGAAAAAATTGGGCATGCACATGTGGTGTATCTATAACATAATCATGGAAAGAGAGGCACACGGTTGGAAATTCAAAATATGATGGTAAAAACTAAAGAAGAAACTAAACATAAGTGTTAAAAGATAAAATCAAGGAGACCTCACAGAAATTAGATAACAATAAGGAGAGAAAGGATAAGAAAATTAGAGGATTCATTCAAGAAATTTAAAAACTGACAATGAGCATTCTAAAAAAAGCAAAATGGTAAGGAGAAGATTATCAGAGTTCTGTTTCCCAGAACTAAAGGATATGAATCTTCAGATTGATAGAGACCACAAATGCCCAGCAGTATGAAAAAAAGAAGACTTACCAAATTATATCACTGTAAAAATTTAGAATTTGTTGTAAGAGCTTCTAAAGAAAACAAATAGATTACATACAAAACTCTTCCCTCTCCCCTCCCTGTCCTCTTCACCCTTGCCCCAGCATCAGAGTATCTTAAAATTTCTTAGTAACTACACTGGAGCTAAAACAGCAATGATAACAGTAATGGGGGAACTCCCTTGACATTTTCTGAGTGAAAATTTATATTAAGTGTTCAGTTCTATACCGAGCCAAACTCTGAATCATGAAAGAAGCCAACATTTTTAGTGAAATTTGGGAAGCTGCTGGGGGACTAGAAGAAAGAAGTAAACCCCTCCCCCCCCCCAAAAAAAAGGAAGACACTGGCTGCAGAGGAACAAGTTTATATAGAGATAAAGGAAATTCCCAGCATGATGTCAAAGGATAGACCCAAGGGGATAATCCTGTAGGTTCTTTCAGTTCAGTTCCGTTCAGTCGCTCAGTCGTGTCCGACTGTTTGCAACCCCATGAATCGCAGCACGCCAGGCCTCCCCATCCATCACCAACTCCTGGAGTTCACTCAGACTCGCATCCATCGAGTCAGTGATGCCATCCAGCCATCTCATCCTCAGTCATCCCCTTCTCCTCCTGCCCCTAATCCCTCCCAGCATCAAAGTCTTTTCCGATGAGTCAACTCTTCACATGAGGTGGCCAAAGTACTGGAGTTTCAGCTTTAGCATCATTCCTTCCAAAGAAATCCCAGGGCCGATCTCCTTCAGAATGGACTGATTGGATCTCCTTGCAGTCCAAGGGACTCTCAAGAGTCTTCTCCAACACCGCAGTTCAAAAGCATTAATTCTTTGGTGCTCAGCCTTCTTCACAGTCCAACTCTCACATCCATACATGACTACTGGAAAAACCATAGCCTTGACTAGACGACCTTAGTCAGCAAAGTAATGTCTCTGCTTTTGAATATGCTATCTAGGTTGGTCATAACTTTCCTTCCAAGGAGTAAGTGTCCTTTAATTTCATGGCTGCAATCACCATCTGCAGTGATTTTGGAGCCCCCAAAATAAAGTCTGACACTGTTTCCACTGTTTCCCCATCTATTCCCATGAAGTGATGGGACCGGATGCCATGATCTTCGTTTTCTGAATGTTGAGCTTTAAGCCAACTTTTTCACTCTCCTCTTTCACTTTCATCAAGAGGCTTTTTAGTTCCTCTTCACTTTCTGCCATAAGGGTGGTGTCATCTGCATATCTGAGGTTATTGATACTTCTGCCAGCAATCTTGATCCCAGCTTGTGCTTCATCCAGCCTGGCATTTCATATGATGTACTCTGCATATAAGTTAAATAAGCAGGGTGACAATATACAGCCTTGATATACTCCTTTCCCAATTTGGAACCAGTCTGTTGTTCCATGTCTGGTTCTAATTGTTGCTTCCTGACCTGCACACAGATTTCTCAATAGGTAGCTAAGGTGAAGAAAGCTGAGTGCCGAAGAATTGATTCTTTTGAGCTGTGGTGTTGGAGAAGACTCTTGAGAGTCCCTTGGATTGCAAGGAGATCCAACCAGTCCATTCTGAAGAAGATCAGTCCTGGGTGTTCATTGGAAGGACTGATGTTGAAGCAGAAACTCCAATACTTTGGCCACCTCATGCAAAGTGTTGACTCATTGGAAAAGACCCTGATGCTGGGTGAGATTGGGGGCAGGAGAAGAAGGGGACGACAGAGGATGAGATGGCTGGATGGCATCACCAACTCGATGCACATGAGTTTGAGTAAACTCTGGGAGTTAGTGATGGACAGGGAGGCCTGGCGTGCTGCAATTTAAGGGGTTGCAAAGAGTCGGACACAACTGAGCAACTGAACTGAACTGAACTGAGGTAAGGTGGTCTGGTATTCCCATCTCTTGAAGAATTTTCCATAGTTTGTTGTGATCCACACAGTCAAAGGCTTTGGCGTAGTCAATAAAGCAGAAGTAAATGTTTTTCTGGGACTTTCTTGCTTTTTATATGATCCAACGGATGTTGGAAATTTGAGCTCCAAATTTGATTTCCATATATATATATATATACACACACACACCACATCTTCTTTATCCATTCATCTGTTGATGGATAATTCAGGTTGTTTCCATGTCTTGACTATTGTAAATAGTGCTAATTCATACAAGTTTTAATTATCATTCAGGAGATTTGGGGAACCCAGCATGAAATACAAAGTGTGATAAAATAATCTAAATATGCTACAAATATATAAAGCAACCTCTCTGAAGCAAGTAGGGGAATAAAGGGAATGAGTGGAGTTTATGAAACTAAAGATAAAAACAACTGTATATAATCCCTGTATACTAGTTGATAAAAAATAAGTTGCTTCTCATTTTAACAGTTCTAAAATCACTACCCGTGTACAGTGGAATTGAACAGTTGAGTAAATGGGTGGCTGATGGTGGGAGCTAAATTCTTATTGTTGGAATCATTTTATGCAATAAAGATATAATCACATTAATTAAATGTCTTTATAGCTCATCCAAAATTGCCACACACCAGCAGAATACCCAGAGAAGCAAATAATTATCTTTATGCCCTTGGATTAGACAATGGTTTCTTAGACGATGACACTAAGAGCACAAGTGACGGGGGAAAAAATAGATAAATAGTAAATTAGTTTCACTTCATCAAAAGTAAAAATATCTTGTGCTTCCAAGGAAAACATAAAAAGGTTAAAAAACCCACACAATATGGGATGAAATGTTTTTAAATCTCTGATAAAAGATCTCATTTCTACAATATGTAAAAAGTCTTATAAATCAATAATAAAATGACAATCTAATTTAAAAAACGGACAAAGGATCTGAATAGACATTTCTCCAAAGAAGACATACAAATTGCAATAAGCACCTGAAAAGATGCTCAACATTATTAGCATCAAGGAAATGCAAATGAAAACTGTGAGATACTACTTCACATCTACTATTGTTGTTCAGTTGCCAAGTCTTGTCCAACTCTGTGTGACCCCATGAACTACAGCACGCCACACTTCCTTGTCTTTCACTATCTCCTAGAGTTTGCTCAAGCTCATGTCCATTGAGTCGGTGATGCCATCCAACCATCTCATCCTCTGTCTCCCCCTTCTCCTCTTGCCTTCTGTCTTTCCCAGCATCAGGGTCTTTTTCAGTGAGTCAGCTCTTCACATCAGGTGGCCAAAGCATTGGAGCTTCAGCTTTAGCACCAGTCCTTCCAATGAATATTCAGGGTTGATGTCTTTTAGGATTGACTGGTTTGAACTCCTTGCTGTCCATGGGACTCTATGGAGTCTTCGCCAACACCACAGTTTGAAAGCAGCCATTCTTCAGCACTCAGCCTTCTTTATGGTCCAACTCTCTCATCCATACATAACTTCTGGAAAAACAATAGCTTTGACTATATGGACCTTCGTTGGCAAAGTGATGTCTGTTTTTTTACACACTGTCTAGGTTTGTCATGGCTATTCTTCAAAGGAGCAAGCGTATTTTAATTTCGTGGCTTCAGTCACCATCCACATTGACTTTAGAGCCCAAGAAAGTGAAATATGATGCTGTTTCCAGATTTTCCCCATCCATCTGCCATGAAGTGATAGGACCAGATGCCATGATCTTCATTTTTTGAATGTTGAGTTTTCAGCCAGTTTTTTCACTCTGCTCTTTTACCTTCATCAAGAGGCTCTTTAGTTTCTCTTTACTTTCTGCCATTAAAGTGGTATCATCTGCCTATTTGAGGTTGTTGATATTTCTCCTGGAAATCTTGATTCCAGCTTGTGCTTCATCCAGCCCAGCATTCCTCATGATGTACTCTGCATACAAGTAAGTATGGTGACCATATGTATCCATGATGTACTCCTTTGCCAGTTTTGAACCAGTCCGTTGTTCCATGTCCAGTTGTAACTGTTGATTCTTGACCTGCATACAGGTTTCTCAGGAGACAGGTAAGGTGGTCTGGCATTCCCATCTCTTTAAGGCTATTCCACGGTTTGTTGTGATCCACACAGTCAATGGCTTTAGCATAGTCAATGAAGCAGAAGTAGATGTTTTTTTAAAATTCCTTTTCTTTTTCTATCATCCAGTATAGGTTGGGAATTTGATATCTGGTTCCTTTGCCTTTTCTAAACCCAGCTTGTACCTCTAGAAGTTCTCGGTTCACATACTGGTGAAGCCTAGCTTGGAGGATTTTGAGCATAATCTTGGTGGCATGTGAAATGAGTGCAATCGTATGGTAATTTGAACATTCTTTGGCCTTGCCTTTCTTTGAGATTGGAATGAAAACTGACCTTTACCAGTCCTGGGGCCACTGCTGAATCTTCCAAATTTGCTGGCATAAAGAGTGCAGCACTTTAACAGCATCACCTACTAGGGTGGCTATAATCAAAGAGTCAGCTAATAACAAGTATTGACAGGATGTAGAGAAACTAGCACCCTCATATACTGCTGGTAGGAATGTAAAATGGTGCAACCACTTTGGAAAACAGTCTGACAGTTCACCACATAGTTAAATGTAGGTTACCATATTACTCAACACTTTGGGTCCCAAGTATATATTCTAGGACATAGGGAAATATATGTCCACACCAAAACTTGTATATGAATGTTTATAGCAGTATTGTCTGTAATATCCAAAAGGTAGAGCAACCCAAATGTCCATCAACTGATGAATAAATAAGCAAAATGTATATCCATACAATGGAATATTATCTGGCAATAAAAAGAAATGAAGTATTGAAACACTACAACATGGATGAACCTTGGCAATATTAAAAAGTGAAATCGTTAGTCACTCAGTCACGTCCAACTCTTTGTGACCCCATGGACTAAGGCCCACCAGTCTCCTCTGTCCATGGAATTCTCCAGGCAAGAATACTGGAATAGGTAGCCATGCCCTTCTCCAGGGGATCTTCCTGAGCCAGGTATCAAACCTGCACATTGCAGGCAGATTCTTCACTGTCTGAGCCATGAGGGAAACGTTCAGTTCATTTGCTGAGTCATGTCTGACTCTTTGTGACCCCATGGACTGTAGCACGCAAGGCTTCCCTGTCCATCACCAACTCCCAGAGCTTGTTCAGACTCATGTCCATTGAGTTGGTGATGCCATCCAACCATCTCATCCTTTGTTGTCACCTTCTCCTCCTGCCTTCAATCATTGTGCAAGTCAAAAGCAAGTCACAGAAGACCACATAGTATAAAATTTTGCTTGTATGAAATGTCCAAGATAGACAAAGTGGATTAGTGGTTACCGTAGGGTAAAGGTTGGGAGAAAATGGTGGTGGGGGTATGTGATTCTCAATAGGTATGAAGTTTCTTCTGGAAGCTTTGAAAATGTTCTGAGATTAGATACCAGTGATGGTTGCCCAACTCTCAGAATATACTAAAAATCATTGAATTGCATATTTTTAATTGTGCATTTAAATATTGAATCATACATCTTAATTGGTAAATTATATGAAATGTGAATTATATCTCATGAAAATTGATATTTTAAAAAATGCCATCTAGCATTTTTTGACCCATGGTAGAGACTGAAAGAACTATAAATACAGACACAGATACAGAAGAACTATACAAAAAGATCTTCATGACCCAGATAATCACAATGGTGTGATCACTCACCTAGGGCCAGACATCCTGCTGTGTGAAGTCAAGTGGGCCCTAGGAAGCATCACAAAGCTAGTGGAGGTGATGGAATTCCAGTTGAGCTGTTTCAAATCCTAAAAGATGATGCTGTGGAAGTGATATACTCAATATGCCAGCAGATTTGGAAAACTCAGCAGTGGCCACAGGACTGGAAAAGGTCAGTTTTCATTCCAATCCTTAAGAAAGGCAATGCCAAAGAATGTTCAAACTACTGCACAATTGCACTCATCTCACACACTAGTAAAATAATGCTCAAAATCCTCCAAGCCAGGCTTCAACGATACATGAACCATGAACTTCCAGATATTCAAGCTGGTTTTAGAAAAGGCAGAGGAACCAGAGATCCAGTTGCCAACATCTATTGGATCATCAAAAAGCAAGGGAGTTCCAGGAAAACATCTACTTCTGCTTTATTGACTACACCACAGCCTTTGACTTTGTGGATCACAATAAACTGTGGAAAATTCTTAAAGAGATGGGAATACCAGACCACCTACCCTGCCTCTTGAGAAATCTGTATACAAGTCAGGAAGCAACAGTTAGAACTGGACATGGAATGACAGACTGGTTCCAAATCTGGAAAGGAGTACGTCAAGGCTGTATATTGTCACCCTGCTTATTTAACTTACATGCAGAGTACATCATGAGAAATGCTGGGCTGGATGAAGCACAAGCTGGAATCAAGATTGCTGGAAGAAATATCAATAATCTCAGATATGCAGATGACACCACCCTTATGGCAGAAAGTGAAGAAAAACTAAAGAGCCACTTGATGACAGTGAAAGAGGAGAGTGAAAAATTTGGCTTAAAATTCAACATTCCGAAGACTAAGATAATGGCATCTGGTCCCATTACTTCATGGCAAATAGATGGGGAAACAGTGGAAACAGTGGTGGACTTTATTTTTTTGAGCTCCAAAATCACTGCAGATGATGACTGCAGCCATGAAATTAAAAGACGCTTGCTCCTTGGAAGGAAAGTTATGACCAACCTAGACAGCATATTCAAAAGCAGAGACATTACTTTGCCAACAAAGGTCCACCTAGTCGAGGCTCTGGTTTTTCCAGTGGTCATGTGTGGAAGTGAGATTTGGATTATAAAGAAAGCTGAGCACAGAAGAATTGATGCTTTTGAACTGTGGTGTTGGAGAAGACTCTTGAGAGTCCCTTGGACTGCAAGGAGATCCAACTAGTTCATCCTAAAGGAGATCAGTCCTGAATGTTTATTGGAAGGACTGATGCTGAAGCTGAAATTCCAATACTTTGGCTACCTGATGTGAACAGATGACTCATTTGAAAAGACCCTGATGTTGGGAAGGATTGAGGGTGGGAGAAGGGGACGACAGAGGAAGAGATGGTTGGATGGCATCACTGACTCGATGTACATGAGTTTGGGTAAACTCCAGGAGTTGGTGATGAACAAGGAGGCCTGGCATGCTGCAGTCCATGGGGTCGCAAAGAGTTGGACACGACTGAGCGACTGAATTGAACTGAACTGAAGAGACTGAAAGGTTCTTTTTCTCTTTGTTCTTCTCCACACTTCCCTACCTGAGACTTCCTAGATTTTTTTCACCTCTGACAGGATTTTTACCTACCACTGTCTTAGCAATTAGGGCTTCCCCTGTGGTTTAGTGGTAAAGAATCTGCCTGCAGTGAATGCAGGAGATAAAGGATACTCAGATTTGCTCCCTGGGTCGGAAAGATCCCTTGGAGGAGGGTATGGCAACCCGCTTCAGTATTCTTCCTGGGAAAATCCCATGGGCAGAGGAGCCAGGCAGGGTACAGTCCATAGTGTTGCAAAGAGTTGGATGTAACTGAGCACATGTATCTTGGCAATCAAGATTTTCTTTTTACACATCCTTTGGATCTTCCCCTTCCGCTGCCTGCTGTCATCCTCGGAGTAACCTTCTAGGATAGGACAATCTTAGAAGATACTCATTTGATTACTGAGGGGCCAGTGACTGGCTTGAAGCAGCTGTGTAACCCAGGCTCTGCACTGGCTGTGTCTGGGGCACCCTTCCTCTGCGGTCACTTCAAAGCTTCCACAACTCATGCCTACCTCTTCTGTCCCTCTCTTCTTTCTCTGGTTCAAGTCAGACCTTTTTCTCCCCTCCGCTCCCTTTATCAATGATAGAATGCTCTTTCTCTCTGGACACCAGGTCTACCCTTCAGTAAAATTAAAATTAAAACAACAACAAAACCCACCAACAAAACCCAATAAATTATTAGCTTCTTCACAATTCCCTAAAACCTGATGGAGAAATATTCCCGAGTCTCCACTTTACCAAAACCTCCCTGAATTAGTCCTACTCTTGGTTTGATGTTACTCTTTGGACTCTCTTTGAGAAGAGTTCAAGGGTGAATGGAATCCAGATTTCCTGAGGCTACTCAGTTCTTATATTTTACCTTTGCCTTCACAGAAGCTTTTTCTAATGGCTGCTCATGATAACTGTTCATACTGCCTCATGTATGTTACTTTTGATTTTTATAGCATTAATGCTGAAAGGGGTGCTTTGGAACTCATGTTGAAAGCAGGGAAATGAGAGCAAGGATAGAACCTGGGCCTTTCTGTTCTTTCTCTGTGTCCTCTCATTGTCGAACTCTACTCTCAAGAGCACAGATCCAGGCGACCTTGAACCCTTGGTATGATGATTAATCTTACTGTAATGTGAACCAGTATTCTTTCCTGGAAAATTCCATGGCCAGAGGAGCCTGGCGGGCTACAGCCTGTGGGACTGTAGAGTCGGACACGACTGAGTGCCTGAGCACACACGAGCACAATGTGAACCACGAGGGCCAAGGACAGTGCTAACGGCCTGACATGCATTATTTTACTCAATTATGACGGCCTTATTGTGACTTCCTGCTTTACAAGCCGAGTTTTGTTTTATTTTTGGTGGTGGGGGAGGGGTGTGAGCTCCCCACTTGGCATGCAGGGTCCTAGTTCTTAGACCAAGGATTGAACCAGAGGCCCCTACAGTGGAAGGACAGAGCCAGGGATGGACCACCAGGGATGTCTCACTTGCTCTTTTATAGACAATAAAGTGAGGCACCAGGAGGTTAAGACTCTAGCCCAAAGTCAATTAGCTGGTAAAACAAGTGTCTAACATTGGTACCCAGGGATACCCAGTTCTTAATGCAGATGTTGCGTTTCTGAGGACTGATGTCCATTCTGATGACCGTATGTCCATCTGAATGGGGTTCTCAAATGGGAGAAGTAGGAGGATAGACCCTGTGACCCTTGATACCCAGAGTGGGACCAAACAGTCACCTAGAGCAGATAAGTGGGTAATCATAAAGGCATCTCTTGGCAAAGTTCTTGGAATGTGAAAGCTTCCAGTTCTCCCTGAGTGATGAAATTGTAGTCCAGTTTGGGTTTTGAAAGCATCACTGCAACTAGCCCTTTGCCCTTCTCTCCTTCAGAATCCTGTTCCTATGGCCCCAAGTGAACTCAGAGCCTTTTGTGTCAGTTAAAGCTTGGACAGCAGAAACTTAAAATACTTGAACCATTTGAAAGGGCCTCCAGTCAAGTTGTTGCCATAAAAACACAAATACTGGAACCCAGAAAATACTAAGAAAAAAAAAAGACAAAATTTCTTTTTCTGGTACATTTGCTCATAAAAGGAAAGCAAGCTCTTCGCTGCCCAGGAGAGAAAAATGCGTATGAAGAGCAACAGAAGAGATGTAGTGACTGTCATTGGATTTACTTTGGATCTGGAAATGACCTAAGACACAGAGGTTTGCTTAAAAGCAGGAAAATAACTAACTTTGAGCTGCTGCTGCTGCTGCCAAGTCGCTTCAGTTGTGTCTGACTCTGTGCGACGCCATAGACGGCAGCCCACCAGGCTCCACCGTCCCTGGGATTCTCCAGGCAAGAACTCTGGAGTGGGTTGCCATTTCCTTCTCCAATGCATGAAAGTGAAAAGTTAAAGTGAAGTCGCTCAGTCATGTGTGACTCTTTGCGACCCCATGGACTGCAGCCCACCAGGTTCCTCCATCCATGGGATTTTTCCAGGCAAGGGTACTGGAGTGGGTTGCCATTGCCTTCTCCGAACTATGAGCTAGAAGCAAACAAAAAAATCAAAATCATTGTCTAATACTCTAAGACAGAAAAAAATGAGGCTTAGAGAGTGAGGAGGTTTCCTGAAGGTCACCTGTCTGCAAACAGGCGGTGGCAGATTCAGACTCAGTGGCCAGGTCTCGGGTCCAGTCCACTCTCCGCAGCTCTGCCCACCTGGCTGACGCCCCAGGAAGCCCGTGAACCAATGAGGCAAGAAGCACAAAAGCAGCTTTGGGGGTAAACAGAGCAGGTTTGTTGGGAAGAAAGAGCCACGGAAGGTTGAGAATATGGGTGATTTGAAACCCTCCTAGAACTTGGGCTACAGTCTGAAGGCAACGGGGACTCCAGGAGCAGTTTGGAGGAAGGGACAAGGTAAAAATGGGACTGAGGATGTTAACCTGGTGGGGGTGTGTGGGCTGTGTTTGAGGAGGGATATTTTAAGGCAGCGAGTTCAGTGAGGACACGATGGGGAAGATGTATGCTAGAAATCCTGGGGTTTTATATTTTACTTCCTAATGCTGCTTCTATGAGTGTGTGTCTGTATGTGTGTAAAAGAGAGAGGTCTCAGACTGATGCTCAGCTAGAACTCAGACTTGGGACTCGACCAGGGAACAGGGTGGGCCTCCATCCAGAGGCATGACCTCTAAACTCCTTCATTATTTTCCAACATGTCCGTTTCCATCCTCCCTTGCCCACCTGTGGGCCTCTTGAGTCTGCTTCACCCCAGGCACAAAGAGGCCTATCGCTGATACATTGTGAACAAAGAACCTAGCGGCACGGACAGTTCAGCATGACCTCCCAGCCAGCCCAGAGCAGAATTCCTCCCATCCAGACAAATGGAGCAGGTTCTCTCCTGGCTCCTCCTGCGCCAGATTCTGCTCAGGGTTCCCCCTTCGTCCTGTCCAGGGAGCGCCTCGGGCACTCAGGACATCCTCAGAACAGCTCGCTCGGTGGTGTTCCACCAGCTGCAGACTTTGCTCAGGGTAACCTCAGGTATTGGTTCCCCCAGCCCCACCCTGTAGAGAGGGGTGGCTCCTGGCCAAACAGGTCCTTTAGTGAGAGTGGAGCCTGGTCTGTCATTGGCTTCTCTCTCCCCAGTAGCCAGTCTGAGGAGTAAAGGTCTATTTGTGAATGGCATCTCTGTTCCTAGCTTTCTTAGGAGAGCAATTTAACAAATCGGTATTTTTTTTTAAGTTGAAGTATAGTTTATATATAATGTGTTAGTTTCAGATGTACAGCCAAGTGATTCAGTTATACATACAAATCCATCTTTTTTTCAGATTCCTTTCCCTTATCAGTTCAGTCACTAGTCGTGGCCGACTCTTTGTGACTCCATGGACTGCAGCACACCAGGCCTCCCTGTCCACCACTAACTCCTGGAGCTCACTCAAATACATGTCCATTGAGTTGGTGATGCCATCCAACCATCTCATCCTCTGTCGTCCCCTTCTCCTCCCGCCTTCAATCTTTCCCAGCATCAGGGTCTTTTCAAATGAGTCAGTTCTTCACATCAGGTGGCCAAAGTATTGGAGCTTCAGCTTCAGCATCAGTCCTTCCAATGAATATTCAGGACTGATTTCCTTTAGGATGGACTGGTTGGATCTCCTTGCAGTCCAAGGGACTCTCAAGAGTCTTCTCCAGCACCACAGTTCAAAAGCATCAATTCTTCAGCTCAGCTTTCTTTATGGTCAGACTCTCACTGGAAAAACCATAACTTTAACTAGGTGGACCTTTGTCAGCTAAGTGATGTCTCTGCTTTTTAATACGCTGTCTAGGTTTATCACAGCTTTTTTTCTAAGGAGCAAGCATTTTTTTCATTTCATGGCTGCAGTCACCATCTGCAGTGATTTTGGAGCCCCCCAAAACGAAGTCTGTCACTGTTTCCATTGTTTCCCCATCTATTTGCCATGAAGTGATGGGACCGGATGCCATGATTTTAGTTTTTGAATATTGAGTTTTAAGCCAGCTTTTTCAGTCTCCGCTTTCACCTTCATTAAGAGGCTCTTTAGTTTTTCTTCGCTTTCTGTTCTAAGGGTGGTGTCGTCTGAGGTTATTGATATTTCTCCCGGCAATCTTGATTCCAGCTTGTGCTTCACCCAGTCCAGCATTTCTCTTTCCCCTTACAGGTTATTACAAAATATTGAGTATAGCTTCCAATCAATATATATTTTGAACAACTGTCACATTAAACAAATACTTCATGGGAAATAATTGTAAAGAACCTTAAGCTTTCTCTCTTGTTAAGCCTTTAAATTCACTGGGTGGGGCTGTTGTATCTGCTGCACCTGGATAAAATTTCAGGCAGGCTCTGTGACTTTCCTGATCTTTCTTAGCCTGTATTCATCCAAGCCTGAATATAGACCAGCTTCCCAGGAGACGCAGTGGTAAAGAATCCGCCTACAGGAGACACAAGAGACATGGGTGCGATCCCTGAGTCAGGAAGGGCCCTTGGAGTAAGTAAAAACTCAGTGATTAAAAAGTTCATATAGTCATTAACATTCCAAATATGATGTAAAATTAAGGCTTTTCCCATCTCCTTCAGCTTAGGTGAGACACAGTCAGCAACACCTCTGTCCCTCCTCTTCCATCTGTTATTTTTTAGATGTTGGATATCTTTTTTTTATTAGAAAATTACTCTTCCATCTTTTTAATTGTAGTTTTTGATGCTTACAGTGTTGGAGCAGGAAAAAGGAGGGAAGTTCCCACTTGCTTAGTGCAGGCGTGGGAATCTGGCATTGTTTTCTGGACTTGGCAGTTGTTTAAAGCTGACTAGTGTGGATGCTTTATATCACCTCCTGTCTTAATCAGTTCAGACAGCTATATAGCAAAGTACCACAGGCTGGGTGGCTTATAATAACAGAAATTGATTACTCCCAGTTCTGGAGGCTGAAGTCTGAGGTGCGGGGCTCTCCTGAGAGCTGATTCTGGTTGCTGAATACCAACCAGTTCCATCGTTTCCTCACATGGCAGAATGAGAGCAAGTTAGTTCTTCGGCCTCTTCTTCTAAGGGCACTAAATCCCATTTCATGAGAGCTCTACCCTCATGACCTAGTTCAGTTCAGTCGCTCAGTCATGTCCAACTCTTTGCGACCCCATGAATTGCAGCATGCCAGGCCTCCCTGTCCATCACCAACTCCCGGAGTTCACTCAGACTCATGTCCATCGAGTCAGTGATGCCATCCAGCCATCTCATCCTCTGTTGTCCCCTTCTCCTCCTGCCCCCAATCCCTCCCAGCATCAGAGTCTTTTCCAATGAGTCAACTCTTCGCACGAGGTGGCCAAAGTACTGGAGTTTCAGCTTTAGCATCATTCCTTCCAAAGAAATCCCAGGGTTGATCTCCTTCAGAATGAACTGGTTGGATCTCCTTTTAGTCCAAGGGACTCTCAAGAGTCTTCTCCAACACCACAGTTCAAAAGCATCAATTCTTCAGCGCTCAGTCTTCTTTACAGTCCAACTCTCTCATCCATACATGACCACAGGAAAAACCATAGCCTTGACTAGACGGACCTTAGTCAGCAAAGTAATGTCTCTGCTTTTGAATATGCTATCTAGGTTGATCATAACTTTTCTTCCAAGAGTTAAGCGTCTTTTAATTTCATGGCTGCAATCACCATCTGCAGTGATTTTGGAGCCCCCCAAAATAAAGTCTGACACTGTTTCCACTGTTTCCCCATCTATTTCCCATGAAGTGATGGGACAGTTGCCATGATCTTCGTTTTCTGAATGTTGAGCTTTAAGCCAACTTTTTCACTCTCCTCTTTCACTTTCATCAAGAGGCTTTTTAGTTCCTCTTCGCTTTCTGCCATAAGGGTGGTGTCATCTGCATATCTGAGGTTATTCATATTTCTCCCGGCAATCTTGATTCCAGCTTGTGTTTCTTCCAGCCCAGCGTTTCTGATGATGTACTCTGCATAGAAGTTAAATAAGCAGGGTGACAGTATACAGCCTTGACGTACTCCTTTTCCTATTTGGAACCAGTCTGTTGTTCCATGTCCAGTTCTCACTGTTGCTTCCTGACCTGCATACAGATTTCTCAAGAAGCAGGTCAGGTGGTCTGGTATTCCCATCTCTTGAAGAATTTTCCACAGTTTATTGTGATCCACAAAGTCAAAGGCTTTGGCATAGTCAATAAAGCAGACATAGATGTTTTTCTGGAACTCTCTTGCTTTTTCGATGATCCAGAGGATGTTGGCAATTTGATCTCTGGTTCCTCTGCCTTTTCTAAAACCAGCTTGAACATCAGGAAGTTCATGGTTCACGTATTGCTGAAGCCTGGCTTGGAGAATTTTGAGCATTACTTTACTAGCATGTGAGATGAGTGCAATCGTGCGGTAGTTTGAGCATTTTTGGCATTGCCTTTCTTTGGAATTGGAATGAAAACTGACCTTTTCCAGTCCTGTGGCCACTGCTGAGTTTTCCAAATTTGCTGGCATATTGAGTGCAGCACTTTCACAGCATCATCTTTCAGGATTTGAAATAGCTCATCTGGAATGCCATCACCTCCATTAGCTTTGTTCGTAGTGATGCTTTCTAAGGCCCACTTGACTTCACGTTCCAGGATGTCTGGCTCTAGATGAGTGATCACACCATCATGATTATCCGGGTCATGAAGATCTTTTCTGTACAGTTCTTCTGTGTATTCTTGCCATCTCTTCTTAATATCTTCTTCTTCTGTTAGATCCAGACCATTTCTGTCCTTTATTGAGCCCATCTTTGCATGAAATGTTCCCTTGGTATCTCTGATTTTCTTGACGAGATCTCTAGTCTTTCCCATTCTGTTCTTTTCCTCTATTTCTTTGCATTGATCGCTGAAGAAGGCTTTCTTATCTCTTCTTGCTGTTCTCTGGAACTCTGCATTCAGATGCTTATATCTTTCCATTTCTCCTTTGCTTTTCGCCTCTCTTCTTTTCACAGTTCTTTGTAAGGCCTCCCCAGACAGCCATTTTGCTTTTTTTGCATTTCTTTTCCATGGGGATGGTCTTGATCCCTGTCTCCTCTACAATGTCATGAACCTCATTCCATAGTTCATCAGACACTCTATCTGTCAGATCTAGGCCCTTAAATCTATTTCTCACTTCCACTGTATAATCATAAGGTATTTAATTTAGGTCATACCTGAATGGTCTAGCGGTTTTCCCTACTTTCTTCAATTTAAGCCTGAATTTGGTAATAAGGAGTTCATGATCTGAGCCACAGTCAGCTCCTGGTCTTATTTTTGTTGACTGTATAGAGCTTCTCCATCTTTGGGGGCAAAGAATATAATCAATCTGATTTCTTTGTTGACCATCTGGTGATGTGTAGAGTCCATGTGTAGAGTCTTCTCTTGTGTTGTTGGAAGAGGGTGTTTGCTACGACCAGTGCATTTTCTTGGCAAAACTCTGTTAGTCTTTGCCCTGCTTCATTCAGCATTCCAAGGCCAAATTTGCCTGTTACTCCAGGTGTTTCTTGACTTCCTACTTTTGCAATCCAGTCCCCCATAATGAAAACGACATCTTTTTTAGGTGTTAGTTCTAAAAGGTTTTGTAGGTCTTCATAGAACCATTCAACTTCAGCTTCTTCAGCATTACTGGTTGGGGCATAGACTTGGATTACCATGATATTGAACGGTTTGCCTTGGAAACGAACAGAGATCATTCTGTCGTTTTTGAGATTGCATCCAAGTACTGCATTTCGGACTCTTTTGTTGACCATGTTGGCTACTCCATTTCTTCTGAGGGATTCCTGCCCACAGTAGTAGATATAATGGTCATCTGAGTTAAATTCACCCATTCCAGTCCATTTTAGTTCACTGATTCCTAGAATGTTGATGTTCACTCTTGCCATCTCTTGTTTGACCACTTCCAATTTGCCTTGATTCATGGACCTGACATTCCAGGTTCCTATGCAATATTGCTCTTTACAGCATCAGATCTTGCTTCTATCACCAGTCACATCCACAACTGGGTATCACCTCCCAAATCTCCCTCCTTCAAACACCGTCACATCTAGGGCTAGGATTTCTACATACGAATTTTGAGGAGGCACAAACATTCAGTCCATAAGACCTCCATTGTTGTCATATGCAGTTCTTTAGTCAGACCAATGTACTTTCCTTGGGCTTATCACTTGCTCCTTCTCCCATCCCTAGGAATCTGGCCATACCTCTAGCTTCTCTGGGAATCTGGCCATACCTCTAGCTTCTCTGGGTTTCCCTGATTCCCAATTGGTCAGGAAGATCCCCTGGAGATGGGATAGGCTACCAACTCCAGTATTCTTGGGCTTCCCAGGTGGCTCAGCTGGTAAAGAATCTTCCTGCAATGTGGGAGACCTGGGTTCAATCCCTGAGTTGGGAAGATCCCCTGGAGAAGAGAAAGGCTACCCACTCCGGTATTTTGGCCTAGAGAATTCCGTGGACTGTACAGTTCATGGGATGACAAAGAGTCCGGCACAACTGAGCGACTTGCGCTTTCCCCTTACTTTTCTCCTGGCTGAGATCTCTCTGCCCTTCTCAGCTATTCTCTTGGTAGGATCTTCGACTATTCTAGGCAGCCCTCTCTCTCACTCACTCACAAGCTTTGCTCTTTGCCCCTGCAACTCTGTGAGTATAGTTCCTTTCCAAAAGTAAACCCTACCCTGCCATCTTTCTTGCTGTTTTAATCTCTCAGTCTTTTTTTTTTTTGGCCAAGCTGTGTGGCTTGCAGGGTCTCAGCTTCCCCCAACAGGGTATGAACCCTGGGCCAAAGCAGTGAAAGTGTCGAGTCCTAACCACTAGACCCCCAGGGAACTCCTCTGGTTTCTCAGTCTTGACACATTTGAGATAGGAATGGGGGTGGAATTTATAACACAACTTTCTCCAAAGAACTTCTCATCTAAAATCATCTAAAATCTCATCTAAAATCCTCAGCTCTGTTGGACCTTAAAGAGTCTTTGCCGCTTAGTTTGTAGCTCCTGGTCTAGCACCTCCCTGTGGAATTTGGAATTTATTGTGATTTAGCTGAAACTTCTATTTTAATATCTGCTTTCATTTGATTCAGGATACATCTTGAACCAAAATGCTTCTATTATCTGAATCCTAAGCATTGATATGACCTTTACTTCTATTTTTCAGGCGTAAGATACTGTATACCATTTGGAAGTATTTCCCAGGCCCTGCTTCCCTGGTGGCTCAGATGGGAAAGAATCCGCCTGCAATGCAGGAGACACAGGTTTGATCCCTGGGTTGGGAAGATCCCCTGGAGAAGGAAATGGCAACCCATTCCAGTATTCTTGCCTGGAAAATTCCACAGACAGAAGAGCCTGGTGGGTTACAGTCCATGAGGTCACAAGGAGTCAGATTTGACTGAGCGCCTAACACTCCCAGGCCCTGCCGTTATAGGTCCAGATCTGCATTCTAGTGAGAGAGGGAGCACTAGTGAAAAAGAGAGGCAGTGCTTCAGGCAAGCTCTGTATGGCATGGGCGTCCTTCTGCGGTATTTTGGAGTGGAGTTGCTGTCCCTCCCTGCTTTCTAGCATCTCCAGGGTGTGGTATGAGGTGGTGGAGCAGACTTCTTCAAGAACGGACTGAGACATCGCTGGGGACTCCTGCAGGAAGAGGCAAGAGCCAAAGAAATTTGGAAACGTAGACTGTACATAATCTTGAGCAATTTACCTCTCTGAGTCTTGGTTTCTACATCTGTAGAATGAGAACAGGAAGCCCTATATTCCTTATAGCTGAGATCCTATGAAGTGCTTTTTAATTTGAGAAATGGGTCATGAGGGTCAGGAATTGGGGACTTGCTGGTAGACACCATCGAGTCCCCCACCTTGGACTGTGTGGACCTTGACGTCAGAAACTGAGTCATGTTGTTTTTCTTCTATCTCAAGGCGAGTACAGTTTATTAGTAATGGTAGCGCTGTTGCCTGTATCTCTTTGGAACACCGGTGGTGTGGATTTGCTTTGCAGAGTTGCCTGTTTATTTCACACGTGCTGTCAGGCCAAATCCAGAGAAAGTGAAGGCAGGACCAGTGCTTCCCCAACTTCATCACATCCCAGATATCCTGCACCAAAGCCCTTTCATACTGATTTGGTTGCTTGGTTTCATTTTCCAAGATGTTTTTTTCCGAGATGTTGAACCCAGTTCTCTTCGCTTCTGCTTTTGCTGTGGTGCCAGTTCTCATTTCTGAAAGTTTTCTTGCTTTCCCCCTCATTCCCTCAATAATGTTTTCATCTTCACTGGCCTCTGGGTTTTTGGTGTGCCCTGTGAACTGTATTCACTTGCTCAGACAGGGGTGTGGAGGAAACGTAGGCCAGGAAACCCCAGCAACCTCCAGCTAACATGCGGGAGCCTTTCACTTTGTGATTACTGCGATTGTTGCCTAGTAGAACAGTGAGCCATTAGCTGGGTTCTCACCCCCCTATTAGCATTACCCTGTAATTTAATCACAATTAGATTCCCAGAGACATAGACAGAGGAAACCAGTAGGCAAAGGAGGTAGATTGCAGAAAGTCACAGTAGCCAGGGCTTTTCATCAGAGGCACTGTTTTCCGAAGGTGCAGGGCTAAGGAAGAGTGAGGTCGGAGCCTGGCATGAGGTGACTGGGTAAACGGTTTAAAGGACTTGAGTTTTGCTTTCTAGCATTGAGGTTGGGAGTCTGTGAACATTGATCTCATGTGCTGGGCTGAGACAATTTGTTTAATAGCAATTGAAAGACATCTTGAAAGATGACCCCCTGCGCCCTTCACCTTCTCTCCTTGTGGTCTGGAGAGGAAGCGCTCAGAGGAGGCTTTTCTTTATCTCACCTGGTTTCCTCCCTTGTGTCCCAAAGCAAATCCTTATGTATATGTTGGAATCAACCTCCTTTCTGAGGGACTCACAGAGGCCCAGGCCTGGAGATTAGCATTCCAATTGATTCCGTATCCTGCTGAGAAGTGTAGGTGCAGGCAGTGTATACAGCTAGTGCTGGATGTAGACAGTTGTGAAGCGTGGGATCCTTAGATCCTTCCTAGGGACTGTTGTCCTACTCAAGCTTCAGAAACCCAGTTTGTAGCGTAGAAAGGGGGAATCCCAGCATTTGAGCGCCTCAATGACGAGGAAATGATTCAGTCACTCTTTTCCATGGGACTGATCCAAGAAGAACCAAGTGTGAATATTCAGCCCAGCCCAGAACTTCTTCCTTCTTCAATAAAAGCAGCCACCTTTGGCCCAAGTCAAGTTGTGAAGGGCAGAGGGAGCTGTGAGGGCCTGGCAGGGAGTAGGGGAAGATTGGAGCAGAGCAGGGTGAGCAAGAAACTGAGAGCCCATGAGGCTGTAAGCCAAATCGAGACATACTTTGGAAGCCTTCTCCTTCCCCTTACTCTCTCTGTTTCTCCTCTTCCCAATCAGGAGCCAGTCCTCCTACAAATCTACTTGTGTATTTAATTACTAAGCACCCTCAAGGGTATTAGGAGACGTTTCTGGTATTCCAGAGGGTTCTGGAAGCCCAAGGCTCCTTTCCTCCAATCAATACACCTGGACCTAGGCGTATGGGATAAAGGACTTCTCCCTCCTTCTGAATCTTTGGCATCGGATTCTTCACTTCTCATGTTAACCTTGCGATTCTAAGTTGAGGGCTCGCCAGGACAGTTCTAATTTTAAATATTTTATCTGATTGTCTTCATAAGTACTTGCAAGGCCACACGCCCTGAATCTGTTACGGAAAAAAACAAACCTGTAAGTACAATCTTAACTCAGAGCATTTCCAGTCCAGCTGAATCTATATAACTCTTGTCCTTCCCCAGCACCTAGGCAGAGTGGCATTTGAAAGATTTGCTGGAATCCCAGCTAAGAAAAAGTTAGCTTGTGGGTTGGTGTAGGAACAAAGGATGGGAGATCTCCTGTATTTGGAAGCTTGATTCTGAAGCCCTCAAAACTTATGCAAAAAAACCCCACTCTTCTGATGAACAGAGATTCAAACTTGCTTTCATTTTTAAGTTTCAGATGTGGCTGCAAGGCTTCAGCTTTCAGAATTCTCTTTTCCACTAATTCCCTGATAAAAATCCATTTAAGAGGGAATAGAGTTTGTTTCTATAATCAAAGGTGAGAGTTAACTGGCCTCTTCCACCTGGGGCATTGTTTTTCACACTACTGGTCTCAACACACTGTTAGGTCCTGAAATCCATTTAGAAGGTACTAAGTTTTAGCAAAACTTCAAAACTACAGATAGACAGAGAGATACAGATTTAGACAGAGACACAGAATAGAAAAGAAAAAGGAAGAGAACAGAATGTGTCGGGATACATCACACTTGATTTGGATAAATACTGTTTCCTGAAACTTTTTATTCTTGTTTTATTTACTTATATATGTGTGCGTCTTGGGTCACTATGTAAAATGGGTTTTTTTGTTTTTGTTTTTTTTTCCATCCTGTGAGTGCTAAGTCACTTCAGTCTTGTCCAGCTCTGTGAGACCCTGTGGACTGCAGCCCACCAGGCTCCTTTGTCCATAGGCTTCTCCAGGCAAGAATACTGAAGTGGGCTGCCATGCCCTCCTCCAGGGGATCTTCCCGACTCAGGGATCAAACCTGCATCTCTTCTGTCTCCTGCTTTGGTGGGCAGGTTCTTTAACACTTCCCTAGTGGCTCAGTAGTAACAAATCTGCTTGCAGTGCAGACCAAAGCAGGAGACAATTTGATCAGGAGACACGGGTTTGATCCCTGGGTCAGAAAGATCCCCTGGAGAAGGAAATGGCAACCCACTCCAGTGTCCTTGCCTGGGAAATCCCACGGACAGAGGAGCCTGGCAGGCTCTGGTTCACGACCTTGCAAAGGTCAGACAGAACATAACAGCTAAATCATCATCTACCTGGGAAGCCCTTTTTCTCTGATGGTCACTAAAAAAGTTCAAGACCTCCTAGGAGAGGTCACAGAGTTCACACTGAGACTGAAACTGCTAAGGCGGACCCTCGCCCCAAAGTTGGTTCCATAGGGAAGAAAAAAGAGTAGCCAGAGACTGGAGGGGGTGCTGGGGGAGTCGGGGAGGGGCGTGGAGCCCAGCCAAGGGTGTGAGGACAAAGAGTGGAGAAAGGAGGGAGGAAAGGGCCTGAGTAGAAAGATGCCCACTTCCCATCCCCTCCACAACTGCAGGCACAGGGCACTGAGCGCCAGTTGCACACCAGGCACTCTGCCAAATGCCTTAGATGAGGCATCCCTTTCAACTCTCACCACAGCCCTCAAGGAAGATGGGCACTGTTACTGTCCCATTTTACAGGTGGGGAAACTGAGGCCCCGAGGTTAAATAACTTGTCTGTGGTCACACGGCTTGGAATTACAGACAACTTGGTCTACCATTCAGCCACACCTGCTTTTTCAGCTCACTCTCCTGCAGCCACAGTAGGCAGTTCCTCTCTGGCTTAGGGACAGGACTTGATGTGGGCCCAGTACCAGTGATTCATGTAGGCCAGCCAGGGGCCTTGCCCCTGGGTGCAGGGCAGGCAGGGCCAGGAAGCAGGTCTTAGAGCCCAGAGCCAGAGGCTGGTGGCTGCGAGGGTGGCAGCCCTCCCCCAGCTCTGCTCCTGCTTGCAGCAGGCTGCAGCTTTGCCATCGCGGAACACGCGGCTAATTATAACCAAACAATGAGCAATCACAGCCTGCTGGCGGTTTAGTTCTCGTTAGAGGCCTGGTAGGCTTTTCATTAGAACTTCCCCGCTGCCTTAAGGGGAAGGCAGGAGCTCTTGGCTCCGGCTCCCTCCCTCTTTCTGCTCCCTCCTCTTGGAGCCAGGTCGAGCCAAGCTTTCTCAGCTTCTGAGGTGTGCGGGTGGTATTCAGTGCTGCAGGGGTATCTTTGTTCCTGCCTTCAGCGAACTCACCATCCGCCCAGCAGTCTATTGATTGGAATAAAAAGACAGGCCTATTTGAGCCTGGCAGAGAGGAGAGAGGTTTTGGACAGCTTTGTGTCCTTGGTGGCTTCTCTCCCAGGTCCTTTCTTGGGGACAGTGAGAATATATTTCTGCCCTTCAATAACATGGGGCAGAAAAGAGCTTGGTTTATGTACATGATCTCTAGTGGTGCTCATTTCTACAGGATGTCCCATGGAGAGGGACTCTTCCCAAATCTTGGGACGTGTAAACCTGGATCAGCAAGAGAGACCCATATAGTCACTATAGCCCTTGGAACCCAGGAGAACTTCTCAAATGTCTTTTTCTTTTTTCTGGCTGCACCCAAGGGCTTGTGGGATCCTAGTTCCCCGACCTGGGATTGAAGCCAGGCTGTCAGGAAGGAGTCCTAAAGCCTGGAATGCCAAGGAATTCCCTTAAATTCCTATTTTAAGGACTTTGGGAAGGGTACAAAGGAATAGCCTCAGATGGTAGAGAATCTGCCTCCTAGGAAATGTACATTGTGTACTGTCCCCAGCCAAACTTCAAAGTCCTGCAGTCTTATCTTTTGCCTCTTCAGCCCTATTTCGTTCAGTTCACTTCAGTCGCTCAGTCCTGTCCAAATCTTTGCTACCCCACGGACTGAAGCATGCCAGGCCTCCCTATCTATCATCGACTCCCGGAGCCGATGGACTCACGTCAATCATGTCAGTGATGCCATCCAACCATCTCATCCTCTGTTGTCCCCTTCCCCTCCTGCCTTCAATCTTTCCCTGCATTAGGGTCTTTTCCAACGAGTCGGTTCTTTGCATTAGGTGGCCAAAGTATTGGAGTTTCAGCTTCAGCATTCAGTCCTTCCAGTGAATGTTCAGGACTGATTTCCTTTAGGATGGACTGGTTGGATCTCCTTGCAGTCCAAGGGACTCTCAAGAGTCTTCTCCAACACCACAGTTCAAAAGCATCAATTCTTTGGTGCTCAGCTTTCTTTCTAATGCAACGCTCACATCCATACGTGACTACTGGAAAAACCAAAGCTTAGAATAGATGGACCTTTGTTCGCAAAGTAATGTCTCTGCTTTTTAATATACTGTCTAGATTGGTCACAGCTTTTCTTCCAAGGAGGAAGCGTCTTTTAATTTCATGGCTGCAGTCACAATCTGCAGTGATTTTGGAGCCCAGGAAAATAAAGTCTGTCACAGTTTCCCCATCTATTTGCCCTGAAGTAATGGGACCAGATGCCATGATCTTAGTTTTCTGAATGTTGAATTTTAAGCCAACTTTTTCACTCTCCTCTTTCACTTTCATCAAGAAGCTCTTTAGTTTTTCTTCACTTTCTGCCATAAGGGTGGTGTCATCTGCATATCTGAGGTTATTCATATTTCTCCCAGCAATCTTGATTCCAGCTTGTGCTTTATCCAGCCCTGCATTTTGCATGATGTACTCTGCATACAAGTTAAATAAGCAAGGTGACAATATACAGCCTTGATGTACTCCTTTCCCAATTTGGAACCAGTCTGTCGTTCCATGTCCAGTTCTAACTGTTGCTTCTTGACCTGCATACAGATTTCTCAGGAGGCAGGTCAGGTGGTCTGGTATTCCCATCTCTTTAAGAATTTTTCACAGTTTGTTGTGATCCACAAAGTCAAAGGCTTTGGCGTAGTCAATAAAGCAGAAATAGATGTTTTTCTGGAACTCTCTTGCTTTTTCTATGATCCAACGGATGTTGGCAATTTGGTCTCTTGTTCCTCTGCCTTCTCTAAATCCAGCTTGAACATCAGTAAGTTCACGGTTCATGTACTGTTGAAGCCTGGCTTGGAAAATTTTGAGCATTACTTTGCTAGCATGTGAGATGAGTGCAATTGTGCGATAGTTTGAGCATTCTTTGGCATTGCCTTTCTTAGGGATTGGAATGAAAACTGACCTTTCCCAGTCCTCTGGCCACTGCTGAGTTTTCCAAATTTGCTGGCATATTGAGTGTAACACTTTCACAGCATCATCTTTAAGGATTTGAAACAGCTCAACTGGAATTCCATCACCTCCACTAGCTTTGTTTGTAGTGATGCTTCCTAAGGTCTACTTGACTTTGCATTCTAGGACATCGGCTCTAGATGAGTGACCACACCATCGTGATTATCTGGGTCATGAAGATCTTTTTTGTATAGTTCTTCGATGTATTCTTGCCATCTCTTCTTAATATCTTCTGCTTCTGTTAGGTCCATACCATTTCTGTCCTTAATTGTGCCCATCTTTGTGTGAAATATTCCCATGGTATCTCTAATTTTCTTGAAGAAATCTCTAGTCTTTCCCATTCTATTATTTTCCTCAATTTCTTTGCATTGATCACAGAGGAAGTCTTTCTTATCTCTCCTTGCTTTCTTTGGAACTCTGCATTCAGATGGATGTATCCTTCCTTTTCTCCTTTGCCTTTCACATCTCTTCTTTTCTCAGCTATATGTAAGCCTTCCTCAGACAACCATGTTGCCTTTTGGCATTTCTTTTTCTTGGGGATGGTCTTGATTACTGCCTCTTGTACAATGTCATGAACCTCCATCCATAGTTCTTCAGGCACGCTGTCTATCAGATCTAATCCCTTGAATCTATTTCTCACTTCTACTGTATAATCGTAAGGGATTTGATTTAGGTCATACCTGAATGGTTTAGTGGTTCTCTCTACTTTCTTCAATTTAAGTCTGAATTTGGCAATAAGGAGTTCATGATCTGAGCCACAGTCAGCTTCTGGTCTTGTTTTTGCTGACTGTATAGAGCTTCTCCCATCTTTGGCTGCAAAGAATATAATCAATCTGATTTTGGTGTCGACCATCTCATCCGGTGATGTCCATGTGTAGAGTCTTCTCTTGTGTTGTTGGAAGAGGGTGTTTGCTATGACCAGTGCGTTCTCTTGGCAAAACTCTGTTAGCCTTTGACCCACTTCGTTTTGTACTCCAAGGTCAGATTTGCCTGTTACTCACTCTCCCTGATATCTAATTTCCTTTTGGTGTTCTGTGATTCCATATTAGGACTTACTAGAGAAAGCAAGGGGATTCCAGACAAACCATCTGCTTATGCTTCATTGGCTATGCTAAAGCTTTTGACTGTGTGGTTCACAACAAACTGTGGAAAATTCTTAAAGAGATGGGAATACCAGACCACTTTACGTTCCTCCCGAGAAACCTGTATGCAAGTCAAGAAGCAACAGTTAGAACTGGACACGGAACAACAGCATCGTTCCAAATTGGGAAAGGAGTACATCAAGGCTGTGTATTGTCACCCTGCTTATTTATCTTGCATGCAGAGTACATCATGCAAAATGCTGGACTGGATGAAGCACAAGCTGGAATCAAGATTGCCAGGAGAAATATCAATAACCTCAGAAATGCAAATGGCATCACCCTTTTGGCAGAAAGCGAAAAGGAGCTAAAGAGCCTCTTGATGAAAGTGAAAGAGGAGAGTGAAAAAGTTGGCTTAAAACTCAACATTCAAAAAACTAAGATCATGGCATCTGGTCCCATTACTTCATGGCAAATAGATGGGCTAACAATGGAAACAATGAGAGACTTTATTTTCTTGGGCTCCAAAATCACTGCAGATGGTGACTGCAGCCATGAAATTAAAAGACACTTGCTCCTTGGAAGGAAAACTATGACAAACATAGACAGCATATTAAAAATCAGAGACATCACTTTATCGACAAAGGTCCATCTAGTCAAAGCTATGGTTCTAGTGGTCATGTTTGGATGTGAGAGTTGGACTATAAAGAACACTGAGCACTGAAGCATTAATCCTTTTGAACTGTGGCGTTGGAGAAGGCTCTTGAGAGTCCTTTGGACAGCGAGGATGTCAAAGTAGTCAATCCTAAAGGACATCAACTCTGAATATTCATTGGAAGGACTGATGCTGAAGCTGAAACTCCAATACTTTGGCCACCTGATGCAAAGAGCTGAATTATTGAAAAGCCCCTGAGGCTGGGAATGAGGAAGCAGGAGGAGAAGGGGGCAACAGAGGATGAGATGGTTGGATGGCATCACCAACTCAGTGGACGTGAGTTTGAGCACATTCTGGGAGATAGTGAAAGAAAGGGAAACCAGGCGTGCTGTAGTCCATGGGGTCACAAAGAGTTGGACACTACTTAGCGACTGAACAACAATCTGCTGTCAACCCATCACATGAAGGTCTTAGTTGAAAATCTTTCAAGATGGTATCCCTCCAGAAACCATCATCACAAACATGAGTGATACTTGGGTCCTGATCACGGAGGAATCTCTGGTGCCTCCCGAAGCAGAATGCCTGTCCAGAGCAGCAGAATATGGTCCATACTTGTGCGGTGAAAGAGTGAGGATCTGGGAGTGGCATGAAAGGGCATCTGATCTTCATTTTCCAGGTAAAGGTCTAAGACCTAGAGGTAGGGTGACCAGCTGTCTCAGTTTGCCTAGGAATGAGGGATTTCTATAATGTGGGGATTTTCGGATTTAAGATCAGATAAGTCAATCACCCTATAAGGGGCTGTGATGAGTAAACCCATGTGGGCAGAGTGGGAAGGAAAAAAGACTTGGTCACAGTTTGTTTACCAGAAAGATGGGAAACATCTTTCCAGAGGGCTGTGGGAAGGCAATTCTTAAAAGAAGAACTAGATATGGCCAATAAACACATTTAAAACGTTTAAATTTACTGATAATATCAAATACAAACTAAAGCAATTTTCACCTATTTGTCAAAGATTTAAATATATACAGGGGATTCCTGGGCAGTCCAGTGGTTAGGGGGCTTCCCTGGTGGCTCAGACAGTAAAGCATCTGCCTGCAATGCTGGAGACTGGGTTCCATCCCTGGGTGGGGAAGATTCCCTGGAGGAGGGCATGGCTCTGTGCTTTCATTGCCTAGGGTGTGGATTCAATCCCTGATAGGGGAACTAAGATCCTACAAACGGTGTGGCGTGACCCAGCCAAAACACACACACACACACACACACACAGAAGCCAGCACTTGTACAGTGTTGGTCAAAATATAAACTATTTTGATCTTTTTGGAGAGCAATTGGTTAAAAAATGTTTTTAAGATATCCATGCCCTTAGACCATATAATTACATTTCTTAGAATCTGGTCTTAAGGAAATAATTAGAAAGAAGTATGATCAAAGTTTGAGTATATTTGTTCTTGACAGCTTCATAATAAAATCAGGTTAAAGACAACCTAAAATTTCTCCTGGGGAGGCCAAATGAAAAAAAAAACACAAATTCCTTTTGATTTTTAAGCAAAGCAAGTCGACTCTCCTTTTGTTCTGCCCTCCGCGTTCAGATTTTGCCTAAAAGCCTTTATTTTAGATTCAAACAGTTCTTTCCAAAGAGAAATTTGGCCGTTGGCATTTTAAATATGGTTTCCAGCCACTTTGGCTTTCACTGGTCACATAGGCTATGCCAGATCACCAGCTCAGACTATCTCAAGAAGAAGGAGAAGAAAAGAATGGTGGCAGATACTGTTAGACGTGGGGGATTCAGGCAGAGCTGACCAATGGAGCCTCAGGGAGAGTTCACCTAACATCCTCTCTCCTTCAATAGATTGACTCTTTCTCTCATTTAACACCACTCTGAGTCCCTCACTCAGGCCCCTACTAGCTGTGTGCCCATAAGCCAAGTTACTGAACTTCTCTGTGCTTCAGTGGCTTTATCTGTAACAAGGGACCATTAATACTTATATAGTGTTTATTATGAGACAGGCTGTGGTGTAATAAAATTTATTTGATCTTTGTCCTTGGTTCTGGCACAGAACTCCTAAAACTCACAGAATTTCCTGAATGATGATAGTGTCTTTTGTCATCCATAATGAGCTCTTTTTGACCACAACATCTGAGTTTATGCTAATGAGATAATTCAGGGTGAAGACCCTAGATAGTTCAGGATGGAGCTTGGCTGAGAGAAAGAACTAAGAGGCAAGATAAGAGGATGGAATCTTTCAGTCCCATCCTCCAAATTCTGGAGAAAGAGGAGGGCCCAAGATTGTTCAAGATAAAAGCTCTTGAACAGGCTTAAGCAAAGTAAAAACACAGCCCTCAGAATGGGAGAAATTGAAACAGCTGACAAAGAATTAATCTCCAAAATACACAATCAGTTCATGCAGCTCAATACCAGAAAAACAAACAACCCAATCAAAAAGTGGGCAAAAGACTTAAACAGACATTTCTCCAAAGAAGACATCAAATCAGTTCAGTTCAGTTGCTCAGTCGGGTCCAACTCTTTGTGACCCCATGGACTGCAGCACACCAGGCTTCCCTGTCCATCACCAACTCTTGGATCTTGCTCAAACTCATGTCCATCGAGTTGGTGATGTCATCCAACCGTCTCATCCTCTGTCATCCCCTTCTCCTCCTGTCTTCAATCTTTCCCAGCATCAGGGTCTTTTCAGTGAGTCAGTTCTTCAAATCAGGTGGCCAAGAAGACATACAGATGGCTAATAAACACATGAAAAGATGCTCAACATCACTCATTATTAGAGAAATGCAAATCAAAACCACAGTGAGGTACGATCTCACACCAGTCAGAATGGCCATCATCAAAAAGTCTACAAACAATAAATGCTAGAGAGAGTGTAGTGAAAAGGGAACACTTTTACACTGTTGGTGGGAATGCAAACTGGTACAGCCACTATAGAGAACAGTGTGGAGATTGCTTTAAAGACTGGGAATAGAACTGCCATCAGTTCAGTTCAGTTGTTCAGTCGTGTCTGACTCTTTGCAACCCCATGAATTGCAGCACACCAGGCCTCCCTGTCCATCACCAACTCCTGGAATTCACTCAAACTCATGTCCATCCAGCCATCTCATCTTCTGTCATCCCCTTCTCCTCCTGCCCCCAATCCCTCCCAGCATCAGTCTTTTCCAATCAGGCAACTCTTCGCATGAGGTGGCCAAAGTACTGGTTTCAGCTTTAGCATCAGTCCTTCCAATGAACACCCAGGGCTGATCTCCTTTAGAATGGACTGGTTGGATCTCCTTGCAGTCCAAGGAACTCTCAAGAGTCTTCTCCAACACCACAGTTCAAAAGCATCAATTCTTCAGTGCCCAGCTTTCTTCACAGTCCAACTCTCACATCCATACATGACCACTGGAAAAACCATAGCCTTGACTAGATGGGCCTTTGTTGGCAAAGTAATATCTCTGCTTTTGAATACACTGTCTAGGTTGGTCATAACTTTTCTTCCAAGGAGTAAGCGTCTTTTAATTTCATGGCTGCAATCACCATCTACAGTGATTTTGGAGCCCCCCCAAATAAAATCTGTCACTGTTTCCCCATCTCTTTCCCATGAAGTGATGGGACCAGATGCCATGATCTTCGTTTTCTGAATGTTGAGCTTTACGCCAACTTTTTCACTTTCATCAACTGCCTTATGACCCAGCAATTCCACTGCTGGACATACACCCTGAGGAAACCAGAACTGAAAGAGACACATGTACCCCAATGTTCATCACAGCACTATTTACAATAGCCAGGACAGGGAAGCAACCTGGATGTCCATCAGCCAATGAATGGATAAGGAAGCTGTGGTATGTATACACAATGAAATATTACTCAGCTATATAAAGGAACACATTTGAGTCAGTTCTAATGAGGTGGATGAAACTGGAGCCTATTATACAAAGTGAAGTAAGTCAGAAACAGAAAGACAAATACTGTGTATTAATGCATATTATGGAATTTAGGAAGATGGTACCAATGATCCTACATGCAGGGCAGCAAAGGAGACACAGAGGTACAGAGCAGACTTTTGGACTCAGTGGGAGAAGGAGAGGGTGGGATGATTTGAGGGAATAGCACTGAAACATGTACATTACCGTATGTAAAATAGATGCCCAGTGCAAGTTCAATGCATGAAGAAGGGTACGCAAAGCCGGTGCTCTAGGACAACCCAGAGGGATAGGGTGGGGAGAGAGGTGGGAGGGGGGCTCAGGATAGCGGTACACATGTATACCTATGGCCAGTTCATGTTGATATATGGCAAAAACCATCACAATATTGTAATTATTCTCCAGTTAAAACAAATTATTTTAGAAAATACAGATGGTAAGTGTAACAGCATCTAAAAAATTATCATGCATCAGTTCAGCTCAGTTCAGTCACTCAGTCGTGTCCGACTCTTTGCGACCCCATGAATCACATCACACCAGGCCTCCCTGTGCATCACCAACTCCCGGAGTTCACTCAAACTCACATCCATTGAGTCGGTGATGCCATCCAGCCATCTCATCCTCTGTCGTCCCCTTCTCCTCCTGCCCCCAATCCCTCCCAGCATCAGAGTCTTTTCCAATGAGTCAACTCTTCGCATGAGGTGGCCAAAGTACTGGAGTTTCAGCTTTAGCATCATTCTTTCCAAAGAACGACCAGGGCTGATCTCCTTTAGAATGGACTGGTTGGATCTCCTTGCAGTCCAAGGGACACTCAGGAGTCTTCTCCAACACCACAGTTCAAAAGCATCAATTCTTCTGTGCTCAGTTTTCTTCACAGTCCAACTCTCACATCCATACATGACCACTGGAAAAACCATAGCCTTGACTAGACGGACTTTTGTTGGCAAAGTAAATGTCTCTGCTTTTGAATATGCTATCTAGGTTGGTCATAACTTTTCTTCCAAGGAGTAAGCATCTTTTAATTGCATGGCTGCTGTCACCATCTGCAGTGATTTTGGAGCCCCCAAAAATAAAGTCTGCCACTGTTTCCACTGTTTTCCCATCTATTCCCATGAAGTGATGGGACCAGATGCCATGATCTTCATTTTCTGAATGTTGAGCTTTAAGCCAACTTTTTCACTCTCCACTTTCACTTCCATCAGGAGGCTTTTTAGTTCCTCTTCACTTTCTGCCATAAGGGTGGTGTCATCTGCATATCTGAGGTTATTGATATTTCTCCTGGCAATCTTGAATCCAGCTTGTGCTTCTTCCAGTCCAGCGTTTCTCATGATGTACTCTGCGTATAAGTTAAATAAGCAGGGTGACACTATACAGCCTTGACGTACTCCTTTTCCTATTTGGAACCAGTCTGTTGTTCCATGTCCAGTTCTAACTGTTGCTTCCTGACCTGCATGCATATATGTGTACAATGTTTGATACTGTATACATGCACACACAGGTACATGTGTAGAAAAAGTATAGAAGAATACATTTTAAACCATTGGTAATTGTTATTCTAAAAGTTTTAGGAGACCAGAGTGATGGGACCCAGGGTTTTCTTCATATGACATTATTGGAATTTTTTGTCATAATAATATTAAAAGATGGACTTAGAAAAAAAAACCCTCTTGAACAGCAAGATTTGAAAAGCTTCTGATCTGGTGAATAATATATCCATGTGTAGGAAGGGTGGTGCCTCCCAACTCCATGGGACAGGTGCTCCTGCGTCAAGACCCTTCCAGACCTACCCTGTGTACCTCTTCATCCAGCTGTTCGCTCGTATTCTTTACTCAGTAAACGTAAGCAGAGCGTTATCCTTAGTTCTCTGAGTCACCAGCATCTCTACACTCGGCGTCACTCCTGCTCCCTTCATTGTCTGAGATGATCTCGCCAATGCCCTGCATTTCCGCGGATCAACCTCCTCCCACCTGAGTCTCCCGCTTCTGCCATCCTATCCTAGATCTTGTCGCCAGGACCAACTGCACCAAGTCCAGAAATCTTCATTTCAAGCAGCCCTCCCTGGCTGCTACCTCGTATCTGTTCCATTTGCTTCCCACTCCTAGATTTCTTTCCCCCCCTCAGTGACCTCTCTTCCATTCAGTGATTCTCTAGTCCATTCATTCATCCCTCTAGACCATCAGTTCTCTCAGTTCTTGGCTTAGAGTTCCTGGTCCATCACAAAACACATTTGCATATGTCCTCGTCCTTTGTGATGACATTAAAGTGTGTCTGCAAGTTCTTTGACACTTGTGTTAGTCTTCTTGGTCTATCATAACAAAATATCAGAGAGTGGGTGACTTAAATGGAAATTAATTTGTTCACTGTTCTGGAAGCTAGAACTCTAAGATCAAAGTTCTGGCCAATTCAGTTCAAGGGTCTCTTCTTTACTTTCAGAAGCAGGAAGCTCTTTGTCTCTTCTGTTTTTTGTTTTGTTTTGTTTTTTAATCGCTAAGGAAATGTTAAACCCTTTTTCCCTCTGTTAATTTAGTTCTAAATATATTTCTTTAAAAAAAAATTATTTTATATTGGAAAGTAGTTGATTACTGGAGACGGAAAAGCAACCCACTCCAGTATTCTTGCCTGGGAAATCCCATGGGCAAGAGCCGCCTGGTGGGCTATAGGCCGTGGGGTCACAAAAGAGTTGGACATGAATTAGCTACTAAACAACAACACAGTCGGTTAGCAATGCTGTGTTAGTTTCAGATGTACAGCAGTGTGGTTCAGTTATACACATACATATATCTACTCTTTTTCAAATTCTTTTCCTATTTAGGTTATTATAGAGTATCAAGCAGCTGTGTCTCTTAGAAAGACACTAATCCTATCAGATCACAGTCCCATCTTCATGACCTCATACAACCTTAATAACTTCTTTAGAGGCCCCATCTCCAAATAGAGCCATGCTGAGGGTCAGAGCTAAAACATGTAAGTTTGGGGGCAGGGACACAAACATTCCGTTCACAACGACACTCCTCTCTTCAAAAGGTGGAGTCTAATTCCCTTCCCCTTGAACATAGGCTTGACTTGGTGACTTGCTTTTAACAAAGAGAATGTGGCCAAGCATTGCATTGTGACTTGAGTCTAGGTCATAAAACTACAGTTTCTGCTTAGTTCTCCTCCCCCTGGATCGCTAGCTCTGTGAGAAGCCATATGTCACATTTTGAGGATACTTGAACAGCCTGTGTAGAGGCTCACACAAAGAGAAACTGAGTCTTTTGGCCAATAACCACCTCTGGTCTGCCAGTCATGCACGTGGACCATAGTGGAAGCAGATTCTCCAGTTCCGGTCAAGCTTTCAGATGATCAACATCCTGAGAAAATCTTTTTTAAAAAAAGTTAATTAGTTTATTAATTTGGCTGCACTGAGTCTGAGGTGCAGCATTCAAGATCTGGTTGCCAGATCTTGGAACCCAGGCCCCTTGCATTGGGAGCACAGAGTCTTAGCCACTGGACCACCAGGGAAGTCCCCTGATAATATCTTGACTGCAACCTCATGAGAGATCCCAGAACTGCCCAGCTAAGCTCCCTCCAAATTCCAAGTTCTATCTCTTAAAAATAAGAGATAATATCTATTGTTTTAAGCTACTCAGTGTTGGTAATTTTTTTTCAACAGCAATAGATAACTAAACCAGTCAATCCTGAAGGAAATCTATCCTGAATATTCATTGAAAAGACTGAAGCTGAAGCGCCAATACTTTGGCCACCTGATTAGATTCATTAGCAAGACCCTGATGCTGGGAAATATTGAAGGCCGAAGGAGAAGGGGACGACAGAGGACGAGATGGTTGGATGACATCACTGACTCAACGGACATGACTTTGAGCAAGCTCAGGGAGATGGTGAAGGATGGGGAAGCCTGGTGTGCTGCTGTCCATGAGGTTGTAAAGAGTCGGACACGACTGAGCAACTGAACAACAACGACCACCTTGACCTTCTTCCCTTCCAACTTGTGGGCCCAGTGAAGCCCCAACACTGGTTACATCTAACTTCCACCTATCCCACACCTACACTCCAACTGCTGAATGTGGCTGGAGATATGGACGTGACTGTGCCGAAAGGGATCCCTTAAAAATCATGTACTTAAACCTCAAGAGGACCATGTTGTTCCCAGCAACCCTACAGTCTCTCCCTAGGTGAGTCACTCTCCAACTCCTTGTGATAACTGTATTATACTCCTCCCTTCCCAGGCCTTCACGCAACTCTCCTTGCTTCTCACTTTCAACCAGTGATATCATTTTTTCCCCTGCCAAGAAAATAGCAGAAATCAGAAAAAAATAAGTCTTCATCATCCCATCAAAAATACCAGCCTCCAGTATTCAGGCCCTTTGACTCCGCCCCCATCCTCCTATGATGAATGGACCATCCCATGCTTCTATCCGAGGTCAGGCCTTCCTCTGGTGCACCAGATCCTTTCCTTCCTGCTTATTAAAAGGCATCACTCCAGCAATTATCTGCTCCCTCATATGCACTGTCAAATTTTCTCTCTTTAGTGGACCATTTCCATTATGGTATATAATTTTATTTTTTTAAAAAAGAATCTTTAATCCTACTTTCCTCTCCATTTACTTCACCATTTGTCTGCTAACCGTTCACAGCAAAATGTAAAAAAATGATCTGGCCTGTTTCTATTTCCTTACCTCCTGCTCTCTGTCACATACCCCTCAGTGAGGCTTGTGTCCCTACCATGATAGTAAAACCACATTTTTCAAGGTCTCCAGGGACTTCTGGGATTCAGTGGTCAATTTTCTGTTCTCCTTTGACTCATCAGCAACAATTCAAGCCATTTGATCATTCGCTTCATGAAACAGTTTCTCAGTTGCTTCCAAACACCAGAGTTTTCCAATCTTCCTCCTACTTCACCAGCTGCTCCTTTTCCATTTTCCTTCCTGGATTCCCTTTCCCCTCTTTCACAAGCTCTAAAACTGGAGTGCCCCAGGGCCCAGTTCTCCTCTGTCCTCTCCCCTCCTCTCTGTAATGCCCTGCCTTTCTCTTCTCCTCTTAGTCCTTCCTCCTGGATGCTTATCTAGCCCCATGGCTTTAATACCATCCCTGTGCTGCAGACCCCTCATTAATGTTTCTAATCCAGAGCTTCTCCCCAGAGCCCAGTATGAATAAAGGCAACTTCCTCTCTTTTTAGCATATTTCTCTCCACCTCTCTGCAGTTTCACCTTTTTCTCCTGGTATTTGGATAATTCCTACTCAAGGGTGACTGGTAGGATTAAAACATTCAATAGTGTTCAGCAGAGCCTTGCACAGAATTTGGAAATATTCATCAGTTCAGTTCAGTTCAGTCCCTCAGTCATGTCCGACTCTTTGCGACCCCATGAATCGCAGCACGCCAGGCCTCCCTGTCCATCACCAACTCCCGGAGTTCACTCAGATTCACGTTCATCAAGTCAGTGATGCTATCCGTCCATCTCATCCTCTGTCATCCTCTTCTCCTCCTGCCCTCAATCCCTCCCAGCATCAGAGTCTTTTCCAATGAGTCAACTCTTCACATGAGGTGGCCGAAGTACTGGAGTTTCAGCTTTAGCATCATTCCTTCCAAAGAAATCCCAGGACTGATCTCCTTCAGAATGGACTGGTTGGATCTCCTTGCAGTCCAAGGGACTCTCAAGAGTCTTCTCCAACACCACAGTTCAAAAGCATCAATTCTTCGGCGCTCAGTCTTCTTCACAGTCCAACTCTCACATCCATACATGACCACAGGAAAAACCATAGCCTTGACTAGACGGACCATAGTCGGCAAAGTAATGTCTCTGCTTTTGAATATGCTAACTAGGTTGGTCATAACTTTTCTTCTTCATGGCTTACAGTCACCATCTGCAGTGATTTTGGAGCCCCCCAAAATAGAGTCTGACACTGTTTCCACTGTTTTCCCATCTATTTCCCATGAAGTGATGGGACCAGATGCCATGATCTTCATTTTCTGAATGTTGAGCTTTAAGCCAACTTTTTCACTCTCCTCTTTCACTTTCATCAAGAGGCTTTTTAGCTCCTCTTCACTTTCTGCCATAAGGGTGGTGTCATCTGCATATCTGAGGTTCTTGATATTTTTCCCGGCAATCTTATTTCCAGCTTGTGCTTCTTCCAGCCCAGCGTTTCTCATGATGGACTCTGCACAGAAGTTAAATAAGCAGGGTGACACTATACAGCCTTGATGTACTCCTTTTCCTATTTGGAACCAGTCTGTTGTTACATGTCCAGTTCTAACTGTTGCTTCCTGACCTGCATACAGATTTCTCAAGAGGCAGGTCAGGTGGTCTGGTATTCCCATCTCTCTCAGAATTTTCCACAGTTTATTGTGATCCACACAGTCAAAGGCTTTGGCATAGGCAATAAAGCAGAAATAGATGTTTTTCTGGCATTCTCTTACTTTTTCCATGATGCAGCGGATGTTGGCAATTTGATCTCTGGTTCCTCTGCTTTTTCTAAAACCAGCTTGAACATCAAATATAACTAAATGGCTCCTTTCAGGACAATATTTACATTTGGCCTAAAGGCAAAGTTGTAAGTCTTCAGTGATGAAATTTCAGATATGAGCAGATATGATTTCATTCTGATCAGGCCTGGGATGGAAATGGGGGATGTGGGTAGATTTTTCTGGAGTGAGAAGCTTTTCCAGAATAGCTCAGATCATGCTGATTGCTGACTCAGTCTTTCGGTGGCATGTACTGGCTATTTCTCTGTCTTTTTTGGTCTTGTTGGGGTCAGAGTAAGGTAAACTGGCTGCACAGTGCAGCAGAGTCCCACCCTGAATTTTAGTGGTTCCTGTCTCGTTGGGGTTGTCCCGCAGTTAGGTCACAGTAGTGACAACTGGTGTATTCATTGTCACTGAACTTTTCAGAGAGACACTGTTCCTTAGCCACTGACTAAATCCTTAACTTGGCCCAAAATGGTATTAATAGGTGTACCAGACCAAAGGTACAAGTTAGACCTTGACATCTGGCTGAATCACTATTGAAAGTTTTACATGTCAGACCCTCCGTAAAATAAGAGTGTAATCCTCCTTCACCTCTCCAATTCACAGCGATGAGAGTCCATGAGGTGATAAAGCTGTATGACACAGGGGCCCTGAATCAGTCCAGGTCCTGTCACTCCAGGCAATGAGGAGAGCTGGATGAAGGAGCTGTTTACAGGCTACAGAGAAGCAGCAAGGATAAGGAAGACAGGAAAGGTGGTAAGACGCCCAGGGACTGGCAACAACAGGAACTCACTAGCACCTTCAGGCTGCAGGGGAAAGTGGGGAGTAGCAACCAGAGCCCGGGGGAGGAGAGTAGTTGGGAGAGGGCCTAGGGTTGGAGCCTGGGCCATCCATCAATCCAGCAATGGGTGAGCTGGCAGAATAAACATCCCAACCTCTGCCTTCCCATCTCTGGTCAATGGCTCCCACTGGCCAACCCCAACAAGAAACCAGAGGGCAAGGGATGCTCTTGATATAGACCCCACAGGTCAGCCTCCTGGATCTCACATGCTGTGGGGCAACTAAGTCCTTGTGCTACAACTAAAGAGCCTACATGCCTGTCCAAACAAAAGCAAAATACAGGTGGCATGTGTGATGGTTAATTTTATGCGTCAGTTTGATTGGGATAAAGGATGCCCAGATAGCCAGTAAAACATTATTTCTGGATGTGTCTGTGAGGATGTTTCCGGAAGAGATTAGCATTTAGAATCAATAGACTGAGTAAAGAAGATTTGCTTTCACCAGTGTGGGTGGGCATCACCCAATTCAACTAAAAAGTGAAAAAGTGGAGAGGCGAATTCCCCCTCTCTTTTTGAACTGGGACGTCCACCTTCTCCTGCCCTTGGACATAGTAACTCCTGGTTCTTTGGCCTTTGGACTCCAAGACTCATCCAGTGGCTCCTCAGATTCTTCAGCCTTGAGACTTGAACAGAATTATACCACCAGCTAGTTTTCCTGGTTTTTAAGCTTGCAGATGGCAGATCGTGTGAATTCTTGGCTTCCACAACCAAGTAAGCCAATTCCTATAATGAAACTCCTATCTGTATCTAATCTGTTTACCTATCTATATAAATCCTATGGGTTCTGTTTCTCTGAAATACATAGTATTAGAATAACCTATGTGTATTAACACATGAGACTGTAAATCTGTTTCTCCAACAATGCTTATGAGACAGGGACAGATTTATTCAAGTGTATGTGTATTTTAAGGAGCATTTTAATGAGCATTTTAAGGCGAGTTCTGCCTCAACTTTGATAGAGATCTTCTGAGATGTAGAACTGGGAGAATGAGTGGGAAGAGAACCTGGAGAACAAGGAACAAGACCAGACACAAGAGGCTAAATCACCTTTCATGATAAAGAACTCAGAAAGAAGGCAGATATTTGGGTGATGGAGAGGGCATGGGAGCTTTTGACATGCAAAAGTCCCTTGAGTAGCTATGGATGGGAGCGAACTGGGGAGGAGTAAATGGGGCTTTAGAAAAACTTAACTGAGCGTTTATATCTCTTCAAGAGATATAAATAACTAATTGGATTTTTTTTTTTTTTTAATGACTCTCAGGGACTTCCCTGGTGATCCAGTGGTGAAGAATCCTCCTTAGAATGCAGGAGATGTTGGTTCGATCCCTGGTCTGGAAATGAAGGTTCCACATGCCTCAGGGCAACTAAGCTCTCACAGCAACGAAGACCCAGATCAGCCAAAAAAATAAAAGATAAAAGACTTTCAATTGCTGAGCAATGTTTCTTTATATGAGCCCCAAACATATCCAGAGCCACATGGAACATGTAGTTTTATTGGAGTTACAAAAGACCTTTTGGATGGTTCTGGCAATTGAGAACTGGCTGAAAACCACTGCACACACCACACTCTTGATCCTCTGTGGTGCAGCACACAAGCCTGGAAACTTCTGAGAACTCAGCTTCGTTCCAAGCTGTCATACCTTACCCAGGTCACTGTGTAAGGGAAGGGATGACCATTTTTCTCTCTTTGGACAGAGGTCAGAGAGGATAAACAGGTTGCTGATGATCATCCAAGGCTTCTAAGGAGGAAGGAGGTATATCCCAGCTCTCTGAACACCTGTGTGACCTGAATCCCCCTCAACTGCCTGAGTGCAGATTCTGTTGCTTTTCCTTTTTAGAAAGTGAAAATCCGGGGCTTCCACGGTGGTTCCATGGTAAAGAATCTGCCTTCCAATACAAGAGACACAGTTTCGATCCCTGAGCCGCGACTGCTGAGCCCGCATGCTGCAGCTACTGGAGCCTGGGCGCCCTAGAGCCCCTGCCCCGCGATGAGCAACGCCGCCACACTGAGAAGCCTGAGCACCGCAACTAGAGAGCGGCCCGCTCAGCAACCAAGAGGCAGCACAGCCAAAACTCAATCGATCAGTAAAGACATTCTTAAAGAAGAAAGTGGAAATCCACCTCCTCTTTCCTTCCTGAGAAGGCTTTGTCCAGGACCTTTGTGGGCCAAGACCAGAGCCTGAGCATTTATAAAATCATTTCTTTTGAGTCCTTAACTCCTTTCTTGGAAGCAGTTTAAACTGCAAAGGAGGCTAAGCCCAGGGACATGTTAGTCTGAGCACCAAGGTGAGCCTCTACACCATGTTCTGAATTTCCCAGCCAGGCGACACTCCAATGACAGAGGCTCCGATCAGGATCAGCTGTTTCCCAACATGAAGTGAGATGTGGGGAGCTACTGACTGAGGGGTTCTGTAAAGAAACCTCCACTTTCATTCACGGGAACGATCAAAAAAAAGCAGCTCACTGTCTCTTCTGAGAATGCATGAACAGCTTTGGTTGCTGCTGGAGACCATGTTGCAACCTTGAAGGCTAGAAGTCTTGGGATGAATTTGCACCATGCAGGAAGGTGGAGAGACAAAAAAAGACACAGCACAGAGCTGATGAATCAGACCTTGTATAAAGCCTGCTCACCTGGGACTTTTTTTTTTAACTGTCATGGGACCAGAAGGTTCTTTTCGTTGTTTAAGTCAGTTTGAGCTGTATCTTCTGGTATTGCAGTAAAGGTCATCCACCCTGCAGATACCTAACAGCAGCTCAGACTTTGCATTGCAGGCTCAGGCAAGGGGAGGCCCAGTCTGGTCTGAGAAGATCCTGTCTTGACATAGATGATGTATCAGTGCATCACTGGGTTTTAACCCTCTTTCTTGGGGAGAGAGGGAAGGTCAGGCAAGTTCGTCTTGCACCCTGGGGCAAGGGGGTGACATGTTAGTCAAGCTTGAATGTGACCGTCTGGGAGCTCAGAGGTCAGATCCAGGTGGGCCAGATGCTCTTTATCTGGGCTTCCTGGACTCCTAGGAAAGGTGCCAGAAAGCCCATGAAACCCTGAAACTGTGTGGGAAACGTGTGTGTACATTTTCACCAGGTTTTCCAAAGGGAAGTGTCACTGCGCTATGTTTAAATGGTATAAAGCCCTCTAACGCCCCCTGCCTGGGTTTCCGCTTGTTGTAAAGCAGGAGTGACCGCTTCCATTCCTTCTTCCTCTCTAGAAGGGATCATAGATGATAGATAAACCTATTAGAGAGAAATTTCAAGCAACATTGTCGGTGACTATGCCAAGAGGTTGAGAGAGGAGAGCAGGGGGCAAGTCCTGAAGAGAGAAAGTCCCTCTGGAGGTAAAGACAGCCATGCGTTTAGGTGAAGGAGAGCAATGAAGATCATTCTGCCCTCTCTGTAGGAAAGCCATGGACACGGATACACGCACCCACGCGTGCTGCATGCCTTGTAGGAATGGGCTAGCACTGGCAACGTCTGATGACTTTCAGCGGTTATTTCCACAACACTCGCCTCCACCAGACCGTGGGAGCCAGTTCTCACGTGTCTCCCCCGGGGCTGAGAGAGTGCAACGCCTGGGGTGGTGCTGCAACCCCAGTTCAGTTGTTCTGGTTCCTCTCCTGGGGCTCTTTCCTTTAGCAGCTGTCCCTACCTTTCTGGCACCAAGCACTGGTTTCATGGAAGACAATTTTTCCACAGATGGGGGAGGGGAGTGGTTTGGGGATGATTCAAGTGCATTACATTAATTACACACTTCACTTCTGTTATTATTACATCGGCTCCACCCCAGGTCATCAGGCATTGGGTCCTGGAGGTTGGGGACGCTGCTCTATCACGGTGGTTTCTAAACCTGACCGATCAGCAGCAGCACCTGGACGTTTCCTACACAGTCTCAGGCTCTGCTCCAGCTCTAGAAGCTCTGACTCAGTATGAATGGGCAGGGCCTTGGGTATCTGCATTTTTGGAAGCATCGCAGGTGAATCTGGACATGAGTCTGTGCAAACTCCAGAAGAGAGTGAAGGACAGGGAAGCCTGGTGTGCTGCAGCCCATGGGTAGCAAAGAGCTGGACATGACAGCGACTGCCCAACAACAGGTGAATCGGAACACTCTTCGGGTTTGGGACAAATTGCTCTCTGTTGAGAGCGCTGTGTGTGTGCATGCGTGCATGTGTGTGCAACCGTGTGTCCTCACACAGGCAAGCCTTGCAAGTGTGTTCATGTCTTGGATGCCTCTCGTCTCCTCTTAAAAGAAAAACCCTTTGGTGGGGGCTTCCCTGGTGGCTCAGTGGTAAAGAATCTGCCTGCATTGCAGGAGCCACAGGAAACATGGGTTGGATCCCTGGGTGGGGAAGATCCCCTGGAGGAGGGCATGGCAACCCACTCTACTATTCTTGCCTGGAGAATCCCATGGACAGAGGAGCCTGGCGGAGCCTATCGTCCATGGGGTCGCAAAGCTGGACACAGCTGAAGCGACTTAGCATGCATGCACGCACCCTTTGGTCATCCTTCCTGATGTCTCATGGTTCTTTGGCTAGCCCCTCATCATATGGCAGCTTAGTCCCTATCAGGGGTTGGTACATAGTCACAGTAGACTCTTAGGGATGGATAATCACTCAAGTTCAAAAGCGGTAAATCCGTAACGGTGGTATTTCAGGCTTTCAGATGGGCAAATGGATGTAGGAGACGTTTTAGGGAGGAGAGATGTCTCATCACACTATGTGGCGGTGTGTTCGCCACGATAGCTCTCTAGCACAGAACTCCCACGTGGATATCATAGGCTTGCAGGTATACAGTATAAACAGAATACCAACAAAACTCGCAGAATAAAAAGCAAACACATACAACAAGCAGGTGGACTTTTGGAGCATGCAACCTCTTTTAGGGAGAAAATTATGAAGGCATTTTCAGTGTTGTGTTTCGTTGCAAGGCATCCTCTTGAAGCTGGGAGAGCGGCATCCGGAAACACGAGTTTGTCATGGAAACGCTGACAGGGCTTCAGCAGAAGGATGCTCACAGGTGCAGCCTGGAATGGCACAGTCCTTCGTGGCTTGTTTACAAGCCTGCACACTGAATGAATTCTCTGTTCCTCTTGGCCACTGGAAAGTCAGCTGGCCTTTGGGGATCTGGGGGCTTCTCACCAGAAAAGTGGTTGTGTCTCTCTTGGTGGTCATTTTCAGACATCCAGAGAGGGAAACAGAAGGGGTCTTAGATCAGTTTCACATCTGGGAGAAGGGTTCCTGGAGGGAGTAGAGAAAGAAGGGAAGGAAGGAGGAGAGGGAACCGTACTGATTCTAAGTGTTCAGCACTTCTGGAAGCTTACACCATAGTCTTCATGTCTTTAACACTATCAGCTGCAATCCAGTCATAATAAAAGGTTACTTCCACATTACAGGGAAGGAAACAGGCGGGCAGCATCCAGAGTGGGAGCTGACACCTGCATCCCGGGGGAGACTAGGTGGCCGGGTGATGTAGAATTAGGAAGCTGATGACCCTGAACCCACCACTTGGGTTGATGCCAAAAGCTCTGGAGCAGAGAATACAGGCCTTCCCTCGTCAAGCAGAAGGAAATTCCTCCAACCTTGGGCCTGTCAAGGGGTAGGTGACTGACCAGAGATGCTGCGCTGTGGGCACTGGGTTCCTGAAGGTACCGGCTCTCTATTCTTTTAGGCTGAAGTCCTGGCAGGAGCCACAGACTGCCATCAGCTGCTTTAGGGAGCCAGTGGAAGAGGCCTGAGAGGCTGGGGTGGGGGTTGGGAAAGGACAAAGGTGGCTTCGGCCTGGGAGAAGTTCCCATTTGGTGGTGAAAACGTCATCTCTTAGGGGAATATGACCAGAGCTCTGCCCACGCATCCGAGGAGGGTAGAGGGAAGAAGGCACAGTCCATGCCTTCCAGGGGCTCACAGTCTGGAGAGAGAAGGCCTCCTAGCCCTCTCCTGTGCACCTGCCTGGCCTAAAGCAACCACCTACAGCCCTTTCGATCCGCGCTGCCTGCTCCCTGGGGGCCTGCACCCCTGGCCCGGCCCAGTGGGTCTGCTAGGAGGCTGGTTTGCTGTTAGGGCTGCGCCCACCTTTCCTTCCTCGCCAGGGAAGCCTTGGGAGCTTGGGAGGTATTCCAGGGCTGGCTCTGACACGAATTCGCTGCTCGGTGCGCCAGGCGATCAGAGAGAGCTGAGTTCTCTCTCTTTTCCCTCGGAGGTGTTGATAGTAACAGCAGAGACGAGCTGCCAACTTGGCAGCGGAGCAGAGCGGCAGAGCGGCTGTGCACTGCGGCAGGAGGGGGCGGGGAGCGCGAGCCAGCGGAGGGCTGGGCCAGAGCGAAGGTTTGCTTATCCTGAGATCTAGAGGGTCCCCGCTCCAGGCTGGCGGCCAGCGCCTTGCACGAGGAGGGGGAGACTGCGGAGGAAGGTGGAGGCCCCAGGGGAGGGCTGGGCGCGGGTGTGCGAGGCTCCCAGGTCCGGGGACTGCCGGAGTGTGAGGGAGGGACTTTCTGGCTGGGCCTGAAGCCACCAACCAGCCTAGCCCCCAGAGGCAGGACAGAGATCCACCTTTGTTCCCGCTGTGGTTGAAGAGGTTTCCAAACAGGAATGGACTCGAGGTGGGGAGCTGGGGAGCTGGTACCCCTGCTGTCAATCAGACGGACCTGGGGCAAGTCACTGGACTTCTTTGAGCCTCAGGGATGAATATCTACTTCAGAGCTTTGTGTCGGCTCCAACACGGCAGTAATAGCAATAACTTATCTACTGCTGACTCCATGACAGACACTGTTTGAAGAGCTGTATGTGTATGAATGCACTTAATCTTCCAATGACTTCATTAGGTGGGTGCTATTATTACTCCCATTTAATTAATGAAGTAACTGAGGCCCAGAGAGGTTAAGTGACTTGCTCAAGATCACAAGAGCTGGTAGCAAAGCGGGGTTTGAACCCACTCTTGTGCCCTTTAGACCATGTTCCCAGCCCTCACACGAACTGCCTTCACATTGCAACAGAGTTGGCCGTGCCAGGCCTGGCTCAGAGCAAGTGTTTCACGGTTGTGAGCTCTTACCACGACACCCCCAGAGCAGCTCCAGACGGGGGACCCAGGCTCCGACATCGTCCCAGGGATGCAATCGGGCCCTAAGGTGGTCTTCCCTTCCATCCTTGGCCCGCATGACCTTGCTTATCCTAGGAGGGAAGATTCCTGCTTTGGCCTGAGAGAGGCTGGCCTTCCCTCTCCCCTCCTCCTGCCTGCCGGCTGCCTGCCTGCCGGAGGCAGAGCGGAGCAGAACAGCGGAATTCTCAGCTTCCTCGTTACCCTCAGTTTGCAAAGAAAACATAGTCTGCTGTGTCTGCTGCCAGCTCCTCTCTGGTGACAGCCACAACCCATTTGCTCAACGCCAGCCCAGGCTGTGCTGTGAGGAGAGCTGGCAGCTGGGCCCTAGTCTCCTGCAGGAGACCCAGGCCAGTCACTGCAAGGCGGGGCCTCAGGGCCTGGTGAAAGGAGGAGGCCTGGGCCAAATGACTTCTTGAGACCTTTATGGCTCTAAGAGCTATGCCTGAAGGTGGTTGTGCTGCTGTGTGACCTCCTCCTAGGGTAGGTAGTCTATCTCATAAACACATTCCCTACACTTGACTCAGGGGGAGCGTCATTAATGCCCCCTTGCAAATTAATAACCAGCTTTCCAAGACCACCAAGCTCTGCTACCGGCCACCCTTGCCTCTTAGGAGATATGGGGAATGAATCCTTTGCCACTTTCTGGGAGGCCAGATGAGCCTCCAGTCAGCTGTGAGGTGGTCAAGCTAGAGCCAGGAGCCTGGAATACTGCCTACCTCTGAGGCCTGAGTTCCCCCTACCCCCATCCCCACCCCCCTGGATGATTAAGTCCGAGGTATCATGGCGTGAAAGAACCTCAGAGCAGATGTCTCAGAACAACGCTGTCCTGCTTAGGTGTGTTCCGGGAAGCATGGTGGGTACACTGGCTACAGATTCGCCTCCTAATCGTTTCCTTCACGTAATGACTACTGACCAGGTGGGGTTGGGAAGCTGGGGGTGCAATTCCACCTTGGATAACTCAGGAGGAGGTGAAATCATCCACATTTTATACTTAGAACAGAGAAAGCAGGGATGTGATTTCTTCTTGTCGGAAACCTTTAATTAAAGGAATGTTCAGTCCCCAGGGATCTGCTGGAGCATAATGGCCAAATACTAGGAACAGAGAGGCTGTCACAACCCTACAACTCCCTTCTCTGAGTTAACTACCCCAGCAGCTCGTAGGCCTCCTTAGGTGTGGGAATGTTCTCTGCTCGGGCTAGGGAGGGTGAGGGGAGACCGAGGTGGCCAAGCAGAGGAGAGGTCTTGAGGTGTTGCAAGGCCCACCCAGAAGGCAGTCACCCATCGTCATACATGGGTGACCACTGTGTTGGTCTCTGGGGTCTGAAAGAATGAACTTGCTTTATTGGAGACTTGCGTTTTCCTAGGAGAAGAGCCTCTGTTCTAATAGAAGTCAGAGAAAGGGCTGCCTTGCAGTCAAACTGCTGACATGTTATCTGTTCTGTAAAGTTACAAAGGTCTCTATCCGTTGCTCCCAGAGATGCATTTTCTCTGTCTGACCCTGAGGGGCTCATTTACAGTGGATGACAAGGAGTCTGATGGGTGGATATAGAGGGGAGACTGCAGGGGAGTGGGGAGCCCTTCTCCTGCTGCTGATTCCATTTGATGAGAAGCAGTAGTCAGACGAAAGACTCGGAGTCAGAAGAGGTGAGAAGCAAAGAGCTGGAGCTGAAAGAGGAGAGTTGACTGGGGGTGAAGGAGGGAAGGTAGTGGCCCCAGGGACTGGGAGGAAGGAGCTGGCCAGGAGAGGCAGTGGGGCAGCTGGCAGAGGGCACAGGCCCGGCCTAGACCTTCTTGGATGGGGCACCTGGCAGGCCAGCCTGGAGGCAGGGGGATGCCCAAGATGACCTATAAGGGTCCCTTCCCTCTGGCAGCCTCTGTTGAAATCCAGAAGTGGGTCGAGGGTCAATTTTCCTGAAGGAGCCCTGAGCTGGAGGCGGGATGTGTTGACTCTTTATTTATTGATGAGGCTATCGATTTGAATGCAGCTTTTCCACAGGCTCCCAAGGTAGCTGGAGCTGGGAGAAGAAACCTCTTACCAGTTAGCCTCCTTTGCCCTTGAGATGCCAAGCACTCAGATAGGTGGCCCCCACCCTCCCCTCCTTCCCCCTGCTTTCCTCACCCCTTCGGCCCTTCACCTGGGCATTGGGGGCTCCAGACAACCCCTCTAGTTTCTTCTTTTTCTGAAGTCTGGCTGTTCTGGGTTCCTTCCTGGGTTTAGCATGCACTCGGGCACCCCACATTCTAACAGCATGGCGTTGCTTCATTCAACTACACATTACATTTCCAAGCTAGAAAAGACCTCTGAGATCCTCCCAGCAAAGATCTTTTGCTTTACTGAGAAGGAACAGAGGCCAAGGGGAAGCAATTTCCCCAAAGTTGCACAGAGATACATCCAGGACAAGAATGAGGCCGGGCCTCTAGATTCTCCAGGTGAGGAGCCTTTGAGCTGTGCCGCGTTGCCTCGCAGTCTGGCCCCTCAGCCCATGCGTGGGGGTGCACCTGAGCTGGGACTCGCTCTCTGAGACTCTTGGTCCCCCACCCCTGGCCCCGTTTACAGTCTCCCAGCAGGGCTACTCCTAAGTTTGCATTGTACTTGATGAAATCTTTGCTCTCAGTCTGCCCCTCTGGAAAATAGGATTGAAAGGGTTCTGTATATCCGCAGGGGAAAAGAGAGGCTGGTGATAATAACTGGGAGGCCGCTCAGCCTCACCCGACCTCAAGCGCCCTGCCTTCCCTCCTCCCCTCAGTTGGCCCCCTCCATGCAGCCTCTTCCAGCTTCTGTGCCCCAGCACCAGCCTTCACGTGGGGCAGAGACGCGTGTATCTACTCATTCTTGAAAAGAAGATGGCTCTTCTCCCTTGGCTTTGACTCCAGAGCTCAGTTTGCCAGAGAGGCAGAAACAGGCCTTTCTAGGTAGGTAGAATCAGGAGACAGGCCAAAACTGCATCAAGCCCCATGGGCTGGCTCTATCTTTGAAGACCCTTAAGTTTGGCCCAACTGAACATGGCTTTAAAGATGAGGCCCATTGCATGAGGCTGGGTGAGCACTGTCTTCTTAATGTTGTTGATGTCATTGTACTTCTCCCAAGGTCGATTTTTGGCATTCAGTGTTCCAAGGTTTAACCCTAACCTGATTTTCTGGCCTTATTTCTTCTTTCTTCCCTTCTCACAGGCTGCACCCAAAAGGAATTCCATACAAGCACCACATTTTCTCCCTATGTCCCAATTGTTCTAGAATGCCTGCTCTACACATGTGGAAAACCCATGACCTAAGTCACTCTCCCTGATTCTAGCAACTGACATCAATTGAGCTCTATTAGGTGCTGGACCTTGCATTTTATCTTCATTCTAACCTCAAATTTCTCCCCATTTCTCCACAACTTGGGGCTTCCCCAGTGTCTCAGTGGAGGCTGCCTGCAACGCAGGATAGGCAAATTCAGCCCCTGGGTCGGGAAGACCCCCTGGAGGAGTGCATGGCAACCCACCCCAGTATTCTTGCCTGGAGAATCCCATGGACAGAGGAGCCTGTTGGGCTACAGTCCACAGGGTCGCAAAAGAGTCAAGACGCAACTGAAGTGACTCAGCACGCATGCACTCACTATAATCTCCAAGGTCTATATTTTCAGTCACTACACTTGATTACCTCTCAAGAAACAGTGACCGTTTCCAAAATTATCTTTCTCTTCACTAGGATTTTATCTGCATTTTCCTTTTCTCGCATCACTTTTTGAATTTTGACTGTAACTACTTAGATCATATGCTTTCACTTCCTCACTAGACTGTGAGTCTTCAAAAGCACGACCTGGGTCACATTTGGTGTGTCCCCAGCACAGGCCCAGTGCTAGCACATGGCAGGGGGCCATTAAATCTGTTTCGGATGAAAGAATGTATACTCGACCGAATGAATCTGAATGGTAGTGAGGGCTAATGTGTCTGCCCATGGTGGAGTAGGGAGTTGAAGTCACTTTTCTGAAGGTCCCAGCATCACGTTTCCTTTTTAAAGGCACCATGGGAATTGAAGGGGATGGAAGCGTTTCATAGCTGAGTGAGGACAGTAGCGCAAACCCCGGCATGCCTGTAATTACAGAGCCTCTTGGAGCCACTGCTGCTGGGAGCATGCTGGGGAATGTGTTTTCAGTTCTCCAGGTTGGGAACTGCAGGTATTACCTATTGCTTTGTGTGAGCTGACATGGCAGTGAAAGGAAAAGAGAGGAGAGGATAATAAATCCTAGGAGCGACGGCTTTGCCAGGGGCAGGGTCTGCCCTGACAGCAGAGGCCTCCAGCATGCATCCTACCTTCAAGGCCCACTTGGTAGGGCTGAGAGGACTCTAGCCACCCTTTCTGTGTCAGACTCCGGAGATCAGGGACTCCATATGGAACAGCCCACGGCAAGGTGGTCTCTAGCTAGATTAAGGGCAGGGTCAATCCACTGGGAGACCTTCTAAGATTAGGAGGAGTAACTGGAGGCTCTTGGGTGCAAGGCACTGGGCAGAGAATCATCTACAAAGTGTGTGTGCTTGTGTGTGCCTGTGTGTTCGTGCTTGCCTGAGTGTGTCAGGAGAAGCGAGGGAACCCAAAATGTGACTTGAGCTTCTTTCTGGTCCCCCAAGGTTGGGGAACCACCAGGGCACAGTTCCTGCCAGGTTCCATTCAAAACTCAGCTTTTCTGACAGAATCACAGACTTAGAGAACAAACTAATGGTTACAGGGGTGGGGGAAGGTTGAGGGGAAGGGACACTTAGGGAATTTGGGATGGACATGTGCACACTGCTATATTTAAAATGGATAGCCAACAAGGACCTACTGCACAGCACAGGGCACTCTGCTCAGTGTTATGTGGCAGCCTGGCTGGGAGGGGAGTTTGGGGGAGAATGGATACATGTATATGTACGGCTGAGTCCCTTTGCTGTCCACCTGAAACTATCACAACACTGTTAATCAGCTATACCCCAACACAAAACAAAAAAATAAAAAGAAAGATTCAGCTTTTCTGGTCCAAGTTTAGAACAAGCAGGTCAGGCCACTGGGCCCTGGCTTGGGAGAACTGTTTCCAGCTCTGTCTTCACGTAAACCCACTTGTGTCTTCAGTTCTGGGTGCCCACCTCCCCACACCGCACCCCCCCATCTCCTTCATCTCTTGACCCTTGAAAGAAAATCTCTACAGAGAGGCTCACGCTTCATGAGCAACAGGTACGTGAATTCTCTTGGTGCAGGGTAAACAGACACCCTTCTCCTCTTCTCCCTCTATTCCTCCCCCATCCACACCTCCAAATCCCACCCAGGAGGAAGCTCATCTCTGAGAGAATTCTCAGCATAACTCGTTCTGAAAATGCTGGAGACGTGCCAGGGAGCTTTCCTGGAAGGAGAGTCACTGCTGTTGCCCTTGGGAAGGGGCACAGGATAGTGGTGGCCTGGGTCTCCACACAGTGGGCCTGTGCAGGCCCTGTGTCCCATCTCCCAAACTGGGAGTCTACGGTCACCGGCTGATGAGGCTTAGAATTATATAGTCAGGCCCTACCCTGACACTTTGTTTATCTGGCTCTGAGGTGAGTCATTCATTGATCCTGCACGCGTTTGTTGACTACTGACCACGTGGCCAGCTCTAGGTGCTGTGGTGAGGCACGGGGGGTGGGGAGGGGGTACCACAGTGAACACAAGGTTCTGATCGATCTGGTAAAAGACACAGTAAGTGGGCACAGTCATTTGTGGGTGAGGTGGGGTGAGGTCAGGGTAGAGAGGTGAAGGGAACTCTGAGAAGCAGGGGACCTGGGGAGGCCTCCCAGGAAGAGATGCATCTAAGCTGAGGTGGGAAAGAGATGAGTTGGAGCGTGAAGCCACTCTAGAGGGGAGAGAGTGTCCCAGACACAGGGAACAGCATGTGTGGAGGCCCAGAGGCTAGAGAGCACTTGTCACATTTCAGGAACTGAAAGGCAGGCAAGGGGAAGGCAAAGGGTGAAGGACGAGGCTGGAGGGAGAGGCAGAAGCTGGGCCACGGAGGACTGGAAAGCCACATGGAGTGGATGAAACTTTAGCCTAAAGACAATTGATAAGCCACTGAAAGGTTTTTCAGGTGTGTGACATGTCCAGATTTGTGTTTTGGAAGGATACTTTTTGCTTTGGTGTAGAGCAGCGCTATTTGATAGCTATATGATGAGAGCCATAAATGTAATTTAAAATTTTCTAGTAAAAATGTAAAAGGAAACAGATGAAATTAATTTTAAATAATATATTTTATCTACTCTAATATATCAAAGCCATTATCATTTATCATATAATCAGTAGAGAAACCTTAATATTTTACATTTTTTAATTAAACCTTTGAAATCCAGTGTGCCTTTTGCACCTACAGAGCATCTCCATTTGGACTAGCCACCTTTTGAGTACTGAGTAGTAACCACGTGCTTGTTGGCCACCATGCAGCCGTGTAGATGTGGACAGTGCATTTGAGAGGAGCAAGAACAGTGAAGTTGTTGCAGATGACCAAGGGGGAGGATGCTGGCTTGGGGATAGAGACAAAGGGAGAGATTTCAGAGATGTGACTCCCAGGTTGTTATACCAGGCTTGGAAATATCCCAGGCTCTGGACTCCTTTTATCTGAAAGAGAAATAAACTATCTTGTTTGGGCCATATTACTTGGGGTTTTCCCTCTACTCATGGCTGGAGCTAATTTTAATGAAAATAACTAAACGGAGATGCCCAATGGACAGATCTAATGGGTCTAAATAAGCAGAGTGACCTGAGAAATCTACATAGCAACTTGGGAGTTCCCAATCCATATTTGGTCCTTGAAGCCATGGTAACCTATGAGATCTCCAAGGCAGAATGGTCTTGTGAAATGAAGAAAAGTTCTAGAACAGAACTTTGAGGAACACCAGCACTTAGGATGGGCAGAGGAAGAGGAGCCTGCTGAGGAGACTGGAAAGGAGCCACCAGACAGGTAGGAAGAAAATCAGGGAAGAGCTGCTCCATGGCAGCATAGGGAGGAGAGAGTCCCCAGGACTGGGTGACCAACACAGGTAAAGACCGCTGTCTCTGCTTGCCTCTCCAGGTGAGGAAGGCATCAGAGAGCCCAAATAAACCAACCTAGATTTCTGTTGCGGTCTCCAGCTTCAATAAAGGCTGGTCATGTCATCCTTCAGCTCGATGCCCTTCAGTGGGCTCCACGCAGCTTAAAGACACAGTTCTAGTTTCTGGAGCACATCCTTTGTTGTTGTTGCTGTTTAGTTGCTAAGTTGTGTCCGACTCTTTCTCAACTCCATGGACTGTGGCCCACTAGACTCCTCTGTCCATGGGATTTCATGGCAAGAATACTGGAATGGGTTGTCATTTCCTGATCCAGGGATTGAAGCTGTCTCCTGCACTGGCAGGAGGATTTTTTTTTTTAATCTCTGAGCGACCAGGGAAGCCCAGCACATCCTTCAGGCTCCTCCAAAGTCTGGCCCTAGCTTTCCTGTCCAGCCTGTCTTTTCCCCAGCACACTATGTCTAGGCCAGCCCTGGCTTCCTACCACTCCCTGCCTTGGCATATGTGCTTCTCTCGACTGAAGAATCTTCCTTTCTTCCCTCCCCCTACAAATCCTGTCATGCTTCAGGACTTCCCTTAAATGCCAGCGCTTCTGTTCCCTGACTCTTCTAGACTGGTTAATTGCTCTCCTCCAACCCCAGGCCCCTGTGAGGATTCTCATCACTCTCAATCACAGCCCTCATGGTAGTCTGCTGCTGCTGCTGCTAGGTCGCTTCAGTCGTGTCCGACTCTGTGCGACCCCATAGTCGGCAGCCCATGAGGCTCCCCCACCCCGGGATTCTCCAGGCAAGAACACTGGAGTGGGTTGCCATTTCCTTCTCCAATGCATGAAAGTGAAAAGTGAAAGTGAAGTCACTCAGTCGTGTCCAACTCTTAGCAACCCCATGGACTGTGTCCCACCAGGCTCCTCTGCCCATGGGATTTTCCAGGCAAGAGTGCTGGAGCGGGGTGCCATAGTCTAGTTTATGCTAAAGTTGGCTGTGTCCATGTGTGCCCCCTCAACTAGACAGTGAGGTTGGACAGCCTGAGGCTGCTTCTGGCTTCTCATCCCTGTGCCTTTTGATGCTTTCCATGGAGCTCATAACAGGTGTTTAAAAAATGCTTATGGATTTAATGGAACTGTTGTCCCTGACACAGCCCCCAAACAACAATGCAGTCTCTGTCTTCTCTGTCATGTTACTCCGGGGAGGATGAGGGGGACACTAAAATGGACAGCATCCTGATTTAAGAAGGAAATAGACAAGGAGTTGAGTTTGAATCTAGCCATTCAAAGGAAGGGTCCCGGTCTGAGTTTATGCTGACCTAAGCAGTTTGTGTCATCTGGGTGCTTAAGAATCACCTTATTAACAGAAAGGCAATAGAAAAAAATTAGTGAAATTAAAAGTTGGTTCTTTGGAACTTCCCTGGTGGCCCAGTGGCTAGGACTCTAAGCTCCTAATGCAAGGGACCTGGGTTTGATCCCTGGTCAGGGAACTAGATCCCACGTTACAAGTAGGAGTTTGCATACCACAACTGGAAGTGTGCATGCTGCAAATAAAGATTCTGAGTGCCGCAACTAAGGCACAGCTAACTAAGTAAATAAATAGTTTTAAAAAGTTGGTTCTTTGAAAAGATGAACAAAATTGACAAATCTTTAGCTAGACTGACCAAGAAAAAAAAAAGACTCACATTACCAAAACCAGGAATGAAAAAACAGACCTTAGAGAAATAAAAATGATTATACAGGAACAGTATGAATAAGCTTAGGCTAAATTAGATAATATATATAAGCAGACAAATTCTCTGAAAGATACAAACTATCAAAACCGCTTCAAGAAGTAGATAATCTGAACAGACCTAAAAGAAGTAAAGGGATTGTATTAGTATTCTCAAGTGTTAGTCAGTCATGTCTGACTCTCCGTGCCTGCACAGACTGTAGCCCACCAGACTCCTCTGTCCATGGAATTCTCCAAGCAAGGATATTGGAATGGGTTGCCAATTCCTTCTCCAGGGGATCTTCCCGACACAGGGATCGAACCCTGGTGTCCTGTGTTGCAGGCACAATCTTTACCATCTGAAGCACCAGGGAAGCCCTCAAAACCTTGCAGTATTTTTAAAACCTTCCACAAGGAAAAGTCCAGGCTTAGATGGCTTCACTGGTAAATTCTACCAAATGTTTAATTAATGACAATCCTTCACACTCTTCCAAAAAACAGAATAGGAAGGAACACTTCCAACTCATTCCAGGAGTCTAGTATTATTCAGATATCAAAACCAGACAACAATCAGTATCATGAATATAGATACAAAAATCCTCAACAAAATACTAGCAAAATGAAGCCAGCAACATAGGAAAAGGGTTACACCTTATGACCACATGGGATTTATCCTAGGAATGCAATATTGGTTTACTATTTGAAAATCAATGTAATACACCATATTAATACATTAAAGGAACCAAATCATATGATCATCTCAACAGATCCAAAACAAGTATTTGAAAAAACTCAATACCATTTCATGATAAAAATACTCAAAAAACCTAGGGATAGAAGCAAACTTCCTTAACTTGACAGCATCTAGAAAAACTCCACATCTAACATTAGACTTAAGGGTGAAAGATGAAAGTTTTCCCCCTGAGGTCAGGAACAAGTGAAGGATGTCTGCCTTCACCAATTCTATTCAACACTACACTGAAAGGTCTAGCTAGGAACTTTGGCAAGAAAAAGGAACAAAAGTCACTCAGGTTGGACAGAAAGAAGTAATGCTATGTCTATTCATAGATGATATGACCTTGTATACAGAAAACTCTAAAGAAAATACACGCACACAAACTTTTAAGGATTCATGAATGAGACCAGCAAGGTTGCAGAATACAAAATATAATAAATGAAAACCAGTTGTATTTCTATACACTAGCAATGAACCACCGGAACATGAAGTTAAGAAAAAATTTGATTTACAACATTAAAAAGAGTGAAATAGTTAGGAATATATTTATGAAAATAAGTATAAGATATATACATTGAAAATTATAACACATTATTGAAAGAATTAAAGAAGACCTAATAAATGGAAAGAAATACTGTGTTCATGGACCAGAAAACTTAATATTGTTAAGGTAGCAATACTCCCCAAATTGATCTATGATACAACACAATCTCTATCAAAATCCCAGCTGTTTTTTTTTTTTTTAACAGAAATTGGTAATCTGGTCCTAAGAGTCTTATGGAAATGAAAGGGACCTAGATTAAACAAAGAAATCTTGAAAAAGATGAGCAAAGTTGGAAGACTTACACGTCCAGATTTCACAAGTTCCTACTAAGCTACAGTAATGAAGACGGTACTGGCATAAGGATCTGCAGACCAATGGAAAGGAAATGACAGTCCAGAAATAAGCTCTTTTATTTATGGTCAACTGATCCTTGACCATTTAGTGATGAAAGAATAGTCTCTTCCATTAAAGATGTGGGGCAATTAGACAGCCACATGCATAACAGTGTAGTTAGACCCTATCTCACGCGATACACAAAAATTAACTCAAAATGGATCATTCTAAAACTCTCAGAAGGAAACACAGGACACATCTTTGTGATCTTGGGTTAGGCAATGATTTCTTGGGTGTGACATTGCAAGCACAAGGGACAAAAGTAAAAATAGGTAAATTGGTCTTCATCAAAATTAAACACAATAGTGCTTCAAAGGTCACTATCAAGAACGTGAAAATACAGTTCAGAGAATGGGAGAACATATTTGTGAGCCATGTCTCTCTGTAAGATGAGAACTCCTGAAACTCAACAACAACAAAAAAACCCAACAAATTTTAAAAAATGAGCAAAGGATCTGAATAGACATTTCTTCAAAGAAAATACACATTGCAAATAAACACATGAAAAGATGCTCAACATCATTAGTTACCAAGGAAATACAAATGAAAAACCACAATGATACCACCACACTAGGCCAGCTCTAATAACAAAGACAGATAATAAAAGGTGTTGATGAAGATGTAGAGAAATCACAATTCTTCACACCGTGCTTGTAGGAATATAAAATGGTGCGGCTTTAAAAAACAGTCTGACCATTTCTCAAAAAGTGAAGCATAGAGAGTTACCACGTGTGCTGTGTGCGAAGATGCTTCAGTTGTGTCTGACTCTTTGTGATCCTAAGGGCTGTAGCCCACCATGTGGTCTCCTCCACCCATGGGCTTCTCCAGCACGAATACTGGGATGAGTATGTGCCCTCCTTCAGGGCATCTCCTGACCCAGGTATTCAATCCACATCTCTTATGTGTCTTGTATTGGTAGATGGGTTGTGCCACCTGGGAAGCCCCATAAAACCCAGCTTTTCTGTAGAAAAGTATATATCCAAGAGATTTGAAAATATGTATCAATACAAAACTTATACATGAATGTTTACAGAGGCATTATCCATAGTAACTAAAGAGTGGAGAATAACCCAAATGTTCACCAACTGATGAATGGATAAACAAAATATAGTATGATCATACAATGAGGTTTTAACCAGCCATAAAAGGAATGAAGTAGAGTCATGCTATACCATGGATGTATCTTGAAAACACTATACAAAGTGAAATAAGACAGTTACAAAAGGCCATAACCATATATTTCATGATTCTGTTTATATGAAACATCATTATCAAAAGTTTATATGAAATGTCCAGGCAAATCCACACAGATGGGAAGTAAATTAGTAGGGATTGGGAGAAAAAGGAGGCAGGATTGTCAGTGAGTATGGGGTTTCTCTTTGGGGCGGTGAAAATTCTCTAAAATTAGATGGTGGCAATGGTTGTATAGCTCTATGAATAAAATAAAACCCACCAAATTGTACAATTTTAAAAGGTGAATTTTATGGTATATGAACTATAAAATGTTTGTGTATATATATATATATATACACATATACACACACACACACACACACATATATATACATATACATTACTGTGTTGAAATGTAAGGTAGGCCTCCATTTCCTGGTGAGAAGGTTAAATTTTTTTCCAACTGGAATATGCCATAATATGCCTGACAAGACAAGATTTTCTTCTTCAAAACTGTCCTCAGAAAGAAAGACAAAGTTGTACAGGTCTCATGTTTTAGAGCTCCTCTCACCATTTCCCACCTCACTCTAAGGGATTTAGGGTGAGAAAGCACAATGTATGTTTTTGTAACAGTGGGGATGAGGATCCCTCTCATAAATAACATTGGTTCCCATTCTTTTTCAAAAATTCATTTAATTAAAAATTTTTTAAAAATTGGCTATACTGGATCTCTGTTACAGTATGGCATGTGGGATTTTAGTTTCCCAGCCAGGGATTGAACTGCTGTCCGCTACACTGGAAGGCAGATTCTTAACCACTGGACCACCAGGGAAGTCCCCACTAGCTCCCACTCTTGAGGCTCTTCATGGTTTCTGCTCACCCAGTACCCACTCTCTTGGCTCTTGTAAATGCACGTAGATTTTCCTCTCAGCTATCCCCCCATCCATCTCAGAAGGTCTGTCAGGCTGCTGTTTATGTCCATGGTCAAAAGGTGGACTTATGCATCTACCCAATCAGATGCCCTTCTTTGGGAACTTGGATCAAGACTGGGGTGACTCAAAGAAAAACCTGGTGATTTGCCACAGCTGGTCTGCCCTGAGGAGACAGTTCCATGGCTCCAGGTCCCTGGAGTCAGGGGAGGTATTCAGGTCCTGCTGTTTTCTTCAGCTGTTTCTTGCACCCAAGAACCCTAACGTGGTCTTTTGGATATTCAATAGCCGACACATTCCATACCATTGTCTTAGTTCTTCCACAGCAGGGGCAGGATTCTTTAGGACTGTCCAGACAATGAAGGAAAAATTGGTGGTTTCCTTATGATTTATTTCCTAAATAAAGGAAACCACCACTTCCACTGGAGCATCTTTTTCTTGGTTCCTTCTTGGTGACCATCTGCTTTAATATTTTAATTGAAGCTCTAAACATTAATTGACTCTTAGCTATATTAAGTTGCTTTGTTAGTTGAGGGAATAAAAGGCAAACAAAATCATATCCCACCTTTGGTGGGTGGTGTGAGTGTAAAGAAATGCTTTTTGAATTCAGACTCCATGGATAGACAGAAAGAACAGGAAAGAAGCATTTAAACTTAACCTGAGGTAGAGGCTCTTAGCCTGAGAAATTTCTTCCATCCACAGGGAAGATGCCCCCTGGCATAGGGCATTTAACGAAGAGAATCAGACTTTGGGGCTGACAGGGACCTTACAGAAATGATCTGACTAGAGCCAAGTTGGGCTTAAGATTTCGTCTTTGACTCCCAGTCCAGGGCTCACCTCTTCAGTTCCCAGTCATGTGGCTGACCTTGGCTGGCTCCTCTAAGTTTCAGGGGACTGGGGAGGCTCAGGGGCAATATTTTGGACTTGGCAAATGGTTGCCTAGGGAAGTATGTCTTGCAAGGCCACCCAAGAAACCAGCAAATTCCAGTAGTTCTAGTTGGACTGTTGTCCTTAGGTTTTCCCAGTGGGGACTTGGCAGAAGGAACTGGGACCAGAGTTTGCTCGGCAATATGGTAGGTGTTTTTGTTCCCACCCTTCTTCTCCATCCTCCTGGAGTCCTTGAAGCAGGTCAATAGCAAAAGGGCTTGGTGAAATGACCTCTGTCACTGCCATGGTCTCTTCTCTGTAGGTGACCCAGTCAGCTGGAGAGAGAGAACCTTGATGGCCTTTACCTTACAGTATAAGGATATCATGCAAATACCCAGAGAATGTGAGAAGGAAATCAATTCAGAAACCAGGCTTGGAGTTTCCCCAGGGCTGACAATGACTTACCTCAGCTTGCAACTTGCACTGGGCAGTAAGGGCCCAGTGTAAATAGCATGCATTACTGATTCTAAGGAAAGAGACAGAAGAGCCCGGACAAGGTGCTCTGGGCGGAGAAGAGATGAAATGTGCCCTTCCAAGCTGTATTTTTCAGTCGTTAATGGGCATGATCAGCTTGGCTAATACCTATGCAGAGAATTTCCCGTGTTCTAAGAACTGTGTCAGGTTCTGCAGCGTATATATATAAGCACATGTAAAGAAGAAGCGATCCCTGTGTGCAAGGAACTACAGACAAACATAAGACACAGAAGTTTAATGAAATGGGGTTGGTGATAAGCCCTGGATGTTACTGAAACACAGAGGAGGGGTATGCTTCCCACCAGGGATCCGGGGAAGTCTTCCTAGGGACAAAGGCCCGAGAAAGAAAGCCACAAGCCTCACAGGCAAGAGAACCCCATGAACAGAGGCGTGGAATCTGGGTGTAGGGGAAGCCACAGGCAACAGCTGACAGTGTTACTAGAGCCCGAGGAGGGAGATGAGAAGTGTGGGGAGATAAGGCAGAGAGGCTGGGGCTCATTTTTTGGGGGTGGGGAACGAAGGGAGAGGAGGGAAGTTAAGTTATGGGAAAGAACAGGGTCTTTTTTTCTGAGCAGGGAAGAGGGAAGTACCTGGGAGATTCACATTTTAGATAGGTCCCTGCCACTGCCATGTGGATTTGGGGAGGAAGAGTCAAGAATGGGGGCAGGGAACCTACTGAAAGTGATGACGAGTGCCAGCTGCAGGGTGCACACAATGAGCGAGGCACTCCTGATGAAGGGGACATGGACTGGAGAAATGGCCAGGAGGTGAGTGGCGATGGAGGTAGAGATGCGGTGGGGCAATCAGGCGGGCTCGCAGGTTTCTGAGGTGGTTGATGGGGCCAGGAACTGAGGGAAGAAACCCAGGAAAGGGAAATACGTCTGGAAGAGAGATGTTGATGATGGCTAACATTATTAAACACTTATGCGGACCAGGCATTGTGCCAAGAGTTTTTCACGCATCTTCTAACTCTATAAAGTAGGTATTATTATTCTTGATTTATAGATGAGGAAAATGAAACTTTGGGATGTTAAATGGGTCGGCTAGATCTGCACAGCTGGTTGTGTGGTGGAAAGAGTTTTAAATCCAGGCATTCTGGCTCCAGGGCCAATGCTCTTAATGACCAGGCAGGATATATGTGTATGCGAAGAGTCCAAAGAGCCGGTGGGGCACCCACAGTGGAAGTCTGGAATTTAGGGAGGCCATCAAGACTCAGATCATGGTGTAAACTACTTAAGTTGACCACAGTCCCCCGGGGAATTCTTAAGTTAAAGAAATAGCCAGTGGGTAAGGGGCTCACAGATATGAGAAAAACATACGTCCCAGATGATCTTTAAATCTGAAGACATGGCTCTGTTATCCCGGCAACAGAAAACTGGACAATCATGAACCTGCAGTAGTATCAAATAGAAGTGTCCACCAAGTTAAGCAGAAACATTAATTATAATAGTACTATGCTGTACAATAATTATCCTAAACAGTAAGCATTTTACACAAATAGTAGTAATTAGCGGAGCACAAGTTTCCAAAACTGTGTCCTGTGGAATAGTTCCTGGAGATGTTAATTTAAAAAGTCTGGATAAAGAAGGTCTTTGGAGTCAGATAAGCTTAGGAAATGCTGGTATAATTGAAATAGGGCACCCAATGCCTAGTTTATAGTTTTATCTTTTCTCTGTCAGGATAGAGGAAAAGCTAAAAGTGTAGGCACTGGGAACAGGCAGCCTGGGGTTAAATACTACCTCTGACCAGCTAGGTAATTTGGGGCAAGTAACTAATTTCTCTGAGGTTTTCCTCCTGACTATATATGCCCCACCCCCCATTCATTCACACTGAGGCTGACATCAGAATACCCTTGGTGTGAGGGGCTACCACAGGTCTTGCCTGTTTCTTTGAAATCTGATTGAGATTGAAGATGATACAGCAGGCTGCAAAAGGGGGAGTGAAAGGGGATGATTTTCCGCGTTCCCCCTGACTCATAATGAACACTAAATTATGATCCTCCAAAGAGCAGCCGGGGGCCAGAAAAAGTCCAACTTCCTGACCATGGTTTGGGGCAATGAAGGGAAATTGATAGGAATGAATGCAAGCTTCTTAATCACACTGTGTGGCCCAAATGCTTGGCTCCCAATAAAGATACTTTGTTTTCCCTGATAGCTCAGCGGTAAAGAATCCGCCTGACAATGTAGCAGACTCGGTTCAATCCCTGGGTTGGGAAGATCCCTTGGAGAAGGAAATGGCAACTCACTGCAATATTCTTGCCTGGGAAATCCCACGGACAGAGGAGCCTGACTGGCTACAGTCCACGGGGTTAAAAGAGTCAGAAACCACTTACGGCCTAAATAACAACAAAAGACCTTCACCAACCCTTTTAAGCAGACATTTCCTTTGCGAAGCAGGTGGACGGGAAAAGAGCAGCTGTTTCTCGCTCTCCTTTGGCGGTGGGCAGGTGGCCTGGAGGCATGCATTCTCCCAGTGTGCAGAGGTATTTTTACACACCTATCCACAAACACCAGGGGGACTGCTGCCTACAAGCCTCACTTTTCAGCCTAGAGGCCAGGTCTGGGCCTGAACCGTGGTGGTATGGCAAGGGCTTCCCCCTTCTCTGTTCCTTGTTTAAAAGATGAGGAATATGGATGGGGTGAATTTTAAGAGTCCTGGCAGTCCTGACGTACTTTGGTCTGTACGTCTAGAAGGTTCTATTCACTTTCCCTCTGGTCCTATCTAACCAGACGGTTAGGGCGGACTGACCAAAAATGGCTTACTTTCATCTCTTTTCATTGGCCTGTGTACCGAAGACAAACCTCCCCTCTCACAATTGTGAGTAGGGTTTGCCTCCGTAGCTTTCGAAGCTAAACAGCAGCTGGGGTCCCAGCTGGCAGGTTAGGTCCCGAGGCGTTAAGACTCTGGAACAAAGACAGAGCGGGAGGGAAGGGGCCTTCCCAGAAAGTGCGGGGGGGCGAGCCCTGGGGCTGTTTATGGCTTTACCTCTCCCTAGCGCTGGCTGTCCTCTCCTTCCCACAGTTTTGGGGGGAGGGAAGGAGTCCTGTTTTCCTTAAAGCTGATGACTTCACCTCCTTCCCTTCCTCTTTCAAAGGTTAGGGTCTCTACCCCTTTCCCATCTGCTCCCAACGTTTGAAATCTCCATCCCACTGTTTCCTTTTATTCTTCTTAGGATTGGGGTCTTGACGCCCCTCCCTCTATTTCCCTCACTTTGAACCTTGCCTCTTTACTCCTTTTTAGGCCTGGCCTCTCCAGCCCCGGGTAGAGGGGTCTGCATACTTCTTTTTTCTCTTCTGAAGGCCACGTCTCCCTCCCCCAACTCTTTCCCGCTCCCCTTCCCCACCCCCTCCCTCCGCCCCGAGGCATTGTGGGAGGAAACAAGATGTGGGGCGAGAGCGGCGCGGGGAGAAGCCCGCAGTGCGGGGCCGGGCGGGCCCAGCCAATGGGGAGCGCGGACGGCGGCGCGCGCGGCGGGGGGGCGGGGGCGGGGCGCTATTTCAGTGGGGATCGCGCGTCGGCAGAGCAGCGGCAGAGCGGAGCGGAGCGGAGCTGCGAGGCGCCAACGCGGAGCAGGCGGGTCGGCGGGCGCGAGGCGGAGCGCGGGCGGCCGGGAAAGCTCTAGGGCGGACGGCGGCGGCGCGAGCGCTCGGTCCGGGCCTGCGGGAGCCGGAGACCGCGGCGGCGGCGGCGGCTGCTGCCGGAGGAGCCGAAGGGACACCGCCCTGCCCGCGCTCTGCCTCAGGCCATCGCTGCTCCCCCGGGGCCCCGCGAGAACTCGCCTCTGTGAAGGTGAGCGGTGGGTGGGGGCGCCCCGGGGCGGTGGCCCGACTCGCTAGGTTCGGCCGCGAGGCCCGCTTCGGCGTGACGCCTCCGGCGCCTCTCCGGCCCAGGGTTGCGCCACCCCGTTACCCTCGCGATCTCGGGGCGCGGCCGGGGCCACCGGCTGCCGATGTGCGGCCTCCAGCCCCCCGGGATCTTCCTGCGCGCACGGAGGCCCTGGGGTCGGGGCCGAGGGAAAGCGGCGGAGCGGGCTCGGGCGTGACGCGGCTCCTCCCGCCGCCACCCTCTGGGGCGTCCTTCCTGCAGCGAGGACGCCCCGTCACTCCGGCGCTGCTCCAGGCCTGGCGGGGGAGGGCGGCCGGCCGGCCGGCCGGCCGGGTGGAGGTGGCGGGGAGGATGCTTTCTCATCGCCCAGGTGCCGGCCTTCGGGACTGCAGTCCTCTGGAGGATGGGGTAGTGGAGGGAGACGGCCCCGTGGGGTTCCGAAGGGAGGAAATATAAGCGTAGTGCGTGTTGGGGGCTGGGGAGGGCGGGTCGTGTCGTTCGAAAGCTTGGCCTTTTTGTCGCAAGGCTGGGAATAGAGGAGGGGGAGCTGTCCTGGAGTGCCCTCTTTGCTTTTCAGAGAAGCCCCTGGCTCGTGACTGAGGTAGCTGGCCTGGGGCCCTCGGTCATCCTTCAGTGTGGAGGCCCAGGTCCCTAGCTCCCCCCCCCCTCGGGGGGAGGGGCTACGTTGGCCCCTCCCTTCCCTTTTTCTCCCTGGCACCTTGGACAGGGGAGGCTGGGGCTAGGCCTCACCTCTCTGACGCCTGGGGGGCCAGGGGTAAAAGAATCGTGGCATTGTAGTCACAAGACCAACATTATGTAACTGCAGGCTCTCCTGGAGGGTAAGGTAGCTTTTAATCACTGTGACAAAGTTGTTCCTTTGGACTTTTGAGGATGAGGCAGTGGAGCAGCTTAGCTTGCTGGGAAAAGGGATGCTGATTTCATACTTTAACCGGGCCGCACTCCCACCCTTGGATTTGTAAACAGTGCCCCCTTCTGAGTGGTAACCTGGGATAGGCCACCAGGTGACACTAGTTTTCGTCACACTTAATGAGCCTTAGAATATTCTGTGTTGCTGTTGTACCTTTGCTCAAACCCATTGAAGGTGCCACATTTATTTCAACCATTTTTTAAAAAAGATGCTGATTTGCCTCAGGTCATAATGGCTAGGCCTTGAACTGGATTCTCCTGACCTCTTCAGCCCCAGGTAGTACTCACAGACTCCTCTCCAGGCTCTTGATTTTTTCTCTCAGGAGCGTGGGAGCAGAGGGCGCTGGGACACTAACCCATTGCTCTGCCACTTGCTGAAGTGGAACCAGCCCTGCTTAATTTGCCAGTGCGAGACAGAGGTGCCCTGGATGCACTAAAGGGCTGCCTGGTTAGCAGCAGGCATGTATGCATCCTTTGCATCTGGTGCAGGCTGAAGTAGTCGTGAATTCTGCTTCCCTTTCTGCCCATCCAACCCACAGGTTAGTGTAGACTCAGATCAAGGTGGCCTGGAATGATACCAGGGATCTCTCCTTGAGCAGACAGGTTCCTGTGTAGCTTTGTATCAGATAGGGCTGAAACAGCAGCATCTTTTGCCCACTGGGCTGATCGCAGAGTGGTGCTTTGGGGAATAATACCTGGGAGGGGGGATATAGATTTTTGCTGCAGGGACTGTGGTCAAGGACAGAGGACAGGATTTTGCAGCTCATCTCTGTTCCTGCCAGGCACCTCACATGCCATAGACTGCTAGGCAGGCCCTTGCTCCCCGACTTGTAATTCTTGTTATCCTAAGGAGGGACCATGCAAGGTCTGCCCTGGAACTTTGGTTGCTATAGGGTGAATGCAGTGGCTTAGATGGCAGGGTTATGAAGCAGTGCAGTTAAAATAATAATTCTTCACCTTTTGTTGTCTCTGTCACCATTGCGCATTGGTAGCCTAGGACTTAGCAGTCGTCTTATGTGAAGGGCTAGATAATAAATATTTTAGGCATTACAAGCCATATCATCTCTTGTAACTGTGCAACTCTGCCATTGTAGAGTGTTTCTATAAAGCTGTTTAAAGCAGGTGGTGGGCTGAATCTGGTTAATGGGACAGACCACTGTGTAGACTGCCCTTGTTTGCAGTGTTCTCATATAACCTCATTTTAATTCTTATAGCAACTCCTGATAGAGAGCTATCCTCATTGCTAAAATGGAAGTAATCAAATGCAGAAAGGCTGAGTGACTTGTTCAAGGACCAGACCTAATTCATCTTCCTACTGTGATGCCAATGATATAATAATGGTTATTAAATCAAGGGCTTATTATGTTCAGGTGTTATATCACCTGGTTTGCCCTCAGGTTAACTCAAGTCCCCATTTTAAGATGATAAACAGAGCACAAAGGTTAAGTAACTTGCCCAAGGATACAACTGGTAGCTGGTATATTGTAGTATTTTGGCTGTTGATGCTGTTCAGAATACTAGAAATAAATTTAGAGTTGGAAAAGCCTCATTTTAAATACAAAAACTGACGACTTAATGTCTTTTTAACTATTTACCTTGTGTTTCCCAGACCTGGCAACCTCATCTCTGCTGAAATCTTAGGATCTCCCTCTTACAATGCTTCATGTCTGTATTTTCTGTTGCTCTTACCTTTTGTGCTGCTGTCTCCCACACCCAGCTGTTCCTGTTCATTGCCCGGAGCACGGGCTTGCAGCCTCACCTCTCTGCTTCTTCTGCAGTGTCACCATGTCTGACCGGAAGGCAGTGATCAAGAATGCAGACATGTCTGAGGACATGCAACAAGATGCCGTCGACTGTGCCACGCAGGCTATGGAGAAGTACAACATAGAGAAGGACATTGCTGCCTATATCAAGAAGGTGTGCTGGGAGGACTGTGGCTGGTGGTCGGGGTAGGGATGGATAGCTCACCTGCGCCCCAAGGAGGGCTGGAGCAGGGGACATAGGAAAGTAGGTGTAGTCCATGCAGACAGAACCCTGAGAACTTGAGAAGCAGGTAAATTGGGGAATGAATCTTATTTACTAGAGATTCACATTAAGAGTTCTTCACTGTGCTGGGGTGTGTGTGTGTTTACAGATAATTACATGACTGCAGAACAACAGGGCGTAAAACTAAAGGATTAAATATAACTGTTCCAATTCAGAACTATTCAAAATGAAGATCAGGGATGTTTGAATGGATAAGATAAGATCATAAATTTTGGGGGAGCTGCATCATTTAAAATGGGATAGCCCTATAGTCTCATTATGTAGGAGATTTCCTTTTCCTCTCTTTAAAAGGACCCCTGGTGGTCCATTGGTTAGGACTCAGTGCAGTCACTGGTGTGGCCTGGGTTCAATCCCTGGTCAAGGAACTAAGATCCCACAGTCGACTTGTGTGCCCCTGCCCTGCATAAAACAATGGACTCGTGTACTAATTACCTTCTCCCTACCTTCTTAAGGAAAGGGTGTGCTTGAATATGTATATATATATATATATATATATATTTTTTTTAATAGATGAGCATTATTGGGGCAGTAGATTTAATCCTTGAAAAATTTCTGAATGAAAGGGTGAATAGATATAGTTAACATATATATAGTGAGGAAGCAGCTGAGCTAGAGGTGAGAGGTGGTACTCAGGGTCCCTAATTTCCAGTCAGGGTCCATGTGCATTGGTGGCATAGTCCCAGTCTGATATTCTCAGCTCTAGTATCCCAAGGATGCCTAAGAGCCATGGCATTATGGTCCATACAGGTGGTATAGTGTCCTTGGGTTTACAGAGCTCTTTGCTGTCTTTGTGTGGTATGAGAAGTGGAAACTGGAGTCTTGAGAGACTTTTTCTGTGTGTGTAGCCAAGGGATGCAGAGCCAGCCAGGCTGCTAGGGGTGCTGGTTCCTCGTTGAGTGATGCCTTTTCTGTTCTTTTCAGGGAGAAAGTGTAGAATCATGGACTCTGAGGAGAATCCTTAGGTTATCTTCAGTCCTGCTTTCTTGTTCTGCTTATGGGGAAGCAACTGTGGGTCTCATGTCACAGTCTTCGGTCAGGAATAGCGCTCTGTGTGGTGGCCCGTGCCCTCTCCACTGTTGGCCAATGCCTTCTGGAGCCATGTGGTGTGGGGGCCGTGAGAAAACTAAACAAGTTGGTGGTTGAGCTCCTGGCAGACAGAGGTCCAGGGCTGGCAGCGCTGCTGAGCCTGTGGTGGAGGGCTGCTCTCCTTTCATGGTTGTGGCAGGGTGCATCTAGAACTGAGCCATCTGTTTTCTGCTGGGTTCACAGGGTGGCAGGGCCTGTCTGATTAGGTCCTGAGGATTTCCTCGCTGGCTTTTGATGTTGAACTTCAATCCCTGAGAGAAGTGAGGGAATTGCCTCAATCTCATGACTGGGCCCTTGTCCTGTGCTTACAGCCCACACAGTGCCTGGGACGCTGGAGTGCCTTTAAAGTTGGCTTAGACAGAATTGCTTCCTGTTCGGTCCCCATTTTGCTCTAGTGACTTGGTTTTTGGCATTTGGAAATGCTAGTTTAGTAGTGTGACATGTGAGTGGCAAGTCAGAGAGACTTGCTTTTCTCTTTTACTCAATGCTGTGTGACATCACTGGAGTGGTTCTTAATTCTGTTGGTTTTTCTGATTCCCTTGCTGAAGAATCGCGGGGTGGGCTTTTGAGTAGGTAGCTAGAGAGACAAGAGATGTTAGAGGTGTAAAGTTCAAGAGAGAAATAATGGAGCCTTTGTGGTATTATATTATTAACGAAGGAGTGTTCTAGCCAACCTTAGAACCTGAGCTCCTGAAGTTCAGAGAACTGAAGCCATAGACTGGGGGTGGGGTGGGGATGACAGCTAAACCAATCAGACTCTTATTCTGATTTCTCATCTCCAGCTGTCCTAATTGCCTTTCTTCTCCTTTTTTTTCTTCTTTTAGGAATTTGACAAGAAATATAACCCTACCTGGCACTGTATCGTGGGCCGAAATTTTGGCAGCTACGTTACACATGAGACAAAGCACTTCATCTATTTTTACTTGGGTCAAGTTGCAATCCTCCTCTTCAAGTCAGGCTAGGTGGCCACAGTGAAGGTGTCAGTGGCGGCGGCAGCAATGGCAAGCAGGCAGCGTTGCTGGGACTGTTTTGCACTGGGGCCAGCATCAGGATGTCCTCTCCAATGGCTGTGCTACTGCATGGACTGTATACTCGATTTCATGTGTATGTCGCAGTAAACAAAACCAAACTTCTTTCTGTTTAGTTGCCTGGGGAAGAAGGCTGCTTTATGTTTATTTTTCAAGACTTAAATTTTTTTTTTGGTTGTATTGCACTAGGAAATCTCTCCCACTCCTCCCTTTTCTCTTTCTCTCCCTATACAAATAAAAAGCCCTCAACAAAGCCTGTAAGACTAGGAGGGCTGGGGAAAAGAAATAGGTTTCTGGAGGTGGAACTAAAACTGCAGGTGCCTCCTCCTGGTGGTGGATGCTGCTTTAGGAGGGCCAGGAAGGCTGCGGGAGGGACAGTGTTAGGATTGACAAGGAGAGAGGGATAGGATGGAGGGTAGGGGGATTGATCTAGTACCAGGGAGAATATTCCACTGAACTGTGATTCCACGGCTTGGGGCAGGGGGTGGGGCTGGATTCTTTAAGAGGCCCTGAGACGTATTTGTCTGTGGCGTGTGGGAGTGGGGAGCAGACTTGTCTTGCTGTCTTTGTCAGAAGAGTTTCTAAGTAAGGGCTGTGTCTTCGTGGATTACCTTCTTTTATTCTTCCTGCCAGAGCTCGTGCTTGGAGGGTGTTGAGGGTAGGATTAGCTCAGTTTTTTTTGTTTGTTTTGTTTTCGTTCTTCCCTCCTGTCTGCTCCCTGCTTAGCCCTTGGTTTTCTCATTCCTCTGGAGTTCTCTTAGAGCAGCCCCTGTTAGTTGGCTGGCAAGGGAATTTCTGATGACTAGTTCTTAGTTAGGTCTTAGCAATCAAACCAAATCAATGTTTCCCTTGATTTTCCTCTGTGTATATGTGTGTGAATGTGTGTATGTATCTTGGTTTGGGGTAGAGGGGAGGGAGGGGCAGGGCTGTGGAATCTCTCCGGTATATGGGTAGATAAGTGGACCTATGTGAACCTCTGGGGCATCTGTTTTGGGGGGTGAGTATGGGTATCACCCCCCTCAGCCATCTGGCCTAGACACTGCTTGCCCTATGGCCATCTGCTCCCAGGTGGGCTTTAGGAGGATAGCCCAGGAAGAGGTGGCCATGCTACCATCCGTTTTGGAGCCTAGTCTCAGTGGTGAGGGAAAGTGACTTTGGGAATGGTGGCAGCCTCTTGTGGGAGGCAGGATGGAAGTGATAAAGGGCTGTTGAGGGGCTTTGGGGGAACTTCAGAGGAGGTCAGTCTTGCAGTGGTAAAGCCAGGAATTTGGGGATGGAGCAGAGTCACTAGTGGTAGGAGATTCCAAGGGGAGTGCTGGGGAAATCTTATCTGTGGATCAAAAGGGATGGGGTGGGGGATGGGGGGGATGTCATTGCTGATTGAGCTACTGATTCTTATAAACTGCATTGAAAACTCTCATGTGTAGGGTTGATGCTGTGGGGGGTTTGGGATCCAGCTCATTCTCTTTTTCTTCCAAGTCCATCCTTGGGGTTGGCAGGGAGGGAGGAGAATGCCCCCTTCCCAAGCCTTTAGTGTGTACTGAGCTTTCTTTTTGATGCTGACAGGGGAGGGTGGGGACTTGGATGGTGAGTGAGTTCCCCATATCAAACCGTTTGGTGGGCACAAAGCTGAGTGCTTGATTTTAGGTTTTATTTTTTTATGAATGTCTAGATCTGTTTCCCCCTGCCCTCCCAGACTTGTGTGGCCAGTTGGAAATGTCTAGTTTGTGTTCATCTCTCCCTCATTTCTGGAGCAGGGGCTGAGACCCCACCACATCTTCTGTGCTCTGCATCCACGCCTCTTTTGGACATTAAAGGTCGATTGATGCACTTCTGAGCTGTTTGGGTTTCTTTGGGGGTAAAGGAGGGATGGCTTGCTTGGTGGCAGGGTTGCCACACATGGATGGGGTAGGTATATAGTGTGGAGTAGAATGGGGCTAAAGAGACACTGATTGGTCTGAATCCGGTCTTAGTTGGAGGGCCAAGGCTTGGGTCCCTTAAGTGAAGGAAAATAACCAGCAGCACTCACCCACGAGGTTTATTGGCTCGTTGGTGGAGATGGTTTGGCGAGCCACATTTTGATTCTTCTGTATGATAGATGTTGAGCCTGGAAGACTGTGTCTTAGCCACTCAGGAATGGAGAAGCTGAGGGCCTTCACTTCAGCAAGATGGAACCGGAGTGATTCTCTGACTCCTGGATTATCTCTTGGCTTGCTTGAGGCTCCTGCCCACATACACCTGGAGAAGTCAGCAGTACTAAGATGCTTCTGAGAGTACCTGCCCAGGCTGGTGACCCTAAGCCATTTATGTCTAGGCTTATGGCTATAACCCTTGGGGAGGGTGTAGGGAGCAGAGATGCTTTATACTCATTTCTGTTCTCATTCACTATTTGAGTTTTATACTTGAGCCTAAGATGCTGTTCACAAAGGAGAATAAAACAAGGAACTTCTTTTCTTTTCTTCGTGACGTACATAATGAAAAGCCAGTAGTGATAAATAGTAGTAGTGTTAGTCACTCAGTTGTATCTGACTCTTTGCGACCCCATGGACTATAGCCTGTCAGGGTCCTCTAACCATGAGATTCTCGAGGCAAAAATACTGGAATGGATTGTCATTCCCTTCTCCAGAGGATCTTCCTGACCCAGGAATCAAACCTGGGTTTCCTGTGTTGCAGGCAGATTCTTCACTGTTTGAGCTACAGGGAATAGTGATAAATAGTATCAAGGAAATGAACTGGGCAATGAGCTATTGGTTTTGGGAGTTAGGTAGGTCAAGTTCCTTCACATAGGAAGTCTATGGGCTGGATCTTAGAAAAACCTCCAGGGCAGTGAGGTCCTAAGGAAGTAATAGGGGGGCTCTAGAACCTCAATTTCTGTTCCTACCTTTGCTGGGATGAATAATTCGACAGAACTGGAGTTTGAGGGAGGAGAGTGAGGCCACGGTCCACAATTTATGATGGGTGCCTCTAGGGTCAAAACTTCCTGTCGTGATGGGAGGGGCAGTCTAGGTGGCAACTATGGACAATGCACTCTGGCCCAGGTAGGTAGTTGGTGTTCATCTAGGTTAATCTTGCAAGACTCCTGACGAGCCCCTACCCCCTGGGACCCAGGAGGATCGCATGGGAGGATGGACTACAAAAGGGCTGTGGAAAGCTGATGGGAGCTGTGGCAGAGCGATGCAGCCACTGTCAGAACTGTGGCCAGGCCGAGAAAGCTGGAGCATCAGTTTCATCCTGCACTCCAGTTTTCTGGGGCCTCCTTTTGGCTGAACCTAACATGCAGCAGATGGCAAGATGACCCAGAGATCCAGTCTAGGGGTCAGCCCCCGCTCTCCCCAGGGAGCATAGCAGGAAGAAGAGTAGAGATGAATCCAAGAAGGGCAAACCAAACCAGCATGGTAGGAGATTCTGTTGCCCTGGACAATGTGTCTGTCTCTCCCCAAAACTCAAGTGTTCTCTAGCTTAGACCAGAGGTGTGGCCGTTTCCTAAACTATCCCCTTCCTTCGGGTCTTTGTTCAAATACCCTCTTATGAGAGGGGCCCTCTGATATCCTATAGGAAACAGTACCACTCCCCAGTCACTATTAATCTTACCCAGTTAAATTCAGCACAGCACCTGCCAGTGCTTGACAGTCATTAATTTATTCATCTCTCACAAGTAGAAAATAAGCTTTTTGAGAGCAGAACCATTTCTTTTTCACTGCTTTATCTTCAGGCTCCCAGAACAGCACGTATTCTATAGGAAATACTTGATAAATGTTATTGGTAAAATGAAAAAAAAGTGCAAGCAAACATGGGCAATCTGGCTTTTTCTGAAGAGACTAGCCTTTGGCTTGGCTCCCCCTTGCTAGCAAGCCCTGGAAAGTCGTCAGTGGGTTACTCCCCAAGTGTGTTCAGCCCTTCTTTCTTGGCAGCCATGGGAGAATGAAAGCGTGTTCATAAAGTACATTTTATTTTTAAAGCATTTAAGCCACTGAAATCCCCTCTGAGCTAGACCCCAGCAGTCATTAGCCACATTTTTGGATAAGCAAACTGAATCAGGGAGGGTGAATGACCTGCTGAAGCGCACATAGCTGGTAGTGTTACTAGTGCTCAGACACTGATTTACAAGGACTGACCTGGGTTTGACAGCAGTCGTCTCAAAGATACTCCTTGAGATTTAGGTCCAGTTCTCTGAGCTTAGGACCGAATGCTTTATTCGCTGTTACTCCCTTTCCTAGGCTCTACTTCAACAAAGGCAATGAGGATAATTCCCAGGCTCTCCCTTCTCATTTCTCTTGTCTACTAAGCACTGAGGAGCTGTCCCTTCTAGAAATTTCATGAGAAGGGTTAATGAGTCTTCTAGATTTAGGAGAGAGCAGACCCCCAGAGTTCCATGCTCTCAGGTCTCCCCTGAACTAAAGGCACAGCTTCCCCACCATTCTGGTAAGGAGGAGTGATCTGTCTTCTGTTGAGCAGGTCCTGTATACCTTTATGTACATCTTTGTGACACCATGGGCTTGGTGTCCACCCCAGTGTACGTGAATACTCCTATGCACAGACTGCCGCTATGCCGTTATAGAGAGGTTCATAAGAAAAGGCCAAGGAGGGCCCATGTCCTTGTGCCTCTTCTCCCTTGCTTTATCCAAACGATGTGTAGTTTGTAGTGAGGATGCTGGAAACTGCTGTCTATGGCTTTAGAGAGAGGCCAGTGTGATGTTGTGGACAGAACCTAGGACTGAGTCCCAGCTCCTACATTTAACCACTGCGAACTTTGGTAAGTCATTTGACTCTGAAGTTCAATTTCTGCATCTGTAAGATGGGGATAATACCTGTCTTCCCTAAAGGGTGGTTATGAGTATCAACTGACATGTATGTGAAAGTGCTTTGAAATTGGAACATGATGATGATGAAAATAGTGGTTTTTAGAGTCAGTGATTATGAATCTTGAAGAAAGAATAAAGGATTCTGGGATGTCAGGCCCCCCAGATCTCCCCTCACATCTCATTGTACTGGCCTTTTCCCATGCTGTCCAATTGCATCTGTATGATAGAGAAGGAAATTAAGGACCAGACAGGGAAAGAAATGTACCTAAGATCTCATGGATGTTTGGAATAATTAGGATGTAGAACTTTCCCCTACTGTGAAATGCCTTCTACTTGGTGATGGTATACAATTCAGTGGTTTTAATATATTCAAAGAGTTATCCAACTATCACCATCATCTAATTCCAGAACGTTTTCATCATTCCTCAAAGAAACCCACTTGCAGTCACTCTTAGTTCTTTCTTCCTCGGCAACCCCTGTAAACCCCTAGTGTATTTTCTGTTACTGTGAATTTGCCTTTTCTGGACATATCACATAAATGAAATCATAATGTATATCACATAAATGAAATGTGGCCTTTTGTGTCTGGCTTCTTTCACTCAGCATAATGTTTTCAAGGTTCATCTGCGTTGTAACATTTACCAACATTTCATTTCTTTTTCTGGCCAAGCAGTGTTCCATTGTGTGGCTATATCTTTTGTTTAATGTATTCATTTGTTGAGTGACTTTTGGGTTGGTTCCACTTTTTGCCTATTGTGACTAGTGCTGCTATGAACATTAACATTTAAGTTTTTGTGTGGCCAGGTGTTTTCAGTTCTTTTGGGGGCACGTTTTAATCTTTTAATGTCAGTTTACTTTTCTACTTAAAAAAAATCTAAATTGATATCAGCAAATTCCCATAGAAGGTCAGATGGTAAATATTTTAGGCTTTGTGCGCCATATGACATCATGTACGTAGTGTCTGTAATTGTTTCGATGACTGAACTCTGCCAGTGCAGAATGAAAGCAGCCGTAGCCAGTATGTAAACAAATGGCATGAAGGCGCTCCAGCAAAACTTTAAGCAGGCAGTGGGCTAGATTTGGCTTGTGGATGGCAGTTTGCCAGTCCCTAGCTTTGATGATAGATTCACATAATCCAACATTCCTAAAGTGAAAAAAGTGAAAATTCTTCCTCCCATTCCTGTTCCCAAGCCACTGGGCTCCCTCCTTAGAAGCAATTACTATTATGAGGTTTTGTATCCCCTTTCAGAGACAGTTGATAAAGAGCATATTTTTTAAGTGACTGTGTAGCATTCCAATGTGTTTCAGACAGTTTAATAAATATGAAAGGACTTAACATATCTGAAGGCATGCCCTGAAAAAACACTAGGAGTATTCCTCTGACCTGCCCAATTGACTCCTCCATTAGAATAATCCTTTAAACTCCTGGGATTTCCCCAGGAATTTTAGGGGACATGCCTGATGAATATGTTGGATGATCCCTTTTGGATGTAAAATAAGCTCTGACTCTCAAGGGATGCAAGATTTTCCACCACAGAGGAGATAGAGATGCAACCTGTGGATGTCCTCTCTCTCCTATCTGTCAGTCAATTGTCTTATCTAGTCATCTGTATTTATTGCACGGAATTGGCTTTTGCAATGATAGGGGTCAGGTTGGCAAGTCTGGAATCTGTAGTGCAGGCCATAAGGAAGGTCAAGCTAGAAACACTTGGGTAGGAGTGGAATTTCTTCGGGGAAACTACTAGGCCTTTCAGCTGGTTGGATCAGGTTCACCCAGATCCAGGAATTTTTTTTTTTTTTTACATTAAGTTAACTGATTGTAGATGTTACAACGTCTAGAAAATATCTTCATAGCAACATCTGGATTAGTGTTTGATTGAATATCTAGGTACTAGAGCCTAGTCAACTGATCACACATAAAACTGATCATCACAGATTATATCCAGTCAACCTGACACCAATATACATCTCCTTAAAACACATTTAATCTCCTTATAAAGACAGTAAAAAAGTCATGCTTCCACCTAACATGATATATCTATCCTGTGTGTGACTGAAAATATACTAACACTTTCCCCAGAAGAGGAGGCCAAGTCCTTGGATGATGTTAATAATCCTGTAACTTCACTAATGTAAAGTTAGCTTTTATTAATACATTTTATACTAGATGGCAAAGAGATAAGAGAGGGAAGAAAAAAGACACAGACATATTCACGATAAAATAAGGAATAAATACTCATACAGTCCTCCTTTCTGAAGTTTGTCAGGGGGTCATAACTGGTCTTTACAACTACTGTCTTCTGCTGTCCATTCCATATTGCCTTTCCCCTCAGCAAGCACCTCATTACTGGTTGTGTGTTTTGTTTTTGTTTTCTTTCCTGGTGGGATGCCCCCAAACATCCATTCTTGAAGGGTTTGTGGCATTAGAAATCTTGCCTGAATTGAATCGTTACAGTATTCCATTGACTTGAGTCACAGGCTATGATAGTGCTAAGAGATGCCCTAAGGGATCTCCTGTATTCCAGACATGCTTTCCCTTATCTCTATTATGTGGTCGCAGCCCCCTTGCCCCTTGGTAGTCAGTATCAATCCCCTCAGCCAGTGTAGTAGTTCCCATCTTTGCCTGTTTCTTCAGAGGGATGAGGAGTCTAAAATGGAAGTGGCAGTCTTATAGTTCAGTGGAATCCTCATGTGAATGTGGAAGCATTCCTCCCTTTGGAATGAAGACCTCTGGATCAGCAAGCATAAGGTTGCAGATACAGGAAACAAAAGTTTTCAAATGAATCACTAGGGTTAATATTGAATGCTGCCGTTCCATTTCCACTCCTTGACTCCTGGAACCATGAATCCTAGCTGTGGGAGAAATAGCACCATACACGGAATGCTGAGTACAGACAATCTCCTGAAAGACATTGCCCCAGCCCTGCAAAGTGTTGCCACCTAGTTACATCTGTAACTGGGTCTTCAAAAGGCCATTCAACCATCAAGTCAGCAACTTCAGGATGGTGGGCAACATGGTAAATCCGGGAGTCTGTGAACATGAGTGTATTACTGCACTTCATTTGCTGTGAATTCCTTGATTAGAAGCAGTGCTGTGTGGAATACCACGATGGTGGATAAGGCATTCTAGAAGTCTACAGAAGCAGTACATGCATGGAAAGCAAATCCATGTGTGTTTGCAGAGTAAGAACAAAGCACTGTCCCTTCCATGGTGGAAGCAGCCCAGTGTAGTCAATCTGCCGCCAGGCAGCTGACCGGTCATCCCAGGGAAGGGTGCCGGGCCTCAGCGTTGGTCTCTGCTGCTGGCAGATTGCACACTCAGCAGTGGCTGTAGCCAGTTAGGCCTTGGTGAGTGGAAGTTATGCTGCTGAGCCCATGCATAACCTTCCTCCCTGCCGTCTGTCTACTTTGTTTATAAGCCAGTGGGCAATGACAGGGTGGCTGGTCACCCTATCTACTTGGTTACTAAAATCCACCTCTGATTACTAAAATCACCTTTGGTGAGCATTCACATCAGATACAAGTGTCTTCACAGTCTTTGTTCATTCAGACAGGACTGTGACCTAGATTGATTGTCACCAATTTTCCAGTCATGTTCCTTCCAAGTCCCTGGCTATCTAGCCAAACCATTGGCCACAGGCATGAATCAAACTTATGCCTCTGGCCATTTCTTTTCCAAATGAACAGCCAGGTGCCCTAATCAGAATTCTGCCCACTGGGGAGATTTACTGCCTAATGTCCTTCAGAATGCACTAGAAAGGGGTGTCCTACCACTATAGTGCTGTAGTTGTCCACTTTTTTTAGGGAGGTGTCTACATATTGTGCAGAACCATCTGTAAGCCTGATAGGGGTAGAATAAGATAGTTACACAGGTAGTTGTGGGGCTTCCCTGGGGGCTCAGTGGTGAAGAATCTGCCTGCCAATGCTGGAGACGTGGGTTCGATGCCTGGGTTGGGAAGATCCTCTGGAGAAGGAAATGGCACCCCACTCCAGAGGAGCCTGGTGGGCTACAGTTCATGGGGTCGCTAAGAGTTGGACAGGACTTGCTGGCTAAACAATAACAGGGAGTTGTAGTAGTGGACTATAGATCGAGAGGGACGCCTAGGAAAGTTTGGGAGGTCACTGTAAGTCAATGCTCGCTTAGGAAGGGTATTGGAACTTGGTGGGATGAAGTAGGCTTGCTTAACTATGCTGTGCTTAGTTGCTCAGTTGTGTCTGACTCTTTGCGACTCCATGGACTGGAGCCTGCCAGGCTCATCTGTCCATGGGAATTCTCCAGACAAGAACTCTCCAGACAACGGTGGGTTGCCATGCCTTTCTCCAGGGGATCTTCCCAACCTAGGGACTGAACCCAGGTCTCCCGCATTGCAGGCAGATTCTTTACCAACTGAGCCACCGGAGAAGCCCTGCTTAACTATAAAGCTATAAATAAAAGCACGAGATGTGCTTCAGGTCATTAGGAGAAAGAAAAATGTCACCATCCTTCTAGTGATTTGAATAAGCCTATAATAATCCTAGTTTGACCTCAGGGTCAGACGCTCTCCTGCCTGATACAAAGAAGGGGCTAGTGATGTGAGCCGTGAAGGAGGGGGTCTTTACCCCTGTCCCTTTTCTTTGTCTGTAAAATTGTAGCCCACTTAATCCTTGGGGCAGAGCTCCCTCGCCTGTCTGATTGCATCTCTTACAAGCATCCCATACTAATAAATCGATTTCTTGCCTATCACTTTGCCTCTGGCTGAATTCCTTCTGTGCTGAGACACAAAGATCCTCAGCCTCAGTAAGTCCAGACACCAGGTGAGTGGTTCTGATTAAAAGATGGTGGGTTAGCGTCCCAAACAGGGTTTGGGTTGGGTTTGAGTCCAGGCACGTGGGTTTAAGCCTCAATCTAAGATGAATGGTTTCAAGCCAGTCCTGAGTTTTCTCTTCCTCAGTCAGCTGGTTATAGGGAACTCACCATGAGGTCGTAGGGGCAGACTGGGAGAGAAAAGGTAATGTGGCGGGAATAGTGACTATGTATATTTGGGCCACTTCATACCAAAGAAAAAGAACTGAGATACTTGTGTATATATATCCAACCATATATAACATACATTCAAACATATATATTGCCATTATAATAGATATAATAAGATATACAATATATTAATATGTAATATATTCTCCCTATATAAAGAGATTTACTGTAAGTACTTGGCTTATGTGTTTTGGGGGGCTGGCTAGACAAGTTTGAAATCTGTAGCCTGGCAGGCTGGGACTGTGATAGGAATTGAAGCTTCAGTCCGCTAGCAGAATTTCTTCTTCCTCAGGGAAACCTCAGTTGCATTCAACTGATTGGATCAGGCCTATTAATATTATCCAGGATAATCTCCCTTCCTCCTTTCTTTCAACTGATATTAATCTCACAAAACACCGTCCCAGCAATACCTATATTATTATTAATACGTGATTGAATAATTGAGTACCATAACCCAACCAAGATGACACAAAACAACCAACAGAGTTAAAGATACAACTTCTCGAGGAATCCAAACGTTCAAAGAGGGAGGTCATTAAAAAAAAAAAACAGCTTTATTTTAGTGTAATAGACATACAATAGTTCAGTTCAGCTGCTCAGGCGTGTCCGACTCTTTGTGGCCCCATGGACTGCAGCATGCCAGGCTTCCCTGTCCATCACCAACTCCCGGAGTTTACTCAAACTGATGCCCATTGAGTCGGTGATGCCATCCAACCATCTCATCCTCCGTTGTCCCCTTCTCCTCCCGCCTTCAATCTTTCCCAGCATCAGGGTCTTTTCTAATGAGTCAGTTCTTCATATCAGGAGAACTTCAGCTTCTCCTGTATTGGAGCTTTAGCTTCAGTCCTTCCAATGACTATTCAGGATTGATTTCCTTTAGGACTGACTGGTTTAATCTCCTTGCAGTCCAAGGGACCTCTCAAGAATCTTCAACACCACAGTTCAAAAGCATCAATTCTTCGGCGCTCAGCTTTCTTTATAGTTCAACTCTCACATCCACACATGACTACTGGAAAAACCAGTCATTTAAAGTGAACAGTTTAATAAGTTTTTGGCATAGGTAGCCACTGCTAAAACTATCACTGCAATTGAGAAACATGCCTATCACGCCCAAACGTCTCCTCATAACTGCTTGTTCTGCCCTTTCCCATCCTTGCCGCCTTCACCAGACAACCTCTGACCTACTTTTTGTCACTTATAGGTTAGTTTGCATTTTCCAGAATTTTATAAAAGTGGAATCATACATTTTTCTCTTTAATACAATGTACTCTTTTTGGGTCTGGTTTCTTTCGCTCAGTATAATTATTTTGAGATTCATCCATGTTGCTCTCCTGTGTATTATAGTTCATTCTTTTTCATTGTTGAGAAATATTGCCGTGTATGAATATGTAAGATGTATTAATCTAATCCCCAACAGAAGGACATTTGGGGTTCTGTTTTGATGATTACAAGTACTGCTATTAATATAAATGTTTGTGTACAGGTTTAATGGTAATGTTGGATAAATAAGAGTGGGATTACTGTATTTTATGGTGTTTGTTTAAGAGAGATTACCTGTGGGGACCTAAATGGGAAGGAAATCCAAAAAAGAGGGGATAGATATATATGTATAACAAATTCACTTTGCTCTACCACAGAAACTAACAGTGTTGGAAAGCAACTCTAATAAAAATAAAGAAAGCTGCCGGACTGTTTTCCAGAGTGACCACACCAGTTTACATTCCCACCAACAATATATGAGGGTGTGATTTGCTTTCACCTTGTTGACACTAGCTGTTGCCAGTTTTTCTTTTTTAATTTTAACTTTTCAAATACTTTGGCCACCTGATGTGAAGAACCAACTCACTGGAAAAGACCCTGATTCTGGGAAAGGTGGAGGGCAGGAGGAGGAAGGGCAACAGTGGATGAGATGGTTGGATGGCATCATCGACTCAATGAACATGAGTTTGAGCAAACTTTAGGGAGATAGTAAGGACAGGAATGCCTGGTGTGCTGAAGTCCGTGGGCTTGCAAAGAGTCGGATGTGACTGAGTGACTGAACGATAACAGTATAGTGATATCTCATTGTGATTTTGATTTATGTTTCCCAAATGGTAAAAGATATTGAGCATCTTTTCATGTGCTTATTTGCTACCTGTAGACCTTTTTTCGTCTTTTCAATGGGTTATTTGTTTTCTCATTGTTGAGTTTTAAAAATTTCTTCTGTGTTCTGGATTCAAGTCCATTGTCAAATATATGATTTGCAAATATTTTCTCTTAGTGTCTGGCTTGTCTTTTCATTCTCTCGTCTTTCATAGAGAAAACATTTAAAACATTTAGAGAAGTCTAATTGTTTTTCTTTTTTGCATAGTGCTTTTGGTGTATCTAAGGACACTTAGCTTAACCCAAGGTAACAAAGGTTTCCTCCTATTTTTTTTTCCTATACGTTTTAGAGTTTTATATATAGATCTATAATCCATTTGGAATTAACTTTATATATAATATGAGGTATGGATCCTGGCTTATTTCTCTTCTCCTCTCTCTGTCCCTCCCTTTCTCCCCTCCCTTTGTATGTTGTAGTCCTTTCCAATTATTTCATTATCATTGCTGAAAAGACTCTGTTCTCCATTAAATTGCTTTTGCACCTTTGTAAACACTCAGTTGGCCACATTCTTCTTTCTGGACTTTGTGTTCTGTCCCATCCATTTATTTGTCTGTCTGCCAACATTGTACTGTAGCTTTATAGTAGGTCTTGTAAGGTAGATCCTCCAAGGTTATTCCTTTTCAAAATTAATTTGGGTATTCTAGTCTCTTTGCCTTTGCATATAAATTTAAGAATCATGTTGTTAATACTTATAAGATATCTTTCTAGGATTTTTGTTTGAATTACACTGAATTCATAGATCAATTTGAAGACAACTGACATCTTAACAATGCTGAGTTTTCTGATCCACCAACCTGGAATTTCTATTCTTTTTTTGGATTTCTTTTATTTTTTTTCCCATAAGTGCTCTGTAATTTTCAGCATATAGATTCTATATATATTTTGTTAGTTTATATCGATTTCCTTTTTCTGTGCTATTGTAATAGTACTTTTTACATGGGAATAATGTAGAATTTTTATTCTGTTGCATTTATATATTTGTTTGACATGTCAACAACATTAGTTATCATAGATTAAAAAAAATTTTATTATCCACTAGAGAGAGTTACTTGTCATTATTCTTATTCAGAATATTTTTAGGTGTTTTGCTTGTTTAAATTTTTCTTTTGTTTCGGTTGAATTTTTATTTTATATTGGGGTATAGTTGATTTACAATATTGTGCTAGTTTCAGATGGACAACAAAGTTGTCAGTTATACATACGCATATATCCATTCTTTTTCAGGTTCTTTTCCCATATAGGTTATTACAGAATATATATATTTATGTATCTGTGTGTATATACATATCTACATATACATACATACACATTTGCCAAGGGGCATGTGGGCTCTTAGTTCCCGATCAGAAATCAAACCTGTGCCCCTTGCGGTGGAAGCACAGAGTCTCAACCTCTGGATTGCCAGGCAAGTCGCAGATTATTACAGAATGTTGAGTAGAATTCCCTCTGCTATATAGTTATAGTATTGGTTATTTCATACATATTAGTGTGTATATGTCAATCCCAAACTCCTAATTTATCCTCCCCCTACCTTTCCCCTTTGGTAACCATAAGTTAGTTTTCTTTATCTGTGAGTCTGTTTCTGCTTTAATATGTATCAATTTTTTCAGATTTCACATATAAGTGATATCATATGATATTTGCCTTTCTCTGTCTGACTTGCTTCACTTAGTTTGGTAATATCTAAGGCAACTTTAAAAGAATGTCTGTTAACTGATGTATGGATGAAGGAAAGTGGTATATCCACACTGTGCAATTTTTTTGGCCATAAAAAGCAATGGAAGCAATGGCATATGTATTCACGTGTATAACATGGATGAATCTTGAAGATGTTATGCTAAGTGAAAGAAGTTGGATCCAAAAGGCCACATAAAACCCGTGAGATAACAGAAGTTTATTGCTTATGCCAGTAAATTTTGAAGTAATTTGTTACATAGCAATAGCTAATGAGAGCTTCCCTGGTGGCTCAGATGGTAAAGAACCCGCCTGCAATGCAGATTCCTGGGTAGAGGAGATATTCTGGAGAAGGGCATGGCTAGCCACTCCAGTATTCTTGCCTGGAGAATTCCATGGAGAGAGGAGCCTGGCGGGCTGCAGTCCATGGGGTGGCAGAGTTGGACACAACTGAGCAACTAACAAACACAACACAGTAGCTAATGAATGCAGTGAGTTTGTAAGGATTCGTGTGAATAGGGGAGTCTATGTGAGATGTTTAACATGTAGAAGGGCCGCCGTGATAAATGGTGGCTAGTGTGAGTGGGAAAGCTGGCCTCCAGTTCCAGTGGTGGTCTCTTGTGGGCAACCAGGGATGAGGAGAAGGGTGGACCCAGGGGAAAGGCCCCAGCACTTGCCTGTGCTGGGCAGAGCCCCCTCAAGTCACTCTCACCCTCTGGCTGCCCCGGAGTAAGAGGACACAGATACATACATAGTCCCTCACCCCTTTAACTGTATTTACCTCCCTTAGGGTGTTATCACTTTGTCTGTTGTATAAATGTAAATACTAGTTATATACTATATAACTAGCATATCGCTAATAATTGCATATATAACTAATATATGGCAGCTATGTAAATACTACTTAGTATTCATATGCCCGAGAGCAGAGCCTTGTCTCGTTTACTTCTGCACATCTAACACAGTGCTCTGCACGCAGCAGACGCTCAGTGCAGATCTGAGAAAAGGACACGTGAATAATAATATGGGGAATAACTGTTGAACGAGAGGAGTGACCCACGTATATTGACCCAGCTCACTTCTAGGATCCATCAGAAAGGAGTGTGAAGGAGAAAGCCATATGTCCAAGGATGGTTGTTTGCCGCCTTGCTCGAAATGGTCAGGAAGGAAAACTTGGAAACAACCTGTCAATCCTCAAGGGTGTGGGTGAGCAAACTGTGTCCCGTCCGTATTCTGCAATGTCATGTAGCTCTTCAAAGAGGATGAGCTGAGAGTCTATCCTTTGACCTGAAAGTTTAAGATGATATTAGGTGAGATAAGCAAGTGGCATGATCCTGTATTGTCAAACAATGACCAAAGCACCCTCTAAGCAGGATGTGTGTGTTTGGATATGGCTGTGTGAGTTTGGCGACGTGGGTAGAGAATCATTTTGAGCAGCTAGTATTGGGGAGGTGAGGAAGAGATTAATCACTTATTCTTCTTTTAGGGGGATATTATACAGCTGTCTCATTGAATGCCATCAGCAGAAGTTATTTTTGTGATTTTTGAAGAGGTTAGTAAAATTCTAAAGGAAACCAACAATAAGATCTTGGACCTAACTCTTGCCACCTTCATTTGCCTGGAGGTGAATCCCAGTTGTTTTATTAGTGAGTCAGGTGAGAGGAACGTGGATCCACTTCACCCTATTTTCAAGGTCCACCACCCTCTTGCCTTCGTGACTAAACCAGGTGAGAGCTACCAAGCTTCTACCCGGACCCTCCTCTTAGCCTCAAAGCAAGCGCTCCCTGTCCCTGCACCCACAGGCAGGGAAGGGCTGGGAAGGAGAGAAGGGGTTGCCTCCCCGTGGCCCTGCATCCGGCCTGGGAGTGAGCTCTTGCCTGTTCTCCAGAGAGAGAGCTCCTTTCCAACCAGAGCATAAAAGATATCCGTGGCTATGGCCCGGCTTTGAGGGCAGGAAGTGTGGAAGTCAGGTCTAACCTGACTGTGTGCACAATCCTTTTTTTTTTTTTGCACAATCCTTTTAAAGGGAAAAATACTCCCAGGAACTCTGCGTTGACAAGTTAATGTCATTATAATATTACTTAAGCAGGTGGAAGCAGGAAACTCGGTATAATCGTATGCTTATAGCTCTTATGTGATTATGAAACCAAAAGCAAATTTACAAATTAAATACAAACAGAATTACAAAATTTCTAAAATTCAAATGAGCGACACTAATGTTATTTTTTTCTTTCTACATCCAAGTCGCACTTTCCGACAGACACTAGTACCCACCAGCCGCAGCATGGGGCGGCACGCCCGAGGCTGTGCCAGGCAGCTCACTCACTCCTCCCCAGCCTTGTTTTGATTTAAAGCCCTATAAATCTCCCTTCTAACAATGTATCTTGGAACCATTTGACTTTCACGTGGTATGAGTGCATAATTTAGGTATTAGGTCTCTCTCTCTTTTTTTCTCTCCCGTTGGCACTGAATAATTAAAGTGGCTGGAGCCATCGGAAAATATGAACAAGGACACTGAGATTGGGAGGCAGCTATTAGTTTTAAAGTGCCCATTCATTAAAAAAAAAAAAAGCTTTTGTGACAATATGAATAGCCCTTGAAGGCATTGTGCTAAGTGAAATGTCAGACAGAGAAAAACAAATATTGTGTGAGCTCACTTATATGTGGAATCTAAAAACACTGAACTCAAAGAAACAGAGAGTAGAATGAAGCTGGCCAAGGGCTAGGGGGGTGGGGGAAATGGGGAGATGTTGGTTAGAGGGTACGGACTTCCAAATAAAGACGAGTAAGTTCCAGGGGTCTAAGGTGCAGCGTAGTGACTATAGTTGACAACACTGTCTTGTATAGTTAAAAGTTGCTATGACAATGAAGCTTTAATGTTCTCCCCATAACAACAACAACAACACACTGGTAACCATGTGAGGTGGAAGACTAACCTTACTGTGGTAAACATTTCACAATATATAGTGGTATCAAGTTATCACATTGTGCATCTTAAACTCACACAAGGTTGTTTTTAAGAAATAATTTTATTTATTTACTTATGGCTGTGCTGGGTCTTCGTTGCCGCACGGGCTTTGCTCTGGTTGTGGAGAGCAGAGGCTACTCCAGCTGCACACAGGCTTCTCACTGCGATGTCTCCTCTTGCTGTGGGGTGTGGGCTCTTGACATGTGGGCTCTGGAGCACAGGTGCCGTAGTTGTGGCACACAGGCTTAGTTACCCCACGGCATGTGGGTTCCTCCTGGACCAGGGGTCGAACCTGTGTCTCCTATATTGGCAGGCGGATTCTTCACCGGTCAGCCACCCAGAACCCTAAACTCACACAATGTTATGTCAATTATATCTCAGTAAAGCTGGGAAGAAAGTTAACAATGAAAAAAGTGAAAATTATTCCAGTGAATTCTTGTACCGGCAAGAACATCCCCTGCTGATGAAGGGTAGACTCAGAGACTAGGGACCTCACTTTCATATCTGACCCTCAACAGTGATGTGTCCTTGGGCAGACAACCTCTCTGAGCCTCAGTTTCCTCATCTGTAAGACCGTAATAGTAATACATACTCCCCATGGTTCCTCTGAGGATTAAAATAAATGAAAGAGTGCATAGGAAAGTGCTTGACAATATGTCAAGATCAGTAGAGATAGTTTACAAACATTATTCTTAGGAGCAGGGCTCAATGTGCTTTTTGAAAAAAAAGTTTTATTTATTTATTTGGCTGCCCTGGGTCTTAGCTGCAGCATGTGGGATTTAGTTCTCTGACCGGGGGTAGAAGTGGAGTACCCTGCATTGGGAGCACAGAGTCTTAGCCACTAGACCACCAGGCAAATCCCTCAAAGTGCTTTGAAGACACTTGTGACTTGGCCAGGTTCCTTGTGTCGGCCTCAGTTTTTCCATCTGTAAAGTGGGGATAAAAAAGTATTGCTTGATGGAGTAAGGGATGGTGTGGGTAAAAGCACTTCATCTACTAACTCAGTAGATGTTTGGTGAGAACCTGCTTTATGTCGGGCACATTATTTTCTTCTCATTTCTCTCTGGGCATCATTTTATATCCAGAAATTGTAGTTTTGGACTGAATGCTCCCTTTGGTCCTGCTACACTAGCTTAGCCTTTGGGTCTCTATCTGCAGTTACAACTCAATTAACCAGTCAGCACTTGATCATCAATCAAATGTCCTATGTAATGAAGGCTACAAAGACGTGGAAATGAAACCAACATTTACTAAGCACCTGCTTCTTCCTTTTGTCATCTCTGAGCATTGGCATGCCTGGTTTTTCAAAGAAGGATTCTAAAGTAGCTGGCGCAGTGCTTGGCACATTCTGATAATATTTAGTTTCCTTCCAAAAAGGTCCCAGTTCCCTTCTAATTTCAAATTGTCTTTGGTTGCTTATGATTGGAGTGTGGAATTCTGGAGAGGAATACCCTTATCTTCTGAACGCTCATGTAAGAAATGCAGTTGAAAGTGCACGGAGAAGCAGCACCATCTTCTGGTCTAAGGCGGTAATGCTGCACTGGGGCGGACGAGGACGAGCGACTTGCATGCGGAAGAAACCTCTGGAGAGAGGCTCGACAAGAGGCTCCGTGTGTGTGTGTGTGTGTGTGTGTGTGTGTGTGTGTGTGCGCGCGCGCGCACGTGTTCCAGCAATGGCAGATACCACTCGACAAGAGGCTCCGTGTGTGTCTGTGTGTGTGCGCGCGTGCACATGTTCCAACCATGGCAGATGTATGTGTGTGTGTGTGTGTCTGTGTGTATGCGCACGTCCGTGTGTACGCGCACGTGTTCCGGCAATGGCAGATACCACTCGACAAGAGGCTCCGTATGTGTGTGTGTGTGTGTGTGTGTGTGTGCGCGCGTGTGTGTTCCAACCATGGCAGATGTATGTGTGTGTGTGTGTCTGTGTGTACGCACACATGTTCCAATGGTGGCAGATACTACTCTACTCTGCCGTCCTCCACATCAGAATGTAGGCTGAGAGTGACCGCGGCATCTTGGCCTGTGCAATGACACGGTTGCTTTGAGGAGTCACCCCCCGACCCCCCAACCCCACCCCCCCTCCCCCCTGGCTCCTCCATCGCAGGTGGGTGAGTCAGCCTCAGAGAGGTGAGAGCTGACTGAAGATCACCTTGCAAGATAGTGGCAGTACCTAGAAACTAGGACTCCTAACTGTTCACTAAGGATTTTCTCCAGGACCCCAGCCAGAGAACCCGATCCTCCTGAAGGCTAGAGTATTTATTTGGCTTTTAAAATCCATGATTTCTTTGGACTACATGTGCAATTTGGGAAAAACGATTTGGTTGTTGATGGTTGCAGGCAGGGAGTGAGGTTGAGGAGTTGAGAGAAATGGCATTTATTGAACATGCCGGGCACTTTATATGTGTTATCTTAAGCCCTATCATCTGTACAGTGGGGATAAAAACCTGTTTGAGTGTTAATAATTAAAGTAATAGGCATGTAGTAATACATGGAAAATGTTTATGTACATGTAAAGTTGCTGGAACATAATAAACACTCCATAAATTTTAGGTTTGTATCAGTTAGATTTTCTGGGATACAGTGAACTTACTTGGACATGGTCTGATCATTTGGGATCTTGCTTTTATCAGGCAGGTTTGGAGGAGTGTTCTGTCTGGGATGAGTTTTCCCCCACTACTGAGGCCTGACCTTCCTGAGTAGTCTACTCAGTGCCCTGTGGATTGGGTTTTTATGGTCTGGCTGTGGGCAGCACCCTCCATTTCTGGCTCTGGGTGAGTGCAGAGCACCATCCTCTCATTTTTTCAAATGGGTCTCTCCCAGGCCTCAGGTAGTTCCCTGACATGCATGCACTGATAAGTGCCCTGCTGAATACTCGAGGGGGAGCCTCTGCAGGTCTCTAGGGTTCTCTCTGTGAGTAGCTCTCCCCTCTCCAGCTCTCTGTTCTGAGAATTCCACCCTCCTTGGTCTCTCCAGGCTCTCAGCTATGTCTCCTCAGCTCAGGCTTCATCTGGGTCCCCTTGTCTGAACTGAAGCCTGGATGGTAATCTAGGGTGATCTTAGGGCTCACATCATTTGTTTTTCCTGTCTTTTGGGGATCAGCATCCTTTAATACCCACCCAGTGTCCAGAGTCTTGCTTAATTATTTTGGCTATTTCAAGCAGGAAGATAAATCTGATCCCTGCTACTTCATCTTGGGCAGGAGCATAAGTCTATCAGTTAGATTTTGCTGCATAACAAACCACCCAAAATGTAGTGACGTAACCAGTACTCTTGCCTGGAGAATCCCATGGGTGGAGGAGCCTGGTAGGCTGCAGTCCATGGGGTCGCAAGCAGTCGGACACGACTGAGCGACTTCACTTTCACTTTTCACTTTCATGCATTGGAGAGGGAAATGGCAACCCACTCCAGTGTTCTTGCCTGGAGAATCCCAGGGACGGGGGAGCCTGGTGGGCTGCCGTCTATGGGGTCACACAGAGTCGGACACGACTGAAGCGATTTAGCAGCAGCAACGATTATTTGCTCATGATTTGGCAAATTGGCAGTTTGGGCTGGGCAGGCCTGCTCTCTTGGCTGGGCTAACACATGGACCTGTTAGTCAGGTATGAGTCAGCCTGATACTCCTTCCTGGGCATTTGGTGGCTGTTTGGCTGGAGTGGTGGGGGCAGCCGGGCCACGTGTCTCATCATCTAGCAGGCTCACCTGGACTTGTTCATAGGGTGTCTGGGTACCAGGAACACACGAGAGCAAGGCCCCATGACCCAAGTCTATTCTAGCGTCACTTTTGCTATCGTCCTTTTTGCCAAAGTAAGTTACGAACTAGATTCAACAGCTTAAGAATTAGACTCCACCTCTCACTGAGAGGAGCTATGAAGTCACATTGCCAGGGCATAAATACAGGAGAGCAAGAATGTGTACCTTTTTTAAGGACCAGTCTATCAATAGTTACTATTATTTCACTTTAATCCTGACAGCAAGGTGGGAGGTAGACCTTACCATCAACATTTTAAGCTGAGAAAACTGAGGCTCAGAGACACTGAGAGAGTCACATAAGATCTCGCAGCTAGTAAAAGGCAGAGCCAGGGCTTGAACCAGAGTTTGCCTGATGCTCAGCCCTTCCTGTAGTCACTGCCTCGTGTGCTTGGTGTCGTGTATGCACGCACGTGTGACTCTGATTAGGTACATCCGTGTTCACCACCGTCAACTGTTCACCCCCACCCCGGTCCCTGCTGCCCCGTGGAGGTGCCCATGGTCTGGATTCTGCCTGATATTCCCACCACCCTCTCTAGACAGAGGCCCTGGCCTGCGCCTTCTCTCGGGTCCTCTGGGCTGATGGATGCTTGAAAGGGACATCTGTGTGTTCGTGTCTGTGTGTGGGAGGCTGCAGGTGCTGTTGACTGCTCTTCCCACCCAGCTTGCTTCTCGATCGGCTGGTCAGTTCCTCCCTCTCCGTGCTGCTCCGAAAGCCTCCCTACTTCCACGGTCGTTTGTCCCCCTCCCTCCCTCAGGTCACAGACAGATGGGTCCATGTCTGATCCCGCCACTCTGCTGTAATCAGACTTTCTGTGTCTTCTGATTTTTTTTTTTTCCTAGATAAAAGCTAAATTTATTTTCCTGGCACACAAGCTCTCCATGATCTCATCCTAACCTAATTTCCCAGCCTGTTTCTCATGACCCACGTTCACCGTCTCCATAATTTAGCCAAGGGCCCCATGGCTTTGCCCCTCTGCGCCCAGCCCCTGGAGTGTCCTTCTCCATCTCTGTGTGGTCAATGCCTACTCCCCTGTAACACCTCCCGCCTTTGCTCCCTTTTATGTGTCATGTCTTATCATTCCATTCAGGCAGTAACTTCCTGCAGGAACAGACCTTGTCTCATTTGTGTCTGACTAGTCACAGAGCTTCTGTGAATACCCAGTTGATATTCACTAAAGTGCCGCAGAGAAAGACAATCTCAGAGACATGCCTCCTTGCTCTCCACCCCTGGGAGGCCTAGCTGTTGAGTTCTGTGATATAGACCTGTGTCTTCACAGTAAATTACCCTTTTCTGCCCAAAGTAGTTTAGATAAGTTCTTGTTACTAGAGATCCAGAGGATCTTGGTCAAGATAGGAAGAATGTGTAGTTTTTAGTTTTCCTGGAAAATATTTATTGGAGTCTTGATCTTTAGGGGTGGGAACCTCAGGGAGCAGTGGAAGTTAAGAAGAGAAGATCCCATACTTGGAGATAAGAAGGGTGTGCTTTGTTGCTCCCTCAGATAGTAATCCTCAGGGGGCAACTTCTCCGACTACGTATGGCTGGCTTGGGAGGACAGGTGGGAGAAGGAAGCTGTTTCCTGGGGTCATTGAGACAGAGGCCTCAGGAGACCACCAGCCAGCACTCCCTTTGGTAGACTTGTGGCTCTTCCTTGAGTTACACTCTGAGGGGGAGTGCTTCTTATCCACAGCCTTGGTTTCCAGTTCGGCCTAAATTTACTGTACAAAAGCAGCTGATGCTGCAGGAGAAAGTCCAGGCCCGGCAAGAGGATTGGGAGAATTCTCTTGTCTTGCTGTGGTGCTTTTAGCCCAGAGACAGGGACAGAGAGACTTTCCCAGGGCTCTCTGCAATTCCAGCCCAAGGTTGATGCCCTGACGAAGCACGTGGCACTCCAGCGACTGAATAAAATCTTGTGGACTCTGTGGTAAAGTCAAGTGCCCCTCATGGCCTTGGGGGAGGGGAGGTGAGTACAGAAAAGCTGTGTCCCACCAGTGGGGTGGTGGGGTGGTGGAGAAGTGGGCAGGCAAGTGGGGGCAGTACCTCTGACTGGGTACCCACAGTGCTAGTCACCAGGTATTTCTGAGGTAGGTGGACCATGAGACTTGCTGTGGCTGATGAAATGTGAGTGAAATTGACGTATGTCCCTTCCAGGTGGGAGCTTTAGGAGCCAGGGCTTGAGTTGCCAATCCCCTGTCCCTCAGCTGAATAAAGTCTCATTTAGCCTGGATTCCTGAGTAAGGGCGATGAACAGATCTTGTCCACACTCCCATGCTGACCATGAGATCTGGGGTTTATTTGTTAGAGCAGCATGACCTAAACTGTCCTGAAGATATACGGCAGAGGAGCCAGGATTTCACAGGCTGAAGGAAGACAGAGAGATGATGTCAGTGTGTTTCCTGGCCCGTGCGTCAGCCTCAGGGAAGCCTGGAAGGAAAGTGTCTAAGAAGACAGAGACCACTGTCAGGGGCTCAGACTCCCCCCGGCTGGCCCTGGTTGTCTGGATTTGGGGCTGGTGACACACTGACTGTTCCCTCAGGATGCAAACAGGCTCCACCTCCATAGACTCGTCTCAGGTGCGCACCAGCTTCGGCCTTTTGCCACTCGCTTTACCTCCTATGAACTTCGGTTTATTTGTAAAATGAGGTGGAGAGTGCCTACCTTGAAGATTAGAGCTAACACACATGAAACGCCTCTGGTAATGTTGTAGACAGTCATCTAATGGTTGCTGAGTTTTTCTTTTCCTCTGTCTGCTATCCTTGGGGCAGGTGGATGGGTGAGGGAGACGATGGACCATAAACATCTCAGACCACCCTCCCCATTCACCTCACAATTCCACTTCACTTCGCCCAGCTGCCTCTGCTAGTCACGTTGGTCAAATACAATCACAAAATATGGACCATCACACAGATGTTGTAATAAAAATCCCTAAATCTGCCAGAGTGTGTGCGTGTGCATCCAGGCACATACATGCATGTTCAGGAAGCTGAGATCAGAGGAAGCGAGAACCTGAAATCAACAAAAACCAACTGTTTCTGGAAAAGCTTGCACCAGCTGCTGAGGAGCCCGAAGGCAGGCTCAGGTCAGTTCAGAGAGCAACAGGCCTAAAGCAGGTCGTGCTGCTGATGGTGAGGATAATGATGGTGGTGGTGGTGCTGATGGTATCAATGGAGATGATGATGGTGGTGAGGGAGGATGATATCAGCTATGTTTGCTGAGCACCAGCAGATGGATGTGATGGTTTAGAACATGTCTCTGTCAGGAAACCCTGAGTTTGAATCCTGTTCTGCTTACCTATGGGTTGAGGGGAGTATTGGTTATCCTCTCTGTTATTCTTTGGTAAATGTGGAAACAATGGTCTCTACCTTTTACAGTTGTGACGATGGAAGGAGACAGCACGTGAATTCTCAGTACAGAGTGTAGAACATAGTAAGTACTCAGTAGTTGGTGACTATTATTAGCAGTAGGTACTGTGCTAAGAAGCACTTTACATACTTTTTCTCCTTTGAGGCTTCCGCAAAGGATGTCGTAGTATTATTATCCTCACTTAGCAAATGAGGAAAGAAAGGCACAGGGAGCCTGAACAGCTGGCCCAAATTAATTCAGCTTGTAAATAAAAACAGAATTTGAACCTTGGTTGAACTAACTCTGAGCCTTGGCCTTATGTCCAAAGGCTGTGATTTAAAAAAATTTTTTTTATTGAAATATAATTGATGTACCATGTTTACACTTTCAGGTGCACAGCAAAGTGAGTCAGTTAAACACAAACACGTGTACGCAATTCTTTTCTTTTCAGATTCTTTTCCCATAGAGGCCATTACAGAGGGTTGAGTAGAGTTCTCTGTGCTGTACAGCAGATTCTTACTAGTTATCTATTTTATGTATCGTAGTGCACATATCAGAGAGGGCAATGGCACCCCACTCCAGTACTCTCGCCTGGAAAATCCCATGGACGGAGGAGCCTGGTGGGCTGCAGCCCATGGGGTCGCTAAGAGTCGGACATGACTGAGCGACTTTACTTTCACTTTTCACTTTCATGCATTGGAGAAAGAAATGGCAACCCACTCCAGTGTTCTTGCCTGAAGAATCCCAGGGATGGGGGAGCTGCTGTCTATGGGGTCGCACAGAGTCAGACATGACTGAAGCGACTTAGCAGCAGCAGCAGTGTGCATATGTCAGTCTCAATATCCTAATTCATCCCTCCCCCTGTATCCCCTGGTAACCCTAGTTTGTTTTCTACATTCATGACTCTATTTCTATTTTATAAATAAGTCCATCTGTACCCTGTTTTAAAGATTCTGCATATGAGCGGTATCGTAGTCGTCTTTCTGTGTCTGACTTACTTCACTCCGTATGACAGTCTCTAGGTCCATCCATGTCGCTGCACGTGGCATTATTTTGTTCTTTTATCTATTTTATCCTCTTTATCCATTTCTCTGTTGATGGACACATTTAGGTTGCTTACGTGTCCTGGCTATTGTAAGTAGTGCTGCAATGAACATTGGGGAGCATGTATCTTTTAAAATTATGGTTTTCTCTCAGTATATGCCCAGGGATGGGTTGCTGGGTCATATGGTAGAGCTGTGGTGGTTTTTAAAATTACATCAAAAGATTGAAAATATAAACATCCATCAGTAGGAGATTAACTAAACAAGTTACAAGACATCCTCACAAGATACGCAGCTATAAACAAAGTATTCAGGGAGATTTTCAGGTATATTGTTAAGGGAACAGTAAAGAACAATGTATAGCACATTGCCATTTCAGTAAGAGGAGAAAATTATTGTATAAATTTATGCACTTAATTATATATGCACAGGGTATACAATAAACCAATGTCATTAGTTACCTGCTAGGAAGGGAACTGCAGAGCTGGAGGACATGGGTGAAGAAGACTTGACTGTATATACTTTTTACATTTTCCATGTGGTTCAGAGCTGAGTGGTAATTAACATATAAGTAATCAACATGACTTCACTGATAATTTCTTACCATGCTCTTCCATTCTTGGCTGCCATAGCTACACTGGGCTCTTGTTTTAGTTGCTTAGTTGTGTCTGACTCTTTGTGATCCCATGGACTGTACCCACCAAGCTCCTCTGTCCATGGGATTCCCCAGGCAAGAATGCTGGAGTGGGTTGCCATTCCCTTCTCCAGGGGATCTTTCTGACCCAGGGACTGAACCCAGGTCTCTGGCATTGCAGGCAGATTCTTTACTGTCTGAGTCACCAGGGAAACTGACACTGGGCTGTTGTTCCTCAAACACTATATGATATCTTGCTCAGGAGAGTTTTCTAAGCCTAACGTGAAAGATGAGCATGAATTTGACCTGCAAGGTCCCAGGACCAGACTCGACTGATCTCCGTGGGAGGAACTTGCTGAGTGAGGGGTTGGGAGCTTGTTTGTATATGTGTGGCTGCATGTTACTGTCCGTGGTCCTGAATATCGTCATTCAGTTCAGTTCAGTCGCTCAGTCATGTCCGACTCTTTGCGACCCCATGGACTGCAGCATGCCAGGCTTCCCTGTTCATCACCGACTCCCGGAGCTTGCTCAAACTCATGTCCATCAAGTCGGTGATGCGATCCAACCATCTCATCCTCTGTCATCCCCTTCTCCTCCTGCCTTCAATCTTTCCCAGCATCAGGGTCTTTTCCAATGAGTCAGTTCTTCGCATCAGGTGGCCAAAGTATTGGAGTTTCAGCTTCAGCATCAGTCCTTCCGATGAATATTCAGGACTGATTTCCTTTAGGGTTAACTGGTTTGATCTCCTTGCAGTCCAAAGGACTCTCAGGAGTCTTCTCCAACACCACAATTCAAAAGCATCAGTTCTTTGGCACTCAGATTTCTTTATGGTCCAACTCTCACATCCATACATGACTATTGGGAAAACCATAGCTTTGACTAGATGGACCTTTGTCAGCCAAGTACTGCCTCTGCTTTAATGAATATCTCTGCTTTAATGAATAATGAATATCATCATTACTCTTTAGGATATGACTGATTCTTCTAACCCAGGGACACTAGTGAGCTCTGTGGAACATCTCTCAGAGATCTTGAAATAGGTAAGGAATAAGAAAGTGGAGGAAAAAATAGAAGGCGTTAAGAGAGAGCAAACGTGAGGACATGAGCAAGTAAGAGAGAAAATACAAGAGACTGTGAGAAAGGCAGATTTCCAAAAGACTGCCAAAGAGTTTAGGTTTTGAAATGTTTGTTTCCACCATGAAAGAAATCATCTTGGGGACTTCCTTGGTGGTCCAGTGGTTTAGGAATTTACCTTACACTGCAGGGGGGCGTGGGTTTGATCCCAGGTCAGAGAACTAAGACCCTACATGTCACAGAATAACTAGGGAAGCCCCTGTGCTCTGGAACCCGCAGCGTGCCACAACTACTGAGCCCATGTGCCGCAATTCGAGAGTCCATGCACCGCAATGAAACATCCTGCTTGTGCAACGAAGCTCCTGTGTGCCACAGCTAAGACCCCGCTCAACCAAATACATAAATGAATATTAAAAAACAGAATCACCTTCAGTTCAGTTCAGTTCAGTCACTCAGTCATGTCCGACTCTTTGCGACCCCACGGACTGCAGCACGCCAGGCCTCTCTATCCATCACCAACTCCCAGAGTTTACTCAAACTCCTGTCCATTGAGTTAGTAATACCATTCAACCATCTCATCCTCTGTCGTCCCCTTCTTCTCCCACCTTCAATCTTTCCCAGCATCATGGTCTTTTCAAATGAGTCAGTTCTTCACATCAGGTGGCCAAAGTATTGGAGTTTCAGCTTCAGCATCAGTCCTTCCAATGAACATTCAGGACTGATTTCCTTTAGGATGGACTGGTTGGATCTCCTTGCAGTCCAAGGGACTCTCAAGAGTCTTCTCCAACACCACAGTTCAAAAGCATCAATTCTTCAGCACTCAGCTTTCTTTATAGTCCAACTCTCACATCCATATATGACTACTGGAAAAACCATAGCTTTGACTAGATGGACCTTTGACCTGCACAATGTTTAAAATACTGAAAAGCTGAAGAATGTGTATAAATCTGTATGCCAACCTAAGCAAATATGGGTGAGTATATGGATAAAATTGAAAGAGCAATATCAAGATGATTCAAGCGAAGTGATATCAGTTATTACATCAAGTGCCCATAGTTTTTATTTTATATCACATGCTCATTTAAAATCAAGCCACATGGAAATTTATATTCATGCATATTATTGTGTATTTTGTATGTTTATAATGTGAAATATTGTATGTTTAATATATACTATATAATATATTACATTTATAATATATATTATACATAAAATATATTATAAATGATATATAATTAAGCTATAAATTCCTTATTATATATTCATTATAAAGTTAAACCATATAGAAAAATCTAAAGATGAAAGCAGCAAGCCAGTTATATTACTCAGAAATACCATATTTCATCCAATATTGGTCTTGATTCTAAGACAAATCTTTTTTTGTATCATACAAAAATGCTGCCAGTTAAGCCATGACACTATGGTTTTGTCACTTAGAGTTCTTGTTGAAAGACTCTTTTAGACTTATTTAAACATGTATTATTCTTATGCAAACATGAAAAGGAAAATACATATGAAATAAATTGAGCGGTATATTTCTAAACCATCTTCACATTTAGAGTTCAACTTTTCTGTATCACTTTTTGACTCCAAGTCATGTGTGTGTGTGTGTGTGTGTGCGCGCGCGTGCGCGTGTGTGCGTAGGTGCGTGCGCGTGTGTGCGTGTGCGCGTGCGCGTGTGTGCGTGTGCGCACATGTGGGTGATACGGCATTTCTTCTTTTTATATGTTTATTTTTTAAATTGAAGGATATTAATTTACATAATTATGTTTGTTTCTGTCAAATATTAATATGAATCAGCCACAGGTATACATATGTCCTCTCCCCACTGAACCTCCCTCCTACCTCTCTCCCCGTCTCTCCCCTCTAGGTTGTTACAGAGCCCCAATTTGATTTCCCTGAGTCATATGGCAAACTCCCATTGACTGTCCATTTTACATACGGTAATGTATGTTTCCATGTTACTCTCGCCATACATCCCACCCTCTCCTTAAAAGAGTGCTCACCTATCATCTCTGGACTTTACCAAAGCACTGATATCCAGTTATGCATTTTGATGCTGGCACTTTCTTTATCCTGCCAGAAGGTGTCAGCAATGTCAGCTACTTCACTCCTGGCACTAGCCCAGCAGCCATTGCATGAACTCACTAGACTTCAAAGTTGCTTATATGTGAAAAAATAAATCTGCATTTTAGGATGAAAACAGAAACTTATAAACATGATTTCAAATATCTTTCTATGCTTATATGCAAAAAGAAGAATGAGTGAAGTGAGAGGAAGTTTTAGATAAGGTTAGACAAATGATATTGTAAAAAATGGTCCCTACTCTACATTTTATTAATATTTAGGCTTAATTTTAATAAAACCTAACACAAGAAGTTGAAATTGATCTGAAGAAAATGCTGTACTTTAAGTATTTTTTCTTCACAGGAGTTATTAATTTCTAAAAGATCCCTCCAAGGATAAAGAAAAATGATTATGAAAACCGTAAAACCATAAGGAGGTTAGAGTCATTGATTTTTCAAACTTCATATTTCAGAGTTAGACAGTATTGATTGATTCCCTGCTATAAATATTAAGGTGGTTAGCACATTATATACATCCTCCTCCTTTTATCAGTGTCCCGATTTGTTACTTCTGTTGCTTTTCCTTTCATTGAGGTTTATATTATTTATCTTGTGTTCTGTAATCATAAATTCCACATTATAATTAAATGTATCTAAAGCTGACTGATTTAATACTCATTATATATTAATAAAGAAAATAATACTAAAAGCTGGCTTTTTTTACACTGTCTTACTCCTTCCTTAAGTTCTTTTGATTTTATACTTGTTTTCAAAGAATATATGCACATAATTAAAAAGTCAAATTTTACCGCTTGGCTCTAAATGAAACAGCACTTCTCTGCTTCAAGTCTTCATTCATCCAAAGCTCACTGCTCCAAACCTCCGTCTCCTACAGCGATCTCTTTTGCCAGCACATTCATACCCCAAAGGGTTGACTTCCTGCTACTGAGGCAGTTGAGGTGCTAGATAATTTATTGAGCCCTCATGCTAACATTTATGTCTACATGCAACCTCTTCTCATCCCCCAAATGTATTTTTCATCACTATCCATTGAATCAACATCGACAATACATATATGATGCCTAGATTGGATCATCTCTTTCTTTTTTTCTTTTTGTTTAGATATTTTTTTGTCCTTACAACTCGGAGGATCTTACTTCCCAACCAGTGATTGAACCATGGGCCCTTGGCAGTGAAAGCTCCAATTCCTAACCATTGACCACTAGGGAATTCCCATGGATCATTTTTTGACACTCCTCTGTATGACAACTTTATTTACAGTGATAATCATGAAATAAAACCAATAATAACAAGGGCTCAAAAAGAAACACAGAGTAAAAATTTTCTGTTTTTGAACTTCATATGTATAATGCCAGTAAAAAAATTTAAGTACAAAAGGGAAAAATTAATCACTTGAATCTTTGTGTTGTTTCTGGTATAGGTGCTGTAGATACACCAACTTGTATTGATTATTTTTAAGATTTAAAAAATTAACTTTATGCAATGTTGAAGGCTTATATATTTCAAAATACACCCATACATTGCTTTTTTACATTTTCCTTCTTGAACTCCACTGGATTAAAATCATTTCATTTTAGTATGGGTACTACACTTCAACTATCTTTATGATCAAAATAACTATGAACTGCATCAGTTGCTGGTTTCACAAACATGCTACAAATGACTGCATGTTCTTCCCAGTTCCTACAGGAGAAAAACCCACAACTCTCCACCTAAGAATTTTTATGTGTATCTAATATAATTTTTCTTGAAATATAGTTGGTGATATTAGGTGTACTGCATCATGATTCGACATTTTCATACTTTATGAAATGATCACCATGGTAAGTCTAGTAAACGTGTTACCATGAAAAGTTATTACAGTTTTATTGACCATATTCCCTATTCCGTATATCACATTTCTGTACGTATTTGTTGTATAACTGGAAACTTGTACCTTTTAATCCCCTACATCTATTGCACCCCTCACCCACTCCTTTCTGGCAACCATTCTTTTGTCCTCTGTCTCTGAGTCTGTTTTTGTTCTGTTTCATTTGTTCTATTTTTTAGATTCTGTACATAAGTGAGATCATATGGTATTTGTCTGAGATCTCACTTAGCATGCTGCTGCTGCTGCTGCTGCTGCTGCTAAGTCGCTTCAGTCGTGTCTGACTCTGTGCGACCCCATAGACGGCAGCCCACCAGGCTTCCCCGTCCCTGGGATTCTCCAGTCAAGAATACTGGAGTGGGCTGCCATTTCCTTCTCCAATGCATGAAAGTGAAAAGTCAAAGTGAAGTCGCTCAGTCGTGTCTGACTCTTAGTGACCCTATGGACTGCAGCCTACCAGGCTCCTCCGTCCATGGGATTTTCCAGGCAAGAGTACTGGAGTGGGGTGCCGTTGCTATAATACCCTTTAAATCCATCCATGTTTTCACAAATGGCAAATTTTCAGTTTTTTGGTGACTGAGTAATATTTTATTGTGTATATATACCACATCTTTTTATCCATTCATCTGTAGATAGACACTTAGGTTGCTTCCATGTCTTGGCTATTGTAAATAATTCTGCAGTGAACACCAAAGTGCATATATATTTTCTCATTGCTGTTTTTGTTTTGTTGGAATAAATGGCCAAAAGTGCTGAATCATATGGCAGTTATATTTTAGTTTTTGAGGAACCTCCTTACTATTTTCCGTAGAGGCGGCACCAGTTTACATTCCGACTAACAGTGCGTGAGGTACAAGTGTTCGTTTTTTTCCACATCCTTCTCAGCACTTGGTTTTTATGGTCTTTTTGATAATAGCCATTCTGACAGGTGTGAGGTGGTATCTCATTGTGGTTTTGATTTGCATTTTCCTGATGGTTAGTGATGCTGAGTATCTTTTCATGTGTCTGTTAGCCATCTGTATGTCTTTTTTTTGAAAAATGTCCATTAAGGTCCTCTGCCCATTTTTTAATGGTTTTTTAAAAAATTTATTTTTTTTTATTTTTGGCTGCACTGGGTCTTTGTTGCTGCACATGGGCTTTCTCTAGTTGTGGAGTGCAAGGGCTACTCTCTAACTGAGGGGCATAAACTTCTCATTTCAGTGGCGTTTCTTGTGGAACATAGACTCCAGGGCATGCGGTCTTTAGTAGTGGTGGCACACGGGCTTTGTTGCCTTGTGGCATGTGGGATCTTCCTGGACCAGGGAATGAACTGGTGTCTGCAGCATTGCAAAGTGGATTCTTAACCACTGGACCACCAGGGAATTTCTCTCTGTCCATTTTTAATCAAATTGTTCAGAGGTGGGTTTTTTTTTTTGATGTTGTATGAATTCTTTGTATATTTGGCTATTAAGTTCTTATTTGATATATTTGAAAATATCTTCTCCCATTCAGTAGGCTGGCTTTTCATTTAGTTGATAGTTTCCTTCACTGTACAAAGGGCTTTTAGTTTAGAGTAGCCCCATTTGTTTATTTTTGCTTTTGTTTCCCTTGCCTGAAGAAACAGATCCGAAAAAACATTAAAACCAATGTCAAAAACCAATGTCAAAAAGCATACTGCTTCTATTTTCTTCCAGGAATTTTGTGGTTTTAGCTCTTTCATTTAATTATCTAATCCATTTTGAGTTTGTTCTTTTACATGATGTGAGAAAGTAGTACAGTTTGATTCTTTTGCATGTAGCTGTCCAGTTTCCCAAACCCCATTTATTGAAGAGGGTGTATTTTCCTCAGGTTATATTCTTGCCTCCTCTGTGGTAGACTAATTGACCATGTAAGTATGGATATAAGTCTAGGCTCTCTGTTCTGTTCCACTGGTCTGTTTTTGTGCCAGTGCCATACTTACTGATTATTGTAGCTCTGGTATTATTTGAAATCAGGAAGTGTGCTACCTCAGTCTTTGTTCTTTCTCAAGATTGTTTTGGCTATTTGGGGTCTTTTGTGTTTCCATAAAAAGTTTAGACTTACGTTCTAGTTCTGTGAAAAATGCCATTGGTATTTTGATGGGAATTGCATTGAATCTGTGGATTGCCTTGGATATTATGGTAATTTTAATGATATTAATGTTTCTAATCCACGAGTAGGGTATACCTGTCAATTTGCATTGTCTTCAGTTTCTTTCATCAGTGTTCATTGTTTTCTGAGCACAAGTCTCATACCTCTTTGGTTAGATTCATTCCTGTGTATTCTATTCTTTTTGATACAATTGAAATTGAATTGTTTTCCTAATTTCCCTTTCTGATAGTTTGGTGTTAGTGTATAAAAATGAGACAGATTTCTGTATATTAATTTTGCATCCTGCAACTTTACTGAATTCATTAATTAGTTCCAATCTTTTTTTTTTTTTTTTGGTCATCTTTAGGATTTTTTAGACATAGTATCTGGAGAAGGAAACGGCAACCCACTCTGGTACTCTTGCCTGGAAAATTCCATAGATGGAAGAGCCTGGTAGGCTACTGTCCATGGGGTTGCAAAGAGTCGGACATGACCGAGCGACTTCACTTTCTTTCTATAGTTCATTTTGGAGAAGGAAATGACAACTCACTCCAGTGTTCTTGCCTGGAGAATCCCAGGGACGGAGGGGCCTGGTGGGCTACAGTCTATGGGGTTGCCAAGAGTTGGACACAACTAAGCAACTAACACACACACAGACATAGTATCATGTCATCTACAAACAGTGGCGGTTTGACTTATTCCTTGCCAATTTAGATTCATATTATTGGGTTGGCCAAAACGTTTGTCCAGGTTTTCCTATACTATCTTATGTAAAAATCAGAATGAACTTTTTGGCGAACCTTATATTTCTTTTTCTTGTCTGATTACTATGGATGATTATAGATCATCCAATACTATGTTGAATAAAAGTGATGAGAGTGAATCTTTTTTCCTGATCTTAGAGGACACTTCCTGCTTTTCATCACTGAATATGATGTTGACTATAGGTTTGTCATAAATGGCCTTTATTATGTTGAGGTTTGTTCTCTCTATACCCACTTTGTTGAAAGTTTTTTTTTAAAATCATAAATGGATGCTTAATTTTGTCAAAAGTTTTTTCTGGGGTCGGAGGTGGTGGGAGGGAAGTCGAAGAAGAAGGAGATATGTGTATACATGTAGCTGATTCACTTCGTTGATGGCAGAAACTAACACAACATTGTAAAGCAACTAAACCCCAATTTTAAAAAAGACCTATTGGGAAAAAAGCTCTTTTTTTTCTTTTTGCATCTGTTAGGATGATCATATAATTTTTATTCTTCACTTTGTTAATGTGGTGTATTGCATTTATTGGTTTACATATATCGAACCATCCTTATAGCCCTGGGATAAATCCCACTTGATCATGGTATATGATCTTTTTAATGTATTGTTGAATTCAGTTTGCTAGTAGTTTGTTGAAGATTTTCCCATACATGTTCATCAGTGATATTGGCCTGTAACTTTCTTTTTTTGTGTGGTATAGTTGTCTACTTTTGGTATCAGGATGATCCTGGCCTTGTAGAAAGATTTTGGAATCATTTCTTTCTCTTCAACTCTTTTTGGGAATAGTTTGAGAAAGAGAGGTGTTAACTGTTCTTTAAATATTCGGTAGAAATCACTGGTAAAGCCACCTGATCCCAGACTTTTGCTTTTAGGGAGTTTTTGTTTTTTTCTATGAGGGGGCGTTCAGTTTCTGATTCAGTCTAAATAGTGGTAATTGGTTTGTTCATATTTTCTGTTTCTTCCTGATTCAGACTTGGGAGATTGTATGTTTCTAGGAATTAATTGATTTCTTTTACACTGACATGTTTATTGGTGCATAACTGTTTATAGTAATCTTTTATGATCTTTAGTATTTCTTTTTTTATTTAAGTGTAGTTAATTCTCCAGGCAAATTGCCAACATCCACTGGATCATCGAAAAAGCAAGAGAGTTCCAGAAAAACATCTATTTCTGCTTTATTGACTATGCCAAAGCCTTTGACTATGTAGATGACAATAAACTGTGGAAAATTCTGAAAGAGATGGGAGTTCCAGACCACCTGACCTGCCTCCTGAGAAACCTCTTTGCAGGTCAAGAAGCAACAGTTAGAACTGGACATGGAACAACAGACTGGTTCCAAATAGGAAAAGGAATACGTCCAGGCTGTATATTGTCACCCTGCTTATTTAACTTCTATGCAGAGTACATCATGAGAAATGCTGGGCTGGAAGAAGCACAAGCTGGAATCCAGATAGCCAGGAGAAATATCAATAACCTCAGATATGCAGATGAGACCACCCTTATGACAGAAAGTGAAGAGGAACTAAAAAGCCTCTTGATGAAAGTGAAAGAGGAGAGTGAAAAAGTTGGCTTAAAGCTCAACATTCAGAAAACGAAAATCATGGCATCCGGCCCCATCACTTCATGGGAAATAGATGGGGAAACAGTGGAAACAGTGACAGACTTTACTTTTTGGGGCTCCAGGGTCGCTGCAGACGGTGACTGCAGCCATGAAATTAAAAGACACTTACTCCTTGGAAGAAAAGTTATGACCAACCTAGACAGCATATTCAAAAGCAGAGACATTACTTTGTCAACAAAGGTCTGTCTAGTCAAGGCTATGGTTTTTCCAGCGGTCATGTATGGATGTGAGAGTTGGACTGTGAAGAAGGCTGAGTGCCGAAGAATTGATGCTATTGAACTGTGGTGTTGGAGAAGACTCTTGAGAGTCCCTTGGACTGCAAGGAGATCCAACCAGTCCATCCTAAAAGAGATCAGCCCTGGGATTTCTTTGGAAGGAATGATGCTGAAGCTGAAACTCCAGTACTTTGGCCACCTCATGTGAAGAGTTGATTCACTGGAAAAGACTCTGATGCTGGGAGGGATTGGGAGCAGGAGGAGAAGGGGACGACAGAGGATGAGATGGCTGGATGGCATCACTGACTCGATGGACTTGAGTCTGAGTGAACTCCGGGAGTTGGTGATGGACAGGGAGGCCTGGTGTGCTGCGATTCATGGGTCGCAAAGAGTTGGACACGACTGAGCGACTGAACTGAACTGAACTGAACTGAATTCTCCAGGGACTATCCCCTGGAGAAGGGTATGGCAGCCTACTCCAGTATTCTTGCCTGGAGAATCCCATGGACAGAGGAACCTGGTAGGCTACAGTCTATGGGGTCGCAAAGAGTCAGACACGACTGAAGCAACTCAGCATGCAGCACATAGATAATTTGTAATGTGTTAGTTTCAAATGTACAGCAAAGTGACTCAATTATACATGCACACATATACATATATATGTATACATGACATATAGACAACAAAGGTCTGTATAGTCTAATGCTATGGTTTCTCCAGTAGTCACATACAGATGTGAGAGTTGGTCCATAAAGAAGGTTGAGCGCCAAAGAATCAATGTTTTTGAATTAATCGTTCTGGAGAAGACTCTTGAGAGTCCTTTGAACTGCAAGGAGATCAAATCAGTCAATCCTAAAGGAAATTAACCATGAATGTTCATTGGAAGGACTGATACCGAAGGTGAAGCTCCAATACTTTGGCCACCTGATGCAAAGACCTGACTCAATGGACAATAGCCTGCTGTTTTGAAAGATTGAAGGCAAAAGGAGAAGGGAAAGGCAGAGGATAAGATGGTTAGATAGCCTCACTGACTCAATGGACATGATGACAGTGACATGGGAGACAGTGGAAGAGAGAGGAGCCTGGTATGCTACAGGTCATGGGGCTGCAGAACTGGACACAACTTAGTGACTGAACAACAATAATGCATATTCTTTTTCAGAATATTTTCTGTTATAGGCTATTACAAGACCTTGAATACAGTAGGTTCTTGTTGGTTATCTGTTTTGTGTACAGTAGTATGTTATCCCAAAGATCTTTGGTATTTTTGTGGTATCAGATAAAATTTCTCTTTCATTTCTGATTTTGTTTGGGCCTGCTCCCTTTTTTCTTGATGCGTCTGGCCTAAGGTTTGTCAATTTTGTTTACTTTTAAAAGAACTAGCTTTTGGTTTCATTGATTTTTTTCTATATTATTTCTTTACTTCTTCTAACTTTGCCTATTGCTTGTTCTCTTTCTTGTATTTTTTTTAGAGCTAAGTTTAGATTGCTTATTTGAGATTTTTCTTGTTTCCTGAGGTAGGCTTGCATCATTTTAGACCTCACTTTTAGAAGTTTCTTTTTTTTTTTTAACTGCATCCTGTGTAAACATTTGCTGTGTTTTTGTTTTTATTTGTATCCAGGCATTTAAAAATTTCTTCTGAAAGTTGCCTACCCAGCACTTCCATTCAAAATCCCTCTCTCTTGTCTGCTTCCTACCAAAACCCCAAGTATTTATGTTGCCAGACTACTTGGTAGCTAGGAAGAGGCATGTGATCAATCTAGTATTAGTCAATAAGACATAGGGGAAGAGAATTATGGGGAAAGAATTCTCTTCCATGGTTAAAGGCAAGAGATTCAGAAAGAAAAATATTTTGTCCCACTCCCCTTTCCTCCCCTCCAGCTTTTGAAGGAGATGTATGAGGACACACACCATAAGGAAGCGTGGAGGCATCTTGACTCGTGAGGGGGAGGCCAAGGGCACCACAGACTCGCTGAACCTGTGTCCTGCTATTAGTGAGCTGTGGGTCTCTGCTGGCTCATTGGCTTTCACTCCTGATTTTTCTTAATTACCTTTTTATCCTCCTCCTTTTCTGAGCTCCCATCTCCTTTTCCCTTATTCTTCTCTTCTTACCCTCTTCACATATTTAATGCTTTTGAAGCTGGGATGGTCTGAGTCAAGAACACAGGACACACAAGATACAAGGACACAGGAAAAGTTACAGGTCTTTAACTGCCCTGGTTAAGTCTCGTCTGAAACAAAATGGGGTATGAATGAACGAAGGAGCTTCACTGCTGTGTTCATCCTCTCAGCCCTCCCATCTCTCCTCTTCCCTGCTTCTAGAGGGTCCTTCATCTATAGGTCATTATTCTATATGACATCCTCTACTGGCTTCTCATGTCCTACAGGATAAAGTCTATATCATTAATCTGTTTCCTTCAAAGCTCTCCAGAGTCCACTTCTTCTGTTCTCCAGCCTTGCTGAGACACGTAAGGTTCCTGGAGTGTATATTATGCCATTAAGTCTTTGGACCTCTGTTCTCCTTGCCAGAAACACAGTTCTACCTACAGACATAAGTTTCCCTTTTGTTCAGATGTCACCTCCTCTGGGAACCTTCACCTCTCTCCCAAGCACAGTTAGTTGCTCAGACCTTGAACTTTGAGCATTCTCCCAGTAGAGCTATTTCCTCCCCGAGGTACATGCATATGTTTCTGGATCTGTTTCCCCCATCAGCCTGTGAGTTCCTTGAGGGCAGAATGTAAGTCCTATTTTTGTATCCTCAACATTGAACATAGGAGTGTGCCCCCAACTGCCTCTCACTGCTTTTTAACTCTTCAGGAAATTTAATTTCAAATTATTAACAACAAACTTAACAAAATTGGCTGAATGCCCACAATAGACCAGGTATGATATGCCAAAACAATAACTCAAGTTGTGATCAATTTGTAAAACAGAAAGAAGAAGAGGATAAACCATCCACAATCCCACATCCCTTAACATATTTGTTGTTAAGATCTGGGTATTTACTATGGATATTTTCGAACAAAACTTTTAAAGTGGTTCCAGTGAGCCTTATTAGCTGTGCTGGCCATGGCTCTTTGCCCGCTGTTTCCATTAAAAGTTCATGGGCCCCAAGAGAGGTGGACGAGCCATCTTAGCCCTCCCCTGGGTTCTGATCTTCCACTGAGGCACAGTAGTGAGTCAGTTTCCAGGAGGGATTGTCAATGAAATTAATAACCTCTCATCTGAATGCTAGTTTCTCTTTCTCATCTTCTTACAGCAGCATTAGCTCATCTGTTCTCATCTGTAATCCTCATCCTGCCCATTGTTAGTTGAGGGATGGAGACACTCAGCAAGGGGTGATGGAAAGGCCATTGCTGTAGTTGTCCTTATGTGTAAGGCCCAGCTATGCCATTAGCCAGTCATGTGACTTGAAGCAGGTTATATCATATTTCTAGGCCTCAGTTTGTGCATATGTGAAAGTAGAAAGTTGGATTAGGCTTAAGGCTAGTTAGGCTTAAGCCTCTTAAGGCTTCATAGACTTCAGAATTCTATGACTTTACATTCTATTCAAGGTTGTGTGGCTTGTTTGTGACAGAACCATGGTAAGAATCCAGTTTTGGGTCCCTAGTCCAATGCTTATTCACAAATCACTCCACAAATAATCTGAGTTCTTCCATGAGAATTTCCTCCAGGATGACTAGGTGCTGTGACTTCTATCTCCTTTTTCCCTGTCCATTGTTGGGGTAGAAAGACTTGGCAGGAGGGAAGGAAAAGGGATGAGGATGGGAGGATGGATTTAAGAAAAAGAACAAATCTGGACTGTAAGGAAGCACGATCCAGAGTATTATTGTGGAAATCTTGGGTAGAAAGTGGTCAAATCACTTGGGAAAGGAATGAAACTTTTGTCACATATCCTTAATTTTGAGTAAGGCAGATTTTATTTTATTTTTAAAATTAATTTATTTATTTTAACTGGAGGCTAATTACTTTACAATATTGTAGTGTTTTTTTTGCCATACATTGACATGAATCAGCCATGGGTGTACATGTATCCCCCATCTTGAACCCCCCTCCCACCTCCCTCCCCATCCCATCCCTCAGGGTCATCCCGGTGCACCAGCCCTGAGCACCCTGTCTCATGCATTGAACCTGGATTGACAATCTATTTCACATATGATAATATACATGTTTCAATGCTATTCTCTCAAATCATCCCATTCTCGCCTTCTCCTACAGAGTCCAAAAGACTGTTCTTTACATCTGTGTCTCTTTTGCTGTCTCGCATATAGAGTCATCGTTACTATTTGCCTAAATTCCATATATATGCATTAGTATACTGTATTGTTGTTTTTCTTTCTGGCTTACATCACTCTGTATAATCAGCTCCAGTTTCATCCATCTCATCAGAATTGATTCAAATGTATTCTTTTTAATGGCTGAGTAATATTCCATTGTGTGTATGTACCACAGCTTTCTTATCCAGTCATCTGCTGATGGGCATCCAGGTTGCTTCCATGTCCTGGCTATTGTAAATAGTGCTGTGATGAACATTGGGGTACACGTGTCTCTTTCAATTCTGGTTTCCTCGGTGTGTATGCCCAGCAGAGGGATTGCTGGGTCATAAGGCAGTTCAATTTCCAGTTTTTTAAGGAATCTCCACACTGTTCTCCATAGTGGCTGTACTAGTTTGCATTCCCACCAACAGTGTAAGAGGGTTCCCTTTTCTCCGCAGCCTCTCCAGCATTTATTGTTTGTAGACTTTTTGATAGCAGCCATTCTGACTGGCGTGAGATGGTACCTCGTTGTGATTTTATTTGCATTTCTCTGGTAATGAGTGATATTGAGCATCTTTTCATGTGTTTATTAGCCATCTGTATGTCTTCTTTGGAGAAATGTCTGTTTAGTTCTTTGGCCTATTTTTTGATTGGGTCATTTATTTTTCTGGAATTGAGCTGCAGGGGCTGCTTGTATATTTTTGAGATTAATTCTTTGTCAGTTGCTTCATTTGCTATTGTTTTCTCCTATTCTCAATGCTGTCTTTTCATCTTGTTTATAGTTTCCTTCATTGTACAAAAGCTTTTAAGTTTAATTAGGTCCCATTTGTTTATTTTTGCTTTTATTTCCATTCCTCTCGGAGGTGGGTCACAAATCTGCTATGATTTATGTCAGAGAGTGTTTTGCCTATGTTTTCCTCTAGGAGTTTTATAGTTTCTGGTCTTACATTTAGATCTTTAATTCATTTTGAGTTTATTCTTGTGTATGGTGTTAGAAAGTGTTCTCATTTCATTCTTCTACAAGTGGTTGACCAGTTTTCCCAGCACCACTTGAATAAGGCAGATTTTAAAAGAGTGAGATAAGAATAACACTGATTTCATGAACAGAGACAATCTTTGAAAGATTACGTGTGGCATGGAGATAGGAGAGGCACCTATCCAAGGGCAGATGCAGAAGTTTGGTGAATCTGTAAAACAGCCTTGAAGCTAAAGCAAGAATGAGCTAAGCCTTTGGGTAAGGAAAATGAATCCAAAGCAGTTGCCCAGGGAAGCTCAGAGACCTCAGAGCTCTTGCGCTCCCATGAACTCCCATTCTCTCCAGCAAGGAGAGACAGCTAAAGCAGAAGAGAGAACACAGCACACATGCAGGCGCGAGGGAATGAGACCCTGGAGAGGTGGGAAGGCGGGGAGTCTACGTCATCAGACCCAGACACATCATCTCTAAGGTGAACTCTGACCACGCGTGAACTCAACCATGATTGTGATCATTTGTCTCTGTTTTCAGATTGGATAGTTTCTATTGCTCTGTCTTCAGGTTCACTGACTCTTCTCTCTGCCATCTCCATTAAACCCCTTCAGAGAATTTATTTTCCATTGTTGTATTTTTCAGTTCTAGCATTTCCATTTTTTAAAAAAAACAGCTTCTAGGTTTTTTTTTTTTTTTTTAGCTTCTAGGTTTTTGTTGTTGAGAATTGCTATCTTTCCATGTGTTTCAACGGTATTCACTTTTATTGCAGGGAGCCTGGTAATAATAGCTACTTTAAAGTCTTATAATTTCAGCATTAGCATAATGTTAGAATTGGTCTTTCTTTGTGGTTGTCTTTTTAAGTTATTGAAGTTATCCTTTTTTTTCATTAAAAAAATTTTTTTTAATATTTTGTGTTGTATCCTGGAAATATTATTTTTGTAAGATTTTTAGTCTTGTCAACATCCTCTGCAGAACGTTGATTTTGTTTGCTGCTTGTTTTAGCAGTCAGCCCTGTGAGTCCTAATGTGTCTGGTGTGAGGTGTGGTTCCAATGCCAGCGGTTATTCAAAGCCTTCTAGTACTATTCAGTCTGCGCCCGGTGGGCGCCACCTATTGACCAGTCTGGGACTTGGATAGCGGTCTGCGAGAGTGCGTGCTAAGTTGCTTCAGTAGTGTCTCTTTGCGACCCCATGGACTGCACTACCCTGCCAGGCTCCACTGTCCATGGGGTTCTCTAGACAAGAATACTGGGATGGGTTGCCATGCCCTCCTCCAGGGAACCTTCCCTACCTAGGGATGGAACCCACTATATTTCCTGCATTGGCAGGTGGATTCTTTACCACTAGCGCCACCTGGGAAGTTCACATTTTATGGTATGTGAATTCTATCTTGAGAGTAATCTTCGGTTCAGTTCAGTTCAGTCACTCAGTCGTGTCCAACTCTTTGCGACCCCATGAACTGCAGCATGCCAGGCCTCCCTGTGCATCACCAACTCCCGGAGTTCACTCAAACTCGCGGCCATCGAGTCAGTGATGCCATCCAGCCATCTCATCCTCGGTCGTCCCCTTCTCCTCCTGCCCCCAATACCTCCCAGCATCAGACTCTTTTCCAATGAGTCAACTCTTCGCATGAGGTGGCCAAAGTACCGGAGTTTCAGCTTTAGCATCATTCTTTCCAAAGAACACCCAGGACTGATCTCCTTTAGGATGTACTGGTTGGATCTCCTTGCAGTCCGAGGGACTCTCAAGAGTCTTCTCCAACAACACATCCATACATGACTACTGGAAAAACCATGGCCTTGACTAGATGGACCTTTGTTGGCAAAGTAATGTCTCTGCTTTTGAATATGCTATCTGGGTTGGTCATAACTTTCCTTCCAAGGAGTAAGTGTCTTTTAATTTCATGGCTGCAATCACTATCTGCAGTGATTTTGGAGGCCCCCAAAATAAAGTCTGACACTGTTTCCACTGTTTCCCCATCTCTTTCCCATGAAGTGATGGGACCAGATGCCATGATCTTTGTTTTCTGAATGTTGAGCTTTAAGCCAACTTTTTCACTCTCCTCTTTCACTTTCATCAAGAGGCTTTTTAGTTCCTCTTCACTTTCTGCCATAAGGGTGGTGTCATCTGCATATCTGAGGTTATTGATATTTCTCCTGGCAATCTTGATTCCAGCTTGTGCCTCTTCCAGCCCAGCATTTCTCATGATGTACTCTGCATAGAAGTTAAATAAGCAGGGTGACAATAAACAGCCTTGACGTACTCCTTTTTCTATTTGGAAGCAGTCTGTTGTTCCATGTCCAGTTCTAACTGTTGCTTCCTGGCCTGCATACAGATTTCTCAAGAGGCAGTTCAGGTGGTCTGGTATGCCCCTCTCTTTCAGAATTTTCCACAGTTTATTGTCATCCATACAGTCAAAGGCTTTGGCATAGGCAATAAAGCAGAAATAGACGTTTTTTTTAAAATCAAACTCTTGCTTTTTCCATGATCCAGCAGATGTTGGCAATTTGATCTGTGGTTCCTCTGCCTTTTCTAAATCCAGCTTGGACATCAGGAAGTTCACAGTTCATGTATTGCTGAAGCCTGGCTTGGAGAATTTTGAGCATTACTTTGCTAGCATGTGAAATGAGTGCAATTGTGCAGTAGTCTGAGCATGCTTTGGCATTGCCTTTCTTTGGGATTGGAATGAAAACTGACCTTTTCCAGTCTTGTGGCCACTGCTGAGTTTTCCAAATTTGTTGGCATATTGAGTGCAGCACTTTCACAGCATCATCTTCCAGGATTTGAAATAGCTCAACTGGAATGCCATCACCTCCACTAGCTTTGTTTGTAGTGATGCTTTCTAAGGCCCACTTGACTTCACATTCAGGATATCCGGCTCTAGATGAGTGATCACACCATCGTGATTATCTTGATCATGAAGATCTTTTTTGTACAGTTCTTCTGTGTATTCTTTCCACCTCTTCTTAATATCTTCTGCTTCTGTTAGGTCCATACCATTTCTGGCCTTTATCGAGCCTATCTTTGCATGAAATGTTCCCTTGGTATCTCTAATATTCTTGAAGAGATCTCTAGTCTTTCCCGTTCTGTTGTTTTCCTCTATTTCTTTGCATTGATCACTGAGGAAGGCTTTCTTATCTCTCCTTGCTATTCTTTGGAACTCTGCATTCAGATGCTTATATCGTTCCTTTTCTCCTTTGCTTTTTGCTTCCCTTCTTTTCACAGCTGTTGATTTATATTGAGAAATTCACTCTGACTGAAAGGACTGCAGATCAGAGGCTGGGGTGAGAGATACTTAAACAGCTGTACATGTGTATAGAGTTTACACTATAGAGAGCATGACCTGGACCAGGTCCTAGGACTTAGCTCAGTTTTTCATTGACACGGTGGTAGGAGAAGGTAGAGGCCTTGCACTGCCCATGGTGCTGACCTCAAGGAATCTGGTTTTTGTAAACCTCCCTGGGAATTTATTTCCCTTAAGTGCTTTTATCCTTCTCCATCTTGGTCCCACTATTATCAGTGCCCCTGAAGTGTTTTGCCCCAAGACAGTTTCTCAGTGATAACGTACATAAGATGCCACAGCTCACATTCTTTTTAATAACTCCTATTGCTCTTGCCCTCAGCAGCCTGAGCCTAGCTTTATTTCATGAATTAAGCTTGAGTTTTGTCTTCTGAGGATTGTCCCTCCTCTTAAGGCCAATCCTATATGTGTTTCTGGTCTGAGAGAGGCCAGAAGATAAATGGAACTACAGGAAAAGAGTGGCCTGGATGATGTGAAGCTCTGTCTCCTTGGCCTCCTTGGGCTAGAGGTAGGTGATGGACCCAGGGTCCTTCCCATGGACAAGTCAGCACTGAGAAGTTTCCTGCCAAAGCCTATTGTAACATAAGCATGGTGTGGAGGGAAGCCATGGAGACGTCTTTGGGCAAGAGTGCTGGGGAATGGGATTTGGGGAACAGTTGGTTTTATTTGGGACTAGGACTTTTGTCTGTACCAGCTTGTGTGTTGGGTGGAATTTAGGACAGAGAGTGGGAGGGAGAGCGGTATACAGATTCCAACCCTTTCTCCTCCACCTCCCACACATGTGCTACAGCTCCTCCCCACGCCAAAGACAAAACAAACCAGGCCTTTCTCTCTCCCTTCCCACCCTCAGATGTTTCCCTTTTAAGCCTGTTTTCCTCCTCCTCCTCGCTGCCTCTCCTACTCCAGGATTTCCTTTCCTTCTTCACTGCGATTCCCCCATCTTTTCCTTTCTGTTACATCTTGTGTTTAATAAAAACTCTTAGTGTTCCCTAGATGACCACAGAGTAGGTTCATCCCCATTTTTGGAACCACTTATTTCTCCTTCCCTTCTCTCTCTTAGTCTTGTGTAAACTAATTTCCCAAGAGCAAGACAGACGGGAGACAGGGACTGAGCAACCATGGAAAAGGGCCTGGAATCTTTACCTTACCCGCCTCACGACCATGCCCCTCCCTCTTGTCTCTTTATTTGATTTTCCATCTAGAATCCCTCTAAATCTCTCTCTAGGACGCAGGTGGAAGAATCATTTCCAAAGATTATTTATGAGTTTGTAGAGAATCCTGGCTGTGCTGAGATGTTGCTTCCAGGCTTGTAAACCCGGTGGTGCTGGGAACTTGGATGCTTGGATTCTTTTCCAGGTTCCTTAAATTGAATCCCTTTGTTTAGTGGCTACTCTCTCTCCTCTCACCTCTCACAGAGGTCAGCCCATAGGAGCACTCCACCCAACATCAAGCAATCATACATTCTTTGGGGACCGTCTATGAGAAAGGTCTTCTGTGCCTAAAAACCGTATGGCACTTAACATGTTAGACTTGCAGTAAAATTACAAACACACCTGAGATAACAGAAGCATCCTAATGGAAAAATACCAGTATATGGCAATGCATGGAAGAGCTAATTACGCTTGGGAATTGAAGGAGAGGTCAAGTTCAGACAGGGGAACAGGATGGGAAGGCAATCCAGGATGGAAGACACTGAGGCCTGAGGAACCAAGGAGAAGACCAGGTTCTTTGAAGCCAAGGGATTTCTTAGAGGGGAGCAAGCAACAAGAGAGTAATAGTTAAGGGTGCGGATTTGTTCAGAGTTCCAGCTCTGTTACTTATTCTCTGTGTCACGTGGGACAAATTATTTAACCTCTTTAAGCCTCAGTTTACTATCTGTAAACTGGGGATAATTAATAGCACTTATAGTTTTTAAACATGAGAATGATATATGAGAATTAAACAAGATATTGCTTATAAAATGTTTAGCACAGTGCTTAGCACTTAATAAACACACAGTAAATGTTTACAATTATGACCACTACTGCTACAATGAATGTTTCCTGTTTTTACTACTATTAAGTGGCATTTGGGTCTGGAAAGAAAGGTAGGAGCCAGTTTGTATGGAAGCCCCTGAAAACCCACCAGAAAACTGGGGATTTTTTCTTGTAGACAATGAAGAACCATGGAAATGTTTTTGAGAAAACTTTGAAGGAGAGGGAAAATGTCTTTCAGGAAGTCAACTTATTTATAATGTTGCACACGTGCATTCCTTTGATAAAAGCATAGGAAAGTGTGATAGTTGTCAACTTACTATGGGGAAAGACAAAAATAGGTATCACAAAGCCATGCCATTGGCATTTGAGAAATTAGTGAACAGGTGCGAGAGTTGAAGATGAAAGTTTAGGGGTCAGGGACTTTCTCAGAGAGGCCAAATCATGCTATTTAAGCTGCTGCCTACCCAGTCTGACTTTGACACCACGTGGAGGAGCAAAGATACAAAGCTAGACTAAAGAATATTGCCCTTTGTTGGGGTGGCTCTGACAGCGCCATAGGAAGTACTATTGTGCTCTGGCCTGTCTCAGGGCTTCCTGCCTTACTGTGCTAGGATAAGCCCATTTTTACCCTGTTTCATCATATTATTTCCCAAGGTCTTGCAGGGGTCTCGGTGGCCCATGAGGATGCTTTTCCAGTGGTCCTATGCTGAGAGTCAATGTAGCCACAGAATGAACAAAATGCATCTTCCTGAAACAACATTTTTTTAAAATTTTATTTATTTTAATTAGAGGATAATTACTTTATAATATTGTGATGGTTTTTGCCATACATCAACACTAATTGACCACAGGTATACATGTGTCCCCTGCATCCTGAATCTTCCCCCACCTCCCATCCCGCCCCATCCCTCTGGGTTGTCCCAGAGCACCAGCTTTGGGTGCCTTGCTTCATACATTGAAATTGTACTGGTCATCTGCTTTACATACGGTAATGTTTATGTTCCTGAAACATTTTTATACAAATATTTGAGGATAAAAGTTGAGTTTGAGATGAGATAAACATGGAAATATCTTGAATACTATTATACCTCATAGATAATTTTAGAGAGAAGTCTGTTTTATATTTGTCTACAGGGTGATAGAAATATTTTTACATACATTCATTAAATTCCCTTGTGAAATGAACATCAATGCTTTTGCTGCTGCTCTTCCCATATTTCAGGAGGGGATCAGGGAGGAGAGATCTTTCTATGTTCTATTTTCTTCACAAGGTGGAGCCTCAGGGCAAAATTTCCTGAATGATTAGAGAAAAAAATTCTGGAAAAGTGTAATCCAAGGGAATGAATTTATTTATTTATTTGGCTGCATTGGGTCTTAGTTGTGGCACAAGAATGCTCTAGTTGTTGGTGCAAGGATTCTCTAGTTGAGTGCCTGGGCTTAGTTGCTCTGCAGCATGTGAGATCTTAGTTCCCCAGCCAGGAATCGAACCTACATTTCCGGCATTGCAAGGCAGATTCTTAACCACTGGACCACCAGGGAAGTCCCCAAGGGGAATAGATTTAACACCAAAATACTCAGTTTATTTTTCAAATAGATGTCAGAACTTTCACTTACTGAACTAAAGAAATGTTTCTTCCCCATTCTATATTTTCTTTCTTTCTTTTTTTAGGTAGCAATAACTGAACTTTAATGAAATAACATTTGTATTTGACCAACTTTTTTTCTAGGTCAATTTAGTGATGGTTCAACAAATAAACAGCTCATTTAAAATGGATGCACACACACACACAAAAATGGATGCACAGTATTACTACAGAGTAAAGAAGTATTGACATAATATTGAAGAACATTCACTTTTCAATCACATGAATACAAACCTTACCAGGTATGAGTTTGGTAATGTCCATTATGATCCCGATCTCTCTGATAGCACTCTCTTGAGTATAAAATGTGAAGAGTCCTACTTCTCTGTGTCATTATAAAGACAAAACAATATCACATCTACAAAGCCCTTGACAAAAGTGGGCATGTTATGAAAGCTCAGTAAACAGAAACAATTAGGGCTTCCCTGATAGCTCAGCTGGTAAATAATCCACCTGCAATGCAGGAGACCCTGGTTTGATTCCTGGGTTGGGAAGATCCCTGGAGAAGGCATAGGCTACCCACTCCAGTATTCTTGGGCTTTCCTGGTGGCTCAGCTGGTAAAGAATCTGCCTGCAATGTGGGAGACCTGGGTTGCGAAGATCCTCTGGAGAAGGGAATGGCTACCCACTCCAGTATTATGGTCTGGAGAATTCCATGGACTGTATAGTCCATGGGGGTTGCAAAGAATCAGACACTACTGAGCAACTTTCCCTGGGGGATTAATTATTGTAGATTCTTCTGTTTCTTCTGTAGTTAGGTTTTAGATTATTTCCTGTGTTTCTTCTAGAAATAACAGTGAACTGTACATCTATTTCCATAAGTGTTTGTTTACATTTTTGATATTTTTACAGGCTCAAGTTCCTGAAATCACAATAGATTTTGTATATATTAAAACTCCAGAAGTAGACTGACAAATTGCATTCTAGATAAGTGATATTAATTTATACTTTTACCACTAGGGTGTGAGAAAGCCTATCTCAATAAGCCTTTATAAGTGGATTTTTAAAAATGTTGATTTGAATTTAGATTTCTTTGATTGCTAGAGAATCTGCATTATTTCTTTTAAATATATTGGTTAGTGACATTTTACCCTTTTTTTCCCTTTGTTCTTTTTCTAGTAGAGTATTATTTATAAATATATATATTTTAAATGTTCTTGACCATTGTGATTTCCTGTTTGTATTTATTAATCAAATATCATTTACCAGTTTTCTTGTCTTTTTGGATGCCTGAGGTCTTCTGTTGGCATTCAGTAGCTGTTCTGTATGAATCATTCCACTTGTAGGTATATTTTCAATATTTTTGTGGGAGAAGATGAACTCCACATCCTATTCCTCCACCATCTTGATCCCCCTCCCTCCCCTATCCTATTTTTCTATAATATTTTGGTCTTACAAAGATTTACAAGCCACAAAATTTAACTTTCAAAGATTATCTAGAGATATATATTTAATAGAAAATTCACATAAGTTTTAAAATATAACAGGAAGATTTAAGGAGATTTTACACTTGTCCTGGGCTGCTTTGAGTTATCCCACAGATGGCCCCATGACAACAAACACCACTTGAGAACTATTTACGTGGGAAGGTTTGAGAAACTCTAAGCATCCCAGCTTCACTATGGCCAAAATCAACTGCTTATTTTTCTTTATTTTCCTCTGAATTTGTACACATCAATTTCTTCTAGTACACATGTCTCTTTCTTTAGCAAATTAACCATGGGAAGCCCATCAAATGTTCACCATGAAGAACATCTACCTGTTTATCTAACTTCATTAATCATTAATCTCAATATCTTCTCAGGATTTAGGCACCTAGGTTGATAATGTTTGTGGTCATAGGGACTTGGTGACATGTGTATCAATCCATTGATTGGTTCAACTATATTTGTGAAGCCTGTGGTTCACAGACACAGCAAGTGTGAATCAGACATGACCCATGGACAAGGACAGCATTGTACGATTAATGTAATGTATTAATGCTTGTAATACAATGTAGGGTGTGGTTAGGGAGATGAGTGTGAAAGCCTTGAGATATATATTTATCTCCTTGGGAGGCTCTTCAAAGTTCCACTTGGGAGTGGTACTCAACAGTGACTTTGATCAACTCAATCCTTACTTTCCACAGGAGAATGATTGAATTATTATGGTTTTCATTTTGCATGGTTTCTCTCTAGGCATGTGGGGAAGGTCCCATGGAAACATAGAACATCATACAGGTGTCAGAGTTTGTCCTCTTGGGGTTCTTACAGATGGAGGAGTTCCAGAAATTCCTGTTTGTGGTGTTCCCATTTGTCTATGTCATCACCATTGTGGGAACCCTCCTCATCATGGTCACAGTGACTATTGACTCTCAGCTCCACATAACCATGTATTTTCTTCTCTGAAATCAGTCTGTCATAGATATCTGCTATTCTACAGTCACTTTCCCAAAGATGCTGGTGGACTTCTTGCATGACACCAAGACCATCTCCTACCAGGGCTGCATGACCCAGATCTTCTTCCCCTTTCTGGGTGGTGGGACTGTCTTCTTCCTCCCAGTGTTAGCCTATGACCACTACATAGCCATCTCCCGGCCCCTCCATTATGTCACCATCATGAACACTCAAATGTGTGTGGGTCTAGAGGTGGCTGCCTGGGTAGGGGGCTTTGTCTACTCCATTGTCCAGCTGGCTCTGATGCTCCCATTGCCTTTCTGTGGACCCAACATCCTAGATAACTTCTACTGTGACATTCCACAAGTGCTGAGACTTGCCTGCACAGATACCTTCCTCCTGGAGTTCCTTATGATCTCCAACAGTGGGATGCTGGTCCTCATCTGGTTCTTGCTCCTTCTGATCTCTTACACTGTCGTCCTGGTGATGCTGAGGTCCCACTCAGGGCAGGTGAGGAGGAAGGCAGCTTCCACCTGCACCATCCACATCATTGTCATGTCTCTGAGCTTTATTCCCTGTGTCTATATCTATGCCCAACCCTTCACTCCCTTCTCCATGGACAAGGCTGCATCCATCAGCTACAGGGTCTTGACTCCTGTGCTCAACTTCATCATTTACACCCTGAGGAACCAGGAGATGAAGGCAGCCATGAAGAGATTAGGCAAGTGCCTAGTGATTTCCAGCAAGGAGTGAGCTTAAAATAGGTAATTTAAATGACAAATCTCTCTGAACCTTTGTTTCCCCATGTAAGAAGTGGAGGAAAGTCTTTATGGAATGCGGCAGTTGAGATTAAACTAATATTTCTATGTCCCTACTCCTGTGTCAGACATTATGTTAGGCACTTCTGTACTTTTGTCTCATTCTCACAAAACTGACAGTGAATATGTTGTTATCGTATTAAACAGTTTAACAAGCCAGAAAACTAGGAGAGAAGTGACTTGCTCAACAATGAAGAGCAAGTGAGGGGCAGAGCTTGGCCAGGAGATGGTTCCTCTGACTCCAAGTTTTGAGGCAGGAGGTATGGATGGAATTTGAAACTCAGAGTCTCAAATAATCACAAGGGAAAACTTAGAGATCTCCTCATCTATGGATGAATATATGTGATGAATGCTCAACACTTTTTTTTTTTTTGGAGCCTCCATTAGGACTTTAGTCATATTGGGCTGGCCAAAACATTAGTTGGATTTTTATATCCCCTCCCTCTTGAAACCCCCTCCTACCTACTCCCATCCCAACCCTCTAGGTCACAGAGCACTGAGCTGAGCTCCCTGTGCTACACAGCTGCTTCACACTAGCCACCTGTTTTACACACAATAGTGTATTTATGTCAGTTCTGCTCTCCCAGCTCTTCTGCCCCCTCCACCACTGTGTCCACATGTCTGTGTCTCTATACCTGCCCTGTAAACAGGCTTATCTGTCTTGTCTTTCTAGAGTCCACACATATGCATTAATGTGTGACATTTGTTTTTCTCTGACTTACTTTACTCTGTATGACAGACTTTATGTCCACCCATTCACATCACTACAAATGACCCAATTTCATTCCTTTTTATGGCTCAGTAATAGTCCATTGTATATATACACTATGGTGCCATTTTTATAAGGCCCAAGAAACAAACCAAGTACTGCTTTAAGATATACAGGTAAAGATATACATGTTTAAATGGTGCAGTGATGAACACAAGTTTTAGAATTTTCCTTATCACAGGTTAACCAATCAGGAGGAAACATCTAGGTCATTTCAAAGGTATTGGTCTGGTTTTTAAGAGATGGTTTTCAGATGTGTCTTTTGTAATTATGTTTGATAACCAACATAGACACTGGCTATATATATAGAAAGTATTTTGTTAAATATTTTAGACACAAACCAAGAAAAAGTTAGTTTCTATAACATCTTATCAAATGAGCTTTTTGGCCAACCCAATAGATTTTGGTTTTACAGTACTAGGCAAAAGAAGTGTTCCCCAAGCCAAACACAATATCCATTTCCCTAAAATATTCAGGTAAAGGAGGCACAACTTCTTTATATAAAACCCGTTTAAACTTTCCAACTTTAATAATCTTACCAATCCCTACCTTTTAATGTTCTCTCAATCTAACTATAGCCTGCACTTTCATCTCAACTCTGGAACAATCATTTCTTTCTGCTCCCTGCTCTCTGCCTCCTTCCTCACTGTGGTATTTTAGAAGTGGTCTCACTTTAACATTTTCTAACTATTTCCCATATGAGTATTTTCTTTTGGATTTTTTCCTTTTCTACAAAAACTCCTTGGATAATCTGAAAGCTATTCTAGTTTCCCAACCTAATCTTCGCATCACTTGCATAATATGGCTGAGAGGAGGATCCTGTAGTATGGTTGAGGATCCAAGGCCAGAGAGGGCAAAGCCATGTCTATTAGTGGTCCATATTTGAGATATGGGTTCAATCCAAGGCTGCCACCTCATGGGGTTTTGCCTTTCCCATTGACTTCCTCCTTTGGAATGAGGGCTCCTTGAGGGTGGGGCCATGCTTTATCCACTTTTGAATTTGCTCAACACATTGAATAGTATCTTACCCAGACAGGCGTTTTTCTTGCACCCTGTTTTTTCCCTGTCAAGTTCAAATCTACTTTTCATTTATTTTTCTATAGCTTATATATATTTACTATATCTCCTTTGAGGTATGCTTCCTTTGTGAGAGTCTTGGGCAATGAATAATGTTGATCTGAAGTAGCAAACATTATCCTCAATGGTGAAAAATTGAAAGCATTTCCCTTAAAGTCAGGAACAAGAAAAGGGTGCCCACTCTCACCACTACTATTCAACATAGTTTTGGAACTTTTGGCCACAGCAATCAGAGCAAAAACAGAAATAAAAGGAATCCAAATTGGAAAAGAAGAACTAAAACTCACTGTTTGCAGATGACATGATCCTCTACATAGAAAACGCTAAAGACTCCACCAGAAAATTAGTAGAGCTAATCAATGAATATATAAAGTTGCAGGATATAAAATCAACACACAGAAATCCCTTGCATTCCTATACACTAATAATGAGAAAATAGAAAGAGAAATTCAGGAAACAATTCCATTCACCATTGCAATGAAAAGAATAAAATATTTAAGAATATATCTACCTAAAGAAACAAAAGACTATATATAGAAAATTATAAAACACTGGTGAAAGAAATCAAAGAGGACACTAATAGATGGAGAAATATACCATGTTCATGGATTGGAAGACTCAATATAGTGAAAATGAGTATACTACCCAAAGCAATCTATAGAATCTATGCAATCCCTATCAAGCTACCAACTGTACTTTTCAGAAAACTAGAACAAATAACTTCACAATTTGTATGGAAATACAAAAAACCTCGAATAGCCAAAGCAATCTTGAGAAAGAAGAATGGAACTGGAGGAATCAACCTGCCTGACTTCAGGCTCTACTACAAAGCCACAGTCATCAACACAGTATGGTACTGGCACAAAGAGAAATATAGATCAATGGAATAAAACAGAAAGCCAGAGATAAGTCCATGCACCTATGGACACCTTATCTTTGACAAAGGAGGCAAGAATATACAATGGAGAAAAGAATCTCTGTAACAAGTGGTGCTGGGAAAATGGTCAACCACTTGTAAAAGAATGAAACTAGAACACTTTCTAACACCATACACAAAAATAAACTCAAAATGGATTAAAGAGCTAAATGTAAGACCAGAAACTATAAAACTCCTAGAGGAGAACATAGACAAAACACTCTCAGACATAAACCACAGCAGGATCCTCTATGACCCACCTCCCAGAGAAATGGAAATAAAAGCAAAAATTAACAAATGGGACCTAATTAAAATTAAAAGCTTCTGCACAACAAAGGAAACTATAAGCAAGGTGAAAAGACAGCCTTCAGAATGGGAGAAAATAATAGCAAATGAAGCAACTGACAATGAATTAATAAAAGTATACAAGCAACTCCTACAGCTCAATTCCAGAAAAATAAACAACCCAATAAAAAAATGGGCCAAAGAACTAAACAGACATTTCTCCAAAGAAGGCATACAGATGGCTAACAAACACATGAAAAGATGCACAATATCACTCATTATCAGAGAAATGTAAATCAAAACCACAATGAGGTACCATTTCACACCAGTCAGAATGGCTGTGATCCAGAAGTCTACAAGCAATAAATGCTGGAAAGGGTGTGGAGAAAAGGGAACCCTCTTACACTGTTGGTGGGAATGCAAACTAGTGCAGCCACTATGGAGAACAGTGTGGAGATTCCTTAAAAAACTGGAAATAGAACTGCCTTATGACTCAGCAATCTCACTGCTGGGTATACACACTGAGGAAACCAGAATTGAAAGAGACATGTGTACCCCAATGTTCATCACAGCACTGTTTATAATAGCCAGGACATGGAAGCAACCTAGATGTCCAGCAGCAGACGAATGGATAAGAAAGCTACACATATACACAATGGAGTATTACTCAGCCATTAAAAGGAATACATTTGAATCAGTTCTAATGACGTGGATAAAACTGGAGCCGATTATAGAGAGTGATGTAAGCCAGAAAGAAAAACACCAATACAGTATACTAATGCATATATATAGAATTTAGAAAGATGGTAACGATAACCCTGTATGCAAGATAGCAAAAGAGACACAGATGTAAACAACAGTCTTTTGGACTCTGTGGGAGAGGGCGAGAGTGGGATGATTTGGGAGAATGGCATTGAAAGATGTATATTATCATATGTGAAACAAATCGCCAGTCCAAGTTCAATGCATGATACACGATACCTGGGGCTGGTGCACTGGGATGACCCAGAGGGATGGGATGGGGAGGGAGATGGGAGGGGGTTTCAGGATGGGGAACACGTGTACACCTGTGGTGGATTCATGTCAATGTATGGGAAAACAAATACAAATTGTGATTAGCCTCCAATTAAAATACATACATTTATACTAAAAAAAAAAAAAAGATAATGCAGAGCTTGTTTGTTTCTGCTTCTCTCCCAGCAAGCATCCCATCCAGGAAGTAAAAGTTACAGGGTCTTCAAGCTGTCCTGGCAGCTCTGAGTTCATTCCTTTTCCACCTCTACCTCCCTGCCCCATTTCACACATTTTCCCCATTCACACTGGGCGTTTGGAGATGAGGGGAGAGAAAATGGACTGTGTCATTTTTAATCTGAGTGTCCCTCAGATTGGCGTTTTCCTTTCTACACTAAAGTCCTTTAACTATCTGACGATACTTTTCTCATCCTCTAATTTTTCTCTTCTCCAGACGCAGCATCGTTCCTTTAATGGTTCCTATTGTGACAAATTTCCTGATTTCATTGTCCTGACCATCTCCTCTGTTGTTGTTCAGTTGGCTCAGTCCTGTCCAACTCCTTGTGACCCTATGGACTGCAGCACACCAGGCTTCCCTGTCCTTCACTATCTCTCAGAGTTGCTCACACTCGATGATGCTATCCAACTACCTCTTCCCCTGCCACCCCTTCTCCTTTTGCCTTTGATCTTTCCCACCGTCAGGGTCTTTTCCAATGAGACAACTCTTCACATCAGTGGCCAAAGTATTGGAGCTTCAGCTTCAGCACAGTCCTTCCAATGAATATTTATGGTTGATTTCCTTTAGGATTGACTGGTTTGATCTCCTTTCTGTCCAAGGGACTCTCAAGAGTCTTCTTCAGCACCACAGTTCAAAAGCATCAATTCTTTGGCGCTCAGCACTCACATCTGTACATGATTACTGGGAAAACCATAGCTTTGACTATCCAGATGTCTCTGCTTTGTAATATGCTATCTATCTTTGTCATCGTTTTCCTTCCAAGGACCAAGCATTTTTAATTTCATGGCTGCAGTTACCATCTGCAGTGATTTTGGAGCCTAAGAAAATAAAATTTGTCTTGAAGAGTACAGTGGGACAATTACAGGCTGGGAGGCTGTGAGGCTGTGGGACTCAGGTCCCCACAGGTCTTCCTCCTCTTTGGTGGTTTAGTCACTAAGTTGTGTCAGACTCTTCTGACCCCATGAAAGGTTGTTGTTGAGTCACGCAAAGACGCCAAGATTCTTGGCCCCCGGAGGAGAAGAATTCAATCCGGGGCCAGAGACAAGGCTTGACTGTTCAGAGCTTTTGTGTAATAAAGTTTTATTAAAGTATAAAAGAGATAGAGAAAGCTTTTGACATAGGCATCAGAAGGGGGCAGAAAGAGTACCCCCCTTTGTTATATAGTCACTAGCCGTCTGTTAGTGAAAGAAAAAAAAAAGAAAGCAGTCTGTTAGTGTCTTAAAACTCAGAATGGCACCTGGCCCCTCACCCATAAGATGCATTTTGGGATAACCTTGGCACCAAATGGTTCATCCTGGGCCATAAAATGATTAACTTGAATCTTGAAGAAGGGCAGATCACCATACAAATAGTTTCACTTACATAGATTAGGGGAACAATATCTGAGTATAGCATACTGGTTTGTCGAGTAGGTTCTGAGCCAAGAGTCAGAACCGACTTGAAGACAGAGTTTGGGGTAAATGCATAGTACATTAGCATAGCTCAAGACAAACATTTCCAAGAAAGAAAAAGGCATTGGTTAACTTCAGGTGAAACCAGGCGTCATTATGGCAACACAATATTTTAAGAGAAACATCTTTTTAAATTTTGTATAGAGAAGGAAAAAATATCACTAGTTTGTTTCCTCCTGCCGCTTAAGGGAGATAAAAATGTCTGACACTTGCAGGCTATTTCCTCCGTTTGGAGACCCCTGGCCTTCCTGCGTGTTACCCTCTCACCCATGGGCTATAGCCTGCCAGGTTCCTCGGTCCATGGGATTTCCCAGTCAAGATTACTGGCAGGGGTTGCCATTTTCTTTTCCAGGGGATCTTCCCAACACAGGGTTTGAATCCATTGCAGGTGGATTCCTTACTGACTGAGCCACCAAGAAAGCCCCTTGGAGATCATTCAACCTCAACATTTTTAGCTGCAAAATTTACATAATATTCACCTCACAGCGTGGTGTATACCAATGAGGTAAATGTCAAACAGCCAGCACAGCACTTAACACTGTTAATAGTAAGTGTTCAGTTAATATTAGTTTTTCACACACTCCCATTCACCATTAAAAAAAACCTCCCATCAATATTTTAATATTAAGCCAAGATAGTTAGGCATCTAGTTCCTCAGGATCTGAACAATCAAGTCAAGAACTTCCTTTCAATTATTTTGTTTACATGATTAGTGAAAGCAGCTCTCTTAAAAGTTGCTGAGAGAAGGCTATATATGATTCTACTGGAATAATTATGGTCCAGAGAATAATTCACTTGTTCTCACATCATTGGGTTTCTGTGGTGGTTCAATTGTATAGAAGCCGCTTGCCAGTGGAGGAGACACAGGAGACTTGAGTCCAATCCCTGGGTCAGGAATTTCACTGGAGAAAGAAATGGCAACCCACTCCAGTATTCTTGCCTGGGAAATCCCATGGACAGAGGAGCCTGGCGGGCTACAGTCCATGAGATCGCAAAAGGGTCAAACACGACTTAGGAACTTAACAACAACAAACAGCCTCATTAATTCCTTGATCTCACCATTCCACTTGTACTAATAATCAAGCTTAGGAGTAATTTAAATGTAAGGAGAGAAATAACCTCAATAACTTTACCTATGAAGTTTACTTCACATACAATCCATTATAAGTGTTGTATCGGTCAGAATTCCACCAGAGAAACAGGACTAGTGTGATATGGAAATGTTGGGGAGGGAAAAATTTTACTTTATTAAGTTATTCTTGCTGGTCTAAGAATGAAAATGACATGAGACAGATTAATAGAAGAAAATAAAAGTTTGAGAATATGTATACATGGGAGAGATTCAGGGAAACTGAGTAACTCAACAAAATGGCTGGAACCTTCACTTAAATACTATCTTCTGCTAAAGACAAAAGAAGGCGTTGGAGGAAGGGGTATGGGACTCGGAAAGGGAGAAAGACAGTTTGCACAGAGATGGAAAAGAAAGTGTTTGGTAAATAAATGCTTGCTAGGCCATGTGGAGACAATGGAACACAGAGTGGACACTATCTAGGCCTGCCCACCTCGCCCACTCAATATTTAGCCCACATTATTTGTGGGTGTTTCTGGTGATATCTCCATTCAGGGAACAGGTCCTCCATCTAAATTTGTTTTGCAATTAAAGAGGAAGGTCAAAGTTTCTTCCTGAGTCTTTTGGGTTTATTGTTTTCACCTCAAAATAATCCGCATACTGAGGAGACAGAGAGAGACAGAGATAGGGGACAGAGAGAAAGAGAGAGAGAGAGAGAGAGAGTAAGAGAGAGAGAGAGAGAGAGAGTGAGAGAGAGAGAGAGAGTGAGAGAGAGAAAGAGATTCATTGCAAGGAATTCCTTCCTGATTGTGAGACCGGCGAGGTAAGCATGAAATCTGTAGAGCAGGCCAATAGGAAGAGCAGGCTGAAACTCTTAGCTATGAAGCTGCAGTCCAGGATTTCATCTTTCTCAAGGAAACCTTGGTTCTGCTCTTAAAGTCTTTTAACTTATCGAATCAGGTACATGCAGATTAGCTAGGATGATTTTCTTTACTTAAAATTACCTGATTATAAAAAAAGTAAAAAACAGAGAATAAGATGGCAGAGGAATAGATGGACGTGGAGTACTTCTCTCTCCATGGATACATCAGGAAGGATACAAGGATACATCCAAGGATGTACCTTCATACATACACACATACATGGATGCATACATACACCTTCAGACACAGAACTTCATGCAGAACACCAGCTGAGAGCAGACAGGAGTACCTGACCAGCAAAAAAGAATATATAGAACCATGCAAAGCTAGGTAGGATGAAGGAACCAAGGGGAAAAACAGGAGTCTTAGTAGGACTGGACCTGCCCTTGGCAGGTGGGAGAACTCTGATCCTCACATCAGGGCAATTGTCTGAGTCAGAGGAGAAACAGTTAAGGCTGAGAGTGAAACAGCGAATCTGCAGCAAACTAAAGGGAATGAGAATCAGAGAGTCCTTGCTGCAGCCATACGTACCCTGGACAGGGATGCAGGTCCCCTGGAAGATGCAGTGGCTGGGAGCTGGAGTTGAGGGATTGTAGAGCAATCCCAGGGCGAGGGCTGCTGTTGACTGCGGAGAGAGGGATTGAGGCAGAGAAGGGATGTGAGGGAGGAGACTGTGTGAGAAATGCCTGGGGAGGAAAGTCAGGCAGCCACTGAAGCAAGCCGATACTGCTGAGTCACACCTGGGGGTGGAGCCATCACCATAGCCTCTCTCTCCCCACACGCCAGCTATGGCAGCTGAACAATAGAGAGGCTGGCCAAATGCCTGACACAGGCAACTACAGAGAAGGACCCCACCCAGGGGGCCCCTTTAAGTGCCTGTTGCACCGATCTACAGAGAAGGACCCCAGGCAAGGGAGCCCTCTAAGTGCCTGAACAGGCAGAGCTACAGAGAAAGACTGGCCAAAGAGACCTTCTGAGCACCAGCTACAAGAGGCTCGAAAAAAAGACTGTGAGAGGGCCAAAAGTCCTTCAGCGGAGGCAGTCCGTGTCCCTGCACGCTTGGTGCTGCCGGGTCCCCCAAAGCCGAGCAGCTGCACCACCTTCACACTCAACTCTCATTGGGGCAGAGCCGCCACAGGCAAAAAAGTCTTCCATCTATACGGGCAGGATCACTTCAGTAGTGTCCGACTCTTTGCGACCCTGTAGACTGTGGCCAGCTAGGCTTTCCAGTCAGGGAGTGGGGGGTGTTCTCCAGGCAAGAATACTGGAGAGTATTGGCCAATATTGATTGCCATACCCTTCTAGAGCACTATATTCCCTTCTGGCCTAGCCACCAACCCCCCTGAGTACCTGGTGCTGCCAGAACCCCTGTGACCCAAAGAGCTGCACCACCCCCACAGCTGGCCCTCACGGGGGCAAACCCAAGTCCTCCAGGGCAGCCTCAGGAGCAAACCCCAGTGGATGACCCACATGCAGAGGTGGAAATAAAACCACAATTGAAACCCAGGGACAGTGTGTCTAAGGAAGAAGACCCAGAATCTTCCCACCAGCTGTACAAGCTGCAGATTAAATCCATGTGATCAACTAGGCAGACTATGTCTATGGAATATATAAAAGGGCATTGAGAGCTGCCACAAAAGAAAGCACACTAGTTAACATTGGACATTGGAGGCAAGAACACACAGGAGTAGGACCAGATTAGAATCTGAGCTGCCCCCAGAGCAGGTTCAGAGATCAGCACAGTGTTGGAGGGCATCCCAGGGAGGTGAGGTGGACTATGCCACCCAGCGAGGGAAAGGTCTCTGATAGCAGTGACTCAAGAAAAACACTTATTATTCTTATGTTTTGACTTGTTCTGTAGATTCTTTTGGACTTTTTCTTTTTTTTCTCCCTCTGCTATTGTTGTCAATTTTATTGACAGTATGAAATCTAATTAAGTTTTTGAGCATTTTTTTTCTTTTTTCTCAGTCACATTCTTTATTGTTGGCATGAATCTCTGCCTCTACATTGGGTTTTTGCAATTCTGTGGAGTTTTCCTAATTTCTTTTCTCTCTCTCTTTTCTCTTTTTTAAAAATTTTAAAAACTATTCTATTTTTTATCTATTTATTCCTTGGTTTACCTTTCATACTGTTCTTTTCCCCTTGCAGTTAATCTTTAATGTATATAAATTTTCTTTTTTTCTTTTATTAGTTAATTAATTAATTTTAATCAGAGGCTAATTACTTTACAATATTGTAGTGGCCTCAGCAATATGTGAACTGTGAAGTTCCAGATGTCCAAGCTGGTTTTAGAAAAGGCAGAGGAACCAGAGATCAAGTTGCCAACATCCGCTGGATCATCAAAAAAGCAAGAGAGTTCCAGAAAAACATCTATTTCTGCCTTATTGACTATGCCAAAGCCTTTGACTGTGTGGATCACAATAAACTGTGGAAAATTCTGAAAGAGATGGGAATACCAAACCACCTGACCTGCCTCTTGAGAAACATATATGCAGGTCAGGAAGCAACAGTTAGAACTGGACATGGAACAACAGACTGGTTCCAAATAGGAAAAGGAGTATGTCCAGGATGTATATTGTCACCCTGCTTATTTAACTTCTATGAGAGGCGCTGGGCTGGAAGAAGAACAAACTGGAATCAAGATTGCTGGGAGAAATATCAATAACCTCAGATATGCAGATGACACCACCCTTATGGCAGAATGTGAAGAGGAACTAAAAAGTCTCTTGATGAAAGTGAAAGAGGACAGCGAAAAAGTTGCCTTAAAGCTCAACATTCAAAAAACGAAGATCATGGCATCTGGTCCCATCACTTCATGGGAAAGAGATGGGGAAACAGTGGAAACAGTGTCAGACTTTATTTTTTGCGGCTCCAAAATCACTGCAGATGGTGATTGCAGCCATGAAATTAAAAGACGCTTACTCCTTGGAAGGAAAGTTAAGATCAACCTAGATAGCATATTAAAAAGGCGAGACATTACTTTGCCAACAAAGATCTGTCTAGTCAAGGCTATGGTTTTTCCAGTAGTCATGTATGGATGTGAGATTTTGATTGTGAAGAAATCTGAGTGCTGAAGAATTGATGCTTCTGAACTGTGGTGTTGGAGAAGACTTGAGAGTCCCTTGGACTGCAAGGAGATCCAACCAGTCCATCCTAAAGGAGATCAGTCCTGGGTGTTCATTGGAAGGATTGATTCTGAAGCTCAAACTCCAATACTTTGGCCACCTGATGCAAAGAACTGACTCATTGAAAAAGACCCTGATGCTGGGAGGAATTGGGGGCAGGAGGAGAAGGGGAAGACAAAGGATGAGATGGCTGGATGGCATCACCGACTCGATGGACATGAGTTTGGGTAAACTCTGGGAGATAGTGATGGACAAGGAGGCCTGGCGTGCTGAGATTCATGGGGTCACAAAGAATCGGACATGACTGAGTGACTGAACTGAACTGAACTGACATGAATCAGCCATGGGTGTACATGTGTTCCCCATCCTGAACCCTCCTCCCATCTCCCTCCCCATCCCATCCCTCAGGGTCATCCCAGTGCACCAGCCCTGAGCACCCTGTTTCATGAGTCAAACCTGGACTGGAGATCTATTTCACATATGGCAATATACATGTTCCAGTGCTATTCTCTCAAATCATCCCACCCTCGCCTTCTCCCACAGAGTCCAAAAGTCTGTTCTTTACATCTGTGTCTCTTTTGCTGTTTCGCATATAGGGTCATCATTACCATCTTTCTAAGTTCCATATATATGCATTAATATACTGTATTGGTGTTTTTCTTTCTGACTTACTTCACTCTGTATAATCGGCTCCAGTTTCATCCACCTCATTAGAACTGATTCAAATGTATTCTTTTTAATGGCTGAGTAATACTCCATTGTGTATATGTACCACAGCTTTCTTATCCATTCATCTACTGATGGACCTCTAGGTTGCTTTCATGTCCTAGCTATTGTAAACAGTGCTGTGATGAACATTGCAGTACACGTGTCTCTTTCAATTGTGGTTGATGAAGAAGATTTATATATATTAAAGATTAACTGTGAGGGGGAAAAGAACTGTAGGGGAGGCAAACAAAGGAATAAATGTAGAAAAACTGTAGTAGGTTTAAAAAATTAAAAACTAAAATTATAAAAAAGAGAAAAAGAAAAAATGGAAGAAGAAAGAAAAAATAAAAGGAAAACTACAAAGAACTGCAAAATCCAACATAGATGCAGAGGATTATAATAATAATAAAAAGTGTGACTGAATATACACATACACCCATAAGCAAAATCAAAACAGTCCAACAAAAATATAGTACAATACATTGACCTGGCAAACAAAGGAAACCAAAAATTATATCTATCAGAACAAAACTAGCTGAAGCACAAATTGGAAAAGAAAACTAAAACAAGGTGTCAGTTCTGTGTAGTTTTCCTTTTTCCTTCTCCTTCCATTTTTCTTTTTACTTTTCTTTTTTATAATTTTAGTTTTTAATTTTTTAATCTATTATACTTTTTTCTACATTTATTCCTTTGTTTGCCTTCCCTACTGTTTTTTTCCCCTTACAGTTAACCTTTAATATATATAAATCTTCTTTATCTAATTCACTTAACTTCTAATTAACTTTGAATATCTATTCTTTCTTTCTTTCCTTTCCTTTCAGCATATTTGTTAGTTTGTGTTTTCATTGTTTTATTCCCCACTTGACACCCTGCTCTGGTTTTGTTTTCCAGTTTGTGCTTTACTGGTAAATAAAATTTTGGATTTCCTTTGTTCAGTGGGTCAATCTACTGTAGTTTATTTTTTGTTGGACTGTTTTGACTTTGCTCATGGGTATATACGTTAAGTTCAGTTCAGTTGCTCAGTCATGTCTGACTATTTGTGACCTCATGGACTGCAGCCTGGCCTCTCTGTCCATCACCAACTCCCACAGTTTACTCAAACTCATGTCCATTGAGTCAGTGATGTCATCCAACCATCTCATCCTCTGCCGTCCCCCTTCTCCGCCCGCCTTCAAACTTTCCCAGCACCAGAGTCTTTTCAAATGAGTCAATTCTTCCCATCAGGTGGGCAAAGTATTGGAGTTTCAGCCTCAGCATCAGTCCTTCCAATGAATATTCAGGACTGACTTCCTTTAGGATTGACATAGGATGTATATGTATATATTCCATTATTTTAATTAATATTTGCCTGATTGTAACTGCCATTTATCTGGGGTTTATCCTTGGCTTCTCATTTTTAGATATTTGTCTTAATCTCACTTAATCCCATAACAAACCAGTTGTGGAATCTTCATTCCTGACCAGAGATCAAGCCCTGAGCCTTTGGAGTGGGAGCACTGACTCCTAGACCCTAGACTCCCAGAGAACTAACCCTAGAGAGTATCAAGTAGTCAGAACTCACACAAAGGAAGCCACTTGACTACAAGACCTAGCATCACCCAACCACCAGTAGCACCCTGTGCAGGATGCCTCATCTAAACAACAAACAAAATAAAAATACAAACCCAATCATCAGCAGACAGGATTACTGCCTCACTCAACCTTGACCAGCAGAGGAAAAACAAACAAACAAAACTTAGCACAAATCTCACCCTATACAAAACTTAAACAAACCACTGGACCAACCTTAAGAGGGCAGAAACCAAAAGTAAGAAAGAATTCAGTCTTGAAGCCTGGGAAAAGGAGACCTCAAAGACAATAAGTTAAAAAAAAAAAACATAATGAAAAGGCAGAGAAATACTACACAGATGAAGGAACAAACTAGAAACACAGACGTCCAAATAAATGAAGAGAAAATAGGCAAACTACCTGAAAAAGAATTCAGAAAAGTGGTAGTTAAATGATCAAAAACCTTGAAAACCAAATGGAGAAAATGCAAGCATCAATTGACATAGACCTAGAAAAATTAAAGAATAAACATACAGAGAAAAACAACACAATTACTGAAATTAAACACTCTAGAAGGAATCAATAGCAGAATATCTGAAGCCCAGAAGAAACAAATCAGTGAACTGGAAGATAAAATGGTGGAAATAAATTCTGAAGAGCAGAATAAAGTAAAAATAATGAAAAGAACTGAGGATAGTCTCAGAGGCCTCTGGGACAATATCAAATGCACCAACATTTGACTTATAGGGGTCCCAGAAAAGAAAGAGAGAAAGAGAGGGTGTGAGAAAATTTTTGAAGAGATTATTGTTGAAAATTTCCCCAACATGGAAAAGGAAATAGTCAATCAAGTCCAAGAGGCACAAAGAGTCCCACACAGGATAAACCTAAGGAGAAACATACCAAGATACATACTAATCAAACTAACAAAGACTAAACACAAACAAAGAATATTAAAAGCAGCAAGGGAGAAGCAACGAGTAACATGCAAAGGAAACCCCATATGCTTAACAGCTGATCTTTCAGCAGAAACTCTGCAGGCCAGAAGGGAATGGCAGGATATATTTAAAGTACTGAAAGGGGATAATCTACAACCAAGATTACTGTACCCAGCAAGGATCTCATTCAAAATTGATGGAGAAATCAAAATCTTTTCAGAAAAGCAAAAGTTAAGAGAATTCAGTACCACCAAATCAGCTTTACAACAAATGTTAAAGGGACTTGTATAGTCCAGAAATACAAAAGAAGAAAAAAGATCTTCAAAATCAACCCCAAACAATTAAGAAAATGGCAATAGGAACATGTATATCAATAATTACTTTAAGTGTAAATGGTTAAATGCTGCAACCAAAAGACACAGACTGGCTGAATGGATACAAAAACAAGACCCATATGTATGCTGTCTACAAGAAACCCACTTCAGACCTCATGACACATATGCACTGAAAGTGAGAGAATGGAAAAGTATCTTCCATGCAAATGGGAAGCAAAAGAAAGCTGGAGTAGCAATCCTCATATCAGACAAAGCAGACCTTAAAATAAAGATTAAAAGCGATAAGGAAGGACACTACATAATGATCAAGGGATCAGTCCAAGAGGAAGACATAACAATTGTAAATATCTATGCACCCAACATAGGAACACTTCAATACATAAGACAAACACTAACAGACATAAAAGGAGAAATTGACAGTAACACAGTAATAGTAAGAGACTTTAACACCCCACTCACACCAATGGACAGATCATCACAACAGAAAATTAATAAGGAAACACAAGTCTTAAATGATACATTAGATGAGATGGATCTCATTGATATCTTCAGGACATTCCATCCAAGTGCAGAAGAATACACCTTCTTCTCAAGTGCACATGGAACGTTCTCTAGGATAGACCACATCTTGGGTCACAAATCAAACCTCGGTAAATTTAAGAAAATTGAAATCATATCAAGCATCTTCTCTGACCACAATGCTATGAAACTAGATATCAAGTACAAGAAAAAAACTGAAAGAAACCCAAACACAGGGAGATTAAACAACACTTTTCTAAATAGCCAACAGGTTACCAAAGAAATCGAAAGGGAAATCAAAAAATTTCTAGAGACAAATGACAATGAAAACACGACAACTCAAAACCTATGGGATGCAGCAAAAGCAATTCTAAGAGGGAAGTTTATAGCAATATAATCCTACCTCAAGAAACAACAAAAACATCAAATAGACGACCTAACTTTACACCTAAAATAACGGGAAAAAGAAGAGCCAAAACTTCCAAAATTATTAGATGGAAAGAAATCATAAAGAAATAAATGAAAAAGAAATGAAAGAAACAGTAGTAAACATTAATAAAACTAAAAGCTATTCTTTGAGAAGATAAACAAAAATCAATAAACCTTTAGTCAAACTCATCAAGAAAAAGAGAGAATGAAATCAACAAAATTAGAAATGAAAAAGGAGAGGTTGCAACAGACAATGCATAAATACAAAGGATTATAAGAGACTATTATGAACAACTATATGGCAATAAAATGGACAACCTGGAAGAAATGGACAGTACTTAGAAAAGTTCAATCCTCCAAGACTGAACGAGGAAGAAATAGAAATTACGAACAACCCAATTACAAGCGGTGAAATTGAAGCTGTGATCAAAAATCTCACAAAAAACAAAAGCCCAGGACCAGATGGCTTCACAGGAGAATTCTATCAAACATTTAGAGAAGAGCTAATGCCTATCCTTCTAAAACTCTTTCAAAAAATTGCCGAGGAAGCAACACTTCCAAACTCATCCTATGAGGCCACTATCACCCTGATACCAAAACCAGACAAAGACAACACAAAAAAAGAAAACTACAGGCCAATATCACTGATGAACATAGATGCAAAAATCCTCAAAAAATTTTAGCAAACAAAATTCAGCAACACATCAAAAATCTCATACACTATGATCAAGTTGGGTTTATTCCAGGAATGCAAGGATTCTTCAATATATGCAAATCAATCAATGTGATACACCATATTAACAAACTGAAAGATAAAAACCATATGATCATCTCAATAGATGCAGAAAAAGCCTTTGAAAAAATTCTGCAGCCATTTATGATTAAAACTCTTTAAAAAATGGGCATAGAAGGAACCTACCTCAACATGATAAAGGCCATATATGATAAGCCTACAGCAAACATTATTTCCAATGGTGACAAACTGAAAGGATTACCCCTAAAATCAGGCAAAAGACTAGGGTGTTCACTTTCACCAGTATTATTCAACATAGTTCTGGAAGTCCTATCTCCAGCAATCAGAGAATAGAAAAGAAATAAAAGGAATCTAGATCAGAAAAGAAGAAGTAAAGCTCTCACTGTTTGCAGATGACATGATACTGTACATAGAAAACCCTAAAGATAGTATCAAAAAGTTACTAGTGCTAATCAGTCAATTTAGCAAAGTTGCAGGATACAAAATCAATACACAGAAATCACTTGCATTTCTATATACCAACAATGAAAAATCAGAAAGAGAAATTAAAGAATCAATCCCATCCACCATTGCAACAAAAAGAATTAAATATCTAGGAATACACTATGGAGTATTACCCAGCCATTAAAAAGAATAATTTGAATCATTTCTAATGAGGTGGATGAAACTGGAGCCTATTATACAGAGTGAAGTAAGCCAGAAAGAAAAACACCAATACAGTATACTAACACATCTATACGGAATTTAGAAAGATGGTAATGATAATCCTATATGCGAGACAGCAAAAGAGACACTGATGTAAAGAACAGACTTTTGGACTCTGTGGGAGAGGGAGAGGGTGGGATGATTTGGGAGAATGGCATTGAAACATGTATACTATCATGTAAGAAATGAATTGCTAGTCTAGGTTCGATACAGGATACAGGATGCTTGGGGGTGCACTGGGATGACCCAGAGAGATGATATGGAGAGGGTGGTGGGAGAGGGGTTCAGGGTTGGGAATTCATGTACACCTGTGGTGGATTCATGTCAATGTATGGCAAAACCAATACAGTATTGTAAAGTAAAAAAATAAAATTTAAATAAAAAATCAATTAAAAATAAAAAAATAAATATCTAGGAATAGACTTACCTAGGGAGATGAAAGAACTGTTTACAGAAAATCATAAGACACTAATGAAAGAAATCAGTGGAGAATTAACTCCAGAAAGAATGAAGAAATGGAGCCAAAGTGAAAGCAACACCCAGTGGTGGATGTGACTGGTGATGGAAGTAAAGTCCGTTGCTGTAAAGAGCGATATTGCATAGGAACCTGGAATGTTAGGTCCATGAACCAAGACAAATTGACAGTGGTCAAACAGGAGATGGCAAGAGTGAACATTGACATTTTAGGAATCAGTGAACTAAAACAGACTGGAATGGTTGAATTTAACTCAGATGACCATTTTTAAAAATATAAATTTATTTTAATTGGAGGTTAATTACTTTACAATATTGTATTGGTTTTGCCATACATTGACATGAATCTGCCACCAGTATACACGTGTTCCCCATCCTGAACCCCCTTCCCTCCTCTCTTCCTGTACCAACCCTCTGGGTCATCCCAGTGCACCAGCCCCAAGTATCCTGTATCATGCACTGAACCTGGACTGGCGATTCATTTCATATATGATATTATACACGTTTCAATGCCATTCTCCCAAATCATCCCACCCTCTCCCTTTCCCACAGAGTCCAAAAGACTGTTCTTTACATCTGTATCTCTTTTGCTATCTCGCATACAGGGTTATCGTTAGCATCTTTCTAAATTCCATATATATGCGTTAGTATACTGTATTGGTGTTTTTCTTTCTGGCTTACTTCACTCTGTATAATAGGCTCCAGTTTCATCCACCTCATTAGAATTGATTCAGATGTGTTCTTTTTAATGGCTGAGTAATACTCCATTGTGTATATGTACCACAGCTTTCTTTTTTTTTTTTAAATTTATTTTTTTTATTTTTTTATTTTTTAAATTTTAAAATCTTTAATTCTTACATGCATTCCCAAACATGAACCCCCCTCCCACCTCCCTCCCCATAACATCTTTCTGGGTCATCCCCATGCACCAGCCCCAAGCATGCTGCATCCTGCGTCAGACACAGACTGGCGATTCAATTCACATGATAGTATACATGTTAGAATGTCATTCTCCCAAATCATCCCACCCTCTCCCTCTCCCTCTGAGTCCAAAAGTCCGTTATACACATCTGTGTCTCTTTCCCTGTCTTGCATACAGGGTCGTCATTGCCATCTTCCTAAATTCCATATATATGTGTTAGTATACTGTATTGGTGTTTTTCTTTCTGGCTTACTTCACTCTGTATAATCGGCTCCAGTTTCATCCATCTCATCAGAACTGATTCAAATGAATTCTTTTTAACGGCTGAGTAATACTCCATTGTGTATATGTACCACAGCTTTCTTATCCATTCATCTGCTGATGGACATCAAGGTTGTTTCCATGTCTTGGCTATTATAAACAGTGCTGCGATGAACATTGGGGTACATGTGTCTCTTTCAATTCTGGTTTCCTCGGTGTGTATGCCCAGCAGTGGGATTGCTGGGTCATAAGGTAGTTCTATTTGCAATTTTTTAAGGAATCTCCACACTGTTCTCCATAGTGGCTGTACTAGTTTGCATTCCCACCAACAGTGTAGGAGGGTTCCCTTTTCTCCACACCCTCTCCAGCATTTATTGCTTGCAGATTTTTGGATTGCAGCCATTCTGACTGGTGTGAAGTGTGTACCACAGCTTTCTTATCCATTTGTCTGCTGCTGGACATCTAGGTTGCTTCCATGTCCTGGCTATTATAAACAGTGCTGCGATGAACATTGGGGTACACGTGTCTCTTTCAATTCTGATTTCCTCAGTGTGTATGCCCAGCAGTGAGATTGCTGGGTCATAAGGCAGTTCTATTTCCAGTTTTTTAAGGAATCTCCACACTGTTCTCCATAGTGGCTGTACTAGTTTGCATTCCCACCAACAGTGTAAGAGGGTTGCCTTTTCTCCACACCCTCTTCAGCATTTATTGCTTGTAGACTTCTGGATCACAGCCATTTTGACTGGTGTGAAATGGTACCTCATTGGGGTTTTGACTTGCATTTCTCTGATAATGAATGATGTTGAGCATCTTTTCATGTGTTTGTTAGCCATCTGTATGTCCTCTTTGGAGAAATGTCTGTTTAGTTCTTTGGCCCATTTTTTGATTGGGTTGTATATTTTTCTGGAATTGAGCTGCAGGAGTTGCTTGTATACTTTTATTAATTCTTTGTCAGTTCCTTCATTTGCTATTATTTTCTCCCATTCTGAAGGCTGTCTTTTCACCTTGCTTATAGTTTCCTTTGTTGTGCAGAAGCTTTTAATTTTAATTAGGTCCCATTTGTTAATTTTTGCTTTTATTTCCATTCCTCTGGGAGGGGGGTCATAGAGGATCCTGCTGTGATTTATGTCTGAGAGTGTTTTGTCTATGTTCTCCTCTAGGAGTTTTATAGTTTCTGCTCTTACATTTAGCTCTTTAATCCATTTTGAGTTTATTTTTGTGTATGGTGTTAGAAAGTGTTCTAGTTTCATTCTTCTACAAGTGGTTGACCACTTTTCCCAGCACCACTTGTTAAAGACATTGTCTTTTCTCCATTGTATATTCTTGCCTCCTTTGTCAAAGATAAGGTGTCCATAGGTGCGTGGACTTATCTCTGGCTTTCTGTTTTGTTCCACTGATCTATATTTCTGTCTTTGTGCCTGTACCATGACTGTGGCTTTGTAGTAGAGCCTGAAGTCAGGGAGGTTGATTCCTCCAGTTCCATTCTTCTTTCTCAAGATTGCTTTGGCTATTCGAGGTTTTTTGTATTTCCATACAAATTGTGAAGTTATTTGTTCTAGTTTTCTGAAAAGTACAGTTGGTAGCTTGATAGGGATTGCATTGAATCTATAGATTGCTTTGGGTAGTATACTCATTTTCACTATGTTGATTCTTCTGATCCATGAACATGGTATATTTCTCCATCTATTAGTGCCCTCTTTGATTTCTTTCACCAGTGTTTTATAGTTTTCTATATATAGGTCTTTAGTTTCTTTAGGTAGATATATTCCTAAGTATTTTATTCTTTGCGTTGCAATGGTGAATGGAATTGTTTCCTGAATTTCTCTTTCTATTTACTCATTATTAGTGTATAGGAATGCAAGGGATTTCTGTGTGTTGATTTTATATCCTGCAACTTTACTATATTCATTGATTAGCTCTAGTAGTTTTCTGGTGGAGTCTTTAGGGTTTTCTATGCAGAGGATCGTGTCATCTGCAAACAGTGAGAGTTTTACTTATTTTCCAATTTGGATTCCTTTTATTTCTTTTTCTGTTCTGATGCTGTAGCCAAAAGTCCCAAAACTATGTTGAATAGTAGTGGTGAAAGTGGGCACCCTTGTCTTGTTCCTGACTTTAGGGGAAATGCTCTCACTTTTTCACCATTGAGGATAGTGTTTGCTGTGTGTTTGTCATATATAGCTTTTATTATGTTGTGGTATGTTCCTTCTATTCCTGCTAGATGTTGAATTTTGTCAAAGGCTTTCTCTGCATCTATTGAGATAATCATGTGGCTTTTATTTTTCAATTTGTTAATGTGGTGTATTACATTGATTGATTTGTGGATATTGAAGAATCCTTGCATCCCTGGGATAAAGCCCACTTGGTCATGGTGTATGATCTTTATAATATGTTGTTGGATTCTGATTGCTGGAATTTTGTTAAGGATGTTTGCATCTATGTTCATCAGTGATATTGGCCTATAGTTTTCTTTTTTTGTGGCATCTTTGTCAGGTTTTGGTATTAGGATAATGGCGGCCTCATAGAATGAGTTTGGAAGTTTACCTTCCTCTGCAATTTTATGGAAGAGTTTGTGTAGGATAGGTGTTAGCTCTTCTCAAAATTTTTGGTAGAATTCAGCTCTGAAGCCGTCTGGACCTGGGCTTTTGTTTGCTGGAAGATTTCTGATTACAGTTTCAATTTCCATGCTTGTGATGGCTGGATGGCATCACGGACTCGATGGATGTGAGTCTGAGTGAACTCGGGGAGATGGTGATGGACAGGGAGGCCTGGTGTGCTGCGATTCATGGGGTCGCAGAGTCGGACATGATTGAGCGACTGAACTGAACCAAACTGAACTGAACTGATGGGTCTGTTAAGATTTTCTTCCTGGTTCAGTTTTGGAAAGTTGTACTTTTCTAAGAATTTGTCCATTTCTTCCACGTTGTCCATCTTATTGGCATATAATTGCTGATAGTAGTCTCTTATGATCCTTTGTATTTCTGGGTTGTCTGTTGTGATCTCTCCATTTTCATTTCTAATTTTATTGATTTGACTTTTCTCCCTTTGTTTCTTGATGAGTCTGGCTAATGGTTTGTCAATTTTATTTATCCTTTCAAAGAACCAGCTTTTGGCTTTGTTGATTTTTGCTATGGTCTCTTGTGTTTCTTTTGCATTTATTTCTGCCCTAATTTTTAAGATTTCTTTCCTTCTACTAACCCTGGTGTTCTCCATTTCTTCCTTTTCTAGGTGTTTTAGGTGTAGAGTTAGGTTATTTATTTGACTTTTTTCTTGTTTCTTGAGGTAAGCCTGTATTGCTATGAACTTTCCCCTTAGCACTGTTTTACAGTGTCCCATAGGTTTTGGGTTGTTATGTTTTCATTTTCATTCATTTCTATGCAAATTTTGATTTCTTTTTTGATTTCTTCTGTGATTTGTTGGTTATTCAGCAGCGTGTTGTTCAGCCTCCATATGTTGAAAATTTTAGTAGTTTTTCTCCTGTAACTGAGATCTAATCTTACTACATTGTGGTCAGAAAAGATGCTTGGAATGATTTCAATTTTTTTGAATTTACCAAGGCTAGATTTATAGCCCAGGATGTGGTCTATCCTAGAGAAGGTTCCACGTGCGCTTGAGAGAAAGATGAAATTCATTTTTGGGGGGTGAAATGTCCTATAGATATCAGTGAGGTCTAACTCGTCTATTGTATTGTTTAAAGTTTGTGTTTCCTTGTTAATTTTCTGTTTAGTTGATCTATCCATAGGTGTGAGTGGGGTATTAAAGTCTCCCACTATTATTGTGTCATTGTTAATTTCCCCTTTCATACTTGTTAGCATTTGTCTTACATATTGTGGTGCTCCTATGTTGGGTGCATATATATTTATAATTGTTATATCTTCTTCTTGGATTGATCCTTTGATCATTATGTAGTGTCCTTCTTTGTTTCTTTTCACAGCCTTTGTTATAAAGTCCCTTTTATCTGATATGAGTATTGCTACCCCTGCTTTCTTTTGGTCTCTATTTGCGTGGAATAACTTTTTCCAGCCCTTCACTTTCAGTCTGTATGTGTCGCCTGTTTTGAGCTGGGTCTCTTGTAGACAACATATATAGGGGTCTTGTTTTTGTATCCATCCAGCCAGTCTTTGTCTTCGGTTGGGACATTCAACCCATTACATTTAAGGTAATTATTGATAAGTATGATCCCATTGCCACTTACTTTATTGTTTTGGGTTCGAGTTTATACACCCTTTTTGTGTTTCCTGTCTAGAGAAGATCCTTTAGCATTTGTGGAGAGCTGGTTTGGTGGTGCTGAATTTTCTCAGCTTTTGCTTGTCTGTAAAGCTTTTGATTTCTCCTTCATATTTGAATGAGATCCCTGCTGGGTACAGTAATCTGGGTTGTAGATTATTTTCTTTCATCACTTTATGTATGTCTTGCCATTTCCTCCTGGCCTGAAGAGTTTCTACTGAAAGATCAGCTGTTTTCCTTATGGGAATGCCCTTGTGTGTTATTTGTTGTTTTTCCCATGCTGCTTTTAATATTTGTTCTTTGTGTTTGATCTTTGTTAATTTGATTAATATGTGCCTTGGGGTGTTTCACCTTGGGTTTATCCTGTTTGGGACTCTCTGGGTTTCTTGGACTTGGGTGATTATTTCCTTCCCCATTTTAGGGAAGTTTTCAACTACTATCTCCTCAAGTATTTTCTCATGGTCTTTCTTTTTGTCTTCTTCTTCTGGGACTCTGATGACTCAAATGTTGGGGTGTTTAACACTGTCCTGGAGGTCTCTGAGATTGTCCTAATTTCTTTTAATTCGGTTTTCTTTTTTCTTCTCTGATTCATTTATTTCTACCATTCTATCTTCTACTTCACTAATCCTATATTCTGCCTCCGTTATTCTACTATTTGTTGCCTCCACAGTGTTTTTGATGGTATTTATTGCATTATTCATTATAGATTGACTCTTTTTTATTTCTTCTAGGTCTTGGTAAACCTTTCTTGCATCCTCCCAATCCTTTTGTCCAGGCTATTTATCTGTGATTCCATTTTGATTTCAAGATTTTGGATCATTTTCACTATCATTATTTGGAATTCTTTATCAGATAGATTCCTTATCTCTTCCTCTTTTGTTTTGCTTGGTGGGCATTTATCCTGTTCCTTTACCTGCTGGGTATTGCGCTGTCTTTTCAATTTGTTTATATTGATGAGTTTGGGGTGGGCTTTCTGTATTCTGGCAGTTTGTGGAGTTCTCTTTATTGTGGAGTTTCCTCACTGTGGGTGGGGTTATACAGGGGGCTTGTCAAGGTTTCTTGGTTAGGGAAGCTTGTGTCGGTGTTCTGGTGGGTGGAGCTGGATTTCTTCTCTCTGGAGTGCAATGGAATGTCCAGTAATGAGTTGTGAGATGTCACTGGGTTTGGAGTCACTTTGGGCAGGCTGTATATTGGAGCTCAGGGCTGTGTTCCTGTGTTGCTGGATAATTTGCATGGTATGTCTTGCTCTGGAACTTGTTGGCCCTTGGGCGGTGCTTGGTTTCAATGTAGGTATGGAGGCGTTTGATGGGCTTCTGTTGATTAATGTTCCCTGGAGTCAGGAGTTCTCTCGTGTTCTCAGGATTTAGACTTAAGCCTCCTGCCTCTGGTTTTCAGTCTTATTTTTACAGTGGTCTCAAGACTTCTCTACCTATACAGCACTGTTGATAAAACATTTAGGTTAAAGATGACATGTTTCTCCACAGTAAGGGATGCCCAGATAGATTCACAGAGTTACATGGAGAAGAGAAGAGGGAGGAAGGAGTTAGAGGTGACCCGAATGAGATGAGGTGGTATCAATAGAAGAGAGAGCAAGCTAGCAAGTAACCACTTCCTTATGTGCACTCCACAACTGGACCACTCAGAGATGTTCACAGAGTTATACAGAGAAGAGAAGAGGGAGGAAGGAGACAGAGGTGGCCAGGAGGATAAAAGGGGGGGAATCAAAAAGAGCGAGACAGATCCAGCCAGTAATCAGTTCCCTAAGTATTCTCCACTGTCTGGAACACACAGAGATTCACAGAGTTAGATAGAGAAGAGAGGGGGTAAGGAGGAGATAGAGGCGACCTGGTGGAGAAAAAGGAGATTCCAAAGGGGGAAAGAGCAGTCAAGCTAGTAATCTCACTCCCAAGTAAAAATGGGTACTGAAGATTGGGTTCTTAAAGGTACAAAATTGATTAACAAATACCAAAAAGCAAAGATTAAAAATCTAGAGTAGAGGTTGGAATTTCAAAAATACAGTTTTAAAGAAAAGAAGAAAAAAAAAGAAAGAAAAAAACGAAAGTCACAAAAATTATTATATATATATATGAAGTTTGCTTTAAAAAATAGGGTCTTTTTTTTTTTTTTTTTGCAAAGTAATAGTAGATTATAAAAGTGAAAATTAAAGGAGTAATAGAGGACTTAAAAATGTAAAAAAAAGAATGATTGTTAAAATAGTAAAAATATATCTAGGACTTTCTCTGGTGTTGTTGTGGGCAGTGTGGGGTCAGTTCATTTTCAGATAGTTCCTTGGTCTGGCTTATATTTCTCAAGATCTATAGGCCCCTTCCTTTGTAGTTGGTACTAACGACAGGGTTTTAATCTATTGCATCTGTCCCTTCCAAGGTGGTTCCCTCTGTTTTAACTTCTTCTGTTTGCTGGTCTCTTCAGTGTCTGTTTTCCGTCCTGACACAAGAGGGGCGGTGGTGGACAGTTTTTTTAGGCTCACTTGTTCAGGCGCACTGTGGGGAGGGAGGGACGCTGCAAACAAATAACACTGGCGTCTGCTCAGTGTCTCAGCCACACTGGGCCTGCCCCTGCTCACGGCGCATGTGCCCTCCCTGCCCACACTGCTCAGGCTCTAGGTTGCTCCGATGGGAACCATCTGAGGCCGGCCCTGGGCTGCATGCACCTCCCAGGTCTAAGCCACTCACGTTCAGGCACTCGGGTAGTCCTCAGAGGTGCAGACTCGGTTGGGCCTGCGTTTTGTGCCCTTCCCAGGTCTGAGCAGCTAAGGTGATGAGGTGTTTGGCGAGCACGGTCACTGTGACTTATCACCTCTCCCGTCCCTGCTGCTTGGTTTTCTGGGTATACAACCAGCACACCTTTTCAGGGAAATGTTGACTGTCCAGAACCCCAAGAAGTCTTAGTTAGCAAAGAAGCCTGCTTGTAGTTTGGTAGATAATGTCTCTCTGGGGTTGCGATTGCCCCCTTCCGGCTCTGGCTGCCTGTCACTGGAAGGGGATGGTCTGCAGCCAGCTAGTTCTGTTCAGTCCTTTGTTCTGTGTGTGGGCCTGGCGGTGTCTTAGGGCTTTTTGCGTCATAGCTATCCCACAGTCTGGTTTGCTAGTCCAAGTTAGTTCACTCAGATTGCCCTCGGGGCATTCAGGCCAGATCTTTACACTAAGCAATACAGCCCGCGCCTCCCTGCCCAGCCCATGCTTACTACTGGCGGGTGCAGGTGTCTGTGCTGCTTCTCCGCTGGGGGAGTTACCGTTGGGCACTTAATCTGTGGGTTTTAATTATTTATTTATTTTTCTTCCCTGTTATGTTGCCCTCTGTGGTTCCAAGGCTCGCCACAGACTCGGCAGTGAGAGTGTTTCCTGGTGTTTTGAAACATCTCTCTTTTTAAGACTCCCTTCCCAGGATGGAGCTCTATCCCTACCTCTTTTGTCTCTTTTTTTTGTTTTTATATTTTTTCCTACCTCCTTTTGAAGACAATGGGCTGCTTTTCTGGGTGCCTGATGTTCTCTGCTGGCATTCAGAAGTTGTTTTGTGGAATTTACTCAGTGTTTAAATGTTCTTTTGATGAATTTGTGGGGGAGAAAGTGGTCTTCCCATCCTATTCGTCTGCCGTCTTAAGACCGCCTCCTCAGATGACCATTATATCTACTACTCTGGCCAAGAATCCCTTAGAAGAAATGAAGTAGCCATTATAGTCAACAAAGGAGTCCAAAATGCGGTACTTGGATGCTATCTCAAAAATGAGAGAATGATCTCTGTTTGTTTCCAAGGCAAACCATTCAACATCACAGTAATCCAAGTCTATGCTCTGACCAATAATGCTAAAGAAGCTGAAGTTGAGCTCTTTTATGAAGACCTACAAGACATTCTATAACTAACAATGAAAAATGATGTCCTTTTCATTGTAGGGGACTGGAATGCAAAGGTAAGAAGTCAAGAGATACCTAGAGTAACAGGCAAGTTTGGTCTTGGAGTACAAAATGAAGGAGGGCAAAGGATAACAGAGTTTTGCCAAGAGAACACACTGGTAATAGCAAACACCCTCTGTCAACAACACAAGAGAGGACTCTACACATGGACATCACCAGATTGTCAATACCAAAATCAGATTGATTATATCCTTTGCAGCCAAAGATGGAGAAACTCTATACAGTCAGCAAAAACAAGACTTGGACCTGACTGTAGCTGAGATCATGAACTCCTTATTGCCAAATTCAGACTTAAATTGAAGAAAGTAGGGAAAAAACAAGACCATTCAGATATGACTTTAATCAAATGCCTTATGACTATACAGTGGAAGTGACAAGTAGATTCAAGGAATTATATCTGATAGAGTTCCTGAAGAACTATGGGCAGAGGTTCGTGACATTGTACAGGAGGCAGAGATCAAGACCATCCCCAAGAAAAAGAAATACAAACAGGCAAAATGGTTGTCTGAGGAGGCCTTGCAAACAGCTATGAAAAGAAGAGAAGTGAAAGGCAAAGGAGAAAAAGAAAGATATACCCATTTGAATGTAGAGTTCCAAGGAATAGCAAGGAGAGATAAGAAAGCCTTCCTCAGTGATCAATGCAAAGACATAGATGAAAACAATAGAATGGGAAAGACTAGAGATCTCTTCAAGAATATTAGAGATACCAAGGGAATATTTCATGCAAAGATGGGCTCAATAAAGGACAGAAATGGTATGGGCCTAACAGAAGCAGAAGATATTAAGAAGAGGTGGAAAGAACACACAGAATAACATGCAAAAACGATCTTCATGACCCAGATAATCACGATGGTGTGGTCACTCACCTAGCGCCAGACATCCTGGAATGTGAAGTGAAGTGGGCCTTAGGAAGCATCACTATGACCAAAGCTAGTGGAGGTGATGGAATTCCAGTTGAGCTATTTCAAATCCTGGAAGATGATGCTGTGAAAGTGCTGCACTCAATATGTCAGCAAATTTGGAAAACTCAGCAGTGGCCACAGGACTGGCAAAGGTCAGTTTTCATTCCAATCCCAAAGAAAGGCAATGCCAAAGAATGCTCATACTACTGCACAATTGCATTCATCTCACATGCTAGCAAAGTAATGCTCAAAATTCTCCAGGCCAGGCTTCAACAATATGTGAACTGTGAACTTCCAAGTGTTCAAGCTGGGGTTAGAAAAAGCAGAGGAACCAGAGATCAAATTGCCAACATCCGTTGGGTCATCAAAAGCAAGAGAGTTACAAATCTACTTCTGCTTTGTTGACTATGCCAAAGCCTTTGACCGTGTGGATCACAAGAAACTGTGGAAAATTCTGAAAAAGATGGGAATCCAAGACGACCTGACCTGCCTCCTGAGAAATCTGTATGCAGGTCAAGAAGCAATAGTTAGAACTCGACATGGAACAACAGACTGATCCCAAATCGGGAAAGGAGTACGTCGAAGCTGTATATTGTCACCCTGCTTATTTAACTTCTGTGCAGAGTACATCATTAGAAACGCTGGACTGTATGAAGCACAGGCTGGAATCAAGATTATCGGGAGAAATATCAATAAACTCAGGTATGCAGATGACACCACCCTTATGGCAGAAAGTGAAAAAGAACTAAAGAGACTCCTGATGAAAGTGAAAGAAGAGAGTGAAAAAGTTGGCTTAAAACTCAACATTCAGAAAACGAAGATAATGGCATCTGGTCCCATCATTTCATGGCAAATAGATGGGGAAACAGTGGAAACAGTGACAGATTTTATTTTTTTGAGGCTCCAAAATCACTGCAGATGGTGATTGCAGCCATGAAATTAAAAGACGCTTGCTCTTTGGAAGAAAAGTTATGACCAACCTAGACAGCATATTAAAAAGCAGAGACATTACTTTGCCAACAAAGGTCCATCTAGTCAAAGCTATGGTTTTTCCAGCACTCATGTTTGGATGTGAGAGTTGGACTATAAAGAAAGCTGAGTGTCAAAGAATTGATGCTTTTGAACTATGGTGTTGGAGAAGACTTGAGAGTCCCTTGGACTGCAAGGAGATCCAACCAGTCCATCCTAAAAGAATTCAGTCCTGAATATTCATTGGAAGGACTGATGCTGAAGCTGAAACTCCAGTACTTTGGCCACCTGATGAGAAGAACTGACTCATTTGAAAAGACCCTAATGCTAGGATAGATTGAAGATGGGAGGAATAGGGGATGACAGAGGATGAGATGGTTGGATGGAATCACTGACTCAATGAACATGAGTTTGAGTAAACCCTGGGAGTTGGTGATGGACAGGGAGGCCTGGTGTGCTGCAGTCCATGGGGTTGCAGATCAGACACAACCTGGTGACTGAACTGAACTGAATGAAAAAAGTCAAAGATGATACAAACAGATGGAAAAATATTCCATGTTCCTGGTTAGGAAGAATCAATATTGTGAAAATCACTACACTATGAAATGCAATCTACAGAGTCAATGTGATCCCTATCAAATTACCAATGGCATTTTTCACAGAGCTAGAACAAAAAGTTTCACAATTCATATGGAAACATAAGAGACTCTGAATAATCACAGCTGTCTTGAGAAAGAAGAATGGAGCTGGAGGAATCAACCTTCCTGACTTCAGGTTATACTACAAAGCTACTATCATCAAGACAGTATGGTACTGGCACAAAAACAGAAATATAGACCTATGGAACAAGATAGAAAGCCTGGGAAAAAACCCATGCACCTATGGGTACCTTATTTTTGACAAAGGAAGAAAAAATATACAATGGGGCAAATACAGCCTCTTCAATAAATGATGCTATAAAAACTGCATAGCTACATGTAAAAGAATGAAATTAGAGCACTTCCTAATGCCATACACAAAGATAAACTCAAAATGGATTAAAGACCTAAATGTAAGACCAAAACTATAAAACTCTTGGAGGAAAACATAGGCAGAACACTCAGTGACATAAATCAAAGCAAGATCCTCTATTACCCACCTTTTAGAGTAACAGAAATAAAAACAAAAGTAAACAAATGGGACCTGATTAAACTTAAAAGCTTTTGCACAGCAAAGGAAACTATAAACAAGGTGGAAAGACAACCCTCAGAATAGATAAAATAATAGCAAATGAAACAACTGACAAAGGATTAATTTCCAAAGTATACGAGCAGCTCATACAACTCAATGCCAGAAAAACAAACAACCCAATGAAAAAGTGGGGAAAAGCTCTAAACAGATATTTCTCCCAAGAAGACATACAGATGGCTAATAAACACATTAAAAGATGCTCAACATCATTCAGTATTCAGTTCAGTTCAGTTCAGTCGCTCAGTCGTGTCCGACTCTTTGTGACCCCATGAATCGCAGTACACCAGGCCTCCCTGTCCATCACCAACTCCCGGAATTCACTCAGACTCACTTCCATCGAGCTGATGATGCCATCCAGCCATCTCATCCTCTGTCGTCTCCTCCTCCTCCTGCCCCCAATCCCTCCCAGCATCAGAGTCTTTTCCAATGAGTCAACTCTTAGCATAAGGTTGCCCGAGTACTGGAGTTTCAGCTTTAGCATCATTCCTTCCAAAGAACACCCAGGGCTGATCTCCTTTATTTTTATTTTTTTTTATTTTAGTGTTTCATTTCTGTACCTTGTTTCATTTGTTTTAATTTTTTTTTAATTTTAAAATCTTTAATTCTGGACTGGTTGGATCTCTTTGCAGTCCAAGGGACTCTCAAGAGTCTTCTCCAACAAATGCAAATCGAAACTATAATGAGATATCACCTCACACCCTTCCAAATGGCCATCATCAAAAAGCCTACAAACAATAAATGCTGGAGAGGGTGTGGAAAAAAGGGAGAGTTCTTGCATTGTTGGTGGGAATGTAAGTTGATACAGCTACTATGGAAGATGGTATGGTGATTCCTTAAAAAACTAGGAATAAAACCACCATATGACGCAGGAATCCCACTCCTAGGCATATACCCTGAGGAAACCAAAATTGAAAAAGACACATGTGTCCCATTGTTTATTGCAGCACTATTTACAATATCTAGAACATGGAAGCAACCTAGATGTCCATCGACAGATGAATGGACTATTATAGAAGTAGTGATATATATTCACAATGGAATATTACTTAGCCTTAAAAAGGAATGCATTTGAGTCAGTTCTAATGAGGTGGATGAACTTAGAGCCTATTATACAGAGTGAAGTGAGTCAGAAAGAGAAAGGTAAGTATCATATTCTAATGCATATATACAGAATCTAGAAAAATGGTACTGAAGAATTTATTTACAGGGCAGCAGTGGAGAAACAGAGAATAGACTCATGGACATGGGGAGAGGGGAGGAGAGGGTGAATTTCATGGAAAGAATAACATGGAAACTTACATGTAAAATAGCCAATGGGAATTTGCTATATGGCTCAGGAAAATCAAACAGGGGCTCTGTATCAACCTAGAGGGGTGGGATAGGATGGGAGATGGGAGGGATTTTCAAAAGGGAGGAAATATATGTGTGCCTATGGCTGATTCATGTTGAGGCTTGACAGAAAACAACAGAATTCTGTAAAGCAATTATCTTTCAATAAAAAATAAATTAATAAAAAAGTAAAATCAAAATAACTGATTATAGAATCAATTACAACTACAAAATACCTTCATAGCAACACCTAGATTCATGTTTGCATAACTGAGAACTATAGAATAGTCAAGTTATGACATAAAACTGACCTTTGCAAGGGTAGAATTATTAATTTCAGTGACACTGAGATCCCTTAATGAAGATGTGAATGAAGTTCTTTTCATGTATATCCTGCATCCATTTAACAGTTTGAAGTTAAGTCTGAAAAACATTTTCTTTCATATGTGAAAGAATATAGTGAAATCATTTTCTCAGCTTAGTGTCCTTGACTGGGTCTTTAGCATAATTACTCCATTCAGACCATTCAGGGCTTTTGAAATAAATTATTGACTAGAGGATGCAGTGAACAGATGAGGCCTGGGGAACATTTTGCAGAGTCACTTGTGTCAGATAGGGGAAATATATAAACTGGAACATATCAATTTTCTCTTATTGAAAGGTAAGTCAGAATCAAAATCACCCATATGATAACTGTCCCCTTCCCCAGAATCAATCCAGGGTGCTTTTTCCAGGTGACTCAGTTTTAAGATAGACTAATCCTCTAAATAAAAGAAAAGAGTCCCCCCCTCCCCCATAGCTAACATACTCTCAACAGTGGAAAGCAGAAAGCATTTCCTCTAAGATCAGGAACAAGACAAGGGTGTCCACTCTCATCACTTTTATTCAGCATAATTTTCAAAGACGTAGCCACAGCAATCAGACAAGAAAAAGAAGTAAAAGGATTCCAAACTGGAAAGGAAGAAATGAAAGTGTTGCTGTTTGCAGATGACATGATATTATTCACAGAAAATCCTAAAAACACCACCAGAACACTTCTAGAACTCATCACTGAATTTGGTAAAATTGCAAAATACAAAATTAATGTTCAGAAATCTCCTGCATTTCTATACACTAATAGCAAACTATCAGAAAGAGAAATTAAATAAATAATCCAATTTACTATTACATCAAAAGAAATAAAATATCTAGGAATAGACCTACCTAAGAAAACCTATACTTGGCAAATTGTAAGACACTGATGAAAGAAACAGATGGCAGGAACAGATGGATAGATATTCTGTGTTCTTGGACTGGAAAAATCAATATTGTTAAAATGACCATAATACCCAAGGCAATCTACAGACTCATGCAATCCCTATCTAAATACCAATGGTAATTTTCATTGAACTAGAAGGAATAATTTAAAATTTTGTATGGAAACACAAAAGACCCTGAAGAACCAAAATAATCTTAAGGAAGAAGAACGGAGCTGGACGAATCATACTTCTTGATTTCAGACTATACTACAAAGCTATAGTAATCAAAATAGCATGACCCTGGCATGAAAACAGACACATAGATTAATGGAACAGAATTGAGAGCCCAGAAATAAACTCATGCACTTATGATCAATTAATCTACAACAAAATAGGCAAAAATATATAATGGAGAAAAGACAGTCTCTTCAATAAGTCGTGCTGAAAAAACTGGGCATCTATATGTAGAAGTGAAGTGAAAGTTGCTCGGTCATGTCTGACTCTTTGTGACACCATGGGCTATGCAGTCCTTGGAAATCTCCAGGCCAGAATACTGGAGTGGGTAGCCTTTCCCTTCTCCAGGGGGTCTTACATGTAAAAGAATGAAATTAGAACATCCTCTAACATCACATTAAAAAACGGATTACAGACCTAAACAGACAGCTGAATACTACAAAACTCGTAGAGAAAAACATAGCCAGAACACTGACATAAATTGCCACAATATTGTTTTGGCTCTGTCTCCTAAAGTAAAGGAAACAAAAGCGAAAATAAACAAACGGAAGCTAATTAAACTCAGCATTTGCACAACAAAGGAAAACATCAGCAAAGTGAAAAGCCAACCTAGAGAATGAGAAGAAATGTTTGCAAATGATAAGCCTAATAAGGGATTAATATCCAACATATATAAATGGCTCATGCAACTCAACATCCAAAAAACAAAAATCCCAATTTAAAAATGAGCAGAAGAACTGAATAGACATTTTTCTTTTCTTTCTTTCTTTCTTTTTTTTTTTTAATATTTATTTGGCTTCTCTGGGCCTTAGCTGCAGTATGCAGAATCTTCGATTTTCATTGCAGCAAGTGAGATCTTTTTAGCTGTAATATGCAGGCTCTTTTAGTTGCAGCATGTGAGCTCTTAATTATGGCATGTGGATCCTTGCCCACATGAGATCAAATCTTTGCCCCCTGCACTGGGAGCAGGGAGTCTTAGCCAGTGGACCACCAGGGAAGTCCCTGAATAGACATTTTTCAGGAAAAATACATATAGTTAACAGGCAGAAGAAAAGATGGTCAATATTGCTAATTATCAGGTAAATGCAAATGAAAATCATAATGAGATATCACCTCATACTTGTCAGAATTGCTATCATCAAAAAGAACACAAATAACAAATGTTGGTGAGGATGTGGGGAAAAGGGAACCCTCATATACTATTGGTGGGAATGTAGACTGGTGCAGCCACTGTGAAAAACAGTATAGAGGTTTCTGAAAAAATTGAAAATAGAAATACTACATGACCCAACATTTCCACTTCTGGATATATTTTCAAAAAATCCCCAAAACACTGATTTGAAAGACACATGTACAATGTTCATAGAAATGTTATTTATATAGTTCCCAAGATATGAAAACAACCGAAGTGTCTAAGGTGAATGGATAAAGAAGATGTTTTTTATATATGTTTTATATATAATGGAATACTACCCAGTCATAAAAGGAATAGAAATTTGCCATTTTCAGCAATGTGAATGGACATGGAGAGTAAGGATGTATTGTAAAACACAGGAAGTACAACAAATATTTTATAATAACTATAAATGAAGTATAACCTTTAAAACTGTTGGTCAGAATATTGTACACCTGTAACATACATAATATTATATACCAACTATTATGTCAATTTGAAAAATTACTTAAAAATTTATTATCTCTTGTATGTGGAAGAGTTTCACAGTATATTCTTATTTGTCATAGGCAGATACTTTATTTTGCCAAGTGTAAACATTTGCAAAGAATTCAGGCCAACCTGGAAATCCTATGCAGTTCAGAAAGCTCTAAGAAGTCAGACTTTTTTTTGCCTTTTCTTTGAAAAAAATTATTTATTTTAATTGGAGGCTGATTACTTTACAATATTGTGGTGGTTTTTGCCATACATCGACATGTGTCCCCCCATCCTGAACACCCTCCCCACCTCCCTCCCCTCCCCATCCCTCTGCATTGTCCCAGCGCACTGGCTTTGGGTGCCCTGCTTCATGCATCAAACTTGTACTGGTCATCTATTTTACAAATGGTAATATACATGTTTCAATGCTCTTCTCTAAAATCATCCCACCCTCGCCTTCTCCCACATAGTCCAAAAGTCTGTTCTTTACATCTGTGTTTCTTTTGCTGTTTTGCATATAGGGAAATCTATATCATTACTTACATCATTACTGTCTTTCTAAATTCCATATATATACATACTGTATTGGTATTTCTCTTTCTGACTTGACTTCACTCTGTATAATAGGCTCCAGTTTCATCCACCTCATTAGAACTGATTCAAATGCATTCTTTTTGATAGCTGAGTAGTATTCCATTGTGTATATGTACCACAGCTTTCTTATCCATTCATCTGCTGATGGACATCTAGGTTGCTTCCATGTCCTGGCTATTGTAAACAGTGCTGCAGTGAACATTGGGGTACATGTGTCTCTTTCAATTCTGGTTTCCTTGGGGTGTGTGCCCAGGAGGGGGATTGCTGGGTCATATGGCAGTTCTATTTCCATTTTTTTTTTTAAAGGAATCTCCACACTGTTCTCCATAGTGGCTATACTAGTTTGCATTCCCACCAATAGTTTAAGAGGATTGCCTTTTCTCCACACCCTCTCCAGAATTTATTGTTTGTAGACTTTTCGATGGTAGCCATACTGACCAGCGTGAAATGGTACCTCATTGTGTCTTTTAATTTGGATTTCTCTGATAATGAGTGATGTTGAGCATCTTTTCATGTGTTTATTAGCCATCTGTATGTTTTCTTTTCATACTGTTCATGGGGTTCTCAAGGCAAGAATACTGAAGTGGTTTGCCATTCCCTTCTCCAGGGGACCACATTTTGTCAGAATTCTCCACCATGACTCATTCATCTTGGGTGGCCCTACATGGCATGGCTCATAGTTTCATTGAGTTAGACAAGGCTGTGGTCTATGTGATCAGTTTGATTAGTTTTTTGTGATTGTGGTTTTCATTCTGTCTTCCCTCTGATAGATAAGGATAAGAGGCTTATGGAAGCTTCCTGGTGGGAGAGACTGACAATGGGGGAAACTGGGGAAGTATACAAAAAAGATCTTCATGATCCAGATAACCATAATCGTGTGATCACTCACCTAGAGCCAGACATCCTGGAATGTGAAGTCGAGTGGGCCTCAGGAAGCATCACTACTAACAAAGCTAGTGGAAGTGATGGAAATCCAGTTGAGCTATTTCAAATCCTAAAAGATGATTCTGTGAAAGTGTTACACTCAATATGCCAGCAAATTTGGAAAACTCAGTAGTGGCCACGGGACTGGAAAGGGTCAGTTTTTATTCCAATCCCAAAGAAAGGCAATGCCAAAGAATGTTGAAACTACTGCACAATTGCACTCATCTCACACACTTAGCTCTAGTTCATTTTAAAATCCAACCATTTAATAAAACAGATTGAGGAATTCCATGGTGGAATTCCCTGGTTAGGACTCAGCACTTTTACTGCAAGGGTCCAAGTTTGACCCCTGGTTGGGGAACGAAGATCCCACAAATTGCACATTGTAGCTAAAAAAATAATAATTTTCAAAATAAAATAATAATTTAAAATAAAAAATAAGATAGCCTGAGTTGATGCTAGGGAAGTGAATATGTCTTGTCAATTTCCTTGACTGTCAGATGTCACTATTGATAAAGTGACTAATTAATTGCCTGAATTAATTCCTTATGATTCTGATATAATTCTCCATAAGATAACCTTTGTATACTCTAGTTTACATATTTGTCCTCTCAAGGCACATAAATGAATATAAAATATTTACCGAACCACATCTAAAATTCAAAGTTGATTCTTCAGATTAGGATTGTGGATAATTTATCTGTTTTATAAAATGGTTCTAATAAGGCTTGTAGTTTTGAAGTTATTGTATTGGACTATTTTGAAAGTTTATAAATGTGAAAAGCTAATAAGCTGAAACCTCAGTTAAGTAGAGTTGGGAGACCAGAGCAGGGAGCTCTCACACCGTGTGACAATAGCAGAGCCCAACAGGAAAAAGAAAGACACCTCTTCTTTCCTGGCAAGGACTCAGCCAGTGAAAAGCCATGAACTCTTTGTTTATTCCTGCCTTCTCACCCTCCTTTCTCTCTCCAAGTCCTTGCCTTGAAGGACTTGTGCATGGGTGCACTTCCACTCACCATGGGTGCAGAGCCTGAATTGCAATTCTCTGCTGATCCTGAATAAACCCATCTTTGCTAGAGAAATATTTGCTATTTGTTTTAGGTCAACATTTGTTAACATAACTGAAAGTTATCCTTTTTAAGAGTAGGAGAGCAATAAAAGGCAAGTTGGGTATACCTCAATATTTAATGCTGAGAATACAAAAAGAAGACATACATTCTCCTCTCAGCAAACTTACAGGGCTCATGGGAAAAACAGACCCAGAAATATAGAAGTGTACTTCACAGGGGAGATAGCTTAACTAGAGGAACACGAAAGGTTAAAAGACTGAGTAACCGTGACTGGGAGAGAGGGAATGGCTTCCCAGAGGATATAACATTTAGACAGAAGTGAAATTCAAGTGTGTTAGGCAGACAAAGGAGGGAAAGTGTTTCTGGCAGAATAGGGATCTAGAGATGAAATGGTTCAGCATACACTTCATGAACCCTGAAAGCCTTGACAAGGCTGGAGCACAGGGGGAAGTGGTAGGACATTAGAGTGGAGAGGAGGCACAAATCACTCTGAATAATGTTAAGATACCAGGCGCCTACATTTACGTTTTACCTTGAGGGAGGTTAGAAGCCAGTGGAGGAAGTTTGCTAAAGAGTGTAGAGGAGGGCCTCTGTGGCAGCAGGGAGGAGGAAAGAGGGGAGAGCTGAGGGGATGGACAGAGCGGTATACAGCTGCTCTGTTTATTCATATTCCCATCCTGTTTCAGCAAAGACTTGATGAAGGCAGTTAAAGGTGTATAATTTTCCTGTGTTCAGGACTCAGCCTATACCAGCTTCAAAATCATTAATGATGTGAGGAGAGTGAAGAGCTAGAGGAGAAAGGGAAAAGGAGATGGGAGCCAAGAAAGAAGGAGGAGGATTGTAAGGTAATTAAGAAAAATCAGGGATGAAAGCTAGTGAGCGCGTTAGTCAAGTAGTCAGAGTGATGGCTCATTAGTGACAGAAAAAAAGCATTCACACCTCATAGGCTGTGACAGGGACACAGCATGACTGGAGGGTTGTTTCTGGTAAAGTGACAGAGATGCATCATCTGAGTCTAATCATCATGAAACATCCAACAAATCCAAACTGGAGGATATCCTACGAAATAACTGGCCAATAATATTTTAAAGTTCCCAAGATAATCAAAATCAAGGAGATCTTTCAGATCAAAAAAAGTCTGGAGAGACATGACAACTAAATGCAACACTTGTTTTTGAAGCAGATTTTCTTTCTATGAGACTTTATTGGGATATTTGGCAAAACTTGAGTAGAGGCTAAAAATTATAGCAATGTACTGATAGCATATCAATTTTAATGACTCTATGGCAGTAATAGAGGGAAATGACTCTGTAGAAAATGCAGACAAATATTAAGGAATGGTGGGCGTCAGGTTGGCAACTTAAGCAGTGTCCTCAAATGGTCAGGAAAAAAGTCCTTTATACTATATTTGCAACTTTACTGTAAGTCCGAAATTTTTCAAAAAGCTTAAAATGATTTTAAAGTGGACGTTTTTAAGTTAAAGGAACTATGTAGCAAAATATTTTTCTGTCCTCTGAATAAGAAAAAAAATGTTTAAAAATTTGGTCTCAATAAGAACAAATACTAAAATAAAAGATTGGTATGCCTGCCTGACTACATGAAAACTAACAACAAAAGCAGAGAAGACAAATCACAAACTGGGAGAAGTTATAGTAAGAAATCCTGCCAATGCTGGAGACACTTAAGAGACATATAGGTTACATCCCTGTGTTGGGAGGATCCCCTGAAGGAGGGCACAGCAACCCACTCCAGTATTCTTGCCTGGAGATTCCCAGGGACAGAGGAGCCTTGAGGGCTACAGTCCATAGTGTAGCAGAGTCTGACATGACTGAAGCAACTTAGCATGCACACACGCATTATAATAAATATAACTGAAAATAGATCATCAACAAATTATATAAGAATTCCTACATGAACTAGAAAAATTCAATAGAAAAACTGAACAAAATGCATTCACAGAAAACCTGAATACAATAAAAAATATGGAAAGAAATGTTAGAGAAATTAAAATTAAGGCTATTGTGAAATACCATTTTTACCCACTTAATGGGCAAAAATGAAGTTCAACAATATCCACTGTTGGGAGAACATGAATTAATGGGAACACTTCAGCACTACTGAGGAAGGTGAATGAGATACAACTTTGGAAAACCATTTGGCACTTTTTATGTAAAGGTAAATGTTTGAACATGTCTTGACTCAGCAATTCCACTTCAAGGTAAAGGCCCATAGCTCCTCAACAAAACAGCTAGAGACAAGTAAAAGAATATGCAAAAGAGTACTGTTGGCTAGAATGAAAACTGGGCACAATCCCCCAAAGCTAATTTTCATAATGGCATATTATACAGCAGTACCATTGCCTTCTCCACACAAAAGAATAAACTAATCCAAAAAAATAATATGCAGCATTTAAAACACATCTATACCCATGGCTGATTCATGTCAATGTATGACAAAACCCACTACAATATTGTAAAGTAATTAGCCCCCAATTAAAAAAAAAAACAAAAACAGTTGTTGAGTGAAAAAAACAGAATATTATATGCAGTCTGATATGTTTATAAAACTCAAAGAAGCAAAACATTACAATAAACTGATTGTGTCAAAATGTAGTAAAGCTATTTTTATAAGCAATGGAATGATAAACATAAAATTCAAAAACATAGTTTCATCTGTGGAAAAGTGATGTGATGAGAGAATCTATGGGTAGGTAGGTATAAGCTTTTGGTACCCTATGGTTCTTGAACTGAGTAGCAGGTATATGAATGTTCACATAATAGTGAACATTTTGCTTGTAATAATTATACTATATTAAATTATACTATATTAAAAGGTAAAGAGAAAAAATTACATATTCATGATAATTTCAAACTTGAAAATTGAATCAAATAAAGTATATGGTTTACTCAATGTTTTCTCACAATTTTTTGGATTTTATTCTTATAATAGAGCTGGGAAGTGTGGGGTCAGATACCAATTTCAGTAACTTTGTTGAAGAAGAAGTTATGAGTTCAAGAGAGGCCAAGTGTCTCATTCAAGCTTATCTATTTGGTAAATGATGGGTTAGGGTCTCCAAGGCTTAAGACTCTAAATATTATACAGTTTCCAACAATCCAGACTCATACCTAAATGGGGTACAGGAAAAATAGGTCAAATACAGAAAACAGAACTGCTCTTCTGGAGAAATGCTGTTATCCTAAGAGGAAACTGTCCACCAAGAAGGCAGAAAGGAGGGTGTGGCTTTCCAGAATGTTTCCATGGCAATGCATCTTATTGTTGTAGGAGTGTTCAAACAATCCACCACATTAAAAAAAAAAGGATATTTTCCTTTTTCCTAAAAATCTGAATAAGTTGCTTATTTTTGATACTCATTCATTTCCACAATTACCCTCACAGCACATCCACAAGCTATGAAGAGGACAGACACAACAGTTCTTTCTCCACTTTACAAATAGAAAACAAAGTCAAACAGGAGTGACCCACTATCACTCCTTTTTACAAAGCACCCGGCGTTTCCCTAATCTCTTCACTGCTGCCTGCATCTCCTGGTTCCTCAGGGTGTAGATCATGGGGTTAAGCATGGGGGTCATGACCGTGTGGCTGATGGATACAGCCTTGTCCATGGAGAAGGAGGTGAAGGGCCGGGCATAGAGGTAAATGCTTGGAATGAAGACCATAGACACCACGATGATGTGGGTGGTGCAGGTAGAAGCTGCCTTCCTCCTTGCCTGCCCTGAGTGGGACCTCAGCATCACCAGGATGACTGAGTAGGAGACCAGAAGGAGGAGGAACCAGATGACATCCAGCATCCCACTGTTGCAGATCATGAGGAACTCCAGGAGGGAGGTGTCAGTGCAGGCGAGTCTCAGCACTTGGGGAACATCACAGTAGAAGTTATCTAGGACATTGGGGCCACAAAAAGGCAGTGGGAGCATCAGGACCAGTTGGGAAATGGAATGAACAAAACCTACCATCCAGGCTGTCACGACCAGCCCCACACAAAGCTGATTGTTCATGATGGTGACATAGTGGAGGGGCCGGGATATAGCAACAAGACGATCATAGGCCATCACTGAGAGGAAGAAGACCATGGCACCTCCCAGAAAGTGGAAGAAGAAGACCTGAGTCATGCATCCCTGGTAGGAGACGGTCTTCTTCTCAGCACGCAAGTCCACCAGCATCTTTGGGGCAGTGACTGAAGAGAAGCAGAGGTCTAAGATAGCCAGGTTTCTGAGCAGAAAATACAGGGGTGTGTGGAGCCTGGAATCAGAGGTCACTGTCACTATGATGAGGAGGTTGCCCACGACAGTGGTTGTGTAGACAAACAGGAACACCAGAAACAAGACTAGCTGGAGCTCCTGAGTCTGTGAGAGCCCCAGGAAGACAAATTCTGTCATACATGTGTGGTTCCCTGATGCCATGATGCCTTCTCCATACACCTAAAGAAAACACACCATAGACAGAGATGCATGAAGTTACTATGTGCTGTTATAGTGCTCAGTGACTCAAAGCAACTGTCCAGGTCCAAATGATGGACACCCTCATCTGATGCTGGAATACACATTCATGAGATATCTTAAAGCCATCCAGACACACGCTATCTGCTTTTCAAAGATTCAGTGTAATATAGTGATGGGAAAACAGAGTCCAACAGAACCAGAGTCAAATTTCAGAACTTAATATTCCATGAGCTTTGACCTTGAGTAAGGTATTTACCTGAGTCAGTTTCCACATCTCTAAGAAGTTTTCTTTTCTAGAAAATTTCCATGGAATTAAATAACACATAAGGTTTCTAGAATATGTCTGGAATAATAAATGCTCATTACTCTCCTCTGTGTAGCGTCCTAATCTAAATAAATCCATGTTCCAATCTCTAATACATTTTTTGTATCAGTCATTTATCAAGCAACAGTTAACACATTATAATATGAATGGACTTTTCATAAGTCTATGTTTTCCCTCTATAATTCAACTCTAAGCTCCCAGAGATATAAATACGTATCTTATAACTTATTTATGCCCTACCATGCACACTTTGCTGATAGTCAATATTCAAAAAGTATGTGGTGTTGATTCTGGGTGGGTGAAAAGCTATAGGGAGTGCCTCCTCTGACTGACGTAGGTGGTCCTTTACTGGGAGCAGTAACAGGACATGTATGATATATGTCCTGAGACAAGAAAAGGGGGAGAGGGGTTCTCTGGATTAATAAATGGGTGATGGATCTTGTACAAAGGAGACTGGAATACTCAAAGAAACAATTTTAGAAGATATTACTGATTACAAGGGAGAAGACAAAGATATTGACATAAGAGAAACAGAATAGGCAAAGGAATAAAGAAGGTGGATTAAAAGGAAGCAAGAAGGAAGAGGAATGGAAAGGAGGAGGGGCAGGAGTGGGAATGGGAACAAAGATGAAGAAGGACACGGAGAGTGAGAGATAGAGGTGACAGGTGAGGGTTAAGGGGCTTCCTCACTCCCCTTGCCTTGCCTCAGTCCCCTCCCTCACCTGCCTCCTACAACCTATTGTCCATCAGAGGTCATTTTAGTCTCATCCTTCTGCTTCCATCTGCAGCCACTCCAGTCCATCTTCTATGTTACTGTCACAGAGAGCTTTCTAAACTCATATCTCATCGTCTTCTTCCCTCATTCAGTTCAGTTCAGTTCAGTTCAGTTCAGTCACTCAGTCATGTCCAACTCTTTGCAACCCCATGAACTGCCTCCCTGTCCATCACCAACTCCTGGAGTCCACCCAAACCCATGTCTATTGAGTCGGTGATGCCATCCAGCCATCTCATCCTCTGTGTACCCTTCTTCTCCTGCCCTCCATCTTTCCCAGCATCAGGGTCTTTTCAAATGAGTCAACTCTTCGCATGACATGGCCAAAATATTGTAGTTTCAACTTCAGCATCAGTCCTTCCAATGAACACCCAGGACTGATCTCCTTTAGAATGGACTGGTTGGATCTCCTTGCAGTCAAGGGACTCTCAAGAGTCTTCTCCAACACCACAGTTCAAAAGCATCAATTCTTTGGTGCTCAGCTATCTTCACAGTCCAACTCTCACATCCATACATGACCACTGGAAAAACCACAGCCTTGACTAGATGGACCTTTGTTGGCAAAGTAATGTCTCTGCTTTTGAATATGCTATCTAGGTTGGTCATAACTTTCCTTCCAAGGAGTAAGAGTCTTTTGATTTCATGGCTGCAATCACCATCTGCAGTGATTTTGGAGCCCAGAAAAATAAAGTCTGACACTGTTTCCACTGTTTCCCCATCTATTTGCCATGAAGAGATGGGACCAGATGCCAGGATCTTAGTTTTCTGTATGTTGAGCTTTAAGCCAACTTTTTCAATAATCTTTTAATGAGTATCGAGGGCCCACAGCTTAAAACGCAAACTTTTAGAAGTGATCTAATGGGTTAATTCAGGGTTGACATACATGCTTACATACATGTAACTCCCTCTCAGTATGTCACACCAAGCTTTAAAATGTAGGCTCCATCTACCTTTCTCATCAGTATCCCTGTTACCCAGGAACTGATGTTCAAGGAATCCAAAGTCTCTCACATATGCCATATGCCATATGCCATATGCTTGGTTATCTCTGTAGCTTTGGGAATAAATTGTGCTTCCTGAAATACCTTCTACAACCTTCTCAACTTAGAAGTCTCCAGATATCACCTTTTCTGTGGCTCCTCCATTTATCCCATGCAGAATTAATCCCTAACTTCTCAGGGTTCCAATAACACTTTATAAGTTCTCTTAGTTATAGCTTTTATCATTTATTTTCTGTTGTTTTTCTTAGCTAGATTGTAAATTCAATTACTTAGTAGCCCCATCATCTAGAATAACAACTCTGATCTAGCAGTTGCTCAAAAAAGCTTGCTAACATAATGTATGAGTACGTAATTGTATTATCTTGTTCAACGCGACCATGTAGAAAATTTTGTTGTGTATTCTGTTTTCCTTTGCTTTCAGCATTCTCCCTCTAAATCACAGGACCAAGTTTTCACTTGGTTGTGAAAAGCTTGGTTTTGCACATGCAACTTGAGGAATCTGTTTTCAATACCTTGTTTTCCCTGCATTACTTTTTGATGCTCTCATCACATTTATGAGTTACTTCTATCAAGTCTATATCATCTGTTTATTCTCTCCACCCTCTAGCAAGTGTTTCTGGATGCTTCTTACAGCTGCTCTATATACAGGTGAGGAGAGCCTGGGTCTCTTACCTTCTTTCAGCCCAGAGTGGTAGAGAGTCTTCAGGTCTAACATCTTCTTGAAGGTCCTTTTTCTGCTCTAATTTTAATTTACCAGCCACTGCCCATACATCACGTGTACAACAAGAGGTGTGACCCAAGGAGGAGGGAATATCCTTAGGGAGAAACTACTGGACTCACTCAGGAAACAGGGCTGGGCCGATTACCACTGGGGGAAGGGGAGCAATGGGAGTTGTTAAAAAGTTTCAAAATGCTTCAAAAACACATATTCATTAAGAGCTGTTCCCTTGGGGTCAAAAGGACCAAGGACAATATAATTTTATAGATTTGTAGAATATAGAATTCTCAGGCCAAGATCCAAAAGGACAAGAGTCTCTTCAAAAGAAACCAATTCTCTGAAAGTTTTAGAAGAAATTAGTTCTTAGAACAGTGGTTCTTACCTGTGAGACAATCACCTGGAATGCCTCTTAAAAGAGAAACGACTGTGCTCCTGCCCCAGACTTTCTCATTCAGTTGGTCAATGATAAGGCCAAGAATTTGCATTTATAGCAAGCTCTCAGATGATGTTAATGCCCCTGTTCTGGGGACCACACTTTGAGACCCATGGACTTTCTTATCAGCACAGGGACGGTTCTCTCTGTCGTGCAATCTTTGGGATAACTGGTCTGATTTCTTTCCTTCTTCTTCCCCTTCTTCTTTTCATCCTTTTCTCTTACTTTTAAGCCTAATTGATCTTTTCCTAGGGAAATTTGTAGGTGGAGAAATACTTGTAGACTACAGTGGAAACTTACTGCCCTGTAAACCTTGTCCCTTATTTTGCCAACCAAACCTCCAAAATTGATTAACCACCCATACTGATGCCAACATTCTTTACATGTGAATTCTTACCACCTCTAGAATAAGGATTGGTACAGGAAACCCACATTTTTTTCATTATGAGGAATTGCTCAACACTGGAATTAACTGGCATTGTAATCTTGATGTGCTATAAAAATTATCTGACTTCCATTAATTTATATTTCTGTCTTTGTGCCAGTACCATACTGTCTTGATGACTGTAGCTTTGCAGTATAGCCTAAAGTCAGGAAGGTTGACTACTCCAGTTCCATTCTTCTTTCTCAAGATTGCTTTGGCTATTCGAGGTTTTACATGTTTCCATACAAATTGTGAAATTATTTGTTCAAGTTCTGTGAAAAGTACCATTGGTATTTTGATAGGGATTGCGTTGAATCTATAGATTGCTTTGGGTAGTATACTCATTTTCACTACATTGATTTTTCCAAAACACGAACATGGTATATTTCTCTATCTATTTATAACATCTTTGATATTTTTCATCACTGTTTTATAGTTTTCTATATACAGGTCTTTGCTTCTTTATGTAAATTTATTCCTAGGTATTTTATTCTTTTTGTTGCAATGGTAAATGGGATTCTTTCCTTAATTTCTCTTTCTGGTTTCTTCACTGTTAGTGTATAGGAATGCAAGGGATTTCTGTGTATTAAAGTTATATGCTGCAACTTTACTATATTTATTGATTAGCTCCAGTGATTTACTGGTAGTACCTTTAGGGTTTTCCATGTAGAGGATTATGTCATCTGCAAACAGTGAGAGTTTTACTTCTTTTCAAATCTGGATTCCTTTTGTTTCTTTTTCTTCTCTGATTGCTGTGGCTAGGACTTCCAAAACTAAGGTAAACAGTAGTGTTGAGAGTGAGCACACACCTATGGAAACCTTATCTTTGACAAAGGAGGCAAAAATATACAATGGAGAAAAAAAATCTCTTTAACAAGTGGTGCTGGGAGAACTGGTCAACTGCCTGTAAAAGAATGAAACTAGAACACTTTCTAACACAATACACAAAAATAAATTCAAAATGGATTAAAGATCTAAATGTAAGACCAGAAACTATAAAACTCCTAGAGGAAAACATAAGTAGAACCCTTTCTGACATAAATCACAGCAAGATCCTCTATGACCCACCTCCCAGAGTAATGGGAAATAAAAGCAAAAATAAACAAATGGGACCTAATTAAACTTAACAACTTTTGCACAACAAAGGGAACTATAAGCAAGAAGAAAAGGCAGCCTTCAAAATGGGAGAAAATAATAGCAAATGAAATAACTGACAAGGAATTAATCTCCAAAATATATAAGCAGCTCATTCCGTTCAATACCAGAAAATGAATACCCAATCAAAAGCGGGCCAAAGAACTAAATAGACATTTCTCCAAAGAAGACATCAGTTCAGTTCAGTCACTCCGTTGAGTCCAACTCTTTGTGACCCCATGGACTGCAGCATGCCAGGCTTCCCTGTCCATCACCAACTCCCAGAGTTTACTCAAACTCATGTCCATTGAGTCAGTGATGCCATCCAACCACCTCATCCTCTGTCACTCCCTTCTTCTCCTGCCCTCAATCTTTCCGAGCATATGGTCTTTTCCAAGGAGTCAGTTCTTCTCATCAGGTGGCCAAAGTATTGGAGTTTCAGGTTCAGCATCAGTCTTTCCAATGAATATTCAGGACTGATTTCCTTTAGGATGGACTGGCTGGATCTCCTTGCAGTCCAAGGGACTCTCAAGAGTCTTCTCCAACACCAGAGTTCAAAAGCATCAATTCCTCGGGACTCAGCTTTCTTTATAGTCCAACTCTCACATCCATACGTGACTAATGGAAAAACTATAAGTTTGACTGGATGGGCCTTTGTCGGCAAAGTAATATCTCTGCTTTTTAATATGATATCCAGGTTGGTCATAGTTTTTCTTCCAAGGAGCAAGTGTCTTTTAATTTCATAGATGCAGCCATCATCTGCAGCGATTTTTGAGCCCAAGAAAATTAAGTCTGTCACTGTTTCCATTGTTTCCCTATCTATTTGCCATGAAGTGATGGCACCTGTCTGGGGAGGCCTTACAAATAGCTGTGAAAAGAAGAGAAGCGAAAAGCAAAGGAGAAAAGGAGAGATATAAGCATCTGAATGCAGAGTTCCAAAGAATAGCAAGGAGAGATAAGAAAGCCTTCCTCAGTGATCAATGCAAAGAAATAGAGGAAAAGAACAGAATGGGAAAGATTAGAGATCTCTTTGAGAAAATTAGAGATGCCAAGGGAATATTTCATGCAAAGATGGGCTCGACAAAGGACAGAAATGGTATAAACAAACAGAAGGAGAAAATTAAGAAGAGGTGGCAAGAATACACAAAAGAACTGTACAAAAAAGATCTTCACGACCCAGATAATCACGATGGTGTGATCACTCACCTAGAGCCAGACATCCTGGAATGTGAAGTCAAGTGGGCCTTAGGAAGCATCACTACGAACAAAGCTAGTGGAGGTGATGAAATTTCAGTTGAGCTATTTCAAATCCTGAAAGATGATGCTGTGAAAGTGTTGCACTCAATATGCCAGCAAATTTGGAAAACTCAGCAGTGGCCACAGGACTGGCAAAGGTCAGTTTTCATTCCAATCCCAAGAAAGGCAATGCCAAAGAATGCTCAAACTACTGCACAATTGCACTCATCTCACATGCTAGTAAAGTAATGCTCAAAATTCTCCAAGCCAGGCTTCAGCAATATGAGAACCTTGAAATTCCAGATGTTCAAGCTGGTTTTAGAAAAGGCAGAGGAACCGGAGATCAAATTGCCAACATCCGCTGGATCACCAAAAAAGGAAGAGAGTTCTAGAAAAACATCTATTGCTTTATTGCCTATGCCAAAGCCTTTGACTGTGTGGATCACAATAAACTGTGGAAAATTCTGAAACAGATGGGAATACCAGACCACCTGACCTGCCTCCTGAGAAACCTATATTCACGTCAGGAAGCAACAATTAGAACTGGACATGGAACAACAGACTGGTTCCAAATAGGAAAAGGAGTACGTCAAGGCTGTATATTGTGACCCTGCTTATTTAACTTATATGCAGAGTAAAAACGCTGGGCTGGAAGAAGTACAAGCTGGAACCAAGATTGTTGGGAGAAATATCAATAACCTCAGATATGCAGATGACACCACCCTTATGGCAGCAAGTGAAGAGGAGCTAAAAAGCCTCTTGATGAAAGTGAAAGAGGAGAGTGAAAAAGTTGGCTTAAAGCTCAACATTCAGAAAACGGAGATCCTGGCATCTGGTCCCATCACTTCATGGGAAATAGATGGGGAAATAGTGGAAACAGTGCCAGACTTTATTTTTGGGGGCTCCGAAATCACTGCAGATGGTGACTGCAGCCATGAAATTAAAAGACGCTTACTCCTTGGAAGAAAAGTTATGACCAACCTAGATAGCATATTCAAAAGGCGAGACATTAGTTTGCCAACAAAGGTCAGTCTAGTCAAGGTTATGGTTTTTCCAGTGGTCATGTATGGATGTGAGAGTTGGACTGTGAAGAAGGCTGAGCGCTGAAGAATTGATGCTTTTGAACTGTGGTGTTGGAGAAGACTCTTGAGAGTCCCTTGGACTGCATGAGACCCAACCAGTCTATTCTAAAGGACAGTCTTGGGTGTTCATTGGAAGGACTGATGCTAAAGCTGAAACTCCAATACTTTGGCCACCTCATGCGAAGAGTTGACTCATTTGAAAAGACCCTGATGCTGGAAGGGATTGGGAGCAGGAGGAGAAGGGCACGACCAAGGATGACATAGATGGCTGGATGGCATCACCGACTCGATGGACATGAGTTTGAGTGAACTCCGGGAGTTGGTGATGGACAGGGAGGCTTGGCGTGCTGCAACTCATGGGGTCATAAAGAGTCAGACACGACTGAGTGACTGAACTGAATTGATGGGACCAGATGCCATGATCTTAGTTTTCTCTAGGGGATCTTCAGGAGATCTTGATCCAGGGATCAGACCCATGTCTCTTGCCTCCTCCACTGGCAGGTGGATTCTTTATCACTAGCACCATCTGGGGGAAAAAAAAAAAAACAGAGCTTCACATTTTTTAATATTCCAGAGGGATTACATTTTGCTAAGCATAAATAATTGTTTCAAAATAATTCAGACCAACCTGGAATCTCATGTAGAATAGAAAGCTATTTAGGAAATATCAGTTTTTATTGTTCACCGAGGTTATGAAGCCAGTTAATTCCAATTCTGAACAGTTCATCATATTAAGAAAATACAAACATTTCCTGTATTAGTGCTTATATGAAAGGAAAGATCTCATTGAGTACTAATTCATATATAAAGAGTGCTAGAGTTTTAAGATGGTGCAATAATTGCATATGGATGAGAAATCGATCTTGGGATCTGGTTGACAAAATGAAAGAGTTTACAGGATTTGTTTCCAATGTAGTATACAAACGTTTTCCCACCTATGACATCATCCAAATTAAGATCAATTAACTTTTTTAATGTAAGCTATCAGTCAAGTTGTTTTGGTAATATGAGAAAGAACTGTTCACTGTGCTGATGAGCTTCCCTGGTAGTTCAGTGGGTAAAGAATCTACCTGCAGGAGACCAGGTTCGATTCCTGGGTTGGGAAGATCCCCTGGAGAAGGAAATAGCAACTCACTCCAGTATTCTTGCTTGGAAAATCCCATGGACAGAGGAGCCTGGCGGGGCATAGTCCATGGGGCCACAAGAGTCGGACATGACTTAGGGCCTAAACCACTACCACTGTGCTGGCAGAGAAGAGTGAAACTCAGAGTCAGTCGGTCTCAAACTGTGGTTTCAGAGAAGCATCATCATCATCATCCCCTGAAAACTTGTTTGAAATGCAAATTTTCATGCTCCGACTAAGACCTACCACATCAAAAATTCTGTGTGGGCATTTCTGAGTCTTCATATCCATTCTAGGTGATCTAATGGGTCCTTCCAAAACTCCCAGAGATTTTGATTCTTTCGGAGAGGTTCTGTTCTTTCTGATCTTGGTATCCTACCAAACATGTCATGAACCTCCACAATTTTCAGTGTCTTTGGTGGGTTTTTGTTTGTTTTTGTTTTGTGGGGCTTCTGTTATTTTGTTTTTGATTACTTCTTTGTTTATTGGCTTCAAGATGGCCTTTCAAATAATGCTTTTGAGAGACCTAGAAACTTATTAACAGGTCCCATTGTTCCCTCATCCCCAGCAGGACTCATTCCAGCTCTGCTTCCTGAGCCCAGTCCAATCATTTCTCCCTGAGGAGATCCCCTCTTCCCCAAGGCCATGCCCATGAGTCATGTGTGTGAGTGATGGCAGAGGTCAGGAGGCTATGAGACTGCATGGAGAGGACCTCCCAGAAAGTGTAAGACATGAACTCTCTTCTTCCACTTGGGGCTGAAGGAAGGTGAGAGTCCGAGTGTTTCCATACCTACTGATAGGAAAATAGTAGTTAGGTTTTTAAAAACATCTGCTAGAAGGTGAGGAGAATAAGCCAGTGTTATAGACTTGATGGTACTAAGTCTAAAAATGAGGAGAGCCTTGGGAAGTAATTTGGAGGGGGCACTGTGCTGTTAATACAGTGGCTTCATGTTACATGTGAAACCCAGGAATTTCAGCAACCAAGCATAGAACTGGCTTTATGAGACAAGAAACAGGATACTTAAAGTACTAAAACACTAAAAATACTGCACATAATCTATCACCTACTTAATACATTATTTGGCAACATTCACTGAGCATGTGCTGTTATCAGAGTTGCTGTTCCAATTTCTGAGGTTACTAAGACACTGAAATCATGATATAGTTGGCTTAGGGGAGAAGCTGAAAAAGGAAACAAATGATGATAAACATTATTGGGGTATGCTTTAAATGTTTAAAGAAACTTGAGCAATTGGATTTTTTTCTGCAAAGGAGAAATGGTGATAGGAGTGACAGAAAGGGTAAGGTGGGCTTTTCTAAGGTTGAGATGAGACGGTAGGGAAGAAAATTCCAGGAAACAAACATGGAAATAAATAAATATGTTATCATCTTTAAGACTATAATCCACTAAAGAGCAAGTTGTTAATTAGAGGTGGAGATATTGATTAGAAAGGCATATGGAGGTTATGTTTTATAGCCCTGTATGACAAGCTGAGCTGCATGTACAAGTGTAAGTATGTGTGTTTCTACCCTGACTTGATCCACAAAATATTGGATGTGGCTTCTAAGGGGCTCTGGTGAGCATCACTATAAGAGGTGAGAGGGGGAAGTGATTGGGTCAGCATTTAGAAAGGTCTCATGGACAGCTTTGTAGAGGTAAGAGTGAAGTGAAAACAAATTGAAGTGAAAGATAAGAAGGGAGTGATCTCTGATCAATAATGGAATGCATGAAGTCAGGTGGGAGAGAGTGGTGGCTGAGATGAGGCAGGGAGAGAGGAGAACACTTGACCCTCACCTGTCACCTCTATCTCTCACCCTGAGAGTTCTTCTTCACCTTTGTTTATATTTCCTCCCTTGCCCCACCATCTTTCCATCTCTCCTTCCTTCACCCCATCTCTCCTTTCTTCACTCATTTTATTCCCCTATTTTCCTTCCTTATAGTTTGCTTCCTCCTTTAGAGTTTTCATCTATTTCCATTTTTTCAACATTTTTTCTCTTCTACCCTTGGATTCAATATCACTTTCTGGAACTGCTGTCCTTTCAGAAGAGTTCTAGTCTTCAAGCAATATATTCATCATTCGTTTCTCCGCTAATGAAGTAGTTACTCCTCTGACTCTTGTGATCTGGGGGGCCTTACCCAGTAAGGAGCCACCTACAGTTGGGGATGGGGAGAAATGAAATATCCAAGGGTGCAACTGTGTCCAGAGGCACCCCTTCCGGGACCTGCAAATACAATGATTCTGGGAAAGATTGAAAGTAAAAGAAGAAGTGGGAGGCAGAGGATGAGATGGTTAGATAGTACTACTGACACAATGGACATGAATTTGAGCAAACTCAAGATAGTGGAGGACAACGAAGCCTGGCATGCTGCAGTCCACATGATCACAAAGAGGTGGACACGACTTAGCAACTGAACAACAAAAGCAGTTAACATCAGGTACCTATCATGCACTATGAGCAAGGATGCAAATTGTGAAATCAAGACCTATGTCTGTAACACAGTAGGTTCAATAGTGGAGGAAAATCATAGACAAATGAAATGTTTGTTAACGTTATGATGTGTTAACTGTTGCATGAAGAACTACTGGTACAAAAATGTATTGATATTAAAGACTGGAAAAAGGGAGGATGTCTTTAGAGTAGGAGACTATACAGAGGAGACTGATTACCATTTATTATTCCAGATACTGTTCTATGAAATTTGTGTACTATTTTATTTGATTCCCTAGACAATTCATAGGGAAAACATATTCTTATAGATGTAGAATCTAGGACTCAGATTAAGTAACTAACTTGCCGGTCATGTGGAAGCTTGGAATTTTGACTGTTTCTGTTGGACTCCAAGTGTCTTGCTACCATTATGTTACACTGAATATTTGAAAGACAGGTTGCACATGTCTTTTGACAGCTTTAAGCTATTTCATGAATATGTATTCCAGCACCAATTAGTGAACCGTTTAGAGAAAGACTACTTAGATCAGCACGTGGTATTATGATATGCACATGAGAATGTTCATCTTCTGGACTTGGACAAATCATTTTGAGCCCCTGAGCACTTGAAAGGCGAGCAGCAACTTCAGACAGAGGCCTGTCATTTGTGTTACTTAGGTGTATGGAGAAGACACCATGGCATCAGGGAACCTCACGTGGGTGTCAGAATTTGTCCTCCTAGGGCTCTCACAGACTCAGGAGCTCCAGCTCTTCTTGTTTCTAGTGTTCCTGTTTGTTTACACCACCACTGTCATGGGAAACCTCCTCATCATGATCACAGTGACCTCTGATTCCAGGCTCCACACACCTATGTATTTCCTGCTGCGAAATCTTGCTGTCATAGACCTCTGCTATTCCACAGTCACTTCTCCAAAGATGTTAGTGGACTTCTTGCATGAGACCAAGACCATCTCCTACCAGGGCTGCATGGCCCAGATCTTCTTCTTCCACCTCTTGGGAGGTGGGACTGTCTTCTTCCTCTCAGTGATGGCCTATGACCGCTACATAGCTATCTCCTGGCCTCTCCACTACATCACCATCATGAACACTCGAGTGTGTGTGGGGCTGGTGGTGGCTGCCTGGGTAGGGGGCTTTGTCCACTCCATTGTCCAGCTTGTTTTGATGCTCCCACTGCCTTTTTGTGGCCCCAACACCTTGGATAACTTCTACTGTGACATTCCACAAGTGCTGAGACTTGCCTGCACTGACACCTCCCTCCTGGAGTTCCTTATGATCTCCAACAGTGGGATGCTGGTCCTCATCTGGTTCTTGCTCCTTCTGATCTCTTATACTGTCATCCTGGTGATGCTGAGGTCCCAGTCTGGGCAGGCAAGGAGGAAGGCAGCTTCCACCTGCATCACTCACATCATAGTTGTATCTATGATTTTCATTCCTTGTGTCTATATCTATGCCCGGCCCTTCACTTCATTCCCCATGGACAAGACAGCATCCATCAGCTACACTGTCTTGACCCCCATGCTCAATCCCATCATCTACACCCTGAGGAACCAGGAGATGCAGGCAGCCATGAAGAGATTGGGCAAGCGCCTAGTGATTTCCAGCAGGAAGTAAACTTAAAATAGGTTGACTTTAAATGACAGATCTTCCCTCTGAACTTTTGTTTTTCCATGTGAGAAGTGATGAAACATATTTATTGAGTGTGGCAGTTGAGATTAAGCTAGTATTTCTACAGAAAGCAAAATCTCCTGAGTCAGGTGTTGTGTTAGGCACTTTTACACTTTTGTCTCATTCTCAGAAAACTGACAGTGGATATATTATTATTATATTAAACAGTTTGCAAGTGAAAAAACTCAGAGAGAACTGACTTGCTCAATGAAGAAGAGCAAGTGAGGGGCAGAGCCTGGTCAATAGATGGTTCCTCTGACTCCAAGTTTTGAGGCAGGAGATGTGGATGGAATTTGAAATTCAGGGTCTCATATAATCACAAGGGAAAACTTGGAGAATTCCTCATCTGTGAATGAATATCTGTGATGAATGGCCAACACTTTCATCTGAATTCTAGAGCAATCACATTTTTTTTTCTGTTCCTTGCCTCTATGCCTCATTCTCCATGGTGGTATTTTGGAAGTAGTCTTATTTTTAATATTTTTTCATAAACAATGAGTTTTTATTATGTAACTCTTTTTTCATTTTTAATATTGTCTAAATATTTCCCATGAGTATTTTCCTTTTATTTGTTCCTTTTCTACCAAATGCTCCTTGGATAATCTGAGAACTATTTTGCTTTCTGTGCACAATCTTTACATCATTTGCATGATATGGCTAAGAAGAGGATGCTGTAGTATGGTTGGGGAACCAAAGCCAGAGAGGGCAGGGCCATGTCTATTAGTGATCCTGATTTAGGTATGGGTTCAGTCCAAAGCTGCCAGCCTCATGGGCTTTTGCCTTTCTCTTTGACTTCCTACCTTGGAATGAGGGCTTTCTTGGGGTTGAGGATTGAGCTGTATTTATCTTTAAATCCCCTTAGCACCTAGACATTATCCTACTCAGATAAGCATTTCTACTTTTTCTTGCACCCTGTTCTTTCCCTTTCAAGTTCAAATCTTTTTATTTGTCTCTGTAGAGCCAGTATTTATTTACCTCATCTCTTTGAGGTATGTTTCCCTTTGTTAAAGTCTTGGTCAATGTATAACATTGCTCCAAAGTTAAGAAGATAATAAAAACATTTTCTTGTTTCTGCTTCCCTCCCAGCAACAATCCCATCCAGGAAATAAACGCTATAGGCTCTCCAAGCCAGCATGGCAGCTTCGAGTTCATCCTTTCTTCACTTATACTTCCCTGCCCCATTTCACACATTTCTCCCCATTCGCAGTGGGTGAGATGACAGGAGAGAAAATGAACTCTGTCATGTTTGATCTGGGAGGTCCCACAGAACAGTGTTTTCCCATTCATGGTAAAGTCCTTTAAATATTTGACAATGCTTTTCTCATCTTCTAATTTGTCTCTTCTCCAGATGCAACATCTACATTCATTCAATTGTTCCCATTGTGACAGGTTTCTTGATTCCAACATCCTGACCATCTCCTCTATATTTACTCTCATATGACCACATGCCTTATAAAATGTGATACTCAACATAGGACACACATCTCTATGGGAGCTCTTTTGGACACTATGATAGTCCTCTTTGAAATATATATCCATAAGGATGCTGTTGATTGCAAGTAGCTGCATAACCAAATCACAATGGCTTAAAGAATGAGATTATCTCACTTATAAAGATTAGAAGTGAAGAAGTGAAGTCACTCAGTCGTGTCCGACTCTTTGCGACCCCATGGACTGTAGCCTACCAGGCTTCTCCGTCCATGGGATTTTCCAGGCAACAATACTGGAGTGGGTTGCCATTTCCTTCTCCAGGGGATCTTCCTGACCCAGGGATTGAACCCAGGTCTCCTGTAATGCAAGCAGATGCATTACCCTCTGAGCCACCAGGGAAGCAGATGATAGGCAATTCTAGAGTCGGTTAATTCTTTGGTTCTAACATTTTAGGGGCCTAGGTTGGCTGCTTTATAATTCCCTGTCTTTCCCATCATGATGGCAATGTGGCTATTAAAACTACAATTATACCTTTATACCCAAATAGTTCAGCAAGAAGGAAGAAGAAGGGCATTCATGTACTTTTTCTTAAAAACCCGGGTTGAATTTTTTTTCTAGTTCCATTCCTGCCTTCCAGCAGAATTCCCTTATGACTTTTTGGCCAGAAACTTGGGTCATATGGCCGCCCCAATCTACAGGGAAGGATGGAAAGTGAATGGCTGGTTATTTCATCCAGAAAGAAGGGGATTGAAAATGACAATCAACAGTATCTGCCACGTGGCAGAAGCCACTGGTAGCAGGATGGTAGACATGAGAGTCAGAAATCTTGACAGTGAACAAAGTTTGTCATGGACAGGGTCATTAAATCAAATGCCTAAAGGAACTGACAGGTAAAATTAAGACATTAAGTGGGCCCAGTGAACCTAAGGTGAAATAGATAGTACACACCCAGGCCAGTGGGCTCTTTCCGATCCTTATGCAGAGCTCCAATATCTAAGTCTTTACAGAACAATCAGAAGGATTTTATTTAGAGATACTAAATAGCTCAAGAGAAATAGTCCAGGCCATCTTTCCAAATTGGCTATCTTCCCAAATTGACCATATTCCCAAACTGGCATTCAGGGATCTTCTGACAAAACAACTGATCTGATCATCCCAAACAGAAGCCTCAGTGACTACAGCTCTTTCCATGAGAATTTATACCTTTAAGACGTCTCTCATGGAAGTTCTGCTGTGTTGATGATGTGAATTTGACTCAACTCAAAATAAAATTTATTGATCCTAAATGAATAATGAACTATCAGGTCAAGTGCTACTCTTCAGTTATTTTATTTACATGATTAGTGAAAGCAACTCCCTTAAAAGTTGTTGATGGAAGGCTGTAAGTCATTCCAGTGATGGTAGATTAATTATGATCCAGAAAAAATATTATGGTCCAGAGAGTACTTCCCTTCTTCTCAGGCTCATTAATTTCTTGATCTTGCCATCCCACTTGTATTTATAATCAAACTCAGGGATGATTTAAGTGTAAGAGAAAGACCTTAATAAACTTGCCAATGAGGTTTACTTCATATATGATCCATTAAAAGTGGTGTATCAGTTACGGTTCTGCTAGAGGAACAGAACCAGTATGGAAATGGAGCAGGACCTTAGTTCTTGCCCTCCATGTCCTTCACCTGTCTTTTGTTAGTGGAAAAACTTTAGCCAAAGAATAATGTTTAATCAGAGAAGTGAGAAAATATAGAAACAAAGGAAAACATTCCAAAAAGACTAAATAATTATATATTAGTCATTAAGCATAGTCAAGGACCTATAAATAATTTTCTGAGCCACATCCTGTGAGCTATCTTGTAGATACTGAAATCTCTACCATGTTATGACCAGACTGAAGCCATGACATTACCTGCCACAATTCCAAGGATTGGCCTCAAGAAAATGGAAACAGACAGATTCTGGAACTGAAGATTAATTGTACCTAAAATAATAAAAATGACACTTTTCAGAACACCATATGACCAATTGGAAGATGACTGTCAGAGTTGACTTGCTGTTTCTCCTTGTAGATCCCTCTTTTCATCTATAAACGCCCTTGTCAAGGGGGGAGGCAGTTAGCCTTTGAGTAGAAATGCTCCTTCCCTTCCCCACCCCCACCAGTTGCCAATATCCAAAGTAGAGCAAAGTTGCCAATATCCAAAGTAGAGCAAAGTTGCCTTTCCACCAATCTTGCCTCTTCATTGACTTTTCAGTAATGAGCAGCCAGACACCACTTTCAGTTACAGTATGATATGAAAATGTTGGGAAGGAAGAAAAGTTTTCCTTTATCCTTACAGGTTCTCCTGCTGGAACTATAAAGGAAATTGACATGAGAGTTTAACGGGAAAAAGTCAAGCAAGATTTGAGAACATGTACACATGGGAGTGACCCAGGCAAACTGAGTAACCCATAAAAATGGCTGAAACCTTCACCCTAAACACCATATTTAGCTACAGACAAAAGAGGATGTTGGAGAAAGGGGTGTAGAACTTGAAAAGGGAGAAAGACAATTCACACAGAGATGGAAAAGAAAGTGTTTGAAAAGTAAATATTTGTCGGGCCATGTAGAGACATTGGAACACAGAGTGGACACTGATCTCTAGGCCCTGTTTCCCCTTCCCCACCCCCACCCCCACTCACACCTATGCCACATTCTTTGCTGGTGTCTCTGATGAAAGCTTTATTATGGGAACAGGTCCTCTATCTAAATTCTTCAGGCAGCTGAAGGAAAAGCTCAAGGTTTCTCCCTGAGTCTTTTGAGCCTTGATTGCTTTCAGCTCAATATAATCCACATGCCATGGAGACAGAGAGAGAGAATAAGAGAAATTTCTTGCAAGGAATGCCTTACCTGATCGTGAGACTGGTAAGGTAAGCATGAAACATGTAGGCTGGCCAACAGGAAGGGCAGGCTGGAGCTCTTAGATATGAAGCTGCAGTCCAGAATTTCATCTCCTTCAGGGAAACCTGTGTCCTGCTCTTAAGACCCTTTAACTTATTGAATCGGGTGCATCTAGATTAGCTAGGATGGTCTCCTTTGCATAAAACCAACTGATTCCAATAAATAAATAAATAAAACCAACAGATTATGCAATAGAATCAATTATATCTATAAAATACCTTCCCAGCAGCACTTAGATTATGTTTGCATAACTGAGACCTATAGACTAGTCAAGCTGACACATAAAATGGACCATCACAAGGGGAGAAATCTTAATCATCAGTGATGCTGGGCTCCCTAATGAGGAGGTAAACGAAACACCTTCTAAATGTATCCTGCATCCATTAAGCAGTTTGAAATTAAGTCTGACAAATACATAGTTTCTTTCTTTTTTTTAATTTAAATTTTATTTTTTTACTTTACAATACTGTATTGGTTAGATGTGTTATACACAGGAAAATAATTTTCTCAGTTCATTGTCCATGACTGGGTCTTTAGCATAATGACTCCATTCCAGCCATTCTGGGGTTTGGAGTCATCATTTTGGTGGGTGGATGCAGTAAATAGATGAAGTTTGGTGAACGTTTTATAGACTTACATGTGCCCAAACCGGAGAAAATATAAACTGGAACATATCAGGTTTCACTTATTGAAATATAAATCAAAATCTGAATCAAAATCATCCACATGATAATCAATGAGATGGACACATCCTGTCCCCTTCCCCAGAATCAAACAAAGCTGCTTTTCTAAGTGACTCAATTTTATGTTATTAGTTTTTTCATAGTGGCTCTATTTTAAAGTGGACTAGAGCTCTAAATAAGAATTTTAAAAAAAAAATCTACATCTCTTGTATGTAGAAGAGTTTCACATAATACTCTCACCTGCCAAAGGAAGATACTCTGTTTTGCCAGGAATAAACATTTGCAGTGAAATAATTGAGACCAACCTGTAAGTCTTATGCAGATCAGAGGGCTCTGTCTAAGAAACGAGTTTTTTTTTTTTAACAGCACTTCAGTTTTAAAATGTCAGTTAATTCCAGGGTTGACCAATTCCTCATAATGAACATTATATTTGTTTCTTGTATCAATCCTTGTGTTAGAGTCAGTAAGAATTCACAAGTAAAGAATGCTGGCATTTTACAGATGACATAGTAGACTTGAGTACTGGTGGTATGCTGGGATCCAGCCCCCACAAGATCCAGGGGAACCCGAAGGAGAAACGGTGTTGGCAAAGAAAATGATTTAGAGAGAGAAAAAGAAAGAAAGTTGCAGATAAGAAAATAGAGGAGAGAAAGAAAGAAAGAAAGAAAAACACGGGGGAACCAGGCTTTCGTGGAACAGATCCTGGTCTGTCGCTTTATTTTTTAGGGAAGCTTTTATACCTTAACTTGTACATAGAGGGAAATGAAAGATGCAAAGGCATACAGAGTCAGTCCAAACATTACATCTGTTTTGTCTTTATCGAAACCAGGATTTTTTCTTCATACCTTTCCTATAAACAATGTTGTGTACATTATCTTCTGGCCTTGGAGGCCTGTGAACATTTTATGACCCTCTTTTGATAAAGGCTGCTCAACCAGAAAACTTATTTTCCCTTGAAATGTTTTTTCTTTATATTTCTAATCTATGTCAGCCTCAAAAAATGCTAAACAGAGTTACATTTCTCATGGAGCAAAGGTGCAGTGAGTTACAAGAAAGAACCAATTAGCTCAAAGGTCTGATGTGGTTAATTTCAAGGCTACACTTGTTTTTCTTACATTCCAACTATGTTAACTAATGCACTCCCAGGTGCACAGTGGATAAGAGATATGGGAACTTAGCAGCAAGCATTGACCCAATAATGAAATCCTACACCAGCACTACTCTGATAAATTTTAACTCTTTAAAAGGCTCTATGTTTTCAGCTTCCCATGCCTCTCACAGTTGGGAGGCTGTGAACAATCATATGCATAGCTGCAAGAGTCTGGATAAACCTGCCAATCAAGCTAGAATTCTAACATAGGGGGTTTGAATTGAAATATTCCTCTCATGCCCAAGAGACTTATTAGCTAAAGCCCTAAGTTGACTTTATCCAGAGAAAGGTGGTTGGGGACAGGCCCCTGTTAATGTCATGTGAGTTGGTGAAAGGCACAAAATAGTAAGACAGACAGATTCTGGTTTTGGGGTAGATGCTCGAGAAGGTCTAGGGAGCCCCTTGAGTCCTGAAGCCTTGCTTATCAGGTCTCTTCCACGTGACCTTGTCATGGGTGGGATCTCCCGTGGTGGCTCCTGGCAGTGGTAAGTCAATACTGGGACTTTGGTGGACAAAATAAAGGACAAGGTTTACAGAAAAGTAAGTTTCTATTGTATTGATAGTACACATTTGCCCCTCTATGGCTATCCATAAATAAAAATTAATTAGGCTTCAAAGTAGAAGAAAAGGAGGAAGGGAAGAAGGTGAAGAAGAAGGAAAGAAATCAAATCAGTTATCTGGAAGATTTCAGGAGAGAGAGAACAGTCCCTGTGCTGAGAAGCAAGACTGTGGTTCTCAAAGTGTGATCTTGGAAACAAGGACATCAGCATCATCTGAGAACTTGGTACAAGTGCAAAATCTTGGCCTTTTCATTGACCAATAGAATGAGAAAATCTGGAGCTGGGGCACAGTCATTTGTTTTTCAACAAGCTCTGCAAGTCTTGTCTCAACAGTGAGAATCACTGGGTAAGAAATGGGTTCTTCTCAAAGTTCCAGGGGGTGGTCCTAAGAAGGTGGAGGAATAGGATGGGGAGACCACTTTCTCCCCCACAAATTCATCAAAAGAACATTTAAACGCTGAGTAAATTTCACAAAACAACTTCTGAATGCCAGCAGAGGACATCAGGCACCCAGAAAAGCAGCCCGTTGTCTTCGAAAGGAGGTTGGAAAAAATATAAAGGACAAAAAAAGAGACAAAAGAGGTAGGGATGGAGCTCTGTCCTGGGAAGGGAGTCTTAAAAAGAGAGTAGTTTCCAAACACCAGGAAACTCTTTCACTGCCGAGTCTGTGGCGAGCCTTGGAACCACAGAGGGCAACATAACAGGGAGGAAAAATAAATAAATAATTAAAACCCACAGATTACTTGCCCAGTGGTAACTCCCCCAGCAGAGAAGCAGCACAGACGCCTGCGCCTGCTGCTAGCAAGCGGGGGCTTGGCAGGGAGATGCGGGCTGCATTGCTTAGAGTAAGCACCAGGCCTGAATGCCCTGAGGGCAATCTGAGTGAACTAACTTGGGCTAGCAAACCAGACTGTGGGATAGCTACCACGCAAAAAGCCCTAACTTAAGATACTGCCAGGCCCACTCACAGAACAAAGGACTGTACAGAGCTAGTCGGCTGCAGACCTTTCCCCTCCAGTGACAGGCAGCCAGAGCCAGAAAGGGGGCAATCGCAGCCCCAGAGAGACATTATCTTCCAAACTGCAAGCAGGATTCTTTGCTAACTAAGACTTCTTGGGGTTCTGGACAGTCAACATCCGCCTTAGAAGGTGCGCCGGTTGTATACCCAAACAACTGAGTGGCAGGGACAGGGGAGGCAATAAGCGACTGCGCTCACCAAACACCTCATCACCTGAGCTGCTCGGACCTGAGAAGGGCACAAAATGCTGGCCCAACTGAGTCTGCACCTCTGAGGACTACCTGAGTGCCTGAACCTGAGCGGCTTAGACCTGGGAAGTGCATACAACCCAGGGTGGGCCTCAGACAGTTCCCTGTGGATCAACCTAGAGCCTGAGCAGTGTGGTCAGGGAGGGCACGCGTGTCATGAGTGGGGGCAGGCCCAGTGTGGCTGAGACACTGAGAGCACAAACCAGTGTTATTTGCTTGCAGCGTCCCTCCCTCCCCACAGCGCAACTGAACAGTGAGCCTAAAAAAGTGTCCACCACCGCCCCCCTTGTGTCAGGGCGGAAATCAGACACTGAAGAGACCAGCAAACAGAAGAAGCTAAAACAGAGGGAATAGCCTTGGAAGTGACAGGTGCAATAGATTAAAACCCTGTAGTTAGTACTGACTACAAAGGAAGGGGCCTATAGATCTTGAGAAATATAAGCCAGACCAAGGAACTACGAAAATGAACTGACCCCACACTGCCCACAACAACACCAGAGAAAGTCCTACATATATTTTTACTATTTTTATGATCATTCTTTTTTTTCTTTAATTATTTTAATTTTTAAGTCCTCTATCACTCCTTTAATTTTCATTTTTATAACATACTATTCCTTTGCAAAAAAAGACCCTATTTTTTAAAGCAAACTTCATATATATATATTTTAATAATTTTTGTGACTTTTTTTCTTTTCTTTAATATTGTATTTTTGAAAATCCAACCTCTACTCTAGATTTTTAATCTTTGCTTTTTGGTATTTGTTATCAATTTTGTACCTTTAAGAACCCAATCTTCAGTACCCATTTTTACTTGGGAGTGAGATTACTGGCTTGACTGCTCTCTCCCCCTTTGGACTCTCCTTTTTCTCCACCAGGTCGCCTCTATCTCCTCCCTCCCCTTCTCTTCTCTACCCAACCCTGTGAATATCTTTGTGTGTTCCAGATGGTGGAGAACACTTAGGGAACTGATTACTGGCTGGATCTGTCTCTCTCCTTTTGATTCCCCCCTTTATCCTCCTGGCCACCTCTGTCTCCTTCCTCCTTCTTCTCTTCTCTGTATAACTCTGTGAATATCTCTGAGTGGTCCAGACTGTGGAGTGCACATAAGGAAGTGGTTACTGGCTAGCTTGCTCTCTCCTCTTTTGATTCCACCTCATCTCATTCAGGTCACCTCTAACTCCTTCCTCCCTCTTCTCTTCTCCATGTAACTCTCTGAACCTCTCTGGGTGTCCCTCACTGTGGAGAAACATTTCATCTTTAACCTAAATATTTTATCAACAGTGCCGTATAGGTGGAGAAGTCTTGAGACTACTGTAAAAATAAGACTGAAAACCAGAAGCAGGAGGCTTACATCCAAATCCTGAGAACACCAGAGAACTCTTGACTCCAGGGAACAGTAATCGACAGGAGCTCATCAAATGCCTCCATACCTACCCTGAAACCAAGCACCACCCAAGGGCCAACAAGTTCCAGAGCAAGACATACCATGCAAATTATCCAGCAACACAGGAACACAGCCCTGAGCTTCAATATACAAGCTGCCCAAAGTTACCCCAAACCCAGTGACATCTCATAACTCATTACTGGACATTTCATTGCACTCCAGAGAGAAGAAATCCAACTCCACCCACCAGAACACAGGCACAAGCTTCCTTAACCAGGAAACCTTGAGAGGCCACCCATACAACCCCACCCACAGCAAGGAAACTCCACAATAAAGAGAACTCCACAAACTGCCAGAATACAGAAAGGCCACCCCAAACTCATCAATATAAACAAACTGAAGAGACAGAGCAATACCCAGCATGTAAAGGAATAGGATAAATGCCCACCAAACCAAACAAAAGAGGAAGAGACAGGGAATCACCTGATAAAGAATTCCAAATAATGATAGTGAAAATGATCCAAAATCTTGAAATCAAAATGGAATCACAGATAAATAGCCTGGACACAAGGATTGAGAAGATGCAAGAAGGTTTAACAGGGACCCAGAAGAAATAAAAAAAGAGTCAATATATAATGAATAATGCAATAAATGAGATAAAAACACTCTGGAGGCAACAAATAGTAGAATAACGGAGGCAGAAGATAGGATTAGTGAAGTAGAAGATAGAATGGTAGAAATAAATGAATCCGAGAGGAAAAAAGAAAAACGAATTAAAAGAAATGAGGACAATCTCAGACATCTCCAGGACAATATTAAATGCCCCAACATTCGAATCATAGGAGTCCCAGAAGAAGAAGACAAAAAGAAAGACCATGAGAAAATACTTGAGGAGATAGTAGTTGAAAACTTCCCTAAAATGGGGAAGGAAATAATCACCCAAGTCCAAGAAACACAGAGAGTCCCAAACAGGATAAACGAAGGGCAAAACACCCCAAGACACATATTAATCAAATTAACAAAGATCAACACAAAGAACAAATATTAAAAGCAGCAAGGAAAAACAACAAATAATACACAAGGGGATTCCCATAAGGATAACAGCTGATCTTTCAATAGAAACTATTCAAGTCAGGAGGGAATGGCAAGACATAAATAAAGTGATGAAAGAAAATAACCTACAGCCCAGATTACTGTACCCATCAAGGATCTCATTCAAATATGAAGGAGAAATCCAAAGCTTTACAGACAAGCAAAAGCTGAGAGAATTCAGCACCACCAAACCAGCTTTCCAACAAATGCTAAAGGACCTTCTGTAGACAGGAAATACAAAAAGGGTGTATAAACTCAAACCCAAAACAATAAATAAATGGCAACAGGATCATACTTATCAATAATTACCTTAAACATAAATGGGTTGAATACCCCAACCAAAAGACAAAGACTGGCTGAATGGATACAAAAATAAGACCCCTGTATATGTTGTCTACAAGAGACCAACCTCAAAACAGGGGACACATACAGACTGAAATTGAAGGGCTGGAAAAATATATTCCATGCAAATAGAGACCAAAAGAAAGCAGGAGTAACAATATTAATATCAGATAAAATAGACTTTAAAACAAAGGCTGTGAAAAGAGCCAAAAGGACACTACATAATGATCAAAGAAGAAGATATAACAATCTTCTTCCAAGAAAAAGATATAACAATCATAAATATACATGCACCCAACATAGGAGCACCACAATATGTAAGACAAATGCTAACAAGTATGAAAGGGGAAATCAACAATAACACAATAATAGTGGGAGACTTTAATACCCTACTCACACCTATGGATAGATTGACTAAACAGAAAATTAACAAGGAAACACTAACTTTAAATGATACAATGGGCCAGTTAGACCTAATTGATATCTATAGGACATTTTGCCCCAAAACAATGAATTTCACCTTTTTCTCAAGCACACATGGAACCTTCTCCAGGACAGATCACATCCTGGGCCATAAATCTAGCCTGGGAAAATTCAAAAAAATTGAAATCATTCCAAGCATCTTTTCTGACCACAATGTAGTAAGATTAGATCTCAATTACAGGAGAAAAACTACTGAAAATTCCAACATATGGAGGCTGAACAACACGCTGCTGAATAACCAACAAATCACAGAAGAAATCAAAAAAGAAATCAAAATATGCATAGAAACGAATGAAAATGAAAACACAGCAACCCAAAGCTGTGGGACACTGTAAAAGCAGTGCTAAGGGGAAAGTTCATAGCAATACAGGCATACCTCAAGAAACAAGAAAAAAGTCAAATAAATAACCTAACTCTACACCTAAAGCAATTAGAAAAGGAAGAAATGGAGAACCCCAGAGCTAGTAGAAGGAAAGAAATCTTAAAAATTAGGGCAGAAATATATGCAAAAGAAAAAAGAGACCATAGCAAAAATCAACAAAGCCAAAAGCAGATTCTTTGAAAGGATAAATAAAAATGACAAACCATTAGCCAGACTCATCAAGAAACAAAAGGAGAAAAATCAAATCAATAAAATTAGAAATGAAAATGGAGAGATCACAACAGACAACCCAGAAATACAAAGGATCATAAGAGACTACTATCAGAAGTTATATGCCAATAAAATGGACAACGTGGAAGAAATGGACAAATGCTTAGAAAAGTACAACTTTCCAAAACTGAACCAGGAAGAAATAGAAAATCTTAACAGACCCATCACAAGCACGGAAATTGAAACTGTAATCAGAAATCTTCCAGCAAACAATAGCCCAGGTCCAGACGGCTTCACAGCTGAATTCTACCAAAAATTTCGAGAAGAGCTAACACCTATCCTCCTCAAACTCTTTCAGAAAATTTCAGAGGAAGGTAAACTTCCAAACTCATTTTATGAGGGCACCATCACCCTAATGCCAAAACCTGACAAAGATGCCACAAAAAAAGAAATCTACAGGCCAATATCACTGATGAACATAGATGCAAAAATCCTTAACAAAATTCTAGCAATCAGAATCCAACAACACATTAAAAAGATCATACATCATGACCAAGTGGGCTTTATCCCAGGGATGCAAGGATTCTTCATATCCACAAATCAATCAATGTAATACACCACATTAACAAATTGAAAAATAAAAACCATATGATTATCTCAATAGAGGCAGAGAAAGACTTTGACAAAATTCAACATCCATTTATGATAAAAACTCTCCAGAAAGCAGGAATACAAGGAACATACCACAACATAATAAAAGCTATATATGACAAACCCACAGCAAACATTATCCTCAATGGTGAAAAATTGAAAGCATTTCCCCTAAAGTCAGGAACAAGACAAGGGTGCCCACTCTCACCACTACTATTCAACATAGTTTTGGAAGTTTTGGTGACAGCAATCAGAGCAGAAAAAGAAATAAAAGGAATCCAAATTGGAAAAGAAGAAGTAAAACTCTCACTGTTTGCAGATGACATGATCCTCTACATAGAAAACCCTAAAGACTCCACCAGAAAATTACTAAAGCTAATCAATGAATATAGTAAAGTTGCAGAATATAAAATCAACACACAGAAATCCCTTGCATTCCTATACACTAATAATGAGAAAATAGAAAAATTCAGGAAACAATTCCATTCACCATTGCATGAAAAGAATAAAATACTTAGGAATATATCTACCTAAAGAAACTAAAGACCTATATATAGAAAAAGAAATCAAAGAGGACACTAATAGATGGAGAAATATACCATGTTCATGGATTGGAAGAATCAATATAGTGAAAATGAGTATACTACCCAAAGCAATCTATAGATTCAATGCACTCCCTATCAAGCTACCAATGGTATTTTTCACAGAGCTAGAACAAATAATTTCATAATTTATACGGAAGTACAAAAAAACCTCTAATAGCCAAAGCAATCTTGAGAAAGAAGAATGGAACTGGAGGAATCAACCTGCCAGACTTCAGGCTCTACTACAAAGCCACAGTCATCAAGACAGTATGGTACAGGCAGAAAGACAGAAATATAGATCAATGGAACAAAACAGAAAGCCAGAGATAACAGATAGCCATGCACCTATGGGCACCTTATCTTTGACAAAGGAGGCAAGAATATACAATGGAGAAAAGACAATCTCTTTAACAAGTGGTGCTGGGAAAAGTGGTCAACCACTTGTAGAAGAATGAACACTTTCTAACCCCATACACAATAATAAACTCAAAATGGATTAAAGATCTAAATGTAAGACAGAAACTAGAAAACTCCTAGAGGAGAACACAGGCAAAAGACTCTCTGACATAAATCACAGCAGGATCTCCTATGACCCACCTCCCAGAATATTGGAAATAAAAGCAAAAATAAACAAATGGGACCTAATTAAAATTAAAAGCTTCTGCACAACAAAGGAAACTATAAGCAAGGTGAAATGACAGCTTTCAGAATGGGAGAAAATAATAGCAAATGAAGCAACTGACAAACAACTAATCTCAAAAATATACAAGCAACTCCTGCAGCTCAATTCCAGAAAAACAAATGACCCAATCAAAAAATGGGCCAAAGAACTAAATAGACATTTCTCCAAAGAAGACATACAGATGGCTAACAAACACATGAAAAGATGCACAATATCACTCATTATCAGAGAAATGCAAATCAAAACCACAATGAGGTACCATTTCATGCCAGTCAGAATGGTTGCGATCAAAAACTCTACAAGCAATGAACATTGGGGTACATGTGTCTCTTTCATAATAGCCAGGACATGGAAACAACCTAGATGTCCATCAGCAGATGAATGGATAAGAAAGCTGTGGTACATATACACAATGGAGTATTACTCAGCCGTTAAAAAGAATTCATTTGAATCAGTTCTGATGAGATGGATGAAACTGGAGCCGATTATACAGAGTGAAGTAAGCCAGAAAGAAAAACACCAATACAGTATACTAACACATATATATGGAATTTAGGAAGATGGCAATGATGACCCTGTATGCAAGACAGGGAAAGAGACACAGATGTGTATAACAGACTTTTGGACTCAGAGGGAGAGGGAGAGGGTGGGATGATTTGGGAGAATGACATTCTAACATGTATACTATCATGTAAGAATTGAATTGCCAGTCTATGTCTGACGCAGGATGCAGCATGCTTGGGGCTGGTGCATGGGGATGATCCAGAGAGATGTTATGGGGAGGGAGGTGGGAGGGGGGTTCATGTTTGGGAACGCATGTAAGAATTAAAGATTTTAAAATTTAAAAAATAAAAAAAATAAAAAAATAAAAAACCTAAAAAAAAAAAACCCTCTACAAGCAATAAATGTTGAAGAGGGTGTGGAGAAAAGGGAACCCTCTTACACTGTTGGTGGGAATGCAAACTAGTACAGCCACTATGGAGAACAGTATGGAGATTCCTTTAAAAAACTGGAAATAGAACTGCCTTATGACCCAGCAATCCCACAGCTGGGCATACACACCGAGGAAACCAGAATTGAAAGAGACACGTGTACCCCAATGTTCATCACAGCACTGTTTATAATAGCCAGAACATGGAAGCAACCTACATGTCCATCAGCAGATGACTGGATAAGAAAGCTGTGGTACATATACACAATGGAATATTACTCAGCCATTAAAAAGAATACATTTGAATCAGTTCTAATGAGGTGGATGAAACTGGAGCCTATTATACAGAGTGAAGTAAGCCAGAAAGAAAAACACCAATACAGTATACTAACACATCTATATGGAATTTAGAAAGATGGTAACGATAACCCTGTATGTGAGACAGCAAAAGAGACACTGTTGTATAGAACAGTCTTTCGGACTCTGTGGGAGAGGGAGAGGTTGGGATGATTTGGGAGAATGGCATTGAAACATGTATAATATCATATAAGAAATGAATCACTAGTCCAGGTTCAATGCAGGATACTGTATGCGTGGGGCTGGTGCACTGGGATGACCCAGAAGGATGGTACAGGGAGGGAGGTGGGAGGGGGGTTCAGGATGGGGAACACGTGTACACCCGTGGCAGATTCATGGTGATGTATGGCAAAACCAATAAAATATTGTAAAGTAATTAGCCTCCAACTAAAATCTCACATGCTAGTAAAGTAATGCTCAAGATTCTCCAAGCCAGGCTTCAGCAATACGTGAACCATGAACTTCTAGATGTTCAAGTTGGTTTTAGAAAAGGCAGAGGAACCAGAGATCAAATTGCCAACATTCGCTGGATCTTCGAAAAAGCAAGAGAGGTCCAGATAAACATCTATTTCTGCTTTATTGCCTATGCCAAAGCCTTTGACTGTGTGGATCACAAGAAACTGTGGAAAATTCTGAAAGAGATGGGAATACCACACCACCTGACCTGCCTCTTGAGAAACATATGCAGGTCAGGAAGCAACAGTTAGAACTGGACATGGAACAACAGACTGGTTCCAAATAGGAAAAGGAGTACATCAAGGCTGTATATTGTCACCCTGCTTATTTAACTTCTATGCAGAGTACATCATGAGAAACGCTGGGCTGGAAGAAAGAGAAGCTGGAATCAAGATTGCCAGGAGAAATATCAGTAACCTCAGATATGCAGATGACACCACCCTTATGGCAGAAAGTGAAGAGGAGCTAAAAAGCCTCTTGATGAAAGTGAAAGAGGAGAGTGAAAAAGTTGGCTTAAAGTTCAACACTCAGAAAACGAAGATCCTGGCAGCTGGTCCCATCACTTCATGGGAAATAGATGGGGAAACAGTGGAAACAGTGGCAGACTTTATTTGGGGGGCTCCAAAATCACTGCAGATGGTGATTGCAGCCATGAAATTAAAAGATGCTTACTCCTTGGAAAAAAAGTTATGACCAACCTAGATAGCATATTGAAAAGCAGAGACATTACTTTGCCAACAAAGGTGCGTCTAGTCAAGGCTATGATTTCTCCAGTAGTCATGTATGGATGTGAGAGTTGGACTATGAAGAAGGCTGAGCGCCAAAGAATTGATGCTTTTGAACTGTAGTGTTGGAGAAGACTCTTGAGAGTCCCTTGGCCTGCAAGGAGATCCAACTGGTCCATTCTGAAGGAGATCAGCCCTGGGATTTCCTTGGAGGGAATGATGCTGAAGCTGAAACTTCAGTACTTTGGCCACCTCATGTGAAGAGTTGACTTATTGGAAAAGACTCTGATGCTGGGAAGGATTGGGTGCAGGAGGAGAAGGGGACGACAGAGGATGTGATGGCTGGATGGCATCACCGACTCGATGGATGTGAGTCTGAGTGAACTCCGGGAGATGGTGATGGACAGGGAAGCCTGGTGTGCTGCGATTCATGGGGTCGCAAAGAGTCGGACATGACTGAGGGACTAAAGTGAACTGAAAATAAATAAATTTAAATTAAAAAAAATCCCAGAGTCTGTTCCTTTTGAAGAGACTTGTCCTTCTAGAATTTGGCCTGAGAATTCTACATTCTATAAATCTATAAAATTGTATTGTCCTTGTCCTTTTGGTCCCAAGGAATAACTCTTTAAAAAAATTATTTATTTTAATTGGACGTTAATTACTTTACAATATTGTATTGGTTTTGCCATACATCAACATGAATCCCTCACAGGTATACACGTGTTCCCCATCCTGAACCTCCCTCCCTCCTCCCTCCCCGTACCATCCCTCTGGGTCGTCTCAGTACACCAGCTCCAAGCTTAATGAATATGTGTTTTTGAGACATTTAGCTACTTTTTACCTACTCCCATTGCTCCCTTGCCCCCAGTGGTAATAGGCCCAACTCTTCTTCCAGAACTGAGTCCAGTAGTTTCTCCCCAAAGACATTTTCTCTTCCCCAAGGGTCACACCGATTATTGTATAGGTGACATATGAGCAGTGACTGGGAAACTAAATCTGCAGAAAAAAGATCTCCAAGAAGATGGAAGACCTGAAGGCTGTCTCCCAGTCTAGGCTGAAGAGACCAGGGTTTTCTCACCTGTAGATAGAGCAGCTGTAAGAAGTTTCCAGATGCACTTGCTGGAGAGTGCAGAGAAAAAGCAAGAGATTTAGACTTGATGATAGTAAGGCTGAAGTGTGAGGAAAACTTCAGAAAGTAATGCAGGGGAAATGAGGTATCAAAAACAGATTCTTCAAGTTGCATGTACAAAACCAGGCTTTCAACAACCAAGTGAAAACTTGGTCATGTGATTTAGAGGATGGATGCTGAGAGCAAATGATAATACACCACAAATTGTTTACATGGTCACACTGAACAAGATCACATAAAGCAAATAATAATGGAATGCACCACAGAATTCTTCACATGGTCATACTGAACAAAATCACATAATAATCTGCCAATACATTATGTTAGCAAACCTTTTTTAGCAACTGCTAAATCAGAGATGCTATTGTAGGTGCTGGGATGAATAAGTTATTGAGTTTACAATCTCATTTAAAGGGACAACAATATGATAAATATATAAAGGAAATATTTATAAAATATTATTTGAATCCAGAGATGTTAGGGATTAATTCTGCATGGGAGAAATGGAGGAGTAACAGAGAAGGTGATATCTGAATCTTCTAAGAATCTTCTAAGTTGAGAAAGTTACAGAAGGTACTTCAGGAAATAGAATTCATTCCCAAAGCTACAGAAATAACCAAGCATATGACATGTGTGAGAGACTATGGATTCCTTGAACAGCAACCAGTTCCTGGGTAACAGGGATACTGATGAGAAAGGTAGATGGAGCCTACATCTTAGAGTTTGGTGTGACACATTGAGAGGGAGTTGTATGCATGCATGTAAGTATACTTTCCTACCCTGAATTAACCCACAAAGCAAGTTAGGCAGTTTCTAAGAGTCTGGGTTTTAAGCTGTGGGTCCTCAATAGTCATTAAAAGATTATAATGAGGTAGGACCAGATATGTGTTTAGAAAGGTCTTTGTGACAGTGATATAGAAGATGGACCGGAGTGGATACAGATGGAAGCAGAAGGGTGAGACTAAAATGACCTCTACTGGACAGTATATTTCAAGAGGCAGGTGAGGGAGGGGAGTGAGACATGGCAGAGAAGTGGGGAGGCCACTTAGCCCTCAACTGTCACCTCTGTCTCTCACCTCCCTATCCTTCTTCACCTTTGTTCCCTTCCATCTCCTGCCCCTCCACCTTGTCATTCCCTTTCCTTTCTCCTCCTTAATCTCATCCTCTTCATTCCTTTGTCTACTCTATTTCTTTTATTTCAATATCTTCCTGTGTCTCTCTCCTTGTATTCGGTAACGTCTAAATTATTTGTGCCTTTTGGAACAGCTCTTGCAGTCCCCTTCATACAAGATCCATCACCCATTTCTTAAGGCAGAGAATCTCTCCCCACCTTCTTATGTCTAAGCACAAACACCATGTATGTCCTGGCTTCTCTCAGTAAGGGGCCACCACACCAATGAGGGGCACCTCTATAATTATTTATGTACTCAGAGTCAAACCCCATGTTTTTTGAGCATTGACTGAGCAAACATGAGAACTTCAGGGCACAAATAAGTTTTGAATCAAGACATAGGTTGGCTGAATTGTGAGCAGGCAAACACATTATGATTGAACTGTGGAGGAAAAACCTAGAAATATGAAAAGTTCACTAACATTTTAATGTATTAACTATCACATGAGAAATGACTGGTACAAAAATGTATTACAGACTCTAAGAAGGTAGGATGTCTTCAGAGTAAGAGACTACACAGAGAAGAGTGATTAGCATTTATTATTCCAGATACTGTTCTAGGAACCTTATGTGCTATCTCATTTATACCTCTAGACATTCTATAAAGACAACATTTTTCTTCCCACCTTACAGACGTGGAGACTGAAACAGAGCTTGAATAATTTATTCTGGGTCAAATCTCAAGGAATAAGAATCTGGAATTTAACTACAAATCAGTTGGACTCTACGTGTTTTCTATCACTATATTAACACTGAATCTTTTAAAAAATTAATTTATTTATTTTAATTGGAGGCTAATTACTTTACTATATTATGTTTGTTTTTGCAATACATTGACATGAATCAGCCACAGGTGTACATGTGTCCCCCGTACTGAAACCCCCTCCCACCTCCTTCCCCATCCCATCCCTCAGGGTTGTCCCAGTACACTGGCTTTGAATATGCTCTTTCTTGCTTCGAACTTGGACTGGTGATCTATTTCACATATGGTAATATACATGTTTCAATGCTATTCTCTCAAATCATCCCACCCTCACCTTCTCCCACAGAGTCCAAAAGTATGTTCTTTATATCTGTCTCTTTTGTTGTCTCATATATAGGGTCATCGCGACCATCTTTCTAAATTCCATATATATATATATATATATATATATATATATATATATATATGCTTTAATATACTGTATTGGCATTTTTCTTTTTTACCTACTTCACTCTGTATAATAGGTTCCAGTTTCATCTACCTCATTAGAACTGATTCAAATTCATTCTTTTTAATAGCTGAGTAATACTCCATTGTAAATATGTACCACAACATTCTTATCCATTCATCTCCTGATGGACAAATAGGTTGCTTCCCTGTCCTAGCTATTGTAAACGGTGCTGTGATGAACATTGGGGTACACGTGTCTCTTTCAATTCTGGTTTCCTCAGTAACACTGAATCTTTTAAAAGTAGGTTGCATGTGTCTCTGGATGGATTTAAATATTTCATGAGTATATATTCTATTACCAAGTTGTACACATTCCAGGGGTAGGACCATTTAGTCAGCAACTGGAATTAAGATGTGCACATAAATATCCATCATCTAGATCTGAGGAACTCAATTTGAGTCCCTGAGCATTAGTACATTACTGTCTGTGGTGTGTTTTCTTTAGATGCCTGGAGAAGACACCATGGAACTGGGGAACCTCACGTGAGTGTCAAATTTTGTCTTCCTGGGGCTCTCACAGACTCAGGAGCTCCAGCTAGTCTTGTTTCTGGTTTTCCTGTTTGTCTACACAACCACTGTCATGGGAACCCTCCTGGTTATGGTCACAGTGACCTCTGATTTCAGGTTCCACACACCTGTGTGAAATTCACACACCTCACACTGCTGTGAAACTTGGCTGTCATAGACCTCTGTTTCTCCTCAGTCACTGCTCCAAAGATGCTGGTGGACTTCCTCACTGAGAAGAAGACCATCTCCTACCAGGGATGCATGGCCCAGATTTTTTTATTCCACTTTCTGGGAGGTGCCATGGTCTTCTTCCTCTCAGTGATGGCCTATGACTGCCTTGTTGCTATATCCCGGCCCCTCCACTATGTCACCATCATGAACACTCAGCTCTGTGTGGGGCTGCTTGTGACAGCCTGGATGGTAGATTTTGTTCATTCCATTTCCCAACTGGCTCTGATGCTCCCACTGCCTTTTTGTGGCCCCAATGTCCTAGATAACTTCTACTGTGATGTTCCACAAGTGCTGAGATTCACCTGCACTGACACTTCTGTCCTGGAGTTCCTCGTGATCTGCAACATTGGGATGCTGGATGTCATCTGGTTCCTCCTCCTCCTCGTCTCCTACTCAGTCATCCTGGTGATGCTGAGGTCCCACTCAGGGCAGGCGAGGAGAAAGGCAGCTTCCACCTGCACCACCACTTTTGTCATGGTGTCTATGGTCTTCATTCCAAGCATTTATCTCTATGCCTGGCCCTTCATTTATTTCTCCATTGACAAGGCTGTATCCATCAGCCACACGGTCATGACTCACATGCTCACCACCACCCCCCACCCCGGCCCAAATCTACACCCTGAAGAAGCAGAAGATATAGTCAGCAATGAAGAGGTTAGGGAGGCACCAGGCTTCTTTGTAAAAGGGAGTGACAGTGAGTCACTTCTATTGGACTTTGGCTGTTTGGTTTTCCATCGATAAGCTGGAGAGAGCGTTGCTGTATCTTGCCTCTTCATAACTTGAAAATGAGCAGCTTATCCAGATTTTGAGGATAAAGGTAACTATCCTTACTTTTGTCTGTGTTGGATGATTTGAACTCTCCTATGACAATAAGATATGCTGCCATGGAAACATTCTGGAAAGCCACACTCTCCTTTTTGTCTTCTTGGCAGATAGTTTTCTGTTAGGATGACAGCATTCCCCCAGAAGAGCAGTTCTATTTTCTGTGTTTGACCTCTTTTCCCAGGACCCTGTTTTGGTGTGAGGCTGGATTGTTGGAAACTGAACAATACTTAGTCTTATGCCTTAAATTGGAGATCATGTCCAAAATTTACCTGACAGATGACCTTGAATGAGACATGTGGCCTCTCTTGAACTCATAACTTCTTCCTCAACAAACTCGCTGAAATTAATATCTGATCCCAAATCCCTCAGGCTTATTATAAGTATCAAATCCAAAAATTGTGAGAAAACATTGAGCTAACCATATAACTATATTTTATTTAATTTTCTATTTAGAAATCATGAGTATTCCAATTTTCCACTGTATGTTTTAGTACAGTATAATTATTGCAAGCAAATGATTATGTGTAATATGCATGTAAGTTATAAAAACACTATATTATATCATATGAACACATGTACATGCTCCTCAGTTCAAGAACCACATGATACCAACAGCTTATACCTGCCTATGGTACCTCTCCATCACATCACTTCACCCAGATGAAACCACTTTCTTGAGTTTTGTGTTTATCATTCCATCATTCATAAAAACAATTTTATCACATATTAACATAAGCACTATATTGTTTTATTGAGTTTATAAAATATCAGACTTTAGGTAATATTCTGGCATTTGATTTTTTTCACTCAACATTTTGTTTCTAAATGTCACATATTCTGTTTGGCTGTAGTTCATTCATTTGCTCTGTTGTATAATATTCCAAAGTGAGATAAGCTTACTGGAAAAGTTCCCAGTTTTTGCTCTTGGAACAATGCTCTTTTGAATGATAATCTTCTGCTTGTCTCCAGTTGTCATGTTGAGGAGCTATGGGTCATTACTTTGAAGTGTAATTGCTGGATCATCAGATCTTCAAAGTTTTACTTTCACAAAATAGGGCTAAGTTGTTTTCCAAAGAAGTTGTACCAAATTACTTCGTTATCAGCAGCACTGCACTGTTCCCATTGATTCTCATCCTCCTAACAGTTGATTGTCATAGTTTTTCATTTTTCTCAATTAAGCAGGTAAAAAATGGTATTTCACTGTAGTCTTGATTTGCATTTCTTTAGCATTTCCCCATGTTTTAATTATATTCAAATTTCTCATGAATGCCTTTAGCATGATTTTCTATTGCCTGTTTCTTGTTAATGTAGAAGTTCTTATACAATTTGTTACTGGTCTTTTTCAGTCTTATTTATTACAATACCTTCACCCAGTTTGGGGGCTCCCCTGGTGGCTTAGATGGTAGAGTCTGCCTGCAGTGCGGGAGACACAGGCTCAATCCTTAGGTTGGGAAGATCCCCTGAAAAAGGAAATGGCAACCCACTCCAGTATTCTTGCCTGGAGAATCCCATGGACAGAGGAGCCTGGCAGGCTACAGTCCATGGGATCGTAAAGAGTCGGATATGACTGAGCAACTTCACTTTCTTTCTTTCATCCAATTTGTGGTTTTTCTTCTTTATTTTTGGTATTAGTTTTCACATAGTCATATGTATCAATCTTTCATTTCTGTCTTAGTGTCTATTGAGACCTAATATTTAAACATAGATTCTTTTCTCAGCAGACAGGAATGTGTTCTTGCTTCTCTTAAAGGATGCTGATTGTATAATCTTTTCTTCTGTCTGTCTTCTACACCATTTGTTTGTTTCTCATTCATTTTTCTGTTTATTTTGTTTTGTCCTTTTGTGTTCGTTGCCATTTTTATTTTTATTTTATTTATTTTTTATTATATTGGAGGCTAATTACTTTACAACATTGTGGTGGTTTTTGCCATACCTTAACATGAATCAGTCATGGGTGTGCATGTGTTCCCCATCCTGACCCTCCCTTCCTCTTCCCTCCCTATCCTGTCCTTCAGGGTCATACCAGTGCACCAGCCTTGAGCACCCTGTCTCATGCATCGAGCCTGGGCTGGTGATCTATTTTGCATATGATAATATACATGTTTCAGTGCTATTCTTTCAAAGCATCCTCGCCTTCTCCCACAGAGTCCAACAGTCTGTTCTTTACATCTGTGTCTCTTTTGCTGTCTCACATATAGGGTCATCATTACCATCTTTCTAAATTCCACATATATGCGTTAGTATACTGTATTAGTGTTTTCCTTCCTGACTTACTTCACTCTGTATAATAGGCTTCAGTTTCATCCACCTCGTTAGAACTGATTCAAATGCCTTCTTTTTAATAGCTGAGTAATATTCCATTGTGTATATGTACCACAGCTTTCTTATCCATTCGTCTGCTGATGGACATCTAGGTTGCTTCCATGTCCTGGCTATTATAAACAGTGCTGCGATGAACATTGGGGTACACGTGTCTCTTTCAATTCTGGTTTCCTCGGTGTGTATGCCCAGCAGTGGGATTGCTGGGTCATAAGGCAGTTCTATTTCCAGTTTTTTAAGGAATCTCCACACTGTTCTCCATAGTGGCTGTACTAGTTTGCATTCCCACCAACAGTGTAAGAGGGTTCCCTTTTCTCCACACCCTCTTCAGCATTTATTGCTTGTAGACTTTTGGATCGCAGCCATTCTGACTGGCGTGAGATGGTACCTCATTGTGGTTTTGATTTGCATTTCTCTGATAATGAGTGATATTGTGCATCTTTTCATGTGTTTGTTAGCCATCTGTATGTCTTCTTTGGAGAAATGTCTATTTAGTTCTTTGGCCCGTTTTTTGATTGGGTCATTTATTTTTCTAGAATTGAGCTGCAGGAGTTGCTTGTATATTTTTGAGATTAGTTGTTTGTCAGTTGCTTCATTTGCTATTATTTTCTCCTATTCTGAAGGCTGTCATTTCACCTTGCTTATAGTTTCGTTTGTTGTGCAGAAGCTTTTAATTTTAATTAGGTCCCATTTGTGTATTTCTGCTTTTATTTCCAATATTTTTGGTGGTGGGTCATAGAGGATCCTGCTGTGATTTATATTGGAGAGTGTTTTGCCTATGTTCTCCTCTAGGAGTTTTCTAGTTTCTGGTCTTACGTTTACATCTTTAATCCATTTTGAGTTTATTTGTGTGTATGGTGTTAGAAAGTGTTCTAGTTTCATTCTTTTATAAGTGGTTGACTCATTTTCCCAGCACCACTTGTTAAAGAAATTTTCTTTTCTCCATTCTTGGCTCCTTTGTCAAAGATAAGGTGTCCATAGGTGCGTGGATTAATCTCTGGGCTTACTTTTTGTTCCATTGTTCTATTTTTCTGTCTTTGTACAAGTACCATACTGTCTTGATGACTGTAGCTTTGTAGTATAGTCTCAAGTCAGGCAGGTTGATCCCTCCAGTTCCGTTCTTCAAGATTGCTTTGGCTATTCAAGGTTTTTTGTATTTCCATACAAATCATGAAATTATTTGTTCTAGTTTTCAGAAAACTACCATTGGTAGCTTGATAGGGATTGCATTGAATCTATAGATTGCTTCGGGTAGTATACTCACTTTCACTATATTGATTCTTCCGATCCATGAACATGGTATATTTCTTCACCTATTTGTGTCCTCTTTGATTTCTTTCATCAGTGTTTTATTGTTTTCTACATATAGGTCTTTTGTTTCTTTAGGTAGATTTATTCCTAAATATTTTATTCTTTTCATTGCAATGGTGAATGGAATTGTTTCCTTAATTTCTCTTTCTGTTATACAACACAGCAATCCCACTGCTGGGCATACACACTGAGGAAACCAGAATTGAAAGAAACACGTGTACCCCAATGCTCATTGCAGCACTGTTTATAATAGCTAGGAAATGGAATCAACCTAGATGTCCATTGGCAGATGAATGGATAAGAATGTGTGGTACATATACACAATGAAATATTACTCAGCTATTAAAAAGAATGCGTTTGAATCAATTCTAATGAGGTGGATGAAACTGGAGCCTATTATACGGAGTGAAGTAAGTCAGGAAGAAAAACACCAATATAGTACATTAATGCATATATATGGCATTTAGAAAGATGGTAACGACCCTATATGCGAGACAGGAAAAGAGACACAGATGTAAAGAGAGACTTTTGGACTCTGTGGGAGAAGGCAAGTGTGGGATGATTTGAGAGAACAGCACTGAAACATGTATATTACCATATGTGAAATAGATCACCAGTCCACGTTCAACGCATGATACAGGGCACTCAGGGCCAGTGCACTGGGACAACACTGAGGGATGGGATGTGGAGGGAAGTGGGAAGAGGGTTCAGGATGGGGGACACATGTACACCCATGGCTGATTCATGTCAATGTATGGCAAAAAAAAATACAATATTGTAAAATAATTAGCCTCCAATTAAAATTAATTAATTAATTTACAAAAAGAGTGCATTCCTTGAGAGAAGAAATATATAAAGTAGAATATACAAGGACTTCCTTACTGGAAACCAAATCAGAGTAACAATGAATTAATCCAGGTAATTTAATTAGTTGCTGTGGAGGCACAAGAGACCCAGTTTCAATCCTTGGGTCAGGAAGATCTCTGGGAGGGGGAAATGGAAACCCACTTCAGTATTCTTGTTTGAAAAATTCCACAGACAGAGAAGACTGGTGGAGTGAGTCCATGGGGTCCCAACGAGTGGGACACGACTTAGTGACTGAATAACAATAGATAATGCTACAGTTATTAACATCCGATAGTCAACGAGGCCAGTAAGACCTATTCCCTTCCCTAGCATTGACCAGGGTATTTTGACAAGAAGCTGGAGTCTAAAATGAACTAAAACTCAATACTTGGAGGAATTCGTGTTTTTAAAATCTCTTCTATGTGGGAAAAATCAGAGCTCACCAGTAATTTTTTTTTAAAAAACAAATCTGAGAGATTACATCTTGCTAACTATAAAGATTTGTAACAAGGAATTCGGACCAACCTGAAATCTAAAGTAGAATAGGAAACTCTAAGAAATACAGTTTTTATTGTACACTAGGATTATGAAGCCAGTTAATTACAGTTCTAAACAGTTCATCATAAGATGGTGTATATACATCCTGTACTACTACTTTTATGAAAGGATGCTCTTACTGAATAATAATTCCTATATAAATAATACTAGAATGTTACAGATGGTTCAGTATACTTGGATATGGATGGGAAATCAACCTTCAAATCTGGTTGAGAAAATAAAAGAATTTACAAGGTTTGTTTCCAATGTAGTAAAGTGAAAGTGAAGTCGCTCAGTCGTGTCTGACTCTTTGCAACCCCATGGACTGTAGCCTACCAGGCTCCTCTGTTCATGAGATTTTCCAGGCAATAGTACTGGAGTGGATTGCTATTTCCTTCTCCAGGGGATCTTCCCAACCCAGGGATCGAACCTGGCTCTCCCGCATTGTAGACAGACGCTTTATGGTCTGAGCCACTAATGTAGTAAACAAACATTTTTCCACCTATGGCATTGTGCAAGTTAAGATCAATTAATTCTAGCATTGAAACATGTATATTCCCATATGTGAAGTAGATCACCAGTCCAGGTTTGATGCATGAGACAGGGTACTCAGGGCTGGTGCACTGGGATGACCCTGAGGGATGGGTTGGGAAGGGAGGTGGGAGGGGGGTTCAGGATGGGGACACATGTACACCCATGGCTGATTCATGCGAATGTATGGCAAAAACCACTAGAATATTGTAATTAGCCTCCAATTACACTATAATAGCCAGGACATGGAAACAACCTAGATGTCCATCAGCAGATGAATGGATAAGAAAGCTGTGGTACATATACACAATGAAGTATTACTCAGCCATTAAAAAGAATACATTTGAATCAGTTCTAATGAGGTGGATGAAACTGGAGCCGATTATACAGAGTGAAGTAAGCCAGAAAGAAAAACACCAATAGAGTTTACTAACACATATATATGGAATTTAGAAAGATGGTAATGATAACCCTCTATGTGAGACAGCAAAAAAGACACAGATGTATAGAACGGACTTTTGGACTCTGTGGGAGAGAGAGAGGTTGGGATGATTTGGGAGAATGGCAATGAAACATGTATACTATCATGTAAGAAATGAATCGCCAGTCCATGTTCGATGCAGGATGCTTGGGGCTGGTGCACGGGGATGATCCAGAGAGATGATATGGGGTTGGAGGTGGGAGGGGGTTTCAAGATTGGGAACTCATGTACACCCATGGCTGATTCATGTCAATGTATGGCAAAACCAATACAGTATTATAAAGTAAAAATAAAAATTAAAAATTAAATAAAATAAATTAATTAATTTTTAAAAGATCAATTAATTCTTTGTAAAAAACGAAACTATCAAATCTGTTGTCTTTAATGACACTGTGAAAAAGAACTGTCCATTGTACTGACAACGAACTTCCCTGGTGGGTTAGACGGTAAAGTGTCTGCCTACAATCTGGGAGACCCAGGTTCGATCCCTGGGTTGGGAAGAGACCCTGGAGAAGGAAATGGCAACCCACTCCGGACTCTTGCCTGGAAAATCCCATGGATGGAGGAGCCTGGTGGGCTACAGTCCATGGGGCCGCAAAGAGTCGGACACAACTGGACGACTTCACTTTCTTTCTTTTCTTTCTTTATTGTGCTAACAAGAGCAGTAGAACTCAAAGTTGGTGGTTCTCAAAACTGTGGCCCCAAACAAACAGCATTAGCATCATCTGAAAACTTGTTAGAAATGCGAATTCTCTGACTCAACGCAAGACCTACTAAAAGAAGAATTCTTCATGGGTTTTCTGAGTTTTAACATCCCCTCCAGATAATTCTAGTGGATGTTCAAGTATGTGAATGAATGAACTGTGAAATGGGTCTTTCCAAAAATCCCAGAAATTTTGTTTATTTTGGAGAAACTCTGTCCTTTCTGATCCTCATCTCCTAATCTTACATGTTATGAATCTCTACAGTTTTCAGTATTCTTAGTGGGATTTTGTTTTCTTTTGTTGTTTTGTGTAAGTTTTTGTTGTTGTTTTTGGTTTCTTTGTCTTCTGGCCCAAGGAGAACTTTCTAATAGTAAGTCTTTCTAAAAGACTTTGGAACTTTGAAACAACTCTCATTGTTCCCTTGTACCCAGCAGGAATCATTCCAGCTCTGCTTCCTGAGCCCAGTCCAATCATTTCTCCCTAAGGATATACTCTCTTCCCTAGGGTCATGCCCCTGAGTCCTGTGTGTGAGGGATGGACAGAGAACAGGAAGCCGTGGGGCTACATGGGGAGGATCCCACCAAAAGATGTAAGACCTCAACTCTCTTCCCCCATTCAGGGCTGAAAGAAGCTGAGAGCCTGAGGGCTTTCCACACAAGCATATAAGTCAATGGTAGTTAGGTTTTTGGAAACACCAGCTGAAGAATAAACATGTGACATAGTAGTTCAGTTGGTAAAGAATCCACCTGCAATGCAGGAGACCCCAGTTTGATTCCTGGATCTGGAAGATGTGCTGGAGAAGGGATAGACTACCCACTCCAGTATTCTTGGGCTTCCCTTGTGGCTCAGCTGGGAAAGAATCCACCTGTAATGAGGGAGACCTGGATTCAATCCCTGGGTTGGAAAGATTCCCTGGAGAAGGGAATGGCTATCCACTCTAGTATTCTGGCATGGAGAATTCCAGGGTTTGTATAGTCCATGGGGTCGCAAAGAGTCGGACACGACTGAGCGACTTTCATTTTCACTTCACTTTCACATGGACTTGATGGTCTAATGTTAGAAGAGAGCTTTAGGAAGTAATTTGGGTGGATGTACTGTTAAAATAACTGCTTCAGGTTCCATGTAAAACCCAGTACTTTTTGCAGCCAAGTATAGCACTGCCCTTGTGAGATAGGAAATGGAGGATAAGTAAGTTCACTTTAAATATCTCCACATAATCCATTACCTACTTAATACAGTATTTGGCAACATTCACTGAGCATGTGTTGTTACCAGAGTTTCTGTTCCAAGTTCTGGAGTTACTAAGATATTGAAATTAAGATGCAGTTGATTGAGGGGAGAAACTGGAAAAATGAATGATGGTAAATATATAACAGAAGTATTTTTGAAATGTTATAAGAACCCTGAGAATGGGGAATTTGTTCTGCATGGGAGAAATGGTGATAGGAGTAACAGAAGGTGACATTTGAATGGGCTTTTCTAAAGAGAAATGGGCTTTTCTAGAGAGAAATGGGCTTTTCTAGAGAGAAATGGGCTTTTCTGAGAAAGTCAGATCAGAATTCTGGGAAACCAATATGGCAATAAACAAAATATTTAATAACCTATTGAAAAGCTGTGGTTCATTGGCGGTATAGATGCTGATTAGGAAGGCAGATGAAGATTACATTTCATAGTCTGTATGACATGCTGAATTGCATACACTTCTGTATGTCTTTCTACCCTGACTCGTTCCGCGGGGTATTGGATGTGGCTCCTAAGGGGCTCTGGTGGAATCACTACAAGAATTAATGTGAGGGAAACGTGATCAGATCAGCATTTAGAATGATCTCAGGTACAGCTGTGTAGAAGGTGTACTGGAGGAAGAGAAGATGAAAGTGAAAAATAAGAAGGGAGTGATCTCTAATGGATAATGGATCTGGGGAGTCAGGTGAGAGCGAGTGGAGACTGAGAGGAAGTGGAAGGGGAGGGGAGGGCACATGTCATTCTATCTCTCACCTTCCGGGAGTCTTTCTTCACCTTTGGTCCCAATTTCTCCTTTGCCCCTTCATCTTTCCATTTCTCTTCCTTCACTCATTCTATTTCCACATTTTCCTTCCTTTTAAATTTCTTCTTCCATTCAATTCTTCACCTATTTCCATTTCTTCTCCTTCAATAATTTTTTTTCTCTTCTATTGGATTGGATTCGACAGCTTCTGAAATGGTTGTCTTTTCAGAAGAGCTCTAAGTCTCCTCTTCAAACAACCTATTCATCTATGTCTGTACTAATTAGTTACCCTTCTGCCACTTGACTCCACTTATGTTCTGGGTGAGCTGAGCCTCACTCTGTTAAGGGCTACCTACCATGGAGGATGGGGAAAAATGAAGTGTCCCAGGTGTGCAACTGTGGCCAGAGGTTCTCCTGCATGGACCTGCATATTTCACTCATGCTAGAGTTAATACCAGGTACTTATTAGTCACTAACAGCAAGGATGAGCGCTGCAGGGCACAAATAAATTCTGAAATGAAGATTGTATCCATAGCACATTTTTGTCGAATTGTAGAAGAAAAACATAGACACATGAAAAAGTTCATTAACATTATTATCTGTTAACTGTTGCATGAAAGAAAAATGATTGGTACAAAAATGTATTAGAGACTGGAAAAGGGAGAATATCATAAGAGTAGGAGACTACACAGAGGAGAGTGCTTACCATTTATTATTTGACACACTGTTCTAGAAAACTTATGTATTATTTTATTCAAGCTCCTAGACAGATTTACAGACAAAACATTTTCTTACAGAGATGAAATCTGAGACATAGACAAGAAATTTACTCAAGGTCAAATCTCAGAGAAATATAGTTATGAACTTCAGTTCTGTTGGGCTCTATGTGTCTTTCCACCACTCTATTACCACTGAATCTTTGAAAAGCAGGTTGCATGTGTCTCTAGATCAATTTAAGGTGTCTTGTGAATGCGTATTCCAGTATCAGCTCTCCAAATACAAGATCGTTTATATCAGGCGAGGGTATTATGATCTGCACATGAGGGTGTCCTTTGTCTGGACTTGGACAATTGCTTTGAGTCACTGAGGACTAGAATGGCGCATAGTAACTTTATACATCTCTGTTTGTGGTGTGTTTTCTTTAGGTGTATGGAGAAGATAGCATGGATTCAGGGAACCACACATGGGTGTCAGAGTTTGTCTTCTGGGGCTCTCACAGACTGAGGAACTCCAGCTCTTCTTGGTCCTGGTGTTACTGCTTGTCTACACCACCACTGTCATGGGAAACCTCCTCATCATAGTCACGGTGACCTCTGAATCCAGGCACAACACACCCATGTATTTCCTGCTGCGAAATCTGGCTGTTTTAGATCTCTGTTTCTCCTCAGTCACTACCCCAAAGATGCTGGTGGACTTCCTTGCTGAGAAGAAGACCATCTCCTACCATGGCTGCATGGCCCAGATCTTCTTTTTCCACCTCTTGGGAGGTGGGACTGTCTTCTTCCTCTCAGTGATGGCCTATGACCGCTACATAGCCATCTCCCGGCCCCTCCACTACATCACCATCATGAACACTCGAGTGTGTGAGGGGCTAGTGGTGGCTGCCTGGATAGGGGGCTTTGTCCACTCCATTGTCCAGCTTGTTTTGATGCTTCCATTGCCTTTTTGTGGCCCCAACACCTTGAATAACTTCTACTGTGACATTCCACAAGTGCTGAGGCTTGCCTGCACTGACACCTCCCTCCTGGAGTTCCTTATGATCTCCAACACTGGGATGCTGGTCTTCATCTGGTTCCTCCTCCTTGTGATCTCTTATACTGTCATCCTGGTGATGCTGAGGTCCCAGTCTGGGCAGGCGAGGAGGAAGGCAGCTTCCACCTGCACCACCCACATCATTGTTGTGTCTATGATCTTCATTCCCTGTATCTATATCTATGCCCGGCCCTTCACTTCTTTCCCCCTGGACAAAGCTGTGTCTATCAGCTACACCGTCTTGACCCCCATGCTCAACCCCATCATCTACACACTGAGGAATCAGGAGATGCAGGCAACCATGAAGAGATTAGGCAAGCACCTAGTGATTTCCAGCAGGAAGTGAACTTAAGATAGGTTGACTTTAAACGACAAATGTTTTCTCTGAACTGTTTTCCAATGTGAAAAGTGGAGAAAAGATTTTATTGAGTGTGGCAGCTGAGATTAAAGTAATATTTCTATGGACCTCCTCCTGTGTCAGGTATTGTGTTAGGCACTTTCATACTTCTGTGTCATTCTCAGAAAACTGACCGTGGATATGCTATTATTACATGAAACAGTTTTGCCCAGCCCTGGTACCTCAATGGTAAAGAATGTGCTTGCCAATGCAGGAAACATGAGTTCAATCCCTGGGTCAGAAAGATCCCCTGGAGAAGGAAACAGCAACCCACTCCAATATTCTTGCCTGGCAAATCCCATGGACAGAAGAGCCTGGTGGGCTAGAGTCCTTGGTGTCCCAAAGAGTCAGATGTGACTTAGCAACTAAATGAACGAAACAGTTTTACAAATGGGAAAACTCAGATAGAAGTGACTTGTTCAATAATGAGGAGCAAGTGAGGTGAAGAGCTGGGCTAGGGGACAGTTTCTCTGACTCCATGTTTCAAGGCAGAGGATATGGGTAGAATTTGAAACTCAGAGTCTCAGACAATCTATGGATAAATATCTGTGATGAATGCTCCATATTTTCATCTCAACTCTGAAGCAATCACATTTGTTCTGCTCTCTGTCTCTCTGTCTCAACCTCACTGTGGTATTTTGGAAGTGATCTCACTTGTAACATTGTCTAAAAATTCCCATAAGTGTATTTTCCCTTTGGATTTGTTTCTTTTCTACCAAATACTCTTTGGATAATATGAAAACTATTCTGCTTTCCAAACCAAATCCTTACATCATTTGTATCATGTGGCTAAGAAGAGGATGCTCTAGAATGGTTGGGGAACCAAGGCCAGAGAGAGCAGGACCATGTCTATTAGTGGTCCTGGTCTGAGGTATGGGTTCAGGCCAAGGCTGCTGCCTCATGGGGTTTTGCCTTTCTCTTTGACTTCCTACCCTGGAATGAGGGCTTCTTGAAGGGTGGGGGCTGTACTTTATTCATCTTTAAATCCTCTCAGGACCTAGACATTATCCTATTCAAATAGGCATTTCTACTTTTTCTTGCATCCTGTTCTTTCCCTGTGAAGTTCAAATCTTCTTTTATCTCTGTATAAAGTGAGGTGAAATTTGTTCAGTCATGTCCAACTCCTTGCGACCCCATGGACTATACAGTCCCTGGCATTCTCCAGGCCAGAATACTGGAGTGGGTAGCTGTTCCCTTCTCCAGGGGATCGTCCCAACTCAGGGATCAAACCCAGGTCTCCCACATTGCAAGCAGATTCTTTACCAGCTGAGCTCCCAGGGGAGCTCCACATCTCTGTATAACTTGTATTTATTTACCCCATTTCACTGAAGTATGTTTTTCTTTGTTAAAGTCTTGCGCAACATATAACATTGCTCCAAAGTTAAGATAATAAAAAGCTTTCTTGTTTCCCCTTCCTTCCCAGCAACCATCCCAAGCAGGAAATAAAAGTTACAGACTCTTCAAGCCATCATGGCACCTCTGAATTCATCCTTTCTTCCCTTATACTTCCCTGTCCCATTTCACACATTTCTCCCCATTTGCAGTGGGTGTTTGTGGATGATGGGAGAGAAAATGAACTCTGTCATGTTTGATCTGGGAGGTCCCACAGAACAGTGTTTTCCCATTCATGCTAAAGTCCTTTAAATATTTGACAGTACTTCTCTCATCCTCTAATTAGTCTCTTCCAGATGCAGCATCTACATTCCTTCAATTATTCCTGTTGTGACAAGTTTCCTGATTCCAACAACCTGACCATTTCCTCTGTATTTACTCTCATATGATCACATGGCTCATAAAATGTGATGCTTGGCACATGACACACAGCTATATGGGGCTGTGAACTCTTTTGGACACTATGATAGCCCTCTTTGAAATATACATCCACCATAAGGATGCTTTTGATTGCAAGTAGCAACATAACAAAATCACAGTGGCTTAAAGAATGAGGAGACTATCTCACTTAGAAAGATTAGAGGGTAGGCAATTCTATAGTTGGTTAATTCATCAACTCCAACATTTTAGGATCTGGTTTTGCTGCTTTATAATTCCTTGTCTTTCCCTTAATGATAGCAATATGACTCCCAAAACTTCAGTCATTGTATCATTTTTAAAAGTTTTAAATTGAAGGATAATTGTTTTATAGAATTTTGTGGTTTGCTGTCATACATCAACAAGAATCAGTCATAGGTACACCATGTCCCCTCATTCCTGGACATCCCTCCCATCTCCCTTCCCACCCTACCCTTCAGCCTGTTGCAGAGTCCTTGTTTGAGTTCCCTGAGTCATACAGCAAATTCCCATTGGCTGTGTAGTTTACATATGGTATTGTAAATTTTTGTTACTCTCTCCATACATTTCCCCTTCTTCCTCCTCTCTTCCCACTGTGTCCATAGGTCTATTCTCTATGTCTGTTTCTCCATTGCTGCCCTGAAAATAAATTCATCAGGGCTGTCTCTACCTATTCCATATATATGTGTCAGTATATGATATTTATATTTCTCTTTCTGACCAACTTCACTCTGAATAACGGGCTCTATTTTCATCCACCTCATTAGAACGCATTCAAATGGGATCCTTTTTATGGCCAAGTAGTATTCCATTATATGTATGTACCACAGCTTCTTTATCCATTCATCTGTTGATGGACATCTAGGTTGCTTCCATGTTCTAGCAATTGTAAAAAGTGCTGCAGTGAACATTGGGATATATGTGTCTTTTTCAGTTTTTATTTCCTCAGGGGGTAAATGCTTAGGAGTGGGATTTCTGGGTCATATGGTGATTTTACTCCAAGCTTTTTAAGGAGTCTCCATAGCATCTTTCATGTGGTTGTATCAGTTTGCATTCCCACCAACAATGCAGGAACGTTCCCTTTTCTCCACACCCTCTCCAGCATTTATTGATTGTAGACTTTTTGATGATGGCCATAGCGACAGGCCTGAAATGGTATCTCATTGTAGTTTTTAAAAATTAATTTATTTTTTAATTGAAGGATAATTGCTTTACAGAATTTTGTTGTTTTCTGTCAAACCTCAACATGAATCAGCCATAGGAATATAAACATCCCCTCCCTTTTGAACCTCCCTCACAGCTCCCTCCCCATCCCACCCCTCTAGGTTCTTCCTTTGCGTTTAGTCTTTGTTAGTTTTATTAGTATGAATCTTGGCTTGTTTCTCCTTGGGTTTATCCTGTATGGGACTCTTTGCACCTCTTGGACTTGATTGACTATTTTCTTTTCCATGTTGGGGAAATTTTCAACTATACTCTCTTTAAAATTTTTCTCATACCCTTTTTTTTTTCTCTTCTTCTTCTGGGACCCCTATAATTCACATATGGTGCATTTGAAATTGTCCCAAAGGCCTCTGAGACTGTCCTCAGTTCTTTTCATTCTTTTTACTATATGTTGCTTTTCCAAAGTTATTTCCACCATTTTATCTTCCAGCTCACTGATTCGTTCTTCTGCTTCAAATATTCTGTTATTGAGTCCTGCTAGAGTATTTTTAATTTCAGTAATTGTGTTGTTTGCCTTGGTATATTCTTTAATTCTTCTATATCTTTGTTAATTGATTCTTGCATCTTCTCCATTTTGTTTTCAAGGTTTTTGATCATGTTTACTATCATTATTCTGAATTCTTTTTCAGGTACTTTGCTTCTTTCCTTTTCATTTATTTGGACTTCTGGATTTGTAGTTTATTCCTTCATTTGTGTGGTACTTCTCTGCCTTTTCATTTTTTAAAAACTTATTGTGTTTGTGGTCTCCTTTTCCCAGGCTTCCAGGTTGAATTCTTTCTTCCTTTTGGTTTCTGCCCTCCTAAGGTTGGTCCAATGGTTTGTGTAAGCTTCATATAGGCTGAGATTTGTGCTGAGTCTTTGTTGTTGTTGTTTTTCCTCTGATGGGCAAGGCTGAGTGAGGTGGTAATCCTGTCTGGTTATGATTTGGTTTGTATTTTTGTTTTGTTTGTTGTTTAGATGAGGCGTCCTGCACAGAGTGCTACTGGTGGTTGGGTGATGCCGGGTCTTGTATTCAAATACTTTGCTTTGTGAGAGTTCTTACTATTTGATCCTCCCTAGGGTTAGTTCTTTGGTAGTCTAGGGTCTTGGAGTCAGTGCTTCCACTCCAAAGGCTCAGGGCTTGATCCTTGGTCAGAGACAAAAATTCCACAAGTGGTTTGTTACGGCATTAAGTGAGATTAAAACAAATTACCCCGAATCAAGAAACCAAAGATGAACTCCAGACAAATGGCAGTTACAAAATCAGGCAAATAATAATTAAAATAATAGAATATACTCATATACACCCATGAGAAGTCAAAACAGTCCAACAAAAATAAAGAACAGCAGATTGACCTGGCGAACAAAGGAAATAAAATTTATATTTACCAGTTAAAAACGAAACTAACTAAAGCACAAACTGGAAAACAGTACTAAAGTCAGATGCCAAGTGGCTAATAAAGCAATGAAAACAAAACTAACAAATATGTTGAGAGGAAAAGACAGAAAGGAAAAAGAAAGAATAGATATGTAAAGTTAAATAGAGGTAGATGAAGGTTTATGTACATTAAAGATTGACTTAAGGGGAAAAGAATAGTAGGAAAGACAAACAAAGAAATAAACGTAGAAAAGATATAATAGGTTTAAAAATTAAAATTAATATTATAAAAAAGAGAAAAGGGGAAAGAAGGAAGAAGAAAGAGAAAAGGAGAAAAAAGGGGAAGGGGAACTCCAGAGAACTGCAAAAGCCCAATGTAGATGCAGAGAGTTATAACAACAATAAAAAGGGCGACTGAATATACACATATACATATACACCCATCAGCAAACTCAAAACAGTTCAACAAACATAAAGTACAGTAAATTGACCTAGCAAACAAAAGAAACCAAAAATTATATCTACTAGTTAAGAACAAACTGAAGCACAAAAAGGAAAACAAAACTAAAGCAAGATGTCATTTGGGGAATAAAGCAATGAAAATAAAACTAACAAATATGTTGAGAGAAAAGGAAAAAAGAAAGAATAGATATGCATAGTTAAATAGAGGTTGGTGAAGATTTATATACATTAAGGATTAATTGCAAGGGGGAAAGAACAGTAGGAAAAGCAAACAAAGGAATAAATGTACAAAAAATAATAATACATTTAAAAAGTAAAATAAAAAAAGAGGGGAAAAAAAGGAAAATTCCTCAGAACTGCAAACGCCCAATATAGAGGCAGGTTTATAACAACAATACAAAATGTGACTGAGGAAAAAAAAGCTACAAAGCTTAACTAGATTTCATAGTGCCAATAAAATCAACAACTACAACAAAGGGGGAAAGAAAAGGAAAAGAAAAAAGAAAAAAATAGAAAAGAATCTACAGAACAAGTCAAAAATAAGAATAATAAGTGTTTTTCTTGAGTCACTGCTGTCAGAGTCCTTTCCCTTGGTGGGAGTCACAGTCCACCTCACCTCCCTAGGATGCCCTCCAACACTGATGATCTCTGGACATGATGTGGGGACAGCTCAGATTCCAATCCGGTCCTTCTCCTCTGTGTTCTTGCCGCCAATGTCACAGCTATGAGAACTAGTGCATTTGTGTGTGTGTGTGTGTGTGTGTGTGGCAGCTCTCGATGTCCTTTTATATATTCCATAGACACAGTCTGCCTAGTTGATCACGTGGATTTAATCTGCAGCTTGTACAGCTGGTGGGAAGGTTTTGGGTCTTCTTCCTTAGACACACTGCCCCTGGGTTTCAATTGTGGTTTTATTTCCGCCTCTGCATGTGGGCTGTCCACTGCTGTTTGCTCCTGAGGCTGCTCCGGAGGACTTGGGTTTGCCCCTGTGAGGGCCAGGTGTGGAGATGGTGCAGCTTCTTGGGTCGTAGGGGTTCTGGCAGCACCAGGTACTCAGGGGGGTTGGCGGCTAGGGAAGAAAGGAATATAGTGCTCTAGAAGGGTATGGCAACCAGTATTGGCCAATACGCTCCAGTATTCTTGCCTGGAGAACCCCCCTGACAGAGAAGCCTGGCAGGCTACAGTCCACAGGTTCACAAAGAGTCAGACACAACAGCCTGTGCACATAGACGCAAGACTTCTTTTGCCTGTGGCAGCTCTGTCCCAGTGAAGGTTGAACATGAAGTTGGCACAGCTGCTTGGCTTGTGGGGATCCTGGCAGCACCAAGTGTGAAGGGATACACACTGCCTCCGCCCCAGGAGTTATGGCCCAACAGTCTTTTTCGAGCCTCTTGTAGCTGGGGATCAGAAGGCCTCTTTGGTCAGTCTTTCTCCGTAACTCTGCCCATTCAGGCACTTAGAGGGCTCCCTTGCCTGGGGTAAATCTCTGCTGTTTGGTGCATCAGGCACTAAAGAAGCACCCTGTGTGGGGTCCTACTCTGTAGTTCTGTGTGTCAGGCATTTAATGGGCCAGACTCTCTATTGCTCAGATGCTCATGCTGGCATGTGTGGGCTGAGAGGCTATGGTGATGGCTCCATACTGACTCAGTAGTATCATCTTGCTTTCACGGCTGCCTGGCTTTCCTCCACAGGCATTTCCCACCATAGTCTCCTCCCTCACATTCCCTCAATCCGTCTCTCTCCAGTCAACAGCAGCTCTCATCCTGGAATTGCTCCACAACCTCTAAACTCCAGCTCCCAGCCACTGAGTCTTCCGGTACCTGCGTCCCTGTCAGGGTGTGTCTGATTCTCATTCCATTTAGGCTGCTACAGATCAGCTATTTCACTCTCAGCCTTAAATGTTTCTCCTCTGACTCAGACAATTGCCCTGATGTGGGGATCGGACCTCTGCTTCAGTTCCCCCATCCACTGAGGGCAGGTCCAGTTGTATCAACACTCCAGTTTTTCCCCTTGATTTTTTCATCTACCCAGTGTTGCATGGTTCTATGTATTCTCTTCCACTGGTAAGCTACTCCTGTCTGCTCCCAGCTGATGTTCTGCATGCGCTTCTGTGTCTGAAGGGGTATACCTGATGTATCCATGGAGAGAGATGTACTCAACATCCTCCTACTCCTTCGGCATCTTTTTCCAGTCTCCTCATTGTAGTTTTGATGTGCATTTCTCTAATAGTGAGTGATGCTGAGCATCTTTTCATGTGCTTGTTAGCCATCTGTACGTCTTCTTTGGAGAAGTGTTTCTTCAGGTCTCTTCCCCACTTTTTGATTGGGTTGTTTGCTTTTCTGGTATTGAGTTGTATGAGCTACTTGTATATCTTGGAAATGACTTCTTTATCAGCCGTCTCCTTTGCTATTATTTTCTCCCATTTGAGGGTTGTCTTGACACTTTGTTTGAAGTTTCCTTTGCTGTGCAAAAGCTTTTAAGTTTTATTAGGTCCCACTTGTTTATTTTTTTTAAATTTCCATTATTCTAGGAGATGGATCATAGAAGATCTTGCTTTGATTTATGTCATCGAATGTTCTACCTACGTTCTCCTCTAAGAGTTTAATAGATTCTGGTCTTACATTTAGGTCTTTAATCCATTTTGAGTTTATCTTTGTGTATGGCATTAGGTAATGATCTAATTTCCTTCTTTTGCATGTAGCTGTCCAGTTTCCAGCACCATTTATTGAAGAGGCTGTCTTTGCCTCATTGTATCTTCTTGCTTCCTTTGTCAAAAATAAGGTACCCATAGGTGTGTGGGTTTGTTTCTGGGTTCTCTATCTTGTTCCATTGGTGTATATTTATGTTTTTGTGCCAGTACCATACTGTCTTGGTGACTGTAGCTTTGTAGTATAGTCTGAAGTCAGGAAGATGGATTCATCCAGCTCCTTTCTTCTTTCTTAAGACTGCTTTGGCTCTTCGGGATCTTTCGTGTTTCCATATGAACTGTGAAATTTTTTGTTCTGGTTCTGTGAAAAATGTCATTGGTAATTTGGTAGGGATCACATTGAATCTGTAGACTGCATTTGGTAGTATAGTCATTTTCACAATATTGATTCTTCCTACCCAGGAACATGGAATATCTCCCCATCTGTTAATGTTGTCTTCAATATCTTTCATCAGTGTCTTATAGTTTTCCATATATAGGTCTTTTGTCTCCTCAGGTAGGTTTATCCCTAGATGTTTAATTCTTTTTGTTGTAATGGTAAATGGGATTGATTCCTTAATTTCTCTTTCTGGTTTGTCATTGTTAGTATATAAGAGTGCAAGTGATTTGACCTTGTATCCTGCAACTTTGCTGAATTTGCTGATTAGCTCTAGTAATTTTCTGATAGTTTTCTTTGGGTTTTCTATGTAGTGTATCATGTCATCTGCAAACAGTGAGAGTTTTATTTCTTCTTTTCCAATCTGGATTCCTTTTATTTCTTTTTCTTCTCTAGTTGCCATAGATAGGCAACTAGCTCCAACTAGCAAATAGCTCCAAAACTATGTTGAATAATAATGCTGAGAGTGGACACCCTTGTGTTATTCCTGATCTTAAAGGGAAAGCTTTTAGTTTTTCACCATTGAGGATAATGTTTGCTGTGTGTTTTTCATATAGGGCCTTTACTATGTTGAGGTAGGTTCCTTCTATGCCCATTTTTTGAAGAGTTTTTTTTATCATAAATGGATGCTGAATTTTTTGAAGGCTTTTTTCTGCATCTGTTGAGATGGTTGCAAATTTTTTATCTTTCAATTTGTTGATATGGTATATCACCTTGAATGATTCGTGTACATTGAAGAATCCTTATGTCTCTGGAATCAACCCAACTTGATCATGGTGTATGACCTTTCTAATGTATTGTTGGATTCTGTTTGCTAGAATTTTGTTGAGGGTTTTTGCATCTATGTTCATCAGTAATATTGGCCTGAAATTTTCTTTTTTTATGTTGTCTTTGCCTGGTTTTGGTATCAGGGTGATTGTGGCCTCATATCCTGAAGTGACTTGGCAGCAACAGCAGCAGCAGAATGAGTTCGGAAAAGTTCTGGGAAGAATTTCAGAAAAACAGGCATTAGCTCTTCTCTAAATGTTTGACATAATGCCCCTGTGAAGCCATCTGGCCCTGAGCTTTTGTTTTTGGGGAGATTGTTGACCACTGTTTTAATTTCAGTGTTTGTAACTGGGTTCTTTATAATTACCGTTTCTTTCTGGTTCAGTCTTGGGAGGCTGTTCTAAGTGTCTGTCCATTTCCTCTAGTTTGTCCATTTTCCTAGCATATAGTGCTCACAATATTCTCTTATGATCCTTTGTATTTCTGTGTTATCTGTTATTAACCTCTCCTTTTGCATTTCTAATTTTGTTGATTTGATTTTTCTCCCTTTTTTTTCTTGAGTCTGGCTAGTGGCTTGTCAATTTTGTTTATCTTCTCAAAGACCCAACTTTTAGTTTTATTAATCTTTGCTATTATTTCCTTCCTTTTTCATTTATTTCTGGTCCGATGTTTATGATCTCCTTCCTTCGGCTGACTTTGGGGATTTTTGTTCTTTTTTTTCCAGCTGCCTTAGGTGTAGAGTTAGGCTGTCTAGTCGAAGCTTTTTTTTTTTTTTTGAGGTATGATTGTATCGCTATAAACCACCTTCTTAGAACTGCTTTTGCTGAATCCCATAGGTTTTGTGTCGCCATGTTTGAACTGTCACTTTTTTCTAGGAATCTTTTGATTTCTTTTCTTATTTTCTCAATATTTTATTATTTAGTAATATATTGTTTAATCTCCATGAGCTTGTGTTTTTTGCTGTTTCTTTTTTTTCTTCCTGTAGTTGATATCTAGTCTCATAGCGTTGTGGTCAGAGAAGATACTTGATACAATTTAAATTTTCTTAAATTTACTGAGGCTTGATTTGTGGCCCAAGATGTGATCTATCCTGGAGAATGTTTCATGTTCTCTTGAGAAAAAAATATTCTTCTGCATTTGGGTAGAAAGTCCTGAAGATATCAACTAGGTCCATTTGGTCTAAAGTTTCTTTTAAGGCTTTTGTTCCCTTACTGATTCTCTGTTTTGATGATCTGTCCATTGGTGAGGGTAGGATGTTAAAGTCCACTACTATTGTTTTGTTGCTGTCGATTTCTCCTTTATGCCTGTTAGTGTTTGTCTTATGTATTGAGGTATTCCTATGTCGGGTGCATAGACATTTACAATTGTTATGTCTTCCTCTTGAATTGATCTTTTGATCATTATGTAGTGTCCTTCTTTGTCTCTTATAATATTCTTTATTTTAAAATCTATTTGGCCTGAAAGAAGGATTGCCACTCCAGCTTTTTCTTTTGGTTTACGTTTGCATGGAGTATCTTTTTCCATCCTTTGGCTTTCAGTCTGTATGTGTCTCTAGGTCTGAAGTGGGTCTCCTGTAGGAAGCATAAATATATGGGTCTTAATTTTGTATTGATTCAGTCTATATCTTTTGGTTGGTGCATTCAATCCCTTTACATTTAAGGTAATTATTGATACATATGTTCCTATTTGCATTCTCTTGATTGTTTAGGGTTTGTTTTTGTAGGTCTTTCCTTTCTCTTGTGTTTACTGGCTATGGAAGTCCCTTTAGTATTTGTTGCAAGGCTGGTTTTGTGTTGAATTCTCTTAACTTTTGCTTTTCCATAAAACTTGTGATTTCTCTATCAATTTTGAATGAGATCCTTGCTGGGTAGAGTAATCGTGGTTGTAGGTTTTTCTCTTTCAGTACTTTAAATATATCCTGCCATTCCCTTCTGGCCTATTGAGTTTCTGCTGAAAGATCCGCTGTTAATCATATGGGTTTTCCCTTGTATGTTACTTGTTGCTTTTCTCTTGCTGCTTTTAATATTCTTTCTTTGTGATTAATCTCTGTTAGCTTGATTAATGTGTCTCGATGTGTTTCTCCTTGCATTAATCTGTAAGGGACTCTCTGCACTTCTTGGGCTTGTTTGACTATTTCCTTTCCCATGTTGGGGAGTTTTCAACTATCATTTCTTCCAAAACTTTCTCAGTGCCTTTCTTTTTTTCTTCTTCCTCTGGGACCCCTATAACTCGAATGTTGGTGCATTTAATATTGTCACAAAGATCTCTGAGGCTATCCTCAATTCTTTTCATTCTTTTCCCTTTATTCTGCTCTTCTGCAGTTATTTCCAACATTCTGTCCTCCAGCTCACTTATCCGTTCCTCTGCCTCAGTTATTCTTCTATTGGTTCCTTCTAGAGTATTTTTAATTTTAGTAATTGTGTTATTCATCTCTGTTTGCTTACTTCTTGTTTATTCCATGTCCTTGGTGATTGTATTAACTGTGTTAAATGCTTCTTGCATTTTCTCCATTCTATTTTCAAGTCTTCAGAACATCTTTTCTGTAATTATTCTGAATTGTCTTTCAGGGAGATTACCTTTTTCCTCTTTGTTTATTTAGTCTTGTCAGCTTCTACCTTGCTCTTTCATTTGTACTGTATTTCTCTGTCTTTTCATTATTTTTTTCTAACTTGCTCCACTTGACGTCTCCTTTTCCCAGGCTTTAGGGTTGTATTAATTCTTCCTTTTGATATTTATACTCAAAGGGAATTGTTGGTTTGGTGCTTTGTGTTGATTTCTTGTTGGGGGTGACTTGTGCCTGTTTTCTAGTGGGAGGAGATATAGCAGGTGATTACAGAAATACTGGGACATATCCACTGACTCTTCTACACATACAGTTAGAACCAAAGTGTTCTAAAGAAAAGAGTACAAGAGATTGACTTGGTGAGCAAGGGAAACCCAAGGTGATATCAACTAATTGAAAGCAGAGTTAGCTAATGTTTAGTCTGGAAATCTGAGCATGAGCAGAGGGCCAATTGGGGAATATAGCATAGGAGATCAACAATTTAACTTACCCGTTGAAAGTAGAAAGAGTGAAGGAAATAAGGGAGAAAAAAGAGAGAGAAAATAGAAAGAGGAGAAGGAAGGGAAAAGAAAAAATGAGAGGGTGGGGAAGAGGATTAAAGAAAAAGAGAGAAAGAAAAGAAAAATAGAGGAGCAAAGATGAACAGATGTATGTGGAAAAGCTTTATATATATTCAGGTATAGCTACAGCTGCAATAGCGACAGCTGGTAAAGAATTATAGGAAAAGTAGTTGAATGCTTCAAAAACAAAATTCAAAAAACTCATCAAGAAATAAGAACAAAAGGCGAGAAAGAGGAAAAAAATCTGATAATGAATTTCTTTCTTTCTTTTTTTTTGACAAGAAACACAAGGAGGAAAACTCGCAGCACCACAATAAGCTAATATGAAGGTGGAAATATGTAGAGGGAACAAACCGTGTGGTTTATAAGAAAAAAAAAAAGAAAAACAAAATTTTAAATGAATTTTTTAAAAAAAGGAAAACAAAGAGGAAAAGTCCGCAGCACCGCTAATGGCTAGTGGAGGTGGAGATATGTTGAGGGAATAAACAGTGTGATATATAAGAGAAAAAAATGAAAAAAAGTTTCTCAAGGTTGTAGCGCTTGGTTGTGGAGTCTGCACCTGTGGATGGGGTTGGGTCCTGTGGTGTTTTCCTGGCTGGGGGAGCTTCTGCCTGTGTTCTGGCTGAGGCAGCTAGATTTCCTCTCTCTGAAGGGCGGTGCAGCGTCCAGTTTTGGAGTCTCTGTGGGTTCAGTATGCCTTTCGGCAGTCGCTCTTGCTTTCGCGGTGTTAGGAGCCTCTATTTCCGCCGCTGCCTCAGAGCGGCCCTCCCAGCATATCTGCAGTGCCGCCAGTCGTCTACTTGTCCGCGGGATCGTTGCCGGTGCTTGTGTTCCCCTGTCCTGCCCTCTGCTGCTGGCAGAAACTTGCTAGGAACGTGCTTGTGTGGATCCTTCTGCATCGCGGCGACTTGTGTGGGCTTCCCTCAGCACCCTGGGCTCACCCTCTGAGTCGCGGGGCTTGTGTGCACTTGTCTCGGCTTCCCAGGCCTGCCCTTTGCTTTGCAGGGCTGGTGTGCACTCGTTTCAGCTCCCCAGGCTGGCCTCTGCATCGAGGGGGGATTATGTGCACTTGTTTCCTCTCACCACCTGCCTGTCATTGTATCTTTATATCTAAACAATTCGGCAAGAAGGAAGAGGAGAAACACTCATGGGCTTTTGTTTTTTAATCCAGTGGAGAAATCTTTATCTAAAATGATTGCAGCAGAATTCCTTTATGAGTCTTTGGCCAGAAACAGGATCATGTAGTCATTGCAGTATGCAAAGGAGGATGGAAAGCATATGGCTGGCTGTTTCAGCCAGAAAGAAGGAGATTGGAAATGGCAATCGCCAGTGTCTGCTCCATAGGTAGAAGCCCCTGGTAGCAAGATGGTGGAGAGATGACTGTACTGAGTCGTAAAACCAACTGCCTTGACAAGCTGACAGGTACCATGAATAAGTTAGACAGGCCCAGTGAAGACTAAGGTGAACTAGAGTGGAGTATTGATGGACGTAAGTCTGAGTGAACTCCGGGAGTTGGTGATGGACAGGGAGGCCTGGCGTGCTGCAATTCATGGGGTCGCAAAGTCGGACACAACTGAGCGACTGAACTGAACTGATCCAGGCCAGAGGGCAAGTCACACTTCTCACTCTTCTCCATGCTCATGCAGAGTTCCAGGCTCATGCAGATTTCCAACAGCTAACATACAAGGGAGCTCAAATCAGGTTATCACATGATTTCTCAACAGAAACTCTACAAGCCAGAAGGGAATTACACCATATATTTAAAGTGATGAAAGGGAAGAACCTACAACCAAGAATACTTTAGCCAGTAAGATTCTCATTCAGAATTGACAGAAAAGTCAAAAGCTTTCCAGACAAGCAAAAGTTAAGAGAATTTGGCACCACCAAACCAGATTTATAACAAATGCTAAAGAAACTTCTTTAGGCAGGAAATACCAGAGAAGGAAAAGTCCTACAAAAAATAAACCCAAAACAATTAAGAAAATGGGAACAGAATCATACATATTGACAATTACCTTAAGTGTAAATGGGTTGAATTCAGTTCAGTTCAGCTCAGTCGTGCCTGACTCTTTGCGACCCCATGACCCAAAGCACGCTAGGCCTTCCTGTCCATCACCAATAGTCGGAGTCTACTCAAACCCAAGTCCAATAAGTTGGTGATGCCATCCAACCATCTCATCCTCTGTCATCCCCTTCTCCTCCTATCCTCAACCTTTCCCAGCATCAGGGTCTTTTCAAATGAGCCAGCTCTTTGCATCAGGTGGCCAAAGTATTGGAGTTTCTGCTTCAACATCAGTCCGTCCAGTGAACACCCAGGACTGATCTCCTTCAGAATGGACTGACTGGATCTCCTCGCAGTCAGAGTCCTCTCCAACACCACAGTTCAAAAGCATCAATTCTTCAGCACTCAGATTTCTTCATAATCCAACTCTCACAACCATACATGACTACTAGAAAAACCATAGCCTTGACTAAATGGACCTTTATGGACAAAGTAATGTCTCTGCTTTTTAATATGCTGTCTAGGTTGGCCATAACTTTCCTTCTAAGGAGTAAGCATCTTTTAATTTCATGGCTGCAATCACCGTCTGCAGTGATTTTCAGTTCAGTTCAGTCACTCAGTCATGTCCGAACCTTTGCGACCCCATGAATTGCAGCACGCCAGGCTTCCCTGTCCATCTCCAACTCCCGGAGTTCACCCAGACTCACGTCCATCGAGTCGATGATACCATCCAGCCATCTCATCCTCTGTCATCCCCTTCTCCTCCTGCCCCCAATCGCTCCCAGCATCAGAGTCTTTTCCAATGAGTCAACTCTTTGCATGAGGTGGCCAAAGTACTGGAGTTTCAGCTTTAGCATCATTCCTTCCAAAGAAATCCCAGGACCGATCTCCTTCAGAATGGACTGGTTGGATCTCCTTGCAGTCCAAGGGACTCTCAAGAGTCTTCTCCAAAACCATCATTCAAAAGCAACAATTTTTCAGCACTCAGCTTTCTTCACAGTCCAAATCTCACATCCATACATGACCGCTGGAAAAAATCATAGCCTTGACTAAACGGACCTTTGTTGGCAAAGTAATGTCTCTGCTTTTGACTGTGCCATCTAGGTTGGTCATAACTTTCCTTCCAAGGAGTAAGAGTCTTTTAATTTCATGGCTGCAGTCACCATCTGCAGTGATTTTGGAGCCCAGAGAAGTAAAGCCTGACACTGTTTCCCCTGTTTCCCCACCTATTTCCCATGAAGTAATGGGACCAGATGCCATGATCTTCGTTTTCTGTTGAGCTTTAAGCCAACTTTTTCACTCTCCTCTTTCACTTTCATCAAGAGGATTTTTAGTTCCTCTTCACTTTCTGCCACAAGGGTGGTGTCATCTGCATATCTGAGGTTATTGATATTTCTCCCAGCAATCTTGATTCCAGCTTGTGCTTCTTCCAGCCCAGCGTTTCTCATGATGTACTCTGCATATAAGTTAAATAAGCAGAGTGACAATATACAGCCTTGATATACTCCTTTTCCTATTTGGAACCAGTCTGTTGTTCCATGTCCAGTTCTAACTGTTGCTTCCTGACCTGCATATAGGTTTTTCAAGAGGCAGGTCAGGTAGTCTGGTATTCCCATCTCTTTAAGAATTTTCCACAGTGTATTGTGATCCACACAGTCAAAGGCTTTGGCATAGTCCATAAAGCAGAAATAGATGTTTTTCTGGAACTCTCTTGCTTTTTCCATGATCCAGCAGATATTGGCAATTTGATCTCTGGTTCTTCTGCCTTTTCTAAAACCAGCTTGAACATCAGGAAGTTCATGGTTCACGTATTGCTGAAGCCTGGCTTGGAGAATTTTGAGCATTACTTTATTAGCATGTGAGGTAAGTGCAATTGTGCGGTAGTTTGAGCATTCTTTGGCATTGCCTTTCTTTGGGATTGGAATGAAAACTGACCCTTTCCAGTCCTATGTCCAGTGCTGAGTTTTCCAAATTTGTTGGCATATTGAGTGCAGCAATTTCACAGCATCATCTTTTAGGATTTGAAATAGCTCAACTGGAATTCCATCACCTCCACTAGCTTTGTTCATAGTGATGCTTTCCAAGACCCACTTGACTTCACATTCCAGGATGTCTGGCTCTAGGTGAGTGTGAGTGATCACATCATGATTATCTGGGTCGTGAAGATCTTTTTCGTACAGTTCTTCTGTGTATTCTTGCCACCTCTTCTTAATATCTTCTGCTTCTGTTAGGTCCATACCATTTCTGTCCTTTATTGAGCCCATCTTCGCCATTTAATATCACGGCAATCCAAGTCTATGCCCCCACCAGTAATGCTGAAGAAGCTGAAGTTGAATGGTTCTATGAAGACCTACAAGACCTTTTGGAACTAACACCCCCAAAAGATGTCCTTTTCATTATAGAGGACTGAAATGTGAAAGTAGGAAGTCAAGAAACACCTGGAGTAACAGGCAAATTTGGCCTTGGAGTACAGAATAAGGCAGAGCAAAGGCTAATAGAGCTCTGCCAAGAGAATGCACTGATCATAGCAAACACCCTCTTCCAACAATACAAGAGAAGATTCAACACATGGACATCACCAGTTGGTCAATACCGAAATCAGATTGATCATATTCTTTGCAGCCAAAGATGGAGAAGCTCTATACAATCAGCAAAAACAAGACCAGGAGCTGACTGTGGCTCAGATCATGAACTCCTTATTGCCAAATTCAGGCTGAAATTGAAGAAAGTAGGAAAAACCACTAGACCATCCAGGTATGACCTAAGTCAAATCCCTTATGACTATGCAGTGGAAGTGAGAAATAGATTTAAGGGACTAGATCTGATAGACAGAGTGCCTGATGCACTATGGACAGAGGTTTGTGACAATGTACAGGAGACAGGAATCAAGACCATCCCCAAGAAAAAGAAATGCAAAAAAGCAAAATGGCTGTCTGAGGAGGCCTTACAAATAGCTGTGAAAGAAGAGAAGCAGAAAGCAAAGGAGAAAAGGAAAGATATAGACATTTGAGTGCAGAGTTCCAAAGAAGAGCAAGGAGAGATAAGGAAGTTCTCCTCAGTGATCAATGCAAAGAAATAGAGGAAAACAATAGAATGAGAAAGACTAGAGATCTCTTCAAGAAAATTAGAGATACCACAGGAACATTTCATGTAAAAATGGGCTCAATAAAGGATAGAAATGGTATGGATTGAATGCACCAACCAAAAAGACTTAGACTGGCTCAGTACATGAAATATGTGCATGGATGCACTTCCACTTATCACATCATTCTACTTAAGCTCACAAATTGTATGTAATTATTTTATATTGTTAGGTTAATCATGTTTCCATTCTAGTTTGCAATTATAATTACCTTTTGCTTTTTGTGTGGCTATTGATTATGAAAACAGATAAACATCTTTTACTATTGTGATTATATAACTATTATTCATTTAATGAATAAAAGTTACCAAAAAAGGTGGCCTTTTCATCATAGGGGACTGGAATGCAAAAGTAGGAAGTCAAGAGATACCTGGAGTAACAGCCAAGTTTGGCCTTGGAGCTCAAAATGAAGCAGCGAAAAACCTAACAGTTTTGCCAAGAGAACACACTGGAGATAGCAAATACCCATTCTAACAATGCAAGAGAAGACTCTACACGTGGACATTACCAGATGGTCAATACCAAATTAAGACTAATTAATTTTTTGCAGTGAAAGATGAAGAAGCTCTATACAGTCAGCAAAAAGAAGACCGAGAGCTGACTGGCTCAGATCATGAACTCCTTATTGAAAAATTCAGTCTAATATTGAAGAAAGTAGGGAAAACCACTAGGCCACTCAGGTATGACCTAAATAAAATCCCATATGATTATATAGTGAAAGTGATAAATAGATTTAAGGGACTAGATTTGATAGACAGAGTTCCCGAAGAACTCTGGACTGAGGTTCATGACATTGAACAGGAGGTGGTGGTCAAAGCCTTCCCCAGGAAGAAGAAATGCAAAAAGGCAAAATTTGAAAGGCCTGTCTAAGGAGGCCTTTCAAATAGCTGAGAAAAGAAGAGAAGCAAAGGCAAAGGAGAAAAGGAAAGATGTACCCATCTGATGTAGAGTTCCAAAGAATAGCAAGGAGAGATAAGAAAGCCTTCCTAAGAGATCAGTGAAAAGGAATAGAGGAAAACAATAGAATGGGTAAGACTAGAGATATCTTCAAGAAAATTAGACATACCAAGGGAACATTTCATGCAAAGATGGGCACAATAAAGGACAGAAATGGTATGGACCTAACAGAAGAAGAAGAGATTAAGAAAAGTGGGCAGAATACACAGAAGAACTATACAAAAAAGATCTTCACAACACAGATAACAAAGATGGTCTGATCACTCAGCTAGAGCCAGGCATCTTGGAATGCAAAAGGCCTAAGGAAGCCTTAGGATGCTTCAAATGGGCCTTAGGAAGCATCACTATGAAAAAGCTAGTGGAGGTGGTGGGATTCCAGTTGAGCTATTTCAAATCCTAAAAGATGATGCTGTTGAAGTGCTGCACTCTATATGCCCGCAAATTTGGAAAACTCAGCAGTGGCCACAGGACTGGAAAATGTCCATTTTCATTCCAATCCCAAAGAAAGGTAGGGCCAAAGAATGTTCACCTACCACACAATTGCAGTCATCTCACATGCTAGCAAAGTAATGCTCAAAATTCTCCAAGCCAGGCTTCAACTGTATGAGAACAGAGAACTTCCAGATGTTCAAGCTGGATTTAGAAAAGGCAGAGGAACCAGAGATCAAATTGCCAACATCTGTTGGATCATAGTAAAGGCAAAAGAGTTCCAGAAAAACATCTACTTCTGCTTTACTGATTATACGAAAGCCTTTGACTGTGTGGATCACAATAAACTGTTGAAAATTCTTCAAGACATAAGAATACCAGATCACATTGCCTGCCTTCTGAAAAACCTGTATACAGGTCAAGAAGCAATAGTTAGAACCAAACATGAAACAATGGACTGGTTCCAAATTGGGAAAGCAGTATGTCAAGGCTGTATATTGTCACACTGCTTATTTAACTCCGTGCAGAGTACATCATGAGAAATGCTGGACTGAATGAAGCACAGGCTGAGTTCAAGATTGTCAGGAGAAATATTAATAACCTCAGATATGCAGAAGACCCCACCTTTATGGCAGAAAGTGAAGAGGAAATAATGAGCCTCTTGATGAAAATGAAAGAGGAGAGTGAGAAAGTTGGCTTAAAACTCGACATTCAAAAACAAAGGTCATGGCATCCTGTCCCATCACTTCATAGCAAATAAATGGGGAAACAATGGAAGTAGTAAAAGACTTTATTTTCTTGAGCTCCAAAATCACTGCAGCCATGAAATTAAAAGACGCTTGCTCCTTGGAAGAAAATCTATGGCCAACCTAGATAGCATATTAAAAAGCAGAGACATTACTTTGTCAGCAATTGTCTGTATAGTTGAAGCTATGGTTTTTCCAGTAGTCATGTATGAATGTGAGAGTTGGACCATAAAGAAGGCTGAGCTCCAAAGAATTGATATTTTCCAACTGTGGTGTTGGAGAAGATTCTTGAGAGTCTCTTGGGCTGCAAGGAGATCAAGTCAGCCAATCCTAAAGGGAATCAGTCCTAAATATTCATTGGAGGTAGTGATGCTGAAGCTGAAGCTCCAATACTTTGGCCATTTGATGCGAAGAGCTGATTCATTGGAAAAGACCCTGATGCTGGGGAAGATGAAGGCAGGAGGAGAAGGGGACGACAGAGGATGAGATGGTTGGATGGCATCACCAACTCAATGCATGTGAGTTTTAGCAGGATCCAGGAGCTGGTGATGGACAGGGAAGCCTGGTGTGCTGTGGTCAGTGAAGTCCCAGAGAGTCAGACACCACCGAGTGACTGAACTGAACTGATTCATTTAATACTGTTGTATCATGATTGATCAACAGAAGATAATAGAATTCTGTATCATTAAAACTACCATTTAAAAGAAAAATCTACAATCACTACTTTTTTTTGAAGATTATGTCTTTATTTTTTTTTTAATTTTTATTTTTACTTTATTTTGCTTTACAATACTGTATTGGTTTTGCCATACATTGACATGAATCAGCCACAGGTGTACATGAGGTCCCAATCCTGAACCTCCTCACCCCATATCATCTCTCTGAATCATCCCCGTGCACCAGCCCCAAGCATCCTGTATCCTGTATCGAACATAGACTGGTGATTTGTTTCTTTTTTTTTTTATTTTTTTATTTGTTTTTAATTTTAAAATCTTTAATTCTTACATGCGTTCCCAAACATGACCCCCCCTCCCACCTCCCTCCCCACAACATCTCTCTGGGTCATCCCCATGCACCAGCCCCAAGCATGCTGCACCCTACGTCAGACATGGACATCAACATAGAGAATTAATTCCTTGGCTGTAATACATCATCTGGATTCAGTTATACTCTATTTTCTTTCTACATGAAATACCTATTTTTCCTGCAGTTCATTATGTATAATTTCTTCTCTTTTTAATTAAATTTGAATATATGTCAATTATTATTTTTTACATTAAGTACTATTCTTGACTCCAGTCAAGATATATAACCTTATGTTCTATCTCATAATCATGTCAGTACATGATATCAGTACAATTTTTCATACTTCTAAAAATCCTTATAAATTCTACCTTTATTATTTGCAAAAGCAAAATTAAATCTATTTCTTTAATTATCTGTATCAAAACTAAGGCAGTGTGTATATATTTACTTCAAGATGAGGTAATCAGTATAGGTTGGGCTTACCCTTCTAATTTTTAATTGTATAATCTACTTGTTTGAAACAACTTACTATAATGTTTAAAACTTACCATAATCTTTAATTTTGCCTGTTTTTTCTATCAAAATATTTTATGTCATTTTTCCTGTTTTATACCAAATTAGAATAACTTTTGCAATTATATATTTAAATGTTTAGTGATGCCAGGCACAATTAAATGGGCTAAATCATAGTCATTTAAAATAAAATGTTTTTTCTTGATTTTAATAGAACTATGAGCTCATTCTGAAAAAAAATAAAAGATGTAGCAACAGAATTAAAATGTTTTGTAATCCAGAGGAAAATATCTTGGTGGTTTTCTTTTTAAAAATTATTTTATTTATTGTAATTGGAGGCTAATTAGTTTACAATATTGTGGTGGTTTTTGCCGTACGTCGATATGAATCAGCCACAGGTGTACATGTGTCCCCCCGTCCCGAACCCCCCTCCCACATCTCTCCCTATCCCATCCCTCTGGGTTGCCCCAGTGCACCGGCTTTGAGTGTCTTGTTTCATGCATCAAACTTGGACTAGTCATTGATTTCACATATGGTACTATACCTGTTTCAATGCTATTCTCTTTACAATCACTTTTTTTTTTTTTTGACATTTAATGCTACTTTTTTTAACCTGGATGTTTAAATTGTGTTATTGAACAAACTGCTTTACAGATAGTTGGTAAACCAATACAGAACTGTTTAAGTTCTGTTTGATTTTAGAGACCTCGATCTAACATTTCTAAGAATCCATCAGAACTGGCAAAGAAGGTATGTGCTTGTATATATTTACACATAAATTTATCTTAATCACCAGAATAGAATATATTTATCAACAAGAAGAATGTAAAAATGTGAAACAATGGTTGTATCATGAATACATAAAGGAAACATTTAAATAAAGAATTATGTGAATAGTAAAAAAAAAAAAATCACTTTTTAAAATCCGGATGCACATTAGAAACACTTCCTCCCTCCCCCGCGTCCCTCCTCGCCCAAGCTCTAGGTGCGATTCTAATAAGCAGACTTGTTTGAAAACAGCTAGACTGTATGATGATCTTTTACTTTGATCTAGCTTGTTTCTCTTTTTCTATTTCATGTTCGGTGTTCTCATTTCATTCAGTTCATAATGCCCAATTTCTCTGTCTCTTTTTTGGTTGTTCTTTCTCAGGCCTTTATCAAGTGTAGTAGAAAAGTTTGTGTGTGTGTGTAGTATGTATAATATTATTAAAAAATATTTTAGAAAACATGAATTTTTGCATATCTAAATATTTATGACACTTGGTTCCACTTGCAGGACTAAGTATGAATAGAATGCTAGACTTCTAATTTACATTTACTTAAAACTTTGAGATAGTTCCATTTATTCTGACATCTAGCATTACTGCTAAAAGTCTAGAAAGCTTATTATTTTAGTGATTTTTTAAAAAAAAGATTGAACGAGGCTTGAAACTCCTAATCCAATTCTGAGAATATAAACAACTACTATGTTGTGAAAAAAAAAAAAACCAGGAAATTAACATGTATTAGTAACTAGAGATTTTGTTCAAATTTCACAAAAGTTTATGCTAGTGTCCATTATTTGTTTTCATACCTTATTCAGTATTCCACATTGTACTTATGTGCATTGAGCAGCTTCAGCTGAATGCAACAAATTCTGATACATTCTCTTTTCATTTTTATTGTTACAAATATTTTCTAATTTTCCTTGTTGTGGCTGCTTCGATACATCCATCATTTAAAAGCGGACATTTAATTTCCAAACACATGGGATTTCAAAATTATCTTTGATATTAGTTTCTGATTTTTATATTAATTTCTCATTTAAATGTTTATTCTCTGCAATCACTCTCTGTGTTTTTTCAGTCTTTTAACTTTATTGAGGCTTTCAATGGCTAAGTCAAAGATCTCTCTAGGTAAATGTCACATTGCACTTGAAAATATGTAGGTTATTTTCAAATATCTTTTGATAGTGATTTCTTTTTAAAAATTAATTAATTTATTTTGATTGGAGGCTAATTACTTTACAATACTGTGGTGGTTTTTGCCATACATTGGCATGAATTAGCCATGGGTGTACATGTGTCCCTCCATTCCAAACCCTCCCTCCCCATCCTATCCCTCTGGGTTGTCCCAGTGTACCAGATTCGAATTCCACAGTGATAAAAGAGAATACACTCTGTATGATTTCAGTACCTTTAGACTGTGAAATACTTGCACCTTGTTTTACATCCTTGGATTTCACATCCCTGGATATGTTCCAGTGACTCCTGGTTTATAGCCTATGGAAACTTGAATAGAGCTTATAGCCTACTGTTGTGTGAAGACTGTATAAATCTTAATTTTGTTGAATTGGTTCATAGTGCTTTTCAGGTCTACTATGTCCTTTTACTTTTCTGTCCATTCTATTAATTTTTGAGAGTTTGATATTGAAACACCTACTAAAAATCTTAATTTATCTACTTAAAATAATTGTAATATATAGTAGAACTATATGTAACTTTGTTCTGTATTTTCCAAGTCTCCTGTAAATGCATTATCATATTTTCATAATTTAGGGGCTTCCCAGGGGGTATTAGTAGTAAAGAAACACCTGACAATCCAGGAGACATGAGAGACACTGGTTTGATCCCTAGGTCGGATGATCCCCTGGAGGAGGGCATGGCAACCTATTCCAATATCCTTGCCTGAAGAATCTCATAGACAGAGGAGCCTGGCAGGCTACAGTCCAGTCCATAGGGTTGCAAAGAATCAGATATGACTGAAGAGACTTAGCACACATGCATGCATACTTTCATAATGTAAAAAATAAAAAAGAAGAAATAAGCTCATCTATAAAAAGAAAAAAAAAAAAAGACAGAAGACCTAAATGGCATTTCTCCAAAGAAGACACACAGATGGCTAAGAGGCGCATGAAAGGATGCTCAACATCACTAATGATTAGAGAAATGTGAATCAAAACTACAATAAGCTATTACCTCAAACCAGTCCAAATGGCTATTATCAGAAAATCTACTAGCAATAAAAGGGAGAGAGAGTGTGGAGAGAAGGGAACCCTTCTACAGTGTTGGTGGCAATTTAAATTGGTTTAGACACTCTGGAGAACAGTATGGAAATTCCTTAAAAAGCTAAAAATAGAGTTACCATATGACCCTGCAGTCCCACTCTTGGGCACATATCCAAAGAAAAACATGGTCTGAAAGGATACACGAACCCCATGCTCATTGCAGCACTGTTTACAATTGCCAAGACATGGAAGCAGCCTGAATGTCCGTTGACAGAGGAATGGATAAAGATATGTGGTGGATATATACAATGGAATGTTACTCAGCCTTAAAAAGAATGAAATAATTCCATTTGCAGCAACATCAATAGACCTAGAGACTGTCATACTGAGTGAAGTAAGTCAGACAGAGAAAGAGAAATATGGCATGATATTCCTTATATGAAGAATCTAAAAAAATGATGCAAATGAATTTATTTATAGAACAGAAGCAGACTCACAGACTTAGAGAATGAACTTGTGGCTACCAGCGGGTAAGGATAGGAGGAAAGAGATACTTAAGGAGTTTGGGATAGACATGTACACCCTGCTATATTTAAACTGAATAACCGACAAGGAACTACTCTACAGCACAGGGATCTCTGCTCAATGTTATATGGCAGCCTGGAGGGGAGGGGAGTTTGGAGGAGAATGGATACTTGTATATGTATGGCTGAGTCCCTTTGTTCTCCACCTGAAACTATCACAACATTATAAATTGGCTATGCTCCAATATAAAACAAAAAGTTAAAAAATAAATATAACCGAATGACTAAGTTAATGAACAAACACAAAATGAAAAAAAAAAGAACAATTTTTTTTTACTTTATTTTACTTTACAATACTGTAATGGTTTTGCCATACATTGACATGAATCCACCACGGGTGTACATGCGTTCCCAAACATGAACCCCCCTCCCATCTCCCTCCCCATAACATCTCTCTGGGTCATCCCCGTGCACCAGCCCCAAGCATCCTGTATCCTGCATCGGACATAGACTGGTGATTTGTTTATTACCTGACAGTATACATGTTTCAATGCCATTCTCCCAAATCACCCCACCCTCTCCCTCTCCCTCAGAGTCCAAAAGTCTACTCTACACATCTGTGTCTCTTTTGCTGTCTTGCATACAGGGTCATCATTGCCATCTTTCTAAATTCCATATATATGTGTTAGTATACTGTACTGGTGTTTTTCTTTCTGGCTTACTTCACTCTGTATAATTGGCTCCAGTTTCATCCATCTCATTAGAACTGATTCAAATGAATTCTTTTTAATGGCTGAGTAATACTCCATTGTGTATATGTACCACAGCTTTCTTATCCATTCATCTGCTGATGGACATCTAGATTGTTTCCATGTCCCGGCTATTATAAACAGTGCTGTGATGAACATTGGGGTACATGTGTCTCTTTCAATTTAAATCTATCTCACTTGTATGTGGAAGAACTTCACATTGTACTCTTATCTACCAAAGGCAGATACTCTATTTTGCCAAGAAGAAACATTTTCAGTGAAATAATTCAGACCAATCTGGAAGTCCTATGCAGAACAGACAATTCTAAGAAATAAGAAAGTTTTTACAGCACATCAAGGTTACAATGCCAATTAATTCCAGTGTTGATCAGTTCCTCATAATGAGAAATATGTGGGTTTCCTGTAGGAATCCTTGTATTAGAGGTAGTATGAGTTCACAGGTAAAGAATGCATCTATTCTTTAGATGATGGATCTAACAGATCTTAGAATAGATGAATAAAGAATCATCAGTTTACTGTATAGATGATCTAGTTACACTTGGGATGGATGGTAAAACAGTATCAGGGCTTTGATTCACAAAATAAAGGGCAAGGTTTACAGGCAGTTAGCTTCCATTGTATTGACAGTATATGTTTGTCCATCTATGACTATTTCTAAGTAAGATCAGTTAGGCTTAAAATTAGAAGTAAAGGAAAAAAGGGAGAAAGAAGAGAACAAGAAGGAAAGAAAGAAATCAAGCCAGTTATCCATCAGTTCAGTTCAGTTTAGTCACTCAGTCGTGTCTGACTCTTTGCCACCCATGAACCGCAGCACTCCAAGCCTCCCTGTCCATCATCAGCTCCCAGAGTTTACCCAAACTCATGTCCATTGAGTCGGTGATGCCATCCAACCATCTCATCCTCTGTCATCCCCTTCTCCTGCACTCAATCTTTCCCAGCATCAAAGTCTTTTCAAATGAGTCAGCTCTTCACACCAGGTGGCCAAAGTATTGGAGTTTCAGCTTCAACATCAGTCCTTCCAGTGAACACCCAGGACTGATCTCCTGTAGGATAGACTGGTTGGATCTTCTTGCCGTCTAAGGGACTCTCAAGAGTCTTCTCCAACACCACAATTCAAAAGCATCAATTCTTCAGCTCTCAGCTTTCTTCATGGTCCAACTCTCACATCCATACATGATTACTGGAAAAATCATAGCCTTGACTAGATGGACTTTGTGGACAAAGTAATGTCTCTGTTTTTTAATATGCTGTCTAGGTTGGTCATAACTTTTCTTCCAAGGAGTAAGCATCTTTTAATTTCATGGCTGCAGTCACCATCTGCAGTGATTTTGGAACCCCAAAAAATAAAGTCAGCCACTGTTTCCACTGTTTCCCCATCTATTTGCCATGAAGAGATGGGACCAGATGCCATGGTCTTAGTTTTCTGAATGTTGAGCTTTAAGACAAATTTTTCACTCTCCTCTTTCACTTTCATCAAGAGGCTTTTTAGTTCTTCTTCACTTTCTGCCATAAGGATGGTGTCATCTGCATATCTGAGGTTATTGATATTTTTCCCAGCAATCTTGATTCCAGCTTGTGCTTCTTCCAGCCCAGCGTTTCTCATGATGTACTCTGCATATAAGTTAAATAAGTAGGGTGACAATATACATCCTTGATGTACTCCTTTTCCTATTTGGAACCAGTCTGTTGTTCCATGTCTTGTTCTAACTGTTGCTTCCTGACTGGCACATAGGTTTCTCAAGAGGCAGATCAGGTGGTCTGGTATTCCCATCTCTCTCAGAATTTTCCACAGTATATTGTGATCCACACACTCAAAGACTTTGGCATAGTCAATAAAGAGGAATAGATGTTTTCCTGGAACTCTCTTGCTTTTTCTATGATCCAGCAGATGTTGGCAGTTTGATTTCTGGTTCCTCTGCCTTTTCTAACACCAGCTTGAACTTCTGGAAACTCACGGCTCATGTATTGCTGAAGCCTGGCTTGGAGAATTTTAAGCATTACTTTACCAGCGTGTGAGATGACTGCAATTGTGTGGTAGTTTGAGCATTCTTTGGTCCTACCTTTCTTTGGGATTGGAATGAAAACTGATCTTTTCCAGTCCTGCGGCCACTGCTGAGTTTTCCAAATTTGTTGGCATATTGAGTGCAGCACTTTCACAGCATCATCTTTTAGGATTTGAAATAGCTCAACTGGAGTTCTATCATCTCCACTAGCTTTGTTTGTAGTGATGCTTCCTAAGGCCCACCTGACTTCACATTCCAGGATGTCTGGCTCTAGGTGAGTGTGAGTGATCACACCATCATGATTATCTGGGTCATGAAGATCTTTTTTGTACAGTTCTTCTGTGTATTCTTGCCACCTCTTCTTAATATCTTCTGCTTACGTCCATACCATTTCTGTCCTTTATTAAGCCCATCTTTGCCATTCAATATCATGGTAATCCAAGTCTATGCCTCGACAAGTAATGCTGAAGAAGCTGAAGTTGAATGGTTCTATGAAGACCTACAAGACCTTTTGGAACTAACACTCCCCAAAAATGTCCTTTTCATGTAGGGGACTGAAATGTAAAAGTAAGAAGTCAAGAAACACCAGGAGTATGTCATGCACCTCTGTCCATAGTTCATCAGGCACTCTGTCTATCAGATCTAGTCCCTTAAATCTATTTCTCACTACCACTGTACAGTCATAAGGGATTTGATTTAGGTCATACCTGGATGGTCTAGTAGTTTTTCCTACTTTCTTCAATTTAAGTCTGAATTTGGCAATAAGCAGTTCATGATCTGAGCCACAGTCAGCTCCTGGTCTTGTTTTTGTTGACTGTATAGAGCTTCTCCATCTTTGGCTGCAAAGAATAAATATGATCAATCTGATTTTGGTATTGACCAACTGGTGATGTCCATGTGTAGAGTCTTCTCTTGTGTTGTTGGAAGAGGGTGTTTGCTATGACCAGTGCGTTCTCTTGGCAAAACTCTATTAGCCTTTGCCCTGCTTCATTCTGTACTCTAAGGCCAAATTTGCCTGTTACTCCGGGTGTTTTTTGACTTCCTACTTTTGCATTCCAGTCGCCTATAATGAAAAGGACATTTTTTGGGGGGAGGGGGGTGTTAGTTCTAAAAGGTCTTGTAGGTCTTCATAGAACCATTCAACTTCAGCTTCTTCAGTATTACTGGTCAGGGCATAGACTTGGATTACTGTGATATTGAATGGTTTGACTTGGAAACAAACAGAGATCATTCTGTCGTTTTTGAGATTGCAAAAGTACTGAATTTCAGACTCTTTTGTTAACTATGATGGCTACCCCATTTCTTTTAAGGGATTCCTGCCTGCAGTAGTAGACATAATGGTCATCTGAGTTAAATTCACCCATTCCAGTCCATCTTAGTTTGCTGATTCCTAGAATGTCGACGTTCACTCTTGCCATTTCCTGTTTGAGCAGTTCCAATTCGCCTTGATTCATGGACCTAACATTCCAGGTTCCTACGCAATATTGCTCTTTACAGCATTGGACCTTGCTTCTATCACCCGTCACATCCACAACTGGGTGTTGTTTTTCCTCTGGATCCATCTGTTCATTCTTTCTGGAGTTATTTCTCCACTGATCTCCAGTAGCATATTGAGCAGTTATCCATAAGATTCCAGAAAAGAGAGAAAAGTTTGTTGAGGAGCAAGTCTGTGGTTCTCAAAGTGTGGTCCCTGTAACAGGGGATCAGCATCACCTGAGAACTTGTTACGAATGCAAATTCTGGGCCCTACCATGGGCCAACACATTGAGAAAGTCTAGAGGTTGGGCGCAGTGATTTATCTTTTAACAAGCTCTGCAAGTCACTGTCTCAAAGGTAAGAATCACTGGTCTAAGAAATGGGTTCTTCTAAAACTCCCAGTAGTCTGTTTCTTTTGAAGAGATTCCTGTACTTTTGGATCTTGACCAAGGAATCCTGTATTCTACAAGTTTATAAAATTATATTGTCCTTGGTCCTTTTGGTCCCCAAGGAATAACTTTTAATGAATATGTGGTTTTGAAACACTGAGAAACTTTTTAACAACTCCCATTGCTCCCTTCCCCCAAGTGGTAATCAGCCCAGCCCTATCTCCTGAGCCGAGTCCAGTAGTTTCTCACAAGGATATCTCCTCTTCCCCTAGAGTCACACTCATGGTTGCATACTCGATGTATGGGCAGTAACTTGGAAACGGATGCTGGAGAAAAAGGATCTGCAAGAAGATGGAAGACCTGGAGACTCTCTCCCAGTCTGGCTGAAGGAAGGTGAGACCAGGATTTCCTCACCTGTGGATACAGTAAGAAGGATCCAGAGTCACTTGCTGGAGAGTGCAGAGAATAAACAAAGAACACAGACTGATGGCAGGAAATCCAAAGTGTGAAGGGAGCCTCAGAAAGTAATGCAGAGGAAATGAGGCTCTGAAAACAGACTCCTCAAGTTGCATGTGCAAAACCAGGCTTTTAACAACCAAGTGAGAACGTGGTCCTGTGACTTAGAGGGAGGATGTTGAGAACAGAGGATAAAGAAATACACCGCAGAATTCTCCACATGGTCACACTGAACAAAATCATGTAACTCTCCTAATACATTAGGATAGCCAACTGTTTTTTGAGCAACTGCTAAATCAGAGTTGCTATTATATATTTTTGGGCTACTGAGTAATTAAATTTAAAATCTAATTCAAAGAGACAACAGAAAAGAAATGATAAATGCCGTATTAGAGGTACTTATAAAATGTTATTGGAACCCTGAGAAGGGAGGGATTAATTCTGCATGGGAGAAATGGAGAAAGAGTCAGAGAGAAGGTGATATCTGAGGACTTCTAGGTTGAGAAAGTTGTAGAATATATTTCAGGAAAGAGAATTCATTTCCAGAGCTACAGAAGCAACTGAATATATGACATATGTGATAGACTATGAATTCCCTGAACAGCAACCAGTTCCTGGGTAACAGGGATACTGATGAGAAGGGTAGATGGAACCTACATTTTAGAACTTGGTGTGACGCACTAAGAGGGAGTCACATGTATGTAAGCGTGTGTTTCAACCCTGAATTAACCCATAAATCATGTTAGGTCACTTCTAAGCATTTGAGTTTTAAGCTGTGGGCCTTCAATACTCATTAAAAGATTATAATGATGGGGGCAGGTGATCAAATATGAGTTTGGAAAGATCTCGCTGACAGTGATATAGTATATAGACAAGAGTGGAGGCAGATGGAAGCGCAAGGATAAGACTAAAATGATCTCTGATGGACAATGGATTGCAGGAGGCAAGAGGAGGGGAGTGAGGCAAGACAGGGGAGTGCAGAAGCCACTTAACCCTCACTTGTCACCTCTATCTCTCACCTCCCTAACCTTCTTCACCTTTCTTCCCTTCCATCTCCCACCCCTCCACCTTGTCATTCCCTTTCTTTCCTCCCCCTTAATCTTAATCTTCTCCTTTTTGTTCCTTTGTCTATTCTATTTCTCTTATTTCAGTATCTTCCCGTGTCTTCTGCTCTTGTATTCAGTAACATTTTATAAATTCTTGGGCTTTTTATTAAAGGTCTTCCAATCCCCTTCATACAGTATCCACCACCTGTTTTTAATTAGAGAATCTCTCTCCACTTCCTCGTGTCTCAGCACACACACCATATACGTCCTTGCTTCATCCAGTAAGGGACCACCTACACCAGGGAGAGGGGACATTCCCTATAGCTGTTCACCCACCCAGAGTCAACACCACATGCTTTTTGAGTATTGACTATCACAAAGCGTGAGCACTGCAGGGCACAAATAAATTGTGAATCAAGACATAATGTCAGTAGCACGTTATGGTTGAATTGGGGAGGAAAAACCTAGAGACAAAAAGTTCATTAACATTTTGATGTGTTAGCTGTTACACGAGAAATGATTGGTGCAAAATGTATTAGAGACTTGGAAGAAGGCAAGGGATCTTTACAGTGGGACACTACATAGAGGAGAGTGATTACCATGTAATATTCCAGGTACTATTTAAGGAACCTATGTGTTATCTCATTTAATCTCCTAGACAGTCCATAGAGACAACATTTTTGTTGTGGAAACTGAGACAGAGAGCTTGAATAACTTACTCTGGGTCAAATCTCAAGAATAAGAAGCTCTGGAATTTGACTACAAGTCTACCAGATGTTTGGACTCCAAACATCTTCTCATCACTGTACTACACAGAATGTTTAAAAAGCAGCCTGTATGTGTCTCTGGATGGTTTTTTGATATAGCATGAATATATATTTCAGCACCAACTTGTACATGCTCCAAAGGCAAGGCCATTTAATCAGTATCTGGAATTATGATCTGCACAAAAATGTCCATCATCTAGAACTGGAACTCAATTTGAGCCCCTGAGCACTAATACATCTCTGTCTGTGGTGTGTTTTCTTCACGTGTATGGAGAAGACACCATGCAACCAGGGAACCTCACATGTGTATCAGAATTTGTCTTCCTGGGGCTCTCACAGACTCACGAGCTCCACCTCTTCTTGTTTCTGGTGTTCCTGCTTGTCTACACAACCACTGTCATGGGAAACCTCCTCATCATGGTCACGGTGAGCTCTGATTCCAGGCTCCACACACCCATGTATTTTTTGCTCAGAAACCTGGCTGTCATAGACCTCTGTTTCTCCTCAGTCACTGCCCCAAAGATGCTGGTGGACTTCCTCTCTGAGAAGAAGACCATCTCCTACCAGGGCTGCATGACCCAGATCTTCTTCTTCCACTTTCTGGGAGGTGCCATGGTCTTCTTCCTCTCAGTGATGGCCTATGACCACCTTGTTGCCATCTCCCGGCCCCTCCACTATGTCACCATCATGAACACTCAGGTCTGTGCTGGGCTGGTGGTGGCAAGCTGGGTGGGAGGCTTCATTCATTCCATTTCCCAACTGGCTCTGATGCTCCCACTGCCTTTTTGTGGCCCCAATGTCCTAGATAACTTCTACTGTGATGTTCCACAAGTGCTGAGACTCGCCTGCACTGACACTTCTGTCCTGGAGTTCCTCGTGATCTGCAACAGTGGGGTGCTGGATGTCATCTGGTTCCTCCTCCTCCTGGTCTCCTACTCAGCCATCCTGGTGATGCTGAGGTCCTACTCAGGGCAGGCAAGGAGGAAGGCAGCTTCCACCTGCACCACCCACATCATCGTCATGTCTATGGTCTTCATTCCAAGCATTTACCTCTATGCCCGGCCCTTCACCTCCTTCTCCATGGACAAGGCTGTATCCATCAGCCACACGGTCATGACCCCCATGCTCAACCCCATGATCTACACCCTGAGGAACCAGGAGATGCAGGCAGCAGTGAAGAGATTAGGGAGGCGCTGGCTGCTTTGTAAAAGAGAGTGATAGTGGGTCACTTCTCTTTGGCTTTGTTTTCCATTGATAATTAGGAGAGAGAGCTGCTGTAACTGGCCTCTTCAATAACTTGTGTATGTGTTATAAGGGTGATCATAAAAGTGAATGCCTATTGAAAATAAGCAGCTTACCCAGATTTTGAGGAAAAAGGTAAATTCTTACTTTTGTTTGTGTTAGATGATTTGAACACTCCAATGACAGCAACATTTGTTGTCGTGGAAACATTCTGGCAAGCCACACTCTCCTTTCTGCCTGTTAGAATGATAGCATTTCCCCAGGAGAGCAGTTCTGTTTTCTGTATTTTGACCTCTTTCTCAGTACCTCATTTTGGTGTGAGACTGGATTATTGGAGACTGCCCAGGATTCTGAGTCTTAAGCTTTAATTTGGAGACCCTAACTACTGAACTACGTGAGTCTGAGTGAACTCTGGGAGTTGGTGATGGACAGGGAGGCCTGGCGTGCTGTGATTCATGGGGTTGCAAAGAGTCGGACACGACTGAGCAACTGAACTGAACTGAACTGAACTGAACCCATCACTTACCAAATGGATGACCTTGCATGAGACACTTGCCTTCTCTTGAACTCATAACTTCTTATCAACAAACTCACTGATCTTAATATCTGATCCCAAGCCTCCCAGTTTTATTATGAGTCATATATAAAAACTGTGAGATAACATTGAGTGGACTATGGAATTACATGTTATTTTCAAGTTGAAAATAACACTTCAAGTCACGCTTTTTCACTGTACATTTTAGTATAGTATAATGATTATTACAAGCAAAAGATTACATGTAAAACACGCAATTTCAAAACACTATGTAATATAATATGAATATTCATGTACATGATACTCAATTCAGGAATCACAGGGTACCAATAGCTTATACCTGCCTATAGGTCCTCTCCATCACATGACTTTTCCCCAGATGAAACCATTTATTTGAATTTTGTGTTTATCATTCCATTGCTTATAAAAATAATCTCATCACATTTTAACATAATCAGCATATTGTTTTATTTTGCTATTTTGAGCTTCATACAAATATTACATTGTATATAATATTCCAGGATTTGCTTTTTTCCACTCCACATTATGTTTCTAAATGATACATGTTATTCTTTTTGTCTGTAGTTTATTCATTTGCTCTGCTGTATAATATTCCTTTGTGAGGATAAGCTTAGAGGGATTGTTCCCAGTTTTTGCTGTTGCAAACAGTGCTTTTTTGAATATTCTTCTACTTGTTGTTTTGTTGAGGGGCTTGGGTCATATATCTGCAAGTGGAAATGCCGATTAAAGTGGATAAAAATATTTCACTGTAGAGAAATTGGTATTTCTATCATATTTCTTTCCACACTTTTTATTGTACGCAATTTCCCATGAATGCTTTATTTGCTTTTCTACTGACTGTTTCTATGTAGTATAGGAGTGCCTGTGTAATTTGGTTGCTGATTTATTGCCGGCTATATTTATTACAATGCCTTCTCCCAGTTTATGGTTTGTCTTCTTTATTTTTGGTATTAGTTTTCATGTAATCAGGTATATCAATCTTTTATTTTAGTATTAGCTAATGTGTGTTTAGTCTCTCAGTCTTGCCTGACTCCGAAACCCCTTGGATTGTAACCTGCCAGGCTCCTCTGTCCATGGAATTTTTCAGGCAAGAATACTGAAGTGGGTTGCCATTTCCTCCTCCAGGGGATCTTTCCAGTCCAGGTACTGAACCTGCATCTCCAATGTCTCCTGCATTGCGGGTAGATTCTTTACCTGCTAAGCCGTTGGGGAAGCCCAGCTAGCTCATATTAATATCTAATTTTAAAAAATAGTTTCTTATCCAGAGGATAACATGATATTCTGCTACCAAATTCTATCTTAACTTTTTAAAAATTTTAACTTTAAAAACATTTTACACTCTTTGAGAAACTTCAAACTTACAGAAAATTTGTAAGTATAGTAGATTTTTTTTTCCCTGAAAGATTGAGGGTAATTTACCAACCCAATGCCCACCACTCCTTAATATTTGTATGCATTTCCTACAAAGAAAATTTCCTCCAATACTGCCATACAGTGATTAAAACTAATATAAAACAAACATTGATAGAGTATAATATTTAGTTTCTACTCAAGTTTTGCCAGATTTCTCAATAAAGTCTGATAAACAGAGAATCTGGTGAGAAGCCATGTGTTGCATTTAGCTGTCATGTCTTTTTAAACTCATTAGATCTGAAAGAGTTTCCCCTTGGTTTTGCTGAATAGTACCCCATTCTTCTTTATGGCTGAATACTATTCCACTGTCTGGATACAGTACATTTTGCTTATCCACTCATCTGTTGAATGACATTTTGATTGTTTCCTCATTTTGTCTATTGTAAGGGCTACTGCTAATATTTATTAACAAATATTTGTCTGAATACCTATTTTCAGAACCTTTGAGTATATACCAATGAGTAGAATTGCTGGATCATGTGGTTAATTCTGCGTGTAAATCTTTGAAGAACTGTGAAAGTGTTTTTTATAGCAGCATTCCCATTGGAACTTATGAGGTTTCTAATTTCTTCACATTCTCACACTTGTTATTTATTACTGCTATTACTACTACTATCCTATCAGGCATGAAATAGTATCACATGGGTTTTATTTTCATTTCCTTAATTACTGATGATATTGAACATCATTTCATGTTGAGCATTATTTATCATAGGGCATTTAAATACTTTCTTTAGAGAAATGTATATTCAATCACATTGCCTATTTGGAAAATTGGGTTTTTGCCTTTTTCTTGTTGAACTGTTGTTGCCATTCAATCACATGTCCAACTCCTGTGACCCCATGGACTACTTATATAAACTTTTCTTATGTTTCCTATGTCATTTCTGCTTATTTCTCAGTCATTTTCCTATTTATTTGGTTTTTCCTTTTTGTCTCCGTGGCCTTCCTTAATCTCGTATTGATCCTTGGCTATCTATACTTAAGAACAAGGCAGTAAATATAAATTTGTACATCTCTATATGAAAGCATTTCCCTGGTGGCTCACACAGCAAAGAATTTGCCTGCAATGAGGGGGACCCAGGTTTGATCCCTGGGTTGGGAAGATTCCCCTAGAGAATGAAATGCAACCTAGCTTCAGTATTCTTGCCTAGAGAATTCCTTGGACAGAGAAGCCAGGTGGGCTACAGTCCAGGGGTTGCAAGGAGTCTGACACAACTGAGTGGCTAACACTTTCACTTTCATATAAAAGCTTTTAGACTTTATCTTAGAGGTTCAGGTGGATATCCGCTATTTACTGGGGGACACCTGAATATCAAAACATGGAGGTCTATTTTTCTGGAGTTACTGCTTCTGCAAAGGAAAATCTTGCTTTCTTGTCTTTGTCTTAGATGCTCAAATTTTATGGTATGGTAGGGAGAGTGACGGGTCAGTACTTCTTTAGAGAATAAATTCTTACTCGTTCTTTCATTTACATTCCTCACAATTTTACCTCTGATGCATCATATTCATTCCCTATTCCAGGTACTTTATAAGAAGATGATTTTGTTCTTGGGGGTCTATCCAAAGCTATTCCCAACCACCTCCCTCTTGCTTGTCCCCGAACATAAGTGTGCACTTTCCTAGAACATTTAGGAGCCAGGCTTCCTGATGTGTGTATCTGATCCAGGATTGAAAATTACAACAAAAAATGTGTTAGCCAAGTAGCTTCTGGAGAAGGTTTCTTCTCCATGAGTAGAGATAAGAGATGAAGGAGGATAAAGAAATTGCCCCCTACCCCTTTCCTCCCCTCCAGGTTTTGAATGAGATGTGTGAGGACACACACCATAATGAAGCATGGTGGCATCTTGGCTCATGAGGGAGAGGCCAAGAGCACCACAGACTCACTGAACCCGTGTCCTGATATCAGAGAACTGTGTGTCTCTGGTGGCTCACTGGCTTTCATTCCTGATTTTTCTTAATTACCTTTTAATCCTTATCTTTCTTAGCTCCCATTTCCTTTTCCCTTCCTCCTTCATATCTCCACCCTACTCACATCTTTAATAATTTTGAAGCTGGGATGGACTAGTCATGAGCACAGAACAGTTATAAGCCCCTAACTGCCTTCATTCAGTCTTTCCTGAACAGAATTGAATAAACAGAAGAGCTGTACACCATTATGTCCATCCACTCAGCTCTCCCTTCTCTCCTCCTCCCTGCTGTCATGGAGGCCCTTGTCTGTAGGGCATTCTTCCATGTGATATCCTCCACTGTCTTCCCACACCTCTGAAGGTAAAAACCTAAATGTATGAGACTGGTCTCTTAACACTATTTAGAGTGATCTTTGTCTGCTCTTCACCTAAATGCCCCACCGCTTCTCCTGTGCTCAAGCTCCGTTGAGGCTTTCAGGGTTCATGGAGCATATGCTATACCATTTCATCTGTGGATCTTTGTTCTTTTGCCAGATACGCACTTTCCCTCCTCTGTATGCCTAACACACTTGTACTTTACTTCTGCTTAAATGTCATCTCCTCTCCAAAGTTTTCCTTCTCTTTCAGTCATGGTTGGTTTCTCAGTCTTTTAACTTTTGAGCATTGCCCTAGTAGAGCTAGAAAAGCATTTATTAATATGTGTTTCTGGGTTTAGCTTTCCCATCAGTCTGTGAGTTCCTTGAGAAGAGAATATATGTCTTATTTTTTGCATCCTAAGCATGAAATGTACCCAGACCTAACTCTCACTGCTCTCCTATTCTTCTTGCTGTTCAGTCACTCAGTGGTCTCTGACTCTTGGAGACCCCATGGACTGCAGTGTGCCAGGCTTCCCTGTCCTCCACTATCTCCCGGAGTTTGCTCAAACTCATGTCCCCTGAGTCAAGGATGCCGTCAAACATCTCATCCTCTGTCGCCCACTTCTCCTCCTGTCCTCAATCTTTTCCAGCATCAGAGTCTTCTCAAATGAGTCAGCTCTTTGCACCAGGTGGCCAAAGTATTGGAGTTTCAGCTTCAACATCAGTCCTTCCAGTGAACACTCAGGACTGATCTCCTTTAGGATGGACTGGTTGGATCTCCTTGCAGTCCAAGGGACCCTCAAGAGTCTTCTCCAACACCATAGTTCAAAAGCATCAATTATTCAGTGCTCAGCTTTCTTTATCGTCCAACTCTCACATCCATACATGACTACTGGAAAAACTATAGCCTTGACTAGATGGACCTTTGTTGACAAAGTAATGTCTCTGCTTTTTAATATGCTGTCTAGGTTGGTCATAACTTTACTTCCAAGGAGTGAGCGTCTTTTAATTTCATGGCTGCAGTCACCATCTGCAGTGATTTTGGAGGCCCAAATAATAAAGTCAGCCACTGTTTCCAGTTTCCCCATCTATTTCCCATGAAGCGATGGGACCGGAGGCCATGATCTTAGTTTTCTGAATGCTGAGCTTTAAGCCAACTTTTTCACTCTCCTCTTTAACTTCTCCAAAACTACAGTTCAAAATTGTCAGTTCTCCAGTGCTCAGCCTTCTTTGTGATCCAACTCTGACAGACACACATGACTACTGGAAAAACCATAGCTTTAACTACATGGACCTTTGTCCGTAAAGTCGTGTCTCTGCTCTTTAATAACCTGTCTAGGTTTGTCATAGCTTTTCTTCCAAGGAGCAAGTGTCTTTGAACTTCATGACTGCAGTCACCATCCACTGTGATTTTAGAGTCCAAGAAGATATTCTTTAAAAAGGATAACTTTCCATCATGTTAACTAATGTTAACCTAAAAATGTATGTGTTGTTGTGTTGAGTGCTCAATCACTCAGTTGTATCTGACTCTTTTCAGCCCCACAGATTGTAGCCTGCCAGGCTTCTCTCTTCATGGAATTCTCCAGGCAAAAATACTGGAATGGGTGCCATTTCCTACTCCAGGGGACCTTTCCAACCCAGGGATTGAACCCAAGTCTTTTACGTCTCCTGCACTGCCAGGCAGGTTCTTTACCACTAGCGCCACCTGGGAAGCCCATATAAAGAGTACTAGAGTTTTATAGATGGTGGAATAGAATTGGATATGGAGGGAGAATCAACCTTGAGACCTGATTGACAAAATAAGATTCATAGGATTTTTTTTCCAATGTTGTATACAAACATTTTCCAACCTATGATGTTGTCCATGTAAAGATCAATTAATTTTTTTAAGTAAGCTATCAAACCATTTGTCTTACTGTGATACTGTGAGAAGAACTGTTCATTGTAGCCGACAAGAGCAGTGAAACTCAAAGTTAGTGGTTCTCAAGATGTGGCCCCAGAAAAGCAGTGTCAGCCTCACCTGAAAGCTTGTTAGAAATTTGAATTCTTCAGCTCCATCCAAGATCTACTAAATCAAAATTTTCTGCATGGCCATTTCTCAGGTTTAACATCCCCTTGAGTGATTCTAACACAATAGGTTCAAAAAATCCCACAAACTTTGAGAGAATCTGGTTTTTCAAATCTTGGTCTCCTAATCTTACATGTCATAAATCTACAATTTTCAATGTTTTTTGTTGTCTTTTCTTTCATTCTGGTTTGTGTGTGTATGTGTGTGTTTTGAATTTTGGATTTTTTTTTTTTTTAGTTTTTGCCCTCAAGGTAGACCTCTCATACAGTGAGTGTTTTTGAGAGACTTAGATACTTTTTTTTTAACAACTCCCACTGTTCCTTGCCCCTAGTGGGAATCATTTCAGCTCCACTTCCTGAGCTCAGTCCAATAATTTCTCCCTGAGGATATACCCTCTTCCCCAGGGTCATGGCCATGAATCATGTGTGTGAGGTATGAGCAGAGTTCAGGAAATTTGAAGCTCATAGAGAGGACCTCCTAGAACAATGCAAGATCTGAATTCTCTTCTCCCATTCAGGGTTGAAGGAAGGTGAGAGCCTGAGGGTTTTCATACCTGCCAAAGGTGATTAAGTTCTTTGAAACATCTGCTGAATGGTGGTGAGTATAAAAAAGTGACATAGGCATGATGGTACTAAGTCTAATGTTGGAGGAGAGCCTCACAAAGTAATTTGGAACAGGGGTGGGGAATGTACTGTTAAAACAGCTGCTTCAGGTTGCATGTAAAGCCCAGTAGTTTCAACAACCAACAATCACCCAATCACTGGCCTTGTGAGATAGGGAACACAGGATAAGTAAAATTACTTTAAAAATCTTCCATTACCTACTTAATACATTAACTTGACAATATTTACTGAGCATGTGCTATATCAGAGTTGCTGTTCCAAGTTCTGGGGTTAGCAAGATATTGAAATTATGATGTAGCTGGTTGAGGGGAGATGCTGAAAAAAAAAAAAGAATAATGATAAACCTGGAACAGAGGTTTGTTTTGATGTTAAAGAACCTTGAAAAATGGGGAATTTGTTTGCATGGGAGAAGTAGTGACGGGAGTGACAGAGAGGGTGACATTTAAGTGGTGGACCTTTTCTAGTGTTGAGAAGGTAGGAACAGAATTTCAGGAAAGAAATATGGCATGTCTAAGACTATAATCCATTGAAGAGCTAGTGGTTCATTAGAGGTGCAGATACTGATTAGAAAGGCAGATGGAGGTTATGTTTTACAGCCCAGCGTGACATGCTGAGTTGCATGCCCATGTGTATGTGTTTCTACTCTGACTAGACCCACAAAGTGTCGCATGTGGACCCTAAGGGGCTCTGGCGAGCATCACTCAGAGTAGAAGCGAGAGGAGAACATGAATAAATCAGCATTTAGAAAGGTCTCATGGACACCTTATCAGTCGCTCACTCATGTCTGACTCTTTGCAACCCCATGGACTGCAGCACACCAGGCCTCCCTGTCCATCACCAACTTGCAGAGATTACCCAAACTCATGTCCATTGAGTTGGTGATGCCATCCAACCATCTCATCCTCTGTCGTCCCCTTCTTCTCCCACCTTCAATCTTTCCCAGTATCAGGGTCTTTTCAAATGAGTCAGCTCTTCACATCAAGCGGTCAAAGTATTGGAGTTTCAGCTTCAACATCAATCCTTCCAATGAACACTCAGGACTGATCTCCTTTAGGATGTAATGGTTGGATCTCCTGCAGTCCAAGGGACTCTCAAGAGTCTTCTCCAGCACCACAGTTCAAAAGCACCGATTCTTCAGCCCTCAGCTTTCTTTATAGTCCAACTCTCACATCCATACATGACTACTGGAGAAGCTGTAGCCTTGACCAGATGGACCTTTGCTGCCAAAGTAATGTCTCTGCTTTTTAATATGCTGTCTGGGTTGGTCATAACTTTCCTGCCTGGTGTAAAAGCAAATTGAAGTGAAAAACAAGAAGGGAATGGTCTCTGATAGATAAGAGAGGTCCGGAGGTGGGGGATGGGATGAGGCAGGCGGAGTAGGGAGGGCATTTAATCCTCACCTGTCACCTCTGTCTCTCACTCTCCAAGTCCTTCTTTACCTTTAGTTCCACTCACTCCCCCACCCAACCACCTTTCCATTCCCCTTCCTTCACTCATTCTATTTTCCCATTTTCCTTCCTTGTAATTTTCTTCCTCCCCTTAATTCTTCATCTATTTCTATTTCTCTACCTTCAACATTTTTCTTTCTTTTCTATGCTGGATTCAGTATCATCTTCTAAAATTGCCATTCTTCAGACCTTCAACCAGAGGGGCAAGAGCGTGTGCAAGTGGTGGCAGGTCCTGAAATTCTCTTCAGTTCTTGAGACTGGCCACTCACATGTGTAAAGAGTATTTCCAAGAGACAAAGAAGCTTCTATTGATACTTAAGGTGTGTGACTTCAGAGAGAAATGGATAATTGTGCAACAAATCCAAACTTTTAGATTAGTGAATTTTTGAACTGCTAATCTTTCTTGATTCCCAAAGGAACAGATTATTTATGATTGAATGTAACATGTTCCTGAATTTTGCATGGCATGTTACAGCAATGCAGTTGCTAAGAATCCCGTTTGGCTTGTCAACTTTCTACTCTTCCATTGTGTTGTAAAGGCCACATTCAGTGAACAGATTGTCCTGAACTGAACTCAACACCTTCCTCTGAACCCTCCTCTGCTCTCAGGGTTACTCTTTCAGGGAACTAAGCATTACCATCACCACTCAATAGCCCAACCCAGCAATCTAAGGATCATTCATGACATTTTCCTCTTCCCCTCAATCCAAACTATCACCATGCATGCATGCTAAGTTGCTTCAGTCATGTCCAGCTCTTTGTGACCCTATGGATTGTAGCCTGCTAGGCTCCTCTGTCCATGGGATTCTCCAGGCAAGAATCCTGGAGTGGGTTGCCCTGCCCTCCTCCAGGGGATCTTCCCAGTCCAGGAATCTAACCTGTGTCTCGTGTCTCCTGCATGAGACCTGGCAGGCAGGTCCTTTACCACTCGCACCACCCGGGAAGCCCAAACTATCACCAAGTCCTCTCAACCCTACTTCCAGTTAGTGCTATTTCTACCACCCTAGTTCAGGCTATACTCACCTTCTCTACTGCCTTAACCACATGCAGCTCCTAACCGGGCTCCCTTCATCCTCCTTTGTGTCCTGTCCAATCAACTTGATGTCCAAATCAACATCCCAGTCAATCAAAATCACACAACTGAGCTCACTGTTCTCTACCGTGAACCTTTTGGTGGCTCCCATATGATATGAATGTGTAGTAAGACTCTACCAGGAAAGAAAAGTTACAGCTTAAAAGAGAACAAAGTTTAGAAATAAAATAAAAAAAAAAGAAAAATAAATACAATTACTGATCTTTCAGAAGAGCTCTATGTCTCCTTTAAACAATATATTCATTTAATTTCTTTGCTAACAAAATAGTTACCCCTCTGCCCCTTGTCTCCACCTATAATCTGAGGAGCCTCAGCTGGTAAGGGGCCAGCTACTCTGGAGGATGGAAAGGAATGGAATGCCCCAGGTGCGCAGCTGTGCCCAGAGTCTCCCTTGCTTGTCCCATGCAGGCACTATTGCACACCAAGTCGATTTTCACCCGTCAAGCCATAACACCAAGTACTTGTTAATAGTAATTACTGACTATGAGCAAGGATGGACAGTGCAGAGCACAAATAAATTGTGAAATCAAGACCTATGTGTCTAGCACCGTATGGTTGAATTATGAAGGAGAAACACTGGCACATGAAAAGTTCATGAACATGCTGATCTGTTCACATGAGAAATGTGGACATGAGTGTGTTACATGAAAAATGATTGATACAACAGCCAATATTTTCTAATAACTGTAAATGGAAACTAACCTTTAAGTTGCCTAAAGACAAGGACGTTTTTTAATAAATTATTATTTTTTTAATTTTATCTTTACTTTATTTTACTTTACAATACTGTATTGGTTTTGCCATACATTGACATGAATCCGCCATGGGTGTATACGAGCTCCCAATCCTGAATCCCCCTCCCAATAAATTATTTTTTTAAAAGGAAAAGTGATTAGTAAAAAATGTAGTAGAGACTGGGGTGGAGTAGGAGACTGCACAGAAGAGAGTAATTAACATTTATTATTGCAGATACTGTCCTAGGAACTTTCTGTGTTCTTTTACTTAATCCCTTAGGCAGTTTCTATAAAGCAAATATATTTCTTACAGATATGAATGCGACCCCATGGACTGCAGCCTACCAGGCTCCTCTGTCCATGGGATTTTCCAGGCAAGAGTACTGGAGTGGGGTGCCATCGCCTTCTCCGATATTTCTTACAGATATGGAAATTGTAATGCAGATTAAGAAAGTAGCTCAAAGCCAAATCTCTCTCAAGGAAATGAACGCTCTGAAGTTTTGGCTCTGGTTCTGAAGAATTCTGAGGGCTTCCCACCCCTATATTACACTGAATCTTAGAAAGGTAGGTGGCATGTATTTCTGGATGGTTTTAAGATATCTCATGTGTGTGTACTCAAACACAAACTGGTAAACTTTCAAGAGACAAGTCATTGAATTGGCACTTGATATTGTGATCTGTACATGAGGATGTCCATCACATTTCCTTGGACAACTGAATTGAGCCCTTGAGCCCTAAAAGGACAAACAATAATTCATGTGTCTATGTCTCTGCCTTGTTTCCTTTAGGAGTATGGAGAAGACAGCATGGATTCAGAGAACCTCACGTGGGTATCAGAATTTGTCTTCCTAGGGTTCTCCCAGAATCAGGAGCTCCAGTTTTTACTGTTTCTGGTGTTCCTGCTTGTTTACACAACCACTGTCATAGGAAACCTCCTCATCATGGTCACAGTGAGCTCTGATTCCAGGCTCCACACACCCATGTATTTCCTGCTGAGAAATCTGGCCGTCATAGACCTCTGCTTCTCCTCAGTCACTGCCCCAAAGATGCTGGTGGACTTCCTTGCTGAGAAGAAGACCATCTCCTACCAGGGCTGCATGGCCCAGATCTTCTTTTTCCACCTCTTGGGAGGTGGGACTGTCTTCTTCCTCTCAGTGATGGCCTATGACCGCTACATAGCCATCTCCCGGCCTCTCCACTACATTACCATCATGAACACTCGAGTGTGTGTGGGGCTGGTGGTTGCTGCCTGGGTAGGGGGCTTTGTCCACTCCATTGTCCAGCTGGTTCTGATACTCCCATTGCCCTTTTGTGGACCCAACATCCTAGATAACTTCTACTGTGATGTTCCACAAATGCTGAGGCTTGCCTGCATGGACACCTCCCTCCTGGAGTTCCTTATGATCTCCAACAGTGGGATGCTGGTCCTCATCTGGTTCCTCCTTCTTCTGATCTCTTATACTGTCATCCTGGTGATGCTGAGGTCCCAGTCTGGGCAGGCGAGGAGGAAGGCAGCTTCCACCTGCACCACCCACATCATTGTCGTGTCTATGATCTTCATTCCCTGTATCTATATCTATGCCCGGCCCTTCACCTCTTTCCCCATGGACAAGGCTGTGTCCATCAGCTACACTATCTTGACCCCCATGCTCAATCCCATCATCTACACCCTGAGGAACCAAGAGATGCAGGCAGCCATGAAGAGATTAGGCAAGCACCTAGTGATTTCCAGCAGGGAGTGAACTTAACATAAGTTGACTTTGAATGACAAATCTTCTCTCTGAACTTTGTTTTTCCATATGAGAAGTGAAGGTAAGTCTTCTGGAATGCAACAGTTGAAATTAATATATCTATGGAGATTAATATTTCTATGGAGCTGTTGTTCTGTCAGGTATTATGTTAGGCACTTTCACACTTTTGTCTCATTCTCAGAAAATTGACAGTGGATATGTTATTCTTGTATTAAACAGTTTAGAAATAAGAAAACTCAGAAGTGACTTGCTCATTGATGAACAGAAAGAGAGAAGAAGGCCAGGAGATGGTTCCTCTGATCCCCCAGTTTCAAGACAGGAGATATGGGTGGGATTTGAAACCCAGGGCTTCTTCCAATCACAAGGGAGAGCTTAGAGTTTCTCATCTATGGATGGGGGCTTCCCTGGTGGTTCAGTGGTGAAGAATCCACCTGCCAAACAGGAGACACAGGTTCGATCCCTGGATGGAAGATTCCCTAGAGAAGGAAATGGCAACCCACTTAAGTATTCTTGCCTGGGAAATCCAATGGACAGAGGCACCTGGTAGATTGCAGTCCATGGGGTCACCGTAAAGAGTTAGACACAAATTAGCGACTAAAGAACACCAACAACAATATCTATGGATGAATATCTGTGATGAATCTTCAACTCTTTCATCCTAAATCTGGAACACTCACCTTTGTTCTGCTCCCTCATCCCCTCTGTGGTTTTTGGAAGTGGTATCACTTGTAATATCATCTAAATATTTCCCATAAGGGTATATTCCCTTTGGGTTTGTTTCTTTTCTGTGAAATACACCTTGGGTAATCTGAAAAACTACTCTGCCTTCCCAACCTGTTCTTTGCATTATATAGATGATATGGCTGAGAAGAGGATGCTGTAGTGTAGTTGGGGATCCAAGGCCGGAGAGGGCAAAGCCATGTTTATCAGTGGTCCAGATATAAGGTATGGGTTCAATCCAAGGTTGCCACCTCATGGGTTTTTGCCTTTCTCTTTGACTTCCTGCCCCAGATTAAGGGCTCCTTGAATGTGGGCCATGCCTTATTCACCTTGAAATTTGCTCAACACCTTGAACAGTAGCTCATCCAGAGAGGTATTTCTACTTTTTCTTGTACCCCATTCCTTCCTTGTATAGTTCAGATCTATATTTGATTTCTCTCTGTATAACATTTCTTTGCTCCATCTTCTTATTTCCTTTTTAAAACTTTTGGGCAATGTAGAATCTTGACCCAAAGTTAGGAAGATAATATGAAGACTTTTTTCCCCTATTCCCTCCCAATAACCACCTCATCTGGGAAATATTTAATAAAACTTGCAGGCTCTTCAAGCCATCGCTGCAGCTCTGAGTTGATGCTTTCTTCACTTTTACGTCCCTGCGCCTTTTCATGCATTTCTCCCCATTCTTAGTGGGTGTTTGGAGATGAGGGCAGAGAAAATGGACTGTATCATATTTGATTGGAGTGTCCCTCAAAACAGTGTTTTCCCCTTTCGCACAAAAGTCCTTTAAATATCTGGGGATACTTTTCTCACCCTCTAACTTGTCTCTTCTCTAGATGAAGCATCTGCTTTCCTTCAATTGTTCCCATTGTGACAAGTTTCCTAATTCCACCATCTTGGCCATCTCCTCTGTATTTACTCTCCTATGACAACATCCCTCTTAAAATGTGATGCTCAGCCTATGACATATAGCTAATTGGAGAGTGTGATCTCTTTGGAAAACTATGATAGTCCTACTTGAGATATATAGCCCCAAAGATGTTTTTGGTGGCAAACAGCAGCATAACCAAATCAGTGCTTAAAGAATGAGGAGATTATCTCATTTAAAAAGATTAGAGGGCTTCCCTGGTGATTCAGTAGTAAAGAATCCACTTGCCAATGCAAGAGACATGGGTTCAATCCCTGGTTCAGGAAGATCCTACATGCCTTGGAGCAACAAAGCCCATTCACCTCAACTATTAAACCTGTGCACTAGAGCCCTGGAACCACAACTACTGAGCCCATGTGCCTCAAGTACTAAAGTCAGAGCACCCTAGAGCCCCTGCTCTGCAATGAGTGAAGCTACTGCAATGAGAAGCCAGGACACCACAACTAGAGAGAAGCCCCTGCAAAGAGAAAAGCCCATGTAGCAGCAAAGACCCAGCACAACCAAAAATAAATGAATAAATAAAATTCAGTTCAGTTCAGTCACTTAGTCATGTCCGACTCTTTGCGACCCCATGAATCACAGCATGCCAGGCCTCCCTGTCCATCACCAACTCCCAGAGTTCACTCAGACTCGTGTCCATCGAGTTGGTGTTGCCATCCAGCCGTCTCATCCTCTGTCGTCCCCTTCTCCTCCTGGCCCCAATCCCTCCCAGCATCAGAGTCTTTTCCAATGAGTCAACTCTTCTCATGAGGTGGCCAAAGTACTGGAGTTTCAGCTTCAGCATCATTTCCTCCAAGGAAATCCCAGGGCTGATCTCCTTCAGAATGGACTGGTTGGATCTCCTTGCAGTCCAAGGGACGCTCAAGAGTCTTCTCCAACACCACAGTTCAAAAGCATCAATTCTTCGGTGCCCAGCTTTCTTCACCGTCCAATTCTCACATCCATACATGACTACTGGAAAAACCATAGCCTTGACTAAACGGACCTTTGTTGGCAAAGTAATGTCTCTGCTTTTGAATATGCTATCTAGGTTGGTCATAACTTTTCTTCCAAGGAGTAAGCATCTTTTAATTTCATGGCTGCAATCACCATTATATATATATAAATTAGAGGATTGACAATTCCAGAGGTGGTTAATTCAGCAGTTCCAACATTTTAGGGCCCTGAGTTGGCTATTCTATAATTTGCTGTCTTTTCCCTCACGATGGCAATATGACTGGTAAAGCTTCAGTAATCATATTTGTGTGTGTGTGTGTGTGTGTGCGTGCATGCTTAGTTGTGCCCAGATCTTTGCAACCCTATGGACTGTAGCCCACTAGGCTCCTCTGTCCATGGGATTCCCCAGGCAAGAATACTGGAGTGGGTTGCCCTTTCCTCCTTTAGGAGTCATACATTTATATCCAAACAATTCAGCAAGAAGGAAGAGGAGGGGCATTCATGTGCTTTCCTTTTTTATTTTTTTAGACCTAGGGGAAATTTTTTTTCCAGAACCATGCCAACAGAATTTGCTTATGACTTGTTGGGCAGAAACTGGGTCATATGGTCACCCTACTCTACAAAGGAAATGGAAAGTGCATGGCTGGCTGTTTCAGCCAGAAAATGGCAATCGACAATGTCTGCCACATAGATGGAAGCCCCTGGTAGCAGGATGGCAGAGAGGTGATTGGCCTGAGTCAGAAATCTTGACAATGAGCAAAGTTTCTCGTGGACAGGGTCATAAAAGTAAATGGCTAGAGGAGCTGACAAATAACAGATATGTTAAGTGGGCCCAGGTAAAGACTAAGGGAACTAGAGAGTGCATGCTCAGGTCAGAGGGAAAACAGCACTCCTACTGCTCTTGCCCACCCTTTGCAGAGATCCAATACCTAAATCCTTACAGAACAATCAGAAGAATTTTATTTAAAGATACTAAACGCCCCAGATGAGTAGTCCAGGCCATCTTCCCAAACTGACATTCAGGGATCTTCTGACAAAACAACTGACCTGATCATCCTAAACAGAAGCCTCAATGAATACAGCTCTATCCATGAGAATTTACACCTTTAAGACATCTCCCATGGAAGTTATGTTGTGTTTATGATATGAAATTGGCTCAACTCCACATTTATTTATTACCTAAACTCACAATGGACCTTCAATGTTCTTTAGTTATTTTGTTTAGTGATTAGTGAAAGCACCTCTCTTAAAAGTTGTTGAGGGAAGGCTGTAAGTCATTCCAGTGGTAGTACATTAATTTTGGTCCAGAGAATAAATCACTGCTTCTCAGCCTCATTGTCCCTTGATCTTGCCATTCCACTTGTATTTATATCAAGCATGGGGATGATTTAAGTGTAAGGAGAGAAAAACCTCAATTAACTTTACCTATGAAATTTACTTCATATCAGTGAATTCAGTCATGTCTGACTCTTTGAGATCCCATGGACTGTGGCACATCAGGCTTCCCTGTCCATAACCAGCTCCCAGAACTTGCTCAAATTGATGTCCATCAAGTCAGTGATGCCATCTAACATCTCATTCTCTGTCATCTCCATCTCTTCCTGTCCTCAATCTTTCCCAACATCAGGGTCTTTCCTAATAAGTCAGCTCTTCACATGAGGTAGCCAAAGTATTGGAACTTCAGGTTCAGCATCAGTCCTTCCAATCATTATTCAGGACTGATTTCCTCTAGGATTGACTGGTTTGATCTTGTTGCAGTCCAAGGGACTCTCTAGAGTCTTCTCTAGCACCACAGTTCAAAAGCATCAATTCTTTGACACTCTGCTTTCTTTATGGTCCAACTCTCACATCCATTCATGACTACTGGAAAAACCATAGCTTTTGATTATACAGGCCTTTGTTGGCAAAGTAATGTCTCTGCTTTTTAATATGCTGTCTACTTCATATATGATCCATTAAAAGTGGTGTATCAGTCAAGGTTCTGCCAGAGAAACAGGACCAGTATGATATGGAAGTGTTGTGAAGGGAGAAATTTTCCTCCACCGTTCTAGGTTCTCATGGCTGGTCTATGAAATTGACATAAGACAAATTAAGAGAAAAAATAAAGCACAGTTTGAGAACATGTATACATGGTAGAGAACCAGGCACACTGAGTAACCCACCAAAATGGCTGAAACTTTCACCTTGAATATGACCTTCTGCTAAAGACCAAAGAAGGTGTTGGAGGAAGTTGTGTGGGACTCCAAAAGGGAGGAAGACAATTCACATGGAAGTGGAAAAGAAAATGTTTGGTAAGTAAATACTTGCTGGGCCATGTAGAGACAATGGAACACAGAGTGGACCCTGATCTCTAGGCCCGGTCCCCTCTCACTATACACACACACACACACACAAACATACCTAGTCCATATTCTTTGTAGGCGAATCTGGTGAAAACCCATTCTGGGAACAGGTTCTCTATTTAAATACTTTAGACAGCTAAAGGGAAAAGTCAAGATTTCTTCCTGAGTCTTTTGGGCCTTGACAATTTTCAGCTCAAAATAATCCAAAGACATTTTGGGGTGGCAAACTTTATATGTGTTATATATGAAGAGGGAGAGAGAGAGATTTATTTCAAGGAATTCCTTACCTGATTGTGAGACTTGCTTGGCAAGTATGAAATCTGTAGGGCAGGCCAACAAGAAAGGCAGGCTGGAATTCTTGGGCATGAAGCTGCAGTCCAGATTGCACCCTCTTCAAGGAAACCTCAGTTCTGCTGTTCAAACCTTTTTAAAAAAGTAATTAGTTTATTTTAATTGGAGGATAATTACAGAATTGTTACGGTTTTTGCCATGCATCAACATGAATTGGCCACAGGTATACATGTGTACCCCTCACCCTGAACTCTCTCCCACCTCCCTCCCCACCCTCCCCCTCTGGGTTGTCCCAGAGCGCTGGCTTTGGGTGCCTTGCTTCATGCATCGATCTTGCTCTGGTCATAATTTATTGAATCTGGTACATCCACATTGGCTAGGATAATCTCCTTTACTTAAAATGAATGGATGGGATTTCCCTGGCAGTTCAGTGGTTAACACTCCACCATTCAAATGTAGGCAGCAGGGTTCAATTGCTGGTCTGGGAACTAAGATCTCACAGGCCATTTTGTATGGCCAAAAGAAAAAAATATTTTAATGAATTGATTGTAAAAAAATAAAATTAGCTGATTAGAGAATCAATCACATCTATAAAATACCTTCACAGCAACACCTAGATTCAAGTTTGAATAACTGAGAACTACAGACTAGTCGTTTGACGCATAAAACCAACCATCAAGAGGGGAATGATTAATCATCAATGACTCGGGCCTCTTTCAATGAGGATGTAAATGAAGTTCCTTCTAAAATGAAGTTCCTTCTAAATGGATGTATCCTGCATCCATTTAGCAGTTTGAAGTTAAGTCAGGTAAATACACACACACACACACACACACACATATATATATATATATATATATGCATATTTAGATATGTGATACATATGATAATCATTTTCTGATCTCAGTGTACATGACTGGGTGTTTACTCCATTCTGGCCATTCTTGGCTTTGGAACTCATGTTGGTGAGAGGATGCAGTGAACAGATGACTTTTGGTGAACATTTCACACAATCACATGTGACCCGACAAGAGAATATATAAAGTGGGACATGTTAGGTTTCTCTTATTGAAAACTAAATCAGAATATGTATCAAAATCATCTACATGATACTCAGCGAGATGGACAAGTCCTGTCACTTCCTCAGAATCAATCAAGGCTACTTTTGTGTGACTTAATTTTATTTTCTTATTTTACTGTTTTTTCATTGTGAATCAATGTTAAAATGGACTAGAGCTCTAAATAAGAACTTTTTTTGAAAAGATTATTTATGTTTGTGACTGTGCTGGGTCTGTTTCTGGAAGAGCTTCACATCTTACTCTTACCTGCCATTGTACTCTATTTTGCCAAGAATGAGCATTTGCAGTAAAACATTCAGACCAACCTGAAAAGTTATATGCAGTTCAGAAAGCTCTGTCTAAAAAATTAGACTATTTTTTTAGCACATCAAGTTTAAAATGCCAATTAATTCTAGTTTTGATCAATCCCCCATAATGAGCACTGCATAAATTTCCTGTACCAGTCCTTGCATTAGAGGTAGTAAGAGTTCACAGGTAAAGAATACTGGCATTTAAATAGATGATGTACTGGACTGGGGCTTCCCTGACGGCTCAGTGGGTAAAGAACCCATCCGCAATGCAGAAGACACAGGAGATGAGGGTTTGATTCTTGGGTCAGGAAGATTCCCTAGAGGAAGGCAAGACAACCCACTCCAGTATTCTTGCCTGGATAATCTCATGGACAGAGGAGCCTGGTGGGCTACAGTCCAAAGGGTCACAAAGAGTCATACATGACTGAGTGACTAAGCACGCATGCACATAGTGGACTTGGGTACAGATGGTAAATCAATAATTGGGCTTCAGTTGCCAAAATAAAGGACAAGTTTTACAGGACAGTAAGGTTCTGTTGAACTGATGCCATATATCTGCCCATGTATGACTTGCTCTAAGTAAAGATCAGTTAGGCACAAAAGTAGAAGAAAAAGAAAAAGGGAAGAAGCAGGAGAAGAAAGAGAAGAAGAAGGAAAGACATCAGACCAGTTGTCTCAGATTGCACAAGAGAGAGAACAGTCCTTTATACTGACGAGCAAGTCCATGGTTCTCAAAGTGTGGTCCCTGGAACAGAGAAATCTGCATCATCTGAGAATTTGTTACAGATGCAAATTCTTGGCCTTATCATTGGTCAACAGAATGAGGAAGTCTGGAGCTTGGGCACTGTAATTTGTCTTTTAACCAGCTCTCCAGGTGATGGTCTCAAGGGAAAGAATTGAAGAAATGGGTTCTTCTAAAACTCCCAGAGAAACTGTTTCTTTTGAAGAGACTCTTATAGTTTTAGATCTTGGCCTGAGATCCTACATGCTACAAATCTATAAAATTGTATTGTTCTTAGTCCTTTTGACCCCGAGGAATAATTTTTAATGAATGTGTGTTTTTGAGAGATTGAAAAACTTTTTAACAAGTCCCATTGCTCCCTTGCCCCCAGTGGTAATTAACCCAACCCTGCCTCCTGAATCGAGTCCAGTAGTTTCTCCATACACCCATTGTTGTATACGTGATGTTTGGGCAGTGGCTAGGAAACTAAGTTTCCAGAAAAGGGATCTTCAAGAAGATGCAAGACATGAGGGCTCTTTCCCATTCTGGGCTGAAGGAAGCTGAGAGACCAGGGTTTTCTCACCTGTAAATAGAGCAGCTGTTAAGAAGAATCCAGACACACTTGCTGGAGAGTGTGGAGAAAAAGCAAGAGATTTAGACTTGATGATGGTAAGGCTAAAGTGTGAGGAAAGCTTCAGAAAATGATGCAGGGGAAATGGGGTGTTGAAAACAGATTTTCCAACGAGCATGTGCAAAACCAGGCTTTTAATGACAAAGTGGAAACTATGTCCTGTGATTTAGAGGGACGATATTGAGAGCAAAGGATAGGAAAATACACCACAGAATTATCCACATGGTCACACTGAACAGGAAAGATTGCATAATTACCTACTTATTCATTATGATAGCAACTTTTTTTGAGCAACTGGTGAATCAGAGCTGCTGTTACAGGTGCTGGGGCTGCTAAGTTACTGAACTTGCAATCTAGTCAACAGGGACAACGGAAAAAAATATGATGAGACTAAAATGACCTCTGATGAACAATACACTGCAGGAAGCAGGTGAGGGGTGGGGAGTGAGACAAGGCAGGGGAGTGAGAAGGCCACTTAACTCTCACCTGTCACCCTTATCTCTCACCTTCTGTGTCCTTCTTCGCCTTTGTCTCCAGCCTCTTCCCTCCCCCTCCACTTTTCCCTTCCTCTTCCTTCCTTTTAATATCCCCTCTTCGTTCTTTTGACAATACCCTGGTGGCTCAGATGGTAAAGAATCTGCCTGCAATGCAGGAGACCTGGGTTCAAAAGATCCCCTGGAGAAGGGAATGGCAACTCGCTCTAGTATTCTTTATTCCTTTGTCTATACTGTTTCTCTTATTTCGACATCGTCCTTCCTCACCTATCTTTGTATTCAGTAACAGAAATTCTTGTAGCTTTTAAAAGAGCCCTTCCATTCCCCTTCATACAAAATCTATCACCTATTTCTTAATCCAGAAAATCTCTCTCCACCTTCTCATGTCTCAGCACACAAACTATGCATATCCTGTTAACTCACCCAGTAAGGGACCACCTACACCAGTGATGAGGGGACGTGCCCTATAATTGTTTACCCACCCAGCAATCAATGCCACATGCTTTTTGAGTATTGACTGTGAGCAAGCATGAGCACTGCAGTGCACAGGTTAATTGTGAATCAAGGCACATGTCTGTAGTGGCACATTATGGTTGAGTCCAGAGGAAAAACCTAGAAATACAAGAAGTTTATTAATTTTTAGATGTGATAACCTTTGCATGAGAAATGACTGGTACAAAAATGTATTAGAGACTGTAAGAAGGCAGGAGGTTTTTAGTGGGAGACTACACATAGATGGGAAAACAGTGGAAACAGTGTCAGACTTTATTTTGGGGGGCTCCAAAATCACTGCAGATGGTGACTGCAGACATGAAATTGAAAGATGCTTACTCCTTGGGAGGACAGTTATGACCAACCTAGATAGCATATTCCAAAGAAGAGACGTTACTTTGCCAACAAAGGTCTGTCTAGTCGAGGCTATGGCTTTTCCAGTAGTCATGTATGGATGTGAGAGTTGGACTGTGAAGAAAGCTGAGCGCTGAAGAATAGATGCTTTTGAACTGTGGTGTTGGAGAAGACTCTTGAGAGTCCCTTGGACTGCAAGGAGATCCAACCAGTCCATTCTAAAGGAGATCAGCCCTGGGTGTTCATTGGAAAGAATGGTGCTAAAGCTGAAACTCCAGTACTTTGGCCACCTGATGCAAACAGTTGACTCATTGGAAAAGACTCTGATGCTGGGAGGGATTGGCGGCAGGAGGAGAAAGGGAAAACAGAGGATGAGATGGCTGGATGGCATCACCAACTCAATAGACGTGAGTTTGAGTGAGTTGGTGATGGATAGGGAGGCTTGGCGTGCTGCAATTCATGGGGGTCGCAAAGAGTCAGACACAACTGAGCAACTGAACTGAACTGACACAGAGGAGAGTGATTACTATTTATTATTTCAGACGCTATTCTAGGACCCTTATATGCTATCTTATTGAATCCCCCAGACATTGTATAGAGACAACACTTATTTCTACCTTACAGATGTGGAAACTGAGACAAAGGGCTTGAATAACTTATTGTGGGTCACATCTCAAGGATAAGAAACTCTGTAATTTGATGACATGTCTGCTGGACTCCAAGTGTCTTCCTATCACTATATTACACTGAATTTTTTAAAGCAGGTTGTATATGTCATGAATGGCTTTAAGATACCTCAAGAATATATATTCCAGTACCAACTGGTACACATTCCAGGACCAAGGCAATTTAGTCAGCATCTGGAGTTATGATATTCACATAGATGTCCATCATCTAAATTTGGACACTCAGTTTGAGCCTCTGAGCACTAATTCATTGCTGTCTGTGTTTTCTTTAGGTGTATGGAGAAGACACCATGGAAACAAGAAACCACACATGGGTGCCAGAATTTGTCTTCCTGGGGCTCTCACAGACTCAGGAGCTCCAGCTCTTCTTGTTTCTGCTGTTCCTGTTAGTTTATATCACTACTGTCATGGGAAACCTCCTCATCATGGTCACGGTGAGCTCTGATTCCAGGCTCCACACACCCATGTATTTTTTGCTCAGAAACCTGGCCGTCATAGACCTCTGTTTCTCCTCAGTCACTGCCCCGAAGATGCTGGCAGACTTCCTCTCTAGGAAGAAGACCATATCCTACCAGGGCTGCATGGCCCAGATTTTCTTCTTCCACTTTCTGGGAGGTGCCATGGTTTTCTTCCTCTCAGTGATGGCCTATGACCGCCTTGTTGCCATCTCCCGGCCCCTCCACTATGTCACCATCATGAACACTCAGGTCTGTGTGGGGTTAGTGGTGGCTAGCTGGGTGGGAGGCTTCATCCACTCCATTTCCCAACTGGCTCTGATGCTCCCACTGCCTTTCTGTGGCCCTAACATCCTAGATAACTTCTACTGTGATGTTCCCCAAGTGCTGAGACTCACCTGCACTGACACCTCCCTCCTGGAGTTCCTTATCATTTCCAACAGTGGGGTGCTGGTCCTCATCTGGTTCCTCCTCCTCCTGGTCTCCTACTCAGCCATCCTGGTGATGCTGAGGTCCCACTCAGGGCAGGCGAGGAGGAAGGCAGCTTCCACCTGCACCACCCACATTATCGTGGTGTCTATGGTCTTTGTTCCAAGCATTTACCTCTATGCCCGGCCCTTCACCTCCTTCTCCATGGACAAAGCTGTGTCCATTAGCCAAACTATCATGACCCCCATGCTCAACCCCATGATCTATACCCTGAGGAACCAGGAGATGCAGGCAGCAGTGAAGGGATTAGGGAGGCATCCTCTGGCTTGTAAAAGTGAGTGACAGTGGGTTCCTCACTTCTCTTTGACCTTGTTTTCTTTGTAGAGTGGGCATAGAGAGCTACTGTATCTCCCCTGTTCATAACTTGTGTTTTTGTTGTATGGATTATCATAGAAGTGAATGCATAGTGAACCTAAGCAACTTACTCAGAGTTTTTAGCAAAATTGATAATATCCTTATTTTTTAATTTTGATGTTGATTTGAATACTCCTGTGACAAGAAGATGCATTGTCATGGAAGCATTCTGGAAAGTCACACCTTCTTTTCTGCCATCTTGGTGGACAGTTTCCTCTTAGGATGACAGCATTCCTCCAGAAAAGCAGTTCTTTTTCCTGTACCTGACCCCCTTTTCACAGGACCCCTTTTTGTGTGAGTCTGGATTGTTGGAAACTGCACAGGATCCAGAGCCTGAAATTGGAGACTTTAACCAACACTTACCCCATGGATGACCTTGAATGAGATACCTGGCCTCTCTCGAACTCATAACTTCTTCCTCAACAAACTTGCTAAAATTAATATGTGACCCCAAACCTTCCAGTAACAGAATCAGAAATTGTGACAAAACATTGAATGATCCATATAATTGTATTTTTTATTTTCAAATTGGAAATTATTATGAGTATTCAGATATTTTCACTGTATATTTTAATATAGTATAATAATTATTACAAGTAAAAAGTCATGTGTAAAACTCATTGGAAAAGACCCTTATGCTCAGAAAGACTGATGGTAAAGGAGAAGAGGGCAGCAGAAGATGAGATGGTTAGATAGCATCATCGACCCAATGGTCATGAATTTAAGCAAACTCAGGGAGGTAGTGAAGGACAGGTGAGCCTGGAGTGCTGCAGTCCATGGGGTCACAAAGAGTCAAACAAGACTTAGTAACTGAACAAAAACAAATGTATATACATTATAATATACAACATTATCAATATATTGTATAAACTATTGTATATTGTATACAATAGTCAGTTCAAGAATCACATGGTACCAGTGACTTCCCTATAGGTGCTCTCTACCACATCACTTCTTCCCAAATGAAAGCACTTTCTTGAATTTTGTGTTTATCATTCCATCATTTATAAAAATAATCTCACTACACCTTTGCATAATCAACATATTGTTTTATTTTGCTTTCTTGAGCTTTATACAAATATTAGACTGTATATAATATTCTGGGGTTTGCTTTTTTTCACTCCACATCATGTTTCTAAACGCCACATGTTACTTCGTTTGGCTGTAGTGTTATTTTTTTTGCTGTATAATATTCCTTTGTGAGAATAAGCTTAGTGGGATTGTTTCAGGTTTTCTGTTGCAAACAGTGCTCTTTTGAATTTTCTTCTACTTGTCTCCAATTGTTATGTTGAGGAACTATGTGTCATCATATATTTTAAAGTGGAATTGCTGAGCCATGAGATCTTCAAAGATTTACCTTTACAAAATCATGCCAAATTCTTTCCCAAAGTTGTTAATGCATTGCATTTCATCAGCAGTGTTGAAGTAGTCCTATTGATTCATATCCTCCTAATATTAGCTATTGTCAGATTTCTTTATTTTTGCTAATTAAGTGGGTAAAAAAATGAAATTTCACTGTAGTCTTAATTTGCATTTCTCTAACATTTCCTCCCATACTTTTTATTGTATGCAGGTTTCTCATGAATGCATTTTGTTCCCTTTCCTCTGACTTTTTCTGTTCAGTGTATGAGTTCTTACGTAATTTAGTGGTTGATCTATTATCACCTATATTTATTACAGTACTTTCTTCCACTTTGTGATTTGCCTTCTCTATTTTTTGTGTTAGTTTTTATGTAGTCAGTTTTATTTTAGTGTTAGTTCATATTGAAATCTTATTTTTTTAAATTGCTTTTTATCCAGAGGACAAAATGATATGATATTCTGCGATGTAGTTCTTCTAGCTTTAAAAAATGTTTAAAAGCATTTTTAACTTTTTGAAAAATCTCACACTTACAGAATATGTGCAAGTAGAGCATAACGCACTTTTTCCCTGAAAGTTTGAGGGTAAGTTACAATCTTGATGCCCACTAATCCCTAACATTTGTGTGCATTTTCTGCAAAAAGACATTTCCACCAATACTGCTGTACAGTCAGGTGTGGCATTTTTGTGACTGACTTTACCAGGAATATTACAGAAGTCGCATAAGAGATTTTGCTATGTCCTGTTACTAATGTCTCATCACTTTGATTACTAAGAGGTGTTCATTAGGCTTATCACTAAAGTTATTCATTTTCCCTTGGAAGTTAGTAAATATTTTGTGGGAAAGTACTTTGAGACTATGTGAATATCTAGTTTCTTACCAAACTTCCAATTTATTCATTTATTTATTTATGCCTGTGTGAAATTAATTTTCCTTTTTTGTTCATTAAGTTATAATTTATTATTATCATGACTTATTTTGATGCTCCACTTACCCCAGAATTGGCTGGTCAGAGTCTGTAAGCTGGCTTCTGTGTTCTTTTTATTGTTTGAGCACTTTTTTTCTTACTGGCCCAGTGAAATGTCCCATGCTTATTTTATGCTTTCTCTGCTCCAGCTCTGGAATCACCTATTTCAGTAAACAGTCCTGCTTCCTTTGAGGAGAATGGTAGTGAAAGGCAAATCTGAGTGCTGGGTGTGCTCGTATATAACAGTCCCATTCAATTTTTGTGTATCTATCATCTATCTATCTACCTCTATCATCCGTGTAACTAATGAAAATCATATATTCACACAGATATTTCCATTTCCAATGGAACACCATAGAATTCAATTTTTCTTTTTCTTTACTTATAATTCCTTTCTCTGGTGAGGAACCTGGCTCCCATTATTATTTATATATATATAAAGTTATTATATATTTATATTATTCTTTATCAGTTCAGTTCAGTTGCTCAGTCGTGCCCAACTCTGCAACTTCATGAAACACAGTACACCAGGCCTCCCAGTCCATCACCAACTCCTGGAGTCTACCCAAACTCATGTCCATTGAGTCGGTGATGCCATCTAACCATCTCATCTTCTGTTGTCCCCTTCTCCTCCTGCCTTCAATCTTTCCCAACATCAAGGTCTTTTCCAATGAGTCAGCTCTTCGCATCAGGTGGCCAAAGTATTGGAGCTTCAGCTTCAACATCAGTCCTTCCAATGAACATTCAGGACTGATCTCCTTTAGGATGGACTGGTTGGATCTCCTTGCAGTCCAAGGGACTCTCAAGAGTCTTCTCCAACACCATAGTTCAAAAGCATCGATTCTTCTGTGCTCATCTTTCTTTATAGTCCAACTCTCACATCCATACATGACTACTGGAAAAACCATAGTCTTGACTAGACGGACCTTTGTGGACAAAATAATGTCTCTGATTTTTAAAAATATGCTGTTTAGGTTGGTCATAACTTTCCTTCCAAGAAGTACGTGTCTTTTAATTTCATGGCTGCAATCACCATCTGCAGTGATTTTGGAGCCTGCCAAAATAAAGTCTGCCACTGTTTCCACTGTTTCCCCATCTATTTGCCATGAAGTGATGGGACAAGATGCCATGATCTTAGTTTTCTGAATGTTGAGCTTTAAGCAAACTTTTTTGCTCTCCTCTTTCACTTTCATCAAGAGGATCTTTAGTTCTTCTTCACTTTTTGCCATAAGGGTGGTGTCATCTGCATATCTGAGGTTACTGATATTTCTCCCGGCAATCTGTATTCCAGCTTGTACTTCATCCAGCCCAGCATTTCTCATTATGTACTCTGCATATAAATTAAATAAGCAGGGTGACAATATACAGCCTTGATGTACTCCTTTTCCTATTTGGAACCAGTCTGTTGTTCCATGTCCAGTTCTAACTGTTGCTTCCTGACCTGCATATAGGTTTCGCAAGAGGCAGGTCAGGTGATCTGGTATTATTCTTTATATATATATATAATTATATATTATATATATTTCAAATCACATAAAATTAATTATTTAATTCACCCTTTCTATGCAAACATCTCCCATAGTAATTCTGTCTACATTTCCACTCTCCTGATACTTTCCTCACTGCACTTGGGCCTTGGTATCACACAGCAGGTCAGCTCCCTGCTCAGATGCTTTTCTTACCTTACTCATGTTCCATCAGAACCTTCCAATGTGGAAACCCTCCTCACCCTGCTTGTGCTCTGACAGTTAACATCAGGCTCCACCTCTGTATAGACACCTTTCTCATCCATTTGGAGATATGCTACCTAAACTGAGTCATCCTGCTATAGGAACAGTCTTCTCGTCTTGAGTTAACACCACAGTGGGTAGCTCGAAAAGGAGACTCAGACTCTGACTACCCTTTCTGGGCCCTATCTTGAGGACACGCTAATTAATTGTATTTTCATTCTACATTCAGAAGAAAATTCCTCAGTGCTACTTTCCAGCCCTCTATTAAAGTTTCCATTTCTGAAAACATGTTTTAATTCCCAAGAATTCTTTTTTGCTCTATAATTTTTTCGTACATTATTTTTTCATGCCCTTGTTTTATGGATATTATACCTTCTTGCTTCTCTCAACAGATGTTAGCTAAATAAACTTTTTTCCTGTTTCTTATGTCATTTTGGTTTTGCTTCGCATTCATTTTCCTATTTATTTGTTTCTTCCTTTTGTGTTAGTGGCCTTCCTTAATCCCTGGTGATCCCTGGCTACCTACACTCAAGAGCAAGGCAGTACCTCTCTTTATGTTAAAATTTGTACCCCTCTTTATGTTAAAACTTTCAGACTTCATTTTAGGAGCTCAGGTGTATATCAGCTGTTTACTGGAAGTCACCCAAATGCCAAAACATGGAGGTACATTTTTCTGGAGTTACTGTTTCTGCAAATAAAAATTCTGCTTTCCTGTCTTTTCACCTTGAGTTAAACACTCAGATTTAACTCAATTTGGGGAGAATGATGGGTCCCAGTACCTCTTTAGAGAGTAAATTCTTATCTGACCTTCTTCTCTCATTTACATGCATTTGAGTACATGACCTCTGCTGTTAAGAGTTTTTCTGTATAAGACAGACTTTGCATCTCTCAACCTGCTGTTGCCTCTGGTCCATCATGTTCAGTCCATATTGCAGGTGCTTTATAAGATGATAGTCTTGTTTTGGGGGGTCTACTCAAAGCCATTCTTAGCCACTTCCCCTTTGTTTGTCCCGCAGCAAAATTGTGCACTTTCCTAAAACATTTAGAAGCAAGGCTTCCTGAAGTGTGTATCTGATCCAGGATTGAAAATTTCAACAAAAAATGTATTAGCCAAGGAGCTGCTAGAGAAGGTTTCTGCTCCATGATTACAGGCAAGATATGCAGAAGCGACTTCCCCCAAATGTATCATCACCTCCAGCCCTTGAATGAGATGTGTGAGGACACACACCATAATGAAGCATGGAGGCATCCTGGCTCATGAGGGAGAGGTCAAGGGCACCACAGACTCACTGAACCAGTGTCCTGATATCACTGAGTTAGTGGGTCCCTGGGGGCTCACAGTCTTCCACTCCTGATTTTTCTTAATATTTTTAATCTTCCTCCTTCTTTCTTAGCTCGCAACTCCTGTTCCCTTTCTCCTCTACCTCTTCACTCTCCTCACATCTTTAACAACTTTGAAGTTGGGATGGGCTGAATTGAGGACAGAGGAAAAGTCATAGGACTTTAACTACTCTGATTAAGTCTTTTATGAAACAAGATGTGGTATGAATAAACAGAGGAGCCATATACCGCTCTGTCCATCCTCTCAACTCTCCCCTCTGTCCTCCTCCCTGCTGCCACTGAGGCCCTACTAAGTAGGTCATTCTTCTGCGTAATGTCCTCCCCTGGTTCTCACCACCCTCAAGGTAAAACCTAAATGTATGGACCTGGTCCCTTAGCACAATTCAGAGTGATCCCTGCCTTCTCTCCACCTAATGTCCCACCACTTCCTCTGTGCTCCAGCCTTGTCGAGGCTTTCAAGGGTCATGGAGGGTATGCTGTACCATTTCATCTCTGGTTTCTGTTCTTCCTGCCAGATACCCACTTTCCCTCCTTTGTCTGCCTAACAGACTTGAACTTCACTTCTGTTTAAATATCATCTCCTCTCCAAAGACTTCCTTCTCTCCCAGTCATGGTTATTTGCTCAGTCTTATAACCTTGGAGCATTCCCCTAGTAGAGCTCTCTCCTCTCTGAAATGCCTTTATTTTCCCCATCAGCAGCTGAGTTCCTTGAGAGGAGAATGTAGTCTTATTTTTGTATCCTCAGCATTGAGTATAGAGGTGGACTCAAGCTACCTTTTACTGCTCTCTTACTCTTAAAAAAGATAACCCTCAATTCTGTTAACAAATTGATCTAAAACAAATAGCCAAATACTTCTCCAGCAAAGATGGGTTCATTTGGGACCAGCAGAGAATTGCAATTCAGGGTCTGCACCCTTGGTGAGCCGTGTGCAAGTCCTTCAGGGCAAGAGAAGAAGAATGCATTTATACAGAAGGGAAAGGAGAGTGGGAGACTGCAGTAACAAAGTGTCCATGGCTCTTCACAGACTGAATCCTTGCCAGTCTTTTCATTGGAAGTAGGGAAGCCTTTGTTCTTCTTTTTGGTTTTGGAGGTTGTCGTAGGGTGTGAGAACTCCTCCATCTGTTCTCCTGATTTTACTTAATTGATGTTTTGGTTTATTAATTTTTTAAAGCATTTATTGAACTTTCACAATGGGCCAAGTAACACAAAACAATAATACACTGGAATCATTTCTCTAAAGCAGACAAATTCCATACAGTCCCACACTGAGGAATCAACTTGGAGGCTGAGATGTGGCTTAGTAGATACTTTATCATCTTATGTGTCTTGAGAAAAGAAATATATAGACAGAAAAAACAATGGCTTTTTAAAAATAAAAGTATTTGTTTTTTAAAAGAATGATAATTGCTTTGCAGAATTTTGTTGTTTTCTGTCACACCTCAACATGAATCAGTCATAGGTATACATACATCCTCTCCCTTTTGAAGCTCACTCCCATCTCCCTCCCCATCCCACCCGTCTAGGTTGATACAGAGCATACAGCAAATTCCCATTAGCTATCTATTTTACACATGGTAATGTAAATTTCCATGTTACTCTCATCATACATATCACCATCTCACCCTCTCCTCCCCTCTCCCACGACCATAGGTCTATACTTTTTGTCTGTTTCTCCACTGATGACCTGCAAATAAATTCTTCATTACCATTTTTCTAGATTCTGTATATATGTGTTGGAATACGATATTTATCTTTCTCTATCTGACTTACTTCACTCTGGATAATAGGCTCTAGGTTCATCCACCTCATTAGAACTGACTTAAATGCATTCCTTTTTATGGCTGAGTAATATTCCATTGTGTATATGTACCACTTCTTTATCTATTCATCTGTCAATGGACATCTAGATTGCTTTCATGTTTTAGCTATTGTAAATAGTGCTGCAGTGAACAATGGGATACATGTATCTCTTTCAGTTTTTATTTCCTCAGGGTATATGCCTAGGAGTGGGATTGCTGAGTCACATTGTGGTTTTATACCTAGCTTTTTAAGGAATCTCCATACCATCTTCCATTGTGGCTGCATCAATTTACATTCCCATCAACAGTGCAAGAACAATCTCTTTTCTCCACACCCTCTCCAGCATTTATTGTTGTAGACTTTTGATGATGGCCATTCTAACTGGTGTGAGGTAATATTTCATTCTAATTTTGATTTGCATTTCTCTAATAATGAGCAATGTTGAGCATTTTTTCAAGTGTTTATTAGCCTTCTGTATGTCTTCTTTGGAAAAATGGCTGTTTAGGTCTGTTACCCACTTTTTGATTGGGTTGTTTGCTTTTTTGGAATTGAGTTGTATGAGCTGCTAGCATATTTTGGAAATTAATCCTTTGTCAGTTGTTTCAGTTGCTATTATTTTCTCCCATTCTGAGGGTTGGCTTTTCACCTTACTTATAGTTTCTTTTGCTGCATAAAAGCATCTAAGTTTAATGAGGTCCCATTTGTTTACTTTTGTTCTTATTTCCATTACTATAGGAGGTGGGTCATAGAGAATCTTACTTGGATTTATTTTTTTTTATGTATATAGTGCCTCACTTTTATTTATTTTCTAAAATTAATTAGTATATTTATTTTACTTTACAAAATTGTATTGGTTTTCCATACATTGACTTGAATCCATCATGACTGTACATGTGTTCCCCATCCTGAACTCCCATCTCACCTCCCTCCCCATCCCATCCCTCTGGGTCATCCCAATGCACCAGGCCCAAGTACCCTGTATCATGCATCAAACCTGGACTGGTGATTCGCTTCACATATGATATTTTACATGTTTCAATGCCATTCTCCCAAATCATCCTGCCCTCTCCCTCTCCCACAGAGTCCAAAAGACTGTTCAGTACATCTGTGTCTCTTTCTGTCTCACATATAGGGTTATCATTACCTTCTTTCTAAATTCCATATATATGCATTAGCATACTGTATTGGTGTTTTTCTTTCTGGCTTCAGTTCAGTTCAGTTCAGTCACTCAGTCGTGTCCGACTCCATGAATCGCAGCACGCCAGGCCTCCCTGTCCATCACCATCTCCCGGAGTACACTCAGACTCACGTCCATCGAGTCCGTGATGCCATCCAGCCATCTCATCCTCTGTCGTCCCCTTCTCCTCCTGCCCCCAATCCCTCCCAGCATCAGAGTCTTTTCCAATGAGTCAACTCTTCTCATGAGGTGGCCAAAGTACTGGAGTTTCAGCTTCAGCATCATTCCTTCCAAAGAAATCCCAGGACTGATCTCCTTCAGAATGGACTGGTTGGATCTCCTTGCAGTCCAAGGGACTCTCAAGAGTCTTCTCCAACACCACAGTTCAAAAGCATAAATTCTTCGGTGCTCAGCCTTTTTCACAGTCCAACTCTCACATCCATACATGACCACAGGAAAAACCATAGCCTTGACTAGACGGACCTTAGTCGGCAAAGTAATGTCTCTGTTTTTGAATATACTATCTAGGTTGGTCATAACTTTTCTTCCAAGGAGTAAGCGTCTTTTAATTTCATGGCTGCAGTCACCATCTGCAGTGATTTTGGAGCCCCCAAAAATAAAGTCTGACACTTTCTGTTTCCCCATCTATTTCCCATGAAGTCATGGGACCAGATGCCATGATCTTCGTTTTCTAAATGTTGAGCTTTAAGTCAACTTTTTCACTCTCCTCTTTCACTTTCATCAAGAGGCTTTTTAGTTCCTCTTCACTTTCTGCCATAAAGGTGGTGTCATCTGCATATCTGAGGTTATTGATATTTCTCCCGGCAATCTTGATTCCAGCTTGTGTTTTTTCCAGTCCAGCGTTTCTCATGAAGTTCTCTGCATAGAAGTTAAATAAGCAGGGTGACAATATACAGCCTTGATGTACTCCTTTTCCTATCTGGAACCACTCTGTTGTTTCATGTCCAGTTCTGACTGCTGCTTCCTGACCTGCATAGAGATTTCACCAGAGGCAGGTCAGGTGGTCTGGTATTCCCATCTCTTTCAGAATTTTCCACAGTTTCTTGTGATCCACACAGTCAAAGGCTTTGGCATAGGCAATAAAGCAGAAATAGATATTTTTCTGGAACTCTCTTGCTTTTTCCATGATCCAGCAGATATTGGCAATTTGATCTCTGGTTCTTCTGCCTTTTCTAAAACCAGCTTGAACATCAGGAAGTTCATGGTTCACGTATTGCTGAAGCCTGGCTTGGAGAATTTTGAGCATTACTTTATTAGCATGTGAGGTAAGTGCAATTGTGCGGTAGTTTGAGCATTCTTTGGCATTGCCTTTCTTTGGGATTGGAATGAGAACTGACTTTTCCAGTCCTGTGGCCACTGCTGAGTTTTCCAAATTTGCTGGCATATTGAGTGCAGCACTTTCACAGCATCATCTTTCAGGATTTGAAATACCTCAACTGGAATGCCATCACCTCCACTAGCTTTGTTCATAGCGATGCTTTCCAAGGCCCACTTGACTTCACATTTCAGGATGTCTGGCTCTAGATTAGTGATCACACCATCATGATTATCTGGGTCGTGAAGATCTTTTTTGTATGGTTCTGTGTATTCTTGCCACCTCTTCTTAATATCTTCTGCTTCTGTTAGGTCCAGACCATTTCTGTCCTTTATCGAGCCCATCTTTGCATGAAATATTCCCTTGGTATCTCTAATTTTCTTGAAGAGATCTCTAGTCTTTCCCATTCTGTTGTTTTCCTCTATTTCTTTGCATTGATCACTGAAGAAGGCTTTCTTTTCTCTTCTTCCTATTCTTTGGAACTCTGTATTCAGATGCTTATATCTTTCCTTTGCTTTTCACCTCTCTTCTTTTCACAGCTATTTTTAAGGCCTCCCTAGACAGCCATTTTTCTTTTTTGCATTTCTTTTCCATGGGGATGGTCGTGATCCCTGTCTCCTGTACAATGTCACGAACCTCAGTCCATAGTTCATCAGGCACTCTATCTATCAGATCTAGGCCCTTAAATCTATTTCTCACTTCTACTGTATAATCATAAAGGATTTGATTTAGGTCATACCTGAATGGTCTAGCGGTTTTCACTACTTTCTTCAATTTGAGTCTGAATTTGGTAATAAGGAGTTCATGATCTGAGCCACAGTCAGCTCCTGGTCTTGTTTTTGTTGACTGCATAGAGCTTCTCCATCTTTGGCTGCAAAGAATATAATCAATCTGATTTTGGTGTTGACCATCTGGTGATGTTCATGTGTAGAATCTTCTATGGTGTTGTTGGAAGAAGGTGTTTGCTATGACCAGTGCATTTTCTTGACAAAACTCCATTAGTCTTTGCCCTGCTTCATTCCGCATTCCAAGGCCAAATTTGCCTGTTACTCCAGGTGTTTCTTTTTCTTTTTTTTTTCATTTCAGCATAGTATTTTATTTTTTTTCTATTAGTATTTGTTTATTTTTTTTTCTTTATGAGTATTAACATTTTATTTTATTTTTTTTTTTAAATTTTAAAATCTTTAATTCTTACATGCATTCCCAAACATGAACCCCCCTCCCACCTCCCTCCCCATAACATCTTTCACTCCAGGTGTTTCTTGACTTCCTACTTTTGCATTCCAGTCCCCTATGATGAAAAGGACATCTTTTTTGGGTATTAGTTCTAAAAGGTCTTGTAGGTCTTCATAGAACCGTTCAACTTCAGCTTCTTCACCATTACCAGTTGGGGCACAGACTTGGATAACTGTGATATTGAATGGTTTGCCTTGGAGATGAACAGAGATCATTCTGTCATTTTTGAGATTGCATCCAAGTACTGCATTTCGGAATCTTTTGTTGACCATGATGGCTACTCCCTTTCTTCTGAGGGATTCCTGCCCGCAGTAGTAGATATAATGGTCATCTGAGTTAAATTCACCGTTTCCAGTCCATTTTAGTTCACTGATTCCTAGAATGTTGATGTTCACTCTTGCCATCTCTTGTTTGACCACTTCCAATTTGCCTTGATTCGTGGACCTGACATTCCAGGTTCCTATGCAATATTGCTCTTTACAGCATCGGACCTTGCTTCTATCACCAGTCACATCCACAGCTGGGTATTGTTTTTGCTTTGGCTTCATCCCTTCATTCTTTCTGGAGTTATTTCTCCACTGATCTCCAGTAGCGTATTGGGCACCTACTGACCTGGGGAGTTCCTCTTTCAGTATCCTATCATTTTGCCTTTTCATACTGTTCATGGGGTTCTCAAGGCAAGAATACTGAAGTGGTTTGCCAGTCCCTTCTCCAGTGGACCGCATTCTCTCACTGGAGAAGGGAATGGCAAACCACTTCAGTATTCTTGCCTTGAGAACCCCATTTAACCTCCATATGGTTGTATTTTTAATAGTTTTTTTTTTCTGTAGTTGACATCTCATCTTACCACATCATGATCAGAAAAGATGCTTGGAATGATTTTAATTTTTTAAATGTACCAAGGCTAGATTTATGGCCCAGGATGTGATCTATCCTGGAAAGGGTTCCACGTACACTTGAGAAAAAGGTGAAATTCATTGTTTGGGGGTGAAATATCCTATAGATATCAATTAGGTCTAACTGGTCCATTGCATCATTTATATATATGTATTATGGTAAGATATACATAACATAAATGTTACCATTTTTAGCATACAATTCAGTATCACTAAGCACATTTACAATGTTATATAATTGTCACCACTATTTATTTTAAGAACTTTTTCATCATCCCAAAGAGAAACTATACCCATTGAATACTAACTCCCTATTCTTTCCTCTCCTCCAGCCCCTGGTAACCTTTATTTTATTTTCCCTCTTTATGAATCTGTCTATTCTGGTACCTTGTATAAGTTGAATCTTATATACTTGTCCTTTTGTGTCTGGCTTATTTCACTTAGCATAATGTCTTCAAGGTTCATCCATGCTGTACAATAGCATGTTTTGGTACTTTATACTTTTATATGGCTGAATAATGTTCAATAATATATATATTTTAAAAACAAGCCTTATTTATTTTTTAAAATTTTAGACTCACCCTATGGCATATGGAACCTTAGTTCTCCAGCCAGAGATTGAACCCACACCCCTGTATTGGAAGGCAGAGTCTTAATCACTGGACCTCCAGAGAATTCCTTGTTCAATCATATATTATCAATGATAGCCATATATTTTACATCTTAGTTACCCATTCATCTATGGGCAGACAGTTTGTTGCCACTTTTGGCTATTGTGAATACTGCTGCTTGAACATTCGTATATAAGTATCTATTTAAGTAGTACCTGTTTTCAAACCTTTTGGAACTATACCTAGAGGTATAATTGCTGGGTCATATGATAATCCTATGCTTAAGTTTTTGAAGAATCATCCTACTTTTTCCCCAGTGGCTATGTCATTCTACATTCCCATCAGCAGTTCACAAGGATTCCAGTCTCCCCACCTCCTTCTGCATATGCTTCGATAGCTTTTATTTATTTATTTTTGCCACCCATTTAAATCTGTTTAATACAGGAAACCTCAAATAAATCATAAGATTAGTAAATCTCAAGGGGTTCACCACTTTCCCCTGATCATTTAGGAGTTAAAATATTTAATTAAATCATTCATTTGGTGTAGACATATACATAGTAATGGGCTTCCCTGGTAGCTAATATTTTTTTAAATAATTTATTTTTAATATAAATTTATTTTAATTGGAGGTTAATTACTTTACAATATTGTAGTGGTTTTGCCATACATCGACATGAACTAGCCATGGGTGTACATGTGTTCCCCATCCTGAACCCCCCCTCCCACCTCCCTCCCCATCCCATCCCTCTTGGTCATCCCAGTGCACCAGCCCTGAGCACCCTGCCTCATGCATCGAACCTGGACTGGTGATCTGTTTCACATATTACAATATACTTGTTTCAATGCTATTCTCTCTAATCATCCCACCCTTGCCTTCTCCCAGAGTCCAAAAGACTGTTCTATACATCTGTGTCTCTTTTGCTGTCTCATATATAGGATTATCGTTCAGTTCAGTTCAGTTCAGTTCAGTCACTCAGTAGTGTCTGACTCTTTGCGACCCCATGAATTGCAGCACGCCAGGCCTCCCTGTCCATCACCAACTCCTGGAGTTTACTCAAACTCATGTCCATCGAGTCAGTGATGCCATTCAGCCATCTCATCCTCTGTCGTCCCCTTCTCCTCCTGCCCTCAATCCCTCCCAGCATCAGGGTCTTTTCTTACCATCTTTCTAAAGTCCATATATATACATTAGTATACTGTATTGGTGTTTTCCTTTCTGGTGTACTTCACTCATTATAATAGGCTCCAGTTTCATCCACCTCGTTAGAACTGATTCAAATGTATTCTTCTTAATGGCTGAGTAAATATTCCGTTGTGTATATATACCACAGCTTCCTTATCCATTTGTCTGATGATGGACGTCTAGGTTGCTTCCATGTCCTGGCTATTATAAACAGTGCTGCGATGAATATTGGGGTACACGTGTCTCTTTCAATTCTGGTTTCCTTGGTGTCTATGCCCACCAGTGGGATTGCTGGGTCATATGGCAGTTCTATTTCAAGTTTTTAAAGGAATCTCCACACTGTTCTCCATAGTGACTGTACTAGTTTGCATTCCCACCAACAGTGTAAGAGGGTTCCCTTTTCTCCACACCCTCTTGAGCATTTATTGTTTGTAGACTTTTGGATAGCAGCCATTCTGACTGGCGTGATATGGTACCTCATTGTAGTTTTGATTTGCATTTCTCTGATAATGAGTGATGTTGGGCATCTTTTCATGTGTTTGTTAGCCATCTGTATGTCTTCTTTGGAGAAATGTCTGTTTAGTTCTTTGGCCCATTTTCTGATTGGGTGGTTTATTTTTCTGGAATTGAGCTGCATGCACTGCTTGTATATTTTTGAGATTAATTCATTGTCAGAATTAATTTTTGAGATTAATTCATTTGCTATTATTTTGAGATTAATTAATTTGCTATTATTTTCTCCCATTCTGAAGGCTATCTTTTCACCTTGCTTATAGTCTCCCTTATTGTTCAAATGTTTTTAAGTTTAATTAGGTCCCATTTGTTTATTTTTGCTTTTATTTCCATTCCTCTGGGAGGTAGGTCATAGAGAATCCTGCTGTGATTTATGTCGGAGAGTGTTTTGCCTATGTTTTCCTCTAGTTTTATAGTTTCTGGTCTTACATTTAGATATTAATCCATGTTGAGTTTATTTTTGTGTATGGTGTTAAAAAGTGTTGTAGTTTCATTCTTCTACAAGTGGTTGACCAGTTTTCCTAGCACCACTTGTTAAAGAGATTGTCTTTTCTCCATTGTATATTCCTTGTCTCCTTTGTCAAAGATAAGGTATCATAGGTGCATGGATTTATCTCTGTGCTTTCTATTTTGTTCCACTGATCTAAGTTTCTGTCTTTTTGCCAGTACCATACTGTCTTGATGACTGTAGCTTTGTAGTAGAGCCTGGAGTCAGGCAGGTAGATTCCTCTAGTTCCATTCTTCTTCAAGATTGCTTTGACTATTCGAGGTTTTTGGTAATTACATACAAACTGTGAAATTATTTGTTCTAGTTCTCTGAAAAATACCGTTGGTAGCTTGACAGGGATTGCATTGAATCTATAGATCGGTTTGGGTAGTATACTTATTTTCACTATATTGATTCTTCCAATATATTAAGTCATGGTATATTTCTCCATCTATTTGTGTCCTCTTTGATTTCTTTCGTCAGTGTTTTATAATTTTCTATGTGTAGGTCTTTTTTTCCTTTCAGTTCAGTCGCTCAGTCGTGTCCGACTCTTTGCGACCCCATGAATCGCAGCATGCCAGGCCTCCCTGACCATCATCAACTCCCAGAGTTCACTCAGATTCATGTCCATCGAGTCAGTGATGCCATCCAGCCATCTCATCCTCTGTCGTCCCCTTCTCCTCCTGTCCCCAATCCCTCCCAGCATCAGATTCTTTTCCAATGAGTCAGCTCTTCGCATGAGGTGGCCAAAGTACTGGAGTTTCAGCTTTAGCATCATTTCTTCCAAAGAAATCCCAGGGCTGATCTCCTTCAGAATGGACTGGTTGGATCTCCTTGCAGTCCAAGGGACCCTCAAGAGTCTTCTCCAACATCGCAGTTCAAAAGCATCAATTCTTCGGCGCTCAGCCTTCTTCACAGTCCAACTCTCACTTCCATACATGATTACTGGAAAAACCATAGCCTTGACTAGATGGACCTTAGTTGGCAAAGTAATGTCTCTGCTTTTGAATATGCTATCTAGGTTGGTCATAACTTTTCTTCCAAGGAGTAAGCATCTTTTAATTTCATGGCTGCAGTCACCATCTGCAGTGATTTATTCCTAAGTATTTTATTCTTTTCATTGCAATGGTGAATGGAATTGTTTCCTTAATTTCTCTTTCTGTTCTCTCATTATTAGTGTATAGGAATGCAAGGGATTTCTGTGTGTTAATTATATATCCTGCAACTTCACTGTATTCATTGATTAGCTCTAGTAATTTTCTGGTGGAGTATTTAGGGTTTTCTATGCAGAGGATCATGTCATCTGCAAACAGTGAGAGTTTTACTTCTTCTTTTCCAATCTGGATTCCTTTTATTTCATTTTCTGCTCTGATTGCTATGGCCAAAACTTCCAAAACTATGTTGAATAATAGTGGTGAGAGTGGGCACCCTTGTCTTGTTCCTGACTTTAAGGAAAATGCTTTCAGTTTTTCACCATTGAAGATAATGTTTGCTGTGGGTTTATCATATATGACTTTTATTATATTGAGGTATGTTCCTTCTATCCTTGCTTTCTGGAGGGTTTTTATCATAAATAGATGTTGAATTTTGTAAAAGGCTTTCTCTGTATTATTGAGATAATCATATGGTTTTTATCTTTCAATTTGCTAATGTGGTGTATTACATTGATTGATTTGTGGATATTGAAGAATCCTTGCATCCCTGGTATAAAGCCCACTTGGTCATGATGTAGGATATTTTTAATATGTTGTTGGATTCTGTTTGCTAGAATTTTGTTAAGGATTTTTGCACCTATGTTCATCAGTGACATTGGTCTGTAGTTTTCTTTTTTGTGGCATCTTTGTCTGGTTTTTGGTATTAGGGTGATGGTGGCCTCCTAGAATGAGTTTGGAAGTTTACCTTCTTCTGCAATTTTCTGGAAGAGTTTGAGTAGGATAGGTGTTAGCTCTTCTCTAAATTTTTGGTAGAATTCAGCTGTGAAGGCGTCTGGTCCTGGGCTTTGTTTGTTGGAAGATTTCTGATTATGGTTTCAATTTCTGTGCTTGTGATGGGTCTGTTAAGACTTTCTATTTTTTCCTGGTTCAAGTTTGGAAAGTTATATTTTTCTAAGAATTTGTCATTTCTTCCAAGTTGTCCATTTTATTTGCATATTGTTGCTAATAGTAGTCTCTTATGATCCTTTGTATTTCTGTGTTGTCTGTTGTGATTTCTCCATTTTCATTTCTAATTTTGTTGATTTGATTCTTCTCCCTTTGTTTCTTGATGAGTCTGGATAATGGTTTGTCAACTTTATTTATCTTCTCAAAGAACCAGCTTTTAGCTTTGTTGATTTTTACTATGGTCTCTTTTGCATTTATCTGCCTTAACTTTTAAGATTTCTTTCCTTCTACTAACTCTGGGGTTCTTCATTTCTTCCTTTTCAAGTTGCTTTAGGTGTAGAGTTAGGTTATTTATTTGACTTTTTTCTTGTTTCTTGAGGTAAGCCTGTATTGCTATGAACCTTCCCCTTTGCACTCCTTTTACAGTGTCCCATAGGTTTTGAGTTGTGTTTTCATTTTCATTCATTTCTATGCATATTTTGATTTCTTTTTTTTAATTTCTTCTGTGACTTGTTGGTTATTAAGAAGTGTGTTGCTCAGCCTCCATATGTTGGAATTTTTAGTAGTTTTTCTCCTGTAATTGACATCTAATCTTACTGCACTGTGGTCAGAAAAGATGCTTGGAACGATTTCAATTTTTTTGAATTTATAAAGCTATATTTATGGCCCAGGATGTGATCTATCCTGCAAAGGGTTCCATGTACACTTGAGAAAAAGGTGAAATTCATTGTTTTGGGGTGAAATGTCCTATAGATATCAATTAGGTCCAACTGGTGCATTGTATTATTTAAAGTTTGTGTTTCCCTATTAATTTCCTGTTTAGTTGATCTATCCATAGATGTGAGTATGGTATTAAAGTCTCCCACTATTATTGTGTTATTGTTAATTTCCCCTTTCATACTTGATAGCATTTGTCTTACATATTGCAGTGCTCCTATGTTGGGTGCATATATATTTTTAATTGTTATATCTTCTTCTTGGATTGATCCTTTGATCATTATGTAATGTCCTTCTTTGGCTCTTTTCACAGACTTTATTTTAAAGTCTATTTTATCAGATATGAGTATTGCTACTGCTGCTTTCTTTGGGTCTCCATTTATGTGAAATATCTTTTTCCAGCCCTTCACTTTCATCCATATGTGTCCCTTGTTTTGAGGTGGGTCTCTTGTAGACAGCATTTATAGGGGTTTTGTTTTTGTATCCATTCAGCCAGTCTTTGTCTTTTTGTTGGGGCATTCAACCCATTTACATTTAAGGTAATTATATATGTCTCGGGGTGTTTTGCCTTGGGTTATTCCTGTTTGGGACTCTCTGTGTTTCTTGGACTTGGGTGATGATTTCCTTCCCCATTTTAGGGAAGTTTTCAACTATTATCTTCTCAAGTATTTTCTCAAGGCCTTTCTTTTTGTCTTCTTCTTCTGGGACTCCCATGATTCGAATGTTGGGGCATTTGACATTGTCCCAGAGGTCTCTGAGGTTGTCCTAGTTTCTTTTAATTATTTTTTCTTCTCTGCTTCATTTATTTCTCCCATTCTATCTTTCACATCTCTTATTCTATCTTTTGCCTCGGTTATTCTACTGTTGGTTCCCTCCAGAGTGTTTTTGATCTCAGTTATTGCATTATTCATTATTGATTTACTCTTTTTTATTTCTTCTAGGTCCTTGTTAAACATTTCTTGCATCTTCTCAATCCTTGTCTCCAGTCTATTTATCTGTAACTCCAATTTGTTTTCAAGATTTTAGATCATCTTTACTATCATTATTCTGAATTCTTTTTCAGGTAGACTCCTTATCTCCTCCTCTTTTGTATGGTTTGGTGGGCTTTTATCCTGTTCCTTTACCTGCTGAATATTTCTCTGCCTTTCATCTTGTTTAGATTGCTGCATTTGGGGTAGCCTTTCTGTATGCTGATAGTTTGTGGCTCCTCTTTAATGTGGAGGTTCCTCCCTGTGGGTGGGGTTGGACAAGTGGCTTGTCAAGGTTTTCTGGTTTGGGAAGCTTGCATCAGTGTTCTGGTAGGTGGAGTTGGATCTCCTCTCTCTGGAGTGCAATGAAGTGTCCAGTAGTGAGTTTTCAGGTGTCTCTGGGTTTGGTGTGACTTTTGGCCACCTGTATTTTAATGCTCAGAGTTATATTCCTGTGTTGTTGGAGAATAATCTTCATATATCTTGCTCAGAAACTTGTTGGCTCTTGTGTGGAGCTTGATTTCATTGTAAGTATGGAAGTTTTTTGATGAGCTCTTCTTGATCAATGTTCTCTGGATTCAGGAGTTTTCTGTAGTTCTCAAATTTTGTATTTAAGCTTTCTGCCTCTGGCATTCAGTCTTATTTTTACAATAGCCTCAAGACTTCTCCATCCATACAGCACTGATGATAAAACATGTAGGTTAATGATGAAAAGCTTCTCCGCAGTGAGGGACACCCTGAGAGGTTCACAGAGTTACATGGAGAAGAAAAGAGGGAGGAGGGAGATAGAGGTGACGAGGAGGAGAAGAGAGGAAATCAAAAGGGGAGAGAGCAAGCTAGCTAGTCATCAGTTCCCTATGTGCTCTCCACAGTCTGGACCCCTCAGAGAAGAGAAGAGGCAGGAAGGAGACAGAGGTGACCAGGAGGAGAAAAGGGGGAATCAAAAGGAGAGAGACAGATCCAGCCAGTAATCAGTTCCCTAAGTGTTCTCCACAGCCAGGATCACACAAGGGGATTCACAGAGTTGGGTAGAGAAGAGAAGGGGAAGGGAGGTGATAGAGGTGACCTGGTGGAGAAAAAGGTGAGTCAAAAGGGGGAGAGAGCAATCAAGCCAGTAATCACACTCCTAAGTAAAAATGGGTTCTGAACACTAGGTTCTTAAAGGTACAAAATTGATAACAAACACCAAAAAGCAAAGACTAAAAATCTAGAGTAGAGGTTAGACTCTCAAAAATACAGTATTAAAAAAATAACAAAAATTATAAATATATATATATATGAAATTTAGTTTAAAAACAGGGTATTTTTTGCAAGGTAATAGTAGGTTATAAAAATGAAAATTAAAGGAGTAATAACCACAGACTGGCTCCAAATATGAAAAGGAGTATGTCAAGGCTGAATATTGTCACCCTGCTTATTTAACTTCTATGCAGAGTACATCATGAGAAACACTGGGCTGGAGGAAGCACAAGCTGGAATCAAGATTGTGGGGAGAAATATCAATAACCTCAGATATGCAGATGACACCACCCTTATGGCAGAAAGTGAAGAGGAACTAAAAGGCCTCTTGATGAAAATGAAAGAGGAGAGTGAAAAAGTTGGCTTAAATTTCAACATTCAGAAAACGAAGATCATGGCATCTGGTCCCATCACTTCATGGGAAAGAGATGGGGAAACAGTGGAAACAGTGTCAGACTTTATTTTTGGGGGCTCCAAAATCACTGCAGATGGTGACTGCAGCCATGAAATTAAGACGCTTACTCCTTGGAAGAAAAGTTATGACCAACCTAGATAGTATATTCAAAAGCAGAGACGTTACTTTGCCAACAAAGTTCTGTCTAGTCAGGGCTATGGTTCTTCCAGTGGTCATGTATGGATGTGAGATTTGGACCATGAAGAAGGCTGAGCACCAAAGAATTGATGCTTTTGAACTGTGGTGTTGGAGAAGACTCTTGAGAGTCTCTTGGACTGCAAGGAGATCCAACCAGTCCATTCTGAAGTAGATCAGCTCTGGGATTTCTTTGGAAGAAATGATGCTAAAGCTGAAACTCCAGTACTTTGGCCACCTCATGAGAAGAGTTGACTCATTGGAAAAGACTCTGATGCTGGGAGGGATTGGGGGCAGGAGGAGAAGGGGACGACCTAGGATGAGATGGTTGGATGGCATCACTGACTAGATGGACATGACTCTGAGTGAACTCTGGGAGTTGGTGATGGACAGAGAGGCCTGGTGTGCTGTGATTCATGGGGTCGCAAAGAGTCGGACACGACTGAGCGACTGAACTGAACTGGAAGAATTTAAAAATTACAAAATTATAACAGTAAAATGTATCTAGGAATTTCTCTGGAGCTGTTGAGGGCAGTGTGGGGTCAGTTCAGTTTCAGATAGTCCCTCGTTCCAGCTTCTACTTCTTCTCAAGGTCTATAGGCCCCTTCCAATGTAGTCACTAAAGGGTTTTAATCTGTTGCACCTGTCACTTCCAGTGCAATTCCCTCTTGGTTTATTTTGGCTTCCTCTGTTTGCAAGTCTCTTCAGTGTCTAATTTCCACCCTGACACAAGGCGGCAAAGGTGGTCACTTATTTAGGCACAATTGTTCAGTTGTCCTGTGGGGAGGGAGAAACACTGCAAAGAAACATCACTGGTGTGTGTGGGGAGTGCTCGCAGTGTCTGGGCCACATTGGGTTTGCCCCCAGTCCTGGTGTGCTTTGCCGGTCTACACTGCTCAGGCTCCAGGTTGCTCTGCAGGGGAACTGTCTAAAGTGGGCCCTGGGTTGCGTGCACTTCCCAGGTCTAAGCTGTTCAGGTTCAGGGTCTCGGATACTCCACAAAGGCACAGACTTGGTTGGAAGTCACAGCTAGGTGTGTAATCTGTGGGTTCTTTTTTGTTTTTTTTTTTCCCCTCCCAGTTATGTTGCCTTTCAAGATTCCAAAACTCCCCAGAGACCCGCTGGTGAGAGGGTTTCCTGGTGTTTGGAAACTTCTCCTCTTTCACAACTCCCTCCCCGGGATGGGTCTCCATCCCTAAGTCTTTTGTCTCTCTTTTTATCTTTTATATTTTGCCCTACTTCCTTTTGAAGAAAATGGTCTGCCTTTCTGGGTGCCTGGTGTCCTCCGCCAGCATTCAGAAGTTGTTCTGTGGAATTTGCTCAGCGTTCAAATGATCTTTAGATGAATTTTGGGGGGAGAAAGTGGTCTCCCCATCCTATTCCTCCATCATCTTCTAGAATACAGCCAATTAATTTTTTTTAAGTAAGCTGTCAAACCAATGGTCTTGATAATGTGAGAGAGAAACTGTCCATCATACTGACAAGAGCAGTGAAACTCAGTCATTCTCAAACTGTGGCCCCAGATAAGTAGCACTAGCATCACATGAAAAGTTGTTAGAAATGCTAATTCCCTGTAGACCTCAGCCATCCAAGAGCTACTGAATCTTAGGTTTAGCATCCCCTTCAGATGATTCAGGTGCATGCTTACAGTCTCTGAAATGGGTCCTTCCAAAAATCCTGGAAACTTTCAGAGAATCTGATTTTTCTAATCTTGATCTCCTAATCTTATATGTCATGAATCTCTATAATTTTCAGTGTCCTTTGTTGACTTTTCTTTTGTTTAGGTTGTGTGTGTGTGTATTTGATTCTTATTTTGTTTTCATTGTTGTTGTTGTTGTTTCCTCAAGGTAAGCCTCTTAAACGGTGTTTTCGAGAGACTTAGAAACTTTTTTAACAACTCCCATTGTTCCCTCACCCTAGCGGGAATTGTTTCAACTTTGCTTCCTGAGCTCAGTCCAATAATTTCTCCCTGAGAATATGGACTCTTCCCCAGGGTCATGACTCATGTGTGTCAGTGATGCCAGAGATGAGGAAGCTGTGAGGCCGTATGGAGAGAGTCTCCCAGAAAGTGTAAGACATGAACTCTCTTCTCCCATCCAGGCCTGAAGAAAGGTGAGAGCCTGAGGGTTTCCACACCCTCAGATAGGTCAATGATAGTTAGGTTCTTAGAAACACTTGTTGGAGGGTGGGGAGAATAAACAAGTGACCTAGACTTGATGGTACTAAGTGTAATGTTGGAGAAGAGCTTTGGGAAGAAATCTGAGGGTGGGTATATGCTATTAAAACAGCTGCTTCAGGTTGCATGTAAAACCCAGTACTTTTAGCAACCAAATATAGACCTGCCCTTATAAGACAGGGAACAGAAGATAGGTAAAATCACTTTAAAAATCTCCACATAATTAATTACCTATTTAATACATTAATTGGACAATATTCACTGAGCATAAGGTGTATCAGAGTTGCTGTTCCAAGTTCTGGGGTTACCAAAATATTGAAATTATGATGTGGTTGGTTGAGGGGAGAAGTTTAAAAAAATGAATGATAATAAACCTGTAACAGAGGTTTGTTTTCAATGTTTGTATGTTTATGTTTGTATATGTGTCTGTTATTCACTCAACTGTGTCTGAATCTTTATGATCTCATGGATTGTAGCCTGCCAAGGTCCTCTGTCCATGAAATTCCCCAGGAAAAATTACTGGAGTGGGTTGTCATTCCCTTCTCCAGGGGATCTTCCTGACCCAGGGATGGAACTGCGGTTTCCTGCACTGCAGGCAAATTCTTTATCATCTGAGCCACAAGGGAAGCCCCATTTTTTATGTTTAAGAACATTGAAAAATGAGGAATTTGTTCTGCATGGGAGAAATAATGAGAAGAGTGATGAAAACGGTGATATTCGCATTGACTTTTTCTATGGTTGAGAAGATGAAGAAAATTGCAGGAAACAAAAAGGGAAATAAATACACAGCATCTTTAAGACTATTTTCCATTAAAGAGCTAGTGGATCACCAGAGGTGGAGGTACTAATTAGAAAGGCAGATGGAACTTACATTTAAAGCCCTGTGTGACATGCTGAATTGTATGCACATGTATATGTTTCTACCCTGACTTGATCCACAAAGTATTATATGTGTCTCCTAAGGGGCTCTGGTGGAATCACTACAAGAATAGATGTGAGAGGGGAACATGATCAGATTAGCATTCTGAAAGGTCTGGACAGCTGTGTAGAAGGTGTACTGGAATGAAAGATGAAAGGGAAAATTAAAAAGGGAGTAATCCCTGAGAGATAACGGATTTCAGGAAGTCAGGTGAGAGTGGGTGGAGATTGAGAGGAAGCCAAAGGAATAGGGAGGGCACTTAGCCCTCGCCTTTTGCCTCTGTCCCACTCCTTCCCCCGCCACACCACCTTTCCATGTCTTCTTCCTTCACCATTCTATTCCCCCAGCTTCCTTCCTTATGATAAATTTTCTCCTTTGAATTCTTCATTTATTTCACTTTCTTTTACTTCAACGTTTTTTTCTTCTACCCTTGGATCAATACCACCTTCTGAAATTGCCGTCATTTCAGAAGAACTCTAAGTCCCCTTCAAACAATGTATTTATGTATTTCTTCACTAATGAAATACTTACTCCATGCCATTTTCCCACATATAATCTGAGGAGCCTCATTTAGTAAGGGTTACCTACCCTGGAGGTTGGAAAGAAATGGAATGTTCCAGATGTGCAGCTGTATTCAGAGACTCCCTCACATGTCCTGAACCCCAATAACTTTTAACACACCTAGCAGTTAACCCCAGTTAACACCACCTAAATTGGAATATTTAGGACATTCTCTGCTTTGAGGATTAACCCCATAAACAGCAAAAAAAAATCCTTAAACAGTTCAGCTAAAACTGGATCTCTCTCTCCCAGGTGGCACACTGGTAAATAATCTGCCCTCCAATGCAGGAGTCACAAGAGACCCCTGGGTTGGGAAGATCCCATCCCATGAAGTAGGAAATGGCAACCCACTCTAGTTTTCTTGTCTGGAAAATCTCATGGACAGAGGAGCCTGGGGGGCTACAGCCCATGAAATTACAAAGAGCTGGACATGACTGAAGTGACATAGCACGCGCACTCACACATGCAGGTTTTAATTACCGACCATAAGCAAAGATGGGTAGTGAAGGGCACAAATAAATTGGGAAATCAAGGCCTATGTGTCTAGCACATTATGACGAAATTCAGAAGGGAAATCAGGCACATGAGAACTTCATGAACATTCTGTTGCTTTCACTGTTGCATGAAAAAAGATGGATATAATATTCACGCTTTCTAATAACTCTAATTGAAAATAACCTGTAAGTTATGTAAAACATAATAGGTTTTTAAAATAAATTAATATTTAAAAAGGAAAAATGATTGGTGTAAAAATGTAGAGACTGGAGTAGAGTAGAAGACTACACAGAGGAGAGTGATTAATATTTATTATTCTAAATACTATCCTGGGAAGTCTATGTGTCATTTTATTTAATCCCTTAGCCAATTTCTATAAAGAAAACATATTTCTTTCAGATGCAGAAACTGAGACTCACATTAAATAGCTTACTCAAGGCCAAATCTCAAAGAAATAGAAGTTCTCAAATTCAATTCTGTTTGGTTTCACTCTAAGTATCTTCCCAGCTAGATTACACTGAATCTTGGAAAGGCAGGTGGCATGTGTCTGGACGGCTTTAAGATATCTCACGTATGTTTTTCCCAGCACCAACTAGTAAACTTTCCAGAGACAAGGTCATTCAGTCAGCACTTGGTATTGTAATCTGTACATAAGAATGCCCATTATATTGTCTTGGACAACTGAATTGAGCCCTTGAGCACTAAGAGGGCAAGCAACAACTTCATGCCTATCTCTGGTGTGTTTTCTTTAGGAGTATGCAGAAGACATCATGGATTCAGGGAACCTCACGTGGGTATCAGAATTTGTCTTCCTAGGGTTCTCACAGAACCAGAAGCTCCAGCTTTTCTTGTTTCTGGTGTTCCTGTTTGTCTACACAACCACTGTCATGGGAAACCTCCTCATCATGGTGACAGTGACCTCTGATTCCAGGCTCCACACACCCATGTATTTCCTGCTGAGAAACCTGGCAGTCATAGATGTCTGCTTCTCCTCAGTCACTGCCCCAAAGATGCTGGTGGACTTCCTCGCTGAGAAGAAGACCATCTCCTATGAGGGCTGCATGACTCAGATCTTCTTCTTCCACTTTCTGGGAGGTGGGACTCTCCTCTTCCTTTCAGTGATGGCCTATGACCGCTACATAGCCATCTCCCAGCCTCTCCACTACATCACCATCATGAACACTCGAGTGTGTGTGGGGCTGGTGGTTGCTGCCTGGGTAGGGGGCTTTGTCCACTCCATTGTCCAGCTGGTTCTGATGCTCCCATTGCCTTTCTGTGGACCCAACATCCTAGATAACTTCTACTGTGACATTCCACAAGTGCTGAGGCTTGCCTGCATGGACACCTCCCTCCTGGAGTTCCTTATGATCTCCAACAGTGGGATGCTGGTCCTCATCTGGTTCCTCCTCCTTCTGATCTCTTACACAGTCATTCTGGTGATGCTGAGGTCGCACTCTGGGCAGGCGAGGAGGAAGGCAGCTTCCACCTGCACCATCCACATCATTGTTGTGTCTATGGTCTTCATTCCCTGTATCTATATCTATGCCCGGCCCTTCACCTCTTTCCCCATGGACAAAGCTGTGTCCATCAGCCAAACAGTTATCACCCCCATGCTCAACCCAATGATCTACACCCTGAGGAACCAGGAGATGCAGGCAGCAGTGAAGAGATTGGGCAAGCGCCTAGTGATTTCCAGTAGGGAGTGAACTTAAAATAGGTTGATTTTAAAAGACAAATCTTCTCAATGAACCTTTGTTTTCCATGTGAGATGTGGAAAATATGGAGTGTGATGGTTGAAATTAAACTGATATTTCCACAGACATTTTCCTGTGTCAGCTCTTTTGTTAGTTACTTTCAGACTTCTCTCTCATTCTTACAAAGCTGACAGAAGGTATGGTAGTAATATAGAGTTTTACAAACGAGAAAACTCAGAGAGAAAAAACTTGCTCAGTGATGAACAGCAAGTGAGGGGCAGAGCTTGGCCAGGAGATGGCTCCTCTGACTCCAGGTTTTGAGGCAGGAGATATGGGTGGGATTTGAAACTCAGAGTATCTCGCCATCACAAAGGAAAACTTAGAGAGTTCCTCTTTTATGGGTGAATATCTCTGCTGAATGGTCAACACTTCCATGTCAAATCTGGAGCAATTACATTTGTTCTCCTCCCTGCTCTTTGCCTCTTTCCCTACTGTGGTATTTCAGAAGTGATATCATTTGCTAAGCTTCTAAATATGTTTCATCCTCAAAGTACATATTTATCCACACTTTGGATTGGGTCTTTCTTGACCAAATACTTCTTGGATATTCTGCAGGATATTCTACTTTAGTGACCAAATCTTTATATACTTTGGATGATATGGCTATGAGGACAATGTTGTGGGTGGTTGGGGAACCCAGGCTTGAGAGGGCAGGGACCTTGTCCTGCTTCCTGAGGGAGTCCAGTAGTTTCTCCCCAAGGATATACTCTTGTCTCCTAGGGTCACTCTCCTTGTTGTATGGGTGATGTGTGGGCACTGGCTGGGAAACTGATCCTGCAGATAAAGGATCTCTAACAAGACGGATGACCTGACGACTCTTTTCCATTCTGGCCTGAAGGAAGGTGTGAAACTAAGATTTTCTCACCTGCATATAGAGCAGCTGTAAGAAGCATCCAGAAACTTGTTGGAGAATGTAGAGAATAAATAAGTGATATGGACTCCATGCTAGTCAATCTAAAGCCTGAGGATAACCTCAAGTGTAATGGAGGGGATACAAGGCATTCAAAATAGATTCCTCAAGTGGCAAGTGAAAACCAGGCTTTAACCACCAAGTTACACTTGGTCTTGTGATTTGGAGGGAAGATGCTGAGAGCAAAGGATAAGGTGATACACCCCACAATTTATCACATGGTCAAATTGAACAAGATCATGTAATTATCTCGTAATGCATTAGAATAGGAACATATTTGAGCAAGTACTAAGTCAGAGTTGCTATTATAGGTGCTGGGGCTACTAAATTATTGAATTTACAATCTAGTTAAGAGAAAGAACAAGAAAGATATGATAAAAGTTGTAACAAATGTACTTACAAAATGTTATTGGAATCGGAACCCAGAGAAATGGATTAATTCTGCATGCGAGAAATGGAGGAGTCACAGAGGTGATATCTGAGGACTTCAAGGTTGAGAAGGTAGTAGAAGGTATTTCAGGAAACAGAATGCATTGCTAAAGCTACAGAAATAACCAAACATATAGCATGTGTGAGACACCATGGATTCCTGACTGCCATCTGTTCCCAGGTAACAGAGATACTGATAAGAAACGTAGATGGAGCCTACGTTTTAGAACTTGCTGTGACCCACTGAGAGGAAGTTGCATGCACATATGTAAGCGTGTCTTTGAACCATGAACTAACCCTCAGTGCATGTTAGGCAGCTTCTAAGAGTCTGAGTTGTTTGTTTTTTTAATAGTCAAACTTTTTATCCAAAAAGAAACAAGAAAAAAAGATCCAAAAAAATTGAAACATGTGTATTGCCATATGTGGAACAGATCGCCAGTCCAGATTCGATGCATGAGACAGGGTGCTCAGGGCTGGTGCACTGAGATGACCCTGAGGGATGGGATGGGGAGGGAGGTGGGAGCGGGGTTCAGGATGGGGAACTGTAGAAATTATAGAGATTATTTTATTTTAAAAAAATAAGCTTAAAATCTGTAGAACTAATAGAAAACAAAAACTAAGATGATAAATATAAACATGTATGTCAGTAATTACATTAAATTTATTCAGACTAAATGTCCCAGTTAAAACAACAAAGATTGTTATACTGAATAAAAATTTAAAATCTAACTTTATGCAGCTTACAAGACAAAACTTAAATGTAATTTAATAGAGTGAAATAATACTATCATTATACATAGCACTCAAACACTAACTAAAAAACAGCTCCCTGGGACAACCCAGAGGGATGGGGTGGGGAGGGCGGCGGGAGGTGGGGTTCAGGATGGGGGGGACACATGTCCACCCATGGCTGATTCATGTTGATGTATGGCAAAAAACCACCACAATATTGTAAAGTAATTATTCACCAGTTAAAATTAATTAATTAATTAAAAAAAACACAAAATAGCCAATGCAGTTAGACTAATATTAGAAAAGCAGATTTTTTTAAATAATAAAGAGGGATAATTCATAATATTAGATGAGGAATACACTGAGAAGATGGAATAATTCTAAATTTGTGTGTACCTAAAATATCACCTGTGAATATATAAAGCCAATATCAGCATCATTAAATGCAGAATTTTTTTTAAATCCCAGAAGCATAGTTGTAGATATTAATATACATCTAAGATTCTGAGTTTTAAGCTGTGAATCCTTGATAGTCATTAAAAGATTATAATGAGCTACCAGTTTAGAAAGGTCTCTATGACAGTGACATAGAAGATGGAGTGAAGTGGATGCAGATGGAAGCGGAAGGATGAGGCTAAAATGACCCCTATTGGATAACAGATTGCAGGAGGCAGGTAAGGGGGTGGAAAGGCAGGGGACTGAGGAGCCACTTAACCCTCACTTTTCACCTCTATCTCTTACCCTCCGTGTCCTCCATCATCTTTATTCCCAGTCCGCCTCTCCCCTCCACCTTTACATTCCCCTTCCTTCCTCTCCCTTCCTCTTAATCTCCCCTCTTTATTGCTTTGTCTATTTTATTTCTCTTATATCAACATCTTCCTTTCTCTTCTATCCTTATATTCAGTAACATCTTCTAAAATTCTAGTTTCACTAAGAAGAGTTCTTCCATTCCCTTTCATACAAGATCCATCATCCCTTTTTAACCCAGACAATCTGTCTCCCCCATCTCATGTTGCAGCACACACACCACATATTCTATTAATTCATCCAGTAAGGGACCATCTACACCAGTGAAGGAAGGCATTCCCTATAGATATTCACTCACACAGCAGTCAAAAGATTTTGAGTATTGACTGCCAGAAAAGATGGGTACTGTAGTGCACAAATAAATTATAAGATGCATATTTATCCCTCTGCAAACATTTAGTTGAATTATGGATGGAAAATACAGAAACACAAAAAGTCCCTTAACATTATGATGTGGTAACTGTTGCACAAAAAATTTTGGTACAAAATATACTAGATTTTCAAGGAAGGGAGGAGGTTTTAGAGTAGGAGACTACACAGAGGAAAGTGTTTGCCATTTATTATTCCAGACACTCTTGTAGGGACCTTGTGTGTTATTTTAGTTAATCCTCTAGACAATTCTATAAAGAAAGTCATTTTTATTCCTACCATACAAATGGGAAACCTAGAGAGGTTAAGTAATTTCTCCAGGGTCAAATATCAAGGAAATAGAAATTTAACTGCAGGTCTGTTGAACTCCAAGTGTCTTACCACCAGTAGATAACACTGAATCTTTGAAAGGCATGTCGCATGTGTCTCTGGACAGCATTAAGCTATCTTGTGAGTATATACTCGTGTTTGTCTTCAGTTGCTCAGTCATGTCTGACTCTTTGTGACCTCATGGACTATGGCCTGCCAGGCTCCTCTGTCTATGGGACTTTTCAGGCAAGAAGACTGGAGTGGATTGCCATTTCCTCCTCCTGGGGATCTTCCCAACACAGGTATTGAACCCACCTCTCCTGGGTCTCCTGCATCGGCAGGTGGATTCTTTACCACTGAGCCTCCTCAGAAGCCCCTGATGAATATATATTCCAGAACCAACTAGTGAACTCTCCAGAGACAAGACCATTAAGTCAGCACCAGGTATTAGGATCTGCAGGTGAAAATCCATCATCGAGACCTGGACACTCAATTTGAATGAGCCCTTGAGCAATAATGCATCTCTCTCCTGGTGTGTTTTCTTTAGATGTATGGAGAAGACGCCCTGGAATCAGGGAATCTCTCATGTATATCAGCATTTATCCTGGGGCTCTCACAGACTCAGGAGCTCCAGCTCTTCCTGTTTCTGGTGTTCCTGTTTGTCTGCACCACCGGTGTCATGGGAAACCACCTCACCATGTTCACAGTGACCTCTGATTCCAGGCTCCACACACCCATGGATTTTCTGCTGTGAAACTTGGCAGTCATAGACATCTGTTTCTCCTCAGTCCCTGCCCCAAAGGTGCAGTGGACTTCCTCGCTGAGAAGAAGAGCATCTCCTACCAGGACTACGAGGCTCAGGTCTTCTTTCTCCACTTTCTGGGAGGTGTCATGACCTTCTTCTCTACGAAGGTCTATGACCATTACATAGCCATCTCCCGGCCCCTCTACCATGTCACCATCATGAGCATTCCGCTCTGTGTGGGGCTGGTGGTGACAGCCTGGATGGTAGGTTTTGTTCATTCCATCTCCCAACTGGCTCTGATGCTCCCACTGCCTTTTTGTGGCCCCAGTGTCCTAGATAACTTCTACTGGGATGTTCTACAAGTTCTGAGACTTGCCTGCACTGACACTTCTGTCCTGGAGTTCCTCATGATCTGCAACAGTGGGATGCTGGATGTCATCTGGTTCCTCCTCCTCCTGGTCTCCTACTCAGCCATCCTGGTGATGCTGAGGTCCCACTCAGGGCAGGCAAAGAGGAAGGCAGCTTCCACCTGCACCACCCACATCATCGTGGTGTCTATGGTCTTCATTCCAAGCATTTACCTCTATGCCCGGCCCTTCATCTCCTTCTCCATGGACAAGACTGTATCCATCAGCCACACGGTCAAGAACCCCATGCTTGCCCATGATCGACACCCTGATGAACCAGGAGATGCAGGCAGCACTCAAGAGACTACACTCACATCAGTTGGATTGTACAAAGGAATGACAGTGGGTAGATCACTTTGGCCTTGTTTTCCACTTGTAAGGTGGAGAGAGAGCTTCTGTGTCTGCCGTGTTCATATCTCCTGGATGGGTTGTGACGGTGCTCATAGAAGTAAATGCACAGTGAACCTAAGCAACATATTCAGATTTTTAGGAAAATGGATAGTATCCTTATTTTTGTTTCTAATGGTTGTTTGAACACTCCTATAATGATAGAATGTGTTGTCACAGAAACATTCTGGAAAGTCCCACCCTCCTTTCTGCCTTCTTGGTGGACTGTTTCTTCTTAGGATGACAGCATTTCCCCAGGAGAGCAGTTCTGTTTTTTGTATTTTGACCCCTTTACCTAGTACCCCATTTAGGTGTGAGTCTGGGTTGTTGGAAACTGCCCAGCACTCTGAGTCTTAAGCCTTCAATTGAAGACCCTAAGCCATCACTTACCAAAGGATGACCTTGAATGAGACACCTGAGGTCTCTTGGCCTCATGATATTTTCCTCAACACACTTGCTAGAATTAATATCTGACCCAAACCCTCTAGCTTTATTATAAGAATCAAACTGAAAATACTGTGAGAAAACATTGTACCAGATATTTTATTTAATTTGCAAACTTGAAATTATATGAATGTTGTTTTTCTCTATATTTTAATATAGTATAAGTAATTATAACAAGTGAAAGATTATGTATAAAATGCTTCTAAGGTATAAAACACTATATTATATTATATGAAAGAACCAGCCTATACTAATAACTTACACCTGGCTATAGGTGCTTTCCATCACATCACTTCTTTGGAGATGAAACCACATTCTTGAATTTAGTGTTTATCATTCCATTGCTTATAAAAACAATTTTATCACATATTAACATATTCAGTATATTGCTTTGTTTTGCTTTTTTGAGATTTATACAAATGAAAGATTGCACAGAATATTCTAGAATTTGCTTTTTTCACTCCACATTCTTCCTAAATGTCCACATTGCTTTGTTTGGCTATATTTCATTCATATGCACTGCTGTGTAATATTCCATTGTAAGAATAAGTTTATTTAGATTGTTTCCAGTTTTTACTCTTGGAACAACACTCTTTTGAATGTTCTACTTGTCTTCAGTTGTTATGTTGAGGAGCTATGGATTAAATACCTTGAAATGGAATTGCTGAATTGTGAGATCTTCAAAGATTTACTTTTACAAAGTAGTGCCAAATTGTTTTCCAAAGTTGTACTAAACTACATGGTCAGCTACATTGCTGAGGTTGATTCACATACTCCTAATTGTTAATATTGTTGGACTTCTTAACTTTTGCCAATTAAGTGACTAAAAAAATGATATGTCACTGCAGTCTTTTTTTTTTAACTGGAGGATTTTTTAAAACATTTATTTATTGCACTGGGTCTTGGTTGCTGCATGTGGGATCTTCCTTGATCTTCATTGCCTTGTGCAGAATCTTTAGTAGCAGCATGTAGGATCTAACGAGGAATAGTTCCCTAATGAGGAATTGAACTCAGGCCCCTGCAATGGGAGCATGGAATATTAGCCTCTAGACCACCAGGGAAGTCCTAGCTTTTTATTTTTAATGTAGAAGTTCTTATACAGAGTGAAGCAAGCCAGAAAGAAAAACACCAATACAGTATACTAACACATATATATGGAATTTAGAAAGATGATAATGATAACCCTGTATGCGAGACAGCAAAAGAGACACAGATGTATAGAACAGACTTTTGGACTCTGTGGGAGAGGGAGAGGGTGGGATGATTTGGGAGAATGGCACTGAAACATGTATACTATCATATAAGAAACGAATTGCCAGTTTATGTTCAATACAGGATACAGGATGCTTGGGGCTGGTGCACTGGGATGATTCAGAGAGATGGTATGGGGTAGGAGGTGGGAGGGGGGTTCAGGATTGGGAACTCATGTACACCCGTGGTGGATTCATGTCAATGTATGGCAAAACCAATACAGTATTGTAAAGTAAAATAAAGTAAAAATAAAAATTAAAAAAAAGAAGTTCTTATATAACTTGCTTACTGATCTATTGTCAGTGTTTGCTATAGTACTGCCTATATTTATTATAATTCTTCCCAGTTTGTAGTTTGTCTTCTTTATTTTTGTGTTAGGGTTATTAATCTTTCATTTTAGTATTGGGTTTTATTTTTTAAAACTGCTTCTTACTCAGAGGACAGAAATATATTCTTGTTTCTTTCAAAGCATGCCAATTATATATAAACTTTTCTATTTCCTTGGTCTTTTCAGTTTTCTTCTCATTAATTTTTCCATTCATTTTGTTTTGTTCTCTTTGTTAGCAGCCTTCCTTAAACTCCTGGTGATTCCTGGCTTCCTGGCTATCTACATTTAAGAGCAAGGCAATAAAATACTAATTGGTACCTCAATGTATTGAAGCTTTTAGATTTTACCTTAGGGATTCTGGTGGAAATCAGCTCTTTATTGGAGGAAACCCAAGTGCCAATACACAGAGGTCTATTTTTCTAGAACTGTTGTTTCTGCAAAGAAAAATGTTGATTTCCTGTCTTTGTCTTAGATGCTTAAGAGATGAGGAAAGTGATGGATCAGTAGCTCTAATTCTTACCTGACCTCCTTCTCTCATTTACATACTCAACTTTTGATTTCGTGACCTCCACTGTTAGAAGAGGTTTTACTGTAAGACAGACTTCATGTCACTTTTAACAGTCTCTCACCTCTGTTTCATCATATTCATTCCCTATTCAGGTGCTTTAAACAAGATAGCTTTCTTCTTGGGGGTCTATTCAAAGCCATTCCCAACCACTTCCCCTTTGTTTGTCCACCTCATGTGTTCATTTTCCCACAACCCTTAGAAGCCAGATTTTCTCATGTGATCCAGGAATGAAAATGACAACAGTGTGTTAGCCAGGGTGCTTCTGGAAAAGCTTTCTCTTCCCTGTGTAGAGGCAAGAGACGCAGGAGGAGAAAGAAATGGCTCTCTACCTGATTCCTCACCTCCAGTCTTTTTTAAAAATTTTATTTTTAAATTGGAGGATAATTGCTTTACAATGTTGTGTTGGTTTCTGGTGTACATCAACATGAATCAGCTATAAGTATACATATATATCCTCCCTCTGAGCCTCCCCGCTCCCACGTCCCCCATCCCACCCTTCTGCGTGCGAGTGTGTGCACTAGGTTGCTTCAGTCATGTCTGACTCTTTGCGACCCTATGGACCACAGCATGCCAGTCTCCTCTGTCCGTGGGATTCTCCAAGCAAGAGTACTGGAGTGGGTTGCCATTTCCTCCTCCAGGGCATCTTCCCGACCCAGGAACGGAATCAGCCTGTCTTACATCCCTGCGTTAGCAGGCTGGCTCCTCACCACTAGCGCCCCCTGGGAAACCCTCCCACCATTCTGCTGCCGCTGCTGCTGCTAAGTCGCTTCAGTCGTGTCCGACTCTGTGCGACCCCATAGACGGCAGCCCACCAGGCTCCCCCGTCCCTGGGATTCTCCAGGCAAGAACACTGGAGTGGGGTGCCATTGCCTTCTCCCACCATTCTAGGTCATCACAAAGCACCGAGCTGAGTCCCCTGTTTTACACGGCAACTTCCCACTAGCTACCTAGCCTACATTTGGTGATGTATATATGCCAATGCTACTGTCAATTCACCCCACCCTCTCCTTCCCAATCTGGGTCCACAAGCTGGTTCTCTACATCTGTCTCTCTATTCCTGCCCTGAAAATAGGTTAAGTACCATTTTTCTAGATTCCATATATATCTGTTGATATACAATACTTGTTTTTCTCTTCTGACTTACTTTCTGTCATACCTCACTCTATATGACAGACTCTAGGTTCAACCACATCACTACAAATGACCCAATTTCATTTTTTAGGCCTGAGTAATATTCCACTGTGTATATATGCACCACATCTTTATCCATTCATCTGTTGATGAACATTTAGGTTGCTTCCGTGTCCTGACTATTGTAAGTAATAACCTCCAGCCCTGACATGTGAGGACACACACCATAGTGAAGCATGGAGCATCTTGGCTCAGAGGGGAGAGGCCCAGGGCATCACAGACTCACTGCGTGTCCTGATATCACTGAGCTGTGGGTCCCTCTTGGTTCACTACCTTTCACTCCTGATTTTTCTTAATTACCTTTTTATCCTCCTCCTTCCTTCTTGGCTCCCATCTCCCTTTCCCCTTCTCCTCTAGCTCTTCACAGCCTCACATCTTTGATGATTTTGAAGCTGGGATGGCCTGAGTCCCAAACACAGGACAGTTATAAACCTTTAACTGCCTTCATCAAGTCTTCTCTGAAACAGGAGGGTATGAATAAACAAAGGAGCGATATACCACTATGTCCATCCTCTCAGCTCTCTCCTCTCTCCTCCTCCCTGCTGCCGCATAGACCCTGGTCTGCAGGTCACTCTTCTGCAAACCTCCTCCACGTGTTCTCACCTCCCTGAATGTAAAACCTTAATGTATGAGCCTGGTTCTTTAACTCTATGCTGAGTGATCCCTGCCTGCTCTCCACCTAATGTCCCACCACTTACCCTGTGCTCCAGCCTCGTTGAGGCTTTCAGGGTTCATGGAGTGTATGCTGTCCCATTTCAGCTCTGAATCTCTGTTCTTCCTGCCAGATACACACTTTCCCTCTTTTGTCTACTAACACACTTGAACTTCTCCTCTTTTTGAATGTCATCACTGCTCCAAAGTCTTTCTTCTCTTCCAGTCATGGTTAGCTGCTCAGCCTTTAAACATTTGAGCATTCCCCTGATAGAGCTATCTCCTCTCTAAAGTGCATTTATGTGTTTCTAGGTCTGTCTTCCTCATCAGCCTAGAGAAGAGAAGGTATGTCTTATATTTGTATCTTCAGCATTGAGCATAGAGGTGTACCCAACCTGCCTTTTATTGCTCTTCTACTCTTAAAAAGGATAACTTTCAGTTATGCAAACAAGTGCTGATCTAAATCAAACTGACCACATGGACCACAGCCTTGTCTAACTCAGTGAAACTATGAGCCATGCTGTGTAGGGCCACCCATGATGGACAGGTCAGGTAGAGAGTTCTGACAACATGTGGTCCACTGAGAAGGAGATGGCAAACCACTTCAGTATTCTTGCCTTGAGAACTACAAGAACAGTATGAAAAGGCAAAAAGATGGGACCCTGAAAGATGAACTCCCCAGGTCGGTAGGTGCCCAATATGCTACTGGAGATCCACGGAGAAATATCTCCAGAAAGAATGAAGACATGGAGCCAAAGTGAAGACAGCACCCAGTTATGGATGTGGCTGGTGATGGAAGTAAAGTCTGAAGCTGTGAAGAACAATATTGCTTAGGAACCTGGAATCCTAGGTCCATGAATCAAGGTAAATTCAGTTCAGTTCACTTCTGTCACTCAGTCATGTCTGACACTTTGCGACCCCATGGATAGCAGCACACCAGGCTTCCCTGTCCATCACCAACTCCCAGAGTTTACTTAAACTCATGTCCATTGAGTTGGTGATGCCATCCAACCATCTCATCCTCTATCTTCACCTTCTCCACCTCCTTTCAGTCTTTCCCAGCATCAGGGTCTTTTCCAAGGAGTCAGTTCTTTTCATCAGGTGGCCAAAGTATTGGAGTTTCAGCCTCAGCATCTGTCCTTCCAATGAATATTCTGGATAAATTTCCTTTAGGATTGACTGATGGATCTCCTTGCATTCAAGGAACTCTCAAGAGTCTTCTCCAATACCACAGTTCAAAAGCATCAATTCTTCAGCACTCAGCTTTCTTTATAGTCCAACTCTCACATCCATATGTAACTACTGGAAAAACCATAGCTTTGTCTAGATGGGCCTTTGTTGGCAACATAATGTCTCTGCTTTTTAATATGCTCTCTGCTGCTGCTGCTAAGTTGCTTCAGTCATGTCTGACTCTGTGCATCCTCATAGACGGCAGCCCACCAGGGGCCTCTGATCCTGGGATTCTCCAGGCAAGAGTACTGGAGTGGGCTGCCATTTCCTTCTCCAATGCATGCACGCATGCTAAGTCACTTCAGTCTAGGTTGGTCATAGCTTTTCTTCCAGGGAGTAAGTGTCTTTTAATTTCATGGCTGCAGTCACCATCTGCAGTGATTTTGGAGCCCTCCCAAAATAAAGTCTGCCACTGTTTCCACTCTTTCCCCATCTATTTGCCATGAAATGATGGGACTGGATGTCATGATCTTAGTTTTCTGAATGTTGAGTTTTAAGTCAATTTTTTCACTCTCCTCTTTCACTTTCATCAAGAGGCTATTTAGTTCTTCACTTTCTGCCATAAGGGTGGTGTCATCTGCATATCTGAGGTTATTGATATTTCTCCTGGAAATCTTCGTTCCAGCTTCTGCTTAACCAGTCCAGCATTTCTCATGATGTACTCTGCATATGAGTTAAATAAGCAGGGTGACAATATACAGCCTTGACATACTACTTTCCTGATTTGGAACCAGTCTTGTGTTCCATGTCTGGTTTAACTGTTGCTTCTTGACCTGCATACAGATTTCTCAGGAGGCAGGTCAAGTGGTCTGGTATTACCATCTCTTGAAGAATTTTCCATATGCTAAAGTCAAAGGCTTTAGTGTAGTCAATAGAGCAGAAGTAGACGCTATTCTGAACTATCTTGCTTTTTGGATGATCCAACAAATGCTGGCAATTTGATCTCTGGTTCCTCTGCCTTTTCTAAAACCAGCTTGAACATCTGGAAGTTCACAGTTCACGTAGTGCTGAAGCCTGGCTTGGAGAATTTTGAGCATTACTTTACTAGCATGTGAGATGAGTACAATTGTGTGGTAGTTTGAGCATTCTTTGGCATTGTCGACGAATGGGATTGGAAAGGCAACTGACCTTTTCCAGTCCTGCGGCCACTGTTGAATTTTCTAAATTTGCTGGCATATTGAGTGCAGCACTTTCACAGCATCATCTTTTAGGATTTGAAATAGCTCAACAAGAATTCCATCACTTTCACTAGCTATGTCCATAGTGATGCTTTCCAAGGCCCACTTGACTTCACATTCCAGAATGTCTGGCTCTAGGTGAGTGATCACAACATCATGATTATCTGGGTCGTGAAGATCTTTTTTGTACAGTTCTTCTGTGTATTCTTGGCACCTCTTCTAAATGTCTTCTGCTTCTGTTAGGTTCATACCATTTCTGTCCTTTACTGTGCCCATCTTTGCATGAAATGTTCCCTTGGGATCGCTAATTTTCTTGAAGAGATCTCTAGTCTTTCCCGTTCTGTTGTCTTCCTCTATTTCTTTTCATTGATCACCGAGGAAGGCTTCCTTATCTCTCTTTGCTATTCCTTGGAACTCTGCATTCAGCTGGGTATATCTTTCTCTTTTGCCTTTAGTGTCTCTTCTTTTCACAGCTATTTGTAAGACCTCTTCAGACAACCATTTTGCCTTTCATTTTCTTGGGAATAGTCTTGATCACTGCCTCCTATACAATGTCACAAACCTCCATTCATAGTTCTTCAGGCAGTCTGTATATCAGATCTAATCCTTTGAATCTATTTGTCACTTCCACTGTGTAATCATAAGGGATTTGATTTAGGTAAAACTTAAATGGTCTAGTGGTTTTCCCTACTTTCTTCAACTTAAGTCTGAATTTGGCAATAAGGAGTTCATGATCTGAGCCACAGTCAGATCCCAGTCCTCTTTTTGTTGACTGAACTTCTCCATCTTTGGCTGCAAAGAATATAATCAATCTGACTTCAGTATTGACCATTTGATGATGTCCAACACACATTCTTTTGTGTTGTTGGAAGAGGGTGTTTGCTATGACCAGTGCATTCTCTTGACAAAACTCTGTTAGGCTTTGCCCTGTTTCATTCTGTACTCCATGGCCAAATTTGCCTATTACTCCTGGTATTTCTTGACTTCCAACTTTTGCATTCCAGTCCCCTATGATGAGAAGGACATCTTTTCTGGGTATTAGTTCTAGAAGGTCTTGTAGGTCATCATAGAACTGTTCAACTTCAGCTTCTTCAGCATTATTGGTTGGGGCATAGACTTGGATTACTGTGATACTGAATGGTTTGCCTTGGAAATGAACAGAGATCATTCTGTTGTTTTGAGATTGCACTTTGGACTCTTTTGTTGACTATGATGGCTACTCCATTTCTTCTAAGGGATTCTTTCCCACAGTAGTAGATATAATGGTCATCTGAGTTAAATTCACCCATTCCAGTCCATTTTAGTTTGCCGATTCCTAAACTGTCGATGTTCATTCTTGCCATCTCCTGTTTGACCACTTATAATTTGTCTTGGTTCATGGACCTAAGATTCCTGATTCCCATGCAATACTGTTCTTTACAGCATTGGACTTTACTTCCATCATCAGTCACATCCACAACTTGGTGTTGTTTTTGCTTTGGCTCTGTCTCTTCATTCTTTCTGGAGTTATTTCTCCATTGATCTCCAGTAGCGTATTGGGTACTTACCAACCTGGGTAGGTATATCTTTCAGTGTCATATCTTTTTGCCTTTTCATATTGTTCATGGGGCTCTCAAGGCAAGAATACTGAAGTGGTTTGCCATTCCCTTCTCCAGTGGACCACGTTTTGTCAGAACTCTCCACCATGATCCATCTGTCTTGGGTGGCCCTGCAAGGCATGGCTCATAGCTTCATTGAGTTAGACAAGGTTAGTTTTCTGTCATTGTGGTTTTCAGTCTGTCTGCCTTCTGATGGAGAATGATAAGAGGCTCATGGAAGCTTCCTGATGGGAGAGACTGACTGAGGGGGGAGATGGGTCTTATTCTGATGGGTGGAGCCTGCTCAGTAAATCTTTAATCCAATTTTCTGTTGATGGGTGAGGCTGTGTTCCCTCCCTGTTATCAGACCTGAGGCCAAACTATGGTGGAGGTAATGAAGATAATGGCAATCTCCTTCAAAAGATCCCATGCACACACTACTACTCTCAGTGCCCGCAACCCTTCAGCAGGCCACTGCCAACACACACCCCACCGGAGATTCCTGAACACTCATGGGCAAGTCTGGGTCAGTCTCTTGTGGGGTCATTGCTCCTTTCTCCTGGGTCCTGATGCACACAAGGTTCTGTTTTTGCCCCCCAAGAGTCTGTTTCCCCAGACTCTGTGTAAGTTCTGGCAGCTCTATGATGGGGTTAATGATGACCTCCTCCAAGAGGGCTTATGCCATACCCAGGTCTGCTGCACCCAGCGCTGCTGCCCTTGTAGCAGGCCACTGCTAAACCAGACCTCCACAGGAGACACTCAAGCACAGTTCTGTCTCAGTCTCTGTGGGGTCTCTGGGTCCTGGTGCACACAAGGTATATTTGAGCCCTCTGAACGTCTCTGGCAAGTATGGGGTTTGATTATAAACGTGATTTCCTCCCTCCTACCATTTTGTGAGGCTTCTCCTTTGCCCTTCTCCTTTGCTCCAGAGGCTACCATCTTGCTGGGCTTTTCTGCTCTTGGAAGAGGGGTATCTCCTCACAGTCACTCCAGCCCTATGCAGCCATTCAAGATAAATTAGAAGTGGTTAAACAGGAGATGACAAGAGTGAACATTGATGTTTTGGGAATCAGTGAATTAAAATGACTGGAATGGGTGAATTTAACTCAGATGACCATTATATCTACTACTGTGGGAAAGAATCCCTTAGAAGAAATGGAGTAGCCTCATAGTCAACAAAAGAGTCCAAAGTGGGTGCAATCTCAAAAATGACTGAATGATTTCTGTTCGTTTCCAAGGCAAACCATTCAACATCACATTAATCTAAGCTATGCCCCAACCAGTAATGCTGAAGAAGCTGAAGTTGAACAGCTCTGTGATGACCTACAAGACCTTCTAGAACTAACACACAGAAAAGATGTCCTTTTCATCACAGGGAACTGGAATGCAAAAGTAGGAAGTCAAGAAATACCAGGAGTAACAGGCAAATTTGGCCTTGGAGTACAGAATGAAACAGGGCAAAGCCTAACAGAGTTTTGCGAAGAGAACATACTGGTCATAGCAAACACCCTCTTAAAACAACACCAGAATGCGTGTTGGACATCACCAGATGGTCAATACCGAAATCAAATTGATTATATTCTTTGCAGCCAAAGATGGAGAAGCTTTATACAGTCAGCAAAAAGAAGACCAGAAGCTGACTGTGGCTCAGATCATAAAATCTTTATTGCCAAATTCAGATTTAAATTGAATAAAGTGGGGAAAATCACTAGACCATTTAGGTGTGACCTAAATCAAATCCCCTGTGATTACACAGTGAAAGTGACAAATAGATTCAAGGGATTAGATCTGATAGACAGACTGCCTGAAGAATTAAGGACAGAGGTTTGTGGTATTGTATAGCAGGCAGTGATCAAGACCATATCCGAGAAAAGGAATTGTAAAAAGGCAAAATGGTTGTCAGAGGAGGCCTTACAAATAGCTGTGGAAAGAAGAGACACTAAATGCAAAGGAGAAAAGAAAGCTATAACCATTTGAATGCAGAGTTCTAAAGAATAGCAAGGAGAGATAAGAAAGCCTTCCTTGGTGATCACTGCAAAGAAATAGAGGAAAACAATAGGATGGGAGGAACTAGAGATCTCTTTAAGAAAATTAGAGATACCAAAGGAACATTTCATGCAAAGATGGGCACAATAAAGGACAGAGATTGTATGGACCTAACAGAAGCAGGAGATATTAAGAAGAGGTGGCAAGAATACACAGAAGAACTGTACAAAAAAGATCTTCATGACCCAGAGAAGCATGTTGGTGTGATCACTCACCCAGAGCCAAACATCTTGGAATGCAAAGTCATGTGGGCCTTAGGAAGCATCTCTACAGACAAAGCTAGTGGAGGTAATGGAATTCCAGTTGAGTTATTTCAAATCCTAAAAGATGCTGCTGTGAAAGTGCTGCACTCGGTATGCCAGCAAATTTGGAAAGCTCAGCAGTGTACACAGGACTGGAAAATGTTAGTTTTCATTCCAATCCCAAAGAAAGGTAATGCCAAAGAATGTCCAAACTACCACACAATTGCACTCATCTCACAAGCTAGCAAAGTAATGATCAAAATTATTCAAGCTAGGCTTCAACAGTTCATAAACCATGAACTTCCAGATGTTCAAGCTGGATTTAGAAAGGCAGAGGAACCAGAGATCAAATTGCCAACATCCATTGGATCATCAAAAAAGCAAGAGAATACCAGAAAAACATCTACTTCTACTTTATTGATTATGCCAAAAACTTTGTGTAGATCACAACAAAGTGTGGAAAATTTTTCAAGAGATGGGAAAACAAAACCACCTTACCTTCCTCCTGGGAAACCTGTATGCATGTCAAGAAGCAACAGTTAGGACTGGACATGAAACAACAGACTGATTCCAAATTGGGAAAGGATTACATCAAGGCTGTATATTGTCATCCTTCTTATTTAACTTATATGCAGAGTACATCATGAAAATGCTGGGCTGGATGAAGCACAAGCTGGAATCAAGATTGCTGTGAGAAATAGCAATAACCTCAGATACGCAGCTGACACCACCTTTATGGCAGAAAGCAAAGAAGAACTAAAGAGCTTCTTGATGAAAGTGAAAGAGGAAAGTGAAAAAGTTGGCTTAAAAGTCAACACTCAAAAAACAAAGATCATGGCATCCGGTCACATCACTTTATGGCAAATAAATAGGGAAACAATGGAAACAGTGACAGACTTTACTCTGAGGGGGCTCCAAAATCACTACAGATGGGGAGTGCAGCCATGAAATTAAAAGACGCTCGTTCCTTGGAAGGAAAGCTATGAGCAAGCTACTCAGCATATTAAAAAGCAGAGACATTACATTGCCAACAAAGGTCCACCTAGTCAAAGCTATGGTTTTTCCAGTAGTCATGTATGGATGTGAGAGTTGGACTATAAAGAAAGCAGAGCACTGAAGAATTGACGCTCTTGAACTGTGGTGTTGGAGAAGACTCTTGAGAGCCCCTTGAACTGCAAGGAGATCAAACCAGTCAATCCTAAAGGAAATCAGTCCTGAATATTCATTGGAAGGACTGATGCTGAAGCTGAAACTCCAATACTTTGACCATATGATGAGAGGAACTGACTTCTTGGAAAAGACCCTGATGCTTAGAAAGATTGAAGGCATGAGGAGAAGGGGAAGACAGAGGATGAGATGGTTGGATGGCATCACCAACTTGATGGGCATGAGTTTGAGCAAGGTACGGGATTAGGTGATGGACAAGGAAGCCTGGTGTGCTGCAGTCCATGGGGTCACAAAGAGTTGGACACGACTAAATGACTGAACTGAACTGAACATAGGTAGCCAAATATTTCTCCAGGAAAGCTGGCTTTATTCAGGATCAGCAAAGAATCGCAATTCAGTGCCAGCACCCACCATTAGCAATATGCATGTCCCCTGTGGGAAGGGAAAAGAATGTAGAGAGAGAAATGAGGCTGGAAGTCTGCAGTAAACAGAGGTCATGGCTTTTCATTGCTTGAGACCATGCCAGGAAAGAAGAGGAGATTTTCTTCTTCCTATTGGGCTCTGTGATGGTCACAGCATTTGAAAGCTCCCCCTTCTGGTCTCTCAACTGTATTTAACTGAAGTTTCTGTTTATCAGTCTTTACACAAACATTTATTGAACACCCACAATGGGCCAAGTACAGTAAGTCCAAAACAATAAGCCACGTTGTAGTCAATTTATAATACAGATTTATTGGGACTTTCCTGGTGATCCAATGGTTAAGAATCTACCAGGCAATTCAAGGGACATGAATTCTATCCCTGGTCAGGGAACTAAGCTCCCAGGTGCCACAGGGCAACTGAGCCTACATCTGCTGAGCCTGATATCTCTAGAGCCCATGCTCTAAGATAAGAAGCCTGCCAAATGTAACTAGAAAAGCCTCTGCATAGCTGCAACAAATACCCAGTGCAGCCAAAATGAGAAAACAAAAAGTAAAAAAATACAACAGATTTTATCATCCACAATAGTGCTCTAAGGAATCTGCTTTGGGTTGAAATGTGTTTACAAACAATTACATGCCTTAAGAGGAGAAATATATAAGGTAGAAGATATAAAGTTTTTTTAAATTGAAAACCAAATCAGAATAATAATGAATTAATCCAGGTGATTTAATTAGTCACTGTTAATAATGTTACAGTTAGTGACATCTGACAGTCCAAGAGGTGGATAAGACCTATTCTCTTCCCTAGCATCAACTCATGCTATCTTAATGAGTGGTTGGTTTTTAAAATGGAATGAAGCTCTAAATTTGGGAGAATTCACATTTTTAAAATCTGTACCTCTTGTGTTTGGTTGAAGCCAGAGCTTCAGATAGTGTTTTCCTAAGTTCTTACTAAGTAGAAATATTTGTAACAAAAGAACTCAGATCATCCTGGAAGTCTCATGTAGAATGGGAAACTCTATCAAAGAAATCACAGTTTTTACTGTGATTGTTGTCATTGTTCAGTTGCTAAGTCAGGTCCAACTCTTTCGGACCTCATGAATTATAGCATGCCAGGCTCCTCTGCCCTCCACTATCTCCTGGAGTTTACTCAAAACATGTCCATTGAGTTAATAATGCTGTCAGGCCATCTCCTCATCCTCTGCTGCCTCCTTCACCTCTGGCCTTCAATCTTCCCCAGCATCAGGGTCTTTTCCAATGAGTCAGTTGTTCACAACAGGTGACCAAAGTGTTGGAGCTTCGGCTTCAGCATCAGTCCTTCCAATGAGTATTCAGGGTTGATTTCCTTTAGGATGGACTGGTTGGATCTCCTTGCTGTCCAAGGGACTCTCAAGAGTCTTCTTGAACACCGCAATTTGAAAACATCAATTCTACAGCACTCAGCCTTTTTTATGGTCCAGCTGTCACATCTGTACATGACTACTAGAAAAACCATAGCTTTGACCATATGGACCCTTGCTGGGAATGTCATGTCTTTGCTTTTTAATACACTTTCTAGGTTTGTCATAGCTTTCCTTCCAAGGAGAAAGCATCTTTTAATTTCATGGCTGCAGTCACTTTCCATAGGGATTTTGGAGCCCAAGAAAATAAAATCTGTCACTGCTTCCACTTTTCCCCCTTCTATTTGCCATGAAGTGATGGGATCAGATGCCTTGATCTTATTTTTTTGAATGTTGAGTGTTAAACCATATTTTTCACTCTCCTCTTTCACCTTCATTAAGAGGCTCTTTAGTTTGTCTTCACTTTCTGCCATGAGACGGGTATCATCTGCAAATCTGAGGTTGTTATTTCTCCCGGCAGTCTTGAGTCCAGGTTGTGATTCATTGAGCCCACCAAGATTATAAAACCACCAATCTGACTCTGACTGATTCATCACAATACAATAAAAAAATGCATTTCTTGTACTAGTCCTTGTATAAAAGGAGGGATTTTATTGAATAATAATTCATATGTAAATAGTACTAGAGCTTTAAAAATGGTGCATTAGAATTGCATATGGATGAGGAATTAATCTTGGAATCTGGTTGACAAAATAAAAGAGTTTACAAGGTTTGTTTCCAATGTCTTATATAAACATTTTCTCATCTATGATGTTGTCCAAGTTAAGAACAATTAATTCTTTTTTAAAAATGAAACTGTTAAACCAGTTGTCTGGTGATGTTGTGAGACAGAACTGTTTATTGTACTGACAAGAGCAGTGAAACTCAAAGTCAGTGGTTCTCAAAACTGTGGCCTAAGATAAGCAGCGTCAGCGTTAACTAAGAACTTGTTTGAAATGTGAATCCTCAGGCTCCACCCAAGACCCACCAAATAAAAAACTCTGCTCGGGAGTTTCTGAGTTTTAACTTCATCTCCAGGTGATTCTACTGGGCTTTGCAGGTGGCTCAGTGGTAAAGAACCCGCCTGCAATACAGGAGATGAGGGTTCAATCTCTGGGTCAGGAAGATGCTCTGGAGAAGCAAATAGTAACCCGCTCGAGTGTTCTTGTCTGGGAAATCCCATGGAGAGAGGAGCCAAGTGCGCTACACCCCCGTGGGATCTCAAAGAGTCAGAGATGACTAATCAACCTACATTATTATTATTTATTATATATAATATATATTTGGACATGGGGTCGGACTTGACTTAGCGAATAAACAACAGCCAGGTGATTTTAATAGATGGTCAAGTGTGTGGATCACCGTTCTATGAAATGAAATGGGTCCTTCCTAATAATCCCAGAAATGTTTCTTTTGGAGAGATTCTATCCTTTCTGATCTTGGTCTCCTAATCCTTGTTGCTCAGTCTCTCAGTCTTGTCCAATTCCTTGTGACACTATGAACTGCAGCACACCAGGCTTCCCTGTCCTCCATTATTTCCTGGAGTTTGCTCAAACTCATGTCCATTGAATTGGTGACTCCATTCCACCATCTCATCCTCTGTCGTCCCCTTCTCCTCCTGCCTTCAATCTTCCCCAGCATCAGGGTCTTTTCCAATAAGTCAACTCTTCGAATCAGGTGGTCAAAGTATTGGAGCTTCAGCATCAGTTTCAGTCCTTTCAATGAATATTGGGATGATCCCCTGGAGGAGGAAATGGCAACCCACTCCAGTATTATTGCCTGGAAAATCCCATGGACAGAGGAGGATTAGGCTACAGAGAAGACTCTTGAGAGTCCTTTGGACTACCAGGAGATTAAGCCAGTCAATCCTGAAGGAAATCAATCCTGAATATTCATTGGAAGGACTGTTCCTGAAGCTGAAGCTGATACTTTGGCCACCTGATGTGAAGAGCTGATTTATTGTAAAAGACCCTGATGCTGGGGAAAACTGAGGGCAGAAGGAGAAGAGGGCAGCAGAGGATGAGATGATTAGAGAGCATCACTGACTCAATGGACATGAATTTGAGCAAACTCTGGGAGCTAGTGGAGGATAGAGGAGCCTGGTGTACTGCAGTCCATGGAGCTGCAGAGTTGGGCATGACTGAGGGAAAGAACAACAAACCTAGGAGTAGAGTTTCTTGGTCATATCATAGCTCTAGGGGCTTCCCTGGTAGCTCAGATGGTAAAGAATCTGCCTGCAATACAGGAGACCCAGATTCGATTCCTGGGTCAGGAAGATCCCCTGGAGAAGGCAATGGCAACCCACTCCAGTATTCTTGCCTAGAGAACCCCATGGACAGAGGAGCCTGGTGGGCTATAGTCCACGGGGTCACAAAGAGTCAGACATGACTGAGCAACTAACACACACACATGATAGTTCTATTCTTAGTTTTTTGAGTAACCTCCATACTATTTTCCATGTGGTTGTACCAATTTATAGTCCCACCAATAGTGCACAAGGGTTCCCCTTTTCTCTAAATCCTGGCCAACATTTGTTATTTGTGCTCTTTTGGAGTGATAAGCCATTCTGACAGCTGTGAGGTGATGTCTCAGGGTGATTTTGGTTTATATTTCCATGATGATTAACAACATTGAGCATCTTTTCATGTGCTTGTTAGCCACCTACATTTCCTCTTCAGAAAAACATCTATTAAGTTTTACAGACTTTTTCATTGAGTTGTTTGTTTTACTGAGATTGAGTTGTATGAGCTGTTTACGTATGTTTGATATTAACCCATTATCAATTCTATTATTTGCAAATATTTTCTCCTGTTCAGTAGTTGTCTTTTCATTTTATCAATGATTTCCTTTGCTGTGCACAAAGCTGTTAAGTTTAATTAGGTCAGTTCAGTTCAGTTCAGTTGCTCGGTCATGTCCAACTCTGCGATCCCACAGACTGCAGCACACCAGGCTTCTCTGTGCATCACCAACTCCTGGAGCTTATTCAAACTCAGATCCATTGAGTCGGTGATGCCATCCAACCATCTCATCACCCGTCTTCCTCTTCTCCTCTCCCTCTCAATCTTTCCCAGCATCTGGGTCTTTTCCAAGGAGTCAGTTCCTCTCATCAGATGGCGAAAGTATTGGAGTTTCAGCTTCAGCATCAGTCCTTCCAATGAATATTCAGGACTGATTTCCTTTATGATGGACTGGTTTGATCTCCTTGCAATACAAGGGACTCTCAAGAGTCTTCTCCAACACCACAATTCAAAAGCATCAATTCTTCGGTGCTCAGCTTTCTTTATAGTCCAATTCTCACATCTGTACATAACTACTGGAAAAATCATAGCTTTGACTAGATGGACCTTTGTTGACAACATAATGTCTCTGCTTTTTATTTTAATTTTAATTTATTTATTTTAATTGGAGGCTAATTACTTTACAATATTGTGTTAGTTTTGCCATACATCAACATGAATCTGCCACGGGTTGCTGTCTAGGTTGGTCATAGCTTTGCTGCCAAGGAGCAAGCGTCTTTTAATTTAATGGCTGCAGTCACCATCTGCAGTGATTTTGGAGCCCAAGAAAATAAAATCTGTCACTGTTTCCATTGTTTCCCCATCTGTTTGCCATGAAGTGGTGGGACTTGATGCATGAAGTGGTGGGACCTTCAGTTCAGCTCAGTTGCTTAGCCGTGTCCGACTCTTTGTGACCCCATGAATTGCAGCATGCCAGGCCTCCCTGTCCATCACCATCTCCCGGAGTTCACCCAGACTCGCATCTATCGAGTCAGAGATGCCATTCAGCCATCTCATCCTCTGTCGTCCCCTTCTCCTCCTGCCCCCAATCCCTCCCAGCATCAGAGTCTTCTCCAATGAGTCAACTCTTCACATGAGGTGGCCAAAGTACTGGAGCTTCAGCTTTAGCATCATTCCTTCCAAAGAAATCCCAGGACTGATCTCCTTCAGAATGGACTGGTTGGATCTCCTTGCAGTCCAAGGGACTCTCAAGAGTCTTCTCCAACACCACAGTTCAAAAGCATCAATTCTTCAGTGCTCAGCCTTCTTCACAGTCCAACTCTCACATCCAGACATGACCACAGGAAAAACCATAGCCTTGACTAGACGGACCTTAGTCGGCAAAGTAATGTCTCTGCTTTTGAATATGCTATCTAGGTTGGTCATAACTTTTCTTCCAAGGAGTAAGCGTCTTTTAATTTCATGGCTGCAGTCACCATCTGCAGTGATTTTGGAGCCCAAAAAAATAAAGTCTGACACTGTTTCCACTGTTTCCCCATCTATTTCCCATGAAGTGATGGGACCAGATGCCATGATCTTCGTTTTCTGAATGTGGAGCTTTAAGTCAACTTTTTCACTCTCCTCTTTCACTTTCATCAAGAGGCTTTTTAGTTCCTCTTCACTTTCTGCCATAAGGGTGGTGTCATCTGCATATCTGAGGTTATTTATATTTCTCCCAGCAATCTTGATTCCAGCTTGTGTTTCTTCCAGTCCAGCGTTTCTGATGATGTACTCTGCATAGAAGTTAAATAAGCAGGGTGACAACATACAGCCTTGACGCACTCCTTTTCCTATTTGGAACCAGTCTGTTGTTCCATGTCCAGAACTGTTGCTTCCTGCATACAGATTTCTCAAGGGGCAGGTCAGGTGGTCTGGTATTCCCATCTCTTTCAGAATTTTCCACGGTTTATTGTGATCCACACAGTCAAAGGCTTTGGCATAGTCAAGAAAGCAGAAATAGATGTTTTTCTGGAACTCTCTTGCTTTTTCCATGATCCAGCAGATGTTGGCAATTTGGTCTCTGGTTCCTCTGCCTTTTCTAAAACCAGCTTGAACATCTGGAAGTTCACGGTTCACATATTGTTGAAGCCTGGCTTGGAGAATTTTGAGCATTACTTTACTAGCATGTGAGATGAGTGTAACTGTTTGATAGTTTGAGCATTCTTTGGCATTGCCTTTCTTTGGGATTGGAATGAAAACTGACCTTTTCCAGTCCTGTGGCCACTGCTGAGTTTTCCAAATTTGTTGGCATATTGAGTGCAGCACTTTCACAGCATCATCTTTCAGGATTTGAAATACCTCAACTGGAATGCCATCACCTCCACTAGCTTTGTTTGTAGTGATGCTTTCTAAGGCCCACTTGACTTCACCTTCCAGGATGTCTGGCTCTAGATGAGTGATGACACCATCGTGATTATCTGGGTCGTGAAGATCTTTTTTGTATGGTTCTGTGTATTCTTGCCACCTCTTCTTAATATCTTCTGCTTCTGTTAGGTCCAGATCATTTCTGTCCTTTATCGAGCCCATCTTTGCATGAAATGTTCCCTTGGTATCACTAATTTTCTTGAACAGATCTCTAGTCTTTCCCATTCTGTTGTTTCCCTCTATTTCTTTGCATTGATCACTGAAGAAGGCTTTCTTATCTCTCCTTGCTATTCTTTGGAACTCTGCATTCATATGCTTTTATCTTTCCTTTCCTCCTTTGCTTTTCGCTTCTCTTATTTTCATAGCTATTTCTAAGGCCTCCCCAGACAGCCATTTTGCTTTTTTGCATTTCTTTTCCATGGGGATGGTCTTGATCCCTGTCTCCTATACAATGTCACGAATCTCATTCTGAATGTTGAGTTTTAAGCCAACATTTTAGATTCTATTTGTTTATTTGTGCTTTTATTTCCCTTATTTTAAGAGATGCATTCAAAAAAATATTGTGGCATTTATGTGAAAGAGTACCTGCCTATGTTATAGTATATGGTTTACATTTAGGTCTTTAATCCATTTTGAATTTATTTTTGTGTATTGTGTGACAGAATATTCTAATTTCATTCTTTTCCATGTAGCTGTTCAGTTTTCCCAGCACCAATTATTGAAGAGCCTGTCTTTTTCCATTGTGCATACTTGCCTCCTTTGTTGGAAATTGATTGACCTTAAATGCATTGGTTTGTTCCTGGCTATCCATGCTGTTCCATTGATCTATGTGTCTGTTTTTGTGCCAGTACCATTTCTATATTTTTGTAGTATACTCTGAAGTCAGGATGCATAATTCTCGTTCTCAAGATTGTATTGGCTACCAGTGGTCTTTTTCACTCCCTACAAATTTTTAAATTATTTGTTCTAGGTCTGTGAAAAATACCACTGGCATTTTAATAGAGATTGCATTGAATCTAGGTTGCCTTGCAGGGTATGGTCAAATAGTAATTCTCAAAGACTTAGAAAGTTTTTAACAACTCCCATTGTTCCCTCGTCCCCAGCAGGACTCATTCCATCTCTGCTTCCTGTGCCCAGTCCAACAATTTCTCCCTGAGGATGCACACTCTTCCCCAGGGTCATGCCCAGTAGTCGTGTGTGTGAGGGATGGGCAGAGATCAGGAAGCTGTGAAGCTGCATAGAGAGGACCTTCCAGAAAGATGTAAGATCTCAAGTCTCTTTTGCATTTGGGCTGTAGGAAGGTGAGAGCCTGAAGATTTCCACATCTGCCGATACGTCAGTGGTAATTAGGTTCTTTAAACACCTACTAGAGGCTGGAGAGAAAAAACAAGTGATAGACTTGATGGTACCAAGTTTAAAGTTGGAGGAGAGCCTTGGGAAGTAACTGGGGTGAATATGCTTTCAAAATAATTGCTTCTGTTTGCATGTAAAACCCATTAAGTTTAGTAAGCACGTATAGATCTGACCTTGTGAGACAGGGAACAGAAGATAAGGAAATTCAGTTTAAAAATCCTTACATAGTCAGTTGCCCACTTACTACATTAACTTGACAATATTTGCAGAGCATGTGCTGTATCAGAGTTGCTGTTCCAAATTGCAATGTAGGGAATAGAGGAGGGAAGCTGGAAAAAAAAAAAAAGAACGATGGTAAACCTATAACAGAGGTCAGTTCAGTTCAGTTCAGTCGCTCAGTCGTCTCTGACTCTTTGCGACCCCATGGACTGCAGCACACCAGGCTTCCCTGTCCATCACCAACTCCCGGAGAGGAGGTAACAGGGGTAAATCCAAAATATTATAATATTATAAGATTTATTATAAGATCTGAATAACAGAGGTAAATTCAAAATATTATAAGAATTCAGAGAAATGGGAATTTGTTCTGCATGGGAGAAATGGTGACAGCAGAGACAGAGAGGGTGATGTGTAAGTGGGGCTTTTCCAAGCTTTCGAAGGTATGAACAGAATTCCAGGAAATAAACCTGGAAATAAAAAAAATATGTGGCATGTTTAAGACTATAATCCATTAAAGAACTAGTGGCTCAGCCGAGGCACAGATGCTGACTTGAAACACAGAAGGAGGTTGCGTCCTGCAGCCGGATATGACGTGCTTAAGTAGCATGCACATGTGTATTTGTTTCTACCCTGACTTGATCCACAAAGTATTGGATCCACAAAGCCTAAAAGGCTCCGGTGGAATCACTACAAGAATAGATACGAGAGGGGACAGTGATCAGATCAGTGTTTAGAAAGGTCTCATGGACAAGCTATGTAGAAGGTGAACTGGAGTGAAAGAAGATGAAAGTGAAAAATAAGAAGGCAGTGATCGCTAATGGATAATGGAATGAGGGAGGTCGGGGTGGGAGCTAAGTGCAAGCAGGGGCTGGGGAGGGTGCTTACCTCACCTGTCACCTCTGTCTCTAACCCTGAGTCCTTTTTCATCTTAAGTCCCATTCACCTCCCCCCACCCCCCCGCACTGCCCACATCACCTCTCCATTTCTCTTCTAGTCCTCCATTTTCCTCTCTTGTAATTTCCTTCCTCCCTTTAATTCTCTATGTATTTCCATTTCTTTCCAACATTCTCTTCCTCTTCTACCCTTGGATTCAATATCATCTTCTAAAACTGCTGTTCTTTCAGAAGAACTCTAAGTCTAATATATTCATCTATTTCTTCACTAATGTTGTTACCCCTATGCCTCTTGTCTCCATCTATGACCTGGGGAGCTTCACCAAGCAAGGGGCCACCTACTGTGGAGGATGGAAAGAAATGGAATGTCCCAGGTGTCCAGCTGTGACCGGAGGCTATTCTGCACGGATCTGCACACACAGTAGTTTTCACCCACTCAGCAGTTAACATCAGGTATTTATTAAGTACTAACTATGAGCAACAGAGAAGGCAAGGGCACCCCACTCCAGTACTCTTGCCTGGAAAATCCATGGATGGAAGAGCCTGGAAGGCTGCAGTCCATGGGGTCACTAAGAGTCGGACAGACTGAGTGACTTCACTTTCACTTTTCGCTTTCATGCATTGGAGAAGGAAATGGCAACCCACTCCAGTGTTCTTGCCTGGAGAATCCCAGGGACAGAGGAGCCTGGTGGGCTGCTGTCTATGGGGTCGCACAGAGTCGGACATGACTGAAGCAACTTAGCAGCAGGAGCAGCAACTATGAGCAAGCCCCAAGGAAGGGCACAGAAGGGCACAAATAAATTGTGACTCAAGACCTATGTCTGTAGCACATTATGAATTGGAGAAGAAAAGGGGGACACATGAGAAGTTCATTAACATTATGATGTGTTAACTATTGCATGAAAAATGATTGGTATAAAAATTATATAGAGGCTGGAAGAAGGGAAGATCTTTAGAGTAGGAGAATACACAGAGAAGAGTGATTATAATTTAATATTCCAGACACTGTTCTAGGAACCTCATCTCTTACTTTACTTAATCTCCTAGACCAGCAGTCCCCAATCTCTTAGGCATCAGGGACCTGTATTTGGAAGACAATAATCCCCAGACCGGGAGGAAGGAGATGGTTTCTGGATGACTCAGGCACATCACATCCATTGTACTTTCTATTTCTAATTGGATGTTGCTGCTGATCTGACAGGAGGAACCGATCCATAGCCTGGAGGTTGGGGACCCCTGCCCTAGACTATTTCTACTAAGAAAACAATTTTCCTATAGAAGTGGAAACTGAGATTCAGAGAGATCAAGCAACAAGCTCAAGGCCAAGTCTCAAGGAAATAGAGGCTGTGAAATTTGACTGCAGGTCTTTTGCACCCCAAGTGTCTTCCCACCAGCATATTACACTGAATCTTTGAAAGGCGAGTTATGTGTGCCACTGGATGGCTCTAAGATATCTTAAGAATGTATATTCCAGCACCAACTAGTGAACTCTCCAGAGACAAGGCCATGTAATCAGCACCTGGTATTACAATCTGCGCATAAACATCCATTATCTAGACCTGGACAATAAAAACACTAAAAGGACAGGTAACAATTTCATGCATCTCTCTCTCTGGTGTGTTTCCTTTAGGTATATGGAGAAGACACAATGGCATCAGGGAACCTCACATGGGTGTCAGAATTTGTCTTCCTGGGGCTCTCCCAGACTCAGGAGCTCCAGCTCTTCTTGTTTCTGCTGTTCCTGCTTGTCTACACCACCACTCTCATGGGAAACCTCCTCATCATGGTCACAGTGACCTTTGATTCCTGGCTCCAAACACCCATGTATTTTCTGCTCCGAAACTTGGCTGGGTTAGAGCTCAGTTTCTCCTCAGTCACTGCCCCGAAGATGCTGGCAGACTTCCTCTCTAGGAAGAAGACCATATCCTACCAGGGCTGCATGACCCAGATCTTCTTCTTCCACTTTCTGGGAGGTGCCATGGTCTTCTTCCTCTCAGTGATGGCCTATGACCGCCTTGTTGCCATCTCCTGGCCCCTCCACTATGTCACCATCATGAACACTCAGGTCTGTGCTGGACTGGTGGTGGCAAGCTGGGTGGGAGGCTTCATCCACTCCATTTCCCAACTGGCTCTGATGCTCCCACTGCCTTTCTGTGGCCCTAACATCCTAGATAACTTCTACTGTGATGTTCCACAAGTGCTGAGACTCGCCTGCACTGACACCTCCCTCCTGGAGTTCCTTATCATTTCCAACAGTGGGGTGCTGGTCCTCATCTGGTTCCTTCTCCTCCTGGTCTCCTACTCAGCCATCCTGGTGATGCTGAGGTCCCATTCAGGGCAGGCGAGGAGGAAAGCAGCTTCCACCTGCACCACCCACATCGTTGTGGTGTCTGTGGTGTTTGTCCCAAGCATTTACCTCTATGCCCGGCCCTTCACCTCCTTCTCCCTGGACAAGGCTGTGTCCATTAGCCAAACTATCATGACCCCCATGCTCAACCCCATGATCTATACCCTGAGGAACCGGGAGATGCAGGCAGCAGTGAAGAGATTAGGGAGGTGCTGGCTGGCTTACAGAAAGGAGTGACAGCGGGTGGGTCACTTTGGCTTTCTTTTCCATTTATAAGGTAGAGAGAGAGTTGCTGTATGCCTCTTCATAGCTTTGGAAATGTGAAGTTCATCTTCGAACTTTATAATTTTGAAATTAAGCAACTCAGATTTTTAGGAAAAAGGATAACGTCCTTATTATTTTTGTGTGAAGGTTGATTTGAACATTCCTATGACAATAAGATATGTTCTCTTGGAAAGCCACACCCTCCTTTCTCTCTTTTGGACAGTTTCCTCTTAGGATGACAGCATTTCCCCAGAAGAGAAGTCCTGTTTTCTGCATTTTGACCTCTTTGCCCAATAATCCTTTTGTTCTTTGTTCAGAATGATACAGCGCAGAACTTGGAGACTTAGCCCTAAACTGGGAGTCTTTGACCCACTATTTAACATACTAGTAACCTGGAATGATCCACCTGGTCTCTCTTGGAGTCATGAATTCTTCCTCACCAAGCTAGCATAAAACAATATCTGTCTCATTAATCTCACTTTTGTTAAAGATTCAAATAAAAAAATGTGTAAGATATATTTTGTAAATCATAGAACCTATGTAAGGATTATTTTATGGTTATTATTCTGAAACTATTCTTCATCAGTTGAGTAGCGTTTTTGAAGTAGGGCAGCTCTTCCTCAGTGCAGTGAGGGAGGTGTGGAGAGGGTGAGGGCTGGACTCCAGAGGGCCCATGCAACATGCCCAAGGGTGATATTGAGATTAGAGAGTGACATCAACTGAGGGCTTTGTCTGCAAGACTCTGACTGCTTACAGCTACTACCCCATCCACCCCAGTCTTCAGACTCAACACTTTTTGCAACAGGAATGGGAAGATCCACTCACTTCCTCATTCGTTAATTTGTATTTGTAAATATTCCAGCATCCATTTGGGACTTAAGGCATTACTTTATTCATAGAAAGTGCTCTATGAAGGTTTGTTGATTATCTATCTCTCTATACACTCCTATTCCCCTTCCTCTTTCCCTCGGTCCCTCCCTACATGATTTCTGCCAGTTTAGCCTTCCTATATCCATCTGAGCCTTTTCCCCCAATTCACTGGTGTGCCTTGCTTCCTTTTTGCTTGGACTTTCATACCACACACCTGTCATGTCTTTCCTCCACTATCAAACTGGGGCTTTGGGGTCAGGTTATTAGAGTTGGAGAGAAGAAATAGCTTATGGTTAGAGTTGCAAGGGGCTATGAACCCAATAAATTTAAATAAAAAGAAGCCGTTTATTTTAATGATGTAAAGCTCTCACTGAAATAAGGTGAAGTCGGGTATTATGGGAATAAACAACTGTCAAGACTGACACAGCTGGTCCTCCTCCCCCCTCCCTCCATTCACCATTCCCTGCCTATGCAGTCACCTATATATGGCTCAAACAGGAGCCTCTCCCAAAAAAGCTGAACTTTTCTTTCTGCTTTCACAATCAGCTAGCTCAGTCTCTCTGGATTCAAATTCCAAAGTCTTTTGTTGAGGTTGGACCATGTATCCCAAGTGGCTGAGGAATGGAGAGGTCATGTGACATAAGCCCATCCCTTGAGCAGGGATTGTGGGTGAGGGTTGTCTCCAAGAAGGAGCTTGCGGGTGCCAAGTCCCCCAAAGCATGTCTATCATGAAAGAAACAAGCAACACGCCTCTTACATGGCACCATCCAAGAAACTTGTCATGAGTTATGTCCAGACATCCATGCTTTTATTCATTCATCAGATAAGTATTTACTGTCTACACTTTTCTCCTTCTGTTCTGCTTTGTTCTCTTTGCCCCCTAGGTCTTTGGGAAAAGCTCCCGAGTCTGTTTTGGCTGAACCAATTAAAGGAAGGACAGGAGCCTGAGGAAGTAGGGCATTCTAAGAGGACAGGTGGCTGCGGCTGTGGCAGTGGCAGGGGCTGACCCAGGAGGAGCCATCAGCAGTTTCTCAGAGAGCTGGAATGGAGAGAGAGCTACGGGCAGGAGGAGGCAGCTGGACGCCCAGAGACAATGATGCGACGTCTGCCTGCCGGGACCTCCACCCCTGGCCGTGTCTTCTAACTGCATTGACACTGGGACACACCAAGTACAAGGCAGAGGGTGCCCATGCAAACCAAAGTGTTTTCTGTTTTCTTGTTGAATTTAAAAACAACAATAAAACTGACTAAAGGTGCTTGTTATAATTACTGTGTTCATGAAACTCTAAATAATGTCAGCACTAAAATAGTCCTTCCTGTCAGATGGGTTGTTCCTACCACCCTACTCCTCATAAACCCTGTGTGTTTGTGGGTGTATGTTTGCATGTGTGTGTGTGTGTGTGTGCGCGTGTATGTGTGCATGTGTGTGTGTGAGACAAACAGATGGGGTCCTGAGAATCTGGGGGTAAATTAGAATTAGAGAGGGAAGATCAAAGGTATTATGAAGAGGAGTGTTAAGTGGTTGAAAGAGGTGATCACATATACTTCTGGACTCTTCAAGGGTGTCAATAAAGCAGGCAAAGGCTTGGGTGAGGGAAAAGGTTGAGTTGGAGCTTGTCTCCCATGACAGAGAATGTGCCCCAAGATCCCCTGTACAGCTCTCCCAAGAATCTGAACATGGTCCCATGGCCTTTGGTTTGACCAGCAGCGTGAACTTGATATAGGAGATAGATGGGCTCCAGGTTAGACATTTACAACTGGCCTCCTATTTACATTTCATGGGGTACAAAGAAGTGGGCTTCAGGCTGGATGCTTAAAACTGTCGGCATTTTCTGAGACAATAGATAGGTGGGCTCCAGTTAAGGCATTTGCAATCAGCCTTCTATTTGCCCTCCAAAATGGAAGTAACAACAGAAACAGGGTATAATAGGCAGCATTTGTCTCTTGTATATATCTTAAGGTAATAATCATGGCAATGGAAAAGGTAATAGCTGTGGCAAGGACAAAGAAGGGAAAACCTTGTTTGAGTGAACGATTAAGAGATCTGCTTCCTCCCTCTTTTGGGACAAGAGAGACACTACACATGCACAGAAAGACTCCTTGTGGGTTAAAAGTCAGGGGATAACACCAGACCATGATGAGTCTTGCTTCTCCCAGAAGCCTTCACTTTGAGATCCACCTCGGCTTAGGTGTGCATGGGCACCCCAAGGGAGGGTCCCAGAGTGGGTCAGTTGTGGGAAAAGAAGCCAGATAATTGGCCTGAGTTCAGTTCAGTTCATTTGCTCAGTCCAGCTCCACCCCACAGCCTGCAGCACACCAGGCTTCCCTGTCCATCACCAACTCCTGAATCTTGCTCAAACTCATGCCCATTGATTTGGTGATACCATCCAACCACCTCATCCTCTGTCGTTTCTTTCTCCTGCCTTCAGTCTTTCCCACATCAGGGTCTTTTCAAATGAGTCAGTTCTTTGCATTAGGTGCTACCAATGAATATTCAGGACTGATCTCCTTTAGGATTGACTAGTTGGATCTCCTTGCAGTCCAAGAGACTCTCAAGAGTCCTCTCCAACACTATAGTTCAAAAGCATCAAATCTTTAGCACTCAGCTCTCTTTATGGTCCAACTCTCACATCCATATGTGACTACTGGAAAAACCATAGCTTTGACTAGATGGACATTTTTTAGCAAAATAATGTCTCTGTTTTTTATTATGCTGTTTAGATTTGTATTTGTTTTTCTTCCAAGGAGCAAGAGTCTTTTAATTTCATGGCTGTAGTCAGCATCTGCAGTGATTTTGGAGCCCAAGAAAATAAAGTTTTTTCATTGTTTCCCCATCTATTTGCCATGAAGTAATGGAACCAGATGCCATGATCTTAGTTTTCTGAATGTTGAGTTTTTAGCCAGCTTTTCCACTCTCTCCTTTCACCTTTCTTTCACTCATTAAGAGGCTCTTTAGTTCCTCTTCACTTTCTGCCATAAGGGTGGTGTCATCTGCATATCTGAGGTTATTGATATTTCTCCCAGCAATCTTGATTCCAGCCTGTTCTTCATCCAGCCCAGTATTTCACATGATATGCTCTGCATAGAAGCTAAATAAGTAAGGTGACAATATACAGCCTTGACGTACTCCTTTACCAGTTTGGAACCGGGAATACAAACACCTGGAAGAACTGACTTATATAAATGACTTAATCGCCTCCTCCCTAGAGGTGATGCCCACACTCTTTCTCTCCTTGCTTCTATCTTAACTAAATAAACCATTTCTCTGTGTGCTCTCCCATTTGTTGTTGTGCTGTCTCTAATAATAAACTTGTATCTCCATTGACAATTTCTGCCTTCATGATAAATGCATATTTCCCTGGGGGCAAAGATCCAGGGAAAATAGCTTCTAGCCTCTAGCCCTTGCTGGTCTGGTGGTTAGCATTCCTGGTTCTCATCCAGGTTACCCAGGTCCAATTACAGGGCTGGGAATTAAGACCTCACTTCACACCACCGCTCACAGCCACCTTGCTGAGACCGAACTGACAGAGCAGCCACAACGACCAGGAGACCTGCTACTTTGCGCTGGGAACTCTCATGAAGAAAGGATGTATTGTTTCCCTGTCTCATCCTCCCCACATCAACACCAGACAGGAGGGGCTGGAAAGAGGAAGAAAGAAGTGTGAAGGACACTTGGTCAACCACGTGTAAAAGAATGAAACTAGATCACTTTCTAACACCACACACAAAAATAAACTCAAAATGGATCAAAGATCTAAACGTAAGACCAGAAACTAGAAAACTCCTAGAGGAGAACATGGGCAAAACACTCTCCGACATAAATCACAGCAGGATCCTCTATGATCCACCTCCCAGAATACTGGAAATAAAAGCAAAAATAAACAAATGGGATCTAATTAAAAAGCTTCTGCACAACAAAGGAAAATATAAGCAAGGTGAAAAGACAGCCTTCTGAATGGGAGAAAACAATAGCAAATGAAGCAACTGACAAACAACTAATCTCAAAAATATACAAGCAACTTATGCAGCTCAATTCCAGAAAAATAAACGACCCAATCAAAAAATGAGCCAAAGAACTAAATAGGCATTTATCCAAAGAAGACATACAGATGGCTACCAAACACATGAAAAGATGCTCAACGTCACTCATTATTAGAGAAATACAAATCAAGACCACAGTGAGGTACCATTTCACACCAGTCAGAATGGCTGTGATCCAAAAGTCTACAAGCAATAAATGCTGGAGAGGATGTGGAGAAAAGGGAACCCTCTTACACTGTTGGTGGGAATGCAAACTAGTACAGCCACTATGGACAACAGTGTGGAGATTCCTTTAAAAATTGCAAATAGAACTGCCTTATGACTCAGCAATCCCACTGCTGGGCATACACACCGAGGAAACCAGAATTGAAAGAGACACATGTACCCCAATGTTCATGGCAGCACTGTTTATAATAGCCAGGACATGGAAACAACCTAGATGTCCATCAGCAGATGAATGGATAAGAAAGCTGTGGTACATATACACAATGGAGTATTACTCAGCCATTAAAAAGAATACATTTGAATCAGTTCTAATGAGATGGATGAAACTGGAGCCTATTATACAGAGTGAAGTAAGCTAGAAAGAAAAACACCAATACAGTATATTGACACATATATATGGAATTTAGAAAGATGGCAATGATGACCCTGGATGCGAGCCAGCAAAAGAGACACAGATGTATAGAACAGACTTTTGGACTGTGAGGGAGAGGGAGAGGGTGGGATGGTTTGGGAGAATGGCATTGAAACATGTATACTATCATGTAAGAAACGAAGTGCCAGTCTATGTTTGATACAAGATACAGGATGCTTGGGGCTGGTGCACGGGAATGATCCAGAGAGATGATATGGGGTGGGAGGTGGGAGGGGGATTCAGGATTGGGAGCTCGTATACACCCGTGGCAGATTCATGTCAATGTATGGCAAAACCAGTACAGTATTGTAAAGTAAAATAAAGTAAAAATAAAATTTAAAAAAAGTGTGAAGGACAGATAAGCAATAGAAGTACAAATAAGTAGATAAGCTAATTTCATGGAATAAAAGCTTTGAAGGAAATGCTTTGGGGTAATGTGACTGGTAGGATGGGCAGCATTATAAAATGTGGTCAGGAAAGCACTCTCTGAGGAGGGGATATTTGAGCAAAGACCTGGACAAAGAAAAGGAGACAGTCAGACAAAGGTCCATGTGATGGGCACGTATTCCAGAAACAGCAAATGCAAAGGTCCTGAGGTAAGAATGAAGTTGGTGCCCAAAAGAGAAAGAAAGAGGCCAGCATAACTGGAATGTGATGAACCAAGAGGCTTTTGGGAGGAGGTGAAGTCTGAGGTGTTGTGTTAGTTATCTATCATTGCAGCTAAAAACAAAATAACGTTTTATCTCTCATAGCGTCTGTGGGCCAGGAATTCTGACAGGGCGTGGTGGAGACAGCTCATCTCTGCTTCTCGAAGTCTTGAACCTCAACTGGAAGACTCAAGGCCAGGGCCGGAATGGCTTGCAGTTTCATCCTCTCGCATTGTCTAGCTGTTGAGGTTGGTGTTGGCTGGATGCCTAGCTGAGGCTACTGACGAGTCTTCATGTGGCCTGGGGCTACTGTCGCACCAGCAGTAGCAGCTGCTGCTAAGTCGCTTCAGTCGTGTCCGACTCTGTGCGACCCCATAGACGGCAGCCCACCAGGCTCCCCTGTCCCTGGGATTCTCCAGGCAAGAACACTGGAGTGGGTTGCCATTTCCTTCTCCAGTGCATGAAAGTAAAAAGTGAAATGAAGTCACTCAGTCATGTCCGACTCTTAGCGACCCCATGGACTGCAGCCTTCCAGGTTCCTCCGCCTGAGGGATTTTCCAGACAAGAGTACTGGAGTGGGGTGCCATTGCCTTCTCTGTCACAGCATGGTAGCTTCCAAAGGACAAGTGTCCTAAGAGAGAGAGAACCATGTGGGAGCTCAGTTCTTTTTACATCTAACCTCGGAAATCACGCAGCATCACTTCCACCACATTCTATTAGACAGAGTGAACAATCAAGGAAGGGGAATTAGACTCCATTTTTTGAATGAGGAATATCAAATGATTTGTGGGCATACCTTTAAATTACCAGCAATTGGATAGGAATCAGATCATGAAAGAGTTTTAATTTTATTCTAACTGCAAGGAAAGTATTAGGAGGGTTTGGGTGTAGAAAGGAGTGGTAGCACTATAAAATTTACATTTTAAATAGGCAATATTGGTTTCTGGGCAGAGGATGGTGACAGGGTCAAACCTGGTGGAGTGGATTAAGAACTTGACTTGGATTCAAATTCAAGTTCCTACACTAATCAGCTGTTCATTTCAGTCACCCAGTCGTGCCCGACTCTTTGCGATTCCATGGACTGCAGCACGCCAGGCCTCCCTGTCCATCACCAACTCCTGGAGTTTGCTCAAACTCATGTCCATCGAGTCAGTGATGCCATCCAACCATCTCATCCTCTGTCATCTTGGGCAAATCGCCTAACACTGGAGGGTAGGAGGACCCTTTTGGGTTTATATGGATTTATCTAGAGTTTTTCCTTCCTCAGACCTGCAAGGGCATGTTTGTTTCATGCTTCTCCTTTGTTAGATGGCTGTTTTTGTTCACTACTATAACCCTACCACCAGCACAGGCCCTGGATTGTGAAGACTCTCTATAAATTTTGGTCAAAAACATAAACAAATAAATAGTACTGTAAACCCCTCATTAGTCCTGGAAGATGGTATACATCAGCCCAATCAGCTTTCAGTAATTGGGAGAAGCGTCAGGGGAGCACCTGGCTCCATCTCTTCTGGGATAATCCTGTGGCCACGCTGGATGTGAGGCCTGATTCCATCATCACTGCCCAGATGGCTACAAAGGAAGCGAAGACCTCCCCTAGCCCAGAGCCCAGTATAAGTACAAATCCAGGGCAGCCCACTCTGATGTCAAGTCATGTTGCATTCATGAGACTTGTGCCCTCCAGGGACGGGGAAGAGCAGAGAAGGGTCTCATTTCTCCCCATGACCATCTCAGAAGACTGAATTAGGGGTGTAGGGTGGGAAGAGGGGAGAGAGAGAGCAGCCCTCACTTAGCACAGAGGGCTCTGGCTAGCGGATTGTCTGCCCTTGACATTGGATGCTGACACCTGCCACCTCCAGTGCTGCCAAGACACTGGGACCATTGACCCCCAAGGTCATAACCACACCAGAAGCTGAGGAGGCTGTGACTGGGGTGGGGCGGGACAGGCAGGGTCAAAACCTGTACAGTCTTTCACGTCATCATTTGCATTTTTGAGCCTTCTAAATTATAAGTGCCCCAGGCAGAGACTATTGCATTCAACGGGGTGTCTAAATTCCTACAGCTTTCAGGCATTCATTCTTTCCGGAAGTATTGAGATGCCAGGAGGCAAAAATGGATGCCTCGGGCCCTTTCTGGTGGCAGCTGTGCAGCCAACACTCTCAGGCTCCGGGATGCCTCTCCTGCCCGCTTTGCTCCAGACTGGCTTTCATCCCACGTGCAGTGGCCACCCTAGAGGTGGGGAGTGGGGATGGGAATGGGAGCAGCCAGGGCGGCCTGTCAGCACCCCCTCCAGGCCCTCTTTGGGGGACCTTCTCAAGCCTGAGGCCCCCTCCCAGCCTGTGTGAGGAGGCTATCTCATCAGGTCTCACCCAAACTTGGGAGAGTCAGACCCAGGTGGAGAGCCCTTCCTGGCTCCAAGATTGTGCCTGCTGTTTCCTCTGTCCCCCAACAATAAAGCTAAGGTCTCAGGCAGCCGAACCTGCCTCACAGCAGTGTTATGAGAACTCAGTTCCTGAGCCAGGGGGAGCAGGAAGGCTAGGAGAGTCAGACCCAGGTAGAGAGCCCTTCCTGGCTCCAAGATTGTGCCTGCTGTTTCCTCTGTCCCCCAACAATAAAGCTAAGGTCTCAGGCAGCCAAACCTGCCTCACAGTGGTGTTGTGAGAACTCAGCGAGAACTCACAGAGAATGGGCTGGCGGACAGCAAGAACAATGGATCACCCTGAACCAGCTGCAATCCCTGTTACTGGAACCCCACCTCCAGGCCTGTTACCCAACCAGTGGCAGTGTCCTCCAGCTCTTATGCCCCACAGAACCTGAGGTGTAAGACAAATGGGCTCCAGGTGTGGTATTTACAATGGGCCTTCTGTTCACATCTCCTGGAGTGAGAAGAAGAGAGCTCCAGGCCCCCATTTACATTTCTGGAAGCAAGAGACAAACAGGCTCCAAGACTACACATTTATTACTAGACTCCTGCTATATTTTGAGATCTATACCTTGATACAAAAACCAGCAACAGGAATAGGGTAAATAACTGGACACTGGGCATTTTTATGGCAGGAAAAGGGTGGGACTAAACCCTTTTAAAAGATTAAAGGTCACACACGTCCCATCCTTGGGGCAAGGAAGACACTGCCCTTGCTCCAAAGTCTTCATGGATTCAAAAAGGTAGGGGATGCCAGGCCATAATAAGTCTTGCTACCCCCACCCATAAGCCTTTTCTGTGACATCCATCTCCACTGAGGGGGGCGTGTGCACCCAGAGGAGAGGCCCAGAGGCAAATTAGTCATGGGGTCAAAACAACACAACTGGCCACAAAGAAGACAGACCCGGAAGACTGGCCCCTTAAAGAGGACTTAAACTTTCCAAGAGTGCAACTCTCTCTGAGTTTGCCTGTGCATATTTCCACATGTACTTATCTTTTCAACAAACTTTTTACTTTACTCTTTACCTTCTGCCTCCTTGCCTGAATTTGTTCTCGACAAGGCAGGCAAGAATGAAGTATTTGGGCCCTCACTGCTGGCCCCTGTGGTCCAGTGGTTAGGACTCCCCATCCCAGAAACAAAGACCTTGCTTCCAGCTACTGCTCACTGCTGCTTGCTGCAAGCTGCCACTTACTGCGGCCTGCCTCCGAGATCAAACCTTCTCACTCCTCACGTTGCTCATGTACAGCAGGGTCTGCCTGGTGAGAAAGCCCAGGGCCCTCCTTCCCTGCCCCAGGCCCTGCCCTTGGGAGTTTCCTGTCTGATGGAGGAGGCGAGGGCAGGAGGGAGGAGAAGGGAGGTGCACTGGCCCTCAGTTGACCCTCATCCCTAGCCTGGACCTGCACATCTATAATGCTCACCAGGACTGCTCCTGCCTCCTAAATATCCCTGCCCTTTGCTGATATTACCAGCTGATCAGAGAGGTTAGGCAGTGGGGGTGGCATGGTGGGCTCCAAAGCCAGCTCGCCAAGGCCCCACAGTGAGTTTTTCCTGATTTCACTAAAAACAGAACATTCAGAGCTGCCTCTCTCAGGGGAGTCTTCGGCTCTAGAGCACACACATATACACCGGCACACACGTGCACACCCCAGCCTGCCCCGGCCTCAAGCACAGCCTGCAGCCACAGCCACAGTCCCTTAGGCCCCCGCCAGCCCTCAGTGTTCCTGTTATAATAACAGAGCCAAGGGCCTCATTCCCAGGAATCCCTGGGACCAGGCCCTCAGTCCTGGCCACCACAGTGTCTCCTCGGGGGTCACTGGAGCTGAGTAGATAAAGAGCTCCAATCAGACCTGTGGCCAACAGTTCCAACAGGCCTGGCAGATGGTTCCTGTGAAAGTGGTTGCAGAATCTCGAGGTTTCAAGAGGGCCAGAGGAGGGCAGGAAGAAAGGATCTTGGGAGTCTCAGCTGAAAGATGCCAGGATGGGAAGGCTCCCTCATGGTCAAGGATCTGGGGGTCAGCCTGGCAGGGCCAGGGCCACAGCATCCACTGCCCCAGGGCTGGCCTGGCCCAGGAGCCACAACACCCCTGACCCGACTCACCAGGTCTTAAAGGATGTACAGCACAAATCCACCCCTGACCCAAGAGCTGTGACAAGAGAGGTCACAGTTGTGTCCCTTCCACAAATACCTGTTCAGGACCTGCCAGGCAGTGGGTTAGGTGCTGAGGCTACAGTGAGCTACACAAGAGGCACGGGTCTTCTCTGTGTGCCTGCCTCTCAGAAACCTAGATTCAAGCACTGAAATACATGTGTAATCACAAAGATGCTAAGCTCTAGGAAAGGAGCTGTAAGAGCTAGGATCAGGAAAACCTGGCTTCCCGAGTCATGGCCAGTGGGTGGGGACTGGAAGGTGAGCAGGAATCACCAGGCACAAAGGGAAAGGGGCCTTTGTGTTGAGACCCTTCGTGGCAGGAGGCCTGTCTCTGGAGCTGAAGTCAGGGGGTGTGGGAGGGGTGGTTAGAGGACAGAGGAACAAAGAGAAGAGATGGGGCTCTGGAGAGGAGAGGTGGAAGGAGCCAGACTGGGTAAGTCCAGGGAGAGCCCGTCTCCTTAGGAGACGCTGCGTGGAGGGCCAGGAGGAGTCCTAGAGGGGCCAGCATGCTGGGACCAGCGGGGCCAAGTCCCTCGTGGCCTCATATGGCCACAGTCACCAGGGAGGGATGGAGGGAGTGCAGTCTGGGATCTGGCTGGTTTGGACCGCAGTCCCCAGACGTTCCCGACCCTTCCTACAGCCCCCTTATTCCTAGTGTCCAGGCAGCCTCATCCCCTGTCCCCCTGTTAGGTAGTTAGAATAGGAAAAAACAGGAGTCCAGAATGGTGATGGCTAAAAGATAAGGAAGGAAAAAGCCCATGAAAATAGAGCAAAGGACGGTCGGGGACCAGAGTGAGGACCTCAGGTAGAATGAACAGCGCTCCTGGCTAGCCCAATTTACATAGGGCCGGCCCAGGGGGGAGGGAAAAAAACATAAAAAGGGGAGCCAAAGGGCCTGGGGGCTCTCTTCCTCTCCCCTGCTCTCAGGCGCACTCCCCCACTCTCTTCCCTTCACATCTTTGGGGGAGATAGATTTTCCTGCTATGTTCTAAACAAAATAGAGCTGTAACACAGAGCTATAACACTGATCTGTCCAAAAGCTATAACACGGTCTGTTTGAGACCTGAGAGCTATAACACGGTCGGTCCGAGAGCTATGACACGCCGAGTTCTCTAACGTCCGTGGCTTCAAATTTTTGTTGAGACGAGACAGACAGAACCGAGGAAAATACACTCGCCTGACAGCCCCAAGTGATCTTTTTGATGAGTTTCACTACAAATCTTTTTCTCGTGTGGCTCCATCTTGGACCCTCATTTTGCTCATTTTTTTTTACCCGAGAAGAGCTCTCCCGCATGACTCCCTAACCCCTGAGGTCCAACCGTTACCGAGTCATGCTCACTCTGCTTGCCGCAGGATAAGCCAATAAGTCTGGGAGATGAGGTGTTGAGGCAAGGGATATGACTTTATTCAGAGAGCTGTTTGATGGCAGACTAATGTCTCAAAACAATCAGCTTGTGGGCACCTGGATGCCAGGTTCTTTTATGGATCAGAGATGGGGGGAGATGAGGAAACAAAGTGAAAAGACCATTTAATTCTTGCAAATATTTCCTAGACCGGCAGGGGGATGTGTTAGTTTCACTGTCTTATAGTCATTGCATGGGTGGTGTGAAATGGAATATCTCCCGTCATATCACAAAAATGCCGTAGCTATCTGCAATTCCAGCCCCTCAAAAGTGAATTTCTGAGCTGGTAAGCAGCAGATAAGTGGAGCCATTTCCCACACAAAGAACTCACAAAGAATGTCACAGTCCTTCACAGGTGGGTAGGGTCAGGCTATCTTGCTGTGAGCCAAACAAAGGCACCCTAGCCCAAGGGTCAGGCGAAGGGGGACGGGGGCAGGTCTCCTTGAGGCAGGCCATTATGTATGCCTCTAATAAGAAAAGTGGCAAAATAAAAGCTAAAATCACAGAAAAAGATTTAGTACAGAGTCAAAATTAACCCACCTGGGTTACATAGCCAGGCCCTGAGCCTGTGAGGAGCCTGGTCCATCCCCAGCAATGGGTTCTGGATTCCACATATAGAGGGAGGAGCTCATACAGGCCTCATAGGGAGCCAAGCTTCCCAAACAGCCCACCCAGGGGATTGTCCCACCCTGGCCCCCATGCTCAATGGACCACCCATTCTCATATCCCTCGGGCAGCACAGCTCCTGGCCTCTCGGCCTTGCACCAGAGATAGTCACGGGGCCCACCTAGTGCCCACCCAAAGGCTCCAAGTCACCACCCTGTGGCCCCCAACCTCCTGTGCCACTCCACCTAACTGGCCTAATGGGGTCAAGACCCTGGGAGCTTCAAATTGTCACCTGGAGAAGGTGGAAATCCTATTTGGTGGGGAAAGGGACATGTCCTCCTTTCCAGTGTGAAAAAGGGTGTTTGATTTCATACAGCTGAGCCAGGATAGAACAGGACACAGTTTACTTACGTTCCAAACACTGCTTGCAAACATTCCAAACACTGACAGGCCCAGGGTACTGGGTCCACAGTTGCAAACAGGGTAGGGCCTGGTGTCTCTATGGCCAGTCCAAAAGGGGACAGCATGCCTTCAGTACAACCAATTATGTGGGGCAATGCCATGTTGGTAGAGAGCTTCCCTTCCATCTCGCCTTCTGTCTGTTTGTCCTGACTGTTCAGCTGGGGCTTTGCTGGGTGGTGTGCTTTCTCCCTCCAGCCCCCATTCCTCCTCTGCTGGGCAGCATCAAGCAGCACCTTCGCAGGCTCGGCCAGCCCCATGGACCTCCTGTCCTCCTTCAAACAACCGGTAGCAGCCACCAGGACAGTTGTTCACATGGCCTTGGGGCTGCTGGAAGAAAAGTTACAACTCCAGGCGTCCAGATCCTTCAGTGTCGCTGGTACTGTGGAGTGGAAGAAAGCCAGATGGCGGGGAAAGGGGTGAGGGTGCAGGATACATTCCTTGGGGTGTTGGGAGGGGAGAGGAAAGGGATGGGAGGTATGGAACAGACCTGCTCAAGAAGCTGGAACCCTGCCCACCAGCCCACCCCGAGATGTGCTAATGAACCCCAGCTGCGGCTGCTGTCCCAGGCCAGTGACTGCGCTCCCAGGAAGAAGCTGAGAAGCGCAGTCACCAATATCGCACCATCACCAGGAGATGCAAAAACAAGCGGGTGCTGGAGTGGCACCTGACCTGGGAGGGGGTTGGATCCGCCCGCCACTCCTTCCCAACCCTGCTGACCCCAGCACGCCCCCTGCTGCGGGAGGCGACCCTGGCTGGGGGTCTCCAACCAGCCTCTGGCATGCGAACGAAGACAGGCTGTCTCTCCCCTTCGGCTGGACCCCGGCAAGAGGTGCAACAGCTTGCCCCTCCCAGTCGTGAGTCAGGACTGAGGGGCTGGAGGATACTTCATCTCTTCTAAACGTGGGGAACAGAAGCACAGCCAGAGTCGGCCAGACAGGGCTTGAACCAGGCTCTCCTGTGGGCTGGCAGATAACTCTGGGCAAGGACTCCAGCTGAGTCAGTTTCCTCAGCTGTAAAACAGCTGTAAAACCCACTCCAGATTACTGTTATGACTATTAAGGTCCTTGATATAAACATCAATGTAGGATGTGATATATTAGCACTTGAGTTTCCCTGGTGGCCTAGACAGTAAAGAATCCACCTGCAATGCAAGAGACCCAGGTTTGACCTCTGGCTTGGGAAGATATTAGTAGTAGCCATTATAGTACTGTTTCTTCTGAAAGAATTCATGTCAAAGTACCTTCAAGAGCAATACAACTTAATGTAGCTCTATGTATTGACCTATCTCTCATTTAACAATTTATCAATTTTCTATTCATATGTCAATATCACAATCTATCATCTATCCATCTATCATCATCTATTTATCGATTTTTCTTCCATTGCTCATTCCATCTATCCAGTTCTCTATCATCCATCACCTAGCAACCAACCCTTACATCTCTCAATCAGTTCTATTATCTAATTATCCATTAGTCTGTATAAATCGATCTATCATTTATCTCTCTGGAGGAGCTGGTGGGGTCTGAGTCAGCCAATCTAGTCTGTTCCCCTTTCTTTCCTCCTGGAATCCTCAGAAGCCAGGATGGAGAGCATCTCTGTAGGAATGACAGCCACACAGGAAGTGGGACAAAGCAGGAAAGGGGAGGGGAGGGTGGGAGAGGAGGAGAGGCTGTGTTAACGCCAGCGGGGACAACCTGCTGCCCCCTGAGTTCTGGGTTGGCTCTGACATGTGTGGGGTCAGAGCCCCACACTGATTGCTCTCCCCACCAGGTCCAGGCTGTCTCCAACCAGATCATGCACTTCTGCTGCGAGAGGCTGACCTCTGACCACGCCAGTCCCTTAAGTTCATGCAGTGTGGCCAGTTCATTGGCTGTGACTTGGACTTCCCCGCTGAGTCCCCAGCCTTCACTGAGGGTATCGACTGTGAGAGCACCTGTGCCCAGCTGCCCTCCTGCTTCTCTATCAAGGTACTGCAGTCTCCCAGGCTCCATCCCCGGCCAAGAGCTGGGAAGCCTGGAGCACCTGCCTTAGGGAGCTGCCTGAGATGCTGGAGTATCAGACAGCAACAAGACGCACAGTCGGACACACACACCTGGTTCTGTATGTGTTGGAGGGGTGAGGGGAGGGCAACCTGCCCGGAGGTTCAGTGCAGGCTTCACAAAAGGGGAAACAATTGAGACTGGCATTGAGCTGTGGGTGGCATTCCAGCAGGGGAAGCCTCAGGACTGCTGCTTTTGGAAGCCTTTAAAGTCTCTTAGCGCTTGTCCTTCCCTCCCTCTGGGGTGGGCCGAGGCCCCTGCAGTTCCTACAAATTCCTGGGTCCGGTTGGGAGGACAGTGCTCTGCTTCATGCTGAGAGCAAGGATGCTGCAGGACACTAGGGAAGAAAAGATGGACTCCAGGGAGCAGAGCCTCTGCGGGGCACGGAGCTGCCCCCCCTCCCCCACCCCCCGACACACGTACATGTTCACTCACCCTTACTGTTCTCACAATATGTCATGTGAGGGCCCCTGGCTGGCTCCTTCCTCCGGCTTCTCTGGGGAGCCATCCGCTATCTTCCTAGTACCATTACTGACTTCACCGCTGGCTCAGATGGTAAATAATCTGCCTGCAATGCAGGAGACCTGGGCTCAATCCTTGGATCAGGACGATCCCCTGGAAAAAGGCATGGTAACCCACTCTAGCATTCTTGCCTGGAGAATCCCATGGACAGAAGAGCCTGGTGAGCTACAGACTATGGGATCGCAGAGTCAGGCTTGACTGAGCAACTAGCACTTCTGACTTTTAAATCTAACACAGCAAACACCACCTTAATTTAAAGTAACATTACTCTATGTGCAGGTCTGTGTTCAATGAACTGCCAGCTTCCTGCAGCCTGTCTGGAGTTTTCTTCACGATCTCCAAGGCACCCAGCACAGAAAGGGGCTGATGGCTGCTGAACTGAGTGGCGTGAAAGCAGCACAAGCCTTCATGTCAGAGAACTAGTTTCCACTCCCCTCTCTCCCCCTGAGGAGCTGTCCTTCCTCTCTCTGAGCCTCAGTTTCCCTGTCTGTAACATGAGGATCTAAGGCCTCATCCATGTCTAACCTTTCATGACGCCATAGCACCAAGCGCTAAGGATGCTTAGGTAACCTGATGAGCAGCCTTTGTTTGGATGAGTCAAGGAGGATTTCCTGGAATAAGAGAGTTTTTGCTTTTGTTTTTAATTGGAGTATAGCTGCTTTGCATGTTATATTAGTTTCTGCCGTAAAACAACTTGAATCAGCTATATGCCCCGTCCCTCCCGAGCCTTCATCCCACTCCTGTAGGCATCACGGAGGCTGGAGCTGAGCTCCTGTGTTATATATAGAGTAGCAAGGAAGGGAGTTTTGGGCAAGGCTCTGAAGCACGTGGGGGATGACCTGGAGGGGTGAGCTTGCTCAGGAAGGGCCCCCATGTAAGTGACTCCTCTTCCACCTCAGACCCCGCCCAATGACCCACGCATCGCCAGTCAGCAAGACTGCATCTCCTTCTTCTGCTTGGTACAAAAGCAAAAACAAAGTCCACAACCAGATCAATGGACTCACCTCCTTCATGGACGCCAGCATGTTGTATGGCAATGAGGTCGCCCTCGCCATGTAGCTCCGCAACCAAACCAAGGTCCTGGGGCTTCTCACACTCAGCACCCGCTTCCAGGACAACAGCCAGGCCCTGCTGCCCATTGACAACCTGCACAATGACCCTGCCTCCTCGCTGACCACTTAGCATGCATCCCTTGCTTCCTGGCAGGTCAGACTTGGGGGTGGACAGTCTTGTCTCCCTAGGAAAGAGCCAGTCCCAGGTGCCAGGAGGGGAAGCCCAGAGGGTACTCTGTGGGGGGTACTTGGCTTCAGACCTCAATATTAGGCGCATAGATCTGTGCGTGGTTCCCAGAATCAGTATGTCGGAAAGAGTTCTGCAAAACCAGTGTGTGTCCAGAGATCATTGCTTGACTCTCTGCACCAATAAGGGCCTCATCCCCTACGCAGTCCATCTGGAGTGGTGCTGATTGTTTCAAAAGCCTGCCTCATATTGATCCAGCGTCCATCCGTTGCTCTTCACTGAGCTTCTAGACCCTCAGAGAAGAAGCTCTCTCTCTTTTTCTCAGTAATAGCCTCTTTAATTTCCTGAAAGCAGCTTTCACTTCCACTAATAATTTTTCTACTGTAGGTTAAATTTCCTTAGGAGCCAGTTTCCTCCCTGCACTAGCTAGACACTGGCATTTGGTACCTTCTTCCAGATGCATAATCCAAAATTTCCTGGGGGTCTTTCCCCTCTCCTCTGCTCTCTATCATCATGACGGCCATCACTTCTGGTTATTTAAGATATTTGAATGTGCCATCTCTCATCCTTATAGTTGCCCTGAAAAGGCAGCATTAGCATCACCCTCGTTTTGCAAACGAGAAGCTCAGCGAAGACAACTAACGCACCCCAGAGCAGAGTGTCCGATGGCAGAGTCCACATGGGGACTGGAGTCAGTGCAGTGGCCAGGTCTGGGCTCTTTCCACTCTGCACTACCACCTCCTTCATAGGGAGTTGGCTCCAGCCCCCTTTCTAAGGACTGCATGTTTCTTTGTTTCTGTTAAGAGCAGCAGGCTGCTTGGTCTGCATAAGAGTAGATTGATTAAGACCACACACAAGGGCTTAGCTCAAAAACAGCAAATGACCATGTGTAAGGCCACCTTCAGGACAGCACTTTCCCTCTTGGCCTCGAGGAGAAGGTCTGGCTACAGAAACAGGCTCTGCTTGACTCTCCTTTTTTCTCCTTCCCTGGGGCTCCCTGGGGAGAGCAGCATGATACCAAGCCCAAAGCTAAGGAGAAGTCCAGCCCCCATGAGAGACCCTGCAGAGGGATGCAACTCACTGGACAGGTGGACTCAGTCTCAAAGGCAAGGCTCCTAGAATCACCCAGGACCCCCACCAGCCGTGGCTCTGGTCATCCTGCCAAGCAGAATCATCAAGCAGAGGTTTTCCTTCCCCAAACCAGCAGCCGCCCCGTGCTTGCCCACTGTACACAAATCCCTTCTAGGAACTTAGGGAGCTGAGACTTAGGCACCTCTGTCCTCCCCCTCCGGGCTGTTGTGTGGGTCAGTGGAGCCTCACAGCACAACTGAGGAGATGGAGGTCCAGTGGGGGCCAGGAATTTGTCACAAGTCACTAAGTCTCACCACCTGTTTCTAGTCCCCAGAGCTGTGTGTGTCTGCCTTAGCAGAAAGACATTTCTCTGGGAAGGGCTGTGGTGACTCTGAACTTGGGGTTTTCAAGGTGATACCCGGTCAACTGAAACCCCAAAACTGGCAGTCATGCACACTTGGCTGGTGACTGAGCTGAGACGCCTGGATCCCCAGTGGACTGGAGACAAGCTGTACCAGGAGGCTAGGAAGATCGTGGGGGCCGTGGTCCAGGTAGGAGGCCGTGGGCCCCAGCATCCCTTAGGAGCCATGAGAAGGCACAAACCAGAGAGATGTGCCTCAAGTCAACTAGGGTGATTGGGGGTGTTCCTGATCCCTGTACCCTCAACTCTGCCACTAATTCGCTCTGTGACCCTGTTCATGTCATCCTGCCCCTCTGGGCGTCAGTATCCCTCATCAGACAATGGGACATTAACACTGTCACAATTAACATAATGCCAAGAAAGAATCAAGGTGTCTGAGCACCCCTTCGAAAAAGCAAAAAATCTGTCCGAAGACAGTGGAGTAGGTGGGCAGCCACTAAAGTAACTTTCCTCCTCCATTTTTTCTTTCAGATCTTCACCTACCAGCACTTTCTGTCCCTGGTTCTGGGAGAGAACAGGGCCAGGAAAGCCCTGGGGCCCTCCCAGGGGGTACCATGCCAGTGTCTTCACTCTGGCCTTCCACTGCAGCCACACCACGCTCCAGCCCTTCATGTTCCACCTGGACAGCCAGTACCAGGCTTCAGCACCCAACCCCCGAGTCCCACTCAGCTCTGCCTTCTTTGCCAGCTGGCAGACTGTGTATGACAGTGACCAGGTTCCCCAGGGGCAGGTGGGAGTGGGGGTGGAGCCCAGCTTAGTGCCAGGAGGCCAGGCCTCTGCTGATTGTCTCCCCAGGACCGTGAAAATAAAGCAGGTGCTATCAAGACCTTCAGTCACGAGTCTGCCACCCCCTCTGGGATTAGAGGATTTCTAAAAAAGGAGGAGATGGGCGGCTGTGGTCCTGAAAGGAGCTTGCCTTCCACTCCTTCTCAAAGAAGTGTGCGAGAGGGGAGACTTCTTGCCTTGTCAACTCCAGATTCCTACGTGTCCATCCAGGCTCCTGTTTTCTGATACAAACCTGGTAGATGCAAATGACTGGCTTGTCCAGCTCTGAGCTAGCTTGGCATCGTGTGATGACCTCTGGGCTTCCAAGAGGCTAGTCCGATCTGTGCTGTTCACACTCCCTGCCACCCAGTGGCATTGACCCCATCCCCTGAGGCCTCATGGCCACCACCCCTGCCAAGCTGAACCTTCAAGATTTCAGGTTAGTGATGAGCTCCAGGACCGGCGGTTTCGGCAAGTGAGAAGGACCAGGCTGGACCTGGCTGCTCAACATGCAGCAGCAGCTGGTACTACAGCCTTCCAGGGGAGGGGGCTGCCGGCCCCTCCTCCCAGGCTGCCCCAGAGCAGGGCTGCTGGTGATGGTGGTGGGGAGCGGGGTGGGTCAGGGAAGATCCTTGGTGCCTCCCTTCTGACTGGGACTGTCTATAAGATGTGCTGAGGCTGATGCAGTAAAGCATCCCTGGGACCTCCTTTTTGCTGTCCTGCCATATCTTCTCCATTCTCACCAGCGTCTCTAGCTTTAGGGACACAACAGGTTGGACACAGGAGCTGAACAAAGACATCAGGACTTTCCAAGTAGAAAAAAAGAAGAAAAAAAAAACCCAAAAAAACAGTAGCTTTAAAAGGCAGGGAAGAGCTGCCCCTGCCCACCACCCTGGCAAGGTCCAGGGAGGAAGTCCCAGGGATACAGAAACTGGATCTTGGCTCTGAGTGGGGAAGGGCAAAGAGCCTGAGAAGTAGGGAACCAGTGGAGTAAAAGTAAGCCTGCCTTAGTTGTTTGGTAAGGACACAAAAAGACTTTATCCCAGGAAAGAAGAAAACTTAGACACTTTGCTAGAATCTTTAATGGACATTAACTCTTCCAATCCTCCCAATGACCTTGCAAGCAGCTGTGACAGCCATTTTTATAGATGAGGAAATAAATTCAGAGACATCTAGTAACTGGCCCAAGCCCACATAACTAGGAAGTGGTACAACTCGAATCAGGTTCAAAATTTCTCCTTTTGTCCTCCTGTTCAGTTATTGAAAGTTATTGAGCTAACGGGTTCTTTCTTTGTTGTAACTCACTGCACCTTTGCTCCGCGAGAATGTAACTCTGTTTAATACTTTTTGAGGCTGACATAGATTAGAAATATAAAGAAAAAACACTTCAAGGGAAAATAAGTTTTCTGGTTGAGCAGCTTTTATCAAAAGAGGGTCATAAAATGTCCACAGGCCTCCAAGGCCAGAACCCATTAGCTCAATAATATGTTATTGTTGTTGTTCAGTCACCAAGTCTGTCTGACTCATCGCAACCCCATGGACTGCAGCACGTCCAGGTTCTCTGTCCTTCATCATCTCCCAGAATTTGCTCAGATTCATGGCCATTGAGTCAGTGATGTCATCTAACCATCTCATCCTCTGTTTCCCCTTCTCCTTTTGCCTTCAATCTTTCCCAACATCAGGGGCTTTTCCAGTGAGTCAGGTCTTTACATCAGGTGGCCAAAGTATTGGGGTTTCAGCTTTAGCATCAGTCCTTCCAATGAATATTCAGGGTTGAATTCCTTTAAAATTGACTAGTTGGATCTCCTTGCAGTCCAAGGGACTCTCAAAATTCTTCTCCAGCACCACAATTTCAAAGCATCATTTCTTCAGTGCTCAGCCTTCCTTATGGTTCAACTCTTGCATCCATACATGACTACTGGAAAAACCATAGCCTTGACTATAATGGACCTTTGTTGGCAAAGTGATGTCTCTGCTTTTTCATATGCTGTCTAGGTTTGTCATAGCTTTCCTTCTGAGAAGAAAGCATCTTTTAATTTAATGGCTGCAGTCACCATCTGCAGTGATTTTGGAGCCCAAGAAAATAAAGTCTGTCACTGTTTCCACTTTTCCCCCTTCTATTTGCTATGAAGTGATGGGACCAGATGCCATGATCTTAGTTTTTTGAATGTTTGGTTTTAAGCCAGCTTTTTCTCTCTCCTCTTTCACCCTCATCAAGAGACTCTTTAGTTCCTCTTTACTTTCTGCCATATGAGTGATATCACCTGCATATATGAGGTTCTTGATGTTTCTCCCAGCAGTCTTGATTCCAGCCAGTGATTCATCCAGACTGGCATTTTTCAGGATATACTCTGCATATAAGTTAAATAAGCAAGTGACAATATACAGCCTTGTCATACTCCTTTCCCATTTTTGAACCAGTCAGTTATTCTATGTCCAGTTCTAACTGTTGATTTTGACCTGCATAGAGATTTCTCAGGAGACAGGTAAGGTGGTCTGGTATTCCCATCTCTTTAAGAATTTTCCACAATTTGTTGTGATCTGCACAAAGGCTATGCTAAAGCATAGTCGATGAAGCAAAAGCAGATGTTTTTCTGGAAACCCCTTGCTTTCTCTGTGATCCAACAAATGATGACAATTGGTCTCTGAATCCTCTGCCTTTTCTGAATGGAACTTGTTTATCTGGAAGTTCTAAGTTTACATACTGCTAAAGCTGAGGGATTTTGAGCATAACCTTACTAGTATGTGAAATGCGTGCAATTGTATCGTGCCAGGGTCCAGCCCCAGCATGATCCAGGAGTACCCTCAGGAGAGACGGCACCAGTGTCAGGAAAAAGAGAAAGAGAGAGAGAAAAAATGACACGGGGTGACCAAGCTTCAGTGAGTGAGGCCCATAACTGTATTTTCAAAAGGAACTTTTATACCTTGACTTGTACATAGAGGGAAATGAAAGGTGCAGTCATGCAGAGTCAGCCCAAACATTACATCTGTTTTGTCTTTATCGAAACCAGGATTTTTTCTGCATACCTTTCTCATAAACAATGTTGTGTACATTATCTTCTGGCCTTGGAGGCCTGTGGACATTTTATGACCCTCTTTTGATAAAAGCTGCTCAACCAGAAAACTTATTTTCCCTTGAAGTGTTTTTTCTTTATATTTCTAATCTATGTCAGCCTCAAAAAGTATTAAACAGAGTTACATTCTCGCGGAGCAAAGGTGCATTGAGTTACAACAAAGAAAGAACCCATTAGCTCAAAAGTCTGATGTGGTTAATTCCAAGGCTACTACTTGTTTTTCTTACATACCAACTATGTTAACTAATGCACTCCCAGGTGCACAATGGATAAGGGATATGGGCACTTGGCAGCAAGCATTGGCTCAACAGTGAAATCCTACACCAGCACTATTCTAATAGTTTTTAACTCTTCAAAAGGCTCTATATTTTTAGAATGTTTTAGGCTTCCTGTGTCTCTCACAGTTGGGAGGCTGTGAACAATCACATGTGTAGCTGCAAGAGTCTGGATAAACCTGCCAAGCAAGCTAGAATGCCAACAGAGGGGGTTTGAATTGAAATTTTCCTTTCATACCCAAGAGACTTATTAGCTAGAGCCCTAAGCTGATTTTCTCCAGAGAAAGGTGGTTGGGGATAGCCCCCTGTTAATGTCAGAAGAGTTGATGAAAGGCATAAAATAGTAAGACAGACAGATTCTGGTTTGGGGGTAGATGCTCAAGTAGGTCCAGGGGATCCCTTGAGTCCTGATCCACCTTGCTCGTCAGGTCTCTTCCACATGACCTTGTCATGGGTGTGATCTCCCATGCTGGCTCCTGGCAGTATGGTAGTTTGAATATTCTTTGGCATTGCCCTTCTTGGGATTCTTTCTTATCCTGTGGCCACTGCTGAGTTTTCCAAATTTGCTGTCTTATTAAGTGTAACACTTTAACAGCATCATCTTTTAGGATTTTAAATAGCTCAACTGGAATTCCATCACCTACACTAGCTTTATTCATAGCAATGCTTCCTAAGGCCCACTGAACCTCACACTCCAGGATGTCTGGCTTTAGGTGAGTGACCACAACATCATGATTATCTCATCATTAAGAACTTTTTTGTATCGTTCTTCTGTGTATTCTTGCTGCCTCTTCTTAATCTCTCCTGCTTCTGTTAGGTCCTTACCATTTCTGTCCTTTATCTTGCCATCCTTGGCATGAAATGTACCCTTGATATCTCCAATTTTCTTGAAGAGATCTCTAGTCTTTCTCATTCTATTATTTTTCTGTATTTCTTTGCATTGCTCATTTAAGAAGGCCTCCTTATCTTTCCTTGCTATTCTTTGGAACTCTGCTTCAGTTGGGTGTATCTTTCCCTTTCTCCCTTGCCTTTCACTTCTCTTCTTTTCTCAGCTATTTGTAAAGCCTCCTCAGACAACTAACATTTGCCTTCTTGAAATTTTCTGTGAGATGGTTTTTGTCATGTCTTCTGTACAATGTTACAAACCTCCATTCATAGTTCTTCAGGCACTCTGTCTACCAGATCTTATCCCTTGAACCTGTTTATTATTTCCACTATACAATTATAAGGGATTTTATTTAGGTCATATCTGAATGGCCTAGCGGTTTTCCCTACTTTCTTCAATTTAAGCCTGAATTTTGCAAGGAGTTCATGATCTGGGCCACAGTCTGCTCCAGATCTTGTTTTTGCTGACTGCATAGAGTTTCTCCATCTTTGACTTCAAAGAATATAATCAATCTGATTTTGGTATTGACCATCTGGTGATATCTGTGTGTAGAGTTGTCTCTCATGTTGTTGGAGAAGGGTGTTTGCTATGCCCAGTGTGTTCTGTTGACATAATGATGTTACGGGAAGGCTTTGGCCAGAGCTTTGCTTATCTCTCCCTCTCCCTATCTCCTAATTTCCTGTCTAAATGCAACCTGAAGCCCCATCTCCCTCTGCTAATCTTTGGCAGTGTATAGTAAAGGGTGGGCAATTCCTAGTGCACCTAACACAGGACCAGGCAGGCACATAGCAGACACTCAAGAACCTGAGTGTCTTTCCTTCCCTCCATTTTGGTGCTCTGACAGAGTGGTGGCGCCTCCTGCTGGAGATCTGAGATTGCTAGCTGCCCAAGTTAACCACACAGCAAATTTCTGTTCCCTTTAAGCTGTTTCATCCTAGCTCTTACAGTCTCCACTAATCCCTTCCCAAGTCTAATACCCAGTCTGGAATTGGAAGGCCTGGTTTGAGCTCCATGGAATGGTGGGGGTGTCCTTGGAAAAGTCACAGTTGCTCAAGCTCAGCAAATACCCATTGATAACATGAGGATTATAAAGTACTTCAGAAATGTGAGGATCCTGAGGATATTCACACAGCAGTGCCTATTAATGGGAAACATCACATGGTTTTCCTTTGTTCAGCTTGGGGATGGTGTTTGGGAGTTGTAGTTCAGTGGACAGTGTTTGGAGTCTCTTTGGGTCATGGCAAAGCTATCTCTTATCCTGATGGTCCCATCATATCATGTGATTTGGTCCTGGTGTGGGATCCTGATGGCTGAGAAATCAATATGGCTAATCTTTGTTCATTTCTGAGTGGGTAAAAAATATTTTTAATTAAAATTTTAATTTTTAATTTAAAGTTTTAATTAATTAAAATTTAAAATTTTAATTTTAATTTAAAACTTAATTTTAAATTATAGATATATAATTAATGTATCATAAATTTATCCTATAAAGTATATAATTCAGTGATTTTAGTATAAAGTTGTACATCATATGTAACATCAGAACATTTTCATCAGTCACAAAAGAAACAGTAATAATAGTCACTCCCCACCCCCACCCCAACCCCTGACAATTACTAATCTAGCTTTACGTTTGCCTATTCTGGACCTTTTATATAAATGGAATCATGCAGCAGGTGGTCGTCTTCTGAGCAGCTAAATTTTATCCATGCTCTTCATTTCTTGGTTTGTTCATTGACTTATTCAGTCATTCTACAAATCTGGGAGTCTTTATGTTCTGAGCACTGTCTTACTTATGCCTAGTTAATGCCATGATCGTATCATTGTGGTGGTGAGTGTTGGTTTACAACAGCTTCCTACATTTGGACCTACTCCACAGTGTACGCACAAAACACAGCTGTCTGCTCGAATTGAAAACCAGAGAGCAGTGGTTTGGTCTTTGGAAAGTTCAAGGCCTCTTCTGCCAGCAGGGATTTTGTTCTGCCCAATATTGCCTGACCAAACAGCTCTCCTGGGACAAATCAGGACAAACTGTGGTGAGCAGACGCCAGTGGGAATCCGCAGGGGGAAGACAAAACTGCTCCTGCCCTTTGCCCTACAGGGTACAATGCTTAGAGGCGCTTCTGCGGACTCTTTCAGCCTCAGAATCTGGCACAGCTTAGCCGGGTTCTGAAAAACAAGAGTCTGGCAAGGAAGTTCCTGTATCTGCACGGGACACCGGACAACTGCCATCTGAATCAGGGCCATCACAGAGCCTCTTTTGCCAGGCCCCGAGTGGGGCCTCTTCTGGCTTGTCTTGAGAACCAGTTCTGAAGAGCCCAAGATGGAGACAGGTAAGTGACCCTCCCCTAAAGGACCAGCCCTGGAGGCAGGGCAGAAAGGCACTAGAATTTCAAGACTTGATGAGAGAATATTCTTTTTAGCTTCATCGCTTCCAAGTTCATAGGATCTGAGACCAGGAGGCTTGGTCAGAGGGAGAGAGGCCACTTGCTTAAGCTGGAGACACCTTTAACCCAGGAGACAAATGTCTCAGCCTGGCTCTTTCAGGCTTGAGGATCCCAGAAAACACAGGCATAACAAGCTATTAATAAATCTGATTTCCCACCACCAAGTTTGTGGTTTAAGACTTGACTCCTCATTTGGATTTGGCATTGACCTGGGTTCAAATCTAGTCCTGGATACTTAAAATTACTGTGCACTTAAAACCAAGGCAATTTATCTGACTGCTGAACACATTTCTTCCTTTACAAGATGGGAACCATACCTATTTTGCAGGGATTTTGGAGAATTGAATGAAATAATGTCGCCCTGTGGTTAAACTCCCTCACACACAGCAGGTGCTCACTTCTGTTCATCCCCCGTAACCTTCACCCATGTCTCTCCACTGTCCTGGTAGGTTCTGGGGGCAGAATTGAGGTGTTTTCACCGAGAGACAGCGCATGACCCCGAGCCACATCTTGTCTCGAACTATGTGTGACAACCCTGGTATCACCATCGATCCAAGAGGCATCTTCAGGGCCAGCTCTGCCCCCAGGGCTTTGTGCCCTGCTCCTATATCCCCAGCCTGAACATATCTGCCTGCAGAGGCAAATGAAGCCTCCCCAGGTAAGGGGGCCTCCTCCCACAGCCTGGGCTGGCTCAGGACTTCACATCCAGCCCTGGACAGGACAGCCGAGTCCTTTCAGGCCTCTAAGCAGGAAACACAGAACTCGTCTCGAGGGACAGGACATGTTTTCCCAGTGGCTCCCCAGTATGCTAGCCTCTGGGTTGATAGCTACTCCCAGGGCCCAGGGCTTTGGGGGGCAATTAGGAAGTATCCACCTAGCCTCAGCTGAGTCATCAACGCCCTAAAAGAGTTCTGCTTTTGGACATCCAGCAAGTCCCTCACTTGTCTGCTTGTGCTGCTTCCGCAGGAGTCTGGCCCAGGCCTCTCACCTTGGAGACCAGGAAACCTGGGGAAGACCACAAGGCTACCTTCTCACCTGGAGCAACCATTTCCTGCTTATGCTTTTGCTGGCTGTGGCTGGCTCTCTGGCTGGGAGTGGCGGCCGGGGTGCCCGGCAGCGATGAACCCTTCCACCAGGCAACCCTCTCACGTCAGGTCACACATCAGCACCACGTACAAGGGCTCAAGAGCCAAGCAAGGGGCTCTGGGAGGCCCAGGCAAGAAGGAGGGTTTCCAGCCACTTTCGTCCACTTTCCAGCCTATTCCTGACCCCTGCCCAGAAATAGAAGGCCAGAGACCCAGCCTCCAGCCACCCCACGGTCTTCCTCTGAAGCCTGCACAGTTGGCAGCACTCACTGCTTCTCCCAAGAAAGCACCGCTGAGGGCAGAAGCTGTTTCTGCTTTGGGCTAGGGATGGAGCGGCGTGGAACCTGTCATATACTTAACTCCAGATGTTTCAGAGGAACGCTGCTAAGACACAGCTGGCACTAACCTTGAAGACCCTCCTGGGGGCTGAGTTTGGAGAATCCAAAGAACCTCTGGAATAGGAAAAGGCAGGGAAGAGCGGCAGTGTTAGGGGCCCGGACATTAAGGAGAATTACCTTGGCCACGCCAGAGACTTGAGCAGAAAACAAGCCGACGGAACGTCAGATGGTAGAAAACCTTTTTATGTACAAAAAACACAATAAAAGCCACTAGCCAGCTAGCAGAAAGGACTGGACACTGCCTTCAGCCTTCATTTACTCCGGCAGCCAGCCCCCGGCAGGAAGAAGAGGCTGGGCTCCTGGGCTGGGGATGGAAGACCTCCCTCGCCTGCCTTCTCTCTCGGGCCCCCACGTGTGCAGCAGGTGCAGAGCAGGACGGACCGCTGTGCTCTGCCCCCAAGACCCAGAGACAGGCCAGAGAGCAGGCAGTGCCGAGGACAGAAGTGACTCTGGCCTTACCCCCAAACGGGTCTCAACCCCGGAACACCTGTCCTCCAGTGAGGGGCACGTGCAGGGGCTGACATATCAAGAGGGGACCACCTGTGGGCATTTGGCAGCTGAAGAGCAGGTCAGGGGTCAGGATTCTCAGCTCCTCTGGTTCTCACCAGGTCAGTGGGGTCTCTAACCAGAAAGACGAAGAGGTGGCAGGGCCCGGGCTGTGGCGGGTATCACTCATCACAGAGGCCGGGGCTGCAGCGAGCTAGGAGACCGAGGTTTCTGAGGGACTCACAAGGTCCTGGGGGAGGCTTTCTCGGGCCTCCTGCATACGGCGCCGGGCTCGCCGGAAGGCCTCTGTGAGGGAAGCAGACATGGAGTCAGGACCATGGTGTGGGGGCGATGGGGCCTACGTGGATGTCGGGAGGGGCAGGGTGGCTGGACTTGGGTGGAGGGGGAAGCCTACCCAGCACATTGTGAATGGAACTCTGCTGGCTGAATCCCTCAAGACGGTCCAACACACTCCGCATCCTCTTCCGGAGGGAACTTGACTCCATGAAGGCCCTGTGGGGGAGACAGCCACCTGACCACGGCTGCTCTGCAGGCCTGGGGACCAGGAGCCCTGAGGCAGAGGGCCGGGGCCACTCACCGGGACTGCTGCAGACAGTGCAGGCGGAAGGTGACGCTGCCTGTGGTCTCAGTGCGGAGTCCGAAGCGGCTCAGACGCTCCCCCTGTGGATGCGGTTAGTGTCAGGCTTCGGTTGGTTTCCAGACCCCAGGTACCATGCTGGCCTCACTCCCATTCTTATTCCCATTCTTGGGGAGAACAGGTCTGTTGGGGAAAGTTCATCCCAACACCCAAATGCCATCACTTCCTGACTGTCAATCAGGGAACAGTCCAGCCTCATTTGAGAATTAGCAGTCTTCTAAGAAGCCGGCTGACCTTCTGCTTCCTGAGGTCTCAGGGATGGGCTGGGGGAAGGAGCTGGTTACTGTGATGGGGACCAGGGGAAACCTCTAAGTGTCCTACTTCTCAGAGCTCTCCAGTGACGTCTGTATGTGCTTCAAGATGGGGCTGAGATCTCCCACTGGGGCCACAGAAAGGAAGAGACTAAGCCCTGACGAAGCAATGAAGAGTTAGGGGGCCTTAACCCAGACTGCACCTTTCCCAGAAGACAGGGGCATAACTTCCCAGGGTGAAGTCTACCCAGAGACAAAAGTCACCTTGAAGGTTCCTGGTATCCACACGTAGGAGAGGTCCTCCAGCTCCAGAGAGCCACCAATGAAAAACCTCCGCAGTTCAGCCACTGGGCTGAGCTCCAGGGGCCTCCAGGTGGAGACCGTCAGGGTGTGAGAGCCTGGGCAGAAGAGGAAGCAGCCAAGGCTGGAAAGGGCCTGCGGTCCCTCACAGACTCCCCAGCAGTGACACCGGCCTTGCCACCACTAAAACACCTGGTCTGGGGACGGCCTGACCTCTGGTAAAGGTCACCACGGAGGTTTAGGGGACCTACGTGGGAATCAATCAGACAGAAGCTCAGATCTTAGCTCTGCCAGTTACTACCTGGGCGCTGGCGCAAGTTTCTCAGCCTCTCTGAGCCCTACTCTCCTCGTCTAATAAAACGGAAATAATACCAACACCTATGCCTCAAAGAGTGGTGGGAAGAATTAAACGAGAAGCACTCAGCACACTGCCTGGCACACAAGAGAAAATAGTGGCTATTATTTCTAAAGGAACAGTGGTCCACTCAGTACATGTCTGCTCAGAGCCCATCTTGACACAGGCTGCTCCCCCAAGGCTGCAGGTCAAATCAGAGGAGCGGGAATCAGAGTCCAAGGCTGCTCAGCTGTCTCTAGCAGAGACAGAAAATGCCCTCAAAAGGAGCACAGAATCTTGCAAGTTAAGTGCTTCTAGTTCCCAGTCATCCCCGCTTCTCCCAGGAAGTGGTCGAGTCCTCTGAAGCATCAGCCTTGCATCTAGGAGCGGGGGCAGGAGGGCTGCATGCAGGGCAGGGCCGAGAGGTCACCTGGGGTGGCGGGCAGCACCACAGCCCCGTAGCCTTCCACGCGGTACCGCTGCCAGAAGTCCAGCGAGAGGACCTCGCAGTAGAGCACGGGCCACTCTGGGAGCGCATCTGCGGAGGGGAGAAGCAGCAAGGTCCCGGGAGGCCCCCACAGGAGAGGGCGCGTCTGAGGAGCCCCAAGGCCGAGGACCGGCCGGCCCACTCACCGACAGATTCGTCCTCGTGGAGGAAGGAGGCCTCGAATGTGAAAGGGTAGGAGAAGTAGGCCACGTTATCCTAAAAAGGAGGGCTATTGTTTTGTACTCGGCGCCACAGAGTGGCAAGGCCTCACTTGGCACTCATTTTTCCTGTGGCCAGTGACAAGGTCACGGTCCCAATGGAAAAGGAAAAACTATCACTCCACACAGGAAATAAGAAGCTAAGAGGGGAAGGGACACCCAGACGCAAGCTGCTGCCATTCACAAAAAGGCAGAGAACCGTGGGGCCAGGCGGCCCTGCAGGGCCCATAGCAAAGCGCCAGACCCAGCTCTGGAGTCCTCCCCGTGCTGTCAGCCCGATCATCTTTGGATGTCATGCCAGGAGCAGCCGTGTTCCCTCCAGGTGCCCCTCTTGTTGCCATACCATCCCCCGGGACTTGGTGGCACAGGTCTGTGTTATTCCTGAGAGCTGCTGGAACGCTGGGCTTGACCAGTCTAAAAGCCAAAGACGACACAGAGTAAGTCGACCTGGGAGGAAGGCGAGCAGCTGAGAGAAACACAAAGCTCCTTTCTGCATTCAGTCACTCAGGCGCGTGACCAATCACTCACGCCACGTTCACTGGGCCCATTGTGTGCTATGACTGGCCCCTGGGGACACTGCAGTGACCGGACAGAAAAGCTTCCTGTCTCTCAGGGGGCTAACCTTCCAGCTGGCGGTGGGAGGGGGCACAGAAAGCCAACCAACAACGGACCATCAGGGAGTGATAAAAGCTAAATATAGAACAGTGTGAAGAGATTGAGAGGCCTGGAGGCCCATTTAGGGATGCTGAGGGACCCTCGGAGGTGGCACTTAGGCTGAGACCTAAACTGAAGCAGAACCAGTCATGCAAAGATAGGATTCAAGAGGTTTCGGACAGAGGAAATGGTCCTGAAAAGGCCCTAAACTGGGAATGACCTTGGCCTGTTGAGGAACAGGAAGCATGACTGGAGTGTTATAAGGGAGAGACAGGCTGGGGCCAGCTCTTTCAGGGAATGGGGTCTGGACTTTGCTCAAAGTGGGAAGGGAAGCTGTGGGGGCTTTAAGTTGAAGAGAGACACAGCTGGTTTACATTTTGAAGGCTCAGTTAAGCTGCGGTGTGTGTGGCAAATGAAACATAAGAGGGGGCTTCCCTGGTGGCTCAATGATAAAGAATCCACCTGCCAATGCAGGAGACACAGGTTCGGTCCCTGGTCCAGGAAGATTCCCACAAGCCGAGGAGAAACTAAGCCCGTGCACCAGAACTAGGGAGCCTGTGCTCCAGAGCCCGGGAGCCGCGGCTGCTGAAGCCTCAGTGCCCGAGGGCCCGTGCTCTGCAACAGGAGAAGCCACTGCCGTGAGAAGCCCGAGCACCTCAACTAGAGAGGAGACCCTGCAGCAGTGAAGACCCAGCACAGCTAAAAA